>NW_027207214.1:1357899-2715798 GCF_963455315.2 Globicephala melas
CCCCTTAAGCAAGCATAAGTTGGTTTTCTAAATTTGAGACCCTGTTCTGTTTTGGAATTCAGTTCCTGTGTAGCCAAGTTTACATTCCGTGTATTAGTGATAACTTATGATGTTTCTTTTTCTGTGTGACTTATTTCAGTGAGAATCATCGTACCTGAATCCACTCATTATGCTGCTACGGGCCTGATGACATAGATTTCATTGCTGAGTGATACTGCATTGTACGTAAGTACCACAAGTTATTTATCCATTTTTCACTTTCTGTGATATTGAACTTGTACGGTAAACGAGGTTCTTGTAAACAGAGGCGTCCCAAACTTTGGGGTGGCTGTGTCTTTTTGATTTTAATTTCCCTAAGCTATAGGACCATAAGTGGAAGTGCCCTAGGCTCTGTTGCTTTGTTTTTTAGATGTTTCAGGAAACACCATACACTTCTCCCGAGTGTCTGTTGGCAATTTACATCCCGCCCATCAGCATAACAAGGCTCCCAGTTCTCCATGGCCTGTCCTGCCTTTCTGGATTTTACACTTTTTTCAGATGGCCCTTTTGACCGGGGGGAAGTGAGACTTCATTGTAGTGCAGATTTCCTTTGCAAGCTTGCTTGGTTGGCCAAAAACGGCGTATGCGTTTTTTCCTGAATATATTCAGGAAAAAACGCATACGCCCTTTTTGGCCAAGTGCATCATTGTGGACGTTCTGCCTCTTTTCCTATGTTTTCAATGCAATTCCAGTCTACCTCCTGAAATCGGTTTCCTGCAATTCTGCCCCGCTTTCAAGTCCTCTTGGCAGCCTTACTTCAGTATATTTTTGGACGATAGCTGTCATTTATAACTCTGCAGGTTTGTGAATTACAGTGCCCCTGAGCTCCTTTCTTCAACTCGCTTTCTTGTGACCTGGCCGCAACACCGCAGGATGGCTTCAGGCCCTAATCTGGTTCCGGCACGGCACGCTGAGCCTTTGGTTATTTTCTCTTCCTGGTGGGAAATGAGAGTTAAATTTGCCCGTCCAGACACCTCCAGCTAGTCTCTCATTGGTTCTCCCTATTCCTGTTCATCTTCCGCAGAAATTGCAAACTGGGCCAAACAGGAGGTTAAAGGCGCTGACTCTCCAAGTGGGGAGAGTGTTAGTAAAGCGTCTGGAATGTTGCACCCGAGTACCAGGGTACGAAAACTGAGACATATTTGAACACGTCTCCCGTTCACACGGTTGATCATACTCTGGGTTCCACATGCATGTTTTAGCTGAAGGAAGAATACCTTAAACCTGGGTAGTTGATACCCGTGGAATGGGTACCATGCAATATGACTTCAAAGGGTCTTCATTTGCTCACCGAACCTCTCCAATCCTATCACTGCTGCGTTTATGCCCCTGTACACACGCTTGATTCTCTTTTGGAGACATAGCAATCCATAGGTTTTAAGATACTTACTAGTCAGGTACATTCTTAGGCGTTTAATATGGGGTGTTGAGTCCATTTCGTTGAGCAAGGAGTAGCTCTTGTCTAGTCCATATTTGGCTTAAGGAACTTTATCTGTGCTCATTTCAATCTCTGGTTTTATGCAGCACCCCAACTCACCTTTCCCCTTAAGCAAGCATAAGTTGGTTTTCTAAATTTGAGACCCTGTTCTGTTTTGTAATTCAGTTCCTGTGTAGCCAAGTTTACATTCCGTGTATTAGTGATATCTTATGATGTTTCTTTTTCTGTGTGACTTATTTCAGTGAGAATCATCGTACCTGAATCCACTCATTATGCTGCTACGGGCCTGATGACATAGATTTCATTGCTGAGTGATACTGCATTGTACGTAAGTACCACAAGTTCTTTATCCATTTTTCACTTTCTGTGATATTGAACTTGTACGGTAAACGGGGTTCTTGTAAACAGAGGCGTCCCAAACTTTGGGGTGGCTGTGTCTTTTTGATTTTAATTTCCCTAAGCTATAGGACCATAAGTGGAAGTGCCCTAGGCTCTGTTGCTTTGTTTTTTAGATGTTTCAGGAAACACCATACACTTCTCCCGAGTGTCTGTTGGCAATTTACATCCCGCCCATCAGCATAACAAGGCTCCCAGTTCTCCATGGCCTGTCCTGCCTTTCTGGATTTTACACTTTTTTCAGATGGCCCTTTTGACCGGGGGGAAGTGAGACTTCATTGTAGTGCAGATTTCCTTTGCAAGCTTGCTTGGTTGGCCAAAAAGGGCGTATGCGTTTTTTCCTGAATATATTCAGGAAAAAACGCATACGCCCTTTTTGGCCAAATGCATCATTGTGGACGTTCTGCCTCTTTTCCTATGCTTTCAATGCAATTCCAGTCTACCTCCTGAAATCGGTTTCCTGCAATTCTGCCCCGCTTTCAAGTCCTCTTGGCAGCCTTACTTCAGTATATTTTTGGACGATAGCTGTCATTTATAACTCTGCAGCTTTGTGAATTACAGTGCCCCTGTGCTCCTTTCTTCAACTCGCTTTCTTGTGACCTGGCCGCAACACCGCAGGATGGCTTCAGGCCCTAATTTGTTTCCGGCACGGCACGCTGAGCCTTTGGTTATTTCCTCTTCCTGGTGGGAAATGAGAGTTAAATTTGCCCGTCCAGACACCTCCAGCTAGTCTCTCATTGGTTCTCCCTATTCCTGTTCATCTTCCGCAGAAATTGCAAACTGGGCCAAACAGGAGGTTAAAGGCGCTGACTCTCCAAGTGGGGAGAGTGTTAGTAAAGCGTCTGGAATGTTGCACCCGAGTACCAGGGGAGGAAAACTGAGACATATTTGAACACGTCTCCCGATCACATGGTTGATCATACTCTGGGTTCCACATGCATGTTTTAGCTGAAGGAAGAATACCTTAAACCTGGAGAGTTGAGACCCGTGGAATGGGTACCATGCAATATGACTTCAAAGGGTCTTCATTTGCTCACCGAACCTCTCCAATCCTATCACTGCTGCGTTTATACCCCTGTACACACGCCTGATTCTCTTTTGGAGACATAGCAATCCATAGGTTTTAAGATACTTACTAGTCAGGTACATTCTTAGGCGTTTAATATGCGGTGTTGAGTCCATTTCGTTGAGCAAGGAGTAGCTCTTGTCTATTCCATATTTGGCTTAAGGAACTTTATCTGTGCTCGTTTCAATCTCTGGTTTTATGCAGCACCCCAACTCACCTTTACCCTTAAGCAAGCATAAGTTGGTTTTCTAAATTTGAGACCCTGTTCTGTTCTGTAATTCAGTTCCTGTGTAGCCAAGTTTACATTCCGTGTATTACTGATATCTTATGATGTTTCTTTTTCTGTGTGACTTATTTCAGTTAGAATCATCATACCTGAATCCACTCATTGTGCTGCTAAGGGCCTGATGACATAGATTTCATTGCTGAGTGATATTGCTTTGTAAGTAAATACCACATGTTCTTTATCCATTTTTCACTTTCTGCGATGTTGAACTTGTACTGTAAACGAGGTTCTTGTAAACAGAGGCGTCCCAAACTTTGGGGTGGCTGTGTCTTTTTGATTTTAATTTCCCTAAGCTATAGGACCATAAGTGGAAGTGCCCTAGGCTCTGTTGCTTTGTTGTTTAGATGTTTCAGGAAACACCATACACTTCTCCCGAGTGTCTGTTGGCAATTTACATCCTGCCCATCAGCATAACAAGGCTCCCAGTTCTCCATGGCCTGTCCTGCCTTTCTGGATTTTACACTTTTTTCAGATGGCCCTTTTGACCGGGGGGAAGTGAGACTTCATTGTAGTGCAGATTTCCTTTGCAAGCTTGCTTGGTTGGCCAAAAAGGGCGTATGCGTTTTTTCCTGAATATATTCAGGAAAAAACGCATACGCCCTTTTTGGCCAAGTGCATCATTGTGGACGTTCTGCCTCTTTTCCTATGTTTTCAATGCAATTCCAGTCTACCTCCTGAAATCGGTTTCCTGCAATTCTGCCCCGCTTTCGAGTCCTCTTGGCAGCCTTACTTCAGTATATTTTTGGACGATAGCTGTCATTTATAACTCTGCAGGTTTGTGAATTACAGTGACCCTGAGCTCCTTTCTTCAACTCGCTTTCTTGTGACCTGGCCGCAACACCGCAGGATGGCTTCAGGCCCTAATCTGGTTCCGGCACGGCACGCTGAGCCTTTGGTTAATTCCTCTTCCTGGTGGGAAATGAGAGTTAAATTTGCCCGTCCAGACACCTCCAGCTAGTCTCTCATTGGTTCTCGCTATTCCTGTTCATCTTCCGCAGAAATTGCAAAATGGGCCAAACAGGAGATTAAAGGGACTGACTCTCCAAGTCGGGAGAGTGTTAGTAAAGCGTCTGGAATGTTGCACCCGAGTACCAGGGTACAAAAACTGAGACATATTTGAACACGTCTCCCGATCACATGGTTGATCATACTCTAGGTTCCACATGCATGTTTTAGCTGAAGGAAGAATACCTTAAACCTGGGTAGTTGAAACCCGTGGAATGGGTACCATGCAATATGACTTCAAAGGGTCTTCATTTGCTCACCGAACCTCTCCAATCCTATCACTGCTGCGTTTATGCCCCTGTACACATGCTTGATTCTCTTTCGGAGACATAGCAATCCATAGGTTTTAAGATACTTACTAGTCAGGTACATTCTTAGGCGTTTAATATGCGGTGTTGAGTCCATTTTGTTGAGCAAGGAGTAGCTCTTGTCTATTCCATATTTGGCTTAAGGAACTTTATCTGTGCTCGTTTCAATCTCTGGTTTTATGCAGCACCCCAACTCTCCTTTCCCCTTAAGCAAGCATAAGTTGGTTTTCTAAATTTGAGACCCTGTTCTGTTCTGTAATTCAGTTCCTGTGTAGCCAAGTTTACATTCCGTGTATTACTGATATCTTATGATGTTTCTTTTTCTGTGTGACTTATTTCAGTTAGAATCATCATACCTGAATCCACTCATTGTGCTGCTAAGGGCCTGATGACATAGATTTCATTGCTGAGTGATATTGCTTTGTAAGTAAATACCACATGTTCTTTATCCATTTTTCACTTTCTGCGATGTTGAACTTGTACTGTAAACGAGGTTCTTGTAAACAGAGGCGTCCCAAACTTTGGGGTGGCTGTGTCATTTTGATTTTAATTTCCCTAAGCTATAGGACCATAAGTGGAAGTGCCCTAGGCTCTGTTGCTTTGTTGTTTAGATGTTTCAGGAAACACCATACACTTCTCCCGAGTGTCTGTTGGCAATTTACATCCCGCCCATCAGCATAACAAGGCTCCCAGTTCTCCATGGCCTGTCCTGCCTTTCTGGATTTTACACTTTTTTCAGATGGCCCTTTTGACCGGGGGGAAGTGAGACTTCATTGTAGTGCAGATTTCCTTTGCAAGCTTGCTTGGTTGGCCAAAAAGGGCGTATGCGTTTTTTCCTGAATATATTCAGGAAAAAACGTATACGCCCTTTTTGGCCAAGTGCATCATTGTGGACGTTCTGCCTCTTTTCCTATGTTTTCAATGCAATTCCAGTCTACCTCCTGAAATCGGTTTCCTGCAATTCTGCCCCGCTTTCGAGTCCTCTTGGCAGCCTTACTTCAGTATATTTTTGGACGATAGCTGTCATTTATAACTCTGCAGGTTTGTGAATTACAGTGACCCTGAGCTCCTTTCTTCAACTCGCTTTCTTGTGACCTGGCCGCAACACCGCAGGATGGCTTCAGGCCCTAATCTGGTTCCGGCACGGCACGCTGAGCCTTTGGTTAATTCCTCTTCCTGGTGGGAAATGAGAGTTAAATTTGCCCGTCCAGACACCTCCAGCTAGTCTCTCATTGGTTCTCGCTATTCCTGTTCATCTTCCGCAGAAATTGCAAAATGGGCCAAACAGGAGATTAAAGGGACTGACTCTCCAAGTCGGGAGAGTGTTAGTAAAGCGTCTGGAATGTTGCACCCGAGTACCAGGGTACGAAAACTGAGACATATTTGAACACGTCTCCCGATCACATGGTTGATCATACTCTAGGTTCCACATGCATGTTTTAGCTGAAGGAAGAATACCTTAAACCTGGGTAGTTGAAACCCGTGGAATGGGTACCATGCAATATGACTTCAAAGGGTCTTCATTTGCTCACCGAACCTCTCCAATCCTATCACTGCTGCGTTTATGCCCCTGTACACATGCTTGATTCTCTTTCGGAGACATAGCAATCCATAGGTTTTAAGATACTTACTAGTCAGGTACATTCTTAGGCGTTTAATATGCGGTGTTGAGTCCATTTTGTTGAGCAAGGAGTAGCTCTTGTCTATTCCATATTTGGCTTAAGGAACTTTATCTGTGCTCGTTTCAATCTCTGGTTTTATGCAGCACCCCAACTCTCCTTTCCCCTTAAGCAAGCATAAGTTGGTTTTCTAAATTTGAGACCCTGTTCTGTTCTGTAATTCAGTTCCTGTGTAGCCAAGTTTACATTCCGTGTATTACTGATATCTTATGATGTTTCTTTTTCTGTGTGACTTATTTCAGTTAGAATCATCATACCTGAATCCACTCATTGTGCTGCTAAGGGCCTGATGACATAGATTTCATTGCTGAGTGATATTGCTTTGTAAGTAAATACCACATGTTCTTTATCCATTTTTCACTTTCTGCGATGTTGAACTTGTACTGTAAACGAGGTTCTTGTAAACAGAGGCGTCCCAAACTTTGGGGTGGCTGTGTCTTTTTGATTTTAATTTCCCTAAGCTATAGGACCATAAGTGGAAGTGCCCTAGGCTCTGTTGCTTTGTTTTTTAGATGTTTCAGGAAACACCATACACTTCTCCCGAGTGTCTGTTGGCAATTTACATCCCGCCCATCAGCATAACAAGGCTCCCAGTTCTCCATGGCCTGTCCTGCCTTTCTGGATTTTACACTTTTTTCAGATGGCCCTTTTGACCGGGGGGAAGTGAGACTTCATTGTAGTGCAGATTTCCTTTGCAAGCTTGCTTGGTTGGCCAAAAAGTGCGTATGCGTTTTTTCCTGAATATATTCAGGAAAAAAACGCATACGCCCTTTTTGGCCAAGTGCATCATTGTGGACGTTCTGCCTCTTTTCCTATGTTTTCAATGCAATTCCAGTCTACCTCCTGAAATCGGTTTCCTGCAATTCTGCCCCGCTTTCGAGTCCTCTTGGCAGCCTTACTTCAGTATATTTTTGGACGATAGCTGTCATTTATAACTCTGCAGCTTTGTGAATTACAGTGCCCCTGAGCTCCTTTCTTCAACTCGCTTTCTTGTGACCTGGCCGCAACACCGCAGGATGGCTTCAGGCCCTAATCTGGTTCCGGCACGGCACGCTGAGCCTTTGGTTAATTCCTCTTCCTGGTGGGAAATGAGAGTTAAATTTGCCCGTCCAGACACCTCCAGCTAGTCTCTCATTGGTTCTCGCTATTCCTGTTCATCTTCCGCAGAAATTGCAAAATGGGCCAAACAGGAGATTAAAGGGACGGACTCTCCAAGTCGGGAGAGTGTTAGTAAAGCGTCTGGAATGTTGCACCCGAGTACCAGGGTACGAAAACTGAGACATATTTGAACACGTCTCCCGATCACATGGTTCATCATACTCTAGGTTCCACATGCATGTTTTAGCTGAAGGAAGAATACCTTAAACCTGGGTAGTTGAAACCCGTGGAATGGGTACCATGCAATATGACTTCAAAGGGTCTTCATTTGCTCACCGAACCTCTCCAATCCTATCACTGCTGCGTTTATGCCCCTGTACACATGCTTGATTCTCTTTCGGAGACATAGCAATCCATAGGTTTTAAGATACTTACTAGTCAGGTACATTCTTAGGCGTTTAATATGCGGTGTTGAGTCCATTTTGTTGAGCAAGGAGTAGCTCTTGTCTATTCCATATTTGGCTTAAGGAACTTTATCTGTGCTCGTTTCAATCTCTGGTTTTATGCAGCACCCCAACTCACCTTTCCCCTTAAGCAAGCATAAGTTGGTTTTCTAAATTTGAGACCCTGTTCTGTTCTGTAATTCAGTTCCTGTGTAGCCAAGTTTACATTCCGTGTATTACTGATATCTTATGATGTTTCTTTTTCTGTGTGACTTATTTCAGTTAGAATCATCATACCTGAATCCACTCATTGTGCTGCTAAGGGCCTGATGACATAGATTTCATTGCTGAGTGATATTGCTTTGTAAGTAAATACCACATGTTCTTTATCCATTTTTCACTTTCTGCGATGTTGAACTTGTACTGTAAACGAGGTTCTTGTAAACAGAGGCGTCCCAAACTTTGGGGTGGCTGTGTCATTTTGATTTTAATTTCCCTAAGCTATAGGACCATAAGTGGAAGTGCCCTAGGCTCTGTTGCTTTGTTGTTTAGATGTTTCAGGAAACACCATACACTTCTCCCGAGTGTCTGTTGGCAATTTACATCCCGCCCATCAGCATAACAAGGCTCCCAGTTCTCCATGGCCTGTCCTGCCTTTCTGGATTTTACACTTTTTTCAGATGGCCCTTTTGACCGGGGGGAAGTGAGACTTCATTGTAGTGCAGATTTCCTTTGCAAGCTTGCTTGGTTGGCCAAAAAGGGCGTATGCGTTTTTTCCTGAATATATTCAGGAAAAAACGCATACGCCCTTTTTGGCCAAGTGCATCATTGTGGACGTTCTGCCTCTTTTCCTATGTTTTCAATGCAATTCCAGTCTACCTCCTGAAATCGGTTTCCTGCAATTCTGCCCCGCTTTCGAGTCCTCTTGGCAGCCTTACTTCAGTATATTTTTGGACGATAGCTGTCATTTATAACTCTGCAGGTTTGTGAATTACAGTGACCCTGAGCTCCTTTCTTCAACTCGCTTTCTTGTGACCTGGCCGCAACACCGCAGGATGGCTTCAGGCCCTAATCTGGTTCCGGCACGGCACGCTGAGCCTTTGGTTAATTCCTCTTCCTGGTGGGAAATGAGAGTTAAATTTGCCCGTCCAGACACCTCCAGCTAGTCTCTCATTGGTTCTCGCTATTCCTGTTCATCTTCCGCAGAAATTGCAAAATGGGCCAAACAGGAGATTAAAGGGACTGACTCTCCAAGTCGGGAGAGTGTTAGTAAAGCGTCTGGAATGTTGCACCCGAGTACCAGGGTACGAAAACTGAGACATATTTGAACACGTCTCCCGATCACATGGTTGATCATACTCTAGGTTCCACATGCATGTTTTAGCTGAAGGAAGAATACCTTAAACCTGGGTAGTTGAAACCCGTGGAATGGGTACCATGCAATATGACTTCAAAGGGTCTTCATTTGCTCACCGAACCTCTCCAATCCTATCACTGCTGCGTTTATGCCCCTGTACACATGCTTGATTCTCTTTCGGAGACATAGCAATCCATAGGTTTTAAGATACTTACTAGTCAGGTACATTCTTAGGCGTTTAATATGCGGTGTTGAGTCCATTTTGTTGAGCAAGGAGTAGCTCTTGTCTATTCCATATTTGGCTTAAGGAACTTTATCTGTGCTCGTTTCAATCTCTGGTTTTATGCAGCACCCCAACTCTCCTTTCCCCTTAAGCAAGCATAAGTTGGTTTTCTAAATTTGAGACCCTGTTCTGTTCTGTAATTCAGTTCCTGTGTAGCCAAGTTTACATTCCGTGTATTACTGATATCTTATGATGTTTCTTTTTCTGTGTGACTTATTTCAGTTAGAATCATCATACCTGAATCCACTCATTGTGCTGCTAAGGGCCTGATGACATAGATTTCATTGCTGAGTGATATTGCTTTGTAAGTAAATACCACATGTTCTTTATCCATTTTTCACTTTCTGCGATGTTGAACTTGTACTGTAAACGAGGTTCTTGTAAACAGAGGCGTCCCAAACTTTGGGGTGGCTGTGTCTTTTTGATTTTAATTTCCCTAAGCTATAGGACCATAAGTGGAAGTGCCCTAGGCTCTGTTGCTTTGTTTTTTAGATGTTTCAGGAAACACCATACACTTCTCCCGAGTGTCTGTTGGCAATTTACATCCCGCCCATCAGCATAACAAGGCTCCCAGTTCTCCATGGCCTGTCCTGCCTTTCTGGATTTTACACTTTTTTCAGATGGCCCTTTTGACCGGGGGGAAGTGAGACTTCATTGTAGTGCAGATTTCCTTTGCAAGCTTGCTTGGTTGGCCAAAAAGGGCGTATGCGTTTTTTCCTGAATATATTCAGGAAAAAACGCATACGCCCTTTTTGGCCAAGTGCATCATTGTGGACGTTCTGCCTCTTTTCCTATGCTTTCAATGCAATTCCAGTCTACCTCCTGAAATCGGTTTCCTGCAATTCTGCCCCGCTTTCGAGTCCTCTTGGCAGCCTTACTTCAGTATATTTTTGGACGATAGCTGTCATTTATAACTCTGCAGCTTTGTGAATTACAGTGCCCCTGAGCTCCTTTCTTCAACTCGCTTTCTTGTGACCTGGCCGCAACACCGCAGGATGGCTTCAGGCCCTAATCTGGTTCCGGCACGGCACGCTGAGCCTTTGGTTAATTCCTCTTCCTGGTGGGAAATGAGAGTTAAATTTGCCCGTCCAGACACCTCCAGCTAGTCTCTCATTGGTTCTCACTATTCCTGTTCATCTTCCGCAGAAATTGCAAACTGGGCCAAACAGGAGATTAAAGGGACTGACTCTCCAAGTCAGGAGAGTGTTAGTAAAGCGTCTGGAATGTTGCACCCGAGTACCAGGGTACGAAAACTGAGACATATTTGAACACGTCTCCCGATCACATGGTTGATCATACTCTAGGTTCCACATGCATGTTTTAGCTGAAGGAAGAATACCTTAAACCTGGGTAGTTGAAACCCGTGGAATGGGTACCATGCAATATGACTTCAAAGGGTCTTCATTTGCTCAACGAACCTCTCCAATCCTATCACTGCTGCGTTTATGCCCCTGTACACATGCTTGATTCTCTTTCGGAGACATAGCAATCCATAGGTTTTAAGATACTTACTAGTCAGGTACATTCTTAGGCGTTTAATATGCGGTGTTGAGTCCATTTCGTTGAGCAAGGAGTAGCTCTTGTCTATTCCATATTTGGCTTAAGGAACTTTATCTGTGCTCGTTTCAATCTCTGGTTTTATGCAGCACCCCAACTCACCTTTCCCCTTAAGCAAGCATAAGTTGGTTTTCTAAATTTGAGACCCTGTTCTGTTCTGTAATTCAGTTCCTGTGTAGCCAAGTTTACATTCCGTGTATTACTGATATCTTATGATGTTTCTTTTTCTGTGTGACTTATTTCAGTGAGAATCATCGTACCTGAATCCACTCATTATGCTGCTACGGACCTGATGACATAGATTTCATTGCTGAGTGATACTGCATTGTACGTAAGTACCACAAGTTCTTTATCCGTTTTTCACTTTCTGTGATATTGAACTTGTACGGTAAACGAGGTTCTTGTAAACAGAGGCGTCCCAAACTTTTGGGTGGCTGTGTCTTTTTGATTTTAATTTCCCTAAGCTATAGGACCATAAGTGGAAGTGCCCTAGGCTCTGTTGCTTTGTTTTTTAGATGTTTCAGGAAACACCATACACTTCTCCCGAGTGTCTGTTGGCAATTTACATCCCGCCCATCAGCATAACAAGGCTCCCAGTTCTCCATGGCCTGTCCTGCCTTTCTGGATTTTACACTTTTTTCAGATGGCCCTTTTGACCGGGGGGAAGTGAGACTTCATTGTAGTGCAGATTTCCTTTGCAAGCTTGCTTGGTTGGCCAAAAAGTGCGTATGCGTTTTTTCCTGAATATATTCAGGAAAAAAACGCATACGCCCTTTTTGGCCAAGTGCATCATTGTGGACGTTCTGCCTCTTTTCCTATGTTTTCAATGCAATTCCAGTCTACCTCCTGAAATCGGTTTCCTGCAATTCTGCCCCGCTTTCGAGTCCTCTTGGCAGCCTTACTTCAGTATATTTTTGGACGATAGCTGTCATTTATAACTCTGCAGGTTTGTGAATTACAGTGCCCCTGAGCTCCTTTCTTCAACTCGCTTTCTTGTGACCTGGCCGCAACACCGCAGGATGGCTTCAGGCCCTAATCTGGTTCCGGCACGGCACGCTGAGCCTTTGGTTAATTCCTCTTCCTGGTGGGAAATGAGAGTTAAATTTGCCCGTCCAGACACCTCCAGCTAGTCTCTCATTGGTTCTCGCTATTCCTGTTCATCTTCCGCAGAAATTGCAAAATGGGCCAAACAGGAGATTAAAGGGACGGACTCTCCAAGTCGGGAGAGTGTTAGTAAAGCGTCTGGAATGTTGCACCCGAGTACCAGGGTACGAAAACTGAGACATATTTGAACACGTCTCCCGATCACATGGTTGATCATACTCTAGGTTCCACATGCATGTTTTAGCTGAAGGAAGAATACCTTAAACCTGGGTAGTTGAAACCCGTGGAATGGGTACCATGCAATATGACTTCAAAGGGTCTTCATTTGCTCACCGAACCTCTCCAATCCTATCACTGCTGCGTTTATGCCCCTGTACACATGCTTGATTCTCTTTCGGAGACATAGCAATCCATAGGTTTTAAGATACTTACTAGTCAGGTACATTCTTAGGCGTTTAATATGCGGTGTTGAGTCCATTTTGTTGAGCAAGGAGTAGCTCTTGTCTATTCCATATTTGGCTTAAGGAACTTTATCTGTGCTCGTTTCAATCTCTGGTTTTATGCAGCACCCCAACTCACCTTTCCCCTTAAGCAAGCATAAGTTGGTTTTCTAAATTTGAGACCCTGTTCTGTTCTGTAATTCAGTTCCTGTGTAGCCAAGTTTACATTCCGTGTATTACTGATATCTTATGATGTTTCTTTTTCTGTGTGACTTATTTCAGTTAGAATCATCATACCTGAATCCACTCATTGTGCTGCTAAGGGCCTGATGACATAGATTTCATTGCTGAGTGATATTGCTTTGTAAGTAAATACCACATGTTCTTTATCCATTTTTCACTTTCTGCGATGTTGAACTTGTACTGTAAACGAGGTTCTTGTAAACAGAGGCGTCCCAAACTTTGGGGTGGCTGTGTCTTTTTGATTTTAATTTCCCTAAGCTATAGGACCATAAGTGGAAGTGCCCTAGGCTCTGTTGCTTTGTTTTTTAGATGTTTCAGGAAACACCATACACTTCTCCCGAGTGTCTGTTGGCAATTTACATCCCGCCCATCAGCATAACAAGGCTCCCAGTTCTCCATGGCCTGTCCTGCCTTTCTGGATTTTACACTTTTTTCAGATGGCCCTTTTGACCGGGGGGAAGTGAGACTTCATTGTAGTGCAGATTTCCTTTGCAAGCTTGCTTGGTTGGCCAAAAAGGGCGTATGCGTTTTTTCCTGAATATATTCAGGAAAAAACGCATACGCCCTTTTTGGCCAAGTGCATCATTGTGGACGTTCTGCCTCTTTTCCTATGCTTTCAAAGCAATTCCAGTCTACCTCCTGAAATCGGTTTCCTGCAATTCTGCCCCGCTTTCGAGTCCTCTTGGCAGCCTTACTTCAGTATATTTTTGGACGATAGCTGTCATTTATAACTCTGCAGCTTTGTGAATTACAGTGCCCCTGAGCTCCTTTCTTCAACTCGCTTTCTTGTGACCTGGCCGCAACACCGCAGGATGGCTTCAGGCCCTAATCTGGTTCCGGCACGGCACGCTGAGCCTTTGGTTAATTCCTCTTCCTGGTGGGAAATGAGAGTTAAATTTGCCCGTCCAGACACCTCCAGCTAGTCTCTCATTGGTTCTCACTATTCCTGTTCATCTTCCGCAGAAATTGCAAACTGGGCCAAACAGGAGATTAAAGGGACTGACTCTCCAAGTCAGGAGAGTGTTAGTAAAGCGTCTGGAATGTTGCACCCGAGTACCAGGGTACGAAAACTGAGACATATTTGAACACGTCTCCCGATCACATGGTTGATCATACTCTAGGTTCCACATGCATGTTTTAGCTGAAGGAAGAATACCTTAAACCTGGGTAGTTGAAACCCGTGGAATGGGTACCATGCAATATGACTTCAAAGGGTCTTCATTTGCTCACCGAACCTCTCCAATCCTATCACTGCTGCGTTTATGCCCCTGTACACATGCTTGATTCTCTTTCGGAGACATAGCAATCCATAGGTTTTAAGATACTTACTAGTCAGGTACATTCTTAGGCGTTTAATATGCGGTGTTGAGTCCATTTCGTTGAGCAAGGAGTAGCTCTTGTCTATTCCATATTTGGCTTAAGGAACTTTATCTGTGCTCGTTTCAATCTCTGGTTTTATGCAGCACCCCAACTCACCTTTCCCCTTAAGCAAGCATAAGTTGGTTTTCTAAATTTGAGACCCTGTTCTGTTCTGTAATTCAGTTCCTGTGTAGCCAAGTTTACATTCCGTGTATTACTGATATCTTATGATGTTTCTTTTTCTGTGTGACTTATTTCAGTGAGAATCATCGTACCTGAATCCACTCATTATGCTGCTACGGACCTGATGACATAGATTTCATTGCTGAGTGATACTGCATTGTACGTAAGTACCACAAGTTCTTTATCCATTTTTCACTTTCTGTGATATTGAACTTGTACGGTAAACGAGGTTCTTGTAAACAGAGGCGTCCAAAACTTTGGGGTGGCTGTGTCTTTTTGATTTTAATTTCCCTAAGCTATAGGACCATAAGTGGAAGTGCCCTAGGCTCTGTTGCTTTGTTTTTTAGATGTTTCAGGAAACACCATACACTTCTCCCGAGTGTCTGTTGGCAATTTACATCCCGCCCATCAGCATAACAAGGCTCCCAGTTCTCCATGGCCTGTCCTGCCTTTCTGGATTTTACACTTTTTTCAGATGGCCCTTTTGACCGGGGGGAAGTGAGACTTCATTGTAGTGCAGATTTCCTTTGCAAGCTTGCTTGGTTGGCCAAAAAGGGCGTATGCGTTTTTTCCTGAATATATTCAGGAAAAAACGCATACGCCTTTTTTGGCCAAATGCATCATTGTGGACGTTCTGCCTCTTTTCCTATGCTTTCAATGCAATTCCAGTCTACCTCCTGAAATCGGTTTCCTGCAATTCTGCCCCGCTTTCGAGTCCTCTTGGCAGCCTTACTTCAGTATATTTTTGGACGATAGCTGTCATTTATAACTCTGCAGGTTTGTGAATTACAGTGCCCCTGAGCTCCTTTCTTCAACTCGCTTTCTTGTGACCTGGCCGCAACACCGCAGGATGGCTTCAGGCCCTAATCTGGTTCCGGCACGGCACGCTGAGCCTTTGGTTAATTCCTCTTCCTGGTGGGAAATGAGAGTTAAATTTGCCCGTCCAGACACCTCCAGCTAGTCTCTCATTGGTTCTCGCTATTCCTGTTCATCTTCCGCAGAAATTGCAAAATGGGCCAAACAGGAGATTAAAGGGACGGACTCTCCAAGTCGGGAGAGTGTTAGTAAAGCGTCTGGAATGTTGCACCCGAGTACCAGGGTACGAAAACTGAGACATATTTGAACACGTCTCCCGATCACATGGTTGATCATACTCTAGGTTCCACATGCATGTTTTAGCTGAAGGAAGAATACCTTAAACCTGGGTAGTTGAAACCCGTGGAATGGGTACCATGCAATATGACTTCAAAGGGTCTTCATTTGCTCACCGAACCTCTCCAATCCTATCACTGCTGCGTTTATGCCCCTGTACACATGCTTGATTCTCTTTCGGAGACATAGCAATCCATAGGTTTTAAGATACTTACTAGTCAGGTACATTCTTAGGCGTTTAATATGCGGTGTTGAGTCCATTTTGTTGAGCAAGGAGTAGCTCTTGTCTATTCCATATTTGGCTTAAGGAACTTTATCTGTGCTCGTTTCAATCTCTGGTTTTATGCAGCACCCCAACTCACCTTTCCCCTTAAGCAAGCATAAGTTGGTTTTCTAAATTTGAGACCCTGTTCTGTTCTGTAATTCAGTTCCTGTGTAGCCAAGTTTACATTCCGTGTATTACTGATATCTTATGATGTTTCTTTTTCTGTGTGACTTATTTCAGTTAGAATCATCATACCTGAATCCACTCATTGTGCTGCTAAGGGCCTGATGACATAGATTTCATTGCTGAGTGATATTGCTTTGTAAGTAAATACCACATGTTCTTTATCCATTTTTCACTTTCTGCAATGTTGAACTTGTACTGTAAACGAGGTTCTTGTAAACAGAGGCGTCCCAAACTTTGGGGTGGCTGTGTCTTTTTGATTTTAATTTCCCTAAGCTATAGGACCATAAGTGGAAGTGCCCTAGGCTCTGTTGCTTTGTTTTTTAGATGTTTCAGGAAACACCATACACTTCTCCCGAGTGTCTGTTGGCAATTTACATCCCGCCCATCAGCATAACAAGGCTCCCAGTTCTCCATGGCCTGTCCTGCCTTTCTGGATTTTACACTTTTTTCAGATGGCCCTTTAGACCGGGGGGAAGTGAGACTTCATTGTAGTGCAGATTTCCTTTGCAAGCTTGCTTGGTTGGCCAAAAAGGGCGTATGCGTTTTTTCCTGAATATATTCAGGAAAAAACGCATACGCCCTTTTTGGCCAAATGCATCATTGTGGACGTTCTGCCTCTTTTCCTATGCTTTCAATGCAATTCCAGTCTACCTCCTGAAATCGGTTTCCTGCAATTCTGCCCCGCTTTCGAGTCCTCTTGGCAGCCTTACTTCAGTATATTTTTGGACGATAGCTGTCATTTATAACTCTGCAGGTTTGTGAATTACAGTGCCCCTGAGCTCCTTTCTTCAACTCGCTTTCTTGTGACCTGGCCGCAACACCGCAGGATGGCTTCAGGCCCTAATCTGGTTCCGGCACGGCACGCTGAGCCTTTGGTTATTTCCTCTTCCTGGTGGGAAATGAGAGTTAAATTTGCCCGTCCAGACACCTCCAGCTAGTCTCTCATTGGTTCTCGCTATTCCTGTTCATCTTCCGCAGAAATTGCAAACTGGGCCAAACAGGAGATTAAAGGGACGGACTCTGCAAGTCAGGAGAGTGTTAGTAAATCGTCTGGAATGTTGCACCCGAGTACCAGGGTACGAAAACTGAGACATATTTGAACACGTCTCCCGATCACATGGTTGATCATACTCTAGGTTCCACATGCATGTTTTAGCTGAAGGAAGAATACCTTAAACCTGGGTAGTTGAAACCCGTGGAATGGGTACCATGCAATATGACTTCAAAGGGTCTTCATTTGCTCACCGAACCTCTCCAATCCTATCACTGCTGCGTTTATGCCCCTGTACACATGCTTGATTCTCTTTCGGAGACATAGCAATCCATAGGTTTTAAGATACTTACTAGTCAGGTACATTCTTAGGCGTTTAATATGCGGTGTTGAGTCCATTTCGTTGAGCAAGGAGTAGCTCTTGTCTACTCCATATTTGGCTTAAGGAACTTTATCTGTGCTCGTTTCAATCTCTGGTTTTATGCAGCACCCCAACTCACCTTTACCCTTAAGCAAGCATAAGTTGGTTTTCTAAATTTGAGACCCTGTTCTGTTCTGTAATTCAGTTCCTGTGTAGCCAAGTTTACATTCCGTGTATTACTGATATCTTATGATGTTTCTTTTTCTGTGTGACTTATTTCAGTTAGAATCATCATACCTGAATCCACTCATTGTGCTGCTAAGGGCCTGATGACATAGATTTCATTGCTGAGTGATATTGCTTTGTAAGTAAATACCACATGTTCTTTATCCATTTTTCACTTTCTGCGATGTTGAACTTGTACTGTAAACGAGGTTCTTGTAAACAGAGGCGTCCCAAACTTTGGGGTGGCTGTGTCTTTTTGATTTTAATTTCCCTAAGCTATAGGACCATAAGTGGAAGTGCCCTAGGCTCTGTTGCTTTGTTGTTTAGATGTTTCAGGAAACACCATACACTTCTCCCGAGTGTCTGTTGGCAATTTACATCCCGCCCATCAGCATAACAAGGCTCCCAGTTCTCCATGGCCTGTCCTGCCTTTCTGGATTTTACACTTTTTTCAGATGGCCCTTTTGACCGGGGGGAAGTGAGACTTCATTGTAGTGCAGATTTCCTTTGCAAGCTTGCTTGGTTGGCCAAAAAGGGCGTATGCGTTTTTTCCTGAATATATTCAGGAAAAAACGCATACGCCCTTTTTGGCCAAGTGCATCATTGTGGACGTTCTGCCTCTTTTCCTATGCTTTCAATGCAATTCCAGTCTACCTCCTGAAATCGGTTTCCTGCAATTCTGCCCCGCTTTCGAGTCCTCTTGGCAGCCTTACTTCAGTATATTTTTGGACGATAGCTGTCATTTATAACTCTGCAGGTTTGTGAATTACAGTGCCCCTGAGCTCCTTTCTTCAACTCGCTTTCTTGTGACCTGGCCGCAACACCGCAGGATGGCTTCAGGCCCTAATCTGGTTCCGGCACGGCACGCTGAGCCTTTGGTTAATTCCTCTTCCTGGTGGGAAATGAGAGTTAAATTTGCCCGTCCAGACACCTCCAGCTAGTCTCTCATTGGTTCTCACTATTCCTGTTCATCTTCCGCAGAAATTGCAAACTGGGCCAAACAGGAGATTAAAGGGACTGACTCTCCAAGTCAGGAGAGTGTTAGTAAAGCGTCTGGAATGTTGCACCCGAGTACCAGGGTACGAAAACTGAGACATATTTGAACACGTCTCCCGATCACATGGTTGATCATACTCTAGGTTCCACATGCATGTTTTAGCTGAAGGAAGAATACCTTAAACCTGGGTAGTTGAAACCCGTGGAATGGGTACCATGCAATATGACTTCAAAGGGTCTTCATTTGCTCACCGAACCTCTCCAATCCTATCACTGCTGCGTTTATGCCCCTGTACACATGCTTGATTCTCTTTCGGAGACATAGCAATCCATAGGTTTTAAGATACTTACTAGTCAGGTACATTCTTAGGCGTTTAATATGCGGTGTTGAGTCCATTTCGTTGAGCAAGGAGTAGCTCTTGTCTATTCCATATTTGGCTTAAGGAACTTTATCTGTGCTCGTTTCAATCTCTGGTTTTATGCAGCACCCCAACTCACCTTTCCCCTTAAGCAAGCATAAGTTGGTTTTCTAAATTTGAGACCCTGTTCTGTTCTGTAATTCAGTTCCTGTGTAGCCAAGTTTACATTCCGTGTATTACTGATATCTTATGATGTTTCTTTTTCTGTGTGACTTATTTCAGTTAGAATCATCATACCTGAATCCACTCATTGTGCTGCTAAGGGCCTGATGACATAGATTTCATTGCTGAGTGATATTGCTTTGTAAGTAAATACCACACCTTCTTTATCCATTTTTCACTTTCTGCGATGTTGAACTTGTACTGTAAACGAGGTTCTTGTAAACAGAGGCGTCCCAAACTTTGGGGTGGCTGTGTCTTTTTGATTTTAATTCCCCTAAGCTATAGGACCATAAGTGGAAGTGCCCTAGGCTCTGTTGCTTTGTTTTTTAGATGTTTCAGGAAACACCATACACTTCTCCCGAGTGTCTGTTGGCAATTTACATCCCGCCCATCAGCATAACAAGGCTCCCAGTTCTCCATGGCCTGTCCTGCCTTTCTGGATTTTACACTTTTTTCAGATGGCCCTTTTGACCGGGGGGAAGTGAGACTTCATTGTAGTGCAGATTTCCTTTGCAAGCTTGCTTGGTTGGCCAAAAAGGGCGTATGCGTTTTTTCCTGAATATATTCAGGAAAAAACGCATACGCCCTTTTTGGCCAAGTGCTTCATTGTGGACGTTCTGCCTCTTTTCCTATGCTTTCAAAGCAATTCCAGTCTACCTCCTGAAATCGGTTTCCTGCAATTCTGCCCCGCTTTCGAGTCCTCTTGGCAGCCTTACTTCAGTATATTTTTGGACGATAGCTGTCATTTATAACTCTGCAGCTTTGTGAATTACAGTGCCCCTGAGCTCCTTTCTTCAACTCGCTTTCTTGTGACCTGGCCGCAACACCGCAGGATGGCTTCAGGCCCTAATCTGGTTCCGGCACGGCACGCTGAGCCTTTGGTTAATTCCTCTTCCTGGTGGGAAATGAGAGTTAAATTTGCCCGTCCAGACACCTCCAGCTAGTCTCTCATTGGTTCTCGCTATTCCTGTTCATCTTCCGCAGAAATTGCAAACTGGGCCAAACAGGAGATTAAAGGGACGGACTCTCCAAGTCGGGAGAGTGTTAGTAAAGCGTCTGGAATGTTGCACCCGAGTACCAGGGTACGAAAACTGAGACATATTTGAACACGTCTCCCGATCACATGGTTGATCATACTCTAGGTTCCACATGCATGTTTTAGCTGAAGGAAGAATACCTTAAACCTGGGTAGTTGAAACCCGTGGAATGGGTACCATGCAATATGACTTCAAAGGGTTTTCATTTGCTCACCGAACCTCTCCAATCCTATCACTGCTGCGTTTATGCCCCTGTACACATGCTTGATTCTCTTTCGGAGACATAGCAATCCATAGGTTTTAAGATACTTACTAGTCAGGTACATTCTTAGGCGTTTAATATGCGGTGTTGAGTCCATTTCGTTGAGCAAGGAGTAGCTCTTGTCTATTCCATATTTGGCTTAAGGAACTTTATCTGTGCTCGTTTCAATCTCTGGTTTTATGCAGCACCCCAACTCACCTTTCCCCTTAAGCAAGCATAAGTTGGTTTTCTAAATTTGAGACCCTGTTCTGTTCTGTAATTCAGTTCCTGTGTAGCCAAGTTTACATTCCGTGTATTACTGATATCTTATGATGTTTCTTTTTCTGTGTGACTTATTTCAGTTAGAATCATCATACCTGAATCCACTCATTGTGCTGCTAAGGGCCTGATGACATAGATTTCATTGCTGAGTGATATTGCTTTGTAAGTAAATACCACACCTTCTTTATCCATTTTTCACTTTCTGCGATGTTGAACTTGTACTGTAAACGAGGTTCTTGTAAACAGAGGCGTCCCAAACTTTGGGGTGGCTGTGTCTTTTTGATTTTAATTCCCCTAAGCTATAGGACCATAAGTGGAAGTGCCCTAGGCTCTGTTGCTTTGTTTTTTAGATGTTTCAGGAAACACCATACACTTCTCCCGAGTGTCTGTTGGCAATTTACATCCCGCCCATCAGCATAACAAGGCTCCCAGTTCTCCATGGCCTGTCCTGCCTTTCTGGATTTTACACTTTTTTCAGATGGCCCTTTTGACCGGGGGGAAGTGAGACTTCATTGTAGTGCAGATTTCCTTTGCAAGCTTGCTTGGTTGGCCAAAAAGGGCGTATGCGTTTTTTCCTGAATATATTCAGGAAAAAACGCATACGCCCTTTTTGGCCAAGTGCTTCATTGTGGACGTTCTGCCTCTTTTCCTATGCTTTCAAAGCAATTCCAGTCTACCTCCTGAAATCGGTTTCCTGCAATTCTGCCCCGCTTTCGAGTCCTCTTGGCAGCCTTACTTCAGTATATTTTTGGACGATAGCTGTCATTTATAACTCTGCAGCTTTGTGAATTACAGTGCCCCTGAGCTCCTTTCTTCAACTCGCTTTCTTGTGACCTGGCCGCAACACCGCAGGATGGCTTCAGGCCCTAATCTGGTTCCGGCACGGCACGCTGAGCCTTTGGTTAATTCCTCTTCCTGGTGGGAAATGAGAGTTAAATTTGCCCGTCCAGACACCTCCAGCTAGTCTCTCATTGGTTCTCGCTATTCCTGTTCATCTTCCGCAGAAATTGCAAACTGGGCCAAACAGGAGATTAAAGGGACGGACTCTCCAAGTCGGGAGAGTGTTAGTAAAGCGTCTGGAATGTTGCACCCGAGTACCAGGGTACGAAAACTGAGACATATTTGAACACGTCTCCCGATCACATGGTTGATCATACTCTAGGTTCCACATGCATGTTTTAGCTGAAGGAAGAATACCTTAAACCTGGGTAGTTGAAACCCGTGGAATGGGTACCATGCAATATGACTTCAAAGGGTTTTCATTTGCTCACCGAACCTCTCCAATCCTATCACTGCTGCGTTTATGCCCCTGTACACATGCTTGATTCTCTTTCGGAGACATAGCAATCCATAGGTTTTAAGATACTTACTAGTCAGGTACATTCTTAGGCGTTTAATATGCGGTGTTGAGTCCATTTCGTTGAGCAAGGAGTAGCTCTTGTCTATTCCATATTTGGCTTAAGGAACTTTATCTGTGCTCGTTTCAATCTCTGGTTTTATGCAGCACCCCAACTCACCTTTCCCCTTAAGCAAGCATAAGTTGGTTTTCTAAATTTGACACCATGTTCTGTTCTGTAATTCAGTTCCTGTGTAGCCAAGTTTACATTCCGTGTATTACTGATATCTTATGATGTTTCTTTTTCTGTGTGACTTATTTCAGTTAGAATCATCATACCTGAATCCACTCATTGTGCTGCTAAGGGCCTGATGACATAGATTTCATTGCTGAGTGATATTGCTTTGTAAGTAAATACCACATGTTCTTTATCCATTTTTCACTTTCTGCGATGTTGAACTTGTACTGTAAACGAGGTTCTTGTAAACAGAGGCGTCCCAAACTTTGGGGTGGCTGTGTCTTTTTGATTTTAATTTCCCTAAGCTATAGGACCATAAGTGGAAGTGCCCTAGGCTCTGTTGCTTTGTTTTTTAGACGTTTCAGGAAACACCATACACTTCTCCCGAGTGTCTGTTGGCAATTTACATCCCGCCCATCAGCATAACAAGGCTCCCAGTTCTCCATGGCCTGTCCTGCCTTTCTGGATTTTACACTTTTTTCAGATGGCCCTTTTGACCGGGGGGAAGTGAGACTTCATTGTAGTGCAGATTTCCTTTGCAAGCTTGCTTGGTTGGCCAAAAAGGGCGTATGCGTTTTTTCCTGAATATATTCAGGAAAAAACGCATACGCCCTTTTTGGCCAAGTGCATCATTGTGGACGTTCTGCCTCTTTTCCTATGCTTTCAATGCAATTCCAGTCTACCTCCTGAAATCGGTTTCCTGCAATTCTGCCCCGCTTTCGAGTCCTCTTGGCAGCCTTACTTCAGTATATTTTTGGACGATAGCTGTCATTTATAACTCTGCAGCTTTGTGAATTACAGTGCCCCTGAGCTCCTTTCTTCAACTCGCTTTCTTGTGACCTGGCCGCAACACCGCAGGATGGCTTCAGGCCCTAATCTGGTTCCGGCACGGCACGCTGAGCCTTTGGTTAATTCCTCTTCCTGGTGGGAAATGAGAGTTAAATTTGCCCGTCCAGACACCTCCAGCTAGTCTCTCATTGGTTCTCGCTATTCCTGTTCATCTTCCGCAGAAATTGCAAATTGGGCCAAACAGGAGATTAAAGGGACGGACTCTCCAAGTCGGGAGAGTGTTAGTAAAGCGTCTGGAATGTTGCACCCGAGTACCAGGGTACGAAAACTGAGACATATTTGAACACGTCTCCCGATCACATGGTTGATCATACTCTAGGTTCCACATGCATGTTTTAGCTGAAGGAAGAATACCTTAAACCTGGGTAGTTGAAACCCGTGGAATGGGTACCATGCAATATGACTTCAAAGGGTTTTCATTTGCTCACCGAACCTCTCCAATCCTATCACTGCTGCGTTTATGCCCCTGTACACATGCTTGATTCTCTTTCGGAGACATAGCAATCCATAGGTTTTAAGATACTTACTAGTCAGGTACATTCTTAGGCGTTTAATATGCGGTGTTGAGTCCATTTCGTTGAGCAAGGAGTAGCTCTTGTCTATTCCATATTTGGCTTAAGGAACTTTATCTGTGCTCGTTTCAATCTCTGGTTTTATGCAGCACCCAAACTCACCTTTCCCCTTAAGCAAGCATAAGTTGGTTTTCTAAATTTGACCCCCTGTTCTGTTCTGTAATTCAGTTCCTGTGTAGCCAAGTTTACATTCCGTGTATTACTGATATCTTATGATGTTTCTTTTTCTGTGTGACTTATTTCAGTTAGAATCATCATACCTGAATCCACTCATTGTGCTGCTAAGGGCCTGATGACATAGATTTCATTGCTGAGTGATATTGCTTTGTAAGTAAATACCACATGTTCTTTATCCATTTTTCACTTTCTGCGATGTTGAACTTGTACTGTAAACGAGGTTCTTGTAAACAGAGGCGTCCCAAACTTTGGGGTGGCTGTGTCTTTTTGATTTTAATTTCCCTAAGCTATAGGACCATAAGTGGAAGTGCCCTAGGCTCTGTTGCTTTGTTTTTTAGACGTTTCAGGAAACACCATACACTTCTCCCGAGTGTCTGTTGGCAATTTACATCCCGCCCATCAGCATAACAAGGCTCCCAGTTCTCCATGGCCTGTCCTGCCTTTCTGGATTTTACACTTTTTTCAGATGGCCCTTTTGACCGGGGGGAAGTGAGACTTCATTGTAGTGCAGATTTCCTTTGCAAGCTTGCTTGGTTGGCCAAAAAGGGCGTATGCGTTTTTTCCTGAATATATTCAGGAAAAAACGCATACGCCCTTTTTGGCCAAGTGCTTCATTGTGGACGTTCTGCCTCTTTTCCTATGCTTTCAAAGCAATTCCAGTCTACCTCCTGAAATCGGTTTCCTGCAATTCTGCCCCGCTTTCAAGTCCTCTTGGCAGCCTTACTTCAGTATATTTTTGGACGATAGCTGTCATTTATAACTCTGCAGGTTTGTGAATTACAGTGCCCCTGAGCTCCTTTCTTCAACTCGCTTTCTTTTGAGATGGCCGCAACACCGCAGGATGGCTTCAGGCCCTAATCTGGTTCCGGCACGGCACGCTGAGCCTTTGGTTATTTCCTCTTCCTGGTGGGAAATGAGAGTTAAATTTGCCCGTCCAGACACCTCCAGCTAGTCTCTCATTGGTGTTCCCTATTCCTGTTCATCTTCCGCAGAAATGGCAAACTGGGCCAAACAGGAAGTTAAAGGCGCTGACTCTCCAAGTGGCGAGAGTGTTAGTAAAGCGTCTGGAATGTTGCACCCGAGTACCAGGGGAGGAAAACTGAGACATATTTGAACACGTCTCCCGTTCACATGGTTGATCATACTCTGGGTTCCACATGCATGTTTTAGCTGAAGGAAGAATACCTTAAACCTGGAGAGTTGAGACCCGTGGAATGGGTACCATGCAATATGACTTCAAAGGGTCTTCATTTGCTCACCGAACCTCTCCAATCCTATCACTGCTGCGTTTATGCCCCTGTACACACGCTTGATTCTCTTTTGGAGACATAGCAATCCATAGGTTTTAAGATACTTACTAGTCAGGTACATTCTTAGGCGTTTAATATGGGGTGTTGAGTCCATTTCGTTGAGCAAGGAGTAGCTCTTGTCTATTCCATATTTGGCTTAAGGAACTTTATCTGTGCTCATTTCAATCTCTGGTTTTATGCAGCACCCCAACTCACCTTTCACCTTAAGCAAGCATAAGTTGGTTTTCTAAATTTGAGACACTGTTCTGTTCTGTAATTCAATTCCTGTGTAGCCAAGTTTACATTCCGTGTATTAGTGATATCTTATGATGTTTCTTTTTCTGTGTGACTTATTTCAGTGAGAATCATCGTACCTGAATCCACTCATTATGCTGCTACGGGCCTGATGACATAGATTTCATTGCTGAGTGATACTGCATTGTACGTAAGTACCACAAGTTCTTTATCCATTTTTCACTTTCTGTGATATTGAACTTGTATGGTAAACGAGGTTCTTGTAAACAGAGGCGTCCCAAACTTTGGGGTGGCTGTGTCTTTTTGATTTTAATTTCCCTAAGCTCTAGGACCATAAGTGGAAGTGCCCTAGGCTCTGTTGCTTTGTTTTTTAGATGTTTCAGGAAACACCATACACTTCTCCCGAGTGTCTGTTGGCAATTTACATCCCGCCCATCAGCATAACAAGGCTCCCAGTTCTCCATGGCCTGTCCTGCCTTTCTGGATTTTACACTTTTTTCAGATGGCCCTTTTGACCGGGGGGAAGTGAGACTTCATTGTAGTGCAGATTTCCTTTGCAAGCTTGCTTGGTTGGCCAAAAAGGGCGTATGCGTTTTTTCCTGAATATATTCAGGAAAAAACGCATACGCCCTTTTTGGCCAAGTGCATCATTGTGGACGTTCTGCCGCTTTTCCTATGCTTTCAATGCAATTCCAGTCTACCTCCTGAAATCGGTTTCCTGCAATTCTGCCCCGCTTTCGAGTCCTCTTGGCAGCCTTACTTCAGTATATTTTTGGACAATAGCTGTCATTTATAACTCTGCAGGTTTGTGAATTACAGTGCCCCTGAGCTCCTTTCTTCAACTCGCTTTGTTTTGAGCTGGCCACAACACCGCAGGATGGCTTCAGGCCCTAATCTGGTTCCGGCCTGACACGCTGAGCCTTTGGTTATTTCCTCTTCCTGGTGGGAAATGAGAGTTAAATTTGCCCGTCCAGACACCTCCAGCTAGTCTCTCATTGGTGTTCCCTATTCCTGTTCATCTTCCGCAGAAATTGCAAACTGGGCCAAACAGGAGGTTAAAGGCGCTGACTCTCCAAGTGGGGAGAGTGTTAGTAAAGCGTCTGGAATGTTGCACCTGAGTACCAGGGGAGGAAAACTGAGACATATTTGAACACGTCTCCCGTTCACATGGTTGATCATACTCTGGGTTCCACATGCATGTTTTAGCTGAAGGAAGAATACCTTAAACCTGGAGAGTTGAGACCCGTGGAATGGGTACCATGCAATATGACTTCAAAGGGTCTTCATTTGCTCACCGAACCTCTCCAATCCTATCACTGCTGCGTTTATGCCCCTGTACACACACTTGATTCTCTATTGGAGACATAGCAATCCATAGGTTTTAAGATACTTACTAGTCAGGTACATTCTTAGGCGTTTAATATGGGGTGTTGAGTCCATTTCGTTGAGCAAGGAGTAGCTCTTGTCTAGTCCATATTTGGCTTAAGGAACTTTATCTGTGCTCATTTCAATCTCTGGTTTTATGCAGCTCCCCAACTCACCTTTCCCCTTAAGCAAGCATAAGTTGGTTTTCTAAATTTGAGACCCTGTTCTGTTTTGGAATTCAGTTCCTGTGTAGCCAAGTTTACATTCCGTGTATTAGTGATATCTTATGATGTTTCTTTTTCTGTGTGACTTATTTCAGTGAGAATCATCGTACCTGAATCCACTCATTATGCTGCTACGGGCCTGATGACATAGATTTCATTGCTGAGTGATACTGCATTGTACGTAAGTACCACAAGTTCTTTATCCATTTTTCACTTTCTGTGATATTGAACTTGTACGGTAAACGAGGTTCTTGTAAACAGAGGCGTCCCAAACTTTGGGGTGGCTGTGTCTTTTTGATTTTAATTTCCCTAAGCTATAGGACCTTAAGTGGAAGTGCCCTAGGCTCTGTTGCTTTGTTTTTTAGATGTTTCAGGAAACACCATACACTTCTCCCGAGTGTCTGTTGGCAATTTACATCCCGCCCATCAGCATAACAAGGTTCCCAGTTCTCCATGGCCTGTCCTGCCTTTCTGGATTTTACACTTTTTTCAGATGGCCCTTTTGACCTGGGGGAAGTGAGACTTCATTGTAGTGCAGATTTCCTTTGCAAGCTTGCTTGGTTGGCCAAAAAGGGCGTATGCGTTTTTTCCTGAATATATTCAGGAAAAAACGCATACGCCCTTTTTGGCCAAGTGCATCATTGTGGACGTTCTGCCTCTTTTCCTATGCTTTCAATGCAATTCCAGTCTACCTCCTGAAATCGGTTTCCTGCAATTCTGCCCCGCTTTCAAGTCCTCTTGGCAGCCTTACTTCAGTATATTTTTGGACGATAGCTGTCATTTATAACTCTGCAGGTTTGTGAATTACAGTGCCCCTGAGCTCCTTTCTTCAACTCACTTTCTTGTGACCTGGCCGCAACACCGCAGGATGGCTTCAGGCCCTAATCTGGTTCCGGCACGGCACGCTGAGCCTTTGGTTAATTCCTCTTCCTGGTGGGAAATGAGAGTTAAATTTGCCCGTCCAGACACCTCCAGCTAGTCTCTCATTGGTTCTCGCTATTCCTGTTCATCTTCCGCAGAAATTGCAAACTGGGCCAAACAGGAGATTAAAGGGACGGACTCTCCAAGTCGGGAGAGTGTTAGTAAAGCGTCTGGAATGTTGCACCCGAGTACCAGGGTACGAAAACTGAGACATATTTGAACACGTCTCCCGATCACATAGTTGATCATACTCTAGGTTCCACATGCATGTTTTAGCTGAAGGAAGAATACCTTAAACCTGGGTAGTTGAAACCCGTGGAATGGGTACCATGCAATATGACTTCAAAGGGTTTTCATTTGCTCACCGAACCTCTCCAATCCTATCACTGCTGCGTTTATGCCCCTGTACACATGCTTGATTCTCTTTCGGAGACATAGCAATCCATAGGTTTTAAGATACTTACTAGTCAGGTACATTCTTAGGCGTTTAATATGCGGTGTTGAGTCCATTTCGTTGAGCAAGGAGTAGCTCTTGTCTATTCCATATTTGGCTTAAGGAACTTTATCTGTGCTCGTTTCAATCTCTGGTTTTATGCAGCACCCCAACTCACCTTTCCCCTTAAGCAAGCATAAGTTGGTTTTCTAAATTTGACACCCTGTTCTGTTCTGTAATTCAGTTCCTGTGTAGCCAAGTTTACATTCCGTGTATTACTGATATCTTATGATGTTTCTTTTTCTGTGTGACTTATTTCAGTTAGAATCATCATACCTGAATCCACTCATTGTGCTGCTAAGGGCCTGATGACATAGATTTCATTGCTGAGTGATATTGCTTTGTAAGTAAATACCACATGTTCTTTATCCATTTTTCACTTTCTGCGATGTTGAACTTGTACTGTAAACGAGGTTCTTGTAAACAGAGGCGTCCCAAACTTTGGGGTGGCTGTGTCTTTTTGATTTTAATTTCCCTAAGCTATAGGACCATAAGTGGAAGTGCCCTAGGCTCTGTTGCTTTGTTGTTTAGATGTTTCAGGAAACACCATACACTTCTCCCGAGTGTCTGTTGGCAATTTACATCCCGCCCATCAGCATAACAAGGCTCCCAGTTCTCCATGGCCTGTCCTGCCTTTCTGGATTTTACACTTTTTTCAGATGGCCCTTTTGACCGGGGGGAAGTGAGACTTCATTGTAGTGCAGATTTCCTTTGCAAGCTTGCTTGGTTGGCCAAAAAGGGCGTATGCGTTTTTTCCTGAATATATTCAGGAAAAAACGCATACGCCCTTTTTGGCCAAGTGCATCATTGTGGACGTTCTGCCTCTTTTCCTATGCTTTCAATGCAATTCCAGTCTACCTCCTGAAATCGGTTTCCTGCAATTCTGCCCCGCTTTCGAGTCCTCTTGGCAGCCTTACTTCAGTATATTTTTGGACGATAGCTGTCATTTATAACTCTGCAGGTTTGTGAATTACAGTGCCCCTGAGCTCCTTTCTTCAACTCGCTTTCTTGTGACCTGGCCGCAACACCGCAGGATGGCTTCAGGCCCTAATCTGGTTCCGGCACGGCACGCTGAGCCTTTGGTTAATTCCTCTTCCTGGTGGGAAATGAGAGTTAAATTTGCCCGTCCAGACACCTCCAGCTAGTCTCTCATTGGTTCTCACTATTCCTGTTCATCTTCCGCAGAAATTGCAAACTGGGCCAAACAGGAGATTAAAGGGACTGACTCTCCAAGTCAGGAGAGTGTTAGTAAAGCGTCTGGAATGTTGCACCCGAGTACCAGGGTACGAAAACTGAGACATATTTGAACACGTCTCCCGATCACATGGTTGATCATACTCTAGGTTCCACATGCATGTTTTAGCTGAAGGAAGAATACCTTAAACCTGGGTAGTTGAAACCCGTGGAATGGGTACCATGCAATATGACTTCAAAGGGTCTTCATTTGCTCACCGAACCTCTCCAATCCTATCACTGCTGCGTTTATGCCCCTGTACACATGCTTGATTCTCTTTCGGAGACATAGCAATCCATAGGTTTTAAGATACTTACTAGTCAGGTACATTCTTAGGCGTTTAATATGCGGTGTTGAGTCCATTTCGTTGAGCAAGGAGTAGCTCTTGTCTATTCCATATTTGGCTTAAGGAACTTTATCTGTGCTCGTTTCAATCTCTGGTTTTATGCAGCACCCCAACTCACCTTTCCCCTTAAGCAAGCATAAGTTGGTTTTCTAAATTTGAGACCCTGTTCTGTTCTGTAATTCAGTTCCTGTGTAGCCAAGTTTACATTCCGTGTATTACTGATATCTTATGATGTTTCTTTTTCTGTGTGACTTATTTCAGTTAGAATCATCATACCTGAATCCACTCATTGTGCTGCTAAGGGCCTGATGACATAGATTTCATTGCTGAGTGATATTGCTTTGTAAGTAAATACCACACCTTCTTTATCCATTTTTCACTTTCTGCGATGTTGAACTTGTACTGTAAACGAGGTTCTTGTAAACAGAGGCGTCCCAAACTTTGGGGTGGCTGTGTCTTTTTGATTTTAATTCCCCTAAGCTATAGGACCATAAGTGGAAGTGCCCTAGGCTCTGTTGCTTTGTTTTTTAGATGTTTCAGGAAACACCATACACTTCTCCCGAGTGTCTGTTGGCAATTTACATCCCGCCCATCAGCATAACAAGGCTCCCAGTTCTCCATGGCCTGTCCTGCCTTTCTGGATTTTACACTTTTTTCAGATGGCCCTTTTGACCGGGGGGAAGTGAGACTTCATTGTAGTGCAGATTTCCTTTGCAAGCTTGCTTGGTTGGCCAAAAAGGGCGTATGCGTTTTTTCCTGAATATATTCAGGAAAAAACGCATACGCCCTTTTTGGCCAAGTGCTTCATTGTGGACGTTCTGCCTCTTTTCCTATGCTTTCAAAGCAATTCCAGTCTACCTCCTGAAATCGGTTTCCTGCAATTCTGCCCCGCTTTCGAGTCCTCTTGGCAGCCTTACTTCAGTATATTTTTGGACGATAGCTGTCATTTATAACTCTGCAGCTTTGTGAATTACAGTGCCCCTGAGCTCCTTTCTTCAACTCGCTTTCTTGTGACCTGGCCGCAACACCGCAGGATGGCTTCAGGCCCTAATCTGGTTCCGGCACGGCACGCTGAGCCTTTGGTTAATTCCTCTTCCTGGTGGGAAATGAGAGTTAAATTTGCCCGTCCAGACACCTCCAGCTAGTCTCTCATTGGTTCTCGCTATTCCTGTTCATCTTCCGCAGAAATTGCAAACTGGGCCAAACAGGAGATTAAAGGGACGGACTCTCCAAGTCGGGAGAGTGTTAGTAAAGCGTCTGGAATGTTGCACCCGAGTACCAGGGTACGAAAACTGAGACATATTTGAACACGTCTCCCGATCACATGGTTGATCATACTCTAGGTTCCACATGCATGTTTTAGCTGAAGGAAGAATACCTTAAACCTGGGTAGTTGAAACCCGTGGAATGGGTACCATGCAATATGACTTCAAAGGGTTTTCATTTGCTCACCGAACCTCTCCAATCCTATCACTGCTGCGTTTATGCCCCTGTACACATGCTTGATTCTCTTTCGGAGACATAGCAATCCATAGGTTTTAAGATACTTACTAGTCAGGTACATTCTTAGGCGTTTAATATGCGGTGTTGAGTCCATTTCGTTGAGCAAGGAGTAGCTCTTGTCTATTCCATATTTGGCTTAAGGAACTTTATCTGTGCTCGTTTCAATCTCTGGTTTTATGCAGCACCCCAACTCACCTTTCCCCTTAAGCAAGCATAAGTTGGTTTTCTAAATTTGAGACCCTGTTCTGTTCTGTAATTCAGTTCCTGTGTAGCCAAGTTTACATTCCGTGTATTACTGATATCTTATGATGTTTCTTTTTCTGTGTGACTTATTTCAGTTAGAATCATCATACCTGAATCCACTCATTGTGCTGCTAAGGGCCTGATGACATAGATTTCATTGCTGAGTGATATTGCTTTGTAAGTAAATACCACACCTTCTTTATCCATTTTTCACTTTCTGCGATGTTGAACTTGTACTGTAAACGAGGTTCTTGTAAACAGAGGCGTCCCAAACTTTGGGGTGGCTGTGTCTTTTTGATTTTAATTCCCCTAAGCTATAGGACCATAAGTGGAAGTGCCCTAGGCTCTGTTGCTTTGTTTTTTAGATGTTTCAGGAAACACCATACACTTCTCCCGAGTGTCTGTTGGCAATTTACATCCCGCCCATCAGCATAACAAGGCTCCCAGTTCTCCATGGCCTGTCCTGCCTTTCTGGATTTTACACTTTTTTCAGATGGCCCTTTTGACCGGGGGGAAGTGAGACTTCATTGTAGTGCAGATTTCCTTTGCAAGCTTGCTTGGTTGGCCAAAAAGGGCGTATGCGTTTTTTCCTGAATATATTCAGGAAAAAACGCATACGCCCTTTTTGGCCAAGTGCTTCATTGTGGACGTTCTGCCTCTTTTCCTATGCTTTCAAAGCAATTCCAGTCTACCTCCTGAAATCGGTTTCCTGCAATTCTGCCCCGCTTTCGAGTCCTCTTGGCAGCCTTACTTCAGTATATTTTTGGACGATAGCTGTCATTTATAACTCTGCAGCTTTGTGAATTACAGTGCCCCTGAGCTCCTTTCTTCAACTCGCTTTCTTGTGACCTGGCCGCAACACCGCAGGATGGCTTCAGGCCCTAATCTGGTTCCGGCACGGCACGCTGAGCCTTTGGTTAATTCCTCTTCCTGGTGGGAAATGAGAGTTAAATTTGCCCGTCCAGACACCTCCAGCTAGTCTCTCATTGGTTCTCGCTATTCCTGTTCATCTTCCGCAGAAATTGCAAACTGGGCCAAACAGGAGATTAAAGGGACGGACTCTCCAAGTCGGGAGAGTGTTAGTAAAGCGTCTGGAATGTTGCACCCGAGTACCAGGGTACGAAAACTGAGACATATTTGAACACGTCTCCCGATCACATGGTTGATCATACTCTAGGTTCCACATGCATGTTTTAGCTGAAGGAAGAATACCTTAAACCTGGGTAGTTGAAACCCGTGGAATGGGTACCATGCAATATGACTTCAAAGGGTTTTCATTTGCTCACCGAACCTCTCCAATCCTATCACTGCTGCGTTTATGCCCCTGTACACATGCTTGATTCTCTTTCGGAGACATAGCAATCCATAGGTTTTAAGATACTTACTAGTCAGGTACATTCTTAGGCGTTTAATATGCGGTGTTGAGTCCATTTCGTTGAGCAAGGAGTAGCTCTTGTCTATTCCATATTTGGCTTAAGGAACTTTATCTGTGCTCGTTTCAATCTCTGGTTTTATGCAGCACCCCAACTCACCTTTCCCCTTAAGCAAGCATAAGTTGGTTTTCTAAATTTGACACCATGTTCTGTTCTGTAATTCAGTTCCTGTGTAGCCAAGTTTACATTCCGTGTATTACTGATATCTTATGATGTTTCTTTTTCTGTGTGACTTATTTCAGTTAGAATCATCATACCTGAATCCACTCATTGTGCTGCTAAGGGCCTGATGACATAGATTTCATTGCTGAGTGATATTGCTTTGTAAGTAAATACCACATGTTCTTTATCCATTTTTCACTTTCTGCGATGTTGAACTTGTACTGTAAACGAGGTTCTTGTAAACAGAGGCGTCCCAAACTTTGGGGTGGCTGTGTCTTTTTGATTTTAATTTCCCTAAGCTATAGGACCATAAGTGGAAGTGCCCTAGGCTCTGTTGCTTTGTTTTTTAGACGTTTCAGGAAACACCATACACTTCTCCCGAGTGTCTGTTGGCAATTTACATCCCGCCCATCAGCATAACAAGGCTCCCAGTTCTCCATGGCCTGTCCTGCCTTTCTGGATTTTACACTTTTTTCAGATGGCCCTTTTGACCGGGGGGAAGTGAGACTTCATTGTAGTGCAGATTTCCTTTGCAAGCTTGCTTGGTTGGCCAAAAAGGGCGTATGCGTTTTTTCCTGAATATATTCAGGAAAAAACGCATACGCCCTTTTTGGCCAAGTGCATCATTGTGGACGTTCTGCCTCTTTTCCTATGCTTTCAATGCAATTCCAGTCTACCTCCTGAAATCGGTTTCCTGCAATTCTGCCCCGCTTTCGAGTCCTCTTGGCAGCCTTACTTCAGTATATTTTTGGACGATAGCTGTCATTTATAACTCTGCAGCTTTGTGAATTACAGTGCCCCTGAGCTCCTTTCTTCAACTCGCTTTCTTGTGACCTGGCCGCAACACCGCAGGATGGCTTCAGGCCCTAATCTGGTTCCGGCACGGCACGCTGAGCCTTTGGTTAATTCCTCTTCCTGGTGGGAAATGAGAGTTAAATTTGCCCGTCCAGACACCTCCAGCTAGTCTCTCATTGGTTCTCGCTATTCCTGTTCATCTTCCGCAGAAATTGCAAATTGGGCCAAACAGGAGATTAAAGGGACGGACTCTCCAAGTCGGGAGAGTGTTAGTAAAGCGTCTGGAATGTTGCACCCGAGTACCAGGGTACGAAAACTGAGACATATTTGAACACGTCTCCCGATCACATGGTTGATCATACTCTAGGTTCCACATGCATGTTTTAGCTGAAGGAAGAATACCTTAAACCTGGGTAGTTGAAACCCGTGGAATGGGTACCATGCAATATGACTTCAAAGGGTTTTCATTTGCTCACCGAACCTCTCCAATCCTATCACTGCTGCCTTTATGCCCCTGTACACATGCTTGATTCTCTTTCGGAGACATAGCAATCCATAGGTTTTAAGATACTTACTAGTCAGGTACATTCTTAGGCGTTTAATATGCGGTGTTGAGTCCATTTCGTTGAGCAAGGAGTAGCTCTTGTCTATTCCATATTTGGCTTAAGGAACTTTATCTGTGCTCGTTTCAATCTCTGGTTTTATGCAGCACCCCAACTCACCTTTCCCCTTAAGCAAGCATAAGTTGGTTTTCTAAATTTGACACCCTGTTCTGTTCTGTAATTCAGTTCCTGTGTAGCCAAGTTTACATTCCGTGTATTACTGATATCTTATGATGTTTCTTTTTCTGTGTGACTTATTTCAGTTAGAATCATCATACCTGAATCCACTCATTGTGCTGCTAAGGGCCTGATGACATAGATTTCATTGCTGAGTGATATTGCTTTGTAAGTAAATACCACATGTTCTTTATCCATTTTTCACTTTCTGCGATGTTGAACTTGTACTGTAAACGAGGTTCTTGTAAACAGAGGCGTCCCAAACTTTGGGGTGGCTGTGTCTTTTTGATTTTAATTTCCCTAAGCTATAGGACCATAAGTGGAAGTGCCCTAGGCTCTGTTGCTTTGTTTTTTAGACGTTTCAGGAAACACCATACACTTCTCCCGAGTGTCTGTTGGCAATTTACATCCCGCCCATCAGCATAACAAGGCTCCCAGTTCTCCATGGCCTGTCCTGCCTTTCTGGATTTTACACTTTTTTCAGATGGCCCTTTTGACCGGGGGGAAGTGAGACTTCATTGTAGTGCAGATTTCCTTTGCAAGCTTGCTTGGTTGGCCAAAAAGGGCGTATGCGTTTTTTCCTGAATATATTCAGGAAAAAACGCATACGCCCTTTTTGGCCAAGTGCTTCATTGTGGACGTTCTGCCTCTTTTCCTATGCTTTCAAAGCAATTCCAGTCTACCTCCTGAAATCGGTTTCCTGCAATTCTGCCCCGCTTTCAAGTCCTCTTGGCAGCCTTACTTCAGTATATTTTTGGACGATAGCTGTCATTTATAACTCTGCAGGTTTGTGAATTACAGTGCCCCTGAGCTCCTTTCTTCAACTCGCTTTCTTTTGAGATGGCCGCAACACCGCAGGATGGCTTCAGGCCCTAATCTGGTTCCGGCACGGCACGCTGAGCCTTTGGTTATTTCCTCTTCCTGGTGGGAAATGAGAGTTAAATTTGCCCGTCCAGACACCTCCAGCTAGTCTCTCATTGGTGTTCCCTATTCCTGTTCATCTTCCGCAGAAATGGCAAACTGGGCCAAACAGGAAGTTAAAGGCGCTGACTCTCCAAGTGGCGAGAGTGTTAGTAAAGCGTCTGGAATGTTGCACCCGAGTACCAGGGGAGGAAAACTGAGACATATTTGAACACGTCTCCCGTTCACATGGTTGATCATACTCTGGGTTCCACATGCATGTTTTAGCTGAAGGAAGAATACCTTAAACCTGGAGAGTTGAGACCCGTGGAATGGGTACCATGCAATATGACTTCAAAGGGTCTTCATTTGCTCACCGAACCTCTCCAATCCTATCACTGCTGCGTTTATGCCCCTGTACACACGCTTGATTCTCTTTTGGAGACATAGCAATCCATAGGTTTTAAGATACTTACTAGTCAGGTACATTCTTAGGCGTTTAATATGGGGTGTTGAGTCCATTTCGTTGAGCAAGGAGTAGCTCTTGTCTATTCCATATTTGGCTTAAGGAACTTTATCTGTGCTCATTTCAATCTCTGGTTTTATGCAGCACCCCAACTCACCTTTCACCTTAAGCAAGCATAAGTTGGTTTTCTAAATTTGAGACACTGTTCTGTTCTGTAATTCAATTCCTGTGTAGCCAAGTTTACATTCCGTGTATTAGTGATATCTTATGATGTTTCTTTTTCTGTGTGACTTATTTCAGTGAGAATCATCGTACCTGAATCCACTCATTATGCTGCTACGGGCCTGATGACATAGATTTCATTGCTGAGTGATACTGCATTGTACGTAAGTACCACAAGTTCTTTATCCATTTTTCACTTTCTGTGATATTGAACTTGTATGGTAAACGAGGTTCTTGTAAACAGAGGCGTCCCAAACTTTGGGGTGGCTGTGTCTTTTTGATTTTAATTTCCCTAAGCTCTAGGACCATAAGTGGAAGTGCCCTAGGCTCTGTTGCTTTGTTTTTTAGATGTTTCAGGAAACACCATACACTTCTCCCGAGTGTCTGTTGGCAATTTACATCCCGCCCATCAGCATAACAAGGCTCCCAGTTCTCCATGGCCTGTCCTGCCTTTCTGGATTTTACACTTTTTTCAGATGGCCCTTTTGACCGGGGGGAAGTGAGACTTCATTGTAGTGCAGATTTCCTTTGCAAGCTTGCTTGGTTGGCCAAAAAGGGCGTATGCGTTTTTTCCTGAATATATTCAGGAAAAAACGCATACGCCCTTTTTGGCCAAGTGCATCATTGTGGACGTTCTGCCGCTTTTCCTATGCTTTCAATGCAATTCCAGTCTACCTCCTGAAATCGGTTTCCTGCAATTCTGCCCCGCTTTCGAGTCCTCTTGGCAGCCTTACTTCAGTATATTTTTGGACAATAGCTGTCATTTATAACTCTGCAGGTTTGTGAATTACAGTGCCCCTGAGCTCCTTTCTTCAACTCGCTTTGTTTTGAGCTGGCCACAACACCGCAGGGTGGCTTCAGGCCCTAATCTGGTTCCGGCCTGACACGCTGAGCCTTTGGTTATTTCCTCTTCCTGGTGGGAAATGAGAGTTAAATTTGCCCGTCCAGACACCTCCAGCTAGTCTCTCATTGGTGTTCCCTATTCCTGTTCATCTTCCGCAGAAATTGCAAACTGGGCCAAACAGGAGGTTAAAGGCGCTGACTCTCCAAGTGGGGAGAGTGTTAGTAAAGCGTCTGGAATGTTGCACCTGAGTACCAGGGGAGGAAAACTGAGACATATTTGAACACGTCTCCCGTTCACATGGTTGATCATACTCTGGGTTCCACATGCATGTTTTAGCTGAAGGAAGAATACCTTAAACCTGGAGAGTTGAGACCCGTGGAATGGGTACCATGCAATATGACTTCAAAGGGTCTTCATTTGCTCACCGAACCTCTCCAATCCTATCACTGCTGCGTTTATGCCCCTGTACACACACTTGATTCTCTATTGGAGACATAGCAATCCATAGGTTTTAAGATACTTACTAGTCAGGTACATTCTTAGGCGTTTAATATGGGGTGTTGAGTCCATTTCGTTGAGCAAGGAGTAGCTCTTGTCTAGTCCATATTTGGCTTAAGGAACTTTATCTGTGCTCATTTCAATCTCTGGTTTTATGCAGCTCCCCAACTCACCTTTCCCCTTAAGCAAGCATAAGTTGGTTTTCTAAATTTGAGACCCTGTTCTGTTTTGGAATTCAGTTCCTGTGTAGCCAAGTTTACATTCCGTGTATTAGTGATATCTTATGATGTTTCTTTTTCTGTGTGACTTATTTCAGTGAGAATCATCGTACCTGAATCCACTCATTATGCTGCTACGGGCCTGATGACATAGATTTCATTGCTGAGTGATACTGCATTGTACGTAAGTACCACAAGTTCTTTATCCATTTTTCACTTTCTGTGATATTGAACTTGTACGGTAAACGAGGTTCTTGTAAACAGAGGCGTCCCAAACTTTGGGGTGGCTGTGTCTTTTTGATTTTAATTTCCCTAAGCTATAGGACCATAAGTGGAAGTGCCCTAGGCTCTGTTGCTTTGTTTTTTAGATGTTTCAGGAAACACCATACACTTCTCCCGAGTGTCTGTTGGCAATTTACATCCCGCCCATCAGCATAACAAGGTTCCCAGTTCTCCATGGCCTGTCCTGCCTTTCTGGATTTTACACTTTTTTCAGATGGCCCTTTTGACCTGGGGGAAGTGAGACTTCATTGTAGTGCAGATTTCCTTTGCAAGCTTGCTTGGTTGGCCAAAAAGGGCGTATGCGTTTTTTCCTGAATATATTCAGGAAAAAACGCATACGCCCTTTTTGGCCAAGTGCATCATTGTGGACGTTCTGCCTCTTTTCCTATGCTTTCAATGCAATTCCAGTCTACCTCCTGAAATCGGTTTCCTGCAATTCTGCCCCGCTTTCAAGTCCTCTTGGCAGCCTTACTTCAGTATATTTTTGGACGATAGCTGTCATTTATAACTCTGCAGGTTTGTGAATTACAGTGCCCCTGAGCTCCTTTCTTCAACTCACTTTCTTGTGACCTGGCCGCAACACCGCAGGATGGCTTCAGGCCCTAATCTGGTTCCGGCACGGCACGCTGAGCCTTTGGTTAATTCCTCTTCCTGGTGGGAAATGAGAGTTAAATTTGCCCGTCCAGACACCTCCAGCTAGTCTCTCATTGGTTCTCGCTATTCCTGTTCATCTTCCGCAGAAATTGCAAACTGGGCCAAACAGGAGATTAAAGGGACGGACTCTCCAAGTCGGGAGAGTGTTAGTAAAGCGTCTGGAATGTTGCACCCGAGTACCAGGGTACGAAAACTGAGACATATTTGAACACGTCTCCCGATCACATGGTTGATCATACTCTAGGTTCCACATGCATGTTTTAGCTGAAGGAAGAATACCTTAAACCTGGGTAGTTGAAACCCGTGGAATGGGTACCATGCAATATGACTTCAAAGGGTTTTCATTTGCTCACCGAACCTCTCCAATCCTATCACTGCTGCGTTTATGCCCCTGTACACATGCTTGATTCTCTTTCGGAGACATAGCAATCCATAGGTTTTAAGATACTTACTAGTCAGGTACATTCTTAGGCGTTTAATATGCGGTGTTGAGTCCATTTCGTTGAGCAAGGAGTAGCTCTTGTCTATTCCATATTTGGCTTAAGGAACTTTATCTGTGCTCGTTTCAATCTCTGGTTTTATGCAGCACCCCAACTCACCTTTCCCCTTAAGCAAGCATAAGTTGGTTTTCTAAATTTGACACCCTGTTCTGTTCTGTAATTCAGTTCCTGTGTAGCCAAGTTTACATTCCGTGTATTACTGATATCTTATGATGTTTCTTTTTCTGTGTGACTTATTTCAGTTAGAATCATCATACCTGAATCCACTCATTGTGCTGCTAAGGGCCTGATGACATAGATTTCATTGCTGAGTGATATTGCTTTGTAAGTAAATACCACATGTTCTTTATCCATTTTTCACTTTCTGCGATGTTGAACTTGTACTGTAAACGAGGTTCTTGTAAACAGAGGCGTCCCAAACTTTGGGGTGGCTGTGTCTTTTTGATTTTAATTTCCCTAAGCTATAGGACCATAAGTGGAAGTGCCCTAGGCTCTGTTGCTTTGTTTTTTAGACGTTTCAGGAAACACCATACACTTCTCCCGAGTGTCTGTTGGCAATTTACATCCCGCCCATCAGCATAACAAGGCTCCCAGTTCTCCATGGCCTGTCCTGCCTTTCTGGATTTTACACTTTTTTCAGATGGCCCTTTTGACCGGGGGGAAGTGAGACTTCATTGTAGTGCAGATTTCCTTTGCAAGCTTGCTTGGTTGGCCAAAAAGGGCGTATGCGTTTTTTCCTGAATATATTCAGGAAAAAACGCATACGCCCTTTTTGGCCAAGTGCTTCATTGTGGACGTTCTGCCTCTTTTCCTATGCTTTCAAAGCAATTCCAGTCTACCTCCTGAAATCGGTTTCCTGCAATTCTGCCCCGCTTTCAAGTCCTCTTGGCAGCCTTACTTCAGTATATTTTTGGACGATAGCTGTCATTTATAACTCTGCAGGTTTGTGAATTACAGTGCCCCTGAGCTCCTTTCTTCAACTCGCTTTCTTTTGAGATGGCCGCAACACCGCAGGATGGCTTCAGGCCCTAATCTGGTTCCGGCACGGCACGCTGAGCCTTTGGTTATTTCCTCTTCCTGGTGGGAAATGAGAGTTAAATTTGCCCGTCCAGACACCTCCAGCTAGTCTCTCATTGGTGTTCCCTATTCCTGTTCATCTTCCGCAGAAATGGCAAACTGGGCCAAACAGGAAGTTAAAGGCGCTGACTCTCCAAGTGGGGAGAGTGTTAGTAAAGCGTCTGGAATGTTGCACCCGAGTACCAGGGGAGGAAAACTGAGACATATTTGAACACGTCTCCCGTTCACATGGTTGATCATACTCTGGGTTCCACATGCATGTTTTAGCTGAAGGAAGAATACCTTAAACCTGGAGAGTTGAGACCCGTGGAATGGGTACCATGCAATATGACTTCAAAGGGTCTTCATTTGCTCACCGAACCTCTCCAATCCTATCACTGCTGCGTTTATGCCCCTGTACACACGCTTGATTCTCTTTTGGAGACATAGCAATCCATAGGTTTTAAGATACTTACTAGTCAGGTACATTCTTAGGCGTTTAATATGGGGTGTTGAGTCCATTTCGTTGAGCAAGGAGTAGCTCTTGTCTATTCCATATTTGGCTTAAGGAACTTTATCTGTGCTCATTTCAATCTCTGGTTTTATGCAGCACCCCAACTCACCTTTCACCTTAAGCAAGCATAAGTTGGTTTTCTAAATTTGAGACACTGTTCTGTTCTGTAATTCAATTCCTGTGTAGCCAAGTTTACATTCCGTGTATTAGTGATATCTTATGATGTTTCTTTTTCTGTGTGACTTATTTCAGTGAGAATCATCGTACCTGAATCCACTCATTATGCTGCTACGGGCCTGATGACATAGATTTCATTGCTGAGTGATACTGCATTGTACGTAAGTACCACAAGTTCTTTATCCATTTTTCACTTTCTGTGATATTGAACTTGTATGGTAAACGAGGTTCTTGTAAACAGAGGCATCCCAAACTTTGGGGTGGCTGTGTCTTTTTGATTTTAATTTCCCTAAGCTCTAGGACCATAAGTGGAAGTGCCCTAGGCTCTGTTGCTTTGTTTTTTAGATGTTTCAGGAAACACCATACACTTCTCCCGAGTGTCTGTTGGCAATTTACATCCCGCCCATCAGCATAACAAGGCTCCCAGTTCTCCATGGTCTGTCCTGCCTTTCTGGATTTTACACTTTTTTCAGATGGCCCTTTTGACCGGGGGGAAGTGAGACTTCATTGTAGTGCAGATTTCCTTTGCAAGCTTGCTTGGTTGGCCAAACAGGGCGTATGCGTTTTTTCCTGAATATATTCAGGAAAAAACGCATACGCCCTTTTTGGCCAAGTGCATCATTGTGGACGTTCTGCCGCTTTTCCTATGCTTTCAATGCAATTCCAGTCTACCTCCTGAAATCGGTTTCCTGCAATTCTGCCCCGCTTTCGAGTCCTCTTGGCAGCCTTACTTCAGTATATTTTTGGACAATAGCTGTCATTTATAACTCTGCAGGTTTGTGAATTACAGTGCCCCTGAGCTCCTTTCTTCAACTCGCTTTGTTTTGAGCTGGCCGCAACACCGCAGGATGGCTTCAGGCCCTAATCTGGTTCCGGCCTGACACGCTGAGCCTTTGGTTATTTCCTCTTCCTGGTGGGAAATGAGAGTTAAATTTGCCCGTCCAGACACCTCCAGCTAGTCTCTCATTGGTGTTCCCTATTCCTGTTCATCTTCCGCACAAATTGCAAACTGGGCCAAACAGGAGGTTAAAGGCGCTGACTCTCCAAGTGGGGAGAGTGTTAGTAAAGCGTCTGGAATGTTGCACCTGAGTACCAGGGGAGGAAAACTGAGACATATTTGAACACGTCTCCCGTTCACATGGTTGATCATACTCGGGTTCCACATGCATGTTTTAGCTGAAGGAAGAATACCTTAAACCTGGAGAGTTGAGACCCGTGGAATGGGTACCATGCAATATGACTTCAAAGGGTCTTCATTTGCTCACCGAACCTCTCCAATCCTATCACTGCTGCGTTTATGCCCCTGTACACACACTTGATTCTCTATTGGAGACATAGCAATCCATAGGTTTTAAGATACTTACTAGTCAGGTACATTCTTAGGCGTTTAATATGGGGTGTTGAGTCCATTTCGTTGAGCAAGGAGTAGCTCTTGTCTAGTCCATATTTGGCTTAAGGAACTTTATCTGTGCTCATTTCAATCTCTGGTTTTATGCAGCTCCCCAACTCACCTTTCCCCTTAAGCAAGCATAAGTTGGTTTTCTAAATTTGAGACCCTGTTCTGTTTTGGAATTCAGTTCCTGTGTAGCCAAGTTTACATTCCGTGTATTAGTGATATCTTATGATGTTTCTTTTTCTGTGTGACTTATTTCAGTGAGAATCATCGTACCTGAATCCACTCATTATGCTGCTACGGGCCTGATGACATAGATTTCATTGCTGAGTGATACTGCATTGTACGTAAGTACCACAAGTTCTTTATCCATTTTTCACTTTCTGTGATATTGAACATGTACGGTAAACGAGGTTCTTGTAAACAGAGGCGTCCCAAACTTTGGGGTGGCTGTGTCTTTTTGATTTTAATTTCCCTAAGCTATAGGACCATAAGTGGAAGTGCCCTAGGCTCTGTTGCTTTGTTTTTTAGATGTTTCAGGAAAAACCATACACTTCTCCCGAGTGGCTGTTGGCAATTTACCTCCCGCCCATCAGCATAACAAGGCTCCCAGTTCTCCATGACCTGTCCTGCCTTTCTGGATTTTACACTTTTTTCAGATGGCCCTTTTGACCGGGGGGAAGTGAGACTTCATTGTAGTGCAGATTTCCTTTGCAAGCTTGCTTGGTTGGCCAAAAAGGGCGTATGCGTTTTTTCCTGAATATATTCAGGAAAAAACGCATACGCCCTTTTTGGCCAAGTGCATCATTGTGGACGTTCTGCCTCTTTTCCTATGCTTTCAATGCAATTCCAGTCTACCTCCTGAAATCGGTTTCCTGCAATTCTGCCCCGCTTTCAAGTCCTCTTGGCAGCCTTACTTCAGTATATTTTTGGACGATAGCTGTCATTTATAACTCTGCAGGTTTGTGAATTACAGTGCCCCTGAGCTCCTTTCTTCAACTCGCTTTCTTTTGAGCTGGCCGCAACACCGCAGGATGGCTTCAGGCCCTAATCTGGTTCCGGCACGGCATGCTGAGCCTTTGGTTAATTCCTCTTTCTGGTGGGAAATGAGAGTTAAATTTGCCCGTCCAGACACCTCCAGCTAGTCTCTCATCGGTTCTCGCTATTCCTGTTCATCTTCCGCAGAAATTGCAAACTGGGCCAAACAGGAGATTAAAGGGACGGACTCTCCAAGTCAGGAGAGTGTTAGTAAAGCGTCTGGAATGTTGCACCCGAGTACCAGGATACGAAAACTGAGACATATTTGAACACGTCTCCCGATCACATGGTTGATCATACTCTAGGTTCCACATGCATGTTTTAGCTGAAGGAAGAATACCTTAAACCTGGGTAGTTGAAACCCGTGGAATGGGTACCATGCAATATGACTTCAAAGGGTCTTCATTTGCTCACCGAACCTCTCCAATCCTATCACTGCTGCGTTTATGCCCCTGTACACATGCTTGATTCTCTTTCGGAGACATAGCAATCCATAGGTTTTAAGATACTTACTAGTCAGGTACATTCTTAGGCGTTTAATATGCGGTGTTGAGTCCATTTCGTTGAGCAAGGAGTAGCTCTTGTCTATTCCATATTTGGCTTAAGGAACTTTATCTGTGCTCGTTTCAATCTCTGGTTTTATGCAGCACCCCAACTCACCTTTACCCTTAAGCAAGCATAAGTTGGTTTTCTAAATTTGAGACCCTGTTCTGTTCTGTAATTCAGTTCCTGTGTAGCCAAGTTTACATTCCGTGTATTACTGATATCTTATGATGTTTCTTTTTCTGTGTGACTTATTTCAGTTAGAATCATCATACCTGAATCCACTCATTGTGCTGCTAAGGGCCTGATGACATAGATTTCATTGCTGAGTGATATTGCTTTGTAAGTAAATACCACACCTTCTTTATCCATTTTTCACTTTCTGCGATGTTGAACTTGTACTGTAAACGAGGTTCTTGTAAACAGAGGCGTCCCAAACTTTGGGGTGGCTGTGTCTTTTTGATTTTAATTTCCCTAAGCTATAGGACCATAAGTGGAAGTGCCCTAGGCTCTGTTGCTTTGTTGTTTAGATGTTTCAGGAAACACCATACACTTCTCCCGAGTGTCTGTTGGCAATTTACATCCCGCCCATCAGCATAACAAGGCTCCCAGTTCTCCATGGCCTGTCCTGCCTTTCTGGATTTTACACTTTTTTCAGATGGCCCTTTTGACCGGGGGGAAGTGAGACTTCATTGTAGTGCAGATTTCCTTTGCAAGCTTGCTTGGTTGGCCAAAAAGGGCGTATGCGTTTTTTCCTGAATATATTCAGGAAAAAACGCATACGCCCTTTTTGGCCAAGTGCATCATTGTGGACGTTCTGCCTCTTTTCCTATGCTTTCAATGCAATTCCAGTCTACCTCCTGAAATCGGTTTCCTGCAATTCTGCCCCGCTTTCGAGTCCTCTTGGCAGCCTTACTTCAGTATATTTTTGGACGATAGCTGTCATTTATAACTCTGCAGGTTTGTGAATTACAGTGCCCCTGAGCTCCTTTCTTCAACTCGCTTTCTTGTGACCTGGCCGCAACACCGCAGGATGGCTTCAGGCCCTAATCTGGTTCCGGCCCGGCACGCTGAGCCTTTGGTTATTTCCTCTTCCTGGTGGGAAATGAGAGTTAAATTTGCCCGTCCAGACACCTCCAGCTAGTCTCTCATTGGTTCTCGCTATTCCTGTTCATCTTCCGCAGAAATTGCAAACTGGGCCAAACAGGAGATTAAAGGGACGGACTCTCCAAGTCGGGAGAGTGTTAGTAAAGCGTCTGGAATGTTGCACCCGAGTACCAGGGTACGAAAACTGAGACATATTTGAACACGTCTCCCGTTCACACGGTTGATCATACTCTGGGTTCCACATGCATGTTTTAGCTGAAGGAAGAATACCTTAAACCTGGAGAGTTGAGACCCGTGGAATGGGTACCATGCAATATGACTTCAAAGGGTCTTCATTTGTTCACCGATCCTCTCCAATCCTATCACTGCTGCGTTTATGCGCCTGTACACATGCTTGATTCTCTTTCGGAGACATAGCAATCCATAGGTTTTAAGATACTTACTAGTCAGGTACATTCTTAGGCGTTTAATATGCGGTGTTGAGTCCATTTCGTTGAGCAAGGAGTAGCTCTTGTCTATTCCATATTTGGCTTAAGGAACTTTATCTGTGCTCGTTTCAATCTCTGGTTTTATGCAGCACCCCAACTCACCTTTACCCTTAAGCAAGCATAAGTTGGTTTTCTAAATTTGAGACCCTGTTCTGTTCTGTAATTCAGTTCCTGTGTAGCCAAGTTTACATTCCGTGTATTACTGATATCTTATGATGTTTCTTTTTCTGTGTGACTTATTTCAGTTAGAATCATCATACCTGAATCCACTCATTGTGCTGCTAAGGGCCTGATGACATAGATTTCATTGCTGAGTGATATTGCTTTGTAAGTAAATACCACACCTTCTTTATCCATTTTTCACTTTCTGCGATGTTGAACTTGTACTGTAAACGAGGTTCTTGTAAACAGAGGCGTCCCAAACTTTGGGGTGGCTGTGTCTTTTTGATTTTAATTTCCCTAAGCTATAGGACCATAAGTGGAAGTGCCCTAGGCTCTGTTGCTTTGTTTTTTAGATGTTTCAGGAAACACCATACACTTCTCCCGAGTGTCTGTTGGCAATTTACATCCCGCCCATCAGCATAACAAGGCTCCCAGTTCTCCATGGCCTGTCCTGCCTTTCTGGATTTTACACTTTTTTCAGATGGCCCTTTTGACCGGGGGGAAGTGAGACTTCATTGTAGTGCAGATTTCCTTTGCAAGCTTGCTTGGTTGGCCAAAAAGGGCGTATGCGTTTTTTCCTGAATATATTCAGGAAAAAACGCATACGCCCTTTTTGGCCAAGTGCATCATTGTGGACGTTCTGCCTCTTTTCCTATGCTTTCAATGCAATTCCAGTCTACCTCCTGAAATCGGTTTCCTGCAATTCTGCCCCGCTTTCAAGTCCTCTTGGCAGCCTTACTTCAGTATATTTTTGGACGATAGCTGTCATTTATAACTCTGCAGGTTTGTGAATTACAGTGCCCCTGAGCTCCTTTCTTCAACTCGCTTTCTTTTGAGCTGGCCGCAACACCGCAGGATGGCTTCAGGCCCTAATCTGGTTCCGGCCCGGCACGCTGAGCCTTTGGTTATTTCCTCTTCCTGGTGGGAAATGAGAGTTAAATTTGCCCGTCCAGACACCTCCAGCTAGTCTCTCATTGGTGTTCCCTATTCCTGTTCATCTTCCGCAGAAATTGCAAACTGAGCCAAACAGGAGGTTAAAGGCGCTGACTCTCCAAGTGGGGAGAGTGTTAGTAAAGCGTCTGGAATGTTGCACCCGAGTACCAGGGTACGAAAACTGAGACATATTTGAACACGTCTCCCGATCACATGGTTGATCATACTCTAGGTTCCACATGCATGTTTTAGCTGAAGGAAGAATACCTTAAACCTGGGTAGTTGAAACCCGTGGAATGGGTACCATGCAATATGACTTCAAAGGGTCTTCATTTGCTCACCGAACCTCTCCAATCCTATCACTGCTGTGTTTATGCCCCTGTACACATGCTTGATTCTCTTTCGGAGACATAGCAATCCATAGGTTTTAAGATACTTACTAGTCAGGTACATTCTTAGGCGTTTAATATGCGGTGTTGAGTCCATTTCGTTGAGCAAGGAGTAGCTCTTGTCTATTCCATATTTGGCTTAAGGAACTTTATCTGTGCTCGTTTCAATCTCTGGTTTTATGCAGCACCCCAACTCACCTTTCCCCTTAAGCAAGCATAAGTTGGTTTTCTAAATTTGAGACCCTGTTCTGTTCTGTAATTCAGTTCCTGTGTAGCCAAGTTTACATTCCGTGTATTACTGATATCTTATGATGTTTCTTTTTCTGTGTGACTTATTTCAGTTAGAATCATCATACCTGAATCCACTCATTGTGCTGCTAAGGGCCTGATGACATAGATTTCATTGCTGAGTGATATTGCTTTGTAAGTAAATACCACACCTTCTTTATCCATTTTTCACTTTCTGCGATGTTGAACTTGTACTGTAAACGAGGTTCTTGTAAACAGAGGCGTCCCAAACTTTGGGGTGGCTGTGTCTTTTTGATTTTAATTTCCCTAAGCTATAGGACCATAAGTGGAAGTGCCCTAGGCTCTGTTGCTTTGTTTTTTAGATGTTTCAGGAAACACCATACACTTCTCCCGAGTGTCTGTTGGCAATTTACATCCCGCCCATCAGCATAACAAGGCTCCCAGTTCTCCATGGCCTGTCCTGCCTTTCTGGATTTTACACTTTTTTCAGATGGCCCTTTTGACCGGGGGGAAGTGAGACTTCATTGTAGTGCAGATTTCCTTTGCAAGCTTGCTTGGTTGGCCAAAAAGGGCGTATGCGTTTTTTCCTGAATATATTCAGGAAAAAACGCATACGCCCTTTTTGGCCAAATGCATCATTGTGGACGTTCTGCCTCTTTTCCTATGCTTTCAATGCAATTCCAGTCTACCTCCTGAAATCGGTTTCCTGCAATTCTGCCCCGCTTTCGAGTCCTCTTGGCAGCCTTACTTCAGTATATTTTTGGACGATAGCTGTCATTTATAACTCTGCAGGTTTGTGAATTACAGTGCCCCTGAGCTCCTTTCTTCAACTCGCTTTCTTGTGACCTGGCCGCAACACCGCAGGATGGCTTCAGGCCCTAATCTGGTTCCGGCACGGCACGCTGAGCCTTTGGTTAATTCCTCTTCCTGGTGGGAAATGAGAGTTAAATTTGCCCGTCCAGACACCTCCAGCTAGTCTCTCATTGGTTCTCGCTATTCCTGTTCATCTTCCGCAGAAATTGCAAAATGGGCCAAACAGGATATTAAAGGGATGGACTCTCCAAGTCGGGATAGTGTTAGTAAAGCGTCTGGAATGTTGCACCCGAGTACCAGGGTACGAAAACTGAGACATATTTGAACACGTCTCCCGATCACATGGTTGATCATACTCTAGGTTCCACATGCATGTTTTAGCTGAAGGAAGAATACCTTAAACCTGGGTAGTTGAAACCCGTGGAATGGGTACCATGCAATATGACTTCAAAGGGTCTTCATTTGCTCACCGAACCTCTCCAATCCTATCACTGCTGCGTTTATGCCCCTGTACACATACTTGATTCTCTTTCGGAGACATAGCAATCCATAGGTTTTAAGATACTTACTAGTCAGGTACATTCTTAGGCGTTTAATATGCGGTGTTGAGTCCATTTTGTTGAGCAAGGAGTAGCTCTTGTCTATTCCATATTTGGCTTAAGGAACTTTATCTGTGCTCGTTTCAATCTCTGGTTTTATGCAGCACCCCAACTCACCTTTCCCCTTAAGCAAGCATAAGTTGGTTTTCTAAATTTGAGACCCTGTTCTGTTCTGTAATTCAGTTCCTGTGTAGCCAAGTTTACATTCCGTGTATTACTGATATCTTATGATGTTTCTTTTTCTGTGTGACTTATTTCAGTTAGAATCATCATACCTGAATCCACTCATTGTGCTGCTAAGGGCCTGATGACATAGATTTCATTGCTGAGTGATATTGCTTTGTAAGTAAATACCACATGTTCTTTATCCATTTTTCACTTTCTGCGATGTTGAACTTGTACTGTAAACGAGGTTCTTGTAAACAGAGGCGTCCCAAACTTTGGGGTGGCTGTGTCTTTTTGATTTTAATTTCCCTAAGCTATAGGACCATAAGTGGAAGTGCCCTAGGCTCTGTTGCTTTGTTTTTTAGATGTTTCAGGAAACACCATACACTTCTCCCGAGTGTCTGTTGGCAATTTACATCCCGCCCATCAGCATAACAAGGCTCCCAGTTCTCCATGGCCTGTCCTGCCTTTCTGGATTTTACACTTTTTTCAGATGGCCCTTTTGACCGGGGGGAAGTGAGACTTCATTGTAGTGCAGATTTCCTTTGCAAGCTTGCTTGGTTGGCCAAAAAGGGCGTATGCGTTTTTTCCTGAATATATTCAGGAAAAAACGCATACGCCCTTTTTGGCCAAGTGCATCATTGTGGACGTTCTGCCTCTTTTCCTATGCTTTCAATGCAATTCCAGTCTACCTCCTGAAATCGGTTTCCTGCAATTCTGCCCCGCTTTCGAGTCCTCTTGGCAGCCTTACTTCAGTATATTTTTGGACGATAGCTGTCATTTATAACTCTGCAGCTTTGTAAATTACAGTGCCCCTGAGCTCCTTTCTTCAACTCGCTTTCTTGTGACCTGGCCGCAACACCGCAGGATGGCTTCAGGCCCTAATCTGGTTCCGGCACGGCACGCTGAGCCTTTGGTTAATTCCTCTTCCTGGTGGGAAATGAGAGTTAAATTTGCCCGTCCAGACACCTCCAGCTAGTCTCTCATTGGTTCTCGCTATTCCTGTTCATCTTCCGCAGAAATTGCAAACTGGGCCAAACAGGAGATTAAAGGGACGGACTCTCCAAGTCGGGAGAGTGTTAGTAAAGCGTCTGGAATGTTGCACCCGAGTACCAGGGTACGAAAACTGAGACATATTTGAACACGTCTCCCGATCACATGGTTGATCATACTCTAGGTTCCACATGCATGTTTTAGCTGAAGGAAGAATACTTTAAACCTGGGTAGTTGAAACCCTTGGAATGGGTACCATGCAATATGACTTCAAAGGGTTTTCATTTGCTCACCGAACCTCTCCAATCCTATCACTGCTGCGTTTATGCCCCTGTACACATGCTTGATTCTCTTTCGGAGACATAGCAATCCATAGGTTTTAAGATACTTACTAGTCAGGTACATTCTTAGGCGTTTAATATGCGGTGTTGAGTCCATTTCGTTGAGCAAGGAGTAGCTCTTGTCTATTCCATATTTGGCTTAAGGAACATTATCTGTGCTCGTTTCAATCTCTGGTTTTATGCAGCACCCCAACTCACCTTTCCCCTTAAGCAAGCATAAGTTGGTTTTCTAAATTTGACACCCTGTTCTGTTCTGTAATTCAGTTCCTGTGTAGCCAAGTTTACATTCCGTGTATTACTGATATCTTATGATGTTTCTTTTTCTGTGTGACTTATTTCAGTTAGAATCATCATACCTGAATCCACTCATTGTGCTGCTAAGGGCCTGATGACATAGATTTCATTGCTGAGTGATATTGCTTTGTAAGTAAATACCACATGTTCTTTATCCATTTTTCACTTTCTGCGATGTTGAACTTGTACTGTAAACGAGGTTCTTGTAAACAGAGGCGTCCCAAACTTTGGGGTGGCTGTGTCTTTTTGATTTTAATTTCCCTAAGCTATAGGACCATAAGTGGAAGTGCCCTAGGCTCTGTTGCTTTGTTTTTTAGATGTTTCAGGAAACACCATACACTTCTCCCGAGTGTCTGTTGGCAATTTACATCCCGCCCATCAGCATAACAAGGCTCCCAGTTCTCCATGGCCTGTCCTGCCTTTCTGGATTTTACACTTTTTTCAGATGGCCCTTTTGACCGGGGGGAAGTGAGACTTCATTGTAGTGCAGATTTCCTTTGCAAGCTTGCTTGGTTGGCCAAAAAGGGCGTATGCGTTTTTTCCTGAATATATTCAGGAAAAAACGCATACGCCCTTTTTGGCCAAGTGCTTCATTGTGGACGTTCTGCCTCTTTTCCTATGCTTTCAAAGCAATTCCAGTCTACCTCCTGAAATCGGTTTCCTGCAATTCTGCCCCGCTTTCAAGTCCTCTTGGCAGCCTTACTTCAGTATATTTTTGGACGATAGCTGTCATTTATAACTCTGCAGGTTTGTGAATTACAGTGCCCCTGAGCTCCTTTCTTCAACTCGCTTTCTTTTGAGATGGCCGCAACACCGCAGGATGGCTTCAGGCCCTAATCTGGTTCCGGCACGGCACGCTGAGCCTTTGGTTATTTCCTCTTCCTGGTGGGAAATGAGAGTTAAATTTGCCCGTCCAGACACCTCCAGCTAGTCTCTCATTGGTGTTCCCTATTCCTGTTCATCTTCCGCAGAAATGGCAAACTGGGCCAAACAGGAAGTTAAAGGCGCTGACTCTCCAAGTGGGGAGAGTGTTAGTAAAGCGTCTGGAATGTTGCACCCGAGTACCAGGGGAGGAAAACTGAGACATATTTGAACACGTCTCCCGTTCACATGGTTGATCATACTCTGGGTTCCACATGCATGTTTTAGCTGAAGGAAGAATACCTTAAACCTGGAGAGTTGAGACCCGTGGAATGGGTACCATGCAATATGACTTCAAAGGGTCTTCATTTGCTCACCGAACCTCTCCAATCCTATCACTGCTGCGTTTATGCCCCTGTACACACGCTTGATTCTCTTTTGGAGACATAGCAATCCATAGGTTTTAAGATACTTACTAGTCAGGTACATTCTTAGGCGTTTAATATGGGGTGTTGAGTCCATTTCGTTGAGCAAGGAGTAGCTCTTGTCTAGTCCATATTTGGCTTAAGGAACTTTATCTGTGCTCATTTCAATCTCTGGTTTTATGCAGCACCCCAACTCACCTTTCCCCTTAAGCAAGCATAAGTTGGTTTTCTAAATTTGAGACACTGTTCTGTTCTGTAATTCAATTCCTGTGTAGCCAAGTTTACATTCCGTGTATTAGTGATATCTTATGATGTTTCTTTTTCTGTGTGACTTATTTCAGTGAGAATCATCGTACCTGAATCCACTCATTATGCTGCTACGGGCCTGATGACATAGATTTCATTGCTGAGTGATACTGCATTGTACGTAAGTACCACAAGTTCTTTATCCATTTTTCACTTTCTGTGATATTGAACTTGTATGGTAAACGAGGTTCTTGTAAACAGAGGCGTCCCAAACTTTGGGGTGGCTGTGTCTTTTTGATTTTAATTTCGCTAAGCTCTAGGACCATAAGTGGAAGTGCCCTAGGCTCTGTTGCTTTGTTTTTTAGATGTTTCAGGAAACACCATACACTTCTCCCGAGTGTCTGTTGGCAATTTACATCCCGCCCATCAGCATAACAAGGCTCCCAGTTCTCCATGGCCTGTCCTGCCTTTCTGGATTTTACACTTTTTTCAGATGGCCCTTTTGACCGGGGGGAAGTGAGACTTCATTGTAGTGCAGATTTCCTTTGCAAGCTTGCTTGGTTGGCCAAACAGGGCGTATGCGTTTTTTCCTGAATATATTCAGGAAAAAACGCATACGCCCTTTTTGGCCAAGTGCATCATTGTGGACGTTCTGCCGCTTTTCCTATGCTTTCAATGCAATTCCAGTCTACCTCCTGAAATCGGTTTCCTGCAATTCTGCCCCGCTTTCAAGTCCTCTTGGCAGCCTTACTTCAGTATATTTTTGGACGATAGCTGTCATTTATAACTCTGCAGGTTTGTGAATTACAGTGCCCCTGAGCTCCTTTCTTCAACTCGCTTTCTTTTGAGCTGGCCGCAACACCGCAGGATGGCTTCAGGCCCTAATCTGGTTCCGGCACGGCATGCTGAGCCTTTGGTTAATTCCTCTTTCTGGTGGGAAATGAGAGTTAAATTTGCCCGTCCAGACACCTCCAGCTAGTCTCTCATTGGTTCTCGCTATTCCTGTTCATCTTCCGCAGAAATTGCAAACTGGGCCAAACAGGAGATTAAAGGGACGGACTCTCCAAGTCAGGAGAGTGTTAGTAAAGCGTCTGGAATGTTGCACCCGAGTACCAGGATACGAAAACTGAGACATATTTGAACACGTCTCCCGATCACATGGTTGATCATACTCTAGGTTCCACATGCATGTTTTAGCTGAAGGAAGAATACCTTAAACCTGGGTAGTTGAAACCCGTGGAATGGGTACCATGCAATATGACTTCAAAGGGTCTTCATTTGCTCACCGAACCTCTCCAATCCTATCACTGCTGCGTTTATGCCCCTGTACACATGCTTGATTCTCTTTCGGAGACATAGCAATCCATAGGTTTTAAGATACTTACTAGTCAGGTACATTCTTAGGCGTTTAATATGCGGTGTTGAGTCCATTTCGTTGAGCAAGGAGTAGCTCTTGTCTATTCCATATTTGGCTTAAGGAACTTTATCTGTGCTCGTTTCAATCTCTGGTTTTATGCAGCACCCCAACTCACCTTTACCCTTAAGCAAGCATAAGTTGGTTTTCTAAATTTGAGACCCTGTTCTGTTCTGTAATTCAGTTCCTGTGTAGCCAAGTTTACATTCCGTGTATTACTGATATCTTATGATGTTTCTTTTTCTGTGTGACTTATTTCAGTTAGAATCATCATACCTGAATCCACTCATTGTGCTGCTAAGGGCCTGATGACATAGATTTCATTGCTGAGTGATATTGCTTTGTAAGTAAATACCACACCTTCTTTATCCATTTTTCACTTTCTGCGATGTTGAACTTGTACTGTAAACGAGGTTCTTGTAAACAGAGGCGTCCCAAACTTTGGGGTGGCTGTGTCTTTTTGATTTTAATTTCCCTAAGCTATAGGACCATAAGTGGAAGTGCCCTAGGCTCTGTTGCTTTGTTGTTTAGATGTTTCAGGAAACACCATACACTTCTCCCAAGTGTCTGTTGGCAATTTACATCCCGCCCATCAGCATAACAAGGCTCCCAGTTCTCCATGGCCTGTCCTGCCTTTCTGGATTTTACACTTTTTTCAGATGGCCCTTTTGACCGGGGGGAAGTGAGACTTCATTGTAGTGCAGATTTCCTTTGCAAGCTTGCTTGGTTGGCCAAAAAGGGCGTATGCGTTTTTTCCTGAATATATTCAGGAAAAAACGCATACGCCCTTTTTGGCCAAGTGCATCATTGTGGACGTTCTGCCTCTTTTCCTATGTTTTCAATGCAATTCCAGTCTACCTCCTGAAATCGGTTTCCTGCAATTCTGCCCCGCTTTCGAGTCCTCTTGGCAGCCTTACTTCAGTATATTTTTGGACGATAGCTGTCATTTATAACTCTGCAGGTTTGTGAATTACAGTGCCCCTGAGCTCCTTTCTTCAACTCGCTTTCTTGTGACTTGGCCGCAACACCGCAGGATGGCTTCAGGCCCTAATCTGGTTCCGGCACGGCACGCTGAGCCTTTGGTTATTTCCTCTTCCTGGTGGGAAATGAGAGTTAAATTTGCCCGTCCAGACACCTCCAGCTAGTCTCTCATTGGTTCTCGCTATTCCTGTTCATCTTCCGCAGAAATTGCAAACTGGGCCAAACAGGAGGTTAAAGGGACTGACTCTCCAAGTCGGGAGAGTGTTAGTAAAGCGTCTGGAATGTTGCACCCGAGTACCAGGGTACGAAAACTGAGACATATTTGAACACGTCTCCCGATCACATGGTTGATCATACTCTAGGTTCCACATGCATGTTTTAGCTGAAGGAAGAATACCTTAAACCTGGGTAGTTGAAACCCGTGGAATGGGTACCATGCAATATGACTTCAAAGGGTCTTCATTTGCTCACCGAACCTCTCCAATCCTATCACTGCTGCGTTTATGCCCCTGTACACATGCTTGATTCTCTTTCGGAGACATAGCAATCCAAAGGTTTTAAGATACTTACTAGTCAGGTACATTCTTAGGCGTTTAATATGCGGTGTTGAGTCCATTTCGTTGAGCAAGGAGTAGCTGTTGTCTATTCCATATTTGGCTTAAGGAACTTTATCTGTGCTCGTTTCAATCTCTGGTTTTATGCAGCACCCCAACTCACCTTTACCCTTAAGCAAGCATAAGTTGGTTTTCTAAATTTGAGACCCTGTTCTGTTCTGTAATTCAGTTCCTGTGTAGCCAAGTTTACATTCCGTGTATTACTGATATCTTATGATGTTTCTTTTTCTGTGTGACTTATTTCAGTTAGAATCATCATACCTGAATCCACTCATTGTGCTGCTAAGGGCCTGATGACATAGATTTCATTGCTGAGTGATATTGCTTTGTAAGTAAATACCACACCTTCTTTATCCATTTTTCACTTTCTGCGATGTTGAACTTGTACTGTAAACGAGGTTCTTGTAAACAGAGGCGTCCCAAACTTTGGGGTGGCTGTGTCTTTTTGATTTTAATTTCCCTAAGCTATAGGACCATAAGTGGAAGTGCCCTAGGCTCTGTTGCTTTGTTTTTTAGATGTTTCAGGAAACACCATACACTTCTCCCGAGTGTCTGTTGGCAATTTACATCCCGCCCATCAGCATAACAAGGCTCCCAGTTCTCCATGGCCTGTCCTGCCTTTCTGGATTTTACACTTTTTTCAGATGGCCCTTTTGACCGGGGGGAAGTGAGACTTCATTGTAGTGCAGATTTCCTTTGCAAGCTTGCTTGGTTGGCCAAAAAGGGCGTATGCGTTTTTTCCTGAATATATTCAGGAAAAAACGCATACGCCCTTTTTGGCCAAGTGCATCATTGTGGACGTTCTGCCTCTTTTCCTATGCTTTCAATGCAATTCCAGTCTACCTCCTGAAATCGGTTTCCTGCAATTCTGCCCCGCTTTCAAGTCCTCTTGGCAGCCTTACTTCAGTATATTTTTGGACGATAGCTGTCATTTATAACTCTGCAGGTTTGTGAATTACAGTGCCCCTGAGCTCCTTTCTTCAACTCGCTTTCTTTTGAGCTGGCCGCAACACCGCAGGATGGCTTCAGGCCCTAATCTGGTTCCGGCCCGGCACGCTGAGCCTTTGGTTATTTCCTCTTCCTGGTGGGAAATGAGAATTAAATTTGCCCGTCCAGACACCTCCAGCTAGTCTCTCATTGGTGTTCCCTATTCCTGTTCATCTTCCGCAGAAATTGCAAACTGGGCCAAACAGGAGGTTAAAGGCGCTGACTCTCCAAGTGGGGAGAGTGTTAGTAAAGCGTCTGGAATGTTGCACCCGAGTACCAGGGGAGGAAAACTGAGACATATTTGAACACGTCTCCCGTTCACACGGTTGATCATACTCTGGGTTCCACATGCATGTTTTAGCTGAAGGAAGAATACCTTAAACCTGGAGAGTTGAGACCCGTGGAATGGGTACCATGCAATATGACTTCAAAGGGTCTTCATTTGCTCACCGAACCTCTCCAATCCTATCACTGCTGCGTTTATGCCCCTGTACACATGCTTGATTCTCTTTCGGAGACATAGCAATCCATAGGTTTTAAGATACTTACTAGTCAGGTACATTCTTAGGCGTTTAATATGCGGTGTTGAGTCCATTTCGTTGAGCAAGGAGTAGCTCTTGTCTATTCCATATTTGGCTTAAGGAACTTTATCTGTGCTCGTTTCAATCTCTGGTTTTATGCAGCACCCCAACTCACCTTTACCCTTAAGCAAGCATAAGTTGGTTTTCTAAATTTGAGACCCTGTTCTGTTCTGTAATTCAGTTCCTGTGTAGCCAAGTTTACATTCCGTGTATTACTGATATCTTATGATGTTTCTTTTTCTGTGTGACTTATTTCAGTTAGAATCATCATACCTGAATCCACTCATTGTGCTGCTAAGGGCCTGATGACATAGATTTCATTGCTGAGTGATATTGCTTTGTAAGTAAATACCACACCTTCTTTATCCATTTTTCACTTTCTGCGATGTTGAACTTGTACTGTAAACGAGGTTCTTGTAAACAGAGGCGTCCCAAACTTTGGGGTGGCTGTGTCTTTTTGATTTTAATTTCCCTAAGCTATAGGACCATAAGTGGAAGTGCCCTAGGCTCTGTTGCTTTGTTGTTTAGATGTTTCAGGAAACACCATACACTTCTCCCAAGTGTCTGTTGGCAATTTACATCCCGCCCATCAGCATAACAAGGCTCCCAGTTCTCCATGGCCTGTCCTGCCTTTCTGGATTTTACACTTTTTTCAGATGGCCCTTTTGACCGGGGGGAAGTGAGACTTCATTGTAGTGCAGATTTCCTTTGCAAGCTTGCTTGGTTGGCCAAAAAGGGCGTATGCGTTTTTTCCTGAATATATTCAGGAAAAAACGCATACGCCCTTTTTGGCCAAGTGCATCATTGTGGACGTTCTGCCTCTTTTCCTATGTTTTCAATGCAATTCCAGTCTACCTCCTGAAATCGGTTTCCTGCAATTCTGCCCCGCTTTCGAGTCCTCTTGGCAGCCTTACTTCAGTATATTTTTGGACGATAGCTGTCATTTATAACTCTGCAGGTTTGTGAATTACAGTGCCCCTGAGCTCCTTTCTTCAACTCGCTTTCTTGTGACTTGGCCGCAACACCGCAGGATGGCTTCAGGCCCTAATCTGGTTCCGGCACGGCACGCTGAGCCTTTGGTTATTTCCTCTTCCTGGTGGGAAATGAGAGTTAAATTTGCCCGTCCAGACACCTCCAGCTAGTCTCTCATTGGTTCTCGCTATTCCTGTTCATCTTCCGCAGAAATTGCAAACTGGGCCAAACAGGAGGTTAAAGGGACTGACTCTCCAAGTCGGGAGAGTGTTAGTAAAGCGTCTGGAATGTTGCACCCGAGTACCAGGGTACGAAAACTGAGACATATTTGAACACGTCTCCCGATCACATGGTTGATCATACTCTAGGTTCCACATGCATGTTTTAGCTGAAGGAAGAATACCTTAAACCTGGGTAGTTGAAACCCGTGGAATGGGTACCATGCAATATGACTTCAAAGGGTCTTCATTTGCTCACCGAACCTCTCCAATCCTATCACTGCTGCGTTTATGCCCCTGTACACATGCTTGATTCTCTTTCGGAGACATAGCAATCCATAGGTTTTAAGATACTTACTAGTCAGGTACATTCTTAGGCGTTTAATATGCGGTGTTGAGTCCATTTCGTTGAGCAAGGAGTAGCTCTTGTCTATTCCATATTTGGCTTAAGGAACTTTATCTGTGCTCGTTTCAATCTCTGGTTTTATGCAGCACCCCAACTCACCTTTACCCTTAAGCAAGCATAAGTTGGTTTTCTAAATTTGAGACCCTGTTCTGTTCTGTAATTCAGTTCCTGTGTAGCCAAGTTTACATTCCGTGTATTACTGATATCTTATGATGTTTCTTTTTCTGTGTGACTTATTTCAGTTAGAATCATCATACCTGAATCCACTCATTGTGCTGCTAAGGGCCTGATGACATAGATTTCATTGCTGAGTGATATTGCTTTGTAAGTAAATACCACACCTTCTTTATCCATTTTTCACTTTCTGCGATGTTGAACTTGTACTGTAAACGAGGTTCTTGTAAACAGAGGCGTCCCAAACTTTGGGGTGGCTGTGTCTTTTTGATTTTAATTTCCCTAAGCTATAGGACCATAAGTGGAAGTGCCCTAGGCTCTGTTGCTTTGTTTTTTAGATGTTTCAGGAAACACCATACACTTCTCCCGAGTGTCTGTTGGCAATTTACATCCCGCCCATCAGCATAACAAGGCTCCCAGTTCTCCATGGCCTGTCCTGCCTTTCTGGATTTTACACTTTTTTCAGATGGCCCTTTTGACCGGGGGGAAGTGAGACTTCATTGTAGTGCAGATTTCCTTTGCAAGCTTGCTTGGTTGGCCAAAAAGGGCGTATGCGTTTTTTCCTGAATATATTCAGGAAAAAACGCATACGCCCTTTTTGGCCAAGTGCATCATTGTGGACGTTCTGCCTCTTTTCCTATGCTTTCAATGCAATTCCAGTCTACCTCCTGAAATCGGTTTCCTGCAATTCTGCCCCGCTTTCAAGTCCTCTTGGCAGCCTTACTTCAGTATATTTTTGGACGATAGCTGTCATTTATAACTCTGCAGGTTTGTGAATTACAGTGCCCCTGAGCTCCTTTCTTCAACTCGCTTTCTTTTGAGCTGGCCGCAACACCGCAGGATGGCTTCAGGCCCTAATCTGGTTCCGGCCCGGCACGCTGAGCCTTTGGTTATTTCCTCTTCCTGGTGGGAAATGAGAGTTAAATTTGCCCGTCCAGACACCTCCAGCTAGTCTCTCATTGGTGTTCCCTATTCCTGTTCATCTTCCGCAGAAATTGCAAACTGGGCCAAACAGGAGGTTAAAGGCGCTGACTCTCCAAGTGGGGAGAGTGTTAGTAAAGCGTCTGGAATGTTGCACCCGAGTACCAGGGGAGGAAAACTGAGACATATTTGAACACGTCTCCCGTTCACACGGTTGATCATACTCTGGGTTCCACATGCATGTTTTAGCTGAAGGAAGAATACCTTAAACCTGGAGAGTTGAGACCCGTGGAATGGGTACCATGCAATATGACTTCAAAGGGTCTTCATTTGCTCACCGAACCTCTCCAATCCTATCACTGCTGCGTTTATGCCCCTGTACACACGCTTGATTCTCTTTTGGAGACATAGCAATCCATAGGTTTTAAGATACTTACTAGTCAGGTACATTCTTAGGCGTTTAATATGGGGTGTTGAGTCCATTTCGTTGAGCAAGGAGTAGCTCTTGTCTATTCCATATTTGGCTTAAGGAACTTTATCTGTGCTCATTTCAATCTCTGGTTTTATGCAGCACCCCAACTCACCTTTCCCCTTAAGCAAGCATAAGTTGGTTTTCTAAATTTGAGACCCTGTTCTGTTTTGGAATTCAGTCCCTGTGTAGCCAAGTTTACATTCCGTGTATTACTGATATCTTATGATGTTTCTTTTTCTGTGTGACTTATTTCAGTTAGAATCATCGTACCTGAATCCACTCATTATGCTGCTATGGGCCTGATGACATAGATTTCATTGCTGAGTGATACTGCATTGTACGTAAGTACCACAAGTTCTTTAACCATTTTTCACTTTCTGTGATATTGAACTTGTACTGTAAACGAGGTTCTTGTAAACAGAGGCGTCCCAAACTTTGGGGTGGCTGTGTCTTTTTGATTTTAATTTCCCTAAGCTATAGGACCATAAGTGGAAGTGCCCTAGGCTCTGTTGCTTTGTTTTTTAGATGTTTCAGGAAACACCATACACTTCTCCCGAGTGTCTGTTGGCAATTTACATCCCGCCCATCAGCATAACAAGGCTCCCAGTTCTCCATGGCCTGTCCTGCCTTTCTGGATTTTACACTTTTTTCAGATGGCCCTTTTGACCGGGGGGAAGTGAGACTTCATTGTAGTGCAGATTTCCTTTGCAAGCTTGCTTGGTTGGCCAAAAAGGGCGTATGCGTTTTTTCCTGAATATATTCAGGAAAAAACGCATACGCCCTTTTTGGCCAAGTGCATCATTGTGGACGTTCTGCCTCTTTTCCTATGCTTTCAAAGCAATTCCAGTCTACCTCCTGAAATCGGTTTCCTGCAATTCTGCCCCGCTTTCAAGTCCTCTTGGCAGCCTTACTTCAGTATATTTTTGGACGATAGCTGTCATTTATAACTCTGCAGGTTTGTGAATTACAGTGCCCCTGAGCTCCTTTCTTCAACTTGCTTTCTTGTGACCTGGCCGCAACACCGCAGGATGGCTTCAGGCCCTAATCTGGTTCCGGCACGGCACGCTGAGCCTTTGGTTATTTCCTCTTCCTGGTGGGAAATGAGAGTTAAATTTGCCCGTCCAGACACCTCCAGCTAGTCTCTCATTGGTTCTCCCTATTCCTGTTCATCTTCCGCAGAAATTGCAAACTGGGCCAAACAGGAGGTTAAAGGCGCTGACTCTCCAAGTGGGGAGAGTGTTAGTAAAGCGTCTGGAATGTTGCACCCGAGTACCAGGGTACGAAAACTGAGACATATTTGAACACGTCTCCCGTTCACACGGTTGGTCATACTCTGGGTTCCACATGCATGTTTTAGCTGAAGGAAGAATACCTTAAACCTGGAGAGTTGAGACCCGTGGAATGGGTACCATGCAATATGACTTCAAAGGGTCTTCATTTGTTCACCGAACCTCTCCAATCCTATCACTGCTGCGTTTATGCGCCTGTACACATGCTTGATTCTCTTTCGGAGACATAGCAATCCATAGGTTTTAAGATAATTACTAGTCAGGTACATTCTTAGGCGTTTAATATGCGGTGTTGAGTCCATTTCGTTGAGCAAGGAGTAGCTCTTGTCTATTCCATATTTGGCTTAAGGAACTTTATCTGTGCTCATTTCAATCTCTGGTTTTATGCAGCACCCCAACTCACCTTTCCCCTTAAGCAAGCATAAGTTGGTTTTCTAAATTTGAGACCCTGTTCTGTTGTGTAATTCAGTTCCTGTGTAACCAAGTTTACATTCCGTGTATTACTGATATCTTATGATGTTTCTTTTTCTGTGTGACTTATTTCAGTTAGAATCATCATACCTGAATCCACTCATTGTGCTGCTAAGGGCCTGATGACATAGATTTCATTGCTGAGTGATATTGCTTTGTAAGTAAATACCACACCTTCTTTATCCATTTTTCACTTTCTGCGATGTTGAACTTGTACTGTAAACGAGGTTCTTGTAAACAGAGGCGTCCCAAACTTTGGGGTGGCTGTGTCTTTTTGATTTTAATTTCCCTAAGCTATAGGACCATAAGTGGAAGTGCCCTAGGCTCTGTTGCTTTGTTTTTTAGATGTTTCAGGAAACACCATACACTTCTCCCGAGTGTCTGTTGGCAATTTACATCCCGCCCATCAGCATAACAAGGCTCCCAGTTCTCCATGGCCTGTCCTGCCTTTCTGGATTTTACACTTTTTTCAGATGGCCCTTTTGACCGGGGGGAAGTGAGACTTCATTGTAGTGCAGATTTCCTTTGCAAGCTTGCTTGGTTGGCCAAAAAGGGCGTATGCGTTTTTTCCTGAATATATTCAGGAAAAAACGCATACGCCCTTTTTGGCCAAGTGCATCATTGTGGACGTTCTGCCTCTTTTCCTATGCTTTCAATGCAATTCCAGTCTACCTCCTGAAATCGGTTTCCTGCAATTCTGCCCCGCTTTCAAGTCCTCTTGGCAGCCTTACTTCAGTATATTTTTGGACGATAGCTGTCATTTATAACTCTGCAGGTTTGTGAATTACAGTGCCCCTGAGCTCCTTTCTTCAACTCGCTTTCTTTTGAGCTGGCCGCAACACCGCAGGATGGCTTCAGGCCCTAATCTGGTTCCGGCCCGGCACGCTGAGCCTTTGGTTATTTCCTCTTCCTGGTGGGAAATGAGAGTTAAATTTGCCCGTCCAGACACCTCCAGCTAGTCTCTCATTGGTGTTCCCTATTCCTGTTCATCTTCCGCAGAAATTGCAAACTGGGCCAAACAGGAGGTTAAAGGCGCTGACTCTCCAAGTGGGGAGAGTGTTAGTAAAGCGTCTGGAATGTTGCACCCGAGTACCAGGGGAGGAAAACTGAGACATATTTGAACACGTCTCCCGTTCACACGGTTGATCATACTCTGGGTTCCACATGCATGTTTTAGCTGAAGGAAGAATACCTTAAACCTGGAGAGTTGAGACCCGTGTAATGGGTACCATGCAATATGACTTCAAAGGGTCTTCATTTGCTCACCGAACCTCTCCAATCCTATCACTGCTGCGTTTATGCCCCTGTACACACGCTTGATTCTCTTTTGGAGACATAGCAATCCATAGGTTTTAAGATACTTACTAGTCAGGTACATTCTTAGGCGTTTAATATGGGGTGTTGAGTCCATTTCGTTGAGCAAGGAGTAGCTCTTGTCTATTCCATATTTGGCTTAAGGAACTTTATCTGTGCTCATTTCAATCTCTGGTTTTATGCAGCACCCCAACTCACCTTTCCCCTTAAGCAAGCATAAGTTGGTTTTCTAAATTTGAGACCCTGTTCTGTTTTGGAATTCAGTCCCTGTGTAGCCAAGTTTACATTCCGTGTATTACTGATATCTTATGATGTTTCTTTTTCTGTGTGACTTATTTCAGTTAGAATCATCGTACCTGAATCCACTCATTATGCTGCTATGGGCCTGATGACATAGATTTCATTGCTGAGTGATACTGCATTGTACGTAAGTACCACAAGTTCTTTAACCATTTTTCACTTTCTGTGATATTGAACTTGTACTGTAAACGAGGTTCTTGTAAACAGAGGCGTCCCAAACTTTGGGGTGGCTGTGTCTTTTTGATTTTAATTTCCCTAAGCTATAGGACCATAAGTGGAAGTGCCCTAGGCTCTGTTGCTTTGTTTTTTAGATGTTTCAGGAAACACCATACACTTCTCCCGAGTGTCTGTTGGCAATTTACATCCCGCCCATCAGCATAACAAGGCTCCCAGTTCTCCATGGCCTGTCCTGCCTTTCTGGATTTTACACTTTTTTCAGATGGCCCTTTTGACCGGGGGGAAGTGAGACTTCATTGTAGTGCAGATTTCCTTTGCAAGCTTGCTTGGTTGGCCAAAAAGGGCGTATGCGTTTTTTCCTGAATATATTCAGGAAAAAACGCATACGCCCTTTTTGGCCAAGTGCATCATTGTGGACGTTCTGCCTCTTTTCCTATGCTTTCAAAGCAATTCCAGTCTACCTCCTGAAATCGGTTTCCTGCAATTCTGCCCCGCTTTCAAGTCCTCTTGGCAGCCTTACTTCAGTATATTTTTGGACGATAGCTGTCATTTATAACTCTGCAGGTTTGTGAATTACAGTGCCCCTGAGCTCCTTTCTTCAACTCGCTTTCTTGTGACCTGGCCGCAACACCGCAGGATGGCTTCAGGCCCTAATCTGGTTCCGGCACGGCACGCTGAGCCTTTGGTTATTTCCTCTTCCTGGTGGGAAATGAGAGTTAAATTTGCCCGTCCAGACACCTCCAGCTAGTCTCTCATTGGTTCTCCCTATTCCTGTTCATCTTCCGCAGAAATTGCAAACTGGGCCAAACAGGAGGTTAAAGGCGCTGACTCTCCAAGTGGGGAGAGTGTTAGTAAAGCGTCTGGAATGTTGCACCCGAGTACCAGGGTACGAAAACTGAGACATATTTGAACACGTCTCCCGTTCACACGGTTGGTCATACTCTGGGTTCCACATGCATGTTTTAGCTGAAGGAAGAATACCTTAAACCTGGAGAGTTGAGACCCGTGGAATGGGTACCATGCAATATGACTTCAAAGGGTCTTCATTTGTTCACCGAACCTCTCCAATCCTATCACTGCTGCGTTTATGCGCCTGTACACATGCTTGATTCTCTTTTGGAGACATAGCAATCCATAGGTTTTAAGATAATTACTAGTCAGGTACATTCTTAGGCGTTTAATATGCGGTGTTGAGTCCATTTCGTTGAGCAAGGAGTAGCTCTTGTCTATTCCATATTTGGCTTAAGGAACTTTATCTGTGCTCATTTCAATCTCTGGTTTTATGCAGCACCCCAACTCACCTTTCCCCTTAAGCAAGCATAAGTTGGTTTTCTAAATTTGAGACCCTGTTCTGTTGTGTAATTCAGTTCCTGTGTAACCAAGTTTACATTCCGTGTATTACTGATATCTTATGATGTTTCTTTTTCTGTGTGACTTATTTCAGTTAGAATCATCATACCTGAATCCACTCATTGTGCTGCTAAGGGCCTGATGACATAGATTTCATTGCTGAGTGATATTGCTTTGTAAGTAAATACCACACCTTCTTTATCCATTTTTCACTTTCTGCGATGTTGAACTTGTACTGTAAACGAGGTTCTTGTAAACAGAGGCGTCCCAAACTTTGGGGTGGCTGTGTCTTTTTGATTTTAATTTCCCTAAGCTATAGGACCATAAGTGGAAGTGCCCTAGGCTCTGTTGCTTTGTTTTTTAGATGTTTCAGGAAAAACCATACACTTCTCCCGAGTGGCTGTTGGCAATTTACCTCCCGCCCATCAGCATAACAAGGCTCCCAGTTCTCCATGACCTGTCCTGCCTTTCTGGATTTTACACTTTTTTCAGATGGCCCTTTTGACCGGGGGGAAGTGAGACTTCATTGTAGTGCAGATTTCCTTTGCAAGCTTGCTTGGTTGGCCAAAAAGGGCGTATGCGTTTTTTCCTGAATATATTCAGGAAAAAACGCATACGCCCTTTTTGGCCAAGTGCATCATTGTGGACGTTCTGCCTCTTTTCCTATGCTTTCAATGCAATTCCAGTCTACCTCCTGAAATCGGTTTCCTGCAATTCTGCCCCGCTTTCAAGTCCTCTTGGCAGCCTTACTTCAGTATATTTTTGGACGATAGCTGTCATTTATAACTCTGCAGGTTTGTGAATTACAGTGCCCCTGAGCTCCTTTGTTCAACTCGCTTTCTTGTGACCTGGCCGCAACACTGCAGGATGGCTTCAGGCCCTAATCTGGTTCCGGCATGGCACGCTGAGCCTTTGGTTAATTCCTCTTCCTGGTGGGAAATGAGAGTTAAATTTGCCCGCCCAGACACCTCCAGCTAGTCTCTCATTGGTTCTCGCTATTCCTGTTCATCTTCCGCAGAAATTGCAAACTGGGCCAAACAGGAGGTTAAAGGGACTGACTCTCCAAGTCGGGAGAGTTTTAGTAAAGCATCTGGAATGTTGCACCCGAGTACCAGGGGAGGAAAACTGAGACATATTTGAACACGTCTCCCGTTCACATGGTTGATCATACTCTGGGTTCCACATGCATGTTTTAGCTGAAGGAAGAATACCTTAATACTGGGTAGTTGAAACCCGTGGAATGGGTACCATGCAATATGACTTCAAAGGGTCCTCATTTGCTCACCGAACCTCTCCAATCCTATCACTGCTGCGTTTGTGCCCCTGTACACATGCTTGATTCTCTTTCGGAGACATAGCAATCCATAGGTTTTAAGATACTTACTAGTCAGGTACATTCTTAGGCGTTTAATATGCGGTGTTGAGTCCATTTCGTTGAGCAAGGAGTAGCTCTTGTCTATTCCATATTTGGCTTAAGGAACTTTATCTGTGCTCGTTTCAATCTCTGGTTTTATGCAGCACCCCAACTCACCTTTCCCCTTAAGCAAGCATAAGTTGGTTTTCTAAATTTGAGACCCTGTTCTTTTCTGTAATTCAGTTCCTGTGTAGCCAAGTTTACATTCCGTGTATTACTGATATCTTATGATGTTTCTTTTTCTGTGTGACTTATTTCAGTTAGAATCATCATACCTGAATCCACTCATTGTGCTGCTAAGGGCCTGATGACATAGATTTCATTGCTGAGTGATATTGCTTTGTAAGTAAATACCACAACTTCTTTATCCATTTTTCACTTTCTGCGATGTTGAACTTGTACTGTAAATGAGGTTCTTGTAAACAGAGGCGTCCCAAACTTTGGGGTGGCTGTGTCTTTTTGATTTTAATTTCCCTAAGCTATAGGACCATAAGTGGAAGTGCCCTAGGCTCTGTTGCTTTGTTTTTTAGATGTTTCAGGAAACACCATACACTTCTCCCGAGTGGCTGTTGGCAATTTACATCCCGCCCATCAGCATAACAAGGCTCCCAGTTCTCCATGGCCTGTCCTGCCTTTCTGGATTTTACACTTTTTTCAGATGGCCCTTTTGACCGGGGGGAAGTGAGACTTCATTGTAGTGCAGATTTCCTTTGCAAGCTTGCTTGGTTGGCCAAAAAGGGCGTATGCGTTTTTTCCTGAATATATTCAGGAAAAAACGCATACGCCCTTTTTGGCCAAGTGCATCATTGTGGACGTTCTGCCTCTTTTCCTATGCTTTCAATGCAATTCCAGTCTACCTCCTGAAATCGGTTTCCTGCAATTCTGCCCCGCTTTCGAGTCCTCTTGGCAGCCTTACTTCAGTATATTTTTGGACGATAGCTGTCATTTATAACTCTGCAGGTTTGTGAATTACAGTGCCCCTGAGCTCCTTTCTTCAACTCGCTTTCTTGTGACCTGGCCGCAACACCGCAGGATGGCTTCAGGCCCTAATCTGGTTCCGGCACGGCACGCTGAGCCTTTGGTTATTTCCTCTTCCTGGTGGGAAATGAGAGTTAAATTTGCCCGTCCAGACACCTCCAGCTAGTCTCTCATTGGTTCTCGCTATTCCTGTTCATCTTCCGCAGAAATGGCAAACTGGGCCAAACAGGAAGTTAAAGGCGCTGACTCTCCAAGTGGGGAGAGTGTTAGTAAAGCGTCTGGAATGTTGCACCCGAGTACCAGGGGAGGAAAACTGAGACATATTTGAACACGTCTCCCGTTCACATGGTTGATCATACTCTGGGTTCCACATGCATGATTTAGCTGAAGGAAGAATACCTTAAACCTGGAGAGTTGAGACCCGTGGAATGGGTACCATGCAATATGACTTCAAAGGGTCTTAATTTGCTCACCAAACCTTTCCAATCCTATCACTGCTGCGTTTATGCCCCTGTACACACGCTTGATTCTCTTTTGGAGACATAGCAATCCATAGGTTTTAAGATACTTACTAGTCAGGTACATTCTTAGGCGTTTAATATGGGGTGTTGAGTCCATTTCGTTGAGCAAGGAGTAGCTCTTGTCTAGTCCATATTTGGCTTAAGGAACTTTATCTGTGCTCATTTCAATCTCTGGTTTTATGCAGCACCCCAACTCACCTTTCCCCTTAAGCAAGCATAAGTTGGTTTTCTAAATTTGACACACTGTTCTGTTCTGTAATTCAATTCCTGTGTAGCCAAGTTTACATTCCGTGTATTAGTGATATCTTATGATGTTTCTTTTTCTGTGTGACTTATTTCAGTGAGAATCATCGTACCTGAATCCACTCATTATGCTGCTACGGGCCTGATGACATAGATTTCATTGCTGAGTGATACTGCATTGTACGTAAGTACCACAAGTTCTTTATCCATTTTTCACTTTCTGTGATATTGAACTTGTATGGTAAACGAGGTTCTTGTAAACAGAGGCGTCCCAAACTTTGGGGTGGCTGTGTCTTTTTGATTTTAATTTCCCTAAGCTCTAGGACCATAAGTGGAAGTGCCCTAGGCTCTGTTGCTTTGTTTTTTAGATGTTTCAGGAAACACCATACACTTCTCCCGAGTGTCTGTTGGCAATTTACATCCCGCCCATCAGCATAACAAGGCTCCCAGTTCTCCATGGCCTGTCCTGCCTTTCTGGATTTTACACTTTTTTCAGATGGCCCTTTTGACCGGGGGGAAGTGAGACTTCATTGTAGTGCAGATTTCCTTTGCAAGCTTGCTTGGTTGGCCAAAAAGGGCGTATGCGTTTTTTCCTGAATATATTCAGGAAAAAACGCATACGCCCTTTTTGGCCAAGTGCATCATTGTGGACTTTCTGCCGCTTTTCCTATGCTTTCAATGCAATTCCAGTCTACCTCCTGAAATCGGTTTCCTGCAATTCTGCCCCGCTTTCGAGTCCTCTTGGCAGCCTTACTTCAGTATATTTTTGGACAATAGCTGTCATTTATAACTCTGCAGGTTTGTGAATTACAGTACCCCTGAGCTCCTTTCTTCAACTCGCTTTGTTTTGAGCTGGCCGCAACACCGCAGGATGGCTTCAGGCCCTAATCTGGTTCCGGCACGGCACGCTGAGCCTTTGGTTATTTCCTCTTCCTGGTGGGAAATGAGAGTTAAATTTGCCCGTCCAGACACCTCCAGCTAGTCTCTCATTGGTGTTCCCTATTCCTGTTCATCTTCCGCAGAAATGGCAAACTGGGCCAAACAGGAGGTTAAAGGCGCTGACTCTCCAAGTGGGGAGAGTGTTAGTAAAGCGTCTGGAATGTTGCACCCGAGTACCAGGGGAGGAAAACTGAGACATATTTGAACACGTCTCCCGTTCACACGGTTGATCATACTCTGGGTTCCACATGCATGTTTTAGCTGAAGGAAGAATACCTTAAACCTGGAGAGTTGAGACCCGTGGAATGGGTACCATGCAATATGACTTCAAAGGGTCTTCATTTGCTCACCGAACCTCTCCAATCCTATCACTGCTGCGTTTATGCCCCTGTACACACGCTTGATTCTCTTTTGGAGACATAGCAATCCATAGGTTTTAAGATACTTACTAGTCAGGTACATTCTTAGGCGTTTAATATGGGGTGTTGAGTCCATTTCGTTGAGCAAGGAGTAGCTCTTGTCTATTCCATATTTGGCTTAAGGAACTTTATCTGTGCTCATTTCAATCTCTGGTTTTATGCAGCACCCCAACTCACCTTTCCCCTTAAGCAAGCATAAGTTGGTTTTCTAAATTTGAGACCCTGTTCTGTTCTGTAATTCAGTTCCTGTGTAGCCAAGTTTACATTCCGTGTATTACTGATATCTTATGATGTTTCTTTTTCTGTGTGACTTATTTCAGTTAGAATCATCGTACCTGAATCCACTCATTATGCTGCTATGGGCCTGATGACATAGATTTCATTGCTGAGTGATACTGCATTGTACGTAAGTACCACAAGTTCTTTAACCATTTTTCACTTTCTGTGATATTGAACTTGTACTGTAAACGAGGTTCTTGTAAACAGAGGCGTCCCAAACTTTGGGGTGGCTGTGTCTTTTTGATTTTAATTTCCCTAAGCTATAGGACCATAAGTGGAAGTGCCCTAGGCTCTGTTGCTTTGTTTTTTAGATGTTTCAGGAAACACCATACACTTCTCCCGAGTGTCTGTTGGCAATTTACATCCCGCCCATCAGCATAACAAGGCTCCCAGTTCTCCATGGCCTGTCCTGCCTTTCTGGATTTTACACTTTTTTCAGATGGCCCTTTTGACCGGGGGGAAGTGAGACTTCATTGTAGTGCAGATTTCCTTTGCAAGCTTGCTTGGTTGGCCAAAAAGGGCGTATGCGTTTTTTCCTGAATATATTCAGGAAAAAACGCATACGCCCTTTTTGGCCAAGTGCATCATTGTGGACGTTCTGCCTCTTTTCCTATGCTTTCAAAGCAATTCCAGTCTACCTCCTGAAATCGGTTTCCTGCAATTCTGCCCCGCTTTCAAGTCCTCTTGGCAGCCTTACTTCAGTATATTTTTGGACGATAGCTGTCATTTATAACTCTGCAGGTTTGTGAATTACAGTGCCCCTGAGCTCCTTTCTTCAACTCGCTTTCTTGTGACCTGGCCGCAACACCGCAGGATGGCTTCAGGCCCTAATCTGGTTCCGGCACGGCACGCTGAGCCTTTGGTTATTTCCTCTTCCTGGTGGGAAATGAGATTTAAATTTGCCCGTCCAGACACCTCCAGCTAGTCTCTCATTGGTTCTCCCTATTCCTGTTCATCTTCCGCAGAAATTGCAAACTGGGCCAAACAGGAGGTTAAAGGCGCTGACTCTCCAAGTGGGGAGAGTGTTAGTAAAGCGTCTGGAATGTTGCACCCGAGTACCAGGGTATGAAAACTGAGACATATTTGAACACGTCTCCCGTTCACATGGTTGGTCATACTCTGGGTTCCACATGCATGTTTTAGCTGAAGGAAGAATACCTTAAACCTGGAGAGTTGAGACCCGTGGAATGGGTACCATGCAATATGACTTCAAAGGGTCTTCATTTGTTCACCGAACCTCTCCAATCCTATCACTGCTGCGTTTATGCGCCTGTACACATGCTTGATTCTCTTTCGGAGACATAGCAATCCATAGGTTTTAAGATACTTACTAGTCAGGTACATTCTTAGGCGTTTAATATGCGGTGTTGAGTCCATTTCGTTGAGCAAGGAGTAGCTCTTGTCTATTCCATATTTGGCTTAAGGAACTTTATCTGTGCTCGTTTCAATCTCTGGTTTTATGCAGCACCCCAACTCACCTTTCCCCTTAAGCAAGCATAAGTTGGTTTTCTAAATTTGAGACCCTGTTCTGTTCTGTAATTCAGTTCCTGTGTAACCAAGTTTACATTCCGTGTATTACTGATATCTTATGATGTTTCTTTTTCTGTGTGACTTATTTCAGTTAGAATCATCATACCTGAATCCACTCATTGTGCTGCTAAGGTCCTGATGACATAGATTTCATTGCTGAGTGATATTGCTTTGTAAGTAAATACCACACCTTCTTTATCCATTTTTCACTTTCTGCAATGTTGAACTTGTACTGTAAACGAGGTTCTTGTAAACAGAGGCGTCCCAAACTTTGGGGTGGCTGTGTCTTTTTGATTTTAATTTCCCTAAGCTATAGGACCATAAGTGGAAGTGCCCTAGGCTCTGTTGCTTTGTTTTTTAGATGTTTCAGGAAACACCATACACTTCTCCCGAGTGGCTGTTGGCAATTTAAATCCCGCCCATCAGCATAACAAGGCTCCCAGTTCTCCATGGCCTGTCCTGCCTTTCTGGATTTTACACTTTTTTCAGATGGCCCTTTTGACCGGGGGGAAGTGAGACTTCATTGTAGTGCAGATTTCCTTTGCAAGCTTGCTTGGTTGGCCAAAAAGGGCGTATGCGTTTTTTCCTGAATATATTCAGGAAAAAACGCATACGCCCTTTTTGGCCAAGTGCATCATTGTGGACGTTCTGCCTCTTTTCCTATGCTTTCAATGCAATTCCAGTCTACCTCCTGAAATCGGTTTCCTGCAATTCTGCCCCGCTTTCGAGTCCTCTTGGCAGCCTTACTTCAGTATATTTTTGGACGATAGCTGTCATTTATAACTCTGCAGGTTTGTGAATTACAGTGCCCCTGAGCTCCTTTCTTCAACTCGCGTTCTTGTGACCTGGCCGCAACACCGCAGGATGGCTTCAGGCCCTAATCTGGTTCCGGCACGGCACGCTGAGCCTTTGGTTATTTCCTCTTCCTGGTGGGAAATGAGAGTTAAATTTGCCCGTCCAGACACCTCCAGCTAGTCTCTCATTGGTTCTCCCTATTCCTGTTCATCTTCCGCAGAAATTGCAAACTGGGCCAAACAGGAGGTTAAAGGGACTGACTCTCCAAGTCGGGAGAGTGTTAGTAAAGCGTCTGGAATGTTGCACCCGAGTACCAGGGTACGAAAACTGAGACATATTTGAACACGTCTCCCGATCACATGGTTGATCATACTCTAGGTTCCACATGCATGTTTTAGCTGAAGGAAGAATACCTTAAACCTGGGTAGTTGAAACCCGTGGAATGGGTACCATGCAATATGACTTCAAAGGGTCTTCATTTGCTCACCGAACCTCTCCAATCCTATCACTGCTGCGTTTATGCCCCTGTACACATGCTTGATTCTCTTTCGGAGACATAGCAATCCATAGGTTTTAAGATACTTACTAGTCAGGTACATTCTTAGGCGTTTAATATGCGGTGTTGAGTCCATTTCGTTGAGCAAGGAGTAGCTCTTGTCTATTCCATATTTGGCTTAAGGAACTTTATCTGTGCTCGTTTCAATCTCTGGTTTTATGCAGCACCCCAACTCACCTTTACCCTTAAGCAAGCATAAGTTGGTTTTCTAAATTTGAGACCCTGTTCTGTTCTGTAATTCAGTTCCTGTGTAGCCAAGTTTACATTCCGTGTATTACTGATATCTTATGATGTTTCTTTTTCTGTGTGACTTATTTCAGTTAGAATCATCATACCTGAATCCACTCATTGTGCTGCTAAAGGCCTGATGACATATATTTCATTGCTGAGTGATATTGCTTTGTAAGTAAATACCACACCTTCTTTATCCATTTTTCACTTTCTGCGATGTTGAACTTGTACTGTAAACGAGGTTCTTGTAAACAGAGGCGTCCCAAACTTTGGAGTGGCTGTGTCTTTTTGATTTTAATTTCCCTAAGCTATAGGACCATAAGTGGAAGTGCCCTAGGCTCTGTTGCTTTGTTTTTTAGATGTTTCAGGAAACACCATACACTTCTCCCGAGTGTCTGTTGGCAATTTACATCCCGCCCATCAGCATAACAAGGCTCCCAGTTCTCCATGGCCTGTCCTGCCTTTCTGGATTTTACACTTTTTTCAGATGGCCCTTTCGACCGGGGGGAAGTGAGACTTCATTGTAGTGCAGATTTCCTTTGCAAGCTTGCTTGGTTGGCCAAAAAGGGCGTATGCGTTTTTTCCTGAATATATTCAGGAAAAAACGCATACGCCCTTTTTGGCCAAGTGCATCATTGTGGACGTTCTGCCTCTTTTCCTATGCTTTCAATGCAATTCCAGTCTACCTCCTGAAATCGGTTTCCTGCAATTCTGCCCCGCTTTCAAGTCCTCTTGGCAGCCTTACTTCAGTATATTTTTGGATGATAGCTGTCATTTATAACTCTGCAGGTTTGTGAATTACAGTGCCCCTGAGCTCCTTTCTTCAACTCGCTTTCTTTTGAGCTGGCCGCAACACCGCAGGATGGCTTCAGGCCCTAATCTGGTTCCGGCCCGGCACGCTGAGCCTTTGGTTATTTCCTCTTCCTGGTGGGAAATGAGAGTTAAATTTGCCCGTCCAGACACCTCCAGCTAGTCTCTCATTGGTGTTCCCTATTCCTGTTCATCTTCCGCAGAAATTGCAAACTGGGCCAAACAGGAGGTTAAAGGCGCTGACTCTCCAAGTGGGGAGAGTGTTAGTAAAGCGTCTGGAATGTTGCACCCGAGTACCAGGGGAGGAAAACTGAGACATATTTGAACACGTCTCCCGTTCACATGGTTGATCATACTCTGGGTTCCACATGCATGTTTTAGCTGAAGGAAGAATACCTTAAACCTGGAGAGTTGAGACCCGTGGAATGGGTACCATGCAATATGACTTCAAAGGGTCTTCATTTGCTCACCGAACCTCTCCAATCCTATCACTGCTGCGTTTATGCCCCTGTACACACGCTTGATTCTCTTTTGGAGACATAGCTATCCATAGGTTTTAAGATACTTACTAGTCAGGTACATTCTTAGGCGTTTAATATGGGGTGTTGAGTCCATTTCGTTGAGCAAGGAGTAGCTCTTGTCTATTCCATATTTGGCTTAAGGAACTTTATCTGTGCTCATTTCAATCTCTGGTTTTATGCAGCACCCCAACTCACCTTTCCCCTTAAGCAAGCATAAGTTGGTTTTCTAAATTTGAGACCCTGTTCTGTTTTGGAATTCAGTCCCTGTGTAGCCAAGTTTACATTCCGTGTATTACTGATATCTTATGATGTTTCTTTTTCTGTGTGACTTATTTCAGTTAGAATCATCGTACCTGAATCCACTCATTATGCTGCTATGGGCCTGATGACATAGATTTCATTGCTGAGTGATACTGCATTGTACGTAAGTACCACAAGTTCTTTAACCATTTTTCACTTTCTGTGATATTGAACTTGTACTGTAAACGAGGTTCTTGTAAACAGAGGCGTCCCAAACTTTGGGGTGGCTGTGTCTTTTTGATTTTAATTTCCCTAAGCTATAGGACCATAAGTGGAAGTGCCCTAGGCTCTGTTGCTTTGTTTTTTAGATGTTTCAGGAAAAACCATACACTTCTCCGGAGTGGCTGTTGGCAATTTACATCCCGCCCATCAGCATAACAAGGCTCCCAGTTCTCCATGACCTGTCCTGCCTTTCTGGATTTTACACTTTTTTCAGATGGCCCTTTTGACCGGGGGGAAGTGAGACTTCATTGTAGTGCAGATTTCCTTTGCAAGCTTGCTTGGTTGGCCAAAAAGGGCGTATGCGTTTTTTCCTGAATATATTCAGGAAAAAACGCATACGCCCTTTTTGGCCAAGTGCATCATTGTGGACGTTCTGCCTCTTTTCCTATGCTTTCAATGCAATTCCAGTCTACCTCCTGAAATCGGTTTCCTGCAATTCTGCCCCGCTTTCAAGTCCTCTTGGCAGCCTTACTTCAGTATATTTTTGGACGATAGCTGTCATTTATAACTCTGCAGGTTTGTGAATTACAGTGCTCCTGAGCTCCTTTGTTCAACTCGCTTTCTTGTGACCTGGCCGCAACACCGCAGGATGGCTTCAGGCCCTAATCTGGTTCCGGCACGGCACGCTGAGCCTTTGGTTAATTCCTCTTCCTGGTGGGAAATGAGAGTTAAATTTGCCCGTCCAGACACCTCCAGCTAGTCTCTCATTGGTTCTCGCTATTCCTGTTCATCTTCCGCAGAAATTGCAAACTGGGCCAAACAGGAGGTTAAAGGGACTGACTCTCCACGTCGGGAGAGTTTTAGTAAAGCATCTGGAATGTTGCACCCGAGTACCAGGGGAGGAAAACTGAGACATATTTGAACACGTCTCCCGTTCACATGGTTGATCATACTCTGGGTTCCACATGCATGTTTTAGCTGAAGGAAGAATACCTTAAAACTGGGTAGTTGAAACCCGTGGAATGGGTACCATGCAATATGACTTCAAAGGGTCCTCATTTGCTCACCGAACGTCTCCAATCCTATCACTGCTGCGTTTGTGCCCCTGTACACATGCTTGATTCTCTTTCGGAGACATAGCAATCCATAGGTTTTAAGATACTTACTAGTCAGGTACATTCTTAGGCGTTTAATATGCGGTGTTGAGTCCATTTCGTTGAGCAAGGAGTAGCTCTTGTCTAGTCCATATTTGGCTTAAGGAACTTTATCTGTGCTCGTTTCAATCTCTGGTTTTATGCAGCACCCCAACTCACCTTTCCCCTTAAGCAAGCATAAGTTGGTTTTCTAAATTTGAGACCCTGTTCTTTTCTGTAATTCAGTTCCTGTGTAGCCAAGTTTACATTCCGTGTATTACTGATATCTTATGATGTTTCTTTTTCTGTGTGACTTATTTCAGTTAGAATCATCATACCTGAATCCACTCATTGTGCTGCTAAGGGCCTGATGACATAGATTTCATTGCTGAGTGATATTGCTTTGTAAGTAAATACCACAACTTCTTTATCCATTTTTCACTTTCTGCGATGTTGAACTTGTACTGTAAATGAGGTTCTTGTAAACAGAGGCGTCCCAAACTTTGGGGTGGCTGTGTCTTTTTGATTTTAATTTCCCTAAGCTATAGGACCATAAGTGGAAGTGCCCTAGGCTCTGTTGCTTTGTTTTTTAGATGTTTCAGGAAACACCATACACTTCTCCCGAGTGTCTGTTGGCAATTTACATCCCGCCCATCAGCATAACAAGGCTCCCAGTTCTCCATGGCCTGTCCTGCCTTTCTGGATTTTACACTTTTTTCAGATGGCCCTTTTGACCGGGGGGAAGTGAGACTTCATTGTAGTACAGATTTCCTTTGCAAGCTTGCTTGGTTGGCCAAAAAGGGCGTATGCGTTTTTTCCTGAATATATTCAGGAAAAAACGCATACGCCCTTTTTGGCCAAGTGCATCATTGTGGACGTTCTGCCTCTTTTCCTATGCTTTCAAAGCAATTCCAGTCTACCTCCTGAAATCGGTTTCCTGCAATTCTGCCCCACTTTCGAGTCCTCTTGGCAGCCTTACTTCAGTATATTTTTGGACGATAGCTGTCATTTATAACTCTGCAGGTTTGTGAATTACAGTGCCCCTGAGCTCCTTTCTTCAACTCGCTTTCTTGTGACCTGGCCGCAACACCGCAGGATGGCTTCAGGCCCTAATCTCGTTCCGGCATGGCACGCTGAGCCTTTGGTTAATTCCTCTTCCTGGTGGGAAATGAGAGTTAAATTTGCCCGTCCAGACACCTCCAGCTAGTCTCTCATTGGTTCTCACTATTCCTGTTCATCTTCCGCAGAAATTGCAAACTGGGCCAAACAGGAGATTAAAGGGACGGACTCTCCAAGTGGGGAGAGTGTTAGTAAAGCGTCTGGAATGTTGCACCCGAGTACCAGGGTACGAAAACTGAGACATATTTGAACATGTCTCCCGATCACATGGTTGATCATACTCTAGGTTCCACATGCATGTTTTACCTGAAGGAAGAATACCTTAAACCTGGGTAGTTGAAACCCGTGGAAAGGGTACCATGCAATATGACTTCAAAGGGTCTTCATTTGCTCACCGAACCTCTCCAATCCTATCACTGCTGCGTTTATGCCCCTGTACACACGCTTGATTCTCTTTTGGAGACATAGCAATCCATAGGTTTTAAGATACTTACTAGTCAGGTACATTCTTAGGCGTTTAATATGGGGTGTTGAGTCCATTTCGTTGAGCAAGGAGTAGCTCTTGTCTAGTCCATATTTGGCTTAAGGAACTTTATCTGTGCTCATTTCAATCTCTGGTTTTATGCAGCACCCCAACTCACCTTTCCCCTTAAGCAAGCATAAGTTGGTTTTCTAAATTTGAGACCCTGTTCTGTTTTGGAATTCAGTTCCTGTGTAGCCAAGTTTACATTCCGTGTATTAGTGATATCTTATGATGTTTCTTTTTCTGTGTGACTTATTTCAGTTAGAATCATCGTACCTGAATCCACTCATTATGCTGCTATGGGCCTGATGACATAGATTTCATTGCTGAGTGATACTGCATTGTACGTAAGTACCACAAGTTCTTTATCCATTTTTCACTTTCTGTGATATTGAACTTGTACGGTAAACGAGGTTCTTGTAAACAGAGGCGTTCCAAACTTTGGGGTGGCTGTGTCTTTTTGATTTTAATTTCCCTAAGCTATAGGACCATAAGTGGAAGTGCCCTAGGCTCTGTTGCTTTGTTTTTTAGATGTTTCAGGAAACACCATACACTTCTCCCGAGTGTCTGTTGGCAATTTACATCCCGCCCATCAGCATAACAAGGCTCCCAGTTCTCCATGGCCTGTCCTGCCTTTCTGGATTTTACACTTTTTTCAGATGGCCCTTTTGACCGGGGGGAAGTGAGACTTCATTGTAGTGCAGATTTCCTTTCCAAGGTTGCTTGGTTGGCCAAAAAGGGCGTATGCGTTTTTTCCTGAATATATTCAGGAAAAAACGCATACGCCGTTTTTGGCCAAGTGCATCATTGTGGACGTTCTGCCTCTTTTCCTATGCTTTCAAAGCAATTCCAGTCTACCTCCTGAAATCGGTTTCCTGCAATTCTGCCCCGCTTTCAAGTCCTCTTGGCAGCCTTACTTCAGTATATTTTTGGACGATAGCTGTCATTTATCACTCTGCAGGTTTGTGAATTACAGTGCCCCTGAGCTCCTTTCTTCAACTCGCTTTCTTTTGAGCTGGCCGCAACACCGCAGGATGGCTTCAGGCCCTAATCTGGTTCCGGCACGGCACGCTGAGCCTTTGGTTATTTCCTCTTCCTGGTGGGAAATGAGAGTTAAATTTGCCCGTCCAGACACCTCCAGCTAGTCTCTCATTGGTGTTCCCTATTCCTGTTCATCTTCCGCAGAAATTGCAAACTGGGCCAAACAGGAAGTTAAAGGCGCTGACTCTCCAAGTGGGGAGAGTGTTAGTAAAGCGTCTGGAATGTTGCACCCGAGTACCAGGGGAGGAAAACTGAGACATATTTGAACACGTCTCCCGTTCACACGGTTGATCATACTCTGGGTTCCACATGCATGTTTTAGCTGAAGGAAGAATACCTTAAACCTGGAGAGTTGAGACCCGTGGAATGGGTACCATGCAATATGACTTCAAAGGGTCTTCATTTGCTCACCGAACCTCTCCAATCCTATCACTGCTGCGTTTATGCCCCTGTACACACGCTTGATTCTCTTTTGGAGACATAGCAATCCATAGGTTTTAAGATACTTACTAGTCATGTACATTCTTAGGCGTTTAATATGCGGTGTTGAGTCCATTTCGTTGAGCAAGGAGTAGCTCTTGTCTAGTCCATATTTGGCTTAAGGAACTTTATCTGTGCTCATTTCAATCTCTGGTTTTATGCAGCACCCCAACTCACCTTTCCCCTTAAGCAAGCATAAGTTGGTTTTCTAAATTTGAGACCCTGTTCTGTTCTGTAATTCAGTTCCTGTGTAACCAAGTTTACATTCCGTGTATTACTGATATCTTATGATGTTTCTTTTTCTGTGTGACTTATTTCAGTTAGAATCATCATACCTGAATCCACTCATTGTGCTGCTAAGGTCCTGATGACATAGATTTCATTGCTGAGTGATATTGCTTTGTAAGTAAATACCACACCTTCTTTATCCATTTTTCACTTTCTGCGATGTTGAACTTGTACTGTAAACGAGGTTCTTGTAAACAGAGGCGTCCCAAACTTTGGGGTGGCTGTGTCTTTTTGATTTTAATTTCCCTAAGCTATAGGACCATAAGTGGAAGTGCCCTAGGCTCTGTTGCTTTGTTTTTTAGATGTTTCAGGAAAAACCATACACTTCTCCCGAGTGGCTGTTGGCAATTTACATCCCGCCCATCAGCATAACAAGGCTCCCAGTTCTCCATGGCCTGTCCTGCCTTTCTGGATTTTACACTTTTTTCAGATGGCCCTTTTGACCGGGGGGAAGTGAGACTTCATTGTAGTGCAGATTTCCTTTGCAAGCTTGCTTGGTTGGCCAAAAAGGGCGTATGCGTTTTTTCCTGAATATATTCAGGAAAAAACGCATACGCCCTTTTTGGCCAAGTGCATCATTGTGGACGTTCTGCCTCTTTTCCTATGCTTTCAAAGCAATTCCAGTCTACCTCCTGAAATCGGTTTCCTGCAATTCTGCCCCGCTTTCAAGTCCTCTTGGCAGCCTTACTTCAGTATATTTTTGGACGATAGCTGTCATTTATAACTCTGCAGGTTTGTGAATTACAGTGCCCCTGAGCTCCTTTCTTCAACTCGCTTTCTTGTGACCTGGCCGCAACACCGCAGGATGGCTTCAGGCCCTAATCTGGTTCCGGCACGGCACGCTGAGCCTTTGGTTATTTCCTCTTCCTGGTGGGAAATGAGAGTTAAATTTGCCCGTCCAGACACCTCCAGCTAGTCTCTCATTGGTTCTCCCTATTCCTGTTCATCTTCCGCAGAAATTGCAAACTGGGCCAAACAGGAGGTTAAAGGCGCTGACTCTCCAAGTGGGGAGAGTGTTAGTAAAGCGTCTGGAATGTTGCACCCGAGTACCAGGGTACGAAAACTGAGACATATTTGAACACGTCTCCCGTTCACACGGTTGGTCATACTCTGGGTTCCACATGCATGTTTTAGCTGAAGGAAGAATACCTTAAACCTGGAGAGTTGAGACCCGTGGAATGGGTACCATGCAATATGACTTCAAAGGGTCTTCATTTGTTCACCGAACCTCTCCAATCCTATCACTGCTGCGTTTATGCGCCTGTACACATGCTTGATTCTCTTTCGGAGACATAGCAATCCATAGGTTTTAAGATAATTACTAGTCAGGTACATTCTTAGGCGTTTAATATGCGGTGTTGAGTCCATTTCGTTGAGCAAGGAGTAGCTCTTGTCTATTCCATATTTGGCTTAAGGAACTTTATCTGTGCTCATTTCAATCTCTGGTTTTATGCAGCACCCCAACTCACCTTTCCCCTTAAGCAAGCATAAGTTGGTTTTCTAAATTTGAGACCCTGTTCTGTTGTGTAATTCAGTTCCTGTGTAACCAAGTTTACATTCCGTGTATTACTGATATCTTATGATGTTTCTTTTTCTGTGTGACTTATTTCAGTTAGAATCATCATACCTGAATCCACTCATTGTGCTGCTAAGGGCCTGATGACATAGATTTCATTGCTGAGTGATATTGCTTTGTAAGTAAATACCACACCTTCTTTATCCATTTTTCACTTTCTGCGATGTTGAACTTGTACTGTAAACGAGGTTCTTGTAAACAGAGGCGTCCCAAACTTTGGGGTGGCTGTGTCTTTTTGATTTTAATTTCCCTAAGCTATAGGACCATAAGTGGAAGTGCCCTAGGCTCTGTTGCTTTGTTTTTTAGATGTTTCAGGAAACACCATACACTTCTCCCGAGTGTCTGTTGGCAATTTACATCCCGCCCATCAGCATAACAAGGCTCCCAGTTCTCCATGGCCTGTCCTGCCTTTCTGGATTTTACACTTTTTTCAGATGGCCCTTTTGACCGGGGGGAAGTGAGACTTCATTGTAGTGCAGATTTCCTTTGCAAGCTTGCTTGGTTGGCCAAAAAGGGCGTATGCGTTTTTTCCTGAATATATTCAGGAAAAAACGCATACGCCCTTTTTGGCCAAGTGCATCATTGTGGACGTTCTGCCTCTTTTCCTATGCTTTCAATGCAATTCCAGTCTACCTCCTGAAATCGGTTTCCTGCAATTCTGCCCCGCTTTCAAGTCCTCTTGGCAGCCTTACTTCAGTATATTTTTGGACGATAGCTGTCATTTATAACTCTGCAGGTTTGTGAATTACAGTGCCCCTGAGCTCCTTTCTTCAACTCGCTTTCTTTTGAGCTGGCCGCAACACCGCAGGATGGCTTCAGGCCCTAATCTGGTTCCGGCCCGGCACGCTGAGCCTTTGGTTATTTCCTCTTCCTGGTGGGAAATGAGAGTTAAATTTGCCCGTCCAGACACCTCCAGCTAGTCTCTCATTGGTGTTCCCTATTCCTGTTCATCTTCCGCAGAAATTGCAAACTGGGCCAAACAGGAGGTTAAAGGCGCTGACTCTCCAAGTGGGGAGAGTGTTAGTAAAGCGTCTGGAATGTTGCACCCGAGTACCAGGGGAGGAAAACTGAGACATATTTGAACACGTCTCCCGTTCACACGGTTGATCATACTCTGGGTTCCACATGCATGTTTTAGCTGAAGGAAGAATACCTTAAACCTGGAGAGTTGAGACCCGTGGAATGGGTACCATGCAATATGACTTCAAAGGGTCTTCATTTGCTCACCGAACCTCTCCAATCCTATCACTGCTGCGTTTATGCCCCTGTACACACGCTTGATTCTCTTTTGGAGACATAGCAATCCATAGGTTTTAAGATACTTACTAGTCAGGTACATTCTTAGGCGTTTAATATGGGGTGTTGAGTCCATTTCGTTGAGCAAGGAGTAGCTCTTGTCTAGTCCATATTTGGCTTAAGGAACTTTATCTGTGCTCATTTCAATCTCTGGTTTTATGCAGCACCCCAACTCACCTTTCCCCTTAAGCAAGCATAAGTTGGTTTTCTAAATTTGAGACCCTGTTCTGTTTTGGAATTCAGTTCCTGTGTAGCCAAGTTTACATTCCGTGTATTAGTGATATCTTATGATGTTTCTTTTTCTGTGTGACTTATTTCAGTTAGAATCATCGTACCTGAATCCACTCATTATGCTGCTATGGGCCTGATGACATAGATTTCATTGCTGAGTGATACTGCATTGTACGTAAGTACCACAAGTTCTTTATCCATTTTTCACTTTCTGTGATATTGAACTTGTACGGTAAACGAGGTTCTTGTAAACAGAGGCGTTCCAAACTTTGGGGTGGCTGTGTCTTTTTGATTTTAATTTCCCTAAGCTATAGGACCATAAGTGGAAGTGCCCTAGGCTCTGTTGCTTTGTTTTTTAGATGTTTCAGGAAACACCATACACTTCTCCCGAGTGTCTGTTGGCAATTTACATCCCGCCCATCAGCATAACAAGGCTCCCAGTTCTCCATGGCCTGTCCTGCCTTTCTGGATTTTACACTTTTTTCAGATGGCCCTTTTGACCGGGGGGAAGTGAGACTTCATTGTAGTGCAGATTTCCTTTCCAAGGTTGCTTGGTTGGCCAAAAAGGGCGTATGCGTTTTTTCCTGAATATATTCAGGAAAAAACGCATACGCCGTTTTTGGCCAAGTGCATCATTGTGGACGTTCTGCCTCTTTTCCTATGCTTTCAAAGCAATTCCAGTCTACCTCCTGAAATCGGTTTCCTGCAATTCTGCCCCGCTTTCAAGTCCTCTTGGCAGCCTTACTTCAGTATATTTTTGGACGATAGCTGTCATTTATCACTCTGCAGGTTTGTGAATTACAGTGCCCCTGAGCTCCTTTCTTCAACTCGCTTTCTTTTGAGCTGGCCGCAACACCGCAGGATGGCTTCAGGCCCTAATCTGGTTCCGGCACGGCACGCTGAGCCTTTGGTTATTTCCTCTTCCTGGTGGGAAATGAGAGTTAAATTTGCCCGTCCAGACACCTCCAGCTAGTCTCTCATTGGTGTTCCCTATTCCTGTTCATCTTCCGCAGAAATTGCAAACTGGGCCAAACAGGAAGTTAAAGGCGCTGACTCTCCAAGTGGGGAGAGTGTTAGTAAAGCGTCTGGAATGTTGCACCCGAGTACCAGGGGAGGAAAACTGAGACATATTTGAACACGTCTCCCGTTCACACGGTTGATCATACTCTGGGTTCCACATGCATGTTTTAGCTGAAGGAAGAATACCTTAAACCTGGAGAGTTGAGACCCGTGGAATGGGTACCATGCAATATGACTTCAAAGGGTCTTCATTTGCTCACCGAACCTCTCCAATCCTATCACTGCTGCGTTTATGCCCCTGTACACACGCTTGATTCTCTTTTGGAGACATAGCAATCCATAGGTTTTAAGATACTTACTAGTCATGTACATTCTTAGGCGTTTAATATGCGGTGTTGAGTCCATTTCGTTGAGCAAGGAGTAGCTCTTGTCTAGTCCATATTTGGCTTAAGGAACTTTATCTGTGCTCATTTCAATCTCTGGTTTTATGCAGCACCCCAACTCACCTTTCCCCTTAAGCAAGCATAAGTTGGTTTTCTAAATTTGAGACCCTGTTCTGTTCTGTAATTCAGTTCCTGTGTAACCAAGTTTACATTCCGTGTATTACTGATATCTTATGATGTTTCTTTTTCTGTGTGACTTATTTCAGTTAGAATCATCATACCTGAATCCACTCATTGTGCTGCTAAGGTCCTGATGACATAGATTTCATTGCTGAGTGATATTGCTTTGTAAGTAAATACCACACCTTCTTTATCCATTTTTCACTTTCTGCGATGTTGAACTTGTACTGTAAACGAGGTTCTTGTAAACAGAGGCGTCCCAAACTTTGGGGTGGCTGTGTCTTTTTGATTTTAATTTCCCTAAGCTATAGGACCATAAGTGGAAGTGCCCTAGGCTCTGTTGCTTTGTTTTTTAGATGTTTCAGGAAAAACCATACACTTCTCCCGAGTGGCTGTTGGCAATTTACATCCCGCCCATCAGCATAACAAGGCTCCCAGTTCTCCATGGCCTGTCCTGCCTTTCTGGATTTTACACTTTTTTCAGATGGCCCTTTTGACCGGGGGGAAGTGAGACTTCATTGTAGTGCAGATTTCCTTTGCAAGCTTGCTTGGTTGGCCAAAAAGGGCGTATGCGTTTTTTCCTGAATATATTCAGGAAAAAACGCATACGCCCTTTTTGGCCAAGTGCATCATTGTGGACGTTCTGCCTCTTTTCCTATGCTTTCAAAGCAATTCCAGTCTACCTCCTGAAATCGGTTTCCTGCAATTCTGCCCCGCTTTCAAGTCCTCTTGGCAGCCTTACTTCAGTATATTTTTGGACGATAGCTGTCATTTATAACTCTGCAGGTTTGTGAATTACAGTGCCCCTGAGCTCCTTTCTTCAACTCGCTTTCTTGTGACCTGGCCGCAACACCGCAGGATGGCTTCAGGCCCTAATCTGGTTCCGGCACGGCACGCTGAGCCTTTGGTTATTTCCTCTTCCTGGTGGGAAATGAGAGTTAAATTTGCCCGTCCAGACACCTCCAGCTAGTCTCTCATTGGTTCTCCCTATTCCTGTTCATCTTCCGCAGAAATTGCAAACTGGGCCAAACAGGAGGTTAAAGGCGCTGACTCTCCAAGTGGGGAGAGTGTTAGTAAAGCGTCTGGAATGTTGCACCCGAGTACCAGGGTACGAAAACTGAGACATATTTGAACACGTCTCCCGTTCACACGGTTGGTCATACTCTGGGTTCCACATGCATGTTTTAGCTGAAGGAAGAATACCTTAAACCTGGAGAGTTGAGACCCGTGGAATGGGTACCATGCAATATGACTTCAAAGGGTCTTCATTTGTTCACCGAACCTCTCCAATCCTATCACTGCTGCGTTTATGCGCCTGTACACATGCTTGATTCTCTTTCGGAGACATAGCAATCCATAGGTTTTAAGATAATTACTAGTCAGGTACATTCTTAGGCGTTTAATATGCGGTGTTGAGTCCATTTCGTTGAGCAAGGAGTAGCTCTTGTCTATTCCATATTTGGCTTAAGGAACTTTATCTGTGCTCATTTCAATCTCTGGTTTTATGCAGCACCCCAACTCACCTTTCCCCTTAAGCAAGCATAAGTTGGTTTTCTAAATTTGAGACCCTGTTCTGTTGTGTAATTCAGTTCCTGTGTAACCAAGTTTACATTCCGTGTATTACTGATATCTTATGATGTTTCTTTTTCTGTGTGACTTATTTCAGTTAGAATCATCATACCTGAATCCACTCATTGTGCTGCTAAGGGCCTGATGACATAGATTTCATTGCTGAGTGATATTGCTTTGTAAGTAAATACCACACCTTCTTTATCCATTTTTCACTTTCTGCGATGTTGAACTTGTACTGTAAACGAGGTTCTTGTAAACAGAGGCGTCCCAAACTTTGGGGTGGCTGTGTCTTTTTGATTTTAATTTCCCTAAGCTATAGGACCATAAGTGGAAGTGCCCTAGGCTCTGTTGCTTTGTTTTTTAGATGTTTCAGGAAACACCATACACTTCTCCCGAGTGTCTGTTGGCAATTTACATCCCGCCCATCAGCATAACAAGGCTCCCAGTTCTCCATGGCCTGTCCTGCCTTTCTGGATTTTACACTTTTTTCAGATGGCCCTTTTGACCGGGGGGAAGTGAGACTTCATTGTAGTGCAGATTTCCTTTGCAAGCTTGCTTGGTTGGCCAAAAAGGGCGTATGCGTTTTTTCCTGAATATATTCAGGAAAAAACGCATACGCCCTTTTTGGCCAAGTGCATCATTGTGGACGTTCTGCCTCTTTTCCTATGCTTTCAATGCAATTCCAGTCTACCTCCTGAAATCGGTTTCCTGCAATTCTGCCCCGCTTTCAAGTCCTCTTGGCAGCCTTACTTCAGTATATTTTTGGACGATAGCTGTCATTTATAACTCTGCAGGTTTGTGAATTACAGTGCCCCTGAGCTCCTTTCTTCAACTCGCTTTCTTTTGAGCTGGCCGCAACACCGCAGGATGGCTTCAGGCCCTAATCTGGTTCCGGCCCGGCACGCTGAGCCTTTGGTTATTTCCTCTTCCTGGTGGGAAATGAGAGTTAAATTTGCCCGTCCAGACACCTCCAGCTAGTCTCTCATTGGTGTTCCCTATTCCTGTTCATCTTCCGCAGAAATTGCAAACTGGGCCAAACAGGAGGTTAAAGGCGCTGACTCTCCAAGTGGGGAGAGTGTTAGTAAAGCGTCTGGAATGTTGCACCCGAGTACCAGGGGAGGAAAACTGAGACATATTTGAACACGTCTCCCGTTCACACGGTTGATCATACTCTGGGTTCCACATGCATGTTTTAGCTGAAGGAAGAATACCTTAAACCTGGAGAGTTGAGACCCGTGGAATGGGTACCATGCAATATGACTTCAAAGGGTCTTCATTTGCTCACCGAACCTCTCCAATCCTATCACTGCTGCGTTTATGCCCCTGTACACACGCTTGATTCTCTTTTGGAGACATAGCAATCCATAGGTTTTAAGATACTTACTAGTCAGGTACATTCTTAGGCGTTTAATATGGGGTGTTGAGTCCATTTCGTTGAGCAAGGAGTAGCTCTTGTCTAGTCCATATTTGGCTTAAGGAACTTTATCTGTGCTCATTTCAATCTCTGGTTTTATGCAGCACCCCAACTCACCTTTCCCCTTAAGCAAGCATAAGTTGGTTTTCTAAATTTGAGACCCTGTTCTGTTTTGGAATTCAGTTCCTGTGTAGCCAAGTTTACATTCCGTGTATTAGTGATATCTTATGATGTTTCTTTTTCTGTGTGACTTATTTCAGTTAGAATCATCGTACCTGAATCCACTCATTATGCTGCTATGGGCCTGATGACATAGATTTCATTGCTGAGTGATACTGCATTGTACGTAAGTACCACAAGTTCTTTATCCATTTTTCACTTTCTGTGATATTGAACTTGTACAGTAAACGAGGTTCTTGTAAACAGAGGCGTTCCAAACTTTGGGGTGGCTGTGTCTTTTTGATTTTAATTTCCCTAAGCTATAGGACCATAAGTGGAAGTGCCCTAGGCTCTGTTGCTTTGTTTTTTAGATGTTTCAGGAAACACCATACACTTCTCCCGAGTGTCTGTTGGCAATTTACATCCCGCCCATCAGCATAACAAGGCTCCCAGTTCTCCATGGCCTGTCCTGCCTTTCTGGATTTTACACTTTTTTCAGATGGCCCTTTTGACCGGGGGGAAGTGAGACTTCATTGTAGTGCAGATTTCCTTTGCAAGGTTGCTTGGTTGGCCAAAAAGGGCGTATGCGTTTTTTCCTGAATATATTCAGGAAAAAACGCATACGCCGTTTTTGGCCAAGTGCATCATTGTGGACGTTCTGCCTCTTTTCCTATGCTTTCAAAGCAATTCCAGTCTACCTCCTGAAATCGGTTTCCTGCAATTCTGCCCCGCTTTCAAGTCCTCTTGGCAGCCTTACTTCAGTATATTTTTGGACGATAGCTGTCATTTATCACTCTGCAGGTTTGTGAATTACAGTGCCCCTGAGCTCCTTTCTTCAACTCGCTTTCTTTTGAGCTGGCCGCAACACCGCAGGATGGCTTCAGGCCCTAATCTGGTTCCGGCACGGCACGCTGAGCCTTTGGTTATTTCCTCTTCCTGGTGGGAAATGAGAGTTAAATTTGCCCGTCCAGACACCTCCAGCTAGTCTCTCATTGGTGTTCCCTATTCCTGTTCATCTTCCGCAGAAATTGCAAACTGGGCCAAACAGGAAGTTAAAGGCGCTGACTCTCCAAGTGGGGAGAGTGTTAGTAAAGCGTCTGGAATGTTGCACCCGAGTACCAGGGGAGGAAAACTGAGACATATTTGAACACGTCTCCCGTTCACACGGTTGATCATACTCTGGGTTCCACATGCATGTTTTAGCTGAAGGAAGAATACCTTAAACCTGGAGAGTTGAGACCCGTGGAATGGGTACCATGCAATATGACTTCAAAGGGTCTTCATTTGCTCACCGAACCTCTCCAATCCTATCACTGCTGCGTTTATGCCCCTGTACACACGCTTGATTCTCTTTTGGAGACATAGCAATCCATAGGTTTTAAGATACTTACTAGTCAGGTACATTCTTAGGCGTTTAATATGCGGTGTTGAGTCCATTTCGTTGAGCAAGGAGTAGCTCTTGTCTAGTCCATATTTGGCTTAAGGAACTTTATCTGTGCTCATTTAAATCTCTGGTTTTATGCAGCACCCCAACTCACCTTTCCCCTTAAGCAAGCATAAGTTGGTTTTCTAAATTTGAGACCCTGTTCTGTTCTGTAATTCAGTTCCTGTGTAACCAAGTTTACATTCCGTGTATTACTGATATCTTATGATGTTTCTTTTTCTGTGTGACTTATTTCAGTTAGAATCATCATACCTGAATCCACTCATTGTGCTGCTAAGGTCCTGATGACATAGATTTCATTGCTGAGTGATATTGCTTTGTAAGTAAATACCACACCTTCTTTATCCATTTTTCACTTTCTGCGATGTTGAACTTGTACTGTAAACGAGGTTCTTGTAAACAGAGGCGTCCCAAACTTTGGGGTGGCTGTGTCTTTTTGATTTTAATTTCCCTAAGCTATAGGACCATAAGTGGAAGTGCCCTAGGCTCTGTTGCTTTGTTTTTTAGATGTTTCAGGAAAAACCATACACTTCTCCCGAGTGGCTGTTGGCAATTTACATCCCGCCCATCAGCATAACAAGGCTCCCAGTTCTCCATGGCCTGTCCTGCCTTTCTGGATTTTACACTTTTTTCAGATGGCCCTTTTGACCGGGGGGAAGTGAGACTTCATTGTAGTGCAGATTTCCTTTGCAAGCTTGCTTGGTTGGCCAAAAAGGGCGTATGCGTTTTTTCCTGAATATATTCAGGAAAAAACGCATACGCCCTTTTTGGCCAAGTGCATCATTGTGGACGTTCTGCCTCTTTTCCTATGCTTTCAAAGCAATTCCAGTCTACCTCCTGAAATCGGTTTCCTGCAATTCTGCCCCGCTTTCAAGTCCTCTTGGCAGCCTTACTTCAGTATATTTTTGGACGATAGCTGTCATTTATAACTCTGCAGGTTTGTGAATTACAGTGCCCCTGAGCTCCTTTCTTCAACTCGCTTTCTTGTGACCTGGCCGCAACACCGCAGGATGGCTTCAGGCCCTAATCTGGTTCCGGCACGGCACGCTGAGCCTTTGGTTATTTCCTCTTCCTGGTGGGAAATGAGAGTTAAATTTGCCCGTCCAGACACCTCCAGCTAGTCTCTCATTGGTTCTCCCTATTCCTGTTCATCTTCCGCAGAAATTGCAAACTGGGCCAAACAGGAGGTTAAAGGCGCTGACTCTCCAAGTGGGGAGAGTGTTAGTAAAGCGTCTGGAATGTTGCACCCGAGTACCAGGGTACGAAAACTGAGACATATTTGAACACGTCTCCCGTTCACACGGTTGGTCATACTCTGGGTTCCACATGCATGTTTTAGCTGAAGGAAGAATACCTTAAACCTGGAGAGTTGAGACCCGTGGAATGGGTACCATGCAATATGACTTCAAAGGGTCTTCATTTGTTCACCGAACCTCTCCAATCCTATCACTGCTGCGTTTATGCGCCTGTACACATGCTTGATTCTCTTTCGGAGACATAGCAATCCATAGGTTTTAAGATAATTACTAGTCAGGTACATTCTTAGGCGTTTAATATGCGGTGTTGAGTCCATTTCGTTGAGCAAGGAGTAGCTCTTGTCTATTCCATATTTGGCTTAAGGAACTTTATCTGTGCTCATTTCAATCTCTGGTTTTATGCAGCACCCCAACTCACCTTTCCCCTTAAGCAAGCATAAGTTGGTTTTCTAAATTTGAGACCCTGTTCTGTTGTGTAATTCAGTTCCTGTGTAACCAAGTTTACATTCCGTGTATTACTGATATCTTATGATGTTTCTTTTTCTGTGTGACTTATTTCAGTTAGAATCATCATACCTGAATCCACTCATTGTGCTGCTAAGGGCCTGATGACATAGATTTCATTGCTGAGTGATATTGCTTTGTAAGTAAATACCACACCTTCTTTATCCATTTTTCACTTTCTGCGATGTTGAACTTGTACTGTAAACGAGGTTCTTGTAAACAGAGGCGTCCCAAACTTTGGGGTGGCTGTGTCTTTTTGATTTTAATTTCCCTAAGCTATAGGACCATAAGTGGAAGTGCCCTAGGCTCTGTTGCTTTGTTTTTTAGATGTTTCAGGAAACACCATACACTTCTCCCGAGTGTCTGTTGGCAATTTACATCCCGCCCATCAGCATAACAAGGCTCCCAGTTCTCCATGGCCTGTCCTGCCTTTCTGGATTTTACACTTTTTTCAGATGGCCCTTTTGACCGGGGGGAAGTGAGACTTCATTGTAGTGCAGATTTCCTTTGCAAGCTTGCTTGGTTGGCCAAAAAGGGCGTATGCGTTTTTTCCTGAATATATTCAGGAAAAAACGCATACGCCCTTTTTGGCCAAGTGCATCATTGTGGACGTTCTGCCTCTTTTCCTATGCTTTCAATGCAATTCCAGTCTACCTCCTGAAATCGGTTTCCTGCAATTCTGCCCCGCTTTCAAGTCCTCTTGGCAGCCTTACTTCAGTATATTTTTGGACGATAGCTGTCATTTATAACTCTGCAGGTTTGTGAATTACAGTGCCCCTGAGCTCCTTTCTTCAACTCGCTTTCTTTTGAGCTGGCCGCAACACCGCAGGATGGCTTCAGGCCCTAATCTGGTTCCGGCCCGGCACGCTGAGCCTTTGGTTATTTCCTCTTCCTGGTGGGAAATGAGAGTTAAATTTGCCCGTCCAGACACCTCCAGCTAGTCTCTCATTGGTGTTCCCTATTCCTGTTCATCTTCCGCAGAAATTGCAAACTGGGCCAAACAGGAGGTTAAAGGCGCTGACTCTCCAAGTGGGGAGAGTGTTAGTAAAGCGTCTGGAATGTTGCACCCGAGTACCAGGGGAGGAAAACTGAGACATATTTGAACACGTCTCCCGTTCACACGGTTGATCATACTCTGGGTTCCACATGCATGTTTTAGCTGAAGGAAGAATACCTTAAACCTGGAGAGTTGAGACCCGTGGAATGGGTACCATGCAATATGACTTCAAAGGGTCTTCATTTGCTCACCGAACCTCTCCAATCCTATCACTGCTGCGTTTATGCCCCTGTACACACGCTTGATTCTCTTTTGGAGACATAGCAATCCATAGGTTTTAAGATACTTACTAGTCAGGTACATTCTTAGGCGTTTAATATGGGGTGTTGAGTCCATTTCGTTGAGCAAGGAGTAGCTCTTGTCTATTCCATATTTGGCTTAAGGAACATTATCTGTGCTCATTTCAATCTCTGGTTTTATGCAGCACCCCAACTCACCTTTCCCCTTAAGCAAGCATAAGTTGGTTTTCTAAATTTGAGACCCTGTTCTGTTTTGGAATTCAGTCCCTGTGTAGCCAAGTTTACATTCCGTGTATTACTGATATCTTATGATGTTTCTTTTTCTGTGTGACTTATTTCAGTTAGAATCATCGTACCTGAATCCACTCATTATGCTGCTATGGGCCTGATGACATAGATTTCATTGCTGAGTGATACTGCATTGTACGTAAGTACCACAAGTTCTTTAACCATTTTTCACTTTCTGTGATATTGAACTTGTACTGTAAACGAGGTTCTTGTAAACAGAGGCGTCCCAAACTTTGGGGTGGCTGTGTCTTTTTGATTTTAATTTCCCTAAGCTATAGGACCATAAGTGGAAGTGCCCTAGGCTCTGTTGCTTTGTTTTTTAGATGTTTCAGGAAACACCATACACTTCTCCCGAGTGTCTGTTGGCAATTTACATCCCGCCCATCAGCATAACAAGGCTCCCAGTTCTCCATGGCCTGTCCTGCCTTTCTGGATTTTACACTTTTTTCAGATGGCCCTTTTGACCGGGGGGAAGTGAGACTTCATTGTAGTGCAGATTTCCTTTGCAAGCTTGCTTGGTTGGCCAAAAAGGGCGTATGCGTTTTTTCCTGAATATATTCAGGAAAAAACGCATACGCCCTTTTTGGCCAAGTGCATCATTGTGGACGTTCTGCCTCTTTTCCTATGCTTTCAAAGCAATTCCAGTCTACCTCCTGAAATCGGTTTCCTGCAATTCTGCCCCGCTTTCAAGTCCTCTTGGCAGCCTTACTTCAGTATATTTTTGGACGATAGCTGTCATTTATAACTCTGCAGGTTTGTGAATTACAGTGCCCCTGAGCTCCTTTCTTCAACTCGCTTTCTTGTGACCTGGCCGCAACACCGCAGGATGGCTTCAGGCCCTAATCTGGTTCCGGCACGGCACGCTGAGCCTTTGGTTATTTCCTCTTCCTGGTGGGAAATGAGAGTTAAATTTGCCCGTCCAGACACCTCCAGCTAGTCTCTCATTGGTTCTCCCTATTCCTGTTCATCTTCCGCAGAAATTGCAAACTGGGCCAAACAGGAGGTTAAAGGCGCTGACTCTCCAAGTGGGGAGAGTGTTAGTAAAGCGTCTGGAATGTTGCACCCGAGTACCAGGGTACGAAAACTGAGACATATTTGAACACGTCTCCCGTTCACACGGTTGGTCATACTCTGGGTTCCACATGCATGTTTTAGCTGAAGGAAGAATACCTTAAACCTGGAGAGTTGAGACCCGTGGAATGGGTACCATGCAATATGACTTCAAAGGGTCTTCATTTGTTCACCGAACCTCTCCAATCCTATCACTGCTGCGTTTATGCGCCTGTACACATGCTTGATTCTCTTTTGGAGACATAGCAATCCATAGGTTTTAAGATAATTACTAGTCAGGTACATTCTTAGGCGTTTAATATGCGGTGTTGAGTCCATTTCGTTGAGCAAGGAGTAGCTCTTGTCTATTCCATATTTGGCTTAAGGAACTTTATCTGTGCTCATTTCAATCTCTGGTTTTATGCAGCACCCCAACTCACCTTTCCCCTTAAGCAAGCATAAGTTGGTTTTCTAAATTTGAGACCCTGTTCTGTTGTGTAATTCAGTTCCTGTGTAACCAAGTTTACATTCCGTGTATTACTGATATCTTATGATGTTTCTTTTTCTGTGTGACTTATTTCAGTTAGAATCATCATACCTGAATCCACTCATTGTGCTGCTAAGGGCCTGATGACATAGATTTCATTGCTGAGTGATATTGCTTTGTAAGTAAATACCACACCTTCTTTATCCATTTTTCACTTTCTGCGATGTTGAACTTGTACTGTAAACGAGGTTCTTGTAAACAGAGGCGTCCCAAACTTTGGGGTGGCTGTGTCTTTTTGATTTTAATTTCCCTAAGCTATAGGACCATAAGTGGAAGTGCCCTAGGCTCTGTTGCTTTGTTTTTTAGATGTTTCAGGAAAAACCATACACTTCTCCCGAGTGGCTGTTGGCAATTTACCTCCCGCCCATCAGCATAACAAGGCTCCCAGTTCTCCATGACCTGTCCTGACTTTCTGGATTTTACACTTTTTTCAGATGGCCCTTTTGACCGGGGGGAAGTGAGACTTCATTGTAGTGCAGATTTCCTTTGCAAGCTTGCTTGGTTGGCCAAAAAGGGCGTATGCGTTTTTTCCTGAATATATTCAGGAAAAAACGCATACGCCCTTTTTGGCCAAGTGCATCATTGTGGACGTTCTGCCTCTTTTCCTATGCTTTCAATGCAATTCCAGTCTACCTCCTGAAATCGGTTTCCTGCAATTCTGCCCCGCTTTCAAGTCCTCTTGGCAGCCTTACTTCAGTATATTTTTGGACGATAGCTGTCATTTATAACTCTGCAGGTTTGTGAATTACAGTGCCCCTGAGCTCCTTTGTTCAACTCGCTTTCTTGTGACCTGGCCGCAACACTGCAGGATGGCTTCAGGCCCTAATCTGGTTCCGGCATGGCACGCTGAGCCTTTGGTTAATTCCTCTTCCTGGTGGGAAATGAGAGTTAAATTTGCCCGCCCAGACACCTCCAGCTAGTCTCTCATTGGTTCTCGCTATTCCTGTTCATCTTCCGCAGAAATTGCAAACTGGGCCAAACAGGAGGTTAAAGGGACTGACTCTCCAAGTCGGGAGAGTTTTAGTAAAGCATCTGGAATGTTGCACCCGAGTACCAGGGGAGGAAAACTGAGACATATTTGAACACGTCTCCCGTTCACATGGTTGATCATACTCTGGGTTCCACATGCATGTTTTAGCTGAAGGAAGAATACCTTAATACTGGGTAGTTGAAACCCGTGGAATGGGTACCATGCAATATGACTTCAAAGGGTCCTCATTTGCTCACCGAACCTCTCCAATCCTATCACTGCTGCGTTTGTGCCCCTGTACACATGCTTGATTCTCTTTCGGAGACATAGCAATCCATAGGTTTTAAGATACTTACTAGTCAGGTACATTCTTAGGCGTTTAATATGCGGTGTTGAGTCCATTTCGTTGAGCAAGGAGTAGCTCTTGTCTAGTCCATATTTGGCTTAAGGAACTTTATCTGTGCTCGTTTCAATCTCTGGTTTTATGCAGCACCCCAACTCACCTTTCCCCTTAAGCAAGCATAAGTTGGTTTTCTAAATTTGAGACCCTGTTCTTTTCTGTAATTCAGTTCCTGTGTAGCCAAGTTTACATTCCGTGTATTACTGATATCTTATGATGTTTCTTTTTCTGTGTGACTTATTTCAGTTAGAATCATCATACCTGAATCCACTCATTGTGCTGCTAAGGGCCTGATGACATAGATTTCATTGCTGAGTGATATTGCTTTGTAAGTAAATACCACAACTTCTTTATCCATTTTTCACTTTCTGCGATGTTGAACTTGTACTGTAAATGAGGTTCTTGTAAACAGAGGCGTCCCAAACTTTGGGGTGGCTGTGTCTTTTTGAATTTAATTTCCCTAAGCTATAGGACCATAAGTGGAAGTGCCCTAGGCTCTGTTGCTTTGTTTTTTAGATGTTTCAGGAAACACCATACACTTCTCCCGAGTGGCTGTTGGCAATTTACATCCCGCCCATCAGCATAACAAGGCTCCCAGTTCTCCATGGCCTGTCCTGCCTTTCTGGATTTTACACTTTTTTCAGATGGCCCTTTTGACCGGGGGGAAGTGAGACTTCATTGTAGTGCAGATTTCCTTTGCAAGCTTGCTTGGTTGGCCAAAAAGGGCGTATGCGTTTTTTCCTGAATATATTCAGGAAAAAACGCATACGCCCTTTTTGGCCAAGTGCATCATTGTGGACGTTCTGCCTCTTTTCCTATGCTTTCAATGCAATTCCAGTCTACCTCCTGAAATCGGTTTCCTGCAATTCTGCCCCGCTTTCGAGTCCTCTTGGCAGCCTTACTTCAGTATATTTTTGGACGATAGCTGTCATTTATAACTCTGCAGGTTTGTGAATTACAGTGCCCCTGAGCTCCTTTCTTCAACTCGCTTTCTTGTGACCTGGCCGCAACACCGCAGGATGGCTTCAGGCCCTAATCTGGTTCCGGCACGGCACGCTGAGCCTTTGGTTATTTCCTCTTCCTGGTGGGAAATGAGAGTTAAATTTGCCCGTCCAGACACCTCCAGCTAGTCTCTCATTGGTTCTCCCTATTCCTGTTCATCTTCCACAGAAATTGCAAACTGGGCCAAACAGGAGGTTAAAGGGACTGACTCTCCAAGTCGGGAGAGTGTTAGTAAAGCATCTGGAATGTTGCACCCGAGTACCAGGGTACGAAAACTGAGACATATTTGAACACGTCTCCCGATCACATGGTTGATCATACTCTAGGTTCCACATGCATGTTTTAGCTGAAGGAAGAATACCTTAAACCTGGGTAGTTGAAACCCGTGGAATGGGTACCATGCAATATGACTTCAAAGGGTCTTCATTTGCTCACCGAACCTCCCCAATCCTATCACTGCTGTGTTTATGCCCCTGTACACATGCTTGATTCTCTTTCGGAGACATAGCAATCCATAGGTTTTAAGATACTTACTAGTCAGGTACATTCTTAGGCGTTTAATATGCGGTGTTGAGTCCATTTCGTTGAGCAAGGAGTAGCTCTTGTCTATTCCATATTTGGCTTAAGGAACTTTATCTGTGCTCGTTTCAATCTCTGGTTTTATGCAGCACCCCAACTCACCTTTACCCTTAAGCAAGCATAAGTTGGTTTTCTAAATTTGAGACCCTGTTCTGTTCTGTAATTCAGTTCCTGTGTAGCCAAGTTTACATTCCGTGTATTACTGATATCTTATGATGTTTCTTTTTCTGTGTGACTTATTTCAGTTAGAATCATCATACCTGAATCCACTCATTGTGCTGCTAAGGGCCTGATGACATAGATTTCATTGCTGAGTGATATTGCTTTGTAAGTAAATACCACACCTTTTTTATCCATTTTTCACTTTCTGCGATGTTGAACTTGTACTGTAAACGAGGTTCTTGTAAACAGAGGCGTCCCAAACTTTGGGGTGGCTGTGTCTTTTTGATTTTAATTTCCCTAAGCTATAGGACCATAAGTGGAAGTGCCCTAGGCTCTGTTGCTTTGTTTTTTAGATGTTTCAGGAAACACCATACACTTCTCCCGAGTGTCTGTTGGCAATTTACATCCCGCCCATCAGCATAACAAGGCTCCCAGTTCTCCATGGCCTGTCCTGCCTTTCTGGATTTTACACTTTTTTCAGATGGCCCTTTTGACCGGGGGGAAGTGAGACTTCATTGTAGTGCAGATTTCCTTTGCAAGCTTGCTTGGTTGGCCAAAAAGGGCGTATGCGTTTTTTCCTGAATATATTCAGGAAAAAACGCATACGCCCTTTTTGGCCAAGTGCATCATTGTGGACGTTCTGCCTCTTTTCCTATGCTTTCAATGCAATTCCAGTCTACCTCCTGAAATCGGTTTCCTGCAATTCTGCCCCGCTTTCGAGTCCTCTTGGCAGCCTTACTTCAGTATATTTTTGGACGATAGCTGTCATTTATAACTCTGCAGCTTTGTGAATTACAGTGCCCCTGAGCTCCTTTCTTCAACTCGCTTTCTTGTGACCTGGCCGCAACACCGCAGGATGGCTTCAGGCCCTAATCTGGTTCCGGCACGGCACGCTGAGCCTTTGGTTAATTCCTCTTCCTGGTGGGAAATGAGAGTTAAATTTGCCCGTCCAGACACCTCCAGCTAGTCTCTCATTGGTTCTCGCTATTCCTGTTCATCTTCCGCAGAAATGGCAAACTGGGCCAAACAGGAAGTTAAAGGCGCTGACTCTCCAAGTGGGGAGAGTGTTAGTAAAGCGTCTGGAATGTTGCACCCGAGTACCAGGGGAGGAAAACTGAGACATATTTGAACACGTCTCCCGTTCACATGGTTGATCATTCTCTGGGTTCCACATGCATGATTTAGCTGAAGGAAGAATACCTTAAACCTGGAGAGTTGAGACCCGTGGAATGGGTACCATGCAATATGACTTCAAAGGGTCTTCATTTGCTCACCAAACCTTTCCAATCCTATCACTGCTGCGTTTATGCCCCTGTACACACGCTTGATTCTCTTTTGGAGACATAGCAATCCATAGGTTTTAAGATACTTACTAGTCAGGTACATTCTTAGGCGTTTAATATGGGGTGTTGAGTCCATTTCGTTGAGCAAGGAGTAGCTCTTGTCTAGTCCATATTTGGCTTAAGGAACTTTATCTGTGCTCATTTCAATCTCTGGTTTTATGCAGCACCCCAACTCACCTTTCCCCTTAAGCAAGCATAAGTTGGTTTTCTAAATTTGACACACTGTTCTGTTCTGTAATTCAATTCCTGTGTAGCCAAGTTTACATTCCGTGTATTAGTGATATCTTATGATGTTTCTTTTTCTGTGTGACTTATTTCAGTGAGAATCATCGTACCTGAATCCACTCATTATGCTGCTACGGGCCTGATGACATAGATTTCATTGCTGAGTGATACTGCATTGTACGTAAGTACCACAAGTTCTTTATCCATTTTTCACTTTCTGTGATATTGAACTTGTATGGTAAACGAGGTTCTTGTAAACAGAGGCGTCCCAAACTTTGGGGTGGCTGTGTCTTTTTGATTTTAATTTCCCTAAGCTCTAGGACCATAAGTGGAAGTGCCCTAGGCTCTGTTGCTTTGTTTTTTAGATGTTTCAGGAAACACCATACACTTCTCCCGAGTGTCTGTTGGCAATTTACATCCCGCCCATCAGCATAACAAGGCTCCCAGTTCTCCATGGCCTGTCCTGCCTTTCTGGATTTTACACTTTTTTCAGATGGCCCTTTTGACCGGGGGGAAGTGAGACTTCATTGTAGTGCAGATTTCCTTTGCAAGCTTGCTTGGTTGGCCAAAAAGGGCGTATGCGTTTTTTCCTGAATATATTCAGGAAAAAACGCATACGCCCTTTTTGGCCAAGTGCATCATTGTGGACTTTCTGCCGCTTTTCCTATGCTTTCAATGCAATTCCAGTCTACCTCCTGAAATCGGTTTCCTGCAATTCTGCCCCGCTTTCGAGTCCTCTTGGCAGCCTTACTTCAGTATATTTTTGGACAATAGCTGTCATTTATAACTCTGCAGGTTTGTGAATTACAGTACCCCTGAGCTCCTTTCTTCAACTCGCTTTGTTTTGAGCTGGCCGCAACACCGCAGGATGGCTTCAGGCCCTAATCTGGTTCCGGCACGGCACGCTGAGCCTTTGGTTATTTCCTCTTCCTGGTGGGAAATGAGAGTTAAATTTGCCCGTCCAGACACCTCCAGCTAGTCTCTCATTGGTGTTCCCTATTCCTGTTCATCTTCCGCAGAAATTGCAAACTGGGCCAAACAGGAGGTTAAAGGCGCTGACTCTCCAAGTGGGGAGAGTGTTAGTAAAGCGTCTGGAATGTTGCACCCGAGTACCAGGGGAGGAAAACTGAGACATATTTGAACACATCTCCCGTTCACACGGTTGATCATACTCTGGGTTCCACATGCATGTTTTAGCTGAAGGAAGAATACCTTAAACCTGGAGAGTTGAGACCCGTGGAATGGGTACCATGCAATATGACTTCAAAGGGTCTTCATTTGCTCACCGAACCTCTCCAATCCTATCACTGCTGCGTTTATGCCCCTGTACACACGCTTGATTCTCTTTTGGAGACATAGCAATCCATAGGTTTTAAGATACTTACTAGTCAGGTACATTCTTAGGCGTTTAATATGCGGTGTTGAGTCCATTTCGTTGAGCAAGGAGTAGCTCTTGTCTATTCCATATTTGGCTTAAGGAACTTTATCTGTGCTCATTTCAATCTCTGGTTTTATGCAGCACCCCAACTCACCTTTCCCCTTAAGCAAGCATAAGTTGGTTTTCTAAATTTGAGACCCTGTTCTGTTCTGTAATTCAGTTCCTGTGTAGCCAAGTTTACATTCCGTGTATTACTGATATCTTATGATGTTTCTTTTTCTGTGTGACTTATTTCAGTTAGAATCATCGTACCTGAATCCACTCATTATGCTGCTATGGGCCTGATGACATAGATTTCATTGCTGAGTGATACTGCATTGTACGTAAGTACCACAAGTTCTTTAACCATTTTTCACTTTCTGTGATATTGAACTTGTACTGTAAACGAGGTTCTTGTAAACAGAGGCGTCCCAAACTTTGGGGTGGCTGTGTCTTTTTGATTTTAATTTCCCTAAGCTATAGGACCATAAGTGGAAGTGCCCTAGGCTCTGTTGCTTTGTTTTTTAGATGTTTCAGGAAACACCATACACTTCTCCCGAGTGTCTGTTGGCAATTTACATCCCGCCCATCAGCATAACAAGGCTCCCAGTTCTCCATGGCCTGTCCTGCCTTTCTGGATTTTACACTTTTTTCAGATGGCCCTTTTGACCGGGGGGAAGTGAGACTTCATTGTAGTGCAGATTTCCTTTGCAAGCTTGCTTGGTTGGCCAAAAAGGGCGTATGCGTTTTTTCCTGAATATATTCAGGAAAAAACGCATACGCCCTTTTTGGCCAAGTGCATCATTGTGGACGTTCTGCCTCTTTTCCTATGCTTTCAAAGCAATTCCAGTCTACCTCCTGAAATCGGTTTCCTGCAATTCTGCCCCGCTTTCAAGTCCTCTTGGCAGCCTTACTTCAGTATATTTTTGGACGATAGCTGTCATTTATAACTCTGCAGGTTTGTGAATTACAGTGCCCCTGAGCTCCTTTCTTCAACTCGCTTTCTTGTGACCTGGCCGCAACACCGCAGGATGGCTTCAGGCCCTAATCTGGTTCCGGCACGGCACGCTGAGCCTTTGGTTATTTCCTCTTCCTGGTGGGAAATGAGAGTTAAATTTGCCCGTCCAGACACCTCCAGCTAGTCTCTCATTGGTTCTCCCTATTCCTGTTCATCTTCCGCAGAAATTGCAAACTGGGCCAAACAGGAGGTTAAAGGCGCTGACTCTCCAAGTGGGGAGAGTGTTAGTAAAGCGTCTGGAATGTTGCACCCGAGTACCAGGGTACGAAAACTGAGACATATTTGAACACGTCTCCCGTTCACATGGTTGGTCATACTCTGGGTTCCACATGCATGTTTTAGCTGAAGGAAGAATACCTTAAACCTGGAGAGTTGAGACCCGTGGAATGGGTACCATGCAATATGACTTCAAAGGGTCTTCATTTGTTCACCGAACCTCTCCAATCCTATCACTGCTGCGTTTATGCGCCTGTACACATGCTTGATTCTCTTTCGGAGACATAGCAATCCATAGGTTTTAAGATACTTACTAGTCAGGTACATTCTTAGGCGTTTAATATGCGGTGTTGAGTCCATTTCGTTGAGCAAGGAGTAGCTCTTGTCTAGTCCATATTTGGCTTAAGGAACTTTATCTGTGCTCATTTCAATCTCTGGTTTTATGCAGCACCCCAACTCACCTTTCCCCTTAAGCAAGCATAAGTTGGTTTTCTAAATTTGAGACCCTGTTCTGTTTTGGAATTCAGTCCCTGTGTAGCCAAGTTTACATTCCGTGTATTACTGATATCTTATGATGTTTCTTTTTCTGTGTGACTTATTTCAGTTAGAATCATCGTACCTGAATCCACTCATTATGCTGCTATGGGCCTGATGACATAGATTTCATTGCTGAGTGATACTGCATTGTACGTAAGTACCACAAGTTCTTTAACCATTTTTCACTTTCTGTGATATTGAACTTGTACTGTAAACGAGGTTCTTGTAAACAGAGGCGTCCCAAACTTTGGGGTGGCTGTGTCTTTTTGATTTTAATTTCCCTAAGCTATAGGACCATAAGTGGAAGTGCCCTAGGCTCTGTTGCTTTGTTTTTTAGATGTTTCAGGAAAAACCATACACTTCTCCCGAGTGGCTGTTGGCAATTTACATCCCGCCCATCAGCATAACAAGGCTCCCAGTTCTCCATGACCTGTCCTGCCTTTCTGGATTTTACACTTTTTTCAGATGGCCCTTTTGACCGGGGGGAAGTGAGACTTCATTGTAGTGCAGATTTCCTTTGCAAGCTTGCTTGGTTGGCCAAAAAGGGCGTATGCGTTTTTTCCTGAATATATTCAGGAAAAAACGCATACGCCCTTTTTGGCCAAGTGCATCATTGTGGACGTTCTGCCTCTTTTCCTATGCTTTCAATGCAATTCCAGTCTACCTCCTGAAATCGGTTTCCTGCAATTCTGCCCCGCTTTCAAGTCCTCTTGGCAGCCTTACTTCAGTATATTTTTGGACGATAGCTGTCATTTATAACTCTGCAGGTTTGTGAATTACAGTGCCCCTGAGCTCCTTTGTTCAACTCGCTTTCTTGTGACCTGGCCGCAACACCGCAGGATGGCTTCAGGCCCTAATCTGGTTCCGGCACGGCACGCTGAGCCTTTGGTTAATTCCTCTTCCTGGTGGGAAATGAGAGTTAAATTTGCCCGTCCAGACACCTCCAGCTAGTCTCTCATTGGTTCTCGCTATTCCTGTTCATCTTCCGCAGAAATTGCAAACTGGGCCAAACAGGAGGTTAAAGGGACTGACTCTCCACGTCGGGAGAGTTTTAGTAAAGCATCTGGAATGTTGCACCCGAGTACCAGGGGAGGAAAACTGAGACATATTTGAACACGTCTCCCGTTCACATGGTTGATCATACTCTGGGTTCCACATGCATGTTTTAGCTGAAGGAAGAATACCTTAAAACTGGGTAGTTGAAACCCGTGGAATGGGTACCATGCAATATGACTTCAAAGGGTCCTCATTTGCTCACCGAACCTCTCCAATCCTATCACTGCTGCGTTTGTGCCCCTGTACACATGCTTGATTCTCTTTCGGAGACATAGCAATCCATAGGTTTTAAGATACTTACTAGTCAGGTACATTCTTAGGCGTTTAATATGCGGTGTTGAGTCCATTTCGTTGAGCAAGGAGTAGCTCTTGTCTAGTCCATATTTGGCTTAAGGAACTTTATCTGTGCTCGTTTCAATCTCTGGTTTTATGCAGCACCCCAACTCACCTTTCCCCTTAAGCAAGCATAAGTTGGTTTTCTAAATTTGAGACCCTGTTCTTTTCTGTAATTCAGTTCCTGTGTAGCCAAGTTTACATTCCGTGTATTACTGATATCTTATGATGTTTCTTTTTCTGTGTGACTTATTTCAGTTAGAATCATCATACCTGAATCCACTCATTGTGCTGCTAAGGGCCTGATGACATAGATTTCATTGCTGAGTGATATTGCTTTGTAAGTAAATACCACAACTTCTTTATCCATTTTTCACTTTCTGCGATGTTGAACTTGTACTGTAAATGAGGTTCTTGTAAACAGAGGCGTCCCAAACTTTGGGGTGGCTGTGTCTTTTTGATTTTAATTTCCCTAAGCTATAGGACCATAAGTGGAAGTGCCCTAGGCTCTGTTGCTTTGTTTTTTAGATGTTTCAGGAAACACCATACACTTCTCCCGAGTGGCTGTTGGCAATTTACATCCCGCCCATCAGCATAACAAGGCTCCCAGTTCTCCATGGCCTGTCCTGCCTTTCTGGATTTTACACTTTTTTCAGATGGCCCTTTTGACCGGGCCATTTCCTGAATATATTCAGGAAAAAACGCATACGCCCTTTTTGGCCAAGTGCATCATTGTGGACGTTCTGCCTCTTTTCCTATGCTTTCAAAGCAATTCCAGTCTACCTCCTGAAATCGGTTTCCTGCAATTCTGCCCCACTTTCGAGTCCTCTTGGCAGCCTTACTTCAGTATATTTTTGGACGATAGCTGTCATTTATAACTCTGCAGGTTTGTGAATTACAGTGCCCCTGAGCTCCTTTCTTCAACTCGCTTTCTTGTGACCTGGCCGCAACACCGCAGGATGGCTTCAGGCCCTAATCTCGTTCCGGCATGGCACGCTGAGCCTTTGGTTAATTCCTCTTCCTGGTGGGAAATGAGAGTTAAATTTGCCCGTCCAGACACCTCCAGCTAGTCTCTCATTGGTTCTCACTATTCCTGTTCATCTTCCGCAGAAATTGCAAACTGGGCCAAACAGGAGATTAAAGGGACGGACTCTCCAAGTGGGGAGAGTGTTAGTAAAGCGTCTGGAATGTTGCACCCGAGTACCAGGGTACGAAAACTGAGACATATTTGAACATGTCTCCCGATCACATGGTTGATCATACTCTAGGTTCCACATGCATGTTTTACCTGAAGGAAGAATACCTTAAACCTGGGTAGTTGAAACCCGTGGAAAGGGTACCATGCAATATGACTTCAAAGGGTCTTCATTTGCTCACCGAACCTCTCCAATCCTATCACTGCTGCGTTTATGCCCCTGTACACACGCTTGATTCTCTTTTGGAGACATAGCAATCCATAGGTTTTAAGATACTTACTAGTCAGGTACATTCTTAGGCGTTTAATATGGGGTGTTGAGTCCATTTCGTTGAGCAAGGAGTAGCTCTTGTCTATTCCATATTTGGCTTAAGGAACTTTATCTGTGCTCATTTCAATCCCTGGTTTTATGCAGCACCCCAACTCACCTTTCCCCTTAAGCAAGCATAAGTTGGTTTTCTAAATTTGAGACCCTGTTCTGTTCTGTAATTCAGTTCCTGTGTAGCCAAGTTTACATTCCGTGTATTACTGATATCTTATGATGTTTCTTTTTCTGTGTGACTTATTTCAGTTAGAATCATCATACCTGAATCCACTCATTGTGCTGCTAAGGGCCTGATGACATAGATTTCATTGCTGAGTGATATTGCTTTGTAAGTAAATACCACAACTTCTTTATTCATTTTTCACCTTCTGCGATGTTGAACTTGTACGGTAAACGAGGTTCTTGTAAACAGAGGCGTCCCAAACTTTGGGGTGGCTGTGTCTTTTTGATTTTAATTTCCCTAAGCTATAGGACCATAAGTGGAAGTGCCCTAGGCTCTGTTGCTTTGTTTTTTAGATGTTTCAGGAAACACCATACACTTCTCCCGAGTGTCTGTTGGCAATTTACATCCCGCCCATCAGCATAACAAGGCTCCCAGTTCTCCATGGCCTGTCCTGCCTTTCTGGATTTTACACATTTTTCAGATGGCCCTTTTGACCGGGGGGAAGTGAGACTTCATTGTAGTGCAGATTTCCTTTGCAAGCTTGCTTGGTTGGCCAAAAAGGGCGTATGCGTTTTTTCCTGAATATATTCAGGAAAAAACGCATACGCCCTTTTTGGCCAAGTGCATCATTGTGGACGTTCTGCCTCTTTTCCTATGCTTTCAAAGCAATTCCAGTCTACCTCCTGAAATCGGTTTCCTGCAATTCTGCCCCGCTTTCAAGTCCTCTTGGCAGCCTTACTTCAGTATATTTTTGGACGATACCTGTCATTTATAACTCTGCAGGTTTGTGAATTACAGTGCCCCTGAGCTCCTTTCTTCAACTCGCTTTCTTTTGAGCTGGCCGCAACACCGCAGGATGGCTTCAGGCCCTAATATGGTTCCGGCCCGGCACGCTGAGCCTTTGGTTATTTCCTCTTCCTGGTGGGAAATGAGAGTTAAATTTGCCCGTCCAGACACCTCCAGCTAGTCTCTCATTGGTGTTCCCTATTCCTGTTCATCTTCCGCAGAAATTGCAAACTGGGCCAAACAGGAGGTTAAAGGCGCTGACTCTCCAAGTGGGGAGAGTGTTAGTAAAGCGTCTGGAATGTTGCACCCGAGTACCAGGGGAGGAAAACTGAGACATATGTGAACACGTCTCCCGTTCACATGGTTGATCATACTCTGGGTTCCACATGCATGTTTTAGCTGAAGGAAGAATACCTTAAACCTGGAGAGTTGAGACCCGTGGAATGGGTACCATGCAATATGACTTCAAAGGGTCTTCATTTGCTCACCGAACCTCTCCAATCCTATCACTGCTGCGTTTATGCCCCTGTACACACGCTTGATTCTCTTTTGGAGACATAGCAATCCATAGGTTTTAAGATACTTACTAGTCAGGTACATTCTTAGGCGTTTAATATGGGGTGTTGAGTCCATTTCGTTGAGCAAGGAGTAGCTCTTGTCTAGTCCATATTTGGCTTAAGGAACTTTATCTGTGCTCATTTCAATCTCTGGTTTTATGCAGCACCCCAACTCACCTTTCCCCTTAAGCAAGCATAAGTTGGTTTTCTAAATTTGAGACCCTGTTCTGTTTTGGAATTCAGTTCCTGTGTAGCCAAGTTTACATTCCGTGTATTAGTGATATCTTATGATGTTTCTTTTTCTGTGTGACTTATTTCAGTTAGAATCATCGTACCTGAATCCACTCATTATGCTGCTATGGGCCTGATGACATAGATTTCATTGCTGAGTGATACTGCATTGTACGTAAGTACCACAAGTTCTTTATCCATTTTTCACTTTCTGTGATATTGAACTTGTACGGTAAACGAGGTTCTTGTAAACAGAGGCGTTCCAAACTTTGGGGTGGCTGTGTCTTTTTGATTTTAATTTCCCTAAGCTATAGGACCATAAGTGGAAGTGCCCTAGGCTCTGTTGCTTTGTTTTTTAGATGTTTCAGGAAACACCATACACTTCTCCCGAGTGTCTGTTGGCAATTTACATCCCGCCCATCAGCATAACAAGGCTCCCAGTTCTCCATGGCCTGTCCTGCCTTTCTGGATTTTACACTTTTTTCAGATGGCCCTTTTGACCGGGGGGAAGTGAGACTTCATTGTAGTGCAGATTTCCTTTGCAAGGTTGCTTGGTTGGCCAAAAAGGGCGTATGCGTTTTTTCCTGAATATATTCAGGAAAAAACGCATACGCCGTTTTTGGCCAAGTGCATCATTGTGGACGTTCTGCCTCTTTTCCTATGCTTTCAAAGCAATTCCAGTCTACCTCCTGAAATCGGTTTCCTGCAATTCTGCCCCGCTTTCAAGTCCTCTTGGCAGCCTTACTTCAGTATATTTTTGGACGATAGCTGTCATTTATCACTCTGCAGGTTTGTGAATTACAGTGCCCCTGAGCTCCTTTCTTCAACTCGCTTTCTTGTGACCTGGCCGCAACACCGCAGGATGGCTTCAGGCCCTAATCTCGTTCCGGCATGGCACGCTGAGCCTTTGGTTAATTCCTCTTCCTGGTGGGAAATGAGAGTTAAATTTGCCCGTCCAGACACCTCCAGCTAGTCTCTCATTGGTTCTCACTATTCCTGTTCATCTTCCGCAGAAATTGCAAACTGGGCCAAACAGGAGATTAAAGGGACGGACTCTCCAAGTGGGGAGAGTGTTAGTAAAGCGTCTGGAATGTTGCACCCGAGTACCAGGGTACGAAAACTGAGACATATTTGAACATGTCTCCCGATCACATGGTTGATCATACTCTAGGTTCCACATGCATGTTTTACCTGAAGGAAGAATACCTTAAACCTGGGTAGTTGAAACCCGTGGAAAGGGTACCATGCAATATGACTTCAAAGGGTCTTCATTTGCTCACCGAACCTCTCCAATCCTATCACTGCTGCGTTTATGCCCCTGTACACACGCTTGATTCTCTTTTGGAGACATAGCAATCCATAGGTTTTAAGATACTTACTAGTCAGGTACATTCTTAGGCGTTTAATATGGGGTGTTGAGTCCATTTCGTTGAGCAAGGAGTAGCTCTTGTCTATTCCATATTTGGCTTAAGGAACTTTATCTGTGCTCATTTCAATCCCTGGTTTTATGCAGCACCCCAACTCACCTTTCCCCTTAAGCAAGCATAAGTTGGTTTTCTAAATTTGAGACCCTGTTCTGTTCTGTAATTCAGTTCCTGTGTAGCCAAGTTTACATTCCGTGTATTACTGATATCTTATGATGTTTCTTTTTCTGTGTGACTTATTTCAGTTAGAATCATCATACCTGAATCCACTCATTGTGCTGCTAAGGGCCTGATGACATAGATTTCATTGCTGAGTGATATTGCTTTGTAAGTAAATACCACAACTTCTTTATTCATTTTTCACCTTCTGCGATGTTGAACTTGTACGGTAAACGAGGTTCTTGTAAACAGAGGCGTCCCAAACTTTGGGGTGGCTGTGTCTTTTTGATTTTAATTTCCCTAAGCTATAGGACCATAAGTGGAAGTGCCCTAGGCTCTGTTGCTTTGTTTTTTAGATGTTTCAGGAAACACCATACACTTCTCCCGAGTGTCTGTTGGCAATTTACATCCCGCCCATCAGCATAACAAGGCTCCCAGTTCTCCATGGCCTGTCCTGCCTTTCTGGATTTTACACATTTTTCAGATGGCCCTTTTGACCGGGGGGAAGTGAGACTTCATTGTAGTGCAGATTTCCTTTGCAAGCTTGCTTGGTTGGCCAAAAAGGGCGTATGCGTTTTTTCCTGAATATATTCAGGAAAAAACGCATACGCCCTTTTTGGCCAAGTGCATCATTGTGGACGTTCTGCCTCTTTTCCTATGCTTTCAAAGCAATTCCAGTCTACCTCCTGAAATCGGTTTCCTGCAATTCTGCCCCGCTTTCAAGTCCTCTTGGCAGCCTTACTTCAGTATATTTTTGGACGATACCTGTCATTTATAACTCTGCAGGTTTGTGAATTACAGTGCCCCTGAGCTCCTTTCTTCAACTCGCTTTCTTTTGAGCTGGCCGCAACACCGCAGGATGGCTTCAGGCCCTAATATGGTTCCGGCCCGGCACGCTGAGCCTTTGGTTATTTCCTCTTCCTGGTGGGAAATGAGAGTTAAATTTGCCCGTCCAGACACCTCCAGCTAGTCTCTCATTGGTGTTCCCTATTCCTGTTCATCTTCCGCAGAAATTGCAAACTGGGCCAAACAGGAGGTTAAAGGCGCTGACTCTCCAAGTGGGGAGAGTGTTAGTAAAGCGTCTGGAATGTTGCACCCGAGTACCAGGGGAGGAAAACTGAGACATATGTGAACACGTCTCCCGTTCACATGGTTGATCATACTCTGGGTTCCACATGCATGTTTTAGCTGAAGGAAGAATACCTTAAACCTGGAGAGTTGAGACCCGTGGAATGGGTACCATGCAATATGACTTCAAAGGGTCTTCATTTGCTCACCGAACCTCTCCAATCCTATCACTGCTGCGTTTATGCCCCTGTACACACGCTTGATTCTCTTTTGGAGACATAGCAATCCATAGGTTTTAAGATACTTACTAGTCAGGTACATTCTTAGGCGTTTAATATGGGGTGTTGAGTCCATTTCGTTGAGCAAGGAGTAGCTCTTGTCTAGTCCATATTTGGCTTAAGGAACTTTATCTGTGCTCATTTCAATCTCTGGTTTTATGCAGCACCCCAACTCACCTTTCCCCTTAAGCAAGCATAAGTTGGTTTTCTAAATTTGAGACCCTGTTCTGTTTTGGAATTCAGTTCCTGTGTAGCCAAGTTTACATTCCGTGTATTACTGATATCTTATGATGTTTCTTTTTCTGTGTGACTTATTTCAGTTAGAATCATCGTACCTGAATCCACTCATTATGCTGCTATGGGCCTGATGACATAGATTTCATTGCTGAGTGATACTGCATTGTACGTAAGTACCACAAGTTCTTTATCCATTTTTCACTTTCTGTGATATTGAACTTGTACGGTAAACGAGGTTCTTGTAAACAGAGGCGTTCCAAACTTTGGGGTGGCTGTGTCTTTTTGATTTTAATTTCCCTAAGCTATAGGACCATAAGTGGAAGTGCCCTAGGCTCTGTTGCTTTGTTTTTTAGATGTTTCAGGAAACACCATACACTTCTCCCGAGTGTCTGTTGGCAATTTACATCCCGCCCATCAGCATAACAAGGCTCCCAGTTCTCCATGGCCTGTCCTGCCTTTCTGGATTTTACACTTTTTTCAGATGGCCCTTTTGACCGGGGGGAAGTGAGACTTCATTGTAGTGCAGATTTCCTTTGCAAGCTTGCTTGGTTGGCCAAAAAGGGCGTATGCGTTTTTTCCTGAATATATTCAGGAAAAAACGCATACGCCCTTTTTGGCCAAGTGCATCATTGTGGACGTTCTGCCTCTTTTCCTATGCTTTCAAAGCAATTCCAGTCTACCTCCTGAAATCGGTTTCCTGCAATTCTGCCCCGCTTTCAAGTCCTCTTGGCAGCCTTACTTCAGTATATTTTTGGACGATAGCTGTCATTTATAACTCTGCAGGTTTGTGAATTACAGTGCCCCTGAGCTCCTTTCTTCAACTCGCTTTCTTGTGACCTGGCCGCAACACCGCAGGATGGCTTCAGGCCCTAATCTGGTTCCGGCACGGCACGCTGAGCCTTTGGTTATTTCCTCTTCCTGGTGGGAAATGAGAGTTAAATTTGCCCGTCCAGACACCTCCAGCTAGTCTCTCATTGGTGTTCCCTATTCCTGTTCATCTTCCGCAGAAATTGCAAACTGGGCCAAACAGGAAGTTAAAGGCGCTGACTCTCCAAGTGGGGAGAGTGTTAGTAAAGCGTCTGGAATGTTGCACCCGAGTACCAGGGGAGGAAAACTGAGACATATTTGAACACGTCTCCCGTTCACACGGTTGATCATACTCTGGGTTCCACATGCATGTTTTAGCTGAAGGAAGAATACCTTAAACCTGGAGAGTTGAGACCCGTGGAATGGGTACCATGCAATATGACTTCAAAGGGTCTTCATTTGCTCACCGAACCTCTCCAATCCTATCACTGCTGCGTTTATGCCCCTGTACACACGCATGATTCTCTTTTGGAGACATAGCAATCCATAGGTTTTAAGATACTTACTAGTCAGGTACATTCTTAGGCGTTTAATATGCGGTGTTGAGTCCATTTCGTTGAGCAAGGAGTAGCTCTTGTCTAGTCCATATTTGGCTTAAGGAACTTTATCTGTGCTCATTTCAATCTCTGGTTTTATGCAGCACCCCAACTCACCTTTCCCCTTAAGCAAGCATAAGTTGGTTTTCTAAATTTGAGACCCTGTTCTGTTCTGTAATTCAGTTCCTGTGTAACCAAGTTTACATTCCGTGTATTACTGATATCTTATGATGTTTCTTTTTCTGTGTGACTTATTTCAGTTAGAATCATCATACCTGAATCCACTCATTGTGCTGCTAAGGTCCTGATGACATAGATTTCATTGCTGAGTGATATTGCTTTGTAAGTAAATACCACACCTTCTTTATCCATTTTTCACTTTCTGCGATGTTGAACTTGTACTGTAAACGAGGTTCTTGTAAACAGAGGCGTCCCAAACTTTGGGGTGGCTGTGTCTTTTTGATTTTAATTTCCCTAAGCTATAGGACCATAAGTGGAAGTGCCCTAGGCTCTGTTGCTTTGTTTTTTAGATGTTTCAGGAAAAAGCATACACTTCTCCCGAGTGGCTGTTGGCAATTTACATCCCGCCCATCAGCATAACAAGGCTCCCAGTTCTCCATGGCCTGTCCTGCCTTTCTGGATTTTACACTTTTTTCAGATGGCCCTTTTGACCGGGGGGAAGTGAGACTTCATTGTAGTGCAGATTTCCTTTGCAAGCTTGCTTGGTTGGCCAAAAAGGGCGTATGCGTTTTTTCCTGAATATATTCAGGAAAAAACGCATACGCCCTTTTTGGCCAAGTGCATCATTGTGGACGTTCTGCCTCTTTTCCTATGCTTTCAAAGCAATTCCAGTCTACCTCCTGAAATCGGTTTCCTGCAATTCTGCCCCGCTTTCAAGTCCTCTTGGCAGCCTTACTTCAGTATATTTTTGGACGATAGCTGTCATTTATAACTCTGCAGGTTTGTGAATTACAGTGCCCCTGAGCTCCTTTCTTCAACTCGCTTTCTTGTGACCTGGCCGCAACACCGCAGGATGGCTTCAGGCCCTAATCTGGTTCCGGCACGGCACGCTGAGCCTTTGGTTATTTCCTCTTCCTGGTGGGAAATGAGAGTTAAATTTGCCCGTCCAGACACCTCCAGCTAGTCTCTCATTGGTTCTCCCTATTCCTGTTCATCTTCCGCAGAAATTGCAAACTGGGCCAAACAGGAGGTTAAAGGCGCTGACTCTCCAAGTGGGGAGAGTGTTAGTAAAGCGTCTGGAATGTTGCACCCGAGTACCAGGGTACGAAAACTGAGACATATTTGAACACGTCTCCCGTTCACACGGTTGGTCATACTCTGGGTTCCACATGCATGTTTTAGCTGAAGGAAGAATACCTTAAACCTGGAGAGTTGAGACCCGTGGAATGGGTACCATGCAATATGACTTCAAAGTGTCTTCATTTGTTCACCGAACCTCTCCAATCCTATCACTGCTGCGTTTATGCGCCTGTACACATGCTTGATTCTCTTTCGGAGACATAGCAATCCATAGGTTTTAAGATAATTACTAGTCAGGTACATTCTTAGGCGTTTAATATGCGGTGTTGAGTCCATTTCGTTGAGCAAGGAGTAGCTCTTGTCTATTCCATATTTGGCTTAAGGAACTTTATCTGTGCTCATTTCAATCTCTGGTTTTATGCAGCACCCCAACTCACCTTTCCCCTTAAGCAAGCATAAGTTGGTTTTCTAAATTTGAGACCCTGTTCTGTTGTGTAATTCAGTTCCTGTGTAACCAAGTTTACATTCCGTGTATTACTGATATCTTATGATGTTTCTTTTTCTGTGTGACTTATTTCAGTTAGAATCATCATACCTGAATCCACTCATTGTGCTGCTAAGGGCCTGATGACATAGATTTCATTGCTGAGTGATATTGCTTTGTAAGTAAATACCACACCTTCTTTATCCATTTTTCACTTTCTGCGATGTTGAACTTGTACTGTAAACGAGGTTCTTGTAAACAGAGGCGTCCCAAACTTTGGGGTGGCTGTGTCTTTTTGATTTTAATTTCCCTAAGCTATAGGACCATAAGTGGAAGTGCCCTAGGCTCTGTTGCTTTGTTTTTTAGATGTTTCAGGAAACACCATACACTTCTCCCGAGTGTCTGTTGGCAATTTACATCCCGCCCATCAGCATAACAAGGCTCCCAGTTCTCCATGGCCTGTCCTGCCTTTCTGGATTTTACACTTTTTTCAGATGGCCCTTTTGACCGGGGGGAAGTGAGACTTCATTGTAGTGCAGATTTCCTTTGCAAGCTTGCTTGGTTGGCCAAAAAGGGCGTATGCGTTTTTTCCTGAATATATTCAGGAAAAAACGCATACGCCCTTTTTGGCCAAGTGCATCATTGTGGACGTTCTGCCTCTTTTCCTATGCTTTCAATGCAATTCCAGTCTACCTCCTGAAATCGGTTTCCTGCAATTCTGCCCCGCTTTCAAGTCCTCTTGGCAGCCTTACTTCAGTATATTTTTGGACGATAGCTGTCATTTATAACTCTGCAGGTTTGTGAATTACAGTGCCCCTGAGCTCCTTTCTTCAACTCGCTTTCTTTTGAGCTGGCCGCAACACCGCAGGATGGCTTCAGGCCCTAATCTGGTTCCGGCCCGGCACGCTGAGCCTTTGGTTATTTCCTCTTCCTGGTGGGAAATGAGAGTTAAATTTGCCCGTCCAGACACCTCCAGCTAGTCTCTCATTGGTGTTCCCTATTCCTGTTCATCTTCCGCAGAAATTGCAAACTGGGCCAAACAGGAGGTTAAAGGCGCTGACTCTCCAAGTGGGGAGAGTGTTAGTAAAGCGTCTGGAATGTTGCACCCGAGTACCAGGGGAGGAAAACTGAGACATATTTGAACACGTCTCCCGTTCACACGGTTGATCATACTCTGGGTTCCACATGCATGTTTTAGCTGAAGGAAGAATACCTTAAACCTGGAGAGTTGAGACCCGTGGAATGGGTACCATGCAATATGACTTCAAAGGGTCTTCATTTGCTCACCGAACCTCTCCAATCCTATCACTGCTGCGTTTATGCCCCTGTACACACGCTTGATTCTCTTTTGGAGACATAGCAATCCATAGGTTTTAAGATACTTACTAGTCAGGTACATTCTTAGGCGTTTAATATGGGGTGTTGAGTCCATTTCGTTGAGCAAGGAGTAGCTCTTGTCTAGTCCATATTTGGCTTAAGGAACTTTATCTGTGCTCATTTCAATCTCTGGTTTTATGCAGCACCCCAACTCACCTTTCCCCTTAAGCAAGCATAAGTTGGTTTTCTAAATTTGAGACCCTGTTCTGTTTTGGAATTCAGTTCCTGTGTAGCCAAGTTTACATTCCGTGTATTAGTGATATCTTATGATGTTTCTTTTTCTGTGTGACTTATTTCAGTTAGAATCATCGTACCTGAATCCACTCATTATGCTGCTATGGGCCTGATGACATAGATTTCATTGCTGAGTGATACTGCATTGTACGTAAGTACCACAAGTTCTTTATCCATTTTTCACTTTCTGTGATATTGAACTTGTACGGTAAACGAGGTTCTTGTAAACAGAGGCGTTCCAAACTTTGGGGTGGCTGTGTCTTTTTGATTTTAATTTCCCTAAGCTATAGGACCATAAGTGGAAGTGCCCTAGGCTCTGTTGCTTTGTTTTTTAGATGTTTCAGGAAACACCATACACTTCTCCCGAGTGTCTGTTGGCAATTTACATCCCGCCCATCAGCATAACAAGGCTCCCAGTTCTCCATGGCCTGTCCTGCCTTTCTGGATTTTACACTTTTTTCAGATGGCCCTTTTGACCGGGGGGAAGTGAGACTTCATTGTAGTGCAGATTTCCTTTGCAAGCTTGCTTGGTTGGCCAAAAAGGGCGTATGCGTTTTTTCCTGAATATATTCAGGAAAAAACGCATACGCCCTTTTTGGCCAAGTGCATCATTGTGGACGTTCTGCCTCTTTTCCTATGCTTTCAATGCAATTCCAGTCTACCTCCTGAAATCGGTTTCCTGCAATTCTGCCCCGCTTTCAAGTCCTCTTGGCAGCCTTACTTCAGTATATTTTTGGACGATAGCTGTCATTTATAACTCTGCAGGTTTGTGAATTACAGTGCCCCTGAGCTCCTTTCTTCAACTCGCTTTCTTTTGAGCTGGCCGCAACACCGCAGGATGGCTTCAGGCCCTAATCTGGTTCCGGCCCGGCACGCTGAGCCTTTGGTTATTTCCTCTTCCTGGTGGGAAATGAGAGTTAAATTTGCCCGTCCAGACACCTCCAGCTAGTCTCTCATTGGTGTTCCCTATTCCTGTTCATCTTCCGCAGAAATTGCAAACTGGGCCAAACAGGAGGTTAAAGGCGCTGACTCTCCAAGTGGGGAGAGTGTTAGTAAAGCGTCTGGAATGTTGCACCCGAGTACCAGGGGAGGAAAACTGAGACATATTTGAACACGTCTCCCGTTCACACGGTTGATCATACTCTGGGTTCCACATGCATGTTTTAGCTGAAGGAAGAATACCTTAAACCTGGAGAGTTGAGACCCGTGGAATGGGTACCATGCAATATGACTTCAAAGGGTCTTCATTTGCTCACCGAACCTCTCCAATCCTATCACTGCTGCGTTTATGCCCCTGTACACACGCTTGATTCTCTTTTGGAGACATAGCAATCCATAGGTTTTAAGATACTTACTAGTCAGGTACATTCTTAGGCGTTTAATATGGGGTGTTGAGTCCATTTCGTTGAGCAAGGAGTAGCTCTTGTCTATTCCATATTTGGCTTAAGGAACTTTATCTGTGCTCATTTCAATCTCTGGTTTTATGCAGCACCCCAACTCACCTTTCCCCTTAAGCAAGCATAAGTTGGTTTTCTAAATTTGAGACCCTGTTCTGTTTTGGAATTCAGTCCCTGTGTAGCCAAGTTTACATTCCGTGTATTACTGATATCTTATGATGTTTCTTTTTCTGTGTGACTTATTTCAGTTACAATCATCGTACCTGAATCCACTCATTATGCTGCTATGGGCCTGATGACATAGATTTCATTGCTGAGTGATACTGCATTGTACGTAAGTACCACAAGTTCTTTAACCATTTTTCACTTTCTGTGATATTGAACTTGTACTGTAAACGAGGTTCTTGTAAACAGAGGCGTCCCAAACTTTGGGGTGGCTGTGTCTTTTTGATTTTAATTTCCCTAAGCTATAGGACCATAAGTGGAAGTGCCCTAGGCTCTGTTGCTTTGTTTTTTAGATGTTTCAGGAAACACCATACACTTCTCCCGAGTGTCTGTTGGCAATTTACATCCCGCCCATCAGCATAACAAGGCTCCCAGTTCTCCATGGCCTGTCCTGCCTTTCTGGATTTTACACTTTTTTCAGATGGCCCTTTTGACCGGGGGGAAGTGAGACTTCATTGTAGTGCAGATTTCCTTTGCAAGCTTGCTTGGTTGGCCAAAAAGGGCGTATGCGTTTTTTCCTGAATATATTCAGGAAAAAACGCATACGCCCTTTTTGGCCAAGTGCATCATTGTGGACGTTCTGCCTCTTTTCCTATGCTTTCAAAGCAATTCCAGTCTACCTCCTGAAATCGGTTTCCTGCAATTCTGCCCCGCTTTCAAGTCCTCTTGGCAGCCTTACTTCAGTATATTTTTGGACGATAGCTGTCATTTATAACTCTGCAGGTTTGTGAATTACAGTGCCCCTGAGCTCCTTTCTTCAACTCGCTTTCTTGTGACCTGGCCGCAACACCGCAGGATGGCTTCAGGCCCTAATCTTGTTCCGGCACGGCACGCTGAGCCTTTGGTTATTTCCTCTTCCTGGTGGGAAATGAGAGTTAAATTTGCCCGTCCAGACACCTCCAGCTAGTCTCTCATTGGTTCTCCCTATTCCTGTTCATCTTCCGCAGAAATTGCAAACTGGGCCAAACAGGAGGTTAAAGGCGCTGACTCTCCAAGTGGGGAGAGTGTTAGTAAAGCGTCTGGAATGTTGCACCCGAGTACCAGGGTACGAAAACTGAGACATATTTGAACACGTCTCCCGTTCACACGGTTGGTCATACTCTGGGTTCCACATGCATGTTTTAGCTGAAGGAAGAATACCTTAAACCTGGAGAGTTGAGACCCGTGGAATGGGTACCATGCAATATGACTTCAAAGGGTCTTCATTTGTTCACCGAACCTCTCCAATCCTATCACTGCTGCGTTTATGCGCCTGTACACATGCTTGATTCTCTTTTGGAGACATAGCAATCCATAGGTTTTAAGATAATTACTAGTCAGGTACATTCTTAGGCGTTTAATATGCGGTGTTGAGTCCATTTCGTTGAGCAAGGAGTAGCTCTTGTCTATTCCATATTTGGCTTAAGGAACTTTATCTGTGCTCATTTCAATCTCTGGTTTTATGCAGCACCCCAACTCACCTTTCCCCTTAAGCAAGCATAAGTTGGTTTTCTAAATTTGAGACCCTGTTCTGTTTTGGAATTCAGTCCCTGTGTAGCCAAGTTTACATTCCGTGTATTACTGATATCTTATGATGTTTCTTTTTCTGTGTGACTTATTTCAGTTAGAATCATCGTACCTGAATCCACTCATTATGCTGCTATGGGCCTGATGACATAGATTTCATTGCTGAGTGATACTGCATTGTACGTAAGTACCACAAGTTCTTTAACCATTTTTCACTTTCTGTGATATTGAACTTGTACTGTAAACGAGGTTCTTGTAAACAGAGGCGTCCCAAACTTTGGGGTGGCTGTGTCTTTTTGATTTTAATTTCCCTAAGCTATAGGACCATAAGTGGAAGTGCCCTAGGCTCTGTTGCTTTGTTTTTTAGATGTTTCAGGAAACACCATACACTTCTCCTGAGTGTCTGTTGGCAATTTACATCCCGCCCATCAGCATAACAAGGCTCCCAGTTCTCCATGGCCTGTCCTGCCTTTCTGGATTTTACACTTTTTTCAGATGGCCCTTTTGACCGGGGGGAAGTGAGACTTCATTGTAGTGCAGATTTCCTTTGCAAGCTTGCTTGGTTGGCCAAAAAGGGCGTATGCGTTTTTTCCTGAATATATTCAGGAAAAAACGCATACGCCCTTTTTGGCCAAGTGCATCATTGTGGACGTTCTGCCTCTTTTCCTATGCTTTCAAAGCAATTCCAGTCTACCTCCTGAAATCGGTTTCCTGCAATTCTGCCCCGCTTTCAAGTCCTCTTGGCAGCCTTACTTCAGTATATTTTTGGACGATAGCTGTCATTTATAACTCTGCAGGTTTGTGAATTACAGTGCCCCTGAGCTCCTTTCTTCAACTCGCTTTCTTGTGACCTGGCCGCAACACCGCAGGATGGCTTCAGGCCCTAATCTGGTTCCGGCACGGCACGCTGAGCCTTTGGTTATTTCCTCTTCCTGGTGGGAAATGAGAGTTAAATTTGCCCGTCCAGACACCTCCAGCTAGTCTCTCATTGGTTCTCCCTATTCCTGTTCATCTTCCGCAGAAATTGCAAACTGGGCCAAACAGGAGGTTAAAGGCGCTGACTCTCCAAGTGGGGAGAGTGTTAGTAAAGCGTCTGGAATGTTGCACCCGAGTACCAGGGTACGAAAACTGAGACATATTTGAACACGTCTCCCGTTCACACGGTTGGTCATACTCTGGGTTCCACATGCATGTTTTAGCTGAAGGAAGAATACCTTAAACCTGGAGAGTTGAGACCCGTGGAATGGGTACCATGCAATATGACTTCAAAGGGTCTTCATTTGTTCACCGAACCTCTCCAATCCTATCACTGCTGCGTTTATGCGCCTGTACACATGCTTGATTCTCTTTTGGAGACATAGCAATCCATAGGTTTTAAGATAATTACTAGTCAGGTACATTCTTAGGCGTTTAATATGCGGTGTTGAGTCCATTTCGTTGAGCAAGGAGTAGCTCTTGTCTATTCCATATTTGGCTTAAGGAACTTTATCTGTGCTCATTTCAATCTCTGGTTTTATGCAGCACCCCAACTCACCTTTCCCCTTAAGCAAGCATAAGTTGGTTTTCTAAATTTGAGACCCTGTTCTGTTGTGTAATTCAGTTCCTGTGTAACCAAGTTTACATTCCGTGTATTACTGATATCTTATGATGTTTCTTTTTCTGTGTGACTTATTTCAGTTAGAATCATCATACCTGAATCCACTCATTGTGCTGCTAAGGGCCTGATGACATAGATTTCATTGCTGAGTGATATTGCTTTGTAAGTAAATACCACACCTTCTTTATCCATTTTTCACTTTCTGCGATGTTGAACTTGTACTGTAAACGAGGTTCTTGTAAACAGAGGCGTCCCAAACTTTGGGGTGGCTGTGTCTTTTTGATTTTAATTTCCCTAAGCTATAGGACCATAAGTGGAAGTGCCCTAGGCTCTGTTGCTTTGTTTTTTAGATGTTTCAGGAAAAACCATACACTTCTCCCGAGTGGCTGTTGGCAATTTACCTCCCGCCCATCAGCATAACAAGGCTCCCAGTTCTCCATGACCTGTCCTGCCTTTCTGGATTTTACACTTTTTTCAGATGGCCCTTTTGACCGGGGGGAAGTGAGACTTCATTGTAGTGCAGATTTCCTTTGCAAGCTTGCTTGGTTGGCCAAAAAGGGCGTATGCGTTTTTTCCTGAATATATTCAGGAAAAAACGCATACGCCCTTTTTGGCCAAGTGCATCATTGTGGACGTTCTGCCTCTTTTCCTATGCTTTCAATGCAATTCCAGTCTACCTCCTGAAATCGGTTTCCTGCAATTCTGCCCCGCTTTCAAGTCCTCTTGGCAGCCTTACTTCAGTATATTTTTGGACGATAGCTGTCATTTATAACTCTGCATGTTTGTGAATTACAGTGCCCCTGAGCTCCTTTGTTCAACTCGCTTTCTTGTGACCTGGCCGCAACACTGCAGGATGGCTTCAGGCCCTAATCTGGTTCCGGCATGGCACGCTGAGCCTTTGGTTAATTCCTCTTCCTGGTGGGAAATGAGAGTTAAATTTGCCCGCCCAGACACCTCCAGCTAGTCTCTCATTGGTTCTCGCTATTCCTGTTCATCTTCCGCAGAAATTGCAAACTGGGCCAAACAGGAGGTTAAAGGGACTGACTCTCCAAGTCGGGAGAGTTTTAGTAAAGCATCTGGAATGTTGCACCCGAGTACCAGGGGAGGAAAACTGAGACATATTTGAACACGTCTCCCGTTCACATGGTTGATCATACTCTGGGTTCCACATGCATGTTTTAGCTGAAGGAAGAATACCTTAATACTGGGTAGTTGAAACCCGTGGAATGGGTACCATGCAATATGACTTCAAAGGGTCCTCATTTGCTCACCGAACCTCTCCAATCCTATCACTGCTGTGTTTGTGCCCCTGTACACATGCTTGATTCTCTTTCGGAGACATAGCAATCCATAGGTTTTAAGATACTTACTAGTCAGGTACATTCTTAGGCGTTTAATATGCGGTGTTGAGTCCATTTCGTTGAGCAAGGAGTAGCTCTTGTCTAGTCCATATTTGGCTTAAGGAACTTTATCTGTGCTCGTTTCAATCTCTGGTTTTATGCAGCACCCCAACTCACCTTTCCCCTTAAGCAAGCATAAGTTGGTTTTCTAAATTTGAGACCCTGTTCTTTTCTGTAATTCAGTTCCTGTGTAGCCAAGTTTACATTCCGTGTATTACTGATATCTTATGATGTTTCTTTTTCTGTGTGACTTATTTCAGTTAGAATCATCATAACTGAATCCACTCATTGTGCTGCTAAGGGCCTGATGACATAGATTTCATTGCTGAGTGATATTGCTTTGTAAGTAAATACCACAACTTCTTTATCCATTTTTCACTTTCTGCGATGTTGAACTTGTACTGTAAATGAGGTTCTTGTAAACAGAGGCGTCCCAAACTTTGGGGTGGCTGTGTCTTTTTGATTTTAATTTCCCTAAGCTATAGGACCATAAGTGGAAGTGCCCTAGGCTCTGTTGCTTTGTTTTTTAGATGTTTCAGGAAACACCATACACTTCTCCCGAGTGGCTGTTGGCAATTTACATCCCGCCCATCAGCATAACAAGGCTCCCAGTTCTCCATGGCCTGTCCTGCCTTTCTGGATTTTACACTTTTTTCAGATGGCCCTTTTGACCGGGGGGAAGTGAGACTTCATTGTAGTGCAGATTTCCTTTGCAAGCTTGCTTGGTTGGCCAAAAAGGGCGTATGCGTTTTTTCCTGAATATATTCAGGAAAAAACGCATACGCCCTTTTTGGCCAAGTGCATCATTGTGGACGTTCTGCCTCTTTTCCTATGCTTTCAATGCAATTCCAGTCTACCTCCTGAAATCGGTTTCCTGCAATTCTGCCCCGCTTTCGAGTCCTCTTGGCAGCCTTACTTCAGTATATTTTTGGACGATAGCTGTCATTTATAACTCTGCAGGTTTGTGAATTACAGTGCCCCTGAGCTCCTTTCTTCAACTCGCTTTCTTGTGACCTGGCCGCAACACCGCAGGATGGCTTCAGGCCCTAATCTGGTTCCGGCACGGCACGCTGAGCCTTTGGTTATTTCCTCTTCCTGGTGGGAAATGAGAGTTAAATTTGCCCGTCCAGACACCTCCAGCTAGTCTCTCATTGGTTCTCCCTATTCCTGTTCATCTTCCGCAGAAATTGCAAACTGGGCCAAACAGGAGGTTAAAGGGACTGACTCTCCAAGTCGGGAGAGTGTTAGTAAAGCGTCTGGAATGTTGCACCCGAGTACCAGGGTACGAAAACTGAGACATATTTGAACACGTCTCCCGATCACATGGTTGATCATACTCTAGGTTCCACATGCATGTTTTAGCTGAAGGAAGAATACCTTAAACCTGGGTAGTTGAAACCCGTGGAATGGGTACCATGCAATATGACTTCAAAGGGTCTTCATTTGCTCACCGAACCTCTCCAATCCTATCACTGCTGTGTTTATGCCCCTGTACACATGCTTGATTCTCTTTCGGAGACATAGCAATCCATAGGTTTTAAGATACTTACTAGTCAGGTACATTCTTAGGCGTTTAATATGCGGTGTTGAGTCCATTTCGTTGAGCAAGGAGTAGCTCTTGTCTATTCCATATTTGGCTTAAGGAACTTTATCTGTGCTCGTTTCAATCTCTGGTTTTATGCAGCACCCCAACTCACCTTTACCCTTAAGCAAGCATAAGTTGGTTTTCTAAATTTGAGACCCTGTTCTGTTCTGTAATTCAGTTCCTGTGTAGCCAAGTTTACATTCCGTGTATTACTGATATCTTATGATGTTTCTTTTTCTGTGTGACTTATTTCAGTTAGAATCATCATACCTGAATCCACTCATTGTGCTGCTAAGGGCCTGATGACATAGATTTCATTGCTGAGTGATATTGCTTTGTAAGTAAATACCACATGTTCTTTATCCATTTTTCACTTTCTGCGATGTTGAACTTGTACTGTAAACGAGGTTCTTGTAAACAGAGGCGTCCCAAACTTTGGGGTGGCTGTGTCTTTTTGATTTTAATTTCCCTAAGCTATAGGACCATAAGTGGAAGTGCCCTAGGCTCTGTTGCTTTGTTTTTTAGATGTTTCAGGAAACACCATACACTTCTCCCGAGTGTCTGTTGGCAATTTACATCCCGCCCATCAGCATAACAAGGCTCCCAGTTCTCCATGGCCTGTCCTGCCTTTCTGGATTTTACACTATTTTCAGATGGCCCTTTTGACCGGGGGGAAGTGAGACTTCATTGTAGTGCAGATTTCCTTTGCAAGCTTGCTTGGTTGGCCAAAAAGGGCGTATGCGTTTTTTCCTGAATATATTCAGGAAAAAACGCATACGCCCTTTTTGGCCAAGTGCATCATTGTGGACGTTCTGCCTCTTTTCCTATGCTTTCAATGCAATTCCAGTCTACCTCCTGAAATCGGTTTCCTGCAATTCTGCCCCGCTTTCGAGTCCTCTTGGCAGCCTTACTTCAGTATATTTTTGGACGATAGCTGTCATTTATAACTCTGCAGCTTTGTGAATTACAGTGCCCCTGAGCTCCTTTCTTCAACTCGCTTTCTTGTGACCTGGCCGCAACACCGCAGGATGGCTTCAGGCCCTAATCTGGTTCCGGCACGGCACGCTGAGCCTTTGGTTAATTCCTCTTCCTGGTGGGAAATGAGAGTTAAATTTGCCCGTCCAGACACCTCCAGCTAGTCTCTCATTGGTTCTCTCTATTCCTGTTCATCTTCCGCAGAAATGGCAAACTGGGCCAAACAGGAAGTTAAAGGCGCTGACTCTCCAAGTGGGGAGAGTGTTAGTAAAGCGTCTGGAATGTTGCACCCGAGTACCAGGGGAGGAAAACTGAGACATATTTGAACACGTCTCCCGTTCACATGGTTGATCATACTCTGGGTTCCACATGCATGATTTAGCTGAAGGAAGAATACCTTAAACCTGGAGAGTTGAGACCCGTGGAATGGGTACCATGCAATATGACTTCAAAGGGTCTTCATTTGCTCACCAAACCTTTCCAATCCTATCACTGCTGCGTTTATGCCCCTGTACACACGCTTGATTCTCTTTTGGAGACATAGCAATCCATAGGTTTTAAGATACTTACTAGTCAGGTACATTCTTAGGCGTTTAATATGGGGTGTTGAGTCCATTTCGTTGAGCAAGGAGTAGCTCTTGTCTAGTCCATATTTGGCTTAAGGAACTTTATCTGTGCTCATTTCAATCTCTGGTTTTATGCAGCACCCCAACTCACCTTTCCCCTTAAGCAAGCATAAGTTGGTTTTCTAAATTTGAGACCCTGTTCTGTTTTGGAATTCAGTTCCTGTGTAGCCAAGTTTACATTCCGTGTATTAGTGATATCTTATGATGTTTCTTTTTCTGTGTGACTTATTTCAGTGAGAATCATCGTACCTGAATCCACTCATTATGCTGCTACGGGCCTGATGACATAGATTTCATTGCTGAGTGATACTGCATTGTACGTAAGTACCACAAGTTCTTTATCCATTTTTCACTTTCTGTGATATTGAACTTGTACTGTAAATGAGGTTCTTGTAAACAGAGGCGTCCCAAACTTTGGGGTGGCTGTGTCTTTTTGATTTTAATTTCCCTAAGCTATAGGACCATAAGTGGAAGTGCCCTAGGCTCTGTTGCTTTGTTTTTTAGATGTTTCAGGAAACACCATACACTTCTCCCGAGTGGCTGTTGGCAATTTACATCCCGCCCATCAGCATAACAAGGCTCCCAGTTCTCCATGGCCTGTCCTGCCTTTCTGGATTTTACACTTTTTTCAGATGGCCCTTTTGACCGGGGGGAAGTGAGACTTCATTGTAGTGCAGATTTCCTTTGCAAGCTTGCTTGGTTGGCCAAAAAGGGCGTATGTGTTTTTTCCTGAATATATTCAGGAAAAAACGCATACGCCCTTTTTGGCCAAGTGCATCATTGTGGACGTTCTGCCTCTTTTCCTATGCTTTCAATGCAATTCCAGTCTACCTCCTGAAATCGGTTTCCTGCAATTCTGCCCCGCTTTCGAGTCCTCTTGGCAGCCTTACTTCAGTATATTTTTGGACGATAGCTGTCATTTATAACTCTGCAGGTTTGTGAATTACAGTGCCCCTGAGCTCCTTTCTTCAACTCGCTTTCTTGTGACCTGGCCGCAACACCGCAGGATGGCTTCAGGCCCTAATCTGGTTCCGGCACGGCACGCTGAGCCTTTGGTTATTTCCTCTTCCTGGTGGGAAACGAGAGTTAAATTTGCCCGTCCAGACACCTCCAGCTAGTCTCTCATTGGTTCTCCCTATTCCTGTTCATCTTCCGCAGAAATTGCAAACTGGGCCAAACAGGAGGTTAAAGGGACTGACTCTCCAAGTCGGGAGAGTGTTAGTAAAGCGTCTGGAATGTTGCACCCGAGTACCAGGGTACGAAAACTGAGACATATTTGAACACGTCTCCCGATCACATGGTTGATCATACTCTAGGTTCCACATGCATGTTTTAGCTGAAGGAAGAATACCTTAAACCTGGGTAGTTGAAACCCGTGGAATGGGTACCATGCAATATGACTTCAAAGGGTCTTCATTTGCTCACCGAACCTCTCCAATCCTATCACTGCTGCGTTTATGCCCCTGTACACATGCTTGATTCTCTTTCGGAGACATAGCAATCCATAGGTTTTAAGATACTTACTAGTCAGGTACATTCTTAGGCGTTTAATATGCGGTGTTGAGTCCATTTCGTTGAGCAAGGAGTAGCTCTTGTCTATTCCATATTTGGCTTAAGGAACTTTATCTGTGCTCGTTTCAATCTCTGGTTTTATGCAGCACCCCAACTCACCTTTACCCTTAAGCAAGCATAAGTTGGTTTTCTAAATTTGAGACCCTGTTCTTTTCTGTAATTCAGTTCCTGTGTAGCCAAGTTTACATTCCGTGTATTACTGATATCTTATGATGTTTCTTTTTCTGTGTGACTTATTTCAGTTAGAATCATCATACCTGAATCCACTCATTGTGCTGCTAAGGGCCTGATGACATAGATTTCATTGCTGAGTGATATTGCTTTGTAAGTAAATACCACACCTTCTTTATCCATTTTTCACTTTCTGCGATGTTGAACTTGTACTGTAAACGAGGTTCTTGTAAACAGAGGCGTCCCAAACTTTGGAGTGGCTGTGTCTTTTTGATTTTAATTTCCCTAAGCTATAGGACCATAAGTGGAAGTGCCCTAGGCTCTGTTGCTTTGTTTTTTAGATGTTTCAGGAAACACCATACACTTCTCCCGAGTGGCTGTTGGCAATTTACATCCCGCCCATCAGCATAACAAGGCTCCCAGTTCTCCATGGCCTGTCCTGCCTTTCTGGATTTTACACTTTTTTCAGATGGCCCTTTCGACCGGGGGGAAGTGAGACTTCATTGTAGTGCAGATTTCCTTTGCAAGCTTGCTTGGTTGGCCAAAAAGGGCGTATGCGTTTTTTCCTGAATATATTCAGGAAAAAACGCATACGCCCTTTTTGGCCAAGTGCATCATTGTGGACGTTCTGCCTCTTTTCCTATGCTTTCAATGCAATTCCAGTCTACCTCCTGAAATCGGTTTCCTGCAATTCTGCCCCGCTTTCAAGTCCTCTTGGCAGCCTTACTTCAGTATATTTTTGGACGATAGCTGTCATTTATAACTCTGCAGGTTTGTGAATTACAGTGCCCCTGAGCTCCTTTCTTCAACTCGCTTTCTTTTGAGCTGGCCGCAACACCGCAGGATGGCTTCAGGCCCTAATCTGGTTCCGGCCCGGCACGCTGAGCCTTTGGTTATTTCCTCTTCCTGGTGGGAAATGAGAGTTAAATTTGCTCGTCCAGACACCTCCAGCTAGTCTCTCATTGGTGTTCCCTATTCCTGTTCATCTTCCGCAGAAATTGCAAACTGGGCCAAACAGGAGGTTAAAGGCGCTGACTCTCCAAGTGGGGAGAGTGTTAGTAAAGCGTCTGGAATGTTGCACCCGAGTACCAGGGGAGGAAAACTGAGACATATTTGAACACGTCTCCCGTTCACATGGTTGATCATACTCTGGGTTCCACATGCATGTTTTAGCTGAAGGAAGAATACCTTAAACCTGGAGAGTTGAGACCCGTGGAATGGGTACCATGCAATATGACTTCAAAGGGTCTTCATTTGCTCACCGAACCTCTCCAATCCTATCACTGCTGCGTTTATGCCCCTGTACACACGCTTGATTCTCTTTTGGAGACATAGCAATCCATAGGTTTTAAGATACTTACTAGTCAGGTACATTCTTAGGCGTTTAATATGGGGTGTTGAGTCCATTTCGTTGAGCAAGGAGTAGCTCTTGTCTATTCCATATTTGGCTTAAGGAACTTTATCTGTGCTCATTTCAATCTCTGGTTTTATGCAGCACCCCAACTCACCTTTCCCCTTAAGCAAGCATAAGTTGGTTTTCTAAATTTGAGACCCTGTTCTGTTTTGGAATTCAGTCCCTGTGTAGCCAAGTTTACATTCCGTGTATTACTGATATCTTATGATGTTTCTTTTTCTGTGTGACTTATTTCAGTTAGAATCATCGTACCTGAATCCACTCATTATGCTGCTATGGGCCTGATGACATAGATTTCATTGCTGAGTGATACTGCATTGTACGTAAGTACCACAAGTTCTTTAACCATTTTTCACTTTCTGTGATATTGAACTTGTACTGTAAACGAGGTTCTTGTAAACAGAGGCGTCCCAAACTTTGGGGTGGCTGTGTCTTTTTGATTTTAATTTCCCTAAGCTATAGGACCATAAGTGGAAGTGCCCTAGGCTCTGTTGCTTTGTTTTTTAGATGTTTCAGGAAAAACCATACACTTCTCCCGAGTGGCTGTTGGCAATTTACATCCCGCACATCAGCATAACAAGGCTCCCAGTTCTCCATGACCTGTCCTGCCTTTCTGGATTTTACACTTTTTTCAGATGGCCCTTTTGACCGGGGGGAAGTGAGACTTCATTGTAGTGCAGATTTCCTTTGCAAGCTTGCTTGGTTGGCCAAAAAGGGCGTATGCGTTTTTTCCTGAATATATTCAGGAAAAAACGCATACGCCCTTTTTGGCCAAGTGCATCATTGTGGACGTTCTGCCTCTTTTCCTATGCTTTCAATGCAATTCCAGTCTACCTCCTGAAATCGGTTTCCTGCAATTCTGCCCCGCTTTCAAGTCCTCTTGGCAGCCTTACTTCAGTATATTTTTGGACGATAGCTGTCATTTATAACTCTGCAGGTTTGTGAATTACAGTGCCCCTGAGCTCCTTTGTTCAACTCGCTTTCTTGTGACCTGGCCGCAACACCGCAGGATGGCTTCAGGCCCTAATCTGGTTCCGGCACGGCACGCTGAGCCTTTGGTTAATTCCTCTTCCTGGTGGGAAATGAGAGTTAAATTTGCCCGTCCAGACACCTCCAGCTAGTCTCTCATTGGTTCTCGCTATTCCTGTTCATCTTCCGCAGAAATTGCAAACTGGGCCAAACAGGAGGTTAAAGGGACTGACTCTCCACGTCGGGAGAGTTTTAGTAAAGCATCTGGAATGTTGCACCCGAGTACCAGGGGAGGAAAACTGAGACATATTTGAACACGTCTCCCGTTCACATGGTTGATCATACTCTGGGTTCCACATGCATGTTTTAGCTGAAGGAAGAATACCTTAAAACTGGGTAGTTGAAACCCGTGGAATGGGTACCATGCAATATGACTTCAAAGGGTCCTCATTTGCTCACCGAACCTCTCCAATCCTATCACTGCTGCGTTTGTGCCCCTGTACACATGCTTGATTCTCTTTCGGAGACATAGCAATCCATAGGTTTTAAGATACTTACTAGTCAGGTACATTCTTAGGCGTTTAATATGGGGTGTTGAGTCCATTTCGTTGAGCAAGGAGTAGCTCTTGTCTATTCCATATTTGGCTTAAGGAACTTTATCTGTGCTCATTTCAATCCCTGGTTTTATGCAGCACCCCAACTCACCTTTCCCCTTAAGCAAGCATAAGTTGGTTTTCTAAATTTGAGACCCTGTTCTGTTCTGTAATTCAGTTCCTGTGTAGCCAAGTTTACATTCCGTGTATTACTGATATCTTATGATGTTTCTTTTTCTGTGTGACTTATTTCAGTTAGAATCATCATACCTGAATCCACTCATTGTGCTGCTAAGGGCCTGATGACATAGATTTCATTGCTGAGTGATATTGCTTTGTAAGTAAATACCACAACTTCTTTATTCATTTTTCACCTTCTGCGATGTTGAACTTGTACGGTAAACGAGGTTCTTGTAAACAGAGGCGTCCCAAACTTTGGGGTGGCTGTGTCTTTTTGATTTTAATTTCCCTAAGCTATAGGACCATAAGTGGAAGTGCCCTAGGCTCTGTTGCTTTGTTTTTTAGATGTTTCAGGAAACACCATACACTTCTCCCGAGTGTCTGTTGGCAATTTACATCCCGCCCATCAGCATAACAAGGCTCCCAGTTCTCCATGGCCTGTCCTGCCTTTCTGGATTTTACACATTATTCAGATGGCCCTTTTGACCGGGGGGAAGTGAGACTTCATTGTAGTGCAGATTTCCTTTGCAAGCTTGCTTGGTTGGCCAAAAAGGGCGTATGCGTTTTTTCCTGAATATATTCAGGAAAAAACGCATACGCCCTTTTTGGCCAAGTGCATCATTGTGGACGTTCTGCCTCTTTTCCTATGCTTTCAAAGCAATTCCAGTCTACCTCCTGAAATCGGTTTCCTGCAATTCTGCCCCGCTTTCAAGTCCTCTTGGCAGCCTTACTTCAGTATATTTTTGGACGATACCTGTCATTTATAACTCTGCAGGTTTGTGAATTACAGTGCCCCTGAGCTCCTTTCTTCAACTCGCTTTCTTTTGAGCTGGCCGCAACACCGCAGGATGGCTTCAGGCCCTAATATGGTTCCGGCCCGGCACGCTGAGCCTTTGGTTATTTCCTCTTCCTGGTGGGAAATGAGAGTTAAATTTGCCCGTCCAGACACCTCCAGCTAGTCTCTCATTGGTGTTCCCTATTCCTGTTCATCTTCCGCAGAAATTGCAAACTGGGCCAAACAGGAAGTTAAAGGCGCTGACTCTCCAAGTGGGGAGAGTGTTAGTAAAGCGTCTGGAATGTTGCACCCGAGTACCAGGGGAGGAAAACTGAGACATATGTGAACACGTCTCCCATTCACATGGTTGATCATACTCTGGGTTCCACATGCATGTTTTAGCTGAAGGAAGAATACCTTAAACCTGGAGAGTTGAGACCCGTGGAATGGGTACCATGCAATATGACTTCAAAGGGTCTTCATTTGCTCACCGAACCTCTCCAATCCTATCACTGCTGCGTTTATGCCCCTGTACACACGCTTGATTCTCTTTTGGAGACATAGCAATCCATAGGTTTTAAGATACTTACTAGTCAGGTACATTCTTAGGCGTTTAATATGGGGTGTTGAGTCCATTTCGTTGAGCAAGGAGTAGCTCTTGTCTAGTCCATATTTGGCTTAAGGAACTTTATCTGTGCTCATTTCAATCTCTGGTTTTATGCAGCACCCCAACTCACCTTTCCCCTTAAGCAAGCATAAGTTGGTTTTCTAAATTTGAGACCCTGTTCTGTTTTGGAATTCAGTTCCTGTGTAGCCAAGTTTACATTCCGTGTATTAGTGATATCTTATGATGTTTCTTTTTCTGTGTGACTTATTTCAGTTAGAATCATCGTACCTGAATCCACTCATTGTGCTGCTAAGGTCCTGATGACATAGATTTCATTGCTGAGTGATATTGCTTTGTAAGTAAATACCACACCTTCTTTATCCATTTTTCACTTTCTGCGATGTTGAACTTGTACTGTAAACGAGGTTCTTGTAAACAGAGGCGTCCCAAACTTTGGGGTGGCTGTGTCTTTTTGATTTTAATTTCCCTAAGCTATAGGACCATAAGTGGAAGTGCCCTAGGCTCTGTTGCTTTGTTTTTTAGATGTTTCAGGAAAAACCATACACTTCTCCCGAGTGGCTGTTGGCAATTTACATCCCGCCCATCAGCATAACAAGGCTCCCAGTTCTCCATGGCCTGTCCTGCCTTTCTGGATTTTACACTTTTTTCAGATGGCCCTTTTGACCGGGGGGAAGTGAGACTTCATTGTAGTGCAGATTTCCTTTGCAAGCTTGCTTGGTTGGCCAAAAAGGGCGTATGCGTTTTTTCCTGAATATATTCAGGAAAAAACGCATACGCCCTTTTTGGCCAAGTGCATCATTGTGGACGTTCTGCCTCTTTTCCTATGCTTTCAATGCAATTCCAGTCTACCTCCTGAAATCGGTTTCCTGCAATTCTGCCCCGCTTTCGAGTCCTCTTGGCAGCCTTACTTCAGTATATTTTTGGACGATAGCTGTCATTTATAACTCTGCAGGTTTGTGAATTACAGTGCCCCTGAGCTCCTTTCTTCAACTCGCTTTCTTGTGACCTGGCCGCAACACCGCAGGATGGCTTCAGGCCCTAATCTGGTTCCGGCACGGCACGCTGAGCCTTTGGTTAATTCCTCTTCCTGGTGGGAAATGAGAGTTAAATTTGCCCGTCCAGACACCTCCAGCTAGTCTCTCATTGGTTCTCGCTATTCCTGTTCATCTTCCGCAGAAATTGCAAACTGGGCCAAACAGGAGATTAAAGGGACTGACTCTCCAAGTCGGGAGAGTGTTAGTAAAGCGTCTGGAATGTTGCACCCGAGTACCAGGGTACGAAAACTGAGACATATTTGAACACGTCTCCCGATCACATGGTTGATCATACTCTAGGTTCCACATGCATGTTTTAGCTGAAGGAAGAATACCTTAAACCTGGGTAGTTGAAACCCGTGGAATGGGTACCATGCAATATGACTTCAAAGGGTCTTCATTTGCTCACCGAACCTCTCCAATCCTATCACTGCTGCGTTTATGCCCCTGTACACATGCTTGATTCTCTTTCGGAGACATAGCAATCCATAGGTTTTAAGATACTTACTAGTCAGGTACATTCTTAGGCGTTTAATATGCGGTGTTGAGTCCATTTCGTTGAGCAAGGAGTAGCTGTTGTCTATTCCATATTTGGCTTAAGGAACTTTATCTGTGCTCGTTTCAATCTCTGGTTTTATGCAGCACCCCAACTCACCTTTCCCCTTAAGCAAGCATAAGTTGGTTTTCTAAATTTGAGACCCTGTTCTGTTCTGTAATTCAGTTCCTGTGTAGCCAAGTTTACATTCCGTGTATTACTGATATCTTATGATGTTTCTTTTTCTGTGTGACTTATTTCAGTTAGAATCATCATACCTGAATCCACTCATTGTGCTGCTAAGGGCCTGATGACATAGATTTCATTGCTGAGTGATATTGCTTTGTAAGTAAATACCACACCTTCTTTATCCATTTTTCACTTTCTGCGATGTTGAACTTGTACTGTAAACGAGGTTCTTGTAAACAGAGGCGTCCCAAACTTTGGGGTGGCTGTGTCTTTTTGATTTTAATTTCCCTAAGCTATAGGACCATAAGTGGAAGTGCCCTAGGCTCTGTTGCTTTGTTTTTTAGATGTTTCAGGAAACACCATACACTTCTCCCGATTGTCTGTTGGCAATTTACATCCCGCCCATCAGCATAACAAGGCTCCCAGTTCTCCATGGCCTGTCCTGCCTTTCTGGATTTTACACTTTTTTCAGATGGCCCTTTTGACCGGGGGGAAGTGAGACTTCATTGTAGTGCAGATTTCCTTTGCAAGCTTGCTTGGTTGGCCAAAAAGGGCGTATGCGTTTTTTCCTGAATATATTCAGGAAAAAACGCATACGCCCTTTTTGGCCAAGTGCATCATTGTGGACGTTCTGCCTCTTTTCCTATGCTTTCAATGCAATTCCAGTCTACCTCCTGAAATCGGTTTCCTGCAATTCTGCCCCGCTTTCGAGTCCTCTTGGCAGCCTTACTTCAGTATATTTTTGGACGATAGCTGTCATTTATAACTCTGCAGCTTTGTGAATTACAGTGCCCCTGAGCTCCTTTCTTCAACTCGCTTTCTTGTGACCTGGCCGCAACACCGCAGGATGGCTTCAGGCCCTAATCTGGTTCCGGCACGGCACGCTGAGCCTTTGGTTAATTCCTCTTCCTGGTGGGAAATGAGAGTTAAATTTGCCCGTCCAGACACCTCCAGCTAGTCTCTCATTGGTTCTCGCTATTCCTGTTCATCTTCCGCAGAAATTGCAAACTGGGCCAAACAGGAGATTAAAGGGACTGACTCTCCAAGTCGGGAGAGTGTTAGTAAAGCGTCTGGAATGTTGCACCCGAGTACCAGGGTACGAAAACTGAGACATATTTGAACACGTCTCCCGATCACATGGTTGATCATACTCTAGGTTCCACATGCATGTTTTAGCTGAAGGAAGAATACCTTAAACCTGGGTAGTTGAAACCCGTGGAATGGGTACCATGCAATATGACTTCAAAGGGTCTTCATTTGCTCACCGAACCTCTCCAATCCTATCACTGCTGCGTTTATGCCCCTGTACACATGCTTGATTCTCTTTCGGAGACATAGCAATCCATAGGTTTTAAGATACTTACTAGTCAGGTACATTCTTAGGCGTTTAATATGCGGTGTTGAGTCCATTTCGTTGAGCAAGGAGTAGCTGTTGTCTATTCCATATTTGGCTTAAGGAACTTTATCTGTGCTCGTTTCAATCTCTGGTTTTATGCAGCACCCCAACTCACCTTTCCCCTTAAGCAAGCATAAGTTGGTTTTCTAAATTTGAGACCCTGTTCTGTTCTGTAATTCAGTTCCTGTGTAGCCAAGTTTACATTCCGTGTATTACTGATATCTTATGATGTTTCTTTTTCTGTGTGACTTATTTCAGTTAGAATCATCATACCTGAATCCACTCATTGTGCTGCTAAGGGCCTGATGACATAGATTTCATTGCTGAGTGATATTGCTTTGTAAGTAAATACCACACCTTCTTTATCCATTTTTCACTTTCTGCGATGTTGAACTTGTACTGTAAACGAGGTTCTTGTAAACAGAGGCGTCCCAAACTTTGGGGTGGCTGTGTCTTTTTGATTTTAATTTCCCTAAGCTATAGGACCATAAGTGGAAGTGCCCTAGGCTCTGTTGCTTTGTTTTTTAGATGTTTCAGGAAACACCATACACTTCTCCCGATTGTCTGTTGGCAATTTACATCCCGCCCATCAGCATAACAAGGCTCCCAGTTCTCCATGGCCTGTCCTGCCTTTCTGGATTTTACACTTTTTTCAGATGGCCCTTTTGACCGGGGGGAAGTGAGACTTCATTGTAGTGCAGATTTCCTTTGCAAGCTTGCTTGGTTGGCCAAAAAGGGCGTATGCGTTTTTTCCTGAATATATTCAGGAAAAAACGCATACGCCCTTTTTGGCCAAGTGCATCATTGTGGACGTTCTGCCTCTTTTCCTATGCTTTCAATGCAATTCCAGTCTACCTCCTGAAATCGGTTTCCTGCAATTCTGCCCCGCTTTCGAGTCCTCTTGGCAGCCTTACTTCAGTATATTTTTGGACGATAGCTGTCATTTATAACTCTGCAGCTTTGTGAATTACAGTGCCCCTGAGCTCCTTTCTTCAACTCGCTTTCTTGTGACCTGGCCGCAACACCGCAGGATGGCTTCAGGCCCTAATCTGGTTCCGGCACGGCACGCTGAGCCTTTGGTTAATTCCTCTTCCTGGTGGGAAATGAGAGTTAAATTTGCCCGTCCAGACACCTCCAGCTAGTCTCTCATTGGTTCTCGCTATTCCTGTTCATCTTCCGCAGAAATGGCAAACTGGGCCAAACAGGAAGTTAAAGGCGCTGACTCTCCAAGTGGGGAGAGTGTTAGTAAAGCGTCTGGAATGTTGCACCCGAGTACCAGGGGAGGAAAACTGAGACATATTTGAACACGTCTCCCGTTCACACGGTTGATCATACTCTGGGTTCCACATGCATGTTTTAGCTGAAGGAAGAATAACTTAAACCTGGAGAGTTGAAACCCGTGGAATGGGTACCATGCAATATGACTTCAAAGGGTCTTCATTTGTTCACCGAACCTCTCCAATCCTATCACTGCTGTGTTTATGCGCCTGTACACATGCTTGATTCTCTTTCGGAGACATAGCAATCCATAGGTTTTAAGATACTTACTAGTCAGGTACATTCTTAGGCGTTTAATATGCGGTGTTGAGTCCATTTCGTTGAGCAAGGAGTAGCTCTTGTCTATTCCATATTTGGCTTAAGGAACTTTATCTGTGCTCATTTCAATCTCTGGTTTTATGCAGCACCCCAACTCACCTTTCCCCTTAAGCAAGCATAAGTTGGTTTTCTAAATTTGAGACCCTGTTCTGTTCTGTAATTCAGTTCCTGTGTAGCCAAGTTTACATTCCGTGTATTACTGATATCTTATGATGTTTCTTTTTCTGTGTGACTTATTTCAGTTAGAATCATCATACCTGAATCCACTCATTGTGCTGCTAAGGGCCTGATGACATAGATTTCATTGCTGAGTGATATTGCTTTGTAAGTAAATACCACATGTTCTTTATCCATTTTTCACTTTCTGCGATGTTGAACTTGTACGGTAAACGAGGTTCTTGTAAACAGAGGCGTCCCAAACTTTGGGGTGGCTGTGTCTTTTTGATTTTAATTTCCCTAAGCTATAGGACCATAAGTGGAAGTGCCCTAGGCTCTGTTGCTTTGTTTTTTAGATGTTTCAGGAAACACCATACACTTCTCCCGAGTGTCTGTTGGCAATTTACATCCCGCCCATCAGCATAACAAGGCTCCCAGTTCTCCATGGCCTGTCCTGCCTTTCTGGATTTTACACTTTTTTCAGATGGCCCTTTTGACGGGGGGAAGTGAGAATTCATTGTAGTGCAGATTTCCTTTGCAAGCTTGCTTGGTTGGCCAAAAAGGGCGTATGCGTTTTTTCCTGAATATATTCAGGAAAAATCGCATACGCCCTTTTTGGCCAAGTGCATCATTGTGGACGTTCTGCCTCTTTTCCTATGCTTTCAATGCAATTCCAGTCTACCTCCTGAAATCGGTTTCCTGCAATTCTGCCCCGCTTTCGAGTCCTCTTGGCAGCCTTACTTCAGTATATTTTTGGACGATAGCTGTCATTTATAACTCTGCAGGTTTGTGAATTACAGTGCCCCTGAGCTCCTTTCTTCAACTCGCTTTCTTGTGACCTGGCCGCAACACCGCAGGATGGCTTCAGGCCCTAATCTGGTTCCGGCACGGCACGCTGAGCCTTTGGTTAATTCCTCTTCCTGGTGGGAAATGAGAGTTAAATTTGCCCGTCCAGACACCTCCAGCTAGTCTCTCATTGGTTCTCGCTATTCCTGTTCATCTTCCGCAGAAATTGCAAACTGGGCCAAGCAGGAGATTAAAGGGACGGACTCTCCAAGTCGGGAGAGTGTAAGTAAAGCGTCTGGAATGTTGCACCCGAGTACCAGGGTACGAAAACTGAGACATATTTGAACACGTCTCCCGATCACATGGTTGATCATACTCTAGGTTCCACATGCATGTTTTAGCTGAAGGAAGAATACCTTAAACCTGGGTAGTTGAAACCCGTGGAATGGGTACCATGCAATATGACTTCAAAGGGTCTTCATTTGCTCACCGAACCTCTCCAATCCTATCACTGCTGCGTTTATGCCCCTGTACACATGCTTGATTCTCTTTCGGAGACATAGCAATCCATAGGTTTTAAGATACTTACTAGTCAGGTACATTCTTAGGCGTTTAATATGCGGTGTTGAGTCCATTTCGTTGAGCAAGGAGTAGCTCTTGTCTATTCCATATTTGGCTTAAGGAACTTTATCTGTGCTCGTTTCAATCTCTGGTTTTATGCAGCACCCCAACTCACCTTTACCCTTAAGCAAGCATAAGTTGGTTTTCTAAATTTGAGACCCTGTTCTGTTCTGTAATTCAGTTCCTGTGTAGCCAAGTTTACATTCCGTGTATTACTGATATCTTATGATGTTTCTTTTTCTGTGTGACTTATTTCAGTTAGAATCATCATACCTGAATCCACTCATTGTGCTGCTAAGGGCCTGATGACATAGATTTCATTGCTGAGTGATATTGCTTTGTAAGTAAATACCACACCTTCTTTATCCATTTTTCACTTTCTGCGATGTTGAACTTGTACTGTAAACGAGGTTCTTGTAAACAGAGGCGTCCCAAACTTTGGGGTGGCTGTGTCTTTTTGATTTTAATTTCCCTAAGCTATAGGACCATAAGTGGAAGTGCCCTAGGCTCTGTTGCTTTGTTTTTTAGATGTTTCAGGAAACACCATACACTTCTCCCGAGTGTCTGTTGGCAATTTACATCCCGCCCATCAGCATAACAAGGCTCCCAGTTCTCCATGGCCTGTCCTGCCTTTCTGGATTTTACACTTTTTTCAGATGGCCCTTTTGACCGGGGGGAAGTGAGACTTCATTGTAGTGCAGATTTCCTTTGCAAGCTTGCTTGGTTGGCCAAAAAGGGCGTATGCGTTTTTTCCTGAATATATTCAGGAAAAAACGCATACGCCCTTTTTGGCCAAGTGCATCATTGTGGACGTTCTGCCTCTTTTCCTATGCTTTCAATGCAATTCCAGTCTACCTCCTGAAATCGGTTTCCTGCAATTCTGCCCCGCTTTCGAGTCCTCTTGGCAGCCTTACTTCAGTATATTTTTGGACGATAGCTGTCATTTATAACTCTGCAGCTTTGTGAATTACAGTGCCCCTGAGCTCCTTTCTTCAACTCGCTTTCTTGTGACCTGGCCGCAACACCGCAGGATGGCTTCAGGCCCTAATCTGGTTCCGGCACGGCATGCTGAGCCTTTGGTTAATTCCTCTTCCTGGTGGGAAATGAGAGTTAAATTTGCCCGTCCAGACACCTCCAGCTAGTCTCTCATTGGTTCTCGCTATTCCTGTTCATCTTCCGCAGAAATGGCAAACTGGGCCAAACAGGAAGTTAAAGGCGCTGACTCTCCAAGTGGGGAGAGTGTTAGTAAAGCGTCTGGAATGTTGCACCCGAGTACCAGGGGAGGAAAACTGAGACATATTTGAACACGTCTCCCGTTCACACGGTTGATCATACTCTGGGTTCCACATGCATGTTTTAGCTGAAGGAAGAATAACTTAAACCTGGAGAGTTGAAACCCGTGGAATGGGTACCATGCAATATGACTTCAAAGGGTCTTCATTTGTTCACCGAACCTCTCCAATCCTATCACTGCTGTGTTTATGCGCCTGTACACATGCTTGATTCTCTTTCGGAGACATAGCAATCCATAGGTTTTAAGATACTTACTAGTCAGGTACATTCTTAGGCGTTTAATATGCGGTGTTGAGTCCATTTCGTTGAGCAAGGAGTAGCTCTTGTCTATTCCATATTTGGCTTAAGGAACTTTATCTGTGCTCATTTCAATCTCTGGTTTTATGCAGCACCCCAACTCACCTTTCCCCTTAAGCAAGCATAAGTTGGTTTTCTAAATTTGAGACCCTGTTCTGTTCTGTAATTCAGTTCCTGTGTAGCCAAGTTTACATTCCGTGTATTACTGATATCTTATGATGTTTCTTTTTCTGTGTGACTTATTTCAGTTAGAATCATCATACCTGAATCCACTCATTGTGCTGCTAAGGGCCTGATGACATAGATTTCATTGCTGAGTGATATTGCTTTGTAAGTAAATACCACATGTTCTTTATCCATTTTTCACTTTCTGCGATGTTGAACTTGTACGGTAAACGAGGTTCTTGTAAACAGAGGCGTCCCAAACTTTGGGGTGGCTGTGTCTTTTTGATTTTAATTTCCCTAAGCTATAGGACCATAAGTGGAAGTGCCCTAGGCTCTGTTGCTTTGTTTTTTAGATGTTTCAGGAAACACCATACACTTCTCCCGAGTGTCTGTTGGCAATTTACATCCCGCCCATCAGCATAACAAGGCTCCCAGTTCTCCATGGCCTGTCCTGCCTTTCTGGATTTTACACTTTTTTCAGATGGCCCTTTTGACGGGGGGAAGTGAGACTTCATTGTAGTGCAGATTTCCTTTGCAAGCTTGCTTGGTTGGCCAAAAAGGGCGTATGCGTTTTTTCCTGAATATATTCAGGAAAAATCGCATACGCCCTTTTTGGCCAAGTGCATCATTGTGGACGTTCTGCCTCTTTTCCTATGCTTTCAATGCAATTCCAGTCTACCTCCTGAAATCGGTTTCCTGCAATTCTGCCCCGCTTTCGAGTCCTCTTGGCAGCCTTACTTCAGTATATTTTTGGACGATAGCTGTCATTTATAACTCTGCAGGTTTGTGAATTACAGTGCCCCTGAGCTCCTTTCTTCAACTCGCTTTCTTGTGACCTGGCCGCAACACCGCAGGATGGCTTCAGGCCCTAATCTGGTTCCGGCACGGCACGCTGAGCCTTTGGTTAATTCCTCTTCCTGGTGGGAAATGAGAGTTAAATTTGCCCGTCCAGACACCTCCAGCTAGTCTCTCATTGGTTCTCGCTATTCCTGTTCATCTTCCGCAGAAATTGCAAACTGGGCCAAGCAGGAGATTAAAGGGACGGACTCTCCAAGTCGGGAGAGTGTAAGTAAAGCGTCTGGAATGTTGCACCCGAGTACCAGGGTACGAAAAGTGAGACATATTTGAACACGTCTCCCGATCACATGGTTGATCATACTCTAGGTTCCACATGCATGTTTTAGCTGAAGGAAGAATACCTTAAACCTGGGTAGTTGAAACCCGTGGAATGGGTACCATGCAATATGACTTCAAAGGGTCTTCATTTGCTCACCGAACCTCTCCAATCCTATCACTGCTGCGTTTATGCCCCTGTACACATGCTTGATTCTCTTTCGGAGACATAGCAATCCATAGGTTTTAAGATACTTACTAGTCAGGTACATTCTTAGGCGTTTAATATGCGGTGTTGAGTCCATTTCGTTGAGCAAGGAGTAGCTCTTGTCTATTCCATATTTGGCTTAAGGAACTTTATCTGTGCTCGTTTCAATCTCTGGTTTTATGCAGCACCCCAACTCACCTTTCCCCTTAAGCAAGCATAAGTTGGTTTTCTAAATTTGAGACCCTGTTCTGTTCTGTAATTCAGTTCCTGTGTAGCCAAGTTTACATTCCGTGTATTACTGATATCTTATGATGTTTCTTTTTCTGTGTGACTTATTTCAGTTAGAATCATCATACCTGAATCCACTCATTGTGCTGCTAAGGGCCTGATGACATAGATTTCATTGCTGAGTGATATTGCTTTGTAAGTAAATACCACACCTTCTTTATCCATTTTTCACTTTCTGCGATGTTGAACTTGTACTGTAAACGAGGTTCTTGTAAACAGAGGCGTCCCAAACTTTGGGGTGGCTGTGTCTTTTTGATTTTAATTTCCCTAAGCTATAGGACCATAAGTGGAAGTGCCCTAGGCTCTGTTGCTTTGTTTTTTAGATGTTTCAGGAAACACCATACACTTCTCCCGAGTGTCTGTTGGCAATTTACATCCCGCCCATCAGCATAACAAGGCTCCCAGTTCTCCATGGCCTGTCCTGCCTTTCTGGATTTTACACTTTTTTCAGATGGCCCTTTTGACCGGGGGGAAGTGAGACTTCATTGTAGTGCAGATTTCCTTTGCAAGCTTGCTTGGTTGGCCAAAAAGGGCGTATGCGTTTTTTCCTGAATATATTCAGGAAAAAACGCATACGCCCTTTTTGGCCAAGTGCATCATTGTGGACGTTCTGCCTCTTTTCCTATGCTTTCAATGCAATTCCAGTCTACCTCCTGAAATCGGTTTCCTGCAATTCTGCCCCGCTTTCAAGTCCTCTTGGCAGCCTTACTTCAGTATATTTTTGGACGATAGCTGTCATTTATAACTCTGCAGGTTTGTGAATTACAGTGCCTCTGAGCTCCTTACTTCAACTCTCTTTCTTGTGACCTGGCCGCAACACCGCAGGATGGATTCAGGCCCAAATCTGGTTCCAGCCCGGCACGCTGAGCCTTTGGTTATTTCCTCTTCCTGGTGGGAAATGAGAGTTAAATTTGCCCGTCCAGACACCTCCAGCTAGTCTCTCATTGGTGTTCCCTATTCCTGTTCATCTTCCGCAGAATTTGCAAACTGGGCCAAACAGGCGGTTAAAGGCGCTGACTCTCCAAGTGGGGAGAGTGTTAGTAAAGCGTCTGGAATGTTGCACCCGAGTACCAGGGGAGGAAAACTGAGACATATTTGAACACGTCTCCCGTTCACATGGTTGATCATAGTCTGGGTTCCACATGCATGTTTTAGCTGAAGGAAGAATACCTTAAACCTGGAGAGTTGAGACCCGTGGAATGGGTACCATGCAATATGACTTCAAAGGGTCTTCATTTGCTCACCGAACCTCTCCAATCCTATCACTGCTGCATTTATGCCCCTGTACACACGCTTGATTCTCTTTTGGAGACATAGCAATCCATAGGTTTTAAGATACTTACTAGTCAGGTACATTCTTAGGCGTTTAATATGGGGTGTTGAGTCCATTTCGTTGAGCAAGGAGTAGCTCTTGTCTATTCCATATTTGGCTTAAGGAACTTTATCTCTGCTCGTTTCAATCTCTGGTTTTATGCAGCACCCCAACTCACCTTTCCCCTTAAGCAAGCATAAGTTGGGTTTCTAAATTGAGACCCTGTTCTGTTCTGTAATTCAGTTCCTGTGTAGCCAAGTTTACATTCCGTGTATTACTGATATCTTATGATGTTTCTTTTTCTGTGTGACTTATTTCAGTGAGAATCATCGTACCTGAATCCACTCATTATGCTGCTACGGGCCTGATGACATAGATTTCATTGCTGAGTGATATTGCTTTGTAAGTAAATACCACAACTTCTTTATCCATTTTTCACTTTCTGCGATGTTGAACCTGTACGGTAAACGAGGTTCTTGTAAACAGAGGCGTCCCAAACTTTGGGGTGGCTGTGTCTTTTTTATTTTAATTTCCCTAAGCTATAGGACCATAAGTGGAAGTGCCCTAGGCTCTGTTGCTTTGTTTTTTAGATGTTTCAGGAAACACCATACACTTCTCCCGATTGTCTGTTGGCAATTTACATCCCGCCCATCAGCATAACAAGGCTCCCAGTTCTCCATGGCCTGTCCTGCCTTTCTGGATTTTACACTTTTTTCAGATGGCCCTTTTGACCGGGGGGAAGTGAGACTTCATTGTAGTGCAGATTTCCTTTGCAAGCTTGCTTGGTTGGCCAAAAAGGGCGTATGCGTTTTTTCCTGAATATATTCAGGAAAAAACGCATACACCCTTTTTGGCCAAGTGCATCATTGTGGACGTTCTGCCTCTTTTCCTATGCTTTCAATGCAATTCCAGTCTACCTCCTGAAATCGGTTTCCTGCAATTCTGCACCGCTTTCGAGTCCTCTTGGCAGCCTTACATCAGTATACTTTTGGACGATAGCTGTCATTTATAACTCTGCAGGTTTGTGAATTACAGTGCCCCTGAGCTCCTTTCTTCAACTCGCTTTCTTTTGAGCTGGCCGCAACACCGCAGGGTGGCTTCAGGCCCTAATCTCGTTCCGGCACGGCACGCTGAGCCTTTGGTTAATTCCTCTTTCTGGTGGGAAATGAGAGTTAAATTTGCCCGTCCAGACACCTCCAGCTAGTCTCTCATTGGTTCTCGCTATTCCTGTTCATCTTCCGCAGAAATTGCAAACTGGGCCAAACAGGAGGTTAAAGGCGCTGACTCTCCAAGTGGGGAGAGTGTTAGTAAAGCGTCTGGAATGTTGCACCCGAGTACCAGGGGAGGAAAACTGAGACATATTTGAACACGTCTCCCGTTCACATGGTTGATCATACTCTGGGTTCCACATGCATGTTTTAGCTGAAGGAAGAATACCTTAAACCTGGAGAGTTGAGACCCGTGGAATGGGTACCATGCAATATGACTTCAAAGGGTCTTCATTTGCTCACCGAACCTCTCCAATCCTATCACTGCTGCGTTTATGCCCCTGTACACACGCTTGATTCTCTTTTGGAGACATAGCAATCTATAGGTTTTAAGATACTTACTAGTCAGGTACATTCTTAGGCTTTTAATATGCGGTGTTGAGTCCATTTCGTTGAGCAAGGAGTAGCTCTTGTCTATTCCATATTTGGCTTAAGGAACTTTATCTGTGCTCGTTTCAATCTCTGGTTTTATGCAGCACCCCAACTCACCTTTCCCCTTAAGCAAGCATAAGTTGGTTTTCTAAATTTGAGACACTGTTCTGTTCTGTAATTCAGTTCCTGTGTAGCCAAGTTTACATTCCGTGTATTACTGATATCTTATGATGTTTCTTTTTCTGTGTGACTTATTTCAGTTAGAATCATCATACCTGAATCCACTCATTGTGCTGCTAAGGGCCTGATGACATAGATTTCATTGCTGAGTGATATTGCTTTCTAAGTAAATACCACAACTTCTTTATCCATTTTTCACTTTCTGCGATGTTGAACTTGTACGGTAAACGAGGTTCTTGTAAACAGAGGCGTCCCAAATTTTGGGGTGGCTGTGTCTTTTTGATTTTAATTTCCCTAAGCTATAGGACCATAAGTGGAAGTGCCCTAGGCTCTGTTGCTTTGTTTTTTAGATGTTTCAGGAAACACCATACACTTCTCCCGTGTGTCTGTTGGCAATTTACATCCCGCCCATCAGCATAACAAGGCTCCCAGTTCTCCATGGCCTGTCCTACCTTTCTGGATTTTACACTTTTTTCAGATGGCCCTTTTGACCGGGGGGAAGTGAGACTTCATTGTAGTGCAGATTTCCTTTGCAAGCTTGCTTGGTTGGCCAAAAAGGGCGTATGTGTTTTTTCCTGAATATATTCAGGAAAAAACGCATACGCCCTTTTTGGCCAAGTGCATCATTGTGGACGTTCTGCCTCTTTTCCTATGCTTTCAATGCAATTCCAGTCTACCTCCTGAAATCGGTTTCCTGCAATTCTGCCCCGCTTTCAAGTCCTCTTGGCAGCCTTACTTCAGTATATTTTTGCACGATAGCTGTCATTTATAACTCTGCAGGTTTGTGAATTACAGTGCCCCTGAGCTCCTTTCTTCAACTCGCTTTCTTTTGAGCTGGCCGCAACACAGCAGGGTGGCTTCAGGCCCTAATCTGATTCCTTCACGGCACACTGAGCCTTTGGTTATTTCCTCTTCCTGGTGGGAAATGAGAGTTAAATTTGCCCGTCCACACACCTCCAGCTAGTCTCTCATTGGTGTTCCCTATTCCTGTTCATCTTCCGCAGAAATTGCAAACTGGGCCAAACAGGAGGTTAAAGGCGCTGACTCTCCAAGTGGGGAGAGTGTTAGTAAAGCGTCTGGAATGTTGCACCCGAGTACCAGGGGAGGAAAACTGAGACATATTTGAACACGTCTCCCGTTCACATGGTTGATCATACTCTGGGTTCCACATGCATGTTTTAGCTGAAGGAAGAATACCTTAAACCTGGAGAGTTGAGACCCGTGGAATGGGTACCATGCAATATGACTTCAAAGGGTCTTCATTTGCTCACCGAACCTCTCCAATCCTATCACTGCTGCGTTTATGCCCCTGTACACACGCTTGATTCTCTTTTGGAGACATAGCAATCCATAGGTTTTAAGATACTTACTAGTCAGGTACATTCTTAGGCGTTTAATATGGGGTGTTGAGTCCATTTCGTTGAGCAAGGAGTAGCTCTTGTCTAGTCCATATTTGGCTTAAGGAACTTTATCTGTGCTCATTTCAATCTCTGGTTTTATGCAGCACCCCAACTCACCTTTCCCCTTAAGCAAGCATAAGTTGGTTTTCTAAATTTGAGACCCTGTTCTGTTTTGGAATTCAGTTCCTGTGTAGCCAAGTTTACATTCCGTGTATTACTGATATCTTATGATGTTTCTTTTTCTGTGTGACTTATTTCAGTGAGAATCATCGTACCTGAATCCACTCATTATGCTGCTACGGGCCTGATGACATAGATTTCATTGCTGAGTGATACTGCATTGTACGTAAGTACCACAAGTTCTTTATCCATTTTTGACTTTCTGCGATGTTGAACTTGTACTGTAAACGAGGTTCTTGTAAACAGAGGCGTCCCAAACTTTGGGGTGGCTGTGTCTTTTTGATTTTAATTTCCCTAAGCTATAGGACCATAAGTGGAAGTGCCCTAGGCTCTGTTGCTTTGTTTTTTAGATGTTTCAGGAAACACCATACACTTCTCCCGAGTGTCTGTTGGCAATTTACATCCCGCCCATCAGCATAACAAGGCTCCCAGTTCTCCATGGCCTGTCCTGCCTTTCTGGATTTTACACTTTTTTCAGATGGCCCTTTTGACCGGGGGGAAGTGAGACTTCATTGTAGTGCAGATTTCCTTTGCAAGCTTGCTTGGTTGGCCAAAAAGGGCGTATGCGTTTTTTCCTGAATATATTCAGGAAAAAACGCATACGCCCTTTTTGGCCAAGTGCATCATTGTGGACGTTCTGCCTCTTTTCCTATGCTTTCAAAGCAATTCCAGTCTACCTCCTGAAATCGGTTTCCTGCAATTCTGCCCCGCTTTCAAGTCCTCTTGGCAGCCTTACTTCAGTATATTTTTGGACGATAGCTGTCATTTATAACTCTGCAGGTTTGTGAATTACAGTGCCCCTGAGCTCCTTTCTTCAACTCGCTTTCTTGTGACCTGGCCGCAACACCGCAGGATGGCTTCAGGCCCTAATCTGGTTCCGGCCCGGCACGCTGAGCCTTTGGTTATTTCCTCTTCCTGGTGGGAAATGAGAGTTAAATTTGCCCGTCCAGACACCTCCAGCTAGTCTCTCATTGGTGTTCCCTATTCCTGTTCATCTTCCGCAGAAATTGCAAACTGGGCCAAACAGGAGGTTAAAGGCGCTGACTCTCCAAGTGGGGAGAGTGTTAGTAAAGCGTCTGGAATGTTGCACCCGAGTACCAGGGGAGGAAAACTGAGACGTATTTTAACACGTCTCCCGTTCACATGGTTGATCATACTCTGGGTTCCACATGCATGTTTTAGCTGAAGGAAGAATACCTTAAACCTGGAGAGTTGAGACCCGTGGAATGGGTACCATGCAATATGACTTCAAAGGATCTTCATTTGCTCACCGAACCTCTCCAATCCTATCACTGCTGCGTTTATGCCCCTGTACACACGCTTGATTCTCTTTTGGAGACATAGCAATCCATAGGTTTTAAGATACTTACTAGTCAGGTACATTCTTAGGCGTTCAATATGGGGTGTTGAGTCCATTTCGTTGAGCAAGGAGTAGCTCTTGTCTAGTCCATATTTGGCTTAAGGAACTTTATCTGTGCTCATTTCAATCTCTGGTTTTATGCAGCACCCCAACTCACCTTTCCCCTTAAGCAAGCATAAGTTGGTTTTCTAAATTTGAGACCCTGTTCTGTTTTGGAATTCAGTTCCTGTGTAGCCAAGTTTACATTCCGTGTATTAGTGATATCTTATGATGTTTCTTTTTCTGTGTGACTTATTTCAGTGAGAATCATCGTACCTGAATCCACTCATTATGCTGCTACGGGCCTGATGACATAGATTTCATTGCTGAGTGATACTGCATTGTACGTAAGTACCACAAGTTCTTTATCCATTTTTCACTTTCTGCGATGTTGAACTTGTACTGTAAACGAGGTTCTTGTAAACAGAGGCGTCCCAAACTTTGGGGTGGCTGTGTCTTTTTGATTTTAATTTCCCTAAGCTATAGGACCATAAGTGGAAGTGCCCTAGGCTCTGTTGCTTTGTTTTTTAGATGTTTCAGGAAACACCATACACTTCTCCCGAGTGTCTGTTGGCAATTTACATCCCGCCCATCAGCATAACAAGGCTCCCAGTTCTCCATGGCCTGTCCTGCCTTTCTGGATTTTACACTTTTTTCAGATGGCCCTTTTGACCGGGGGGAAGTGAGACTTCATTGTAGTGCAGATTTCCTTTGCAAGCTTGCTTGGTTGGCCAAAAAGGGCGTATGCGTTTTTTCCTGAATATATTCAGGAAAAAACGCATACGCACTTTTTGGCCAAGTGCATCATTGTGGACGTTCTGCCTCTTTTCCTATGCTTTCAATGCAATTCCAGTCTACCTCCTGAAATCGGTTTCCTGCAATTCTGCCCCGCTTTCGAGTCCTCTTGGCAGCCTTACTTCAGTATATTTTTGGACGATAGCTGTCATTTATAACTCTGCAGGTTTGTGAATTACAGTGCCCCTGAGCTCCTTTCTTCAACTCGCTTTCTTTTGAGCTGGCCGCAACACCGCAGGATGGCTTCAGGCCCTAATCTGGTTCCGGCACGGCACGCTGAGCCTTTGGTTATTTCCTCTTCCTGGTGGGAAATGAGAGTTAAATTTGCCCGTCCAGACACCTCCAGCTAGTCTCTCATTGGTTCTCGCTATTCCTGTTCATCTTCCGCAGAAATTGCAAACTGGGTCAAACAGGAGGTTAAAGGCGCTGACTTTCCAAGTGGGGAGAGTGTTAGTAAAGCGTCTGGAATGTTGCACCCGAGTACCAGGGGAGGAAAACTGAGACATATTTGAACACGTCTCCCGTTCACACAGTTGATCATACTCTGGGTTCCACATGCATGTTTTAGCTGAAGGAAGAATACCTTAAACCTGGAGAGTTGAGACCCGTGGAATGGGTACCATGCAATATGACTTCAAAGGGTCTTCATTTGTTCACTGAACCTCTCCAATCCTATCACTGCTGCGTTTATGCGCCTGTACACATGCTTGATTCTCTTTCGGAGACATAGCAATCCATAGGTTTTAAGATACTTACTAGTCAGGTACATTCTTAGGCGTTTAATATGCGGTGTTGAGTCCATTTCGTTGAGCAAGGAGTAGCTCTTGTCTATTCCATATTTGGCTTAAGGAACTTTATCTGTGCTCATTTCAATCTCTGGTTTTATGCAGCACCCCAACTCACCTTTCCCCTTAAGCAAGCATAAGTTGGTTTTCTAAATTTGAGACCCTGTTCTGTTCTGTAATTCAGTTCCTGTGTAGCCAAGTTTACATTCCGTGTATTAGTGATATCTTATGATGTTTCTTTTTCTGTGTGACTTATTTCAGTTAGAATCATCATACCTGAATCCACTCAATGTGCTGCTAAGGGCCTGATGACATAGATTTCATTGCTGAGTGATATTGTTTGTAAGTAAATACCACATGTTCTTTATCCATTTTTCACTTTCTGCGATGTTGAACTTGTACTGTAAATGAGGTTCTTGTAAACAGAGGCGTCCCAAACTTTGGGGTGGCTGTGTCTTTTTGATTTTAATTTCCCTAAGCTATAGGACCATAAGTGGAAGTGCCCTAGGCTCTGTTGCTTTGTTTTTTAGATGTTTCAGGAAACACCATACACTTCTCCCGAGTGTCTGTTGGCAATTTACATCCCGCCCATCAGCATAACAAGGCTCCCAGTTCTCCATGGCCTGTCCTGCCTTTCTGGATTTTACACTTTTTTCAGATGGCCCTTTTGACCGGGGGGAAGTGAGACTTCATTGTAGTGCAGATTTCCTTTGCAAGCTTGCTTGGTTGGCCAAAAAGGGCGTATGCGTTTTTTCCTGAATATATTCAGGAAAAAACGCATACGCCCTTTTTGGCCAAGTGCATCATTGTGGACGTTCTGCCTCTTTTCCTATGCTTTCAATGCAATTCCAGTCTACCTCCTGAAATCGGTTTCCTGCAATTCTGCCCCGCTTTCGAGTCCTCTTGGCAGCCTTACTTCAGTATATTTTTGGACGATAGCTGTCATTTATAACTCTGCAGGTTTGTGAATTACAGTGCCCCTGAGCTCCTTTCTTCAACTCGCTTTCTTTTGAGCTGGCCGCAACACCGCAGGATGGCTTCAGGCCCTAATCTGGTTCCGGCACGGCACACTGAGCCTTTGGTTATTTCCTCTTCCTGGTGGGAAATGAGAGTTAAATTTGCCGGTCCAGACACCTCCAGCTAGTCTCTCATTGGTGTTCCCTATTCCTGTTCATCTTCCACAGAAATTGCAAACTGGGCCAAACAGGAGGTTAAAGGCGCTGACTCTCCAAGTGGGGAGAGTGTTAGTAAAGCGTCTGGGATGTTGCACCCGAGTACCAGGGGAGGAAATCTGAGACATATTTGAACACGTCTCCCGTTCACATGGTTGATCATACTCTGGGTTCCACATGCATGTTTTAGCTGAAGGAAGAATACCTTAAACCTGGAGAGTTGAGACCCGTGGAATGGGTACCATGCAATATGACTTCAAAGGGTCTTCATTTGCTCACCGAACCTCTCCAATCCTATCACTGCTGCGTTTATGCCCCTGTACACACGCTTGATTCTCTTTTGGAGACATAGCAATCCATAGGTGTTAAGATAGTTACTAGTCAGGTACATTCTTAGGCGTTTAATATGGGGCGTTGAGTCCATTTCGTTGAGCAAGGAGTAGCTCTTGTCTATTCCATATTTGGCTTAAGGAATTTATCTGTGCTCATTTCAATCTCTGGTTTTATGCAGCACCCCAACTCACCTTTCCCCTTAAGCAAGCATAAGTTGGTTTTCTAAATTTGAGACCCTGTTCTGTTCTGTAATTCAGTTCCTGTGTAGCCAAGTTTACATTCCGTGTATTAGTGATATCTTATGATGTTTCTTTTTCTGTGTGACTTATTTCAGTTAGAATCATCATACCTGAATCCACTCATTGTGCTGCTAAGGGCCTGATGACATAGATTTCATTGCTGAGTGATATTGCTTTGTAAGTAAATACCACATGTTCTTTATCCATTTTTCACTTTCTGCGATGTTGAACTTGTACTGTAAACGAGGTTCTTGTAAACAGAGGCATCCCAAACTTTGGGGTGGCTGTGTCTTTTTGATTTTAATTTCCCTAAGCTATAGGACCATAAGTGGAAGTGCCCTAGGCTCTGTTGCTTTGTTTTTTAGATGTTTCAGGAAACACCATACACTTCTCCCGAGTGTCTGTTGGCAATTTACATCCCGCCCATCAGCATAACAAGGCTCCCAGTTCTCCATGGCCTGTCCTGCCTTTCTGGATTTTACACTTTTTTCAGATGGCCCTTTTGACCGGGGGGAAGTGAGACTTCATTGTAGTGCAGATTTCCTTTGCAAGCTTGCTTGGTTGGCCAAAAAGGGCGTATGCGTATTTTCCTGAATATATTCAGGAAAAAACGCATACGCCCTTTTTGGCCAAGTGCGTCATTGTGGACGTTCTGCCTCTTTTCCTATGCTTTCAATGCAATTCCAGTCTACCTCCTGAAATCGGTTTCCTGCAATTCTGCCCCGCTTTCAAGTCCTCTTGGCAGCCTTACTTCAGTATATTTTTGGACGATAGCTGTCATTTATAACTCTGCAGGTTTGTGAATTACAGTGCCCCTGAGCTCCTTTCTTCAACTCGCTTTCTTTTGAGCTGGCCGCAACACCGCAGGATGGCTTCAGGCCCTAATCTGGTTCCGGCCCGGCACGCTGAGCCTTTGGTTAATTCCTCTTCCTGGTGGGAAATGAGAGTTAAATTTGCCCGTCCAGACACCTCCAGCTAGTCTCTCATTGGTGTTCCCTATTCCTGTTCATCTTCCGCAGAAATTGCAAACTGGGCCAAGCAGGAGGTTAAAGGCGCTGACTCTCCAAGTGGGGAGAGTGTTAGTAAAGCGTCTGGAATGTTGCACCCGAGTACCAGGGGAGGAAAACTGAGACATATTTGAACACATCTCCCGTTCACATGGTTGATCATACTCTGGGTTCCACATGCATGTTTTACCTGAAGGAAGAATACCTTAAACCTGGAGAGTTGAGACCCGTGGAATGGGTACCATGCAATATGACTTCAAAGGGTCTTCATTTGCTCACCGAACCTCTCCAATCCTATCACTGCTGCATTTATGCCCCTGTACACACGCTTGATTCTCTTTTGGAGACATAGCAATCCATAGGTTTTAAGATACTTACTAGTCAGGTACATTCTTAGGCGTTTAATATGGGGTGTTGAGTCCATTTCGTTGAGCAAGGAGTAGCTCTTGTCTATTCCATATTTGGCTTAAGGAACTTTATCTGTGCTCATTTCAATCTCTGGTTTTATGCAGCACCCCAACTCACCTTTCCCCTTAAGCAAGCATAAGTTGGTTTTCTAAATTTGAGACCCTGTTCTGTTTTGGAATTCAGTTCCTGTGTAGCCAAGTTTACATTCTGTGTATTAGTGATATCTTATGATGTTTCTTTTTCTGTGTGACTTATTTCAGTTAGAATCATCGTACCTGAATCCACTCATTATGCTGCTACGGGCCTGATGACATAGATTTCATTGCTGAGTGATACTGCATTGTACGTAAGTACCACAAGTTCTTTATCCATTTTTCACTTTCTGTGATATTGAACTTGTACGGTAAACGAGGTTCTTGTAAACAGAGGTGTCCCAAACTTTGGGGTGGCTGTGTCTTTTTGATTTTAATTTCCCTAAGCTATAGGACCATAAGTGGAAGTGCCCTAGGTTCTGTTGCTTTGTTGTTTAGATGTTTCAGGAAACACCATACACTTCTCCCGAGTGTCTGTTGGCAATTTACATCCCGCCCATCAGCATAACAATGCTCCCAGTTCTCCATGGCCTGTCCTGCCTTTCTGGATTTTACACTTTTTTCAGATGGCCCTTTTGACCGGGGGGAAGTGAGACTTCATTGTAGTGCAGATTTCCTCTGCAAGCTTGCTTGGTTGGCCAAAAAGGGCGTATGCGTTTTTTCCTGAATATATTCAGGAAAAAACGCATACGCCCTTTTTGGCCAAGTGCATCATTGTGGACGTTCTGCCTCTTTTCCTATGCTTTCAATGCAATTCCAGTCTACCTCCTGAAATCGGTTTCCTGCAATTCTGCCCCGCTTTCAAGTCCTCTTGGCAGCCTTACTTCAGTATATTTTTGGACGATAGCTGTCATTTATAACTCTGCAGGTTTGTGAATTACAGTGCCCCTGAGCTCCTTTCTTCAACTCGCTTTCTTGTGACCTGGCCGCAACACCGCAGGATGGCTTCAGGCCCTAATCTGGTTCCGGCACGGCACGCTGAGCCTTTGGTTATTTCCTCTTCCTGGTGGGAAATGAGAGTTAAATTTGCCCGTCCAGACACCTCCAGCTAGTCTCTCATTGGTGTTCCCTATTCCTGTTCATCTTCCACAGAAATTGCAAACTGGGCCAAACAGGAGGTTAAAGGCGCTGACTCTCCAAGTGGGGAGAGTGTTAGTAAAGCGTCTGGAATGTTGCACCCGAGTACCAGGGGAGGAAAACTGAGACATATTTGAACACGTCTCCCGTTCACACGGTTGATCATACTCTGGGTTCCACATGCAAGTTTTAGCTGAAGGAAGAATACCTTAAACCTGGAGAGTTGAGACCCGTGGAATGGGTACCATGCAATATGACTTCAAAGGGTCTTCATTTGCTCACCGAACCTCTCCAATCCTATCACTGCTGCATTTATGCCCCTGTACACACGCTTGATTCTCTTTTGGAGACATAGCAATCCACAGGTTTTAAGATACTTACTAGTCAGGTACATTCTTAGGCGTTTAATATGGGGTGTTGAGTCCATTTCGTTGAGCAAGGAGTAGCTCTTGTCTATTCCATATTTGGCTTAAGGAACTTTATCTGTGCTCATTTCGATCTCTGGTTATATGCAGCACCCCAACTCACCTTTCCCCTTAAGCAAGCATAAGTTGGTTTTCTAAATTTGAGACCCTGTTCTGTTTTGGAATTCAGTTCCTGTGTAGCCAAGTTTACATTCCGTGTATTAGTGATATCTTATGATGTTTCTTTTTCTGTGTGACTTATTTCAGTTAGAATCATCGTACCTGAATCCACTCATTATGCTGCTACGGGCCTGATGACATAGATTTCATTGCTGAGTGATACTGCATTGTACGTAAGTACCACAAGTTCTTTATCCATTTTTCACTTTCTGTGATATTGAACTTGTCCGGTAAACGAGGTTCTTGTAAACAGAGGCGTCCCAAACTTTGGGGTGGCTGTGTCTTTTTGATTTTAATTTCCCTAAGCTATAGGACCATAAGTGGAAGTGCCCTAGGCTCTGTTGCTTTGTTGTTTAGATGTTTCAGGAAACACCATACACTTCTCCCGAGTGTCTGTTGGCAATTTACATCCCGCCCATCAGCATAACAAGGCTCCCAGTTCTCCATGGCCTGTCTTGCCTTTCTGGATTTTACACTTTTTTCAGATGGCCCTTTTGACCGGGGGGAAGTGAGACTTCATTGTAGTGCAGATTTCCTCCTCAAGCTTGCTTGGTTGGCCAAAAAGGGCGTATGCGTTTTTTCCTGAATATATTCAGGAAAAAACGCATACGCCCTTTTTGGCCAAGTGCATCATTGTGGACGTTCTGCCTCTTTTCCTATGCTTTCAATGCAATTCCAGTCTACCTCCTGAAATCGGTTTCCTGCAATTCTGCCCCGCTTTCAAGTCCTCTTGGCAGCCTTACTTCAGTATATTTTTGGACGATAGCTGTCATTTATAACTCTGCAGGTTTGTGAATTACAGTGCCCCTGAGCTCCTTTCTTCAACTCGCTTTGTTTTGAGCTGGCCGCAACACCGCAGGATGGCTTCAGGCCCTAATCTGGTTCCGGCACGGCACGCTGAGCCTTTGGTTATTTCCTCTTCCTGGTGGGAAATGAGAGTTAAATTTGCCGGTCCAGACACCTCCAGCTAGTCTCTCATTGGTGTTCCCTATTCCTGTTCATCTTCCACAGAAATTGCAAACTGGGCCAAACAGGAGGTTAAAGGCGCTGACTCTCCAAGTGGGGAGAGTGTTAGTAAAGCGTCTAGGATGTTGCACCCGAGTACCAGGGGAGGAAAACTGAGACATATTTTAACACGTCTCCCGTTCACATGGTTGATCATACTCTGGGTTCCACATGCATGTTTTAGCTGAAGGAAGAATACCTTAAACCTGGAGAGTTGAGACCCGTGGAATGGGTACCATGCAATATGACTTCAAAGGGTCTTCATTTGCTCACCGAACCTCTCCAATCCTATCACTGCTGCGTTTATGCCCCTGTACACACGCTTGATTCTCTTTTGGAGACATAGCAATCCATAGGTGTTAAGATACTTACTAGTCAGGTACATTCTTAGGCGATTAATATGGGGCGTTGAGTCCATTTCGTTGAGCAAGGAGTAGCTCTTGTCTATTCCATATTTGGCTTAAGGAATTTATCTGTGCTCATTTCAATCTCTGGTTTTATGCAGCACCCCAACTCACCTTTCCCCTTAAGCAAGCAGAAGTTGGTTTTCTAAGTTTGAGACCCTGTTCTGTTCTGTAATTCAGTTCCTGTGTAGCCAAGTTTACATTCCGTGTATTACTGATAACTTATGATGTTTCTTTTTCTGTGTGACTTATTTCAGTTAGAATCATCATACCTGAATCCACTCATTGTGCTGCTAAGGGCCTGATGACATAGATTTCATTGCTGAGTGATATTGCTTTGTAAGTAAATACCACATGTTCTTTATCCATTTTTCACTTTCTGCAATGTTGAACTTGTACTGTAAACGAGGTTCTTGTAAACAGAGGCGTCCCAAACTTTGGGGTGGCTGTGTCTTTTTGATTTTAATTTCCCTAAGCTATAGGACCATAAGTGGAAGTGCCCTAGGCTCTGTTGCTTTGTTTTTTAGATGTTTCAGGAAACACCATACACTTCTCCCGAGTGTCTGTTGGCAATTTACATCCCGCCCATCAGCATAACAAGGCTCCCAGTTCTCCATGGCCTGTCCTGCCTTTCTGGATTTTACACTTTTTTCAGATGGCCCTTTTGACCGGGGGGAAGTGAGACTTCATTGTAGTGCAGATTTCCTTTGCAAGCTTGCTTGGTTGGCCAAAAAGGGCGTATGCGTTTTTTCCTGAATATATTCAGGAAAAAACGCATACGCCCTTTTTGGCCAAGTGCATCATTGTGGACGTTCTGCCTCTTTTCCTATGCTTTCAATGCAATTCCAGTCTACCTCCTGAAATCGGTTTCCTGCAATTCTGCCCCGCTTTCAAGTCCTCTTGGCAGCCTTACTTCAGTATATTTTTGGACGATAGCTGTCATTTATAACTCTGCAGGTTTGTGAATTACAGTGCCCCTGAGCTCCTTTCTTCAACTCGCTTTCTTGTGACCTGGCCGCAACACCGCAGGATGGCTTCAGGCCCTAATCTGGTTCCGGCACGGCACGCTGAGCCTTTGGTTATTTCCTCTTCCTGGTGGGAAATGAGAGTTAAATTTGCCCGTCCAGACACCTCCAGCTAGTCTCTCATTGGTTCTCCCTATTCCTGTTCATCTTCCGCAGAAATTGCAAACTGGGCCAAACAGGAGGTTAAAGGCGCTGACTCTCCAAGTGGGGAGAGTGTTAGTAAAGCGTCTGGAATGTTGCACCCGAGTACCAGGGGAGGAAAACTGAGACATATTTGAACACGTCTCCCGTTCACACGGTGGATCATACTCTGGGTTCCACATGCATGTTTTAGCTGAAGGAAGAATACCTTAAACCTGGAGAGTTGAAACCCGTGGAATTGGTACCATGCAATATGACTTCAAAGGGTCTTCATTTGCTCACCGAACCTCTCCAATCCTATCACTGCTGCATTTATGCCCCTGTACACACGCTTGATTCTCTTTTGGAGACATAGCAATCCATAGGTTTTAAGATACTTACTAGTCAGGTACATTCTTAGGCGTTTAATATGGGGTGTTGAGTCCATTTCGTTGAGCAAGGAGTAGCTCTTGTCTATTCCATATTTGGCTTAAGGAACTTTATCTGTGCTCATTTCAATCTCTGGTTTTATGCAGCACCCCAACTCACCTTTCCCCTTAAGCAAGCATAAGTTGGTTTTCTAAATTTGAGACCCTGCTCTGTTTTGGAATTCAGTTCCTGTGTAGCCAAGTTTACATTCCGTGTATTACTGATATCTTATGATGTTTCTTTTTCTGTGTGACTTATTTCAGTTAGAATCATCGTACCTGAATCCACTCATTATGCTGCTACGGGCCTGATGACATAGATTTGATTGCTGAGTGATACTGCATTGTACGTAAGTACCACAAGTTCTTTATCCATTTTTCACTTTCTGTGATATTGAACTTGTACGGTAAACGAGGTTCTTGTAAACAGAGGCGTCCCAAACTTTGGGGTGGCTGTGTCTTTTTGATTTTAATTTCCCTAAGCTATAGGACCATAAGTGGAAGTGCCCTAGGCTCTGTTGCTTTGTTGTTTAGATGTTTCAGGAAACACCATACACTTCTCCCGAGTGTCTGTTGGCAATTTACATCCCGCCCATCAGCATAACAAGGCTCCCAGTTCTCCATGGCCTGTCCTGCCTTTCTGGATTTTACACTTTTTTCAGATGGCCCTTTTGACCGGGGGGAAGTGAGACTTCATTGTAGTGCAGATTTCCTCTGTAAGCTTGCTTGGTTGGCCAAAAAGGGCGTATGCGTTTTTTCCTGAATATATTCAGGAAAAAACGCATACGCCCTTTTTGGCCAAGTGCATCATTGTGGACGTTCTGCCTCTTTTCCTATGCTTTCAATGCAATTCCAGTCTACCTCCTGAAATCGGTTTCCTGCAATTCTGCCCCGCTTTCAAGTCCTCTTGGCAGCCTTACTTCAGTATATTTTTGGACGATAGCTGTCATTTATAACTCTGCAGGTTTGTGAATTACAGTGCCCCTGAGCTCCTTTCTTCAACTCGCTTTGTTTTGAGCTGGCCGCAACACCGCAGGATGGCTTCAGGCCCTAATCTGGTTCCGGCACGGCACGCTGAGCCTTTGGTTATTTCCTCTTCCTGGTGGGAAATGAGAGTTAAATTTGCCGGTCCAGACACCTCCAGCTAGTCTCTCATTGGTGTTCCCTATTCCTGTTCATCTTCCACAGAAATTGCAAACTGGGCCAAACAGGAGGTTAAAGGCGCTGACTCTCCAAGTGGGGAGAGTGTTAGTAAAGCGTCTAGGATGTTGCACCCGAGTACCAGGGGAGGAAAACTGAGACATATTTTAACACGTCTCCCGTTCACATGGTTGATCATACTCTGGGTTCCACATGCATGTTTTAGCTGAAGGAAGAATACCTTAAACCTGGAGAGTTGAGACCCGTGGAATGGGTACCATGCAATATGACTTCAAAGGGTCTTCATTTGCTCACCGAACCTCTCCAATCCTATCACTGCTGCGTTTATGCCCCTGTACACACGCTTGATTCTCTTTTGGAGACATAGCAATCCATAGGTGTTAAGATACTTACTAGTCAGGTACATTCTTAGGCGATTAATATGGGGCGTTGAGTCCATTTCGTTGAGCAAGGAGTAGCTCTTGTCTATTCCATATTTGGCTTAAGGAATTTATCTGTGCTCATTTCAATCTCTGGTTTTATGCAGCACCCCAACTCACCTTTCCCCTTAAGCAAGCAGAAGTTGGTTTTCTAAGTTTGAGACCCTGTTCTGTTCTGTAATTCAGTTCCTGTGTAGCCAAGTTTACATTCCGTGTATTACTGATAACTTATGATGTTTCTTTTTCTGTGTGACTTATTTCAGTTAGAATCATCATACCTGAATCCACTCATTGTGCTGCTAAGGGCCTGATGACATAGATTTCATTGCTGAGTGATATTGCTTTGTAAGTAAATACCACATGTTCTTTATCCATTTTTCACTTTCTGCAATGTTGAACTTGTACTGTAAACGAGGTTCTTGTAAACAGAGGCGTCCCAAACTTTGGGGTGGCTGTGTCTTTTTGATTTTAATTTCCCTAAGCTATAGGACCATAAGTGGAAGTGCCCTAGGCTCTGTTGCTTTGTTTTTTATATGTTTCAGGAAACACCATACACTTCTCCCGAGTGTCTGTTGGCAATTTACATCCCGCCCATCAGCATAACAAGGCTCCCAGTTCTCCATGGCCTGTCCTGCCTTTCTGGATTTTACACTTTTTTCAGATGGCCCTTTTGACCGGGGGGAAGTGAGACTTCATTGTAGTGCAGATTTCCTTTGCAAGCTTGCTTGGTTGGCCAAAAAGGGCGTATGCGTTTTTTCCTGAATATATTCAGGAAAAAACGCATACGCCCTTTTTGGCCAAGTGCATCATTGTGGACGTTCTGCCTCTTTTCCTATGCTTTCAATGCAATTCCAGTCTACCTCCTGAAATCGGTTTCCTGCAATTCTGCCCCGCTTTCAAGTCCTCTTGGCAGCCTTACTTCAGTATATTTTTGGACGATAGCTGTCATTTATAACTCTGCAGGTTTGTGAATTACAGTGCCCCTGAGCTCCTTTCTTCAACTCGCTTTCTTTTGAGCTGGCCGCAACACCGCAGGATGGCTTCAGGCCCTAATCTGGTTCCGGCCCGGCACGCTGAGCCTTTGGTTATTTCCTCTTCCTGGTGGGAAATGAGAGTTAAATTTGCCCGTCCAGACACCTCCAGCTAGTCTCTCATTGGTGTTCCCTATTCCTGTTCATCTTCCGCAGAAATTGCAAACTGGGCCAAACAGGAGGTTAAAGGCACTGACTCTCCAAGTGGGGAGAGTGTTAGTAAAGCGTCTGGAATGTTGCACCCGAGTACCAGGGGAGGAAAACTGAGACATATTTGAACACGTCTCCCGTTCACATGGTTGATCATACTCTGGGTTCCACATGCATGTTTTAGCTGAAGGAAGAATACCTTAAACCTGGAGAGTTGAGACCCGTGGAATGGGTACCATGCAATATGACTTCAAAGGGTCTTCATTTGCTCACCGAACCTCTCCAATCCTATCACTGCTGCGTTTATGCCCCTGTACACACGCTTGATTCTCTTTTGGAGACATAGCAATCCATAGGTTTTAAGATACTTACTAGTCAGGTACATTCTTAGGCGTTTAATATGGGGTGTTGAGTCCATTTCGTTGAGCAAGGAGTAGCTCTTGTCTATTCCATATTTGGCTTAAGGAACTTTATCTGTGCTCATTTCAATCTCTGGTTATATGCAGCACCCCAACTCACCTTTCCCCTTAAGCAAGCATAAGTTGGTTTTCTAAATTTGAGACCCTGTTCTGTTTTGGAATTCAGTTCCTGTGTAGCCAAGTTTACATTCCGTGTATTAGTGATATCTTATGATGTTTCTTTTTCTGTGTGACTTATTTCAGTTAGAATCATCGTACCTGAATCCACTCATTATGCTGCTACGGGCCTGATGACATAGATTTGATTGCTGAGTGATACTGCATTGTACGTAAGTACCACAAGTTCTTTATCCATTTTTCACTTTCTGTGATATTGAACTTGTACGGTAAACGAGGTTCTTGTAAACAGAGGCGTCCCAAACTTTGGGGTGGCTGTGTCTTTTTGATTTTAATTTCCCTAAGCTATAGGACCATAAGTGGAAGTGCCCTAGGCTCTGTTGCTTTGTTTTTTAGATGTTTCAGGAAACACCATACACTTCTCCCGAGTGTCTGTTGGCAATTTACATCCCGCCCATCAGCATAACAAGGCTCCCAGTTCTCCATGGCCTGTCCTGCCTTTCTGGATTTTACACTTTTTTCAGATGGCCCTTTTGACCGGGGGGAAGTGAGACTTCATTGTAGTGCAGATTTCCTTTGCAAGCTTGCTTGGTTGGCCAAAAAGGGCGTATGCGTTTTTTCCTGAATATATTCAGGAAAAAACGCATACGCCCTTTTTGGCCAAGTGCATCATTGTGGACGTTCTGCCTCTTTTCCTATGCTTTCAATGCAATTCCAGTCTACCTCCTGAAATCGGTTTCCTGCAATTCTGCCCCGCTTTCAAGTCCTCTTGGCAGCCTTACTTCAGTATATTTTTGGACGATAGCTGTCATTTATAACTCTGCAGGTTTGTGAATTACAGTGCCCCTGAGCTCCTTTCTTCAACTCGCTTTGTTTTGAGCTGGCCGCAACACCGCAGGATGGCTTCAGGCCCTAATCTGGTTCCGGCACGGCACGCTGAGCCTTTGGTTATTTCCTCTTCCTGGTGGGAAATGAGAGTTAAATTTGCCGGTCCAGACACCTCCAGCTAGTCTCTCATTGGTGTTCCCTATTCCTGTTCATCTTCCACAGAAATTGCAAACTGGGCCAAACAGGAGGTTAAAGGCGCTGACTCTCCAAGTGGGGAGAGTGTTAGTAAAGCGTCTAGGATGTTGCACCCGAGTACCAGGGGAGGAAAACTGAGACATATTTGAACACGTCTCCCGTTCACATGGTTGATCATACTCTGGGTTCCACATGCATGTTTTAGCTGAAGGAAGAATACCTTAAACCTGGAGAGTTGAGACCCTTTGAATGGGTACCATGCAATATGACTTCAAAGGGTCTTCATTTGCTCACCGAACCTCTCCAATCCTATCACTGCTGCGTTTATGCCCCTGTACACACGCTTGATTCTCTTTTGGAGACATAGCAATCCATAGGTTTTAAGATACTTACTAGTCAGGTACATTCTTAGGCGTTTAATATGGGGTGTTGAGTCCATTTTGTTGAGCAAGGAGTAGCTCTTGTCTATTCCATATTTGGCTTAAGGAACTTTATCTGTGCTCATTTCAATCTCTGGTTTTATGCAGCACCCCAACTCACCTTTTCCCTTAAGCAAGCATAAGTTGGTTTTCTAAATTTGAGACCCTGTTCTGTTTTGGAATTCAGTTCCTGTGTAGCCAAGTTTACATTCCGTGTATTAGTGATATCTTATGATGTTTCTTTTTCTGTGTGACTTATTTCAGTGAGAATCATCGTACCTGAATCCACTCATTATGCTGCTACGGGCCTGATGACATAGATTTCATTGCTGAGTGATACTGCATTGTACGTAAGTACCACAAGTTCTTTATCCATTTTTCACTTTCTGTGATATTGAACTTGTACGGTAAACGAGGTTCTTGTAAACAGAGGCGTCCCAAACTTTGGGGTGGCTGTGTCTTTTTGATTTTAATTTCCCTAAGCTATAGGACCATAAGTGGAAGTGCCCTAGGCTCTGTTGCTTTGTTTTTTAGATGTTTCAGGAAACACCATACACTTCTCCCGAGTGTCTGTTGGCAATTTACATCCCGCCCATCAGCATAACAAGGCTCCCAGTTCTCCATGGCCTGTCCTGCCTTTCTGGATTTTACACTTTTTACAGATGGCCCTTTTGACCGGGGGGAAGTGAGACTTCATTGTAGTGCAGATTTCCTTTGCAAGCTTGCTTGGTTGGACAAAAAGGGCATATGCGTTTTTTCCTGAATATATTCAGGAAAAAACGCATATGCCCTTTTTGGCCAAGTGCATCATTGTCGACATTCTGCCTCTTTTCATGAGTTTAAAATGCAATCCGATTCCGATTCCTCCTGAAATCGGTTTCCTGCAATTCTGCCCCACTTTCAAGTCCTCTTGGCAGCCCTACTTCAGTATATATTTGGACAATAGCTGTCATTTATAAATCTGCAGGTTTGTGAATTACAGTGCCCCTGAGCTCCTTTCTTCAACTCGCTTTCTTCTGAGCTGGCCACAACACCGCAAGATGGCTTCAGGCCCTAATCTGGTTCCGGCACGGCATGCTGAGCATTTGGTTTATTCCTCTTCCCTGTGGGAAATGAGAGTTAAATTTGCCCGTCCAGACACCTCCAGCTAATCTCTCATTGGTTCTCCCTATTCCTGTTCATCTTCCGCAGAAATTGCAAACTTGGCCAAACAGGAGGTTAAAGGCGCTGACTCTCCAAGTGGGGAGAGTGTTAGTAAAGCGTCTGGAATGTTGCACCCGAGTACCACGGGAGGAAAACTGAGACATATTAAAACACGTCTCCCGTTCACACAGTTGATCATACTCTGGGTTCCACATGCATGTTTTAGCTGAAGGAAGAATACCTTAAAACTGGGTAGTTGAAACCCGTGGAATGGGTACCATGCAATATGACTTCAAAGGGTCTTCATTTGCTCACCGAACCTCTCCAATCCTATCACTGCTGCGTTTATGCCCCTGTACACATGCTTGATTCTCTTTCGGAGACATAGCAATCCATAGGTTTTAAGATACTTACTAGTCAGGTACATTCTTAGGCGTTTAATATGTGGTGTTGAGTCCATTTTGTTGAGCAAGGAGTAGCTCTTGTCTATTCCATATTTGGCTTAAGGAACTTTATCTGTGCTCATTTCAATCTCTGGTTTTATGCAGCACCCCAACTCACCTTTACCCTTAAGCAAGCATAAGTTGGTTTTCTAAATTTGAGACCCTGTTCTGTTTTGGAATTCAGTTCCTGTGTAGCCAAGTTTACATTCCGTGTATTACTGATATCTTATGATGTTTCTTTTTCTGTGTGACTTATTTCAGTTAGAATCATCATACCTGAATCCACTCATTGTGCTGCTAAGGGCCTGATGACATAGATTTCATTGCTGAGTGATATTGCTTTGTAAGTAAATACCACAGCTTCTTTATCCATTTTTCACTTTCTGCGATGTTGAACTTGTACTGTAAACGAGGTTCTTGTAAACAGAGGCGTCCCAAACTTTGGGGTGGCTGTGTCTTTTTGATTTTAATTTCCCTAAGCTATAGGACCATAAGTGGAAGTGCCCTAGGCTCTGTTGCTTTGTTGTTTAGATGTTTCAGGAAACACCATACACTTCTCCCGAGTGTCTGTTGGCAATTTACATCCCGCCCATCAGCATAACAAGGCTCCCAGTTCTCCATGGCCTGTCCTGCCTTTCTGGATTTTACACTTTTTTCAGATGGCCCTTTTGACCGGGGGAAAGTGAGACTTCATTGTAGTGCAGATTTCCTTTGCAAGCTTGCTTGGTTGGCCAAAAAGGGCGTATGCGTTTTTTCCTGAATATATTCAGGAAAAAACGCATATGCCCTTTTTGGCCAAGTGCATCATTGTGGACGTTCTGCCTCTTTTCCTATGCTTTCAATGCAATTCCAGTCTACCTCCTGAAATCGGTTTCCTGCAATTCTGCCCCGCTTTCAAGTCCTCTTGGCAGCCTTACTTCAGTCTATTTTTGGACGATAGCTGTCATTTATAACTCTGCAGGTTTGTGAATTACAGTGCCCCTGAGCTCCTTTCTTCAACTCGCTTTCTTGTGACCTGGCCGCAACACCGCAGGATGGCTTCAGGCCCTAATCTGGTTCCGGCACGGCACGCTGAGCCTTTGGTTATTTCCTCTTCCTGGTGGGAAATGAGAGTTAAATTTGCCCGTCCAGACACCTCCAGCTAGTCTCTCATTGGTTCTCCCTATTCCTGTTCATCTTCCGCAGAAATTGCAAACTGGGCCAAACAGGAGGTTAAAGGCGCTGACTCTCCAAGTGGGGAGAGTGTTAGTAAAGCATCTGGAATGTTGCACCCGAGTACCAGGGGAGGAAAACTGAGACATATTTGAACACGTCTCCCGTTCACACGGTTGATCATACTCTGGGTTCCACATGCATGTTTTAGCTGAAGGAAGAATACCTTAAACCTGGAGAGTTGAGACCCGTGGAATGGGTACCATGCAATATGACTTCAAAGGGTCTTCATTTGCTCACCGAACCTATCCAATCCTATCACTGCTGCATTTATGCCCCTGTACACACGCTTGATTCTCTTTTGGAGACATAGCAATCCATAGGTTTTAAGATACTTACTAGTCAGGTACATTCTTAGGCGTTTAATATGGGGTGTTGAGTCCATTTCGTTGAGCAAGGAGTAGCTCTTGTCTATTCCATATTTGGCTTAAGGAACTTTATCTGTGCTCATTTCAATCTCTGGTTTTATGCAGCACCCCAACTCACCTTTCCCCTTAAGCAAGCATAAGTTGGTTTTCTAAATTTGAGACCCTGTTCTGTTTTGGAATTCAGTTCCTGTGTAGCCAAGTTTACATTCCGTGTATTAGTGATATCTTATGATGTTTCTTTTTCTGTGTGACTTATTTCAGTTAGAATCATCGTACCTGAATCCACTCATTATGCTGCTACGGGCCTGATGACATAGATTTGATTGCTGAGTGATACTGCATTGTACGTAAGTACCACAAGTTCTTTATCCATTTTTCACTTTCTGTGATATTGAACTTGTACTGTAAACGAGGTTCTTGTAAACAGAGGCGTCCCAAACTTTGGGGTGGCTGTGTCTTTTTGATTTTAATTTCCCTAAGCTATAGGACCCTAAGTGGAAGTGCCCTAGGCTCTGTTGCTTTGTTGTTTAGATGTTTCAGGAAACACCATACACTTCTCCCGAGTGTCTGTTGGCAATTTACATCCCGCCCATCAGCATAACAAGGCTCCCAGTTCTCCATGGCCTGTCCTGCCTTTCTGGATTTTACACTTTTTTCAGATGGCCCTTTTGACCGGGGGGAAGTGAGACTTCATTGTAGTGCAGATTTCCTTTGCAAGCTTGCTTGGTTGGCCAAAAAGGGCGTATGCGTTTTTTCCTGAATATATTCAGGAAAAAACGCATACGCCCTTTTTGGCCAAGTGCATCATTGTGGACGTTCTGCCTCTTTTCCTATGCTTTCAATGCAATTCCATTCTAGCTCCTGAAATCGGTTTCCTGCAATTCTGCCCCGCTTTCAAGTCCTCTTGGCAGCCTTACTTCAGTATATTTTTGGACGATAGCTGTCATTTATAACTCTGCAGGTTTGTGAATTACAGTGCCCCTGAGCTCCTTTCTTCAACTCGCTTTCTTTTGAGCTGGCCGCAACACCACAGGATGGTTTCAGGCCCTAATCTGGTTCCGGCCCGGCACGCTGAGCCTTTGGTTATTTCCTCTACCTGGTGGGAAATGAGAGTTAAATTTGCCCGTCCAGACACCTCCAGCTAGTCTCTCATTGGTGTTCCCTATTCCTGTTCATCTTCCACAGAAATTGCAAACTGGGCCAAACAGGAGGTTAAAGGCGCTGACTCTCCAAGTGGGGAGAGTGTTAGTAAAGCGTCTGGAATGTTGCACCCGAGTACCAGGGGAGGAAAACTGAGACATATTTGAACACGTCTCCCGTTCACATGGTTGATCATACTCGGGGTTCCACATGCATGTTTTAGCTGAAGGAAGAATACCTTAAACCTGGAGAGTTGAGACCCGTGGAATGGGTACCATGCAATATGACTTCAAAGGGTCTTCATTTGCTCACCGAACCTCTCCAATCCTATCACTGCTGCGTTTATGCCGCTGTACACACGCTTGATTCTCTTTTGGAGACATAGCAATCCATAGGTTTTAAGATACTTACTAGTCAGGTACATTCTTAGGCGTTTAATATGGGGTGTTGAGTCCATTTCGTTGAGCAAGGAGTAGCTCTTGTCTAGTCCATATTTGGCTTAAGGAACTTTATCTGTGCTCATTTCAATCTCTGGTTATATGCAGCACCCCAACTCACCTTTCCCCTTATGCAAGCATAAGGTGGTTTTCTAAATTTGAGACCCTGTTATGTTTTGGAATTCAGTTCCTGTGTAGCCAAGTTTACATTCCGTGTATTAGTGATATCTTATGATGTTTCTTTTTCTGTGTGACTTATTTCAGTTAGAATCATCGTACCTGAATCCACTCATTATGCTGCTACGGGCCTGATGACATAGATTTCATTGCTGAGTGATACTGCATTGTACGTAAGTACCACAAGTTCTTTATCCATTTTTCACTTTCTGTGATATTGAACTTGTACAGTAAACGAGGTTCTTGTAAACAGAGGCGTCCCAAACTTTGGGGTGGCTGTGTCTTTTTGATTTTAATTTCCCTAAGCTGTAGGACCATAAGTGGAAGTGCCCTAGGCTCTGTTGCTTTGTTTTTTAGATGTTTCAGGAAACACCATACACTTCTCCCGAGTGTCTGTTGGCAAATTACATCCCGCCCATCAGCATAACAAGGCTCCCAGTTCTCCATGGCCTGTCCTGCCTTTCTGGATTTTACACTTTTTTCAGATGGCCCTTTTGACCGGGGGGAAGTGAGACCTCATTGTAGTGCAGATTTCCTTTGCAAGCTTGCTTGGTTGGCCAAAAAGGGCGTATGCGTTTTTTCCTGAATATATTCAGGAAAAAACGCATACGCCCTTTTTGGCCAAGTGCATCATTGTGGACGTTCTGCCTCTTTTCCTATGCTTTCAATGCAATTCCAGTCTACCTCCTGAAATCGGTTTCCTGCAATTCTGCCCCGCTTTCAAGTCCTCTTGGCAGCCTTACTTCAGTATATTTTTGGACGATAGCTGTCATTTATAACTCTGCAGGTTTGTGAATTACAGTGCCCCTGAGCTCCTTTCTTCAACTCGCTTTCTTGTGACCTGGCCGCAACACCGCAGGATGACTTCAGGCCCTAATCTGGTTCCGGCACGGCACACTGAGCCTTTGGTTATTTCCTCTTCCTGGTGGGAAATGAGAGTTAAATTTGCCCGTCCAGACACCTCCAGCTAGTCTCCAATTGGTGTTCCCTATTCCTGTTCATCTTCCGCAGAAATTGCAAACTGGGCCAAACAGGAGGTTAAAGGCGCTGACTCTCCAAGTGGGGAGAGTGTTAGTAAAGCGTCTGGAATGTTGCAGCCGAGTACCAGGGGAGGGAAACTGAGACATATTTGAACACGTCTCCCGTTCACATGGTTGATCATACTCGGGGTTCCACATGCATGTTTTAGCTGAAGGAAGAATACCTTAAACCTGGAGAGTTGAGACCCGCGTAATGGGTACCATGCAATATGACTTCAAAGGGTCTTCATTTGCTCACCGAACCTCTCCAATTCTATCACTGCTGCGTTTATGCCACTGTACACACGCTTGATTCTCTTTTGGAGACATAGCAATCCATAGGTTTTAAGATACTTACTAGTCAGGTACATTCTTAGGCGTTTAATATGGGGTGTTGAGTCCATTTCGTTGAGCAAGGAGTAGCTCTTGTCTATTCCATATTTGGCTTAAGGAACTTTATCTGTGCTCATTTCAATCTCTTGTTATATGCAGCACCCCAACTCACCTTTCCCCTTATGCAAGCATAAGGTGGTTTTCTAAATTTGAGACCCTGTTCTGTTTTGGAATTCAGTTCCTGTGTAGCCAAGTTTACATTCCGTGTATTAGTGATATCTTATGATGTTTCTTTTTCTGTGTGACTTATTTCAGTTAGAATCATCGTACCTGAATCCACTCATTATGCTGCTATGGGCCTGATGACATAGATTTCATTGCTGAGTGATACTGCATTGTACGTAAGTACCACAAGTTCTTTATCCATTTTTCACTTTCTGTGATATTGAAGTTGTACAGTAAACGAGGTTCTTGTAAACAGAGGCGTCCCAAACTTTGGGGTGGCTGTGTCTTTTTGATTTTAATTTCCCTAAGCTGTAGGACCATAAGTGGAAGTGCCCTAGGCGCTGTTGCTTTGTTTTTTAGATGTTTCAGGAAACACCATACACTTCTCCCTAGTGTCTGTTGGCAATTTACATCCCGCCCATCAGCATAACAAGGCTCCCAGTTCTCCATGGCCTGTCCTGCCTTTCTGGATTTTACACTTTTTTCAGATGGCCCTTTTGACCGGGGGGAAGTGAGACTTCATTGTAGTGGAGATTTCCTCTGCAAGCTTGCTTGGTTGGCCAAAAAGGGCGTATGCGTTTTTTCCTGAATATATTCAGGAAAAAACGCATACGCCCTTTTTGGCCAAGTGCATCATTGTGGACGTTCTGCCTCTTTTCCTATGCTTTCAATGCAATTCCAGTCTACCTCCTGAAATCGGTTTCCTGCAATTCTGCCCCGCTTTCAAGTCCTCTTGGCAGCCTTACTTCAGTCTATTTTTGGACGATAGCTGTCATTTATAACTCTGCAGGTTTGTGAATTACAGTGCCCCTGAGCTCCTTTCTTCAACTCGCTTTCTTTTGAGCTGGCCGCAACACCGCAGGATGGCTTCAGGCCCTAATCTGGTTCCGGCCCGGCACGCTGAGCCTTTGGTTATTTCCTCTTCCTGGTGGGAAATGAGAGTTAAATTTGCCGGTCCAGACACCTCCAGCTAGTCTCTCATTGGTGTTCCCTATTCCTGTTCATCTTCCGCAGAAATTGCAAACTGGGCCAAACAGGAGGTTAAAGGCGCTGACTCTCCAAGTGTGGAGAGTGTTAGTAAAGCGTCTGGAATGTTGCACCCGAGTACCAGGGGAGGAAAACTGAGACATATTTGAACACGTCTCCCGTTCACATGGTTGATCATACTCTGGGTTCCACATGCATGTTTTAGCTGAAGGAAGAATACCTTAAACCTGGAGAGTTGAGACCCGTGGAATGGGTACCATGCAATATGACTTCAAAGGGTCTTCATTTGCTCACCGAACCTCTCCAATCCTATCACTGCTGCGTTTATGCCCCTGTACACACGCTTGATTCTCTTTTGGAGACATAGCAATCCATAGGTTTTAAGATACTTACTAGTCAGGTACATTCTTAGGCGTTTAATATGGGGTGTTGAGTCCATTTCGTTGAGCAAGGAGTAGCTCTTGTCTAGTCCATATTTGGCTTAAGGAACTTTATCTGTGCTCATTTCAATCTCTGGTTTTATGCAGCACCCCAACTCACCTTTCCCCTTAAGCAAGCATAAGTTGGTTTTCTAAATTTGAGACACTGTTCTGTTTTGGAATTCAGTTCCTGTGTAGCCAAGTTTACATTCCGTGTATTAGTGATATCTTATGATGTTTCTTTTTCTGTGTGACTTATTTCAGTGAGAATCATCGTACCTGAATCCACTCATTATGCTGCTACGGGCCTGATGACATAGATTTCATTGCTGAGTGATACTGCATTGTACGTAAGTACCACAAGTTCTTTATCCATTTTTCACTTTCTGTGATATTGAACTTGTACGGTAAACGAGGTTCTTGTAAACAGAGGCGTCCCAAACTTTGGGGTGGCTGTGTCTTTTTGATTTTAATTTCCCTAAGCTATAGGACCATAAGTGGAAGTGCCCTAGGCTCTGTTGCTTTGTTTTTTAGATGTTTCAGGAAACACCATACACTTCTCCCAAGTGTCTGTTGGCAATTTACATCCCGCCCATCAGCATAACAAGGCTCCCAGTTCTCCATGGCCTGTCCTGCCTTTCTGGATTTTACACTTTTTTCAGATGGCCCTTTTGACCGGGGGGAAGTGAGACTTCATTGTAGTGCAGATTTCCTTTGCAAGCTTGCTTGGTTGGACAAAAAGGGCGTATGCGTTTTTTCCTGAATATATTCAGGAAAAAACCCATATGCCCTTTATGGCCAAGTGCATCATTGTCGACATTCTGCCTCTTTTCATGAGTTTAAAATGCAATCCGATTCCGATTCCTCCTGAAATCGGTTTCCTGCAATTCTGCCCCACTTTCAAGTCCTCTTGGCAGCCCTACTTCAGTATATATTTGGACAATAGCTGTCATTTATAAATCTGCAGGTTTGTGAATTACAGTGCCCCTGAGCTCCTTTCTTCAACTCGCTTTCTTCTGAGATGGCCACAACACCGCAAGATGGCTTCAGGCCCTAATCTGGTTCCGGCACGGCATGCTGAGCATTTGGTTTATTCCACTTCCCTGTGGGAAATGAGAGTTAAATTTGCCCGTCCAGACACCTCCAGCTAGTCTCTCATTGGTGTTCCCTATTCCTGTTCATCTTCCGCAGAAATTGCAAACTTGGCCAAACAGGAGGTTAAAGGCGCTGACTCTCCAAGTGGGGAGAGTGTTAGTAAAGCGTCTGGAATGTTGCACCCGAGTACCACGGGAGGAAAACTGAGACATATTAGAACACGTCTCCCGTTCACACAGTTGATCATACTCTGGGTTCCACATGCATGTTTTAGCTGAAGGAAGAATACCTTAAAACTGGGTAGTTGAAACCCGTGGAATGGGTACCATGCAATATGACTTCAAAGGGTCTTCATTTGCTCACTGAACCTCTCCAATCCTATCACTGCTGCGTTTATGCCCCTGTACACATGCTTGATTCTCTTTCGGAGACATAGCAATCCATAGGTTTTAAGATACTTACTAGTCAGGTACATTCTTAGGCGTTTAATATGTGGTGTTGAGTCCATTTTGTTGAGCAAGGAGTAGCTCTTGTCTATTCCATATTTGGCTTAAGGAACTTTATCTGTGCTCATTTCAATCTCTGGTTTTATGCAGCACCCCAACTCACCTTTCCCCTTAAGCAAGCATAAGTTGGTTTTCTAAATTTGAGACCCTGTTCTGTTTTGAAATTCAGTTCCTGTGTAGCCAAGTTTACATTCCGTGTATTACTGATATCTTATGATGTTTCTTTTTCTGTGTGACTTATTTCAGTTAGAATCATCATACCTGAATCCACTCATTGTGCTGCTAAGGGCCTGATGACATAGATTTCATTGCTGAGTGATATTGCTTTGTAAGTAAATACCACACCTTCTTTATCCATTTTTCACTTTCTGTGATGTTGAACTTGTACGGTAAACGAGGTTCTTGTAAACAGAGGTGTCCCAAACTTTGGGGTGGCTGTGTCTTTTTGATTTTAATTTCCCTAAACTATAGGACCATAAGTGGAAGTGCCCTAGGCTCTGTTGCTTTGTTTTTTAGATGTTTCAGGAAACACCATACACTTCTCCCGAGTGTCTGTTGGCAATTTACATCCCGCCCATCAGCATAACAAGGCTCCCAGTTCTCCATGGCCTGTCCTGCCTTTCTGGATTTTACACTTTTTTCAGATGGCCCTTTTGACCGGGGGGAAGTGAGACTTCATTGTAGTGCAGATTTCCTTTGCAAGCTTGCTTGGTTGGCCAAAAAGGGCGTATGCGTTTTTTCCTGAATATATTCAGGAAAAAACGCATACGCCCTTTTTGGCCAAGTGCATCATTGTGGACGTTCTGCCTCTTTTCCTATGCTTTCAATGCAATTCCAGTCTACCTCCTGAAATCGGTTTCCTGCAATTCTGCCCCGCTTTCGAGTCCTCTTGGCAGCCTTACTTCAGTATATTTTGGACGATAGCTGTCATTTATAACTCTGCAGGTTTGTGAATTACAGTGCCCCTGAGCTCCTTTCTTCAACTGGCTTTCTTGTGACCTGTCCGCAACACCGCAGGATGGCTTCAGGCCCTAATCTGGTTCCGGCACGGCACGCTGAGCCTTTGGTTATTTCCTCTTCCTGGTGGGAAATGAGAGTTAAATTTGCCCGTCCAGACACCTCCAGCTAGTCTCTCATTGGTGTTCCCTATTCCTGTTCATCTTCCGCAGAAATTGCAAACTGGGCTAAACAGGAAGTTAAAGGCGCTGACTCTCCAAGTGGGGAGAGTGTTAGTAAAGCGTCTGGAATGTTGCACCCGAGTACCAGGGGAGGAAAACTGAGACATATTTGAACACGTCTCCCGTTCACACGGTGGATCATACTCTGGGTTCCACATGCATGTTTTAGCTGAAGGAAGAATACCTTAAACCTGGAGAGTTGAGACCCGTGGAATGGGTACCATGCAATATGACTTCAAAGGGTCTTCATTTGTTCACCGAAACTCTCCAATCCTATCACTGCTGCGTTTATGCGCCTGTACACATGCTTGATTCTCTTTCGGAGACATAGCAATTCATAGGTTTTAAGATACTTACTAGTCAGGTACATTCTTAGGCGTTTAATATGCGGTGTTGAGTCCATTTCGTTGAGCAAGGAGTAGCTGTTGTCTATTCCATATTTGGCTTAAGGAACTTTATCTGTGCTCGTTTCAATCTCTGGTTTTATGCAGCACCCCAACTCACCTTTCCCCTTAAGCAAGCATAAGTTGGTTTTCTAAATTTGAGACCCTGTTCTGTTCTGTAATTCAGTTCCTGTGTAGCCAAGTTTACATTCCGTGTATTACTGATATCTTATGAAGTTTCTTTTTCTGTGTGACTTATTTCAGTTAGAATCATCATACCTGAATCCACTCATTGTGCTGCTAAGGGCCTTATGATATAGATTTCATTGCTGAGTGATATTGCTTTGTAAGTAAATACCACACCTTCTTTATCCATTTTTCACTTTCTGCGATGTTGAACTTGTACGGTAAACGAGGTTCTTGTAAACAGAGGCGTCCCAAACTTTGGGGTGGCTGTGTCTTTTTGATTTTAATTTCCCTAAGCTATAGGACCATAAGTGGAAGTGCCCTAGGCTCTGTTGCTTTGTTTTTTAGATGTTTCAGGAAACACCATACACTTCTCCCGAGTGTCTGTTGGCAATTTACATCCCGTCCATCAGCATAACAAGGCTTCCAGTTCTCCATGGCCTGTCCTGCCTTTCTGGATTTTACACTTTTTTCAGATGGCCCTTTTGACCGGGGGGAAGTGAGACTTCATTGTAGTGCAGATTTCCTTTGCAAGCTTGCTTGGTTGGCCAAAAAGGGCGTATGCGTTTTTTCCTGAATATATTCAGGAAAAAACGCATACGCCCTTTTTGGCCAAGTGCATCATTGTGGACGTTCTGCCTCTTTTCCTATGCTTTCAATGCAATTCCAGTCTCCCTCCTGAAATCGGTTTCCTGCAATTCTGCCCCGCTTTCAAGTCCTCTTGGCAGCCTTACTTCAGTATATTTTTGGACGATAGCTGTCATTTATAACTCTGCAGGTTTGTGAATTACAGTGCCCCTGAGCTCCTTTCTTCAACTCGCTTTCTTTTGAGCTGGCCGCAACACCGCAGGATGGCTTCAGGCCCTAATCTGGTTCCGGCACGGCACGCTGAGCCTTTGGTTATTTCCTCTTCCTGGTGGGAAATGAGAGTTAAATTTGTCCGTCCAGACACCTCCAGCTAGTCTCTCATTGGTGTTCCCTATTCCTGTTCATCTTCCGCAGAAATTGCAAACTGGGCCAAACAGGAAGTTAAAGGCGCTGACTCTCCAAGTGGGGAGAGTGTTAGTAAAGCGTCTGGAATGTTGCACCCGAGTACCAGGGGAGGAAAACTGAGACATATTTGAACACGTCTCCCGTTCACATGGTTGATCATACTCTGGGTTCCACATGCATGTTTTAGCTGAAGGAAGAATACCTTAAACCTGGAGAGTTGAGACCCGTGGAATGGGTACCATGCAATATGACTTCAAAGGGTCTTCATTTGCTCACCGAACCTCTCCAATCCTATCACTGCTGCGTTTATGCCCCTGTACACACGCTTGATTCTCTTTTGGAGACATAGCAATCCATAGGTGTTAAGATACTTACTAGTCAGGTACATTCTTAGGCGATTAATATGGGGCGTTGAGTCCATTTCGTTGAGCAAGGAGTAGCTCTTGTCTATTCCATATTTGGCTTAAGGAATTTATCTGTGCTCATTTCAATCTCTGGTTTTATGCAGCACCCCAACTCACCTTTCCCCTTAAGCAAGCAGAAGTTGGTTTTCTAAGTTTGAGACCCTGTTCTGTTCTGTAATTCAGTTCCTGTGTAGCCAAGTTTACATTCCGTGTATTACTGATAACTTATGATGTTTCTTTTTCTGTGTGACTTATTTCAGTTAGAATCATCATACCTGAATCCACTCATTGTGCTGCTAAGGGCCTGATGACATAGATTTCATTGCTGAGTGATATTGCTTTGTAAGTAAATACCACATGTTCTTTATCCATTTTTCACTTTCTGCAATGTTGAACTTGTACTGTAAACGAGGTTCTTGTAAACAGAGGCGTCCCAAACTTTGGGGTGGCTGTGTCTTTTTGATTTTAATTTCCCTAAGCTATAGGACCATAAGTGGAAGTGCCCTAGGCTCTGTTGCTTTGTTTTTTAGATGTTTCAGGAAACACCATACACTTCTCCCGAGTGTCTGTTGGCAATTTACATCCCGCCCATCAGCATAACGAGGCTCCCAGTTCTCCATGGCCTGTCCTGCCTTTCTGGATTTTACACTTTTTTCAGATGGCCCTTTTGACCGGGGGGAAGTGAGACTTCATTGTAGTGCAGATTTCCTTTGCAAGCTTGCTTGGTTGGCCAAAAAGGGCGTATGCGTTTTTTCCTGAATATATTCAGGAAAAAACGCATACGCCCTTTTTGGCCAAGTGCATCATTGTGGACGTTCTGCCTCTTTTCCTATGCTTTCAATGCAATTCCAGTCTCCCTCCTGAAATCGGTTTCCTGCAATTCTGCCCCGCTTTCAAGTCCTCTTGGCAGCCTTACTTCAGTATATTTTTGGACGATAGCTGTCATTTATAACTCTGCAGGTTTGTGAATTACAGTGCCCCTGAGCTCCTTTCTTCAACTCGCTTTCTTTTGAGCTGGCCGCAACACCGCAGGATGGCTTCAGGCCCTAATCTGGTTCCGGCCCGGCACGCTGAGCCTTTGGTTATTTCCTCTTCCTGGTGGGAAATGAGAGTTAAATTTGCCGGTCCAGACACCTCCAGCTAGTCTCTCATTGGTGTTCCCTATTCCTGTTCATCTTCCGCAGAAATTGCAAACTGGGCCAAACAGGAGGTTAAAGGCACTGACTCTCCAAGTGGGGAGAGTGTTAGTAAAGCGTCTGGAATGTTGCACCCGAGTACCAGGGGAGGAAAACTGAGACATATTTGAACACGTCTCCCGTTCACATGGTTGATCATACTCTGGGTTCCACATGCATGTTTTAGCTGAAGGAAGAATACCTTAAACCTGGAGAGTTGAGACCCGTGGAATGGGTACCATGCAATATGACTTCAAAGGGTCTTCATTTGCTCACCGAACCTCTCCAATCCTATCACTGCTGCGTTTATGCCCCTGTACACACGCTTGATTCTCTTTTGGAGACATAGCAATCCATAGGTTTTAAGATACTTACTAGTCAGGTACATTCTTAGGCGTTTAATATGGGGTGTTGAGTCCATTTCGTTGAGCAAGGAGTAGCTCTTGTCTAGTCCATATTTGGCTTAAGGAACTTTATCTGTGCTCATTTCAATCTCTGGTTTTATGCAGCACCCCAACTCACCTTTTCCCTTAAGCAAGCATAAGTTGGTTTTCTAAATTTGAGACACTGTTCTGTTTTGGAATTCAGTTCCTGTGTAGCCAAGTTTACATTCCGTATATTAGTGATATCTTATGATGTTTCTTTTTCTGTGTGACTTATTTCAGTGAGAATCATCGTACCTGAATCCACTCATTATGCTGCTACGGGCCTGATGACATAGATTTCATTGCTGAGTGATACTGCATTGTACGTAAGTACCACAAGTTCTTTATCCATTTTTCACTTTCTGTGATATTGAACTTGTACGGTAAACGAGGTTCTTGTAAACAGAGGCGTCCCAAACTTTGGGGTGGCTGTGTCTTTTTGATTTTAATTTCCCTAAGCTATAGGACCATAAGTGGAAGTGCCCTAGGCTCTGTTGCTTTGTTTTTTAGATGTTTCAGGAAACACCATACACTTCTCCCGAGTGTCTGTTGGCAATTTACATCCCGCCCATCAGCATAACAAGGCTCCCAGTTCTCCATGGCCTGTCCTGCCTTTCTGGATTTTACACTTTTTACAGATGGCCCTTTTGACCGGGGGGAAGTGAGACTTCATTGTAGTGCAGATTTCCTTTGCAAGCTTGCTTGGTTGGCCAAAAAGGGCATATGCGTTTTTTCCTGAATATATTCAGGAAAAAACGCATATGCCCTTTTTGGCCAAGTGCATCATTGTCGACATTCTGCCTCTTTTCATGAGTTTAAAATGCAATCCGATTCCGATTCCTCCTGAAATCGGTTTCCTGCAATTCTGCCCCACTTTCAAGTCCTCTTGGCAGCCCTACTTCAGTATATATTTGGACAATAGCTGTCATTTATAAATCTGCAGGTTTGTGAATTACAGTGCCCCTGAGCTCCTTTCTTCAACTCGCTTTCTTCTGAGCTGGCCACAACACCGCAAGATGGCTTCAGGCCCTAATCTGGTTCCGGCACGGCATGCTGAGCATTTGGTTTATTCCTCTTCCCTGTGGGAAATGAGAGTTAAATTTGCCCGTCCAGACACCTCCAGCTAATCTCTCATTGGTTCTCCCTATTCCTGTTCATCTTCCGCAGAAATTGCAAACTTGGCCAAACAGGAGGTTAAAGGCGCTGACTCTCCAAGTGGGGAGAGTGTTAGTAAAGCGTCTGGAATGTTGCACCCGAGTACCACGGGAGGAAAACTGAGATATATTAAAACACGTCTCCCGTTCACACAGTTGATCATACTCTGGGTTCCACATGCATGTTTTAGCTGAAGGAAGAATACCTTAAAACTGGGTAGTTGAAACCCGTGGAATGGGTACCATGCAATATGACTTCAAAGGGTCTTCATTTGCTCACCGAACCTCTCCAATCCTATCACTGCTGCGTTTATGCCCCTGTACACATGCTTGATTCTCTTTCGGAGACATAGCAATCCATAGGTTTTAAGATACTTACTAGTCAGGTACATTCTTAGGCGTTTAATATGTGGTGTTGAGTCCATTTTGTTGAGCAAGGAGTAGCTCTTGTCTATTCCATATTTGGCTTAAGGAACTTTATCTGTGCTCATTTCAATCTCTGGTTTTATGCAGCACCCCAACTCACCTTTCCCCTTAAGCAAGCATAAGTTGGTTTTCTAAATTTGAGACCCTGTTCTGTTTTGGAATTCAGTTCCTGTGTAGCCAAGTTTACATTCCGTGTATTACTGATATCTTATGATGTTTCTTTTTCTGTGTGACTTATTTCAGTTAGAATCATCATACCTGAATCCACTCATTGTGCTGCTAAGGGCCTGATGACATAGATTTCATTGCTGAGTGATATTGCTTTGTAAGTAAATACCACAGCTTCTTTATCCATTTTTCACTTTCTGCGATGTTGAACTTGTACTGTAAACGAGGTTCTTGTAAACAGAGGCGTCCCAAACTTTGGGGTGGCTGTGTCTTTTTGATTTTAATTTCCCTAAGCTATAGGACCATAAGTGGAAGTGCCCTAGGCTCTGTTGCTTTGTTGTTTAGATGTTTCAGGAAACACCATACACTTCTCCCGAGTGTCTGTTGGCAATTTACATCCCGCCCATCAGCATAACAAGGCTCCCAGTTCTCCATGGCCTGTCCTGCCTTTCTGGATTTTACACTTTTTTCAGATGGCCCTTTTGACCGGGGGAAAGTGAGACTTCATTGTAGTGCAGATTTCCTCTGCAAGCTTGCTTGGTTGGCCAAAAAGGGCGTATCCGTTTTTTCCTGAATATATTCAGGAAAAAACGCATATACCCTTTTTGGCCAAGTGCATCATTGTGGACGTTCTGCCTCTTTTCCTATGCTTTCAATGCAATTCCAGTCTACCTCCTGAAATCGGTTTCCTGCAATTCTGCCCCGCTTTCAAGTCCTCTTGGCAGCCTTACTTCAGTCTATTTTTCGACGATAGCTGTCATTTATAACTCTGCAGGTTTGTGAATTACAGTGCCCCTGAGCTCCTTTCTTCAACTCGCTTTCTTGTGACCTGGCCGCAACACCGCAGGATGGCTTCAGGCCCTAATCTGGTTCCGGCACGGCACGCTGAGCCTTTGGTTATTTCCTCTTCCTGGTGGGAAATGAGAGTTAAATTTGCCCGTCCAGACACCTCCAGCTAGTCTCTCATTGGTTCTCCCTATTCCTGTTCATCTTCCACAGAAATTGCAAACTGGGCCAAACAGGAGGTTAAAGGCGCTGACTCTCCAAGTGGGGAGAGTGTTAGTAAAGCGTCTGGAATGTTGCACCCGAGTACCAGGGGAGGAAAACTGAGACATATTTGAACACGTCTCCCGTTCACACGGTGGATCATACTCTGGGTTCCACATGCATGTTTTAGCTGAAGGAAGAATACCATAAACCTGGAGAGTTGAAACCCGTGGAATGGGTACCATGCAATATGACTTCAAAGGGTCTTCATTTGCTCACCGAACCTCTCCAATCCTATCACTGCTGCATTTATGCCCCTGTACACACGCTTGATTCTCTTTTGGAGACATAGCAATCCATAGGTTTTAAGATACTTACTAGTCAGGTACATTCTTAGGCGTTTAATATGGGGTGTTGAGTCCATTTCGTTGAGCAAGGAGTAGCTCTTGTCTATTCCATATTTGGCTTAAGGAACTTTATCTGTGCTCATTTCAATCTCTGGTTTTATGCAGCACCCCAACTCACCTTTCCCCTTAAGCAAGCATAAGTTGGTTTTCTAAATTTGAGACCCTGCTCTGTTTTGGAATTCAGTTCCTGTGTAGCCAAGTTTACATTCCGTGTATTACTGATATCTTATGATGTTTCTTTTTCTGTGTGACTTATTTCAGTTAGAATCATCGTACCTGAATCCACTCATTATGCTGCTACGGGCCTGATGACATAGATTTGATTGCTGAGTGATACTGCATTGTACGTAAGTACCACAAGTTCTTTATCCATTTTTCACTTTCTGTGATATTGAACTTGTACGGTAAACGAGGTTCTTGTAAACAGAGGCGTCCCAAACTTTGGGGTGGCTGTGTCTTTTTGATTTTAATTTCCCTAAGCTATAGGACCATAAGTGGAAGTGCCCTAGGCTCTGTTGCTTTGTTTTTTAGATGTTTCAGGAAACACCATACACTTCTCCCGAGTGTCTGTTGGCAATTTACATCCCGCCCATCAGCATAACAAGGCTCCCAGTTCTCCATGGCCTGTCCTGCCTTTCTGGATTTTACACTTTTTTCAGATGGCCCTTTTGACCGGGGGGAAGTGAGACTTCATTGTAGTGCAGATTTCCTCTGCAAGCTTGCTTGGTTGGCCAAAAAGGGCGTATGCGTTTTTTCCTGAATATATTCAGGAAAAAACGCATACGCCCTTTTTGGCCAAGTGCATCATTGTGGACGTTCTGCCTCTTTTCCTATGCTTTCAATGCAATTCCAGTCTACCTCCTGAAATCGGTTTCCTGCAATTCTGCCCCGCTTTCAAGTCCTCTTGGCAGCCTTACTTCAGTATATTTTTGGACGATAGCTGTCATTTATAACTCTGCAGGTTTGTGAATTACAGTGCCCCTGAGCTCCTTTCTTCAACTCGCTTTCTTTTGAGCTGGCCGCAACACCGCAGGATGGCTTCAGGCCCTAATCTGGTTCCGGCCCGGCACGCTGAGCCTTTGGTTATTTCCTCTTCCTGGTGGGAAATGAGAGTTAAATTTGCCGGTCCAGACACCTCCAGCTAGTCTCTCATTGGTGTTCCCTATTCCTGTTCATCTTCCACAGAAATTGCAAACTGGGCCAAACAGGAGGTTAAAGGCGCTGACTCTCCAAGTGGGGAGAGTGTTAGTAAAGCGTCTAGGATGTTGCACCCGAGTACCAGGGGAGGAAAACTGAGACATATTTTAACACGTCTCCCGTTCACATGGTTGATCATACTCTGGGTTCCACATGCATGTTTTAGCTGAAGGAAGAATACCTTAAACCTGGAGAGTTGAGACCCGTGGAATGGGTACCATGCAATATGACTTCAAAGGGTCTTCATTTGCTCACCGAACCTCTCCAATCCTATCACTGCTGCGTTTATGCCCCTGTACACACGCTTGATGCTCTTTTGGAGACATAGCAATCCATAGGTGTTAAGATACTTACTAGTCAGGTACATTCTTAGGCGATTAATATGGGGCGTTGAGTCCATTTCGTTGAGCAAGGAGTAGCTCTTGTCTATTCCATATTTGGCTTAAGGAATTTATCTGTGCTCATTTCAATCTCTGGTTTTATGCAGCACCCCAACTCACCTTTCCCCTTAAGCAAGCAGAAGTTGGTTTTCTAAGTTTGAGACCCTGTTCTGTTCTGTAATTCAGTTCCTGTGTAGCCAAGTTTACATTCCGTGTATTACTGATAACTTATGATGTTTCTTTTTCTGTGTGACTTATTTCAGTTAGAATCATCATACCTGAATCCACTCATTGTGCTGCTAAGGGCCTGATGACATAGATTTCATTGCTGAGTGATATTGCTTTGTAAGTAAATACCACATGTTCTTTATCCATTTTTCACTTTCTGCGATGTTGAACTTGTACTGTAAACGAGGTTCTTGTAAACAGAGGCGTCCCAAACTTTGGGGTGGCTGTGTCTTTTTGATTTTAATTTCCCTAAGCTATAGGACCATAAGTGGAAGTGCCCTAGGCTCTGTTGCTTTGTTTTTTAGATGTTTCAGGAAACACCATACACTTCTCCCGAGTGTCTGTTGGCAATTTACATCCCGCCCATCAGCATAACAAGGCTCCCAGTTCTCCATGGCCTGTCCTGCCTTTCTGGATTTTACACTTTTTTCAGATGGCCCTTTTGACCGGGGGGAAGTGAGACTTCATTGTAGTGCAGATTTCCTTTGCAAGCTTGCTTGGTTGGCCAAAAAGGGCGTATGCGTTTTTTCCTGAATATATTCAGGAAAAAACGCATACGCCCTTTTTGGCCAAGTGCATCACTGTGGACGTTCTGCCTCTTTTCCTATGCTTTCAATGCAATTCCAGTCTACCTCCTGAAATCGGTTTCCTGCAATTCTGCCCCGCTTTCAAGTCCTCTTGGCAGCCTTACTTCAGTATATTTTTGGACGATAGCTGTCATTTATAACTCTGCAGGTTTGTGAATTACAGTGCCCCTGAGCTCCTTTCTTCAACTCGCTTTCTTGTGACCTGGCCGCAACACCGCAGGATGGCTTCAGGCCCTAATCTGGTTCCGGCACGGCACGCTGAGCCTTTGGTTATTTCCTCTTCCTGGTGGGAAATGAGAGTTAAATTTGCCCGTCCAGACACCTCCAGCTAGTCTCTCATTGGTTCTCCCTATTCCTGTTCATCTTCCGCAGAAATTGCAAACTGGGCCAAACAGGAGGTTAAAGGCGCTGACTCTCCAAGTGGGGAGAGTGTTAGTAAAGCGTCTGGAATGTTGCACCCGAGTACCAGGGGAGGAAAACTGAGACATATTTGAACACGTCTCCCGTTCACACGGTGGATCATACTCTGGGTTCCACATGCATGTTTTAGCTGAAGGAAGAATACCTTAAACCTGGAGAGTTGAAACCCGTGGAATGGGTACCATGCAATATGACTTCAAAGGGTCTTCATTTGCTCACCGAACCTCTCCAATCCTATCACTGCTGCATTTATGCCCCTGTACACACGCTTGATTCTCTTTTGGAGACATAGCAATCCATAGGTTTTAAGATACTTACTAGTCAGGTACATTCTTAGGCGTTTAATATGGGGTGTTGAGTCCATTTCGTTGAGCAAGGAGTAGCTCTTGTCTATTCCATATTTGGCTTAAGGAACTTTATCTGTGCTCATTTCAATCTCTGGTTTTATGCAGCACCCCAACTCACCTTTCCCCTTAAGCAAGCATAAGTTGGTTTTCTAAATTTGAGACCCTGCTCTGTTTTGGAATTCAGTTCCTGTGTAGCCAAGTTTACATTCCGTGTATTACTGATATCTTATGATGTTTCTTTTTCTGTGTGACTTATTTCAGTTAGAATCATCGTACCTGAATCCACTCATTATGCTGCTACGGGCCTGATGACATAGATTTGATTGCTGAGTGATACTGCATTGTACGTAAGTACCACAAGTTCTTTATCCATTTTTCACTTTCTGTGATATTGAACTTGTACGGTAAACGAGGTTCTTGTAAACAGAGGCGTCCCAAACTTTGGGGTGGCTGTGTCTTTTTGATTTTAATTTCCCTAAGCTATAGGACCATAAGTGGAAGTGCCCTAGGCTCTGTTGCTTTGTTGTTTAGATGTTTCAGGAAACACCATACACTTCTCCCGAGTGTCTGTTGGCAATTTACATCCCGCCCATCAGCATAACAAGGCTCCCAGTTCTCCATGGCCTGTCCTGCCTTTCTGGATTTTACACTTTTTTCAGATGGCCCTTTTGACCGGGGGGAAGTGAGACTTCATTGTAGTGCAGATTTCCTCTGCAAGCTTGCTTGGTTGGCCAAAAAGGGCGTATGCGTTTTTTCCTGAATATATTCAGGAAAAAACGCATACGCCCTTTTTGGCCAAGTGCATCATTGTGGACGTTCTGCCTCTTTTCCTATGCTTTCAATGCAATTCCAGTCTACCTCCTGAAATCGGTTTCCTGCAATTCTGCCCCGCTTTCAAGTCCTCTTGGCAGCCTTACTTCAGTATATTTTTGGACGATAGCTGTCATTTATAACTCTGCAGGTTTGTGAATTACAGTGCCCCTGAGCTCCTTTCTTCAACTCGCTTTCTTTTGAGCTGGCCGCAACACCGCAGGATGGCTTCAGGCCCTAATCTGGTTCCGGCCCGGCACGCTGAGCCTTTGGTTATTTCCTCTTCCTGGTGGGAAATGAGAGTTAAATTTGCCGGTCCAGACACCTCCAGCTAGTCTCTCATTGGTGTTCCCTATTCCTGTTCATCTTCCACAGAAATTGCAAACTGGGCCAAACAGGAGGTTAAAGGCGCTGACTCTCCAAGTGGGGAGAGTGTTAGTAAAGCGTCTAGGATGTTGCACCCGAGTACCAGGGGAGGAAAACTGAGACATATTTTAACACGTCTCCCGTTCACATGGTTGATCATACTCTGGGTTCCACATGCATGTTTTAGCTGAAGGAAGAATACCTTAAACCTGGAGAGTTGAGACCCGTGGAATGGGTACCATGCAATATGACTTCAAAGGGTCTTCATTTGCTCACCGAACCTCTCCAATCCTATCACTGCTGCGTTTATGCCCCTGTACACACGCTTGATTCTCTTTTGGAGACATAGCAATCCATAGGTGTTAAGATACTTACTAGTCAGGTACATTCTTAGGCGATTAATATGGGGCGTTGAGTCCATTTCGTTGAGCAAGGAGTAGCTCTTGTCTATTCCATATTTGGCTTAAGGAATTTATCTGTGCTCATTTCAATCTCTGGTTTTATGCAGCACCCCAACTCACTTTTCCCCTTAAGCAAGCAGAAGTTGGTTTTCTAAGTTTGAGACCCTTTTCTGTTCTGTAATTCAGTTCCTGTGTAGCCAAGTTTACATTCCGTGTATTACTGATAACTTATGATGTTTCTTTTTCTGTGTGACTTATTTCAGTTAGAATCATCATACCTGAATCCACTCATTGTGCTGCTAAGGGCCTGATGACATAGATTTCATTGCTGAGTGATATTGCTTTGTAAGTAAATACCACATGTTCTTTATCCATTTTTCACTTTCTGCGATGTTGAACTTGTACTGTAAACGAGGTTCTTGTAAACAGAGGCGTCCCAAACTTTGGGGTGGCTGTGTCTTTTTGATTTTAATTTCCCTAAGCTATAGGACCATAAGTGGAAGTGCCCTAGGCTCTGTTGCTTTGTTTTTTAGATGTTTCAGGAAACACCATACACTTCTCCCGAGTGTCTGTTGGCAATTTACATCCCGCCCATCAGCATAACAAGGCTCCCAGTTCTCCATGGCCTGTCCTGCCTTTCTGGATTTTACACTTTTTTCAGATGGCCCTTTTGACCGGGGGGAAGTGAGACTTCATTGTAGTGCAGATTTCCTTTGCAAGCTTGCTTGGTTGGCCAAAAAGGGCGTATGCGTTTTTTCCTGAATATATTCAGGAAAAAACGCATACGCCCTTTTTGGCCAAGTGCATCATTGTGGACGTTCTGCCTCTTTTCCTATGCTTTCAATGCAATTCCAGTCTACCTCCTGAAATCGGTTTCCTGCAATTCTGCCCCGCTTTCAAGTCCTCTTGGCAGCCTTACTTCAGTATATTTTTGGACGATAGCTGTCATTTATAACTCTGCAGGTTTGTGAATTACAGTGCCCCTGAGCTCCTTTCTTCAACTCGCTTTCTTGTGACCTGGCCGCAACACCGCAGGATGGCTTCAGGCCCTAATCTGGTTCCGGCACGGCACGCTGAGCCTTTGGTTATTTCCTCTTCCTGGTGGGAAATGAGAGTTAAATTTGCCCGTCCAGACACCTCCAGCTAGTCTCTCATTGGTTCTCCCTATTCCTGTTCATCTTCCGCAGAAATTGCAAACTGGGCCAAACAGGAGGTTAAAGGCGCTGACTCTCCAAGTGGGGAGAGTGTTAGTAAAGCGTCTGGAATGTTGCACCCGAGTACCAGGGGAGGAAAACTGAGACATATTTGAACACGTCTCCCGTTCACACGGTGGATCATACTCTGGGTTCCACATGCATGTTTTAGCTGAAGGAAGAATACCTTAAACCTGGAGAGTTGAAACCCGTGGAATGGGTACCATGCAATATGACTTCAAAGGGTCTTCATTTGCTCACCGAACCTCTCCAATCCTATCACTGCTGCATTTATGCCCCTGTACACACGCTTGATTCTCTTTTGGAGACATAGCAATCCATAGGTTTTAAGATACTTACTAGTCAGGTACATTCTTAGGCGTTTAATATGGGGTGTTGAGTCCATTTCGTTGAGCAAGGAGTAGCTCTTGTCTATTCCATATTTGGCTTAAGGAACTTTATCTGTGCTCATTTCAATCTCTGGTTTTATGCAGCACCCCAACTCACCTTTCCCCTTAAGCAAGCATAAGTTGGTTTTCTAAATTTGAGACCCTGCTCTGTTTTGGAATTCAGTTCCTGTGTAACCAAGTTTACATTCCGTGTATTACTGATATCTTATGATGTTTCTTTTTCTGTGTGACTTATTTCAGTTAGAATCATCGTACCTGAATCCACTCATTATGCTGCTACGGGCCTGATGACATAGATTTGATTGCTGAGTGATACTGCATTGTACGTAAGTACCACAAGTTCTTTATCCATTTTTCACTTTCTGTGATATTGAACTTGTACGGTAAACGAGGTTCTTGTAAACAGAGGCGTCCCAAACTTTGGGGTGGCTGTGTCTTTTTGATTTTAATTTCCCTAAGCTATAGGACCATAAGTGGAAGTGCCCTAGGCTCTGTTGCTTTGTTGTTTAGATGTTTCAGGAAACACCATACACTTCTCCCGAGTGTCTGTTGGCAATTTACATCCCGCCCATCAGCATAACAAGGCTCCCAGTTCTCCATGGCCTGTCCTGCCTTTCTGGATTTTACACTTTTTTCAGATGGCCCTTTTGACCGGGGGGAAGTGAGACTTCATTGTAGTGCAGATTTCCTCTGCAAGCTTGCTTGGTTGGCCAAAAAGGGCGTATGCGTTTTTTCCTGAATATATTCAGGAAAAAACGCATATGCCCTTTTTGGCCAAGTGCATCATTGTGGACGTTCTGCCTCTTTTCCTATGCTTTCAATGCAATTCCAGTCTACCTCCTGAAATCGGTTTCCTGCAATTCTGCCCCGCTTTCAAGTCCTCTTGGCAGCCTTACTTCAGTCTATTTTTGGACGATAGCTGTCATTTATAACTCTGCAGGTTTGTGAATTACAGTGCCCCTGAGCTCCTTTCTTCAACTCGCTTTCTTGTGACCTGGCCGCAACACTGCAGGATGGCTTCAGGCCCTAATCTGGTTCCGGCACGGCACGCTGAGCCTTTGGTTATTTCCTCTTCCTGGTGGGAAATGAGAGTTAAATTTGCCCGTCCAGACACCTCCAGCTAGTCTCTCATTGGTGTTCCCTATTCCTGTTCATCTTCCACAGAAATTGCAAACTGGGCCAAACAGGAGGTTAAAGGCGCTGACTCTCCAAGTGGGGAGAGTGTTAGTAAAGCGTCTGGAATGTTGCACCCGAGTACCAGGGGAGGAAAACTGAGACATATTTGAACACGTCTCCCGTTCACACGGTTGATCATACTCTGGGTTCCACATGCATGTTTTAGCTGAAGGAAGAATACCTTAAACCTGGAGAGTTGAGACCCGTGGAATGGGTACCATGCAATATGACTTCAAAGGGTCTTCATTTGCTCACCGAACCTCTCCAATCCTATCACTGCTGCATTTATGCCCCTGTACACACGCTTGATTCTCTTTTGGAGACATAGCAATCCACAGGTTTTAAGATACTTACTAGTCAGGTACATTCTTAGGCGTTTAATATGGGGTGTTGAGTCCATTTCGTTGAGCAAGGAGTAGCTCTTGTCTATTCCATATTTGGCTTAAGGAACTTTATCTGTGCTCATTTCAATCTCTGGTTTTATGCAGCACCCCAACTCACCTTTCCCCTTAAGCAAGCATAAGTTGGTTTTCTAAATTTGAGACCCTGTTCTGTTTTGGAATTCAGTTCCTGTGTAGCCAAGTTTACATTCCGTGTATTAGTGATATCTTATGATGTTTCTTTTTCTGTGTGACTTATTTCAGTTAGAATCATCGTACCTGAATCCACTCATTATGCTGCTACGGGCCTGATGACATAGATTTGATTGCTGAGTGATACTGCATTGTACGTAAGTACCACAAGTTCTTTATCCATTTTTCACTTTCTGTGATATTGAACTTGTACGGTAAACGAGGTTCTTGTAAACAGAGGCGTCCCAAACTTTGGGGTGGCTGTGTCTTTTTGATTTTAATTTCCCTAAGCTATAGGACCATAAGTGGAAGTGCCCTAGGCTCTGTTGCTTTGTTGTTTAGATGTTTCAGGAAACACCATACACTTCTCCCGAGTGTCTGTTGGCAATTTACATCCCGCCCATCAGCATAACAAGGCTCCCAGTTCTCCATGGCCTGTCCTGCCTTTCTGGATTTTACACTTTTTTCAGATGGCCCTTTTGACCGGGGGGAAGTGAGACTTCATTGTAGTGCAGATTTCCTCTGCAAGCTTGCTTGGTTGGCCAAAAAGGGCGTATGCGTTTTTTCCTGAATATATTCAGGAAAAAACGCATACGCCCTTTTTGGCCAAGTGCATCATTGTGGACGTTCTGCCTCTTTTCCTATGCTTTCAATGCAATTCCAGTCTACCTCCTGAAATCGGTTTCCTGCAATTCTGCCCCGCTTTCAAGTCCTCTTGGCAGCCTTACTTCAGTATATTTTTGGACGATAGCTGTCATTTATAACTCTGCAGGTTTGTGAATTACAGTGCCCCTGAGCTCCTTTCTTCAACTCGCTTTCTTGTGACCTGGCCGCAACACCGCAGGATGGCTTCAGGCCCTAATCTGGTTCCGGCCCGGCACGCTGAGCCTTTGGTTATTTCCTCTTCCTGGTGGGAAATGAGAGTTAAATTTGCCGGTCCAGACACCTCCAGCTAGTCTCTCATTGGTGTTCCCTATTCCTGTTCATCTTCCACAGAAATTGCAAACTGGGCCAAACAGGAGGTTAAAGGCGCTGACTCTCCAAGTGGGGAGAGTGTTAGTAAAGCGTCTAGGATGTTGCACCCGAGTACCAGGGGAGGAAAACTGAGACATATTTTAACACGTCTCCCGTGCACATGGTTGATCATACTCTGGGTTCCACATGCATGTTTTAGCTGAAGGAAGAATACCTTAAACCTGGAGAGTTGAGACCCGTGGAATGGGTACCATGCAATATGACTTCAAAGGGTCTTCATTTGCTCACCGAACCTCTCCAATCCTATCACTGCTGCGTTTATGCCCCTGTACACACGCTTGATTCTCTTTTGGAGACATAGCAATCCATAGGTGTTAAGATACTTACTAGTCAGGTACATTCTTAGGCGATTAATATGGGGCGTTGAGTCCATTTCGTTGAGCAAGGAGTAGCTCTTGTCTATTCCATATTTGGCTTAAGGAATTTATCTGTGCTCATTTCAATCTCTGGTTTTATGCAGCACCCCAACTCACCTTTCCCCTTAAGCAAGCAGAAGTTGGTTTTCTAAGTTTGAGACCCTGTTCTGTTCTGTAATTCAGTTCCTGTGTAGCCAAGTTTACATTCCGTGTATTACTGATAACTTATGATGTTTCTTTTTCTGTGTGACTTATTTCAGTTAGAATCATCATACCTGAATCCACTCATTGTGCTGCTAAGGGCCTGATGACATAGATTTCATTGCTGAGTGATATTGCTTTGTAAGTAAATACCACATGTTCTTTATCCATTTTTCACTTTCTGCGATGTTGAACTTGTACTGTAAACGAGGTTCTTGTAAACAGAGGCGTCCCAAACTTTGGGGTGGCTGTGTCTTTTTGATTTTAATTTCCCTAAGCTATAGGACCATAAGTGGAAGTGCCCTAGGCTCTGTTGCTTTGTTTTTTAGATGTTTCAGGAAACACCATACACTTCTCCCGAGTGTCTGTTGGCAATTTACATCCCGCCCATCAGCATAACAAGGCTCCCAGTTCTCCATGGCCTGTCCTGCCTTTCTGGATTTTACACTTTTTTCAGATGGCCCTTTTGACCGGGGGGAAGTGAGACTTCATTGTAGTGCAGATTTCCTTTGCAAGCTTGCTTGGTTGGCCAAAAAGGGCGTATGCGTTTTTTCCTGAATATATTCAGGAAAAAACGCATACGGCCTTTTTCGCCAAGTGCATCATTGTGGACGTTCTGCCTCTTTTCCTATGCTTTCAATGCAATTCCAGTCTACCTCCTGAAATCGGTTTCCTGCAATTCTGCCCCGCTTTCAAGTCCTCTTGGCAGCCTTACTTCAGTATATTTTTGGACGATAGCTGTCATTTATAACTCTGCAGGTTTGTGAATTACAGTGCCCCTGAGCTCCTTTCTTCAACTCGCTTTCTTGTGACCTGGCCGCAACACCGCAGGATGGCTTCAGGCCCTAATCTGGTTCCGGCACGGCACGCTGAGCCTTTGGTTATTTCCTCTTCCTGGTGGGAAATGAGAGTTAAATTTGCCCGTCCAGACACCTCCAGCTAGTCTCTCATTGGTGTTCCCTATTCCTGTTCATCTTCCGCAGAAATTGCAAACTGGGCCAAACAGGATGTTAAAGGCGCTGACTCTCCAAGTGGGGAGAGTGTTAGTAAAGCGTCTGGAATGTTGCACCCGAGTACCAGGGGAGGAAAACTGAGACATATTTGAACACGTCTCCCGTTCACACGGTGGATCATACTCTGGGTTCCACATGCATGTTTTAGCTGAAGGAAGAATACCTTAAACCTGGAGAGTTGAAACCCGTGGAATGGGTACCATGCAATATGACTTCAAAGGGTCTTCATTTGCTCACCGAACCTCTCCAATCCTATCACTGCTGCATTTATGCCCCTGTACACACGCTTGATTCTCTTTTGGAGACATAGCAATCCATAGGTTTTAAGATACTTACTAGTCAGGTACATTCTTAGGCGTTTAATATGGGGTGTTGAGTCCATTTCGTTGAGCAAGGAGTAGCTCTTGTCTATTCCATATTTGGCTTAAGGAACTTTATCTGTGCTCATTTCAATCTCTGGTTTTATGCAGCACCCCAACTCACCTTTCCCCTTAAGCAAGCATAAGTTGGTTTTCTAAATTTGAGACCCTGCTCTGTTTTGGAATTCAGTTCCTGTGTAGCCAAGTTTACATTCCGTGTATTACTGATATCTTATGATGTTTCTTTTTCTGTGTGACTTATTTCAGTTTGAATCATCGTACCTGAATCCACTCATTATGCTGCTACGGGCCTGATGACATAGATTTGATTGCTGAGTGATACTGCATTGTACGTAAGTACCACAAGTTCTTTATCCATTTTTCACTTTCTGTGATATTGAACTTGTACGGTAAACGAGGTTCTTGTAAACAGAGGCGTCCCAAACTTTGGGGTGGCTGTGTCTTTTTGATTTTAATTTCCCTAAGCTATAGGACCATAAGTGGAAGTGCCCTAGGCTCTGTTGCTTTGTTGTTTAGATGTTTCAGGAAACACCATACACTTCTCCCGAGTGTCTGTTGGCAATTTACATCCCGCCCATCAGCATAACAAGGCTCCCAGTTCTCCATGGCCTGTCCTGCCTTTCTGGATTTTACACTTTTTTCAGATGGCCCTTTTGACCCGGGGGGAAGTGAGACTTCATTGTAGTGCAGATTTCCTCTGCAAGCTTGCTTGGTTGGCCAAAAAGGGCGTATGCGTTTTTTCCTGAATATATTCAGGAAAAAACGCATATGCCCTTTTTGGCCAAGTGCATCATTGTGGACGTTCTGCCTCTTTTCCTATGCTTTCAATGCAATTCCAGTCTACCTCCTGAAATCGGTTTCCTGCAATTCTGCCCCGCTTTCAAGTCCTCTTGGCAGCCTTACTTCAGTCTATTTTTGGACGATAGCTGTCATTTATAACTCTGCAGGTTTGTGAATTACAGTGCCCCTGAGCTCCTTTCTTCAACTCGCTTTCTTGTGACCTGGCCGCAACACCGCAGGATGGCTTCAGGCCCTAATCTGGTTCCGGCACGGCACGCTGAGCCTTTGGTTATTTCCTCTTCCTGGTGGGAAATGAGAGTTAAATTTGCCCGTCCAGACACCTCCAGCTAGTCTCTCATTGGTGTTCCCTATTCCTGTTCATCTTCCACAGAAATTGCAAACTGGGCCAAACAGGAGGTTAAAGGCGCTGACTCTCCAAGTGGGGAGAGTGTTAGTAAAGCGTCTGGAATGTTGCACCCGAGTACCAGGGGAGGAAAACTGAGACATATTTGAACACGTCTCCCGTTCACACGGTTGATCATACTCTGGGTTCCACATGCATGTTTTAGCTGAAGGAAGAATACCTTAAACCTGGAGAGTTGAGACCCGTGGAATGGGTACCATGCAATATGACTTCAAAGGGTCTTCATTTGCTCACCGAACCTCTCCAATCCTATCACTGCTGCATTTATGCCCCTGTACACACGCTTGATTCTCTTTTGGAGACATAGCAATCCACAGGTTTTAAGATACTTACTAGTCAGGTACATTCTTAGGCGTTTAATATGGGGTGTTGAGTCCATTTCGTTGAGCAAGGAGTAGCTCTTGTCTATTCCATATTTGGCTTAAGGAACTTTATCTGTGCTCATTTCAATCTCTGGTTTTATGCAGCACCCCAACTCACCTTTCCCCTTAAGCAAGCATAAGTTGGTTTTCTAAATTTGAGACCCTGTTCTGTTTTGGAATTCAGTTCCTGTGTAGCCAAGTTTACATTCCGTGTATTAGTGATATCTTATGATGTTTCTTTTTCTGTGTGACTTATTTCAGTTAGAATCATCGTACCTGAATCCACTCATTATGCTGCTACGGGCCTGATGACATAGATTTGATTGCTGAGTGATACTGCATTGTACGTAAGTACCACAAGTTCTTTATCCATTTTTCACTTTCTGTGATATTGAACTTGTACGGTAAACGAGGTTCTTGTAAACAGAGACGTCCCAAACTTTGGGGTGGCTGTGTCTTTTTGATTTTAATTTACCTAAGCTATAGGACCATAAGTGGAAGTGCCCTAGGCTCTGTTGCTTTGTTGTTTAGATGTTTCAGGAAACACCATACACTTCTCCCGAGTGTCTGTTGGCAATTTACATCCCGCCCATCAGCATAACAAGGCTCCCAGTTCTCCATGGCCTGTCCTGCCTTTCTGGATTTTACACTTTTTTCAGATGGCCCTTTTGACCGGGGGGAAGTGAGACTTCATTGTAGTGCAGATTTCCTCTGCAAGCTTGCTTGGTTGGCCAAAAAGGGCGTATGCGTTTTTTCCTGAATATATTCAGGAAAAAACGCATACGCCCTTTTTGGCCAAGTGCATCATTGTGGACGTTCTGCCTCTTTTCCTATGCTTTCAATGCAATTCCAGTCTACCTCCTGAAATCGGTTTCCTGCAATTCTGCCCCGCTTTCAAGTCCTCTTGGCAGCCTTACTTCAGTATATTTTTGGACGATAGCTGTCATTTATAACTCTGCAGGTTTGTGAATTACAGTGCCCCTGAGCTCCTTTGTTCAACTCGCTTTCTTGTGACCTGGCCGCAACACCGCAGGATGGCTTCAGGCCCTAATCTGGTTCCGGCACGGCACGCTGAGCCTTTGGTTATTTCCTCTTCCTGGTGGGAAATGAGAGTTAAATTTGCCCGTCCAGACACCTCCAGCTAGTCTCTCATTGGTGTTCCCTATTCCTGTTCATCTTCCACAGAAATTGCAAACTGGGCCAAACAGGAGGTTAAAGGCGCTGACTCTCCAAGTGGGGAGAGTGTTAGTAAAGCGTCTGGAATGTTGCACCCGAGTACCAGGGGAGGAAAACTGAGACATATTTGAACACGTCTCCCGTTCACACGGTTGATCATACTCTGGGTTCCACATGCATGTTTTAGCTGAAGGAAGAATACCTTAAACCTGGAGAGTTGAGACCCGTGGAATGGGTACCATGCAATATGACTTCAAAGGGTCTTCATTTGCTCACCGAACCTCTCCAATCCTATCACTGCTGCATTTATGCCCCTGTACACACGCTTGATTCTCTTTTGGAGACATAGCAATCCACAGGTTTTAAGATACTTACTAGTCAGGTACATTCTTAGGCGTTTAATATGGGGTGTTGAGTCCATTTCGTTGAGCAAGGAGTAGCTCTTGTCTATTCCATATTTGGCTTAAGGAACTTTATCTGTGCTCATTTCAATCTCTGGTTTTATGCAGCACCCCAACTCACCTTTCCCCTTAAGCAAGCATAAGTTGGTTTTCTAAATTTGAGACCCTGCTCTGTTTTGGAATTCAGTTCCTGTGTAGCCAAGTTTACATTCCGTGTATTACTGATATCTTATGATGTTTCTTTTTCTGTGTGACTTATTTCAGTTAGAATCATCGTACCTGAATCCACTCATTATGCTGCTACGGGCCTGATGACATAGATTTGATTGCTGAGTGATACTGCATTGTACGTAAGTACCACAAGTTCTTTATCCATTTTTCACTTTCTGTGATATTGAACTTGTACGGTAAACGAGGTTCTTGTAAACAGAGGCGTCCCAAACTTTGGGGTGGCTGTGTCTTTTTGATTTTAATTTCCCTAAGCTATAGGACCATAAGTGGAAGTGCCCTAGGCTCTGTTGCTTTGTTGTTTAGATGTTTCAGGAAACACCATACACTTCTCCCGAGTGTCTGTTGGCAATTTACATCCCGCCCATCAGCATAACAAGGCTCCCAGTTCTCCATGGCCTGTCCTGCCTTTCTGGATTTTACACTTTTTTCAGATGGCCCTTTTGACCGGGGGGAAGTGAGACTTCATTGTAGTGCAGATTTCCTCTGCAAGCTTGCTTGGTTGGCCAAAAAGGGCGTATGCGTTTTTTCCTGAATATATTCAGGAAAAAACGCATACGCCCTTTTTGGCCAAGTGCATCATTGTGGACGTTCTGCCTCTTTTCCTATGCTTTCAATGCAATTCCAGTCTACCTCCTGAAATCGGTTTCCTGCAATTCTGCCCCGCTTTCAAGTCCTCTTGGCAGCCTTACTTCAGTCTATTTTTGGACGATAGCTGTCATTTATAACTCTGCAGGTTTGTGAATTACAGTGCCCCTGAGCTCCTTTCTTCAACTCGCTTTCTTGTGACCTGGCCGCAACACCGCAGGATGGCTTCAGGCCCTAATCTGGTTCCGGCACGGCACGCTGAGCCTTTGGTTATTTCCTCTTCCTGGTGGGAAATGAGAGTTAAATTTGCCCGTCCAGACACCTCCAGCTAGTCTCTCATTGGTGTTCCCTATTCCTGTTCATCTTCCACAGAAATTGCAAACTGGGCCAAACAGGAGGTTAAAGGCGCTGACTCTCCAAGTGGGGAGAGTGTTAGTAAAGCGTCTGGAATGTTGCACCCGAGTACCAGGGGAGGAAAACTGAGACATATTTTAACACGTCTCCCGTTCACATGGTTGATCATACTCTGGGTTCCACATGCATGTTTTAGCTGAAGGAAGAATACCTTAAACCTGGAGAGTTGAGACCCGTGGAATGGGTACCATGCAATATGACTTCAAAGGGTCTTCATTTGCTCACCGAACCTCTCCAATCCTATCACTGCTGCGTTTATGCCCCTGTACACACGCTTGATTCTCTTTTGGAGACATAGCAATCCATAGGTGTTAAGATACTTACTAGTCAGGTACATTCTTAGGCGATTAATATGGGGCGTTGAGTCCATTTCGTTGAGCAAGGAGTAGCTCTTGTCTATTCCATATTTGGCTTAAGGAATTTATCTGTGCTCATTTCAATCTCTGGTTTTATGCAGCACCCCAACTCACCTTTCCCCTTAAGCAAGCAGAAGTTGGTTTTCTAAGTTTGAGACCCTGTTCTGTTCTGTAATTCAGTTCCTGTGTAGCCAAGTTTACATTCCGTGTATTACTGATAACTTATGATGTTTCTTTTTCTGTGTGACTTATTTCAGTTAGAATCATCATACCTGAATCCACTCATTGTGCTGCTAAGGGCCTGATGACATAGATTTCATTGCTGAGTGATATTGCTTTGTAAGTAAATACCACATGTTCTTTATCCATTTTTCACTTTCTGCGATGTTGAACTTGTACTGTAAACGAGGTTCTTGTAAACAGAGGCGTCCCAAACTTTGGGGTGGCTGTGTCTTTTTGATTTTAATTTCCCTAAGCTATAGGACCATAAGTGGAAGTGCCCTAGGCTCTGTTGCTTTGTTTTTTAGATGTTTCAGGAAACACCATACACTTCTCCCGAGTGTCTGTTGGCAATTTACATCCCGCCCATCAGCATAACAAGGCTCCCAGTTCTCCATGGCCTGTCCTGCCTTTCTGGATTTTACACTTTTTTCAGATGGCCCTTTTGACCGGGGGGAAGTGAGACTTCATTGTAGTGCAGATTTCCTTTGCAAGCTTGCTTGGTTGGCCAAAAAGGGCGTATGCGTTTTTTCCTGAATATATTCAGGAAAAAACGCATACGCCCTTTTTGGCCAAGTGCATCATTGTGGACGTTCTGCCTCTTTTCCTATGCTTTCAATGCAATTCCAGTCTACCTCCTGAAATCGGTTTCCTGCAATTCTGCCCCGCTTTCAAGTCCTCTTGGCAGCCTTACTTCAGTATATTTTTGGACGATAGCTGTCATTTATAACTCTGCAGGTTTGTGAATTACAGTGCCCCTGAGCTCCTTTCTTCAACTCGCTTTCTTGTGACCTGGCCGCAACACCGCAGGATGGCTTCAGGCCCTAATCTGGTTCCGGCACGGCACGCTGAGCCTTTGGTTATTTCCTCTTCCTGGTGGGAAATGAGAGTTAAATTTGCCCGTCCAGACACCTCCAGCTAGTCTCTCATTGGTTCTCCCTATTCCTGTTCATCTTCCGCAGAAATTGCAAACTGGGCCAAACAGGAGGTTAAAGGCGCTGACTCTCCAAGTGGGGAGAGTGTTAGTAAAGCGTCTGGAATGTTGCACCCGAGTACCAGGGGAGGAAAACTGAGACATATTTGAACACGTCTCCCGTTCACACGGTGGATCATACTCTGGGTTCCACATGCATGTTTTAGCTGAAGGAAGAATACCTTAAACCTGGAGAGTTGAGACCCGTGGAATGGGTACCATGCAATATGACTTCAAAGGGTCTTCATTTGCTCACCGAACCTCTCCAATCCTATCACTGCTGCATTTATGCCCCTGTACACACGCTTGATTCTCTTTTGGAGACATAGCAATCCACAGGTTTTAAGATACTTACTAGTCAGGTACATTCTTAGGCGTTTAATATGGGGTGTTGAGTCCATTTCGTTGAGCAAGGAGTAGCTCTTGTCTATTCCATATTTGGCTTAAGGAACTTTATCTGTGCTCATTTCAATCTCTGGTTTTATGCAGCACCCCAACTCACCTTTCCCCTTAAGCAAGCATAAGTTGGTTTTCTAAATTTGAGACCCTGTTCTGTTTTGGAATTCAGTTCCTGTGTAGCCAAGTTTACATTCCGTGTATTAGTGATATCTTATGATGTTTCTTTTTCTGTGTGACTTATTTCAGTTAGAATCATCGTACCTGAATCCACTCATTATGCTGCTACGGGCCTGATGACATAGATTTGATTGCTGAGTGATACTGCATTGTACGTAAGTACCACAAGTTCTTTATCCATTTTTCACTTTCTGTGATATTGAACTTGTACGGTAAACGAGGTTCTTGTAAACAGAGACGTCCCAAACTTTGGGGTGGCTGTGTCTTTTTGATTTTAATTTACCTAAGCTATAGGACCATAAGTGGAAGTGCCCTAGGCTCTGTTGCTTTGTTGTTTAGATGTTTCAGGAAACACCATACACTTCTCCCGAGTGTCTGTTGGCAATTTACATCCCGCCCATCAGCATAACAAGGCTCCCAGTTCTCCATGGCCTGTCCAGCCTTTCTGGATTTTACACTTTTTTCAGATGGCCCTTTTGACCGGGGGGAAGTGAGACTTCATTGTAGTGCAGATTTCCTCTGCAAGCTTGCTTGGTTGGCCAAAAAGGGCGTATGCGTTTTTTCCTGAATATATTCAGGAAAAAACGCATACGCCCTTTTTGGCCAAGTGCATCATTGTGGACGTTCTGCCTCTTTTCCTATGCTTTCAATGCAATTCCAGTCTACCTCCTGAAATCGGTTTCCTGCAATTCTGCCCCGCTTTCAAGTCCTCTTGGCAGCCTTACTTCAGTATATTTTTGGACGATAGCTGTCATTTATAACTCTGCAGGTTTGTGAATTACAGTGCCCCTGAGCTCCTTTGTTCAACTCGCTTTCTTGTGACCTGGCCGCAACACCGCAGGATGGCTTCAGGCCCTAATCTGGTTCCGGCACGGCACGCTGAGCCTTTGGTTATTTCCTCTTCCTGGTGGGAAATGAGAGTTAAATTTGCCCGTCCAGACACCTCCAGCTAGTCTCTCATTGGTGTTCCCTATTCCTGTTCATCTTCCACAGAAATTGCAAACTGGGCCAAACAGGAGGTTAAAGGCGCTGACTCTCCAAGTGGGGAGAGTGTTAGTAAAGCGTCTGGAATGTTGCACCCGAGTACCAGGGGAGGAAAACTGAGACATATTTGAACACGTCTCCCGTTCACACGGTTGATCATACTCTGGGTTCCACATGCATGTTTTAGCTGAAGGAAGAATACCTTAAACCTGGAGAGTTGAGACCCGTGGAATGGGTACCATGCAATATGACTTCAAAGGGTCTTCATTTGCTCACCGAACCTCTCCAATCCTATCACTGCTGCATTTATGCCCCTGTACACACGCTTGATTCTCTTTTGGAGACATAGCAATCCACAGGTTTTAAGATACTTACTAGTCAGGTACATTCTTAGGCGTTTAATATGGGGTGTTGAGTCCATTTCGTTGAGCAAGGAGTAGCTCTTGTCTATTCCATATTTGGCTTAAGGAACTTTATCTGTGCTCATTTCAATCTCTGGTTTTATGCAGCACCCCAACTCACCTTTCCCCTTAAGCAAGCATAAGTTGGTTTTCTAAATTTGAGACCCTGCTCTGTTTTGGAATTCAGTTCCTGTGTAGCCAAGTTTACATTCCGTGTATTACTGATATCTTATGATGTTTCTTTTTCTGTGTGACTTATTTCAGTTAGAATCATCGTACCTGAATCCACTCATTATGCTGCTACGGGCCTGATGACATAGATTTGATTGCTGAGTGATACTGCATTGTACGTAAGTACCACAAGTTCTTTATCCATTTTTCACTTTCTGTGATATTGAACTTGTACGGTAAACGAGGTTCTTGTAAACAGAGGCGTCCCAAACTTTGGGGTGGCTGTGTCTTTTTGATTTTAATTTCCCTAAGCTATAGGACCATAAGTGGAAGTGCCCTAGGCTCTGTTGCTTTGTTGTTTAGATGTTTCAGGAAACACCATACACTTCTCCCGAGTGTCTGTTGGCAATTTACATCCCGCCCATCAGCATAACAAGGCTCCCAGTTCTCCATGGCCTGTCCTGCCTTTCTGGATTTTACACTTTTTTCAGATGGCCCTTTTGACCGGGGGGAAGTGAGACTTCATTGTAGTGCAGATTTCCTCTGCAAGCTTGCTTGGTTGGCCAAAAAGGGCGTATGCGTTTTTTCCTGAATATATTCAGGAAAAAACGCATACGCCCTTTTTGGCCAAGTGCATCATTGTGGACGTTCTGCCTCTTTTCCTATGCTTTCAATGCAATTCCAGTCTACCTCCTGAAATCGGTTTCCTGCAATTCTGCCCCGCTTTCAAGTCCTCTTGGCAGCCTTACTTCAGTCTATTTTTGGACGATAGCTGTCATTTATAACTCTGCAGGTTTGTGAATTACAGTGCCCCTGAGCTCCTTTCTTCAACTCGCTTTCTTGTGACCTGGCCGCAACACCGCAGGATGGCTTCAGGCCCTAATCTGGTTCCGGCACGGCACGCTGAGCCTTTGGTTATTTCCTCTTCCTGGTGGGAAATGAGAGTTAAATTTGCCCGTCCAGACACCTCCAGCTAGTCTCTCATTGGTGTTCCCTATTCCTGTTCATCTTCCACAGAAATTGCAAACTGGGCCAAACAGGAGGTTAAAGGCGCTGACTCTCCAAGTGGGGAGAGTGTTAGTAAAGCGTCTGGAATGTTGCACCCGAGTACCAGGGGAGGAAAACTGAGACATATTTTAACACGTCTCCCGTTCACATGGTTGATCATACTCTGGGTTCCACATGCATGTTTTAGCTGAAGGAAGAATACCTTAAACCTGGAGAGTTGAGACCCGTGGAATGGGTACCATGCAATATGACTTCAAAGGGTCTTCATTTGCTCACCGAACCTCTCCAATCCTATCACTGCTGCGTTTATGCCCCTGTACACACGCTTGATTCTCTTTTGGAGACATAGCAATCCATAGGTGTTAAGATACTTACTAGTCAGGTACATTCTTAGGCGATTAATATGGGGCGTTGAGTCCATTTCGTTGAGCAAGGAGTAGCTCTTGTCTATTCCATATTTGGCTTAAGGAATTTATCTGTGCTCATTTCAATCTCTGGTTTTATGCAGCACCCCAACTCACCTTTCCCCTTAAGCAAGCAGAAGTTGGTTTTCTAAGTTTGAGACCCTGTTCTGTTCTGTAATTCAGTTCCTGTGTAGCCAAGTTTACATTCCGTGTATTACTGATAACTTATGATGTTTCTTTTTCTGTGTGACTTATTTCAGTTAGAATCATCATACCTGAATCCACTCATTGTGCTGCTAAGGGCCTGATGACATAGATTTCATTGCTGAGTGATATTGCTTTGTAAGTAAATACCACATGTTCTTTATCCATTTTTCACTTTCTGCGATGTTGAACTTGTACTGTAAACGAGGTTCTTGTAAACAGAGGCGTCCCAAACTTTGGGGTGGCTGTGTCTTTTTGATTTTAATTTCCCTAAGCTATAGGACCATAAGTGGAAGTGCCCTAGGCTCTGTTGCTTTGTTTTTTAGATGTTTCAGGAAACACCATACACTTCTCCCGAGTGTCTGTTGGCAATTTACATCCCGCCCATCAGCATAACAAGGCTCCCAGTTCTCCATGGCCTGTCCTGCCTTTCTGGATTTTACACTTTTTTCAGATGGCCCTTTTGACCGGGGGGAAGTGAGACTTCATTGTAGTGCAGATTTCCTTTGCAAGCTTGCTTGGTTGGCCAAAAAGGGCGTATGCGTTTTTTCCTGAATATATTCAGGAAAAAACGCATACGCCCTTTTTGGCCAAGTGCATCATTGTGGACGTTCTGCCTCTTTTCCTATGCTTTCAATGCAATTCCAGTCTACCTCCTGAAATCGGTTTCCTGCAATTCTGCCCCGCTTTCAAGTCCTCTTGGCAGCCTTACTTCAGTATATTTTTGGACGATAGCTGTCATTTATAACTCTGCAGGTTTGTGAATTACAGTGCCCCTGAGCTCCTTTCTTCAACTCGCTTTCTTGTGACCTGGCCGCAACACCGCAGGATGGCTTCAGGCCCTAATCTGGTTCCGGCACGGCACGCTGAGCCTTTGGTTATTTCCTCTTCCTGGTGGGAAATGAGAGTTAAATTTGCCCGTCCAGACACCTCCAGCTAGTCTCTCATTGGTTCTCCCTATTCCTGTTCATCTTCCGCAGAAATTGCAAACTGGGCCAAACAGGAGGTTAAAGGCGCTGACTCTCCAAGTGGGGAGAGTGTTAGTAAAGCGTCTGGAATGTTGCACCCGAGTACCAGGGGAGGAAAACTGAGACATATTTGAACACGTCTCCCGTTCACACGGTGGATCATACTCTGGGTTCCACATGCATGTTTTAGCTGAAGGAAGAATACCTTAAACCTGGAGAGTTGAAACCCGTGGAATGGGTACCATGCAATATGACTTCAAAGGGTCTTCATTTGCTCACCGAACCTCTCCAATCCTATCACTGCTGCATTTATGCCCCTGTACACACGCTTGATTCTCTTTTGGAGACATAGCAATCCATAGGTTTTAAGATACTTACTAGTCAGGTACATTCTTAGGCGTTTAATATGGGGTGTTGAGTCCATTTCGTTGAGCAAGGAGTAGCTCTTGTCTATTCCATATTTGGCTTAAGGAACTTTATCTGTGCTCATTTCAATCTCTGGTTTTATGCAGCACCCCAACTCACCTTTCCCCTTAAGCAAGCATAAGTTGGTTTTCTAAATTTGAGACCCTGCTCTGTTTTGGAATTCAGTTCCTGTGTAGCCAAGTTTACATTCCGTGTATTACTGATATCTTATGATGTTTCTTTTTCTGTGTGACTTATTTCAGTTAGAATCATCGTACCTGAATCCACTCATTATGCTGCTACGGGCCTGATGACATAGATTTGATTGCTGAGTGATACTGCATTGTACGTAAGTACCACAAGTTCTTTATCCATTTTTCACTTTCTGTGATATTGAACTTGTACGGTAAACGAGGTTCTTGTAAACAGAGGCGTCCCAAACTTTGGGGTGGCTGTGTCTTTTTGATTTTAATTTCCCTAAGCTATAGGACCATAAGTGGAAGTGCCCTAGGCTCTGTTGCTTTGTTGTTTAGATGTTTCAGGAAACACCATACACTTCTCCCGAGTGTCTGTTGGCAATTTACATCCCGCCCATCAGCATAACAAGGCTCCCAGTTCTCCATGGCCTGTCCTGCCTTTCTGGATTTTACACTTTTTTCAGATGGCCCTTTTGACCGGGGGGAAGTGAGACTTCATTGTAGTGCAGATTTCCTCTGCAAGCTTGCTTGGTTGGCCAAAAAGGGCGTATGCGTTTTTTCCTGAATATATTCAGGAAAAAACGCATACGCCCTTTTTGGCCAAGTGCATCATTGTGGACGTTCTGCCTCTTTTCCTATGCTTTCAATGCAATTCCAGTCTACCTCCTGAAATCGGTTTCCTGCAATTCTGCCCCGCTTTCAAGTCCTCTTGGCAGCCTTACTTCAGTCTATTTTTGGACGATAGCTGTCATTTATAACTCTGCAGGTTTGTGAATTACAGTGCCCCTGAGCTCCTTTCTTCAACTCGCTTTCTTGTGACCTGGCCGCAACACCGCAGGATGGCTTCAGGCCCTAATCTGGTTCCGGCACGGCACGCTGAGCCTTTGGTTATTTCCTCTTCCTGGTGGGAAATGAGAGTTAAATTTGCCCGTCCAGACACCTCCAGCTAGTCTCTCATTGGTGTTCCCTATTCCTGTTCATCTTCCACAGAAATTGCAAACTGGGCCAAACAGGAGGTTAAAGGCGCTGACTCTCCAAGTGGGGAGAGTGTTAGTAAAGCGTCTGGAATGTTGCACCCGAGTACCAGGGGAGGAAATCTGAGACATATTTGAACACGTCTCCCGTTCACACGGTTGATCATACTCTGGGTTCCACATGCATGTTTTAGCTGAAGGAAGAATACCTTAAACCTGGAGAGTTGAGACCCGTGGAATGGGTACCATGCAATATGACTTCAAAGGGTCTTCATTTGCTCACCGAACCTCTCCAATCCTATCACTGCTGCATTTATGCCCCTGTACACACGCTTGATTCTCTTTTGGAGACATAGCAATCCACAGGTTTTAAGATACTTACTAGTCAGGTACATTCTTAGGCGTTTAATATGGGGTGTTGAGTCCATTTCGTTGAGCAAGGAGTAGCTCTTGTCTATTCCATATTTGGCTTAAGGAACTTTATCTGTGCTCATTTCAATCTCTGGTTTTATGCAGCACCCCAACTCACCTTTCCCCTTAAGCAAGCATAAGTTGGTTTTCTAAATTTGAGACCCTGTTCTGTTTTGGAATTCAGTTCCTGTGTAGCCAAGTTTACATTCCGTGTATTAGTGATATCTTATGATGTTTCTTTTTCTGTGTGACTTATTTCAGTTAGAATCATCGTACCTGAATCCACTCATTATGCTGCTACGGGCCTGATGACATAGATTTGATTGCTGAGTGATACTGCATTGTACGTAAGTACCACAAGTTCTTTATCCATTTTTCACTTTCTGTGATATTGAACTTGTACGGTAAACGAGGTTCTTGTAAACAGAGGCGTCCCAAACTTTGGGGTGGCTGTGTCTTTTTGATTTTAATTTCCCTAAGCTATAGGACCATAAGTGGAAGTGCCCTAGGCTCTGTTGCTTTGTTGTTTAGATGTTTCAGGAAACACCATACACTTCTCCCGAGTGTCTGTTGGCAATTTACATCCCGCCCATCAGCATAACAAGGCTCCCAGTTCTCCATGGCCTGTCCTGCCTTTCTGGATTTTACACTTTTTTCAGATGGCCCTTTTGACCGGGGGGAAGTGAGACTTCATTGTAGTGCAGATTTCCTCTGCAAGCTTGCTTGGTTGGCCAAAAAGGGCGTATGCGTTTTTTCCTGAATATATTCAGGAAAAAACGCATACGCCCTTTTTGGCCAAGTGCATCATTGTGGACGTTCTGCCTCTTTTCCTATGCTTTCAATGCAATTCCAGTCTACCTCCTGAAATCGGTTTCCTGCAATTCTGCCCCGCTTTCAAGTCCTCTTGGCAGCCTTACTTCAGTATATTTTTGGACGATAGCTGTCATTTATAACTCTGCAGGTTTGTGAATTACAGTGCCCCTGAGCTCCTTTCTTCAACTCGATTTCTTTTGAGCTGGCCGCAACACCGCAGGATGGCTTCAGGCCCTAATCTGGTTCCGGCACGGCACGCTGAGCCTTTGGTTATTTCCTCTTCCTGGTGGGAAATGAGAGTTAAATTTGCCGGTCCAGACACCTCCAGCTAGTCTCTCATTGGTGTTCCCTATTCCTGTTCATCTTCCACAGAAATTGCAAACTGGGCCAAACAGGAGGTTAAAGGCGCTGACTCTCCAAGTGGGGAGAGTGTTAGTAAAGCGTCTAGGATGTTGCACCCGAGTACCAGGGGAGGAAAACTGAGACATATTTGAACACGTCTCCCGTTCACATGGTTGATCATACTCTGGGTTCCACATGCATGTTTTAGCTGAAGGAAGAATACCTTAAACCTGGAGAGTTGAGACCCGTGGAATGGGTACCATGCAATATGACTTCAAAGGGTCTTCATTTGCTCACCGAACCTCTCCAATCCTATCACTGCTGCGTTTATGCCCCTGTACACACGCTTGATTCTCTTTTGGAGACATAGCAATCCATAGGTGTTAAGATACTTACTAGTCAGGTACATTCTTAGGCGATTAATATGGGGCGTTGAGTCCATTTCGTTTAGCAAGGAGTAGCTCTTGTCTATTCCATATTTGGCTTAAGGAATTTATCTGTGCTCATTTCAATCTCTGGTTTTATGCAGCACCCCAACTCACCTTTCCCCTTAAGCAAGCAGAAGTTGGTTTTCTAAGTTTGAGACCCTGTTCTGTTCTGTAATTCAGTTCCTGTGTAGCCAAGTTTACATTCCGTGTATTACTGATAACTTATGATGTTTCTTTTTCTGTGTGACTTATTTCAGTTAGAATCATCATACCTGAATCCACTCATTGTGCTGCTAAGGGCCTGATGACATAGATTTCATTGCTGAGTGATATTGCTTTGTAAGTAAATACCACATGTTCTTTATCCATTTTTCACTTTCTGCAATGTTGAACTTGTACTGTAAACGAGGTTCTTGTAAACAGAGGCGTCCCAAACTTTGGGGTGGCTGTGTCTTTTTGATTTTAATTTCCCTAAGCTATAGGACCATAAGTGGAAGTGCCCTAGGCTCTGTTGCTTTGTTTTTTAGATGTTTCAGGAAACACCATACACTTCTCCCGAGTGTCTGTTGGCAATTTACATCCCGCCCATCAGCATAACAAGGCTCCCAGTTCTCCATGGCCTGTCCTGCCTTTCTGGATTTTACACTTTTTTCAGATGGCCCTTTTGACCGGGGGGAAGTGAGACTTCATTGTAGTGCAGATTTCCTTTGCAAGCTTGCTTGGTTGGCCAAAAAGGGCGTATGCGTTTTTTCCTGAATATATTCAGGAAAAAACGCATACGCCCTTTTTGGCCAAGTGCATCATTGTGGACGTTCTGCCTCTTTTCCTATGCTTTCAATGCAATTCCAGTCTACCTCCTGAAATCGGTTTCCTGCAATTCTGCCCCGCTTTCAAGTCCTCTTGGCAGCCTTACTTCAGTATATTTTTGGACGATAGCTGTCATTTATAACTCTGCAGGTTTGTGAATTACAGTGCCCCTGAGCTCCTTTCTTCAACTCGCTTTCTTGTGACCTGGCCGCAACACCGCAGGATGGCTTCAGGCCCTAATCTGGTTCCGGCACGGCACGCTGAGCCTTTGGTTATTTCCTCTTCCTGGTGGGAAATGAGAGTTAAATTTGCCCGTCCAGACACCTCCAGCTAGTCTCTCATTGGTTCTCCCTATTCCTGTTCATCTTCCGCAGAAATTGCAAACTGGGCCAAACAGGAGGTTAAAGGCGCTGACTCTCCAAGTGGGGAGAGTGTTAGTAAAGCTTCTGGAATGTTGCACCCGAGTACCAGGGGAGGAAAACTGAGACATATTTGAACACGTCTCCCGTTCACACGGTGGATCATACTCTGGGTTCCACATGCATGTTTTAGCTGAAGGAAGAATACCTTAAACCTGGAGAGTTGAAACCCGTGGAATGGGTACCATGCAATATGACTTCAAAGGGTCTTCATTTGCTCACCGAACCTCTCCAATCCTATCACTGCTGCATTTATGCCCCTGTACACACGCTTGATTCTCTTTTGGAGACATAGCAATCCATAGGTTTTAAGATACTTACTAGTCAGGTACATTCTTAGGCGTTTAATATGGGGTGTTGAGTCCATTTCGTTGAGCAAGGAATAGCTCTTGTCTATTCCATATTTGGCTTAAGGAACTTTATCTGTGCTCATTTCAATCTCTGGTTTTATGCAGTACCCCAACTCACCTTTCCCCTTAAGCAAGCATAAGTTGGTTTTCTAAATTTGAGACCCTGCTCTGTTTTGGAATTCAGTTCCTGTGTAGCCAAGTTTACATTCCGTGTATTACTGATATCTTATGATGTTTCTTATTCTGTGTGACTTATTTCAGTTAGAATCATCGTACCTGAATCCACTCATTATGCTGCTACGGGCCTGATGACATAGATTTGATTGCTGAGTGATACTGCATTGTACGTAAGTACCACAAGTTCTTTATCCATTTTTCACTTTCTGTGATATTGAACTTGTACGGTAAACGAGGTTCTTGTAAACAGAGGCGTCCCAAACTTTGGGGTGGCTGTGTCTTTTTGATTTTAATTTCCCTAAGCTATAGGACCATAAGTGGAAGTGCCCTAGGCTCTGTTGCTTTGTTGTTTAGATGTTTCAGGAAACACCATACACTTCTCCCGAGTGTCTGTTGGCAATTTACATCCCGCCCATCAGCATAACAAGGCTCCCAGTTCTCCATGGCCTGTCCTGCCTTTCTGGATTTTACACTTTTTTCAGATGGCCCTTTTGACCGGGGGGAAGTGAGACTTCATTGTAGTGCAGATTTCCTCTGCAAGCTTGCTTGGTTGGCCAAAAAGGGCGTATGCGTTTTTTCCTGAATATATTCAGGAAAAAACGCATATGCCCTTTTTGGCCAAGTGCATCATTGTGGACGTTCTGCCTCTTTTCCTATGCTTTCAATGCAATTCCAGTCTACCTCCTGAAATCGGTTTCCTGCAATTCTGCCCCGCTTTCAAGTCCTCTTGGCAGCCTTACTTCAGTCTATTTTTGGACGATAGCTGTCATTTATAACTCTGCAGGTTTGTGAATTACAGTGCCCCTGAGCTCCTTTCTTCAACTCGCTTTCTTGTGACCTGGCCGCAACACCGCAGGATGGCTTCAGGCCCTAATCTGGTTCCGGCACGGCACGCTGAGCCTTTGGTTATTTCCTCTTCCTGGTGGGAAATGAGAGTTAAATTTGCCCGTCCAGACACCTCCAGCTAGTCTCTCATTGGTGTTCCCTATTCCTGTTCATCTTCCACAGAAATTGCAAACTGGGCCAAACAGGAGGTTAAAGGCGCTGACTCTCCAAGTGGGGAGAGTGTTAGTAAAGCGTCTGGAATGTTGCACCCGAGTACCAGGGGAGGAAACCTGAGACATATTTGAACACGTCTCCCGTTCACACGGTTGATCATACTCTGGGTTCCACATGCATGTTTTAGCTGAAGGAAGAATACCTTAAACCTGGAGAGTTGAAACCCGTGGAATGGGTACCATGCAATATGACTTCAAAGGGTCTTCATTTGCTCACCGAACCTCTCCAATCCTATCACTGCTGCATTTATGCCCCTGTACACACGCTTGATTCTCTTTTGGAGACATAGCAATCCACAGGTTTTAAGATACTTACTAGTCAGGTACATTCTTAGGCGTTTAATATGGGGTGTTGAGTCCATTTCGTTGAGCAAGGAGTAGCTCTTGTCTATTCCATATTTGGCTTAAGGAACTTTATCTGTGCTCATTTCAATCTCTGGTTTTATGCAGCACCCCAACTCACCTTTCCCCTTAAGCAAGCAGAAGTTGGTTTTCTAAATTTGAGACCCTGTTCTGTTTTGGAATTCAGTTCCTGTGTAGCCAAGTTTACATTCCGTGTATTAGTGATATCTTATGATGTTTCTTTTTCTGTGTGACTTATTTCAGTTAGAATCATCGTACCTGAATCCACTCATTATGCTGCTACGGGCCTGATGACATAGATTTGATTGCTGAGTGATACTGCATTGTACGTAAGTACCACAAGTTCTTTATCCATTTTTCACTTTCTGTGATATTGAACTTGTACGGTAAACGAGGTTCTTGTAAACAGAGGCGTCCCAAACTTTGGGGTGGCTGTGTCTTTTTGATTTTAATTTCCCTAAGCTATAGGACCATAAGTGGAAGTGCCCTAGGCTCTGTTGCTTTGTTGTTTAGATGTTTCAGGAAACACCATACACTTCTCCCGAGTGTCTGTTGGCAATTTACATCCCGCCCATCAGCATAACAAGGCTCCCAGTTCTCCATGGCCTGTCCTGCCTTTCTGGATTTTACACTTTTTCAGATGGCCCTTTTGACCGGGGGGAAGTGAGACTTCATTGTAGTGCAGATTTCCTCTGCAAGCTTGCTTGGTTGGCCAAAAAGGGCGTATGCGTTTTTTCCTGAATATATTCAGGAAAAAACGCATACGCCCTTTTTGGCCAAGTGCATCATTGTGGACGTTCTGCCTCTTTTCCTATGCTTTCAATGCAATTCCAGTCTACCTCCTGAAATCGGTTTCCTGCAATTCTGCCCCGCTTTCAAGTCCTCTTGGCAGCCTTACTTCAGTATATTTTTGGACGATAGCTGTCATTTATAACTCTGCAGGTTTGTGAATTACAGTGCCCCTGAGCTCCTTTCTTCAACTCGCTTTCTTGTGACCTGGCCGCAACACCGCAGGATGGCTTCAGGCCCTAATCTGGTTCCGGCACGGCACGCTGAGCCTTTGGTTATTTCCTCTTCCTGGTGGGAAATGAGAGTTAAATTTGCCGGTCCAGACACCTCCAGCTAGTCTCTCATTGGTGTTCCCTATTCCTGTTCATCTTCCACAGAAATTGCAAACTAGGCCAAACAGGAGGTTAAAGGCGCTGACTCTCCAAGTGGGGAGAGTGTTAGTAAAGCGTCTAGGATGTGGCACCCGAGTACCAGGGGAGGAAAACTGAGACATATTTTAACACGTCTCCCGTTCACATGGTTGATCATACTCTGGGTTCCACATGCATGTTTTAGCTGAAGGAAGAATACCTTAAACCTGGAGAGTTGAGACCCGTGGAATGGGTACCATGCAATATGACTTCAAAGGGTCTTCATTTGCTCACCGAAGCTCTCCAATCCTATCACTGCTGCGTTTATGCCCCTGTACACACGCTTGATTCTCTTTTGGAGACATAGCAATCCATAGGTGTTAAGATACTTACTAGTCAGGTACATTCTTAGGCGATTAATATGGGGCGTTGAGTCCATTTCGTTGAGCAAGGAGTAGCTCTTGTCTATTCCATATTTGGCTTAAGGAATTTATCTGTGCTCATTTCAATCTCTGGTTTTATGCAGCACCCCAACTCACCTTTCCCCTTAAGCAAGCAGAAGTTGGTTTTCTATGTTTGAGACCCTGTTCTGTTCTGTAATTCAGTTCCTGTGTAGCCAAGTTTACATTCCGTGTATTACTGATAACTTATGATGTTTCTTTTTCTGTGTGACTTATTTCAGTTAGAATCATCATACCTGAATCCACTCATTGTGCTGCTAAGGGCCTGATGACATAGATTTCATTGCTGAGTGATATTGCTTTGTAAGTAAATACCACATGTTCTTTATCCATTTTTCACTTTCTGCAATGTTGAACTTGTACTGTAAACGAGGTTCTTGTAAACAGAGGCGTCCCAAACTTTGGGGTGGCTGTGTCTTTTTGATTTTAATTTCCCTAAGCTATAGGACCATAAGTGGAAGTGCCCTAGGCTCTGTTGCTTTGTTTTTTATATGTTTCAGGAAACACCATACACTTCTCCCGAGTGTCTGTTGGCAATTTACATCCCGCCCATCAGCATAACAAGGCTCCCAGTTCTCCATGGCCTGTCCTGCCTTTCTGGATTTTACACTTTTTTCAGATGGCCCTTTTGACCGGGGGGAAGTGAGACTTCATTGTAGTGCAGATTTCCTTTGCAAGCTTGCTTGGTTGGCCAAAAAGGGCGTATGCGTTTTTTCCTGAATATATTCAGGAAAAAACGCATACGCCCTTTTTGGCCAAGTGCATCATTGTGGACGTTCTGCCTCTTTTCCTATGCTTTCAATGCAATTCCAGTCTACCTCCTGAAATCGGTTTCCTGCAATTCTGCCCCGCTTTCAAGTCCTCTTGGCAGCCTTACTTCAGTCTATTTTTGGACGATAGCTGTCATTTATAACTCTGCAGGTTTGTGAATTACAGTGCCCCTGAGCTCCTTTCTTCAACTCGCTTTCTTTTGAGCTGGCCGCAACACCGCAGGATGGCTTCAGGCCCTAATCTGGTTCCGGCCCGGCACGCTGAGCCTTTGGTTATTTCCTCTTCCTGGTGGGAAATGAGAGTTAAATTTGCCCGTCCAGACACCTCCAGCTAGTCTCTCATTGGTGTTCCCTATTCCTGTTCATCTTCCGCAGAAATTGCAAACTGGGCCAAACAGGAGGTTAAAGGCACTGACTCTCCAAGTGGGGAGAGTGTTAGTAAAGCGTCTGGAATGTTGCACCCGAGTACCAGGGGAGGAAAACTGAGACATATTTGAACACGTCTCCCGTTCACACGGTGGATCATACTCTGGGTTCCACATGCATGTTTTAGCTGAAGGAAGAATACCTTAAACCTGGAGAGTTGAGACCCGTGGAATGGGTACCATGCAATATGACTTCAAAGGGTCTTCATTTGCTCACCGAACCTCTCCAATCCTATCACTGCTGCGTTTATGCCCCTGTACACACGCTTGATTCTCTTTTGGAGACATAGCAATCCATAGGTTTTAAGATACTTACTAGTCAGGTACATTCTTAGGCGTTTAATATGGGGTGTTGAGTCCATTTCGTTGAGCAAGGAGTAGCTCTTGTCTAGTCCATATTTGGCTTAAGGAACTTTATCTGTGCTCATTTCAATCTCTGGTTTTATGCAGCACCCCAACTCACCTTTTCCCTTAAGCAAGCATAAGTTGGTTTTCTAAATTTGAGACCCTGTTCTGTTTTGGAATTCAGTTCCTGTGTAGCCAAGTTTACATTCCGTGTATTAGTGATATCTTATGATGTTTCTTTTTCTGTGTGACTTATTTCAGTGAGAATCATCGTACCTGAATCCACTCATTATGCTGCTAAGGTCCTGATGACATAGATTTCATTGCTGAGTGATACTGCATTGTACGTAAGTACCACAAGTTCTTTATCCATTTTTCACTTTCTGTGATATTGAACTTGTACGGTAAACGAGGTTCTTGTAAACAGAGGCGTCCCAAACTTTGGGGTGGCTGTGTCTTTTTGATTTTAATTTCCCTAAGCTATAGGACCATAAGTGGAAGTGCCCTAGGCTCTGTTGCTTTGTTGTTTAGATGTTTCAGGAAACACCATACACTTCTCCCGAGTGTCTGTTGGCAATTTACATCCCGCCCATCAGCATAACAAGGCTCCCAGTTCTCCATGGCCTGTCCTGCCTTTCTGGATTTTACACTTTTTACAGATGGCCCTTTTGACCGGGGGGAAGTGAGACTTCATTGTAGTGCAGATTTCCTTTGCAAGCTTGCTTGGTTGGACAAAAAGGGCGTATGCGTTTTTTCCTGAATATATTCAGGAAAAAACGCATATGCCCTTTTTGGCCAAGTGCATCATTGTCGACATTCTGCCTCTTTTCATGAGTTTAAAATGCAATCCGATTCCGATTCCTCCTGAAATCGGTTTCCTGCAATTCTGCCCCACTTTCAAGTCCTCTTGGCAGCCCTACTTCAGTATATATTTGGACAATAGCTGTCATTTATAAATCTGCAGGTTTGTGAATTACAGTGCCCCTGAGCTCCTTTCTTCAACTCGCTTTCTTCTGAGCTGGCCACAACACCGCAAGATGGCTTCAGGCCCTAATCTGGTTCCGGCACGGCATGCTGAGCATTTGGTTTATTCCTCTTCCCTGTGGGAAATGAGAGTTAAATTTGCCCGTCCAGACACCTCCAGCTAATCTCTCATTGGTTCTCCCTATTCCTGTTCATCTTCCGCAGAAATTGCAAACTTGGCCAAACAGGAGGTTAAAGGCGCTGACTCTCCAAGTGGGGAGAGTGTTAGTAAAGCGTCTGGAATGTTGCACCCGAGTACCACGGGAGGAAAACTGAGACATATTAAAACACGTCTCCCGTTCACACAGTTGATCATACTCTGGGTTCCACATGCATGTTTTAGCTGAAGGAAGAATACCTTAAAACTGGGTAGTTGAAACCCGTGGAATGGGTACCATGCAATATGACTTCAAAGGGTCTTCATTTGCTCACCGAACCTCTCCAATCCTATCACTGCTGCGTTTATGCCCCTGTACACATGCTTGATTCTCTTTCGGAGACATAGCAATCCATAGGTTTTAAGATACTTACTAGTCAGGTACATTCTTAGGCGTTTAATATGTGGTGTTGAGTCCATTTTGTTGAGCAAGGAGTAGCTCTTGTCTATTCCATATTTGGCTTAAGGAACTTTATCTGTGCTCATTTCAATCTCTGGTTTTATGCAGCACCCCAACTCACCTTTCCCCTTAAGCAAGCAGAAGTTGGTTTTCTAAATTGGAGACCCTGTTCTGTTTTGGAATTCAGTTCCTGTGTAGCCAAGTTTACATTCCGTGTATTACTGATATCTTATGATGTTTCTTTTTCTGTGTGACTTATTTCAGTTAGAATCATCATACCTGAATCCACTCATTGTGCTGCTAAGGGCCTGATGACATAGATTTCATTGCTGAGTGATATTGCTTTGTAAGTAAATACCACAGCTTCTTTATCCATTTTTCACTTTCTGCGATGTTGAACTTGTACTGTAAACGAGGTTCTTGTAAACAGAGGCGTCCCAAACTTTGGGGTGGCTGTGTCTTTTTGATTTTAATTTCCCTAAGCTATAGGACCATAAGTGGAAGTGCCCTAGGCTCTGTTGCTTTGTTTTTTAGATGTTTCAGGAAACACCATACACTTCTCCCGAGTGTCTGTTGGCAATTTACATCCCGCCCATCAGCATAACAAGGCTCCCAGTTCTCCATGGCCTGTCCTGCCTTTCTGGATTTTACACTTTTTTCAGATGGCCCTTTTGACCGGGGGAAAGTGAGACTTCATTGTAGTGCAGATTTCCTTTGCAAGCTTGCTTGGTTGGCCAAAAAGGGCATATGCGTTTTTTCCTGAATATATTCAGGAAAAAACGCATATGCCCTTTTTGGCCAAGTGCATCATTGTGGACGTTCTGCCTCTTTTCCTATGCTTTCAATGCAATTCCAGTCTACCTCCTGAAATCGGTTTCCTGCAATTCTGCCCCGCTTTCAAGTCCTCTTGGCAGCCTTACTTCAGTCTATTTTTGGACGATAGCTGTCATTTATAACTCTGCAGGTTTGTGAATTACAGTGCCCCTGAGCTCCTTTCTTCAACTCGCTTTCTTGTGACCTGGCCGCAACACCGCAGGATGGCTTCAGGCCCTAATCTGGTTCCGGCCCGGCACGCTGAGCCTTTGGTTATTTCCTCTTCCTGGTGGGAAATGAGAGTTAAATTTGCCCGTCCAGACACCTCCAGCTAGTCTCTCATTGGTGTTCCCTATTCCTGTTCATCTTCCACAGAAATTGCAAACTGGGCCAAACAGGAGGTTAAAGGCGCTGACTCTCCAAGTGGGGAGAGTGTTAGTAAAGCGTCTGGAATGTTGCACCCGAGTACCAGGGGAGGAAAACTGAGACATATTTGAACACGTCTCCCGTTCACATGGTTGATCATACTCGGGGTTCCACATGCATGTTTTAGCTGAAGGAAGAATACCTTAAACCTGGAGAGTTGAGACCCGTGGAATGGGTACCATGCAATATGACTTCAAAGGGACTTCATTTGCTCACCGAACCTCTCCAATCCTATCACTGCTGCGTTTATGCCGCTGTACACACGCTTGATTCTCTTTTGGAGACATAGCAATCCATAGGTTTTAAGATACTTACTAGTCAGGTACATTCTTAGGCGTTTAATATGGGGTGTTGAGTCCATTTCGTTGAGCAAGGAGTAGCTCTTGTCTATTCCATATTTGGCTTAAGGAACTTTATCTGTGCTCATTTCAATCTCTGGTTATATGCAGCACCCCAACTCACCTTTCCCCTTATGCAAGCATAAGGTGGTTTTCTAAATTTGAGACCCTGTTCTGTTTTGGAATTCAGTTCCTGTGTAGCCAAGTTTACATTCCGTGTATTAGTGATATCTTATGATGTTTCTTTTTCTGTGTGACTTATTTCAGTTAGAATCATCGTACCTGAATCCACTCATTATGCTGCTACGGGCCTGATGACATAGATTTCATTGCTGAGTGATACTGCATTGTACGTAAGTACCACAAGTTCTTTATCCATTTTTCACGTTCTGTGATATTGAACTTGTACAGTAAACGAGGTTCTTGTAAACAGAGGCGTCCCAAACTTTGGGGTGGCTGTGTCTTTTTGATTTTAATTTCCCTAAGCTGTAGGACCATAAGTGGAAGTGCCCTAGGCTTTGTTGCTTTGTTTTTTAGATGTTTCAGGAAACACCATACACTTCTCCCGAGTGTCTGTTGGCAAATTACATCCCGCCCATCAGCATAACAAGGCTCCCAGTTCTCCATGGCCTGTCCTGCCTTTCTGGATTTTACACTTTTTTCAGATGGCCCTTTTGACCGGGGGGAAGTGAGACTTCATTGTAGTGCAGATTTCCTTTGCAAGCTTGCTTGGTTGGCCAAAAAGGGCGTATGCGTTTTTTCCTGAATATATTCAGGAAAAAACGCATACGCCCTTTTTGGCCAAGTGCATCATTGTGGACGTTCTGCCTCTTTTCCTATGCTTTCAATGCAATTCCAGTCTACCTCCTGAAATCAGTTTCCTGCAATTCTGCCCCGCTTTCAAGTCCTCTTGGCAGCCTTACTTCAGTATATTTTTGGACGATAGCTGTCATTTATAACTCTGCAGGTTTGTGAATTACAGTGCCCCTGAGCTCCTTTCTTCAACTCGCTTTCTTGTGAACTGGCCGCAACACCGCAGGATGACTTCAGGCCCTAATCTGGTTCCGGCACGGCACACTGAGCCTTTGGTTATTTCCTCTTCCTGGTGGGAAATGAGAGTTAAATTTGCCCGTCCAGACACCTCCAGCTAGTCTCCAATTGGTGTTCCCTATTCCTGTTCATCTTCCGCAGAAATTGCAAACTGGGCCAAACAGGAGGTTAAAGGCGCTGACTCTCCAAGTGGGGAGAGTGTTAGTAAAGCTTCTGGAATGTTGCAGCCGAGTACCAGGGGAGGGAAACTGAGACATATTTGAACACGTCTCCCGTTCACATGGTTGATCATACTCTGGGTTCCACATGCATGTTTTAGCTGAAGGAAGAATACCTTAAACCTGGAGAGTTGAGACCCGCGTAATGGGTACCATGCAATATGACTTCAAAGGGTCTTCACTTGCTCACCGAACCTCTCCAATCCTATCACTGCTGCGTTTATGCCACTGTACACACGCTTGATTCTCTTTTGGAGACATAGCAATCCATAGGTTTTAAGATACTTACTAGTCAGGTACATTCTTAGGCGTTTAATATGGGGTGTTGAGTCCATTTCGTTGAGCAAGGAGTAGCTCTTGTCTATTCCATATTTGGCTTAAGGAACTTTATCTGTGCTCATTTCAATCTCTGGTTATATGCAGCACCCCAACTCACCTTTCCCCTTATGCAAGCATAAGGTGGTTTTCTAAATTTGAGACCCTGTTCTGTTTTGGAATTCAGTTCCTGTGTAGCCAAGTTTACATTCCGTGTATTACTGATATCTTATGATGTTTCTTTTTCTGTGTGACTTATTTCAGTTAGAATCATCGTACCTGAATCCACTCATTATGCTGCTATGGGCCTGATGACATAGATTTCATTGCTGAGTGATACTGCATTGTACGTAAGTACCACAAGTTCTTTATCCATTTTTCACTTTCTGTGATATTGAACTTGTACGGTAAACGAGGTTCTTGTAAACAGAGGCGTCCCAAACTTTGGGGTGGCTGTGTCTTTTTGATTTTAATTTCCCTAAGCTGTAGGACCATAAGTGGAAGTGCCCTAGGCTCTGTTGCTTTGTTTTTTAGATGTTTCAGGAAACACCATACACTTCTCCCGAGTGTCTGTTGGCAATTTACATCCCGCCCATCAGCATAACAAGGCTCCCAGTTCTCCATGGCCTGTCCTGCCTTTCTGGATTTTACACTTTTTTCAGATGGCCCTTTTGACCGGGGGGAAGTGAGACTTCATTGTAGTGCAGATTTCCTTTGCAAGCTTGCTTGGTTGGCCAAAAAGGGCGTATGCGTTTTTTCCTGAATATATTCAGGAAAAAACGCATACGCCCTTTTTGGCCAAGTGCATCATTGTGGACGTTCTGCCTCTTTTCCTATGCTTTCAATGCAATTCCAGTCTACCTCCTGAAATCGGTTTCCTGCAATTCTGCCCCGCTTTCAAGTCCTCTTGGCAGCCTTACTTCAGTATATTTTTGGACGATAGCTGTCATTTATAACTCTGCAGGTTTGTGAATTACAGTGCCCCTGAGCTCCTTTCTTCAACTCGCTTTCTTGTGACCTGACCGCAACACCGCAGGATGGCTTCAGGCCCTAATCTGGTTCCGGTACGGCATGCTGAACCTTTGGTTAATTCCTCTTCCTGGTGGGAAATGAGAGTTAAATTTGCCCGTCCAGACACCTCCAGCTAGTCTCTCATTGGTTCTCACTATTCCTGTTCATCTTACGCAGAAATTGCAAACTGGGCCAAACAGGAGGTTAAAGGGACTGACTCTCCTAGTCGGGAGAGTGTTAGTAAAGCATCTGGAATGTTGCACCCGAGTACCAGGGTACGAAAACTGAGACATATTTGAACACGTCTCCCGATCACATGGTTGATCATACTCTAGGTTCCACATGCATGTTTTAGCTGAAGGAAGAATACCTTAAACCTGGGTAGTTGAAACCCGTGGAATGGGTACCATGCAATATGACTTCAAAGGGTCTTTATTTGCTCATCGAACTTCTCCAATCCTATCACTGCTGCGTTTATGCCCCTGTACACATGCTTGATTCTCTTTCGGAGACATAGCAATCCATAGGTTTTAAGATACTTACTAGTCAGGTACATTCTTAGGCGTTTAATATGCGGTGTTGAGTCCATTTCGTTGAGCAAGGAGTAGCTCTTGTCTATACCATATTTGGCTTAAGGAACTTTATCTGTGCTCATTTCAATCTCTGGTTTTATGCAGCACCCCAACTCACCTTTCCCCTTAAGCAAGCATAAGTTGGTTTTCTAAATTTGAGACCCTGTTCTGTTCTGTAATTCAGTTCCTGTGTAGCCAAGTTTACATTCCGTGTATTACTGATATCTTATGATGTTTCTTTTTCTGTGTGACTTATTTCAGTTAGAATCATCGTACCTGAATCCACTCATTGTGCTGCTAAGGGCCTGATGACATAGATTTCATTGCTGAGTGATATTGCTTTCTAAGTAAATACCACAACTTCTTTATCCATTTTTCACTTTCTGCGATGTTGAACTTGTACTGTAAACGAGGTTCTTGTAAACAGAGGCGTTCCAAACTTTGGGGTGGCTGTGTCTTTTTGGTTTTAATTTCCCTAAGCTATAGGACCATAAGTGGAAGTGCCCTAGGCTCTGTTGCTTTGTTTTTTAGATGTTTCAGGAAACACCATACACTTCTCCCGAGTGTCTGTTGGCAATTTACATCCCGCCCATCAGCATAACAAGGCTCCCAGTTCTCCATGGCCTGTCCTGCCTTTCTGGATTTTACACTTTTTTCAGATGGCCCTTTTGACCGGGGGGAAGTGAGACTTCATTGTAGTGCAGATTTCCTTTGCAAGCTTGCTTGGTTGGCCAAAAAGGGCGTATGCGTTTTTTCCTGAATATATTCAGGAAAAAACGCATACGCCCTTTTTGGCCAAGTGCATCATTGTGGACGTTCTGCCTCTTTTCCTATGCTTTCAATGCAATTCCAGTCTACCTCCTGAAATCGGTTTCCTGCAATTCTGCCCCGCTTTCAAGTCCTCTTGGCAGCCTTACTTCAGTATATTTTTGGACGATAGCTGTCATTTATAACTCTGCAGGTTTGTGAATTACAGTGCCCCTGAGCTCCTTTCTTCAACTCGCTTTCTTGTGACCTGGCCGCAACACCGCAGGATGACTTCAGGCCCTAATCTGGTTCCGGCACGGCACACTGAGCCTTTGGTTATTTCCTCTTCCTGGTGGGAAATGAGAGTTAAATTTGCCCGTCCAGACACCTCCAGCTAGTCTCTCATTGGTGTTCCCTATTCCTGTTCATCTTCCGCAGAAATTGCAAACTGGGCCAAACAGGAGGTTAAAGGCGCTGACTCTCCAAGTGGGGAGAGTGTTAGTTAAGCTTCTGGAATGTTGCAGCCGAGTACCAGGGGAGGGAAACTGAGACATATTTGAACACGTCTCCCGTTCACATGGTTGATCATACTCTGGGTTCCACATGCATGTTTTAGCTGAAGGAAGAATACCTTAAACCTGGAGAGTTGAGACCCGTGGAATGGGTACCATGCAATATGACTTCAAAGGGTCTTCATTTGCTCACCGAACCTCTCCAATCCTATCACTGCTGCGTTTATGCCCCTGTACACACGCTTGATTCTCTTTTGGAGACATAGCAATCCATAGGTTTTAAGATACTTACTAGTCAGGTACATTCTTAGGCGTTTAATATGGGGTGTTGAGTCCATTTCGTTGAGCAAGGAGTAGCTCTTGTCTATTCCATATTTGGCTTAAGGAACTTTATCTGTGCTCATTTCAATCTCTGGTTTTATGCAGCACCCCAACTCACCTTTCCCCTTAAGCAAGCAGAAGTTGGTTTTCTAAATTGGAGACCATGTTCTGTTTTGGAATTCAGTTCCTGTGTAGCCAAGTTTACATTCCGTGTATTAGTGATATCTTATGATGTTTCTTTTTCTGTGTGACTTATTTCAGTTAGAATCATCGTACCTGAATCCACTCATTATGCTGCTACGGGCCTGATGACATAGATTTCATTGCTGAGTGATACTGCATTGTACGTAAGTACCACAAGTTCTTTATCCATTTTTCACTTTCTGTGATATTGAACTTGTACGGTAAACGAGGTTCTTGTAAACAGAGGCGTCCCAAACTTTGGGGTGGCTGTGTTTTTTTGATTTTAATTTCCCTAAGCTATAAGACCATAAGTGGAAGTGCCCTAGGCTCTGTTGCTTTGTTTTTTTGATGTTTCCGGAAACACCATACACTTCTCCCGAGTGTCTGTTGGCAATTTACATCCCGCCCATCAGCATAACAAGGCTCCCAGTTAACCATGGCCTGTCCTGCCTTTCTGGATTTTACACTTTTTTCAGATGGCCCTTTTGACCGGGAGGAAGTGAGACTTCATTTTGTGCAGATTTCCTTTGCAAGCTTGCTTGATTGCCAAAAAGGGCGTATGCGTTTTTTTCCTGAATATATTCAGGAAAAAACGCATACGCCCTTTTTGGCCAAGTGCATCATTGTGGACGTTCTGCCTCTTTTCCTATGCTTTCAATGCAATTCCAGTCTACCTCCTGAAATCAGTTTCCTGCAATTCTGCCCCGCTTTCAAGTCCTCTTGGCAGCCTTACTTCAGTATATTTTTGGACGATAGCTGTCATTTATAACTCTGCAGGTTTGTGAATTACAGTGCCCCTGAGCTCCTTTCTTCAACTCGCTTTCTTGTGACCTGGCCGCAACACCGCAGGATGGCTTCAGGCCCTAATCTGGTTCCGGTACGGCACGCTGAACCTTTGGTTAATTCCTCTTCCTGGTGGGAAATGAGAGTTAAATTTGCCCGTCCAGACACCTCCAGCTAGTCTCTCATTGGTTCTCACTATTCCTGTTCATCTTACGCAGAAATTGCAAACTGGGCCAAACAGGAGGTTAAAGGGACTGACTCTCCTAGTCGGGAGAGTGTTAGTAAAGCATCTGGAATGTTGCACCCGAGTACCAGGGTACGAAAACTGAGACATATTTGAACACGTCTCCCGATCACATGGTTGATCATACTCTAGGTTCCACATGCATGTTTTAGCTGAAGGAAGAATACCTTAAACCTGGGTAGTTGAAACCCGTGGAATGGGTACCATGCAATATGACTTCAAAGGGTCTTCATTTGCTCATCGAACTTCTCCAATCCTATCACTGCTGCGTTTATGCCCCTGTACACATGCTTGATTCTCTTTCGGAGACATAGCAATCCATAGGTTTTAAGATACTTACTAGTCAGGTACATTCTTAGGCGTTTAATATGCGGTGTTGAGTCCATTTCGTTGAGCAAGGAGTAGCTCTTGTCTATACCATATTTGGCTTAAGGAACTTTATCTGTGCTCATTTCAATCTCTGGTTTTATGCAGCACCCCAACTCACCTTTCCCCTTAAGCAAGCATAAGTTGGTTTTCTAAATTTGAGACCCTGTTCTGTTCTGTAATTCAGTTCCTGTGTAGCCAAGTTTACATTCCGTGTATTACTGATATCTTATGATGTTTCTTTTTCTGTGTGACTTATTTCAGTTAGAATCATCGTACCTGAATCCACTCATTGTGCTGCTAAGGGCCTGATGACATAGATTTCATTGCTGAGTGATATTGCTTTCTAAGTAAATACCACAACTTCTTTATCCATTTTTCACTTTCTGCGATGTTGAACTTGTACTGTAAACGAGGTTCTTGTAAACAGAGGCGTTCCAAACTTTGGGGTGGCTGTGTCTTTTTGGTTTTAATTTCCCTAAGCTATAGGACCATAAGTGGAAGTGCCCTAGGCTCTGTTGCTTTGTTTTTTAGATGTTTCAGGAAACACCATACACTTCTCCCGAGTGTCTGTTGGCAATTTACATCCCGCCCATCAACATAACAAGGCTCCCAGTTCTCCATGTCCTGTCCTGCCTTTCTGGATTTTACACTTTTTTCAGATGGCCCTTTTGACCGGGGGGAAGTGAGACTTCATTGTAGTGCAGATTTCCTTTGCAAGCTTGCTTGGTTGGCCAAAAAGGGCGTATGCGTTTTTTCCTGAATATATTCAGGAAAAAACGCATACGCCCTTTTTGGCCAAGTGCATCATTGTGGACGTTCTGCCTCTTTTCCTATGCTTTCAATGCAATTCCAGTCTACCTCCTGAAATCGGTTTCCTGCAATTCTGCCCCGCTTTCAAGTCCTCTTGGCAGCCTTACTTCAGTATATTTTTGGACGATAGCTGTCATTTATAACTCTGCAGGTTTGTGAATTACAATGCCCCTGAGCTCCTTTCTTCAACTCGCTTTCGTGTGACCTGGCCGCAACACCGCAGGATGGCTTCAGGCCCAAATATGGTTCCGGCATGGCACTCTGAGCCTTTGGTTATTTCCTCTTCCTGGTGGGAAATGAGAGTTAAATTTGCCCGTCCAGACACCTCCAGCTAGTCTCTCATTGGTTCTCGCTATTCCTGTTCATCTTCCACAGAAATTGCAAACTGGGCCAAACAGGAGGTTAAAGGCGCTGACTCTCCAAGTGGGGAGAGTGTTAGTAAAGCGTCTGGAATGTTGCAGCCGAGTACCAGGTGAGGAAAACTGAGACATATTTGAACACGTCTCCCGTTCACACGGTTGATCATACTCTGGGTTCCACATGCATGTTTTAGCTGAAGGAAGAATACCTTAAACCTGGAGAGTTGAGACCCGTGGAATGGGTACCATGCAATATGACTTCAAAGGGTCTTCATTTGCTCACCGAACCTCTCCAATCCTATGACTGCTGCGTTTATGCCCCTGTACACACGCTTGATTCTCTTTTGGAAACATAGCAATCCATAGGTTTTAAGATACTTTCTAGTCAGGTACATTCTTAGGCGTTTAATATGGTGTGTTGAGTCCATTTCGTTGAGCAAGGAGTAGCTCTTGTCTATTCCATATTTTTCTTAAGGAACTTTATCTGTGCTCATTTCAATCTCTGGTTTTATGCAGCACCCCAAATCACCTTTCCCCTTAAGCAAGCATAAGTTGGTTTTCTAAATTTGAGACCCTGTTCTGTTTTGGAATTCAGTTCCTGTGTAGCCAAGTTTACATTCCGTGTATTAGTGATATCTTATGATGTTTCTTTTTCTGTGTGACTTATTTCAGTTAGAATCATCGTACCTGAATCCACTCATTATCCTGCTATGGGCCTGATGACATAGATTTCATTGCTGAGTGATACTGCATTGTACGTAAGTACCACAAGTTCTTTATCCATTTTTCCCTTTCTGTGATATTGAACTTGTACGGTAAACGAGGTTCTTGTAAAAAGAGGCGTCCCAAACTTTGGGGTGGCTGTGTCTTTTTGATTTTAATTTCCCTAAGCTATAGGACCATAAGTGGAAGTGCCCTAGGCTCTGTTGCTTTGTTTTTTAGATGTTTCAGGAAACACCATACACTTCTCCTGAGTGTCTGTTGGCAATTTACATCCCGCCCATCAGCATAACAAGGCTCCCAGTTCTCCATGGCCTGTCCTGCCTTTCTGGATTTTACACTTTTTTCAGATGGCCCTTTTGACCGGGGGGAAGTGAGACTTCATTGTAGTGCAGATTTCCTTTGCAAGTTTGCTTGGTTGGCCAAAAAGGGCGTATGCGTTTTTTCCTGAATATATTCAGGAAAAAACGCATATGCCCTTTTTGGCCAAGTGCATCATTGTGGACGTTCTGCCTCTTTTCCTATGCTTTCAATGCAATTCCAGTCTACCTCCTGAAATCGGTTTCCTGAAATTCTGCCCCGCTTTGAAGTCCTCTTGGCAGCCTTACTTCAGTATATTTTTGGACGATAGCTGTCATTTATAACTCTGCAGGTTTGTGAATTACCGTGCCCCTGAGCTCCTTTCTTCAACTCGCTTTCTTGTGAGCTGGCCGCAACACCGCAGGATGGCTTCAGGCCCTAATCTGGTTCCGGCCCGGCACGCTGAGCCTTTGGTTATTTCCTCTTCCTGGTGGGAAATGAGAGTTAAATTTGCCCGTCCAGACACCTCCAGCTAGTCTCTCATTGGTTCTCGCTATTCCTGTTCATCTTCCGCAGAAATTGCAAACTGGGCCAAACAGGAGGTTAAAGGGACTGACTCTCCAAGTGGGGAGAGTGTTAGTAAAGCGTCTGGAATGTTGCACCCGAGTACCAGGGGAGGAAAACTGAGACATATTTGAACACGTCTCCCGTTCACACGGTTGATCATACTCTGGGTTCCACATGCATGTTTTAGCTGAAGGAAGAATACCTTAAACCTGGAGAGTTGAGACCCGTGGAATGGGTACCATGCAATATGACTTCAAAGGGTCTTCATTTGTTCACCGAACCTCTCCAATCCTATCACTGCTGCGTTTATGCCCCTGTACACAAGCTTGATTCTCTTTCGGAGACATAGCAATCCATAGGTTTTAAGATACTTACTAGTCAGGTACATTCTTAGGCGTTTAATATGCGATGTTGAGTCCATTTCGTTGAGCCAGGAGTAGCTCTTGTCTATTCCATATTTGGCTTAAGGAACTTTATCTGTGCTCATTTCAATCTCTGGTTTTATGCAGCACCCCAACTCACCTTTCCCCTTAAGCAAGCATAAGTTGGTTTTCTAAATTTGAGACCCTGTTCTGTTCTGTAATTCAGTTCCTGTGTAGCCAAGTTTACATTCCGTGTATTAGTGATATCTTATGATGTTTCTTTTTCTGTGTGACTTATTTCAGTTAGAATCATCATACCTGAATCCACTCGTTGTGCTGCTAAGGGCCTGATGACATAGATTTCATTGCTGAGTGATATTGCCTTCTAAGTAAATACCACAGCTTCTTTATCCATTTTTCACTTTCTGCGATGTTGAACTTGTACTGTAAATGAGGTTCTTGTAAACAGAGGCGTCCCAATCTTTGGGGTGGCTGTGTCTTTTTGATTTTAATTTCCCTAAGCTATAGCACCATAAGTGGAAGTGCCCTAGGCTCTGTTGCTTTGTTTTTTAGATGTTTCAGGAAACACCATACACTTCTCCCGAGTGTCTGTTGGCAATTTACATCCCGCCCATCAGCATAACAAGGCTCCCAGTTCTCCATGGCCTGTCCTGCCTTTCTGGATTTTACACTTTTTTCAGATGGCCCTTTTGACCGTGAGGAAGTGAGACTTCATTGTAGTGCAGATTTCCTTTGCAAGCTTGCTTGGTTGGCCAAAAAGGGCGTATGCGTTTTTTCCTGAATATATTCAGGAAAAAACGCATACGCCCTTTTTGGCCAAGTGCGTCATTGTGGACGTTCTGCCTCTTTTCCTATGCTTTCAATGCAATTCCAGTCTACCTCCTGAAATCGGTTTCCTGCAATTCTGCCCCGCTTTCAAGTCCTCTTGGCAGCCTTACTTCAGTATATTTTTGGACGATAGCTGTCATTTATAACTCTGCAGCTTTGTGAATTACAGTGCCCCTGAGCTCCTTTCTTCAACTCGCTTTCTTGTGACCTGGCCGCAACACCGCAGGATGGCTTCAGGCCCTAATCTGGTTCCGGCACGGCACGCTGAGCCTTTGGTTAATTCCTCTTCCTGGTGGGAAATGAGAGTTAAATTTGCCCGTCCAGACACCTCCAGCTAGTCTCTCATTGGTTCTCGCTATTCCTGTTCATCTTCCGCAGAAATTGCAACTGGGCCAAACAGGAGGTTAAAGGCACTGACTCTCCAAGTCGGGAGAGTGTTAGTAAAGCGTCAGGAATGTTGCACCCGAGTACCAGGGGACGAGAACGGAGACATATTTGAACACGTCTCCCGATCACACGGTTGATCATACTCTGGGTTCCACATGCATGTTTTAGCTGAAGAAAGAATCCCTTAAACCTGGAGAGTTGAGACCCGTGGAATGGGTACCATGCAATATGACTTCAAAAGGTCTTCATTTGCTCACCGAACCTCTCCAATCCTATCACTGCTGCGTTTATGCCCCTGTAAACATGCTTGATTCTCTTTCGGAGACATAGCAATCCATAGGTTTTAAGATACTTACTAGTCAGGTACATTCTTAGCCGTTTAATATGCGGTGTTGAGTCCATTTCGTTGAGCAAGGAGTAGCTCTTGTCTATTCCATATTTGGCTTAACGAACTTTATCTGTGCTCATTTCAATCTCTGTTTTTATGCAGCACCCCAAATCACCTTTACCCTTAAGCCAGCATAAGTTGGTTTTCTGAATTTGAGACCCTCTTCTGTTTTGGAATTCAGTTCCTGTGTAGCCAAGTTTACATTCCGTGTATTAGTGATAACTTATGATGTTTCTTTTTCTGTGTGACTTATTTCAGTTAGAATCATCGTACCTGAATCCACTCATTATGCTGCTACGGGCCTGATGACATAGATTTCATTGCTGAGTGATACTGCCTTGTACGTAAGTACCACAAGTTCTTTATCCATTTTTCACTTTCTGCGATGTTGAACTTGTACTGTAAACGAGGTTCTTGTAAACAGAGGCGTCCCAAACTTTGGGGTGGCTGTGTCTTTTTGATTTTAATTTCCCTAAGCTATAGGACCATAAGTGGAAGTGCCCTAGGCTCTGTTGCTTTGTTTTTTAGATGTTTCCGGAAACACCCTACACTTCTCCCGAGTGTCTGTTGGCAATTTACATCCCGCCCATCAGCATAACAAGGCTCCCAGTTCTCCATGGCCTGTCCTGCCTTTCTGGATTTTACACTTTTTTCAGATGGCCCTTTTGACCGGGGGGAAGTGAGACTTCATTGTAGTGCAGATTTCCTTTGCAAGCTTGCTTGGTTGGCCAAAAAGGGCGTATGCGTTTTTTCCTGAATATATTCAGGAAAAAACGCATACGCCCTTTTTGGCCAAGTGCGTCATTGTGGACGTTCTGCCTCTTTTCCTATGCTTTCAATGCAATTCCAGTCTACCTCCTGAAATCGGTTTCCTGCAATTCTGCCCCGCTTTCAAGTCCTCTTGGCAGCCTTACTTCAGTATATTTTTGGACGATAGCTGTCATTTATAACTCTGCAGCTTTGTGAATTACAGTGCCCCTGAGCTCCTTTCTTCAACTCGCTTTCTTGTGACCTGGCCGCAACACCGCAGGATGGCTTCAGGCCCTAATCTGGTTCCGGCACGGCACGCTGAGCCTTTGGTTAATTCCTCTTCCTGGTGGGAAATGAGAGTTAAATTTGCCCGTCCAGACACCTCCAGCTAGTCTCTCATTGGTTCTCGCTATTCCTGTTCATCTTCCGCAGAAATTGCAACTGGGCCAAACAGGAGGTTAAAGGCACTGACTCTCCAAGTCGGGAGAGTGTTAGTAAAGCGTCAGGAATGTTGCACCCGAGTACCAGGGGACGAGAACGGAGACATATTTGAACACGTCTCCCGATCACACGGTTGATCATACTCTGGGTTCCACATGCATGTTTTAGCTGAAGAAAGAATCCCTTAAACCTGGAGAGTTGAGACCCGTGGAATGGGTACCATGCAATATGACTTCAAAAGGTCTTCATTTGCTCACCGAACCTCTCCAATCCTATCACTGCTGCGTTTATGCCCCTGTAAACATGCTTGATTCTCTTTCGGAGACATAGCAATCCATAGGTTTTAAGATACTTACTAGTCAGGTACATTCTTAGCCGTTTAATATGCGGTGTTGAGTCCATTTCGTTGAGCAAGGAGTAGCTCTTGTCTATTCCATATTTGGCTTAACGAACTTTATCTGTGCTCATTTCAATCTCTGTTTTTATGCAGCACCCCAAATCACCTTTACCCTTAAGCCAGCATAAGTTGGTTTTCTGAATTTGAGACCCTCTTCTGTTTTGGAATTCAGTTCCTGTGTAGCCAAGTTTACATTCCGTGTATTAGTGATAACTTATGATGTTTCTTTTTCTGTGTGACTTATTTCAGTTAGAATCATCGTACCTGAATCCACTCATTATGCTGCTACGGGCCTGATGACATAGATTTCATTGCTGAGTGATACTGCCTTGTATGTAAGTACCACAAGTTCTTTATCCATTTTTCACTTTCTGCGATGTTGAACTTGTACTGTAAACGAGGTTCTTGTAAACAGAGGCGTCCCAAACTTTGGGGTGGCTGTGTCTTTTTGATTTTAATTTCCCTAAGCTATAGGACCATAAGTGGAAGTGCCCTAGGCTCTGTTGCTTTGTTTTTTAGATGTTTCCGGAAACACCCTACACTTCTCCCGAGTGTCTGTTGGCAATTTACATCCCGCCCATCAGCATAACAAGGCTCCCAGTTCTCCATGGCCTGTCCTGCCTTTCTGGATTTTACACTTTTTTCAGATGGCCCTTTTGACCGGGGGGAAGTGAGACTTCATTGTAGTGCAGATTTCCTTTGCAAGCTTGCTTGGTTGGCCAAAAAGGGCGTATGCGTTTTTTCCTGAATATATTCAGGAAAAAACGCATACGCCCTTTTTGGCCAAGTGCATCATTGTGGACGTTCTGCCTCTTTTCCTATGCTTTCAATGCAATTCCAGTCTACCTCCTGAAATCGGTTTCCTGCAATTCTGCCCCGCTTTCAAGTCCTCTTGGCAGCCTTACTTCAGTATATTTTTGGACGATAGCTGTCATTTATAACTCTGCAGGTTTGTGAATTACAGTGCCCCTGAGCTCCTTTCTTCAACTCGCTTTCTTTTGAGATGGCCGCAACACCGCAGGATGGCTTCAGGCCCTAATCTGGTTCCGGCACGGCACGCTGAGCCTTTGGTTAATTCCTCTTCCTGGTGGGAAATGAGAGTTAAATTTGCCCGTCCAGACACCTCCAGCTAGTCTCTCATTGGTTCTCCCTATTCCTGTTCATCTTCCGCAGAAATTGCAAACTGGGCCAAACAGGAGGTTAAAGGCGCTGACTCTCCAAGTGGGGAGAGTGTTAGTAAAGCGTCTGGAATGTTGCACCCGAGTACCAGGGGAGGAAAACTGAGACATATTTGAACACGTCTCCCGATCACAAGGTTGATCATACTCTAGGTTCCACATGCATGTTTTAGCTGAAGGAAGAATACCTTAAACCTGGAGAGTTGAGACCCGTGGAATGGGTACCATGCAATATGACTTCAAAGGGTCTTCATTTGCTCACTGAACCTCTCCAATCCTGTCACAGCTGTGTTTATGCCCCTGTACACACGCTTGATTCTCTTTCAGACATTGCCATCCATACGTTTTAAGATTCTTACTAGTCAGGTATATTCTTAGGCGTTTAATATGCGGTGTTGAGTCCATTTCGTTGAGCAAGGAGTAGCCCTTGTCTATTCCATATTTGGCTTAAGGAACTTTATCTGTTCTAATTTCAAACTCTGGTTTTATGCAGCACCCCAACTCACCTTCCCCCTTAAGCAAGCATAAGTTGGTTTTCTAAATTTGAGACCCTGTTCTGTTTTGGAATTCAGTTCTTGTGTAGCCAAGTTTACATTCCGTGTATTAGTGATATCTTATGATGTTTCTTTTTCTGTGTGACTTATTTCAGTTAGATTCATAGTACTTAATCCACTCATTATGCTGCTACGGGCCTGATGACATAGATTTTATTGCTGAGTGATATTGCATTGTACGTAATTACCACAACTTCTTTATCCATTTTTCACTTTCTGCGATATTGAACTTGTACCGTAAATGAGTTTCTTGTAAACAGAGCCATCCTAAACTTTGGGGTGGCTGTGTCTTTTTGATTTTAATTTCCCTAAACTCTAGGACCATAAGTGGAAGTGCCCTAGGCTCTGTTGCTTTGTTTTTTAGATGTTTCAGGAAACACCATACACTTCTCCCGAGTGTCTGTTGGCAATTTACATCCCGCCCATCAGCATAACAAGGCTCCCAGTTCTCCATGGCCTGTCGTGCCTTTATGGATTTTACACTTTTTTCAGATGGCCCTTTTGACCAGGGGAAAGTGAGACTTCATTGTAGTGCAGATTTCCTTTGCAAGCTTGCTTGGTTGGCCAAAAAGTGTGTATGCGTTTTTTCCTGACTATATTCAGGAAAAAACGCATACGCCCTTTTTGGCCAAGTGCATCATTGTCGAGGTTCTGACTCTCTTCATATGTTTTCAGTGCAATTCCAGTGTATCTCCTGAAATTAGTTTCCTGCAATTCTGCCTTGCTTTCAATGCTTCTTCATAGCCTTACCTCAATATATTTTTTGAAAATAGTTGGCCTCTATAACCGTGCAGGTTTTTGAATTGCAGTGGCCCTTAGCTCCATTTTTCAGCTCTTATTTTTGTGATCTTGCCCCTTAACCACAGGATTCCTTGAAGCTCTATTCTTCTTCTGGGGCACCTTGCTGTGCCTTTGGTTAATTCTTCTTACTGATGTGAAATTAGAGTGACATGTGCCCATTGAAACCGCTACAGCTAGTTTCTCACTGGTTCCCCCTATTCCCATTCATCCTCCGCACTAACTGCAGACTGTGCGATACCAGAACTTAAGGGCATTGACTCTCCATGTGGGGATGTTGTTAGTAAAGCGGCTGGAATGTCGATCCGGAGCCCCAGGAGAGGAAAAATGAGGTGTGTTTTAGAAACCTTTCCCGATCATATGGTATACCAGTCGCTGGGTTTCCCAAGCATGGTTTAGCTGTAGGAAGATTCCCTTCAACCTGGAGTGTTGGGACCCTTGGACTGAGTAGCATGAAGTATTGCATTAAACTTTCGGCAGTTGCTCACCAAAGCTCACCAATCCTCTCAGCCCCAAGTGTCCAGCCTTATGTCTTATCCAGCTGTGGGTTTATATGTGGTCAATCCAGGTTGCATCACAGCCCCTGAGCGAATTTTGTAAGAATTTTTCTCTCTTTCATTGTTTCAGCGTTTTTTTTTAAAATTTATTTCTATAATGGGGTTTAGCTCATTTTCACTGCTGTGTTTGTGCCGCTCTGCACACACTTGATTCCCTTATGGAGATATATCAATACATGGGTTTTAAGATTCTTATTACTCAGATATATTTCTCTGTGGTGTATAGGGTGTGTTGAGGCCAGTTCATTGAGCAAGGTGTAGATCTTGTCTAATACCTATTTGGTTTATTGAACGGTATCTGTGCTAATTTCAAACTCTGGTTTTATGCATCACCCCACCTCTCCTTTCCCCTTAAGCTGACATAAGTGTGTTTTCTAAATGTGAGACACTGTTCTGTTCTGTAATTCTTTTCTTGTGCAGCCATATTTACCCTCCCTCTATAAGTGATATCTTATGATATGTTTCTTTTTCTGTTTGACTTATTTCAAGTAGTATTATCGGACCTAAATCCACTCTTTATCCTTCTACTAGCCTTATTACATTGATTTCATGGTGAAGAAATTGTACATAAGTACCACATCTTCTTTATCCATTGTTCTCTTTCCTGGGATATTTAAGGTGTACTGAAGTTGAGGTTCTTGTAAACAGAGTAGCCCTAAACTGTGGTGTGCTTGTGTCTTGTTGATTTTTAGACTTCCCTAGATATACTCCCATGATTGGAAGTGTCCTATGCTCTGTAGCTCTGTTTTTTAGATGATTTAGGAACCACCATACACTTCTCCAGAGTGGCTCTCGGCAGTCCACACACTGCCCATCAGTGTATAAAGGCTCCCTGTTCTCCATGGCCTGTCCTGCATTTCTGGTTTTTACAATTTTTTAGGATGGCCCTTTTGACCGGTGGGAAATGAGACTTCTTTGTTGTGCACATTTGCATTGCTTGCTTGCTTCGTTGCCCATAAAGTGCGTATGCGTTTTTTCCTGGATATAATCAGGAAAAAACGCATACGCCCTTTTGGGCCAACTGCATCATTGTCGAAATTCTGCCGCTTTTCATGTGCGTTAAAGACGAGTCCAATCTATCTCTTGAAATCTGTTTCTTGCAATTCTGTCTTGCATTCAGATCCTCTTCTTTGCCTTACCTCAACATATTTTTGGACGTTAGTTTTCATTTATAACTCTGCAGGTTTGTGAATTGCAGTGACCCTGAGCTCCATTTTTTAAGTTGTTCTTTTGTGAGCTGGCCTCAAACCCGCAGGATTGCTTCAGGCCCTATTTTGGCTCCGGCGAGGCAGGCTGAGCCTTTCTTTAATTCTTATTCTTAATGGGAAATTAGAGTGATATGTGCCCGTCCAAACCCCTACAACTATTCTCTCATTGGTTCCCCCTCTTCCCGTTCATCCTCCTCACAATTTGCAAAATGTGTGAAACAGAAGTTTAAATGTGCTGATTCTCCAAGTGGGGAGATTCTAAGTAGCGTGGCTGGAATGGTGAACAGGAGCACCAGGAGAGGATAAATGAGGTGCATTTTAGACACATCTCCCGATCACATGGTGTACAGTCCTCTGGGTTTTCCATGCATGTTTTAGCTATAGGAAGATCCCTTGAACCTGCAGATTTGGGACCCATTGAATGGGTACCAGGTAGTATTACTTTAAAGGGTGTGCATTTCCTCACCCAACCTCACATTTCTCTTAGCGCAAACAGTTTCCAGCCTTATGTCTCATCCTGCTGTGGGTCTAGATGTGTTCAATCCATGTTGCATCACCGTCCCTGAGGAAAAGTTGTAAGAGGTTTTCTCTGTCTCTCTGTCGTTTATTTTTTTCAATTTATTACTATATTGGTTACAGCTGATTTTCAAAGCTCTGTTTCTTGCTGCTGTACATCCACTTGATTCACGTACAGAGAGACATCAATAAATTCTTTTTCAGATTCTTACCAGTCGTATATATTCTTTTCCGGTGACTTGAGTGTGCTGAGTGCAGTTCTTTTAGCTACCGTGTAGGCCTTGTTGATTATCAGTTTGGTATTTGGAATGGTATCTTTGCTAATTTCAACCTCCTGGATGATGCCTCACCCCTCCCCACCTTTCCCGTTTAGCAGCCTTATGCGTGTTTTCTACATATTTGACTATGTTTTTGTTTTGTAATTTATTTCATGTGTAGCCATTTTGGATTCCACCTTTAAGTGATATCTTATGATATGTGTCTTTTTCTTTTTGAATTCTGTCACTTAGAATGATCATACGTAACTCCTCCGGAGTTGTTACAACTGGCCATATTTCATTGATTTCCAGGCTGAATAATATTCCACTCTACCTAAGTACCACATCTCTATCCATTTTTTCCCTCCAGAGACATTTAAGTTATATCCTAGTCGAGGATCTTTTAAACAGAGAGGGGGTAAACATTGGGGTGCCTGTGTCCTCTCGATTTTTGTTTTTCCCAAGATATACGCCCATGAGTGCAAGTGCCCTATGCTCTGTAGCTCATTTTTTAGATGCTTTAGTAAATACAATACACTTCTCCAGAATGGCCGTTGGCAATATACATTTCCACTATAAGTCTCACAGGGCTCCCTCTTCTCGTTGCCCTGTCCTGCATTTCTGTTGTTTACGCTTTATGAGGATGGCTCTTCTGACTGATGCGAAGTGATATCTTTTGTAGTATTGACTTCCAGTGCCCATCTGTTTGGTTGGCTAAAAAAGTGTATGCCCTTTTCTTGAATATATACAGAAAAAAACGCATACACCCTTTTTGGCCAACTGCAATGTTGGCAATGTTCAGCTCCTTTTCTTGTGCTTAATGGCGAGTCCTTTCTACCTCCTCAAATCCCTTTCCTGCCATTCTCCCTTGCTTACAAGTCCTTTTTTCTGACTTTCCTCAAGACATTTTTCAGTGATGGATATTTTCAACTCTGCAGTTTTGTGAATTTTACTGCCCCTGAGTTCCATTGTTCAACTTGTGTTTATGGGAACTGGCCACAAAGCAGCGGGATTTCCTCAAGCCCTATATTGTTTCCATGGGCAACCCTAGCCTTTGGTCAATTCGTCTTCCTGATTGGAAATTAGAGTGACATGTGCCTGTCTGAACACCTAGGACTTGTCTCTCATTGTTCCTCATCCTTCCGCTTCATCCTCTGGACAAATTCCAAACTGTACGCAACAGGATGTTGACAGTGCTGACATCTCCAAGTGGGGAGACTGTTAGTAAAGACGCTGGAGGGGTGAACCCGAGCACCAGGAGATGAGGAGATGAGATGCCTTTTCCAAACTCTTCCCGATCAGACGGTATACCATCCTCTGGGTGTGACAGACATGTTTTAGCAGTAGGAAGAGTCCCATTCATGTAAGGAGAACACCAGGGCTTTTTCAAAATCAGTGTCTCCCCGAAACCCAAACTGGGGAAGTTTTTAAGTTACGGCTACACATATGTTCATTAAGGGCCATGGGAAGTAGGCAGAGTCCAAACTTTAGATGATTGAAGTCTTCAGGGTCAGAAGCACTCACCACCAGCTTCCCTTAGGTTACACTTTAACTGTCATTGATAGATGATGTCAATAAAAATATCTATTCTTTTTCAGATTATTTCCCCTTATAGGTTATTGCAAAATGTTGAGTGTAGTTCCCTGTGCTATACAGTAGTTCCTTGTTGATGATCTATTTTATACATAGCAGTGTGTATGTGTTAATCCCAAACTGTTAATTTATCCCTCCTCCCACCTTTCCCCTTTGGTAATAATAAATTATAAGATTTTATACTTCTCAGAAATGGGGGAGCTGAGAGAGAGGTATCATTTTCAATGGAAAAGCATTTAAAACAAGATTGAAGGTTTAACCAAGATTATTAGATGTACATCCTTGGAAAGAAATCACTTCATTTCTCTAATATTGACCTGACAAATAAGACAAACCTTTTCACTGAACTTGCTTATAATAAAGTGATGGAAATATCAAATGGAAGTGTTAGAAACATCTTATTTTACCCGAGCCTTATACACTGTTCTATGTTAACTACAGTTTGGCTCACACATCTGTTCATTGAGGTTACAATAGTCTCAATTTCTGTTACTGATCTTCCAGAGTGGACCCCAACAAGTGTCCCCCTGCCCAGTGTCATTGGGGCCAACAGATCGAGACTGAGTTTGGTTCACAAGCAAAGGAAACTTTATATTTTGATCAGAGAATGGAGAGGTGAGAGCATGCACTACCCCGTGGGCTGTGGGCTGGGCTGCTGTGTAGAGATCCTGTCAGAGTCAGTGGGAGGGAGGGTGCGGAGCTCTCGAGGGCCGGGTTGGCTGTAGCTCAGGCTCTATATCGTGGAGTCTGCACTGGGCCCCAGGAGCTGAGGTGTCGACCCAGCCATTCTGCACTAGGAAATCTGGTCTGAAGTGCCGGGTGTGGAACCTCTGCATGCGGGACCCTAGGAGCACGTGAAATTAGACAAAGCACAAAGGATAAAAAAGGTTAGACTTGACTTTATTGCCCAGATTCTATTTTTATCTCCCAGGGATTTTTAATGGGCTTTGCTGGGGACAAACCCCTCCTCTGCCTTTTGTCCTGTTCCTCATTCTTGGAGTGCTGAGGGTGCAGACCCTTCTTCTGTAACTGCTGAGTGCTGAGTTGGGAGCCCTCATACCCTGGGGCGAGGGTCAGAGCTTCTCCCCAGCAGCCTCCCGGTGACGTTGATTGTCCCCAGGACCCCTGCCTCCCTGCTCGTCCACCTGAGCACCAGCATTGGAAGTGTTATAGATTCTAATGACCTTTAAGGGTCCAGGAAAGAGATGTGCAGAGACGCTGTGGGGGCCGGTTTCACCCCGCCCCACATTTGTTCGGCCACCTTAGGCTGACCGTTTCTGCCAGCCTAGATGCTCTGACCAGTAGTCTGCGCTTTCTTCAATTAGGCCCCTGAATTAACGTACAAACAGCACCAGGTGTCAGAGCCCTGCCCGCTCAACTCCCAGACAGTCCAGGGTCAGTGGTGATCAAGGACCATGATGGCCACTGAGTCAACAGCCTTTTGAAGTAAACAGGAGTCCAGCCGGTCTTATTGGCCACCATCATCACGGTGTCTGTAGGCTTTTCTATGGTGACAGTGTGATATACCGTTCCCCCGCCAAGATTATTAGCTCCCCTCTGGGTGCAGTAAGTCCTGCAAGCAGTAGTCTACTCTTTTGGGACACACTCTTGTTGTTTTATGAGAGAAACTCCAGGTCAAGTGATGTTCACACGAGTCGTCATGGTGCCCTGTTGCCCCCGGTTATCTCTCTGGATGTTGGAGTTGGAGGGCCTCCTCACTCAAGGTCGGTGTGCCCACGGAGCGAACCCTGCAACTTCAGGGCATGGTTGGTGGTTAGGATCACCACGTGGGGTCCTTTTCCCTTAGGAGGGAGGTGGCCTTTTGGGCTGCTGATTTCCAGGTTTTTAGATACCGCCATTATCTTGGCCAGATGTGGCAGTGGGCCAAGCCCCTTAGTGACCGTAGTTTATCCTACCTGGATGGCATTCTTGCATTGTTCCATTTCAAGTGGTCCCAGTTTTTGCACTAATTCTCCAATGGCGATTCACCTTTCACCGGGAATGTAAAGGTCAAAGGGTTTAGCTAAATTAGGGAGTTCCAGGGCAAGGGTCTGAATTGACTGCTCTTTCCATTCTTGAAAGGCCACTTCTGGATTCTATTCCAAAGGATCATCATCTTTTCCTTTCAGTGTTTCATATAGAGGCCCAGCTAGTAGACTGTAGTTAGGGATCCAGAAGCAGCAAACCCTGGCCTCCCCAGGAACCCCTAAGCTGTCTTCTAGTTTTAGAAAGGGGTAAGGCTGAAAATGGTTTCTTCCCTTTCCTGGGATGGGCTTCTCTGACCTTCTGTGAGAATGAAGCCCAGGCAGGTCACCGCAGTCTGTGATATTTGAGCTTTTTCTTGGACAACTTCTATCCTTTATTGGCTTGGTAGTTCAGAGGCCTCCTTAGTAGGGCTGGCGATCAGAATGTCGTCTGCATATTGAAGGAGGGTTTCCTTTTCCAGAGGTAGAACTTTTAGGTCTTTAGCTAAGCTTTCCCCAAAGATGGTGTGGGAATTTTTGCACCCTTGGGGCCGAACGGCCCGGAAGTATTGTTTTAGTTGTATGTTGAGTCCTGCCACTCACAAGCCAAAATTTCTTGTGACTCTGGGACTAATGGAATACAAAAGAAGGCATCATTGAAGACTAATACAGAATACCATGTCCTGGTGGTTGGTAGAATGACCAGCAGGGTGTAGGAATTAGGAGCAACTGGAGGTATATCCTCGGTGGCTTCACTGACTGTCCTGACATCCTTTACCAGGTCCCCAGCAGCCCATGGGGCTCTCGTGGTCAGACCAATCCCAGAATATGGAGCTCACCTGGGCAGGTACCCCACCCCCACCCCAGCCCACGGGGCTCTCGTGGTCAGGGCCCTCCCAGGATACAGAGCTACCCTTGCAGGTACCGTGGCAGGGCTGGGCACACAGGAACCGTGCACATAGCCCTCATTGCAGAGCACCCCCAGCTCACCTGTCGCTCAGAGCTGACACAGAGCACCTCAGAGCAGGACTTGAACTAACAAACAGCAGCTGCGACAGGTCTGTGACCCTGGGCATCACTCCGTGAGGCCTCCCTCCACCTGGTCTTCCAGAGACTTCCACTGCACCCGGGGCACCAGGCCTCTGTCTCCAACCACCACCCACCCCTCCTCTCCCTGACTCCTGGGTTCCTCTCATTAGGAGAGGGTTTTCTTGAAGTTGTCTCCCACTCATGGGCCAGATAAAATGATTAGAAAACAAGCCAAAGCTGCAGCCCCTTGTCTATCCTGACTCTCAGGAGCCCACACCTGTTCCTTGGACCTGGCCAGTTCAGCAAGTTCCATTTTCTGCAACTGTGAGCCCCTGAGGGGTGATGATTGGCTGACCTGGGCAGCCTTACCGTGCCGGCCAGCCTTCCCCAGGTGTGCCTGGGTTGAGATCAATATAAATACCACTCCAGGCAGCAAGAGCCCCTGCAGCCATCCCTGACGCCATTTTCTCTGCCCTGTCAGCAGTCTCGGGGCTGGGCTGGTGGGAGGGAGTGAGAGGCCACGGCTTTGTGGGTGGCCCAGTGTGAGTGGGGCTCTGCTGGACTTTCTGCAGCAGTTGCCAGGCTGCCACCTGCTAAAGAAGAGGATGTGTCACCCATACCTGCTGCTGGAATTTCTCCCTGGGCAGAGGTGAGGAAGGAAAAAAGCCGTGGGGGCAGGGACAGGACAGGTATCTCAGGCAGGGAAATGGAAATCTTCCAGAAGAGCACCCAGGGCCAGGACCATCCTGGCTGGCCTGCAGGCACCAAGTCGGCCTGCATGCTGTCACTCGTGTGGCTCTATGGCCCTTCCTCTAGGCTTTCAAGTCCTTGTATATATTCAGGTGTTTTACCTGGGACGGGTGGGAATAGTTCAGCAGCAACTGGCCTGGGGCTCAGCTCACGTTTACTCACAGATGCCTCGGCACGGTGCCCCAGCTTTGCAATGAGGACGCTTGTTGCGTGGGGGCTGCTGGCTGAATGGGAGACGATTCCCCACCACTGACCAACTTCAGAATTGTTTACAACTGGAGCAAGTGCCCTGATACGGTTTTCCTCTGTGTAACTGGTGGGTTCTGTGTTTTTTTTCTCTTTTTCGTTTTTGGTTCAAGGTAGATTTTATTCCTCTTTTTTGTATTTACAGATATAAGCATGGAAATAATTTATTCATATAAATACATGTATGAGCAGGGAATAATTGTTTTTTGTTTTATTTTTTAAATTTTATTTCTTTTTAATTTTGAATTTTATTTTATATTTTTATACAGCAGGTTCTTATTGGTTATCTATTTTATACATATAAATGTATACATGCCAATCCCAGTCTCTCAACTCCTCCCACCACCACCCCCCCAACAGCTTTCCCCCCTTGTTGTCCATACGTTTGTTGTCTACATCTGTTGCTCTATTTATGCCTTGCAAAATGGTTAATCTGTACAGTTTTTCTAGGTTCCACATATATGCATGAATATACAAGATTTGTTTTTCTCTTTCAGACTTACTTCACTCTGTATGACAGTCTCTAGATCCATCGACGTCTCTACAAATGACCCAATTTCATTCCTTTTCATGGCTTAGTAATATTCCATTTTATATATGTACCACAGCTTTATGCATTCGTCTGTCTGTGGGCATTTAAGTTGCTTCCATTACCTCGATATTGTAAATAGTGATGCAATGAACATTGCGGTGAATGACTCTTTTTGATTTATGGTTTTGTCTGGGTATATGTCCAGTACTGGGATTGCTGTATCATATGGTAATTCTATTGTTAGTTTCATAAGAAATTCCATATTGTTCTCCATAATGACTGTATCAATTTATATTCCCAACAGTAGTGGAAGAGGGTTCCTTTTCTCCACACCCTTTCCAGCATTTTTTGTTTGTAGATTTTCTATGATGCCTATTCTACCAGGTGTGAGGTGATACCTCATTGTTGAATCCATTTCGTTGAGCAAGGGGTAGGTCTAGTCTATTACATATTTGGCTTATGGAACGGTATCTGTGCTAATTTCAAACTCTGCTTTTATGCAGCACCCCAACTCACCTTCCCCCTTAAGCAGGCATAAGTTGGTTTTCTAAACTTGAGACCCTGTTCTGTTTTGTAATTCAGTTCATGTGTAGCCAAGTTCACATTCCGTGTATTAGTGATACCTTATGATGTTTCATTTTCTGTGTGACTTATTTCAGTTAGAATCATTGTACCTGAATCCACTCATTATGCTGCTACGGGCCTGATGACATAGATTTAATTGCTGAGTGATACTGCATTGTACGTAAGTACCACAAGTTCTTTATCCATTTTTCACTTTCTGTGATATTGAACTTGAACGGTAAACGAGGTTCTTGTAAACAGAGGCGTCCCAAACTTTGGGGTGGCTGTGTCTTTTTGATTTTAATTTCCCTAAGCTATAGGACCATAAGTGGAAGTGCCCTAGGCTCTGTTGCTTTGTTTTTTAGATGTTTCAGAAAACACCCTACACTTCTCCCCAGTGTCTGTTGGCAATTTACATCCCGCCCATCAGCATAACAAGGCTCCCAGTTCTCCATGGCCTGTCCTGCCTTTCTGGATTTTACACTTTTTTCAGATGGCCCTTTTGACCGGGGGGAAGTGAGACTTCATTGTAGTGCAGATTTCCTTTGCAAGCTTGCTTGGTTGGCCAAAAAGGGCGTATGCGTTTTTTCCTGAATATATTCAGGAAAATACGCATACGCCCTTTTTGGCCAAGTGCATCATTGTGGACGTTCTGCCTCTTTTCCTATGCTTTCAATGCAATTCCAGTCTACCTCCTGAAATCGGTTTCCTGCAATTCTGCCCCGCTTTCAAGTCCTCTTGGCAGCCTTACTTTAGTATATTTTTGGACGATAGCTGTCATTTATAACTCTGCAGGTTTGTGAATTACAGTGCCCCTGAGCTCCTTTCTTCAACTCGCTTTCTTGTGACCTGGCCGCAACACCGCAGGATGGCTTCAGGCCCTAATCTGGTTCCGGCACGGCACGCTGAGCCTTTGGTTATTTCCTCTTCCTGGTGGGAAATGAGAGTTAAATTTGCCCGTCCAGACACCTCCAGCTAGTCTCTCATTGGTTCTCCCTATTCCTGTTCATCTTCCGCAGAAATTGAAAACTGGGCCAAACAGGAGGTTAAAGGCGCTGACTCTCCAAGTGGAGAGAGTGTTAGTAAAGCGTCTGGAATGTTGCACCCGAGTACCAGGGGAGGAAATCTGAGACATATCTGAACACGACTCCCGTTCACACGGTTGATTATACTCTGGGTTCCACATGCATGTTTTAGCTGAAGGAAGAATACCTTAAACCTGGAGAGTTGAGACCCGTGGAATGGGTACCATGCAATATGACTTCAAAGGGTCTTCATTTGCTCACCGAACCTCTCCAATCCTATCACTGCTGCGTTTATGCCCCTATACACATGCTTGATTCTCTTTTGGAGACATAGCAATCCATCGGTTTTAAGATACTTATTAGTCAGGTACATTCTTAGGCGTTTAATATGGGGTGTTGAGTCCATTTGGTTGAGCAAGGAGTAGCTCTTGTCTATTCCATATTTGGCTTAAGGAACTTTATCTGTGCTCATTTCAATCTCTGGTTTTATGCAGCACCCCAACTCACCTTTCCCCTTAAGCAAGCATAAGTTGGTTTTCTAAATTTGAGACCCTGTTCTGTTTTGGAATTCAGTTCCTGTGTAGCCAAGTTTACATTCCGTGTATTAGTGATATCTTATGATGTTTCTTTTTCTGTGTGACTTATTTCAGTTAGAATCATCGTACCTGAATCCACTCATTATGCTGCTACGGGCCTGATGACATAGATTTCATTGCTGAGTGATACTGCATTGTACGTAAGTACCACAAGTTCTTTATCCATTTTTCTCTTTCTGTGATATTGAACTTGTACGGTAAACGAGGTTCTTGTAAACAGAGGCGTCCCAAACTTTGGGGTGGCTGTGTCTTTTTGATTTTAATTTCCCTAAGCTATAGCACCATAAGTGGAAGTGCCCTAGGCTCTGTTGCTTTGTTTTTTAGATGTTTCCGGATACACCATACACTTCTCCCGAGTGTCTGTTGGCAATTTACATCCCGCCCATCAGCATAACAAGGCTCCCAGTTCTCCATGGCCTGTCCTGCCTTTTTGGATTTTACACTTTTTTCAGATGGCCCTTTTGACCGGGGGGAAGTGAGACTTCATTGTAGTGCAGATTTCCTTTGCAAGCTTGCTTGGTTGGCCAAAAAGGGCGTATGCGTTTTTTCCTGAATATATTCAGGAAAAAACGCATACGCCCTTTTTGGCCAAGTGCATCATTGTGGACGTTCTGCCTCTTTTCCTATGCTTTCAAAGCAATTCCAGTCTACCTCCTGAAATCGGTTTCCTGCAATTCTGCCCCGCTTTCAAGTCCTCTTGGCAGCCTTACTTCAGTATATTTTTGGACGATAGCTGTCATTTATAACTCTGCAGGTTTGTGAATTACAGTGTCCCTGAGCTCCTTTCTTCAACTCGCTTTCTTGTGACCTGGCCGCAACACCGCAGGATGGCTTCAGGCCCTAATCTGGTTCCGGCCCGGCACGCTGAGCCTTTGGTTATTTCCTCTTCCTGGTGGGAAATGAGAGTTAAATTTGCCCGTCCAGACACCTCCAGCTAGTCTCTCATTGGTGTTCCCTATTCCTGTTCATCTTCCGCAGAAATTGCAAACTGGGCCAAACAGGAGGTTAAAGGCGCTGACTCTCCAAGTGGGGAGAGTGTTAGTAAAGCGTCTGGAATGTTGCACCCGAGTACCAGGGGAGGAAAACTGAGACATATTTGAACACGTCTCCCGTTCACATGGTTGATCATACTCTGGGTTCCACATGCATGTTTTAGCTGAAGGAAGAATACCTTAAACCTGGAGAGTTGAGACCCGTGGAATGGGTACCATGCAATATGACTTCAAAGGGTCTTCATTTGCTCACCGAACCTCTCCAATCCTATCACTGCTGCGTTTATGCCCCTGTACACACGCTTGATTCTCTTTTGGAGACATAGCAATCCATAGGTTTTAAGATACTTACTAGTCAGGTACATTCTTAGGCGTTTAATATGGGGTGTTGAGTCCATTTCGTTGAGCAAGGAGTAGCTCTTGTCTAGTCCATATTTGGCTTAAGGAACTTTATCTGTGCTCATTTCAATCTCTGGTTTTATGCAGCACCCCAACTCACCTTTCCCCTTAAGCAAGCATAAGTTGGTTTTCTAAATTTGAGACCCTGTTCTGTTTTGGAATTCAGTTCCTGTGTAGCCAAGTTTACATTCCGTGTATTACTGATATCTTATGATGTTTCTTTTTCTGTGTGACTTATTTCAGTTAGAATCATCGTACCTGAATCCACTCATTATGCTGCTACGGGCCTGATGACATAGATTTCATTGCTGAGTGATACTGCATTGTACGTAAGTACCACAAGTTCTTTATCCATTTTTCACTTTCTGTGATATTGAACTTGTACGGTAAACGAGGTTCTTGTAAACAGAGGCGTCTCAAACTTTGGGGTGGCTGTGTCTTTTTGATTTTAATTTCCCTAAGCTATAGCACCATAAGTGGAAGTGCCCTAGGCTCTGTTGCTTTGTTTTTTAGATGTTTCAGGAAACACCATACACTTCTCCCGAGTGTCTGTTGGCAATTTACATCCCGCCCATCAGCATAACAAGGCTCCCAGTTCTCCATGGCCTGTCCTGCCTTTCTGGATTTTACACTTTTTTCAGATGGCCCTTTTGACCGTGAGGAAGTGAGACTTCATTGTAGTGCACATTTCCTTTGCAAGCTTGCTTGGTTGGCCAAAAAGGGCGTATGCGTTTTTTCCTGAATATATTCAGGAAAAAACGCATACGCCCTTTTTGGCCAAGTGCATCATTGTGGACGTTCTGCCTCTTTTCCTATGCTTTCAATGCAATTCCAGTCTACCTCCTGAAATCGGTTTCCTGCAATTCTGCCCCGCTTTCAAGTCCTCTTGGCAGCCTTACTTCAGTATATTTTTGGACGATAGCTGTCATTTATAACTCTGCAGCTTTGTGAATTACAGTGCCCCTGAGCTCCTTTCTTCAACTCGCTTTCTTGTGACCTGGCCGCAACACCGCAGGATGGCTTCAGGCCCTAATCTGGTTCCGGCACGGCACGCTGAGCCTTTGGTTAATTCCTCTTCCTGGTGGGAAATGAGAGTTAAATTTGCCCGTCCAGACACCTCCAGCTAGTCTCTCATTGGTTCTCGCTATTCCTGTTCATCTTCTGCAGAAATTGCAACTGGGCCAAACAGGAGGTTAAAGGCACTGACTCTCCAAGTCGGGAGAGTGTTACTAAAGCGTCTGGAATGTTGCACCCGAGTACCAGGGTACGAAAACTGAGACATATTTGAACACGTCTCCCGATCACACGGTTGATCATACTCTAGGTTCCACATGCATGTTTTAGCTGAAGGAAGAATACCTTAAACCTGGGTAGTTGAAACCCTTGGAATGGGTACCATGCAATATGACTTCAAAGGGTCTTCATTTGCTAACCGAACCCCTCCAATCCTATCACTGCTGCGTTTAAGCCCCTGTACACATTCTTGATTCTCTTTTGGAGACATAGCAATCCATAGGTTTTAAGATACTTACTAGTCAGGTACATTCTTAGGCGTTTAATATGGGGTGTTGAGTCCATTTGGTTGAGCAAGGAGTAGCTCTTGTCTATTCCATATTTGGCTTAAGGAACTTTATCTGTGCTCATTTCAATCTCTGGTTTTATGCAGCACCCCAACTCACCTTTCCCCTTAAGCAAGCATAAGTTGGTTTTCTAAATTTGAGACCCTGTTCTGTTTTGGAATTCAGTTCCTGTGTAGCCAAGTTTACATTCCGTGTATTAGTGATATCTTATGATGTTTCTTTTTCTGTGTGACTTATTTCAGTTAGAATCATCGTACCTGAATCCACTCATTATGCTGCTACGGGCCTGATGACATAGATTTCATTGCTGAGTGATACTGCATTGTACGTAAGTACCACAAGTTCTTTATCCATTTTTCACTTTCTGTGATATTGAACTTGTACGGTAAACGAGGTTCTTGTAAACAGAGGCGTCCCAAACTTTGGGGTGGCTGTGTCTTTTTGATTTTAATTTCCCTAAGCTATAGCACCATAAGTGGAAGTGCCCTAGGCTCTGTTGCTTTGTTTTTTAGATGTTTCAGGAAACACCATACACTTCTCCCGAGTGTCTGTTGGCAATTTACATCCCGCCCATCAGCATAACAAGGCTCCCAGTTCTCCATGGCCTGTCCTGCCTTTTTGGATTTTACACTTTTTTCAGATGGCTCTTTTGACCGGGGGGAAGTGAGACTTCATTGTAGTGCAGATTTCCTTTGCAAGCTTGCTTGGTTGGCCAAAAAGGGCGTATGCGTTTTTTCCTGAATATATTCAGGAAAAAATGCATACGCCCTTTTTGGCCAAGTGCATCATTGTGGACGTTCTGCCTCTTTTCCTATGCTTTCAAAGCAATTCCAGTCTACCTCCTGAAATCGGTTTCCTGCAATTCTGCCCCGCTTTCAAGTCCTCTTGGCAGCCTTACTTCAGTATATTTTTGGACGATAGCTGTCATTTATAACTCTGCAGGTTTGTGAATTACAGTGTCCCTGAGCTCCTTTCTTCAACTCGCTTTCTTGTGACCTGGCCGCAACACCGCAGGATGGCTTCAGGCCCTAATCTGGTTCCGGCCCGGCACGCTGAGCCTTTGGTTATTTCCTCTTCCTGGTGGGAAATGAGAGTTAAATTTGCCCGTCCAGACACCTCCAGCTAGTCTCTCATTGGTGTTCCCTATTCCTGTTCATCTTCCGCAGAAATTGCAAACTGGGACAAACAGGAGGTTAAAGGCGCTGACTCTCCAAGTGGGGAGAGTGTTAGTAAAGCGTCTGGAATGTTGCACCCGAGTACCAGGGGAGGAAAACTGAGACATATTTGAACACGTCTCCCGTTCACACGGTTGATCATACTCTGGGTTCCACATGCATGTTTTAGCTGAAGGAAGAATACCTTAAACCTGGAGAGTTGAGACCCGTGGAATGGGTACCATGCAATATGACTTCAAAGGGTCTTCATTTGTTCACCGAACCTCTCCAATCCTATCACTGCTGCGTTTATGCCCCTGTACACATGCTTGATTCTCTTTTGGAGACATAGCAATCCATAGGTTTTAAGATACTTACTAGTCAGGTACATTCTTAGGCGTTTAATATGCGGTGTTGAGTCCATTTCGTTGAGCAAGGAGTAGCTCTTGTCTATTCCATATTTGGCTTAAGGAACTTTATCTGTGCTCATTTCAATCTCTGGTTTTATGCAGCACCCCAACTCACCTTTCCCCTTAAGCAAGCATAAGTTGGTTTTCTAAATTTGAGACCCTGTTCTGTTCTGTAAGTCAGTTCCTGTGTAGCCAAGTTTACATTCCGTGTATTACTGATATCTTATGATGTTTCTTTTTCTGTGTGACTTATTTCAGTTAGAATCATCGTACCTGAATCCACTCATTATGCTGCTACGGGCCTGATGACATAGATTTCATTGCTGAGTGATACTGCATTGTACGTAAGTACCACAAGTTCTTTATCCATTTTTCACTTTCTGCGATGTTGAACTTGTACTGTAAACGAGGTTCTTGTAAACAGAGGCGTCCCAAACTTTGGGGTGGCTGTGTCTTTTTGATTTTAATTTCCCTAAGCTATAGGACCATAAGTGGAAGTGCCCTAGGCTCTGTTGCTTTGTTTTTTAGATGTTTCCGGAAACACCATACACTTCTCCCGAGTGTCTGTTGGCAATTTACATCCCGCCCATCAGCATAACAAGGCTCCCAGTTCTCCATGGCCTGTCCTGCCTTTCTGGATTTTACACTTTTTTCAGATGGCCCTTTTGACCGGGGGGAAGTGAGACTTCATTGTAGTGCAGATTTCCTTTGCAAGCTTGCTTGGTTGGCCAAAAAGGGCGTATGCGTTTTTTCCTGAATATATTCAGGAAAAAACGCATACGCCCTTTTTGGCCAAGTGCATCATTGTGGACGTTCTGCCTCTTTTCCTATGCTTTCAATGCAATTCCAGTCTACCTCCTGAAATCGGTTTCCTGCAATTCTGCCCCGCTTTCAAGTCCTCTTGGCAGCCTTACTTCAGTATATTTTTGGACGATAGCTGTCATTTATAACTCTGCAGGTTTGTGAATTACAGTGCCCCTGAGCTCCTTTCTTCAACTCGCTTTCTTTTGAGCTGGCCGCAACACCGCAGGATGGCTTCAGGCCCTAATCTGGTTCCGGCACGGCACGCTGAGCCTTTGGTTAATTCCTCTTCCTGGTGGGAAATGAGAGTTAAATTTGCCCGTCCAGACACCTCCAGCTAGTCTCTCATTGGTTCTCCCTATTCCTGTTCATCTTCCGCAGAAATTGCAAACTGGGCCAAACAGGAGGTTAAAGGCGCTGACTCTCCAAGTGGGGAGAGTGTTAGTAAAGTGTCTGGAATGTTGCACCCGAGTACCAGGGGAGGAAAACTGAGACATATTTGAACACGTCTCCCGATCACATGGTTGATCATACTCTAGGTTCCACATGCATGTTTTAGCTGAAGGAAGAATACCTTAAACCTGGAGAGTTGAGACCCGTGGAATGGGTACCATGCAATATGACTTCAAAGGGTCTTCATTTGCTCACTGAACCTCTCCAATCCTGTCACAGCTGTGTTTATGCCCCTGTACACACGCTTGATTCTCTTTCAGACATTGCCATCCATACGTTTTAAGATTCTTACTAGTCAGGTATATTCTTAGGCGTTTAATATGGGGTGTTGAGTCCATTTCGTTGAGCAAGGAGTAGCCCTTGTCTATTCCATATTTGGCTTAAGGAACTTTATCTGTTCTAATTTCAAACTCTGGTTTTATGCAGCACCCCAACTCACCTTCCCCCTTAAGCAAGCATAAGTTGGTTTTCTAAATTTGAGACCCTGTTCTGTTTTGGAATTCAGTTCCTGTGTAGCCAAGTTTACATTCCGTGTATTAGTGATATCTTATGATGTTTCTTTTTCTGTGTGACTTATTTCAGTTAGATTCATAGTACTTAATCCACTCATTATGCTGCTACGGGCCTGATGACATAGATTTTATTGCTGAGTGATATTGCATTGTACGTAATTACCACAACTTCTTTATCCATTTTTCACTTTCTGCGATATTGAACTTGTACCGTAAATGAGTTTCTTGTAAACAGAGCCATCCTAAACTTTGGGGTGGCTGTGTCTTTTTGATTTTAATTTCCCTAAACTCTAGGACCATAAGTGGAAGTGCCCTAGGCTCTGTTGCTTTGTTTTTTAGATGTTTCAGGAAACACCATACACTTCTCCCGAGTGTCTGTTGGCAATTTACATCCCGCCCATCAGCATAACAAGGCTCCCAGTTCTCCATGGCCTGTCGTGCCTTTATGGATTTTACACTTTTTTCAGATGGCCCTTTTGTCCAGGGGAAAGTGAGACTTCATTGTAGTGCAGATTTCCTTTGCAAGCTTGCTTGGTTGGCCAAAAAGTGTGTATGCGTTTTTTCCTGACTATATTCAGGAAAAAACGCATACGCCCTTTTTGGCCAAGTGCATCATTGTCGAGGTTCTGACTCTCTTCATATGTTTTCAGTGCAATTCCAGTGTATCTCCTGAAATTCGTTTCCTGCAATTCTGCCTTGCTTTCAATGCTTCTTCATAGCCTTACCTCAATATATTTTTTGAAAATAGTTGGCCTCTATAACCGTGCAGGTTTTTGAATTGCAGTGGCCCTTAGCTCCATTTTTCAGCTCTTATTTTTGTGATCTTGCCCCTTAACCACAGGATTCCTTGAAGCTCTATTCTTCTTCTGGGGCACCTTGCTGTGCCTTTGGTTAATTCTTCTTACTGATGTGAAATTAGAGTGACATGTGCCCATTGAAACCGCTACAGCTAGTTTCTCACTGGTTCCCCCTATTCCCATTCATCCTCCGCACTAACTGCAGACTGTGCGATACCAGAACTTAAGGGCATTGACTCTCCATGTGGGGATGTTGTTAGTAAAGCGGCTGGAATGTCGATCCGGAGCCCCAGGAGAGGAAAAATGAGGTGTGTTTTAGAAACCTTTCCCGATCATATGGTATACCAGTCGCTGGGTTTCCCAAGCATGGTTTAGCTGTAGGAAGATTCCCTTCAACCTGGAGTGTTGGGACCCTTGGACTGAGTAGCATGAAGTATTGCATTAAACTTTCGGCAGTTGCTCACCAAAGCTCACCAATCCTCTCAGCCCCAAGTGTCCAGCCTTATGTCTTATCCAGCTGTGGGTTTATATGTGGTCAATCCAGGTTGCATCACAGCCCCTGAGCGAATTTTGTAAGAATTTTTCTCTCTTTCATTGTTTCAGCGTTTTTTTTTAAAATTTATTTCTATAATGGGGTTTAGCTCATTTTCACTGCTGTGTTTGTGCCGCTCTGCACACACTTGATTCCCTTATGGAGATATATCAATACATGGGTTTTAAGATTCTTATTACTCAGATATATTTCTCTGTGGTGTATAGGGTGTGTTGAGGCCAGTTCATTGAGCAAGGTGTAGATCTTGTCTAATACCTATTTGGTTTATTGAACGGTATCTGTGCTAATTTCAAACTCTGGTTTTATGCATCACCCCACCTCTCCTTTCCCCTTAAGCTGACATAAGTGTGTTTTCTAAATGTGAGACACTGTTCTGTTCTGTAATTCATTTCTTGTGCAGCCATATTTACCCTCCCTCTATAAGTGATATCTTATGATATGTTTCTTTTTCTGTTTGACTTATTTCAAGTAGTATTATCGGACCTAAATCCACTCTTTATCCTTCTACTAGCCTTATTACATTGATTTCATGGTGAAGAAATTGTACATAAGTACCACATCTTCTTTATCCATTGTTCTCTTTCCTGGGATATTTAAGGTGTACTGAAGTTGAGGTTCTTGTAAACAGAGTAGCCCTAAACTGTGGTGTGCTTGTGTCTTGTTGATTTTTAGACTTCCCTAGATATACTCCCATGATTGGAAGTGTCCTATGCTCTGTAGCTCTGTTTTTTAGATGATTTAGGAACCACCATACACTTCTCCAGAGTGGCTCTCGGCAGTCCACACACTGCCCATCAGTGTATAAAGGCTCCCTGTTCTCCATGGCCTGTCCTGCATTTCTGGTTTTTACAATTTTTTAGGATGGCCCTTTTGACCGGTGGGAAATGAGACTTCTTTGTTGTGCACATTTGCATTGCTTGCTTGCTTCGTTGCCCATAAAGTGCGTATGCGTTTTTTCCTGGATATAATCAGGAAAAAACGCATACGCCCTTTTGGGCCAACTGCATCATTGTCGAAATTCTGCCGCTTTTCATGTGCGTTAAAGACGAGTCCAATCTATCTCTTGAAATCTGTTTCTTGCAATTCTGTCTTGCATTCAGATCCTCTTCTTTGCCTTACCTCAACATATTTTTGGACGTTAGTTTTCATTTATAACTCTGCAGGTTTGTGAATTGCAGTGACCCTGAGCTCCATTTTTTAAGTTGTTCTTTTGTGAGCTGGCCTCAAACCCGCAGGATTGCTTCAGGCCCTATTTTGGCTCCAGCGAGGCAGGCTGAGCCTTTCTTTAATTCTTATTCTTAATGGGAAATTAGAGTGATATGTGCCCGTCCAAACCCCTACAACTATTCTCTCATTGGTTCCCCCTCTTCCCGTTCATCCTCCTCACAATTTGCAAAATGTGTGAAACAGAAGTTTAAATGTGCTGATTCTCCAAGTGGGGAGATTCTAAGTAGCGTGGCTGGAATGGTGAACAGGAGCACCAGGAGAGGATAAATGAGGTGCATTTTAGACACATCTCCCGATCACATGGTGTACAGTCCTCTGGGTTTTCCATGCATGTTTTAGCTATAGGAAGATCCCTTGAACCTGCAGATTTGGGACCCATTGAATGGGTACCAGGTAGTATTACTTTAAAGGGTGTGCATTTCCTCACCCAACCTCACATTTCTCTTAGCGCAAACAGTTTCCAGCCTTATGTCTCATCCTGCTGTGGGTCTAGATGTGTTCAATCCATGTTGCATCACCGTCCCTGAGGAAAAGTTGTAAGAGGTTTTCTCTGTCTCTCTGTCGTTTATTTTTTTCAATTTATTACTATATTGGTTACAGCTGATTTTCAAAGCTCTGTTTCTTGCTGCTGTACATCCACTTGATTCACGTACAGAGAGACATCAATAAATTCTTTTTCAGATTCTTACCAGTCGTATATATTCTTTTCCGGTGACTTGAGTGTGCTGAGTGCAGTTCTTTTAGCTACCGTGTAGGCCTTGTTGATTATCAGTTTGGTATTTGGAATGGTATCTTTGCTAATTTCAACCTCCTGGATGATGCCTCACCCCTCCCCACCTTTCCCGTTTAGCAGCCTTATGCGTGTTTTCTACATATTTGACTATGTTTTTGTTTTGTAATTTATTTCATGTGTAGCCATTTTGGATTCCACCTTTAAGTGATATCTTATGATATGTGTCTTTTTCTTTTTGAATTCTGTCACTTAGAATGATCATACGTAACTCCTCCGGAGTTGTTACAACTGGCCATATTTCATTGATTTCCAGGCTGAATAATATTCCACTCTACCTAAGTACCACATCTCTATCCATTTTTTCCCTCCAGAGACATTTAAGTTATATCCTAGTCGAGGATCTTTTAAACAGAGAGGGGGTAAACATTGGGGTGCCTGTGTCCTCTCGATTTTTGTTTTTCCCAAGATATACGCCCATGAGTGCAAGTGCCCTATGCTCTGTAGCTCATTTTTTAGATGCTTTAGTAAATACAATACACTTCTCCAGAATGGCCGTTGGCAATATACATTTCCACTATAAGTCTCACAGGGCTCCCTCTTCTCGTTGCCCTGTCCTGCATTTCTGTTGTTTACGCTTTATGAGGATGGCTCTTCTGACTGATGCGAAGTGATATCTTTTGTAGTATTGACTTCCAGTGCCCATCTGTTTGGTTGGCTAAAAAAGTGTATGCCCTTTTCTTGAATATATACAGAAAAAAACGCATACACCCTTTTTGGCCAACTGCAATGTTGGCAATGTTCAGCTCCTTTTCTTGTGCTTAATGGCGAGTCCTTTCTACCTCCTCAAATCCCTTTCCTGCCATTCTCCCTTGCTTACAAGTCCTTTTTTCTGACTTTCCTCAAGACATTTTTCAGTGATGGATATTTTCAACTCTGCAGTTTTGTGAATTTTACCGCCCCTGAGTTCCATTGTTCAACTTGTGTTTATGGGAACTGGCCACAAAGCAGCGGGATTTCCTCAAGCCCTATATTGTTTCCATGGGCAACCCTAGCCTTTGGTCAATTCGTCTTCCTGATTGGAAATTAGAGTGACATGTGCCTGTCTGAACACCTAGGACTTGTCTCTCATTGTTCCTCATCCTTCCGCTTCATCCTCTGGACAAATTCCAAACTGTACGCAACAGGATGTTGACAGTGCTGACATCTCCAAGTGGGGAGACTGTTAGTAAAGACGCTGGAGGGGTGAACCCGAGCACCAGGAGATGAGGAGATGAGATGCCTTTTCCAAACTCTTCCCGATCAGACGGTATACCATCCTCTGGGTGTGACAGACATGTTTTAGCAGTAGGAAGAGTCCCATTCATGTAAGGAGAACACCAGGGCTTTTTCAAAATCAGTGTCTCCCCGAAACCCAAACTGGGGAAGTTTTTAAGTTACGGCTACACATATGTTCATTAAGGGCCATGGGAAGTAGGCAGAGTCCAAACTTTAGATGATTGAAGTCTTCAGGGTCAGAAGCACTCACCACCAGCTTCCCTTAGGTTACACTTTAACTGTCATTGATAGATGATGTCAATAAAAATATCTATTCTTTTTCAGATTATTTCCCCTTATAGGTTATTGCAAAATGTTGAGTGTAGTTCCCTGTGCTATACAGTAGTTCCTTGTTGATGATCTATTTTATACATAGCAGTGTGTATGTGTTAATCCCAAACTGTTAATTTATCCCTCCTCCCACCTTTCCCCTTTGGTAATAATAAATTATAAGATTTTATACTTCTCAGAAATGGGGGAGCTGAGAGAGAGGTATCATTTTCAATGGAAAAGCATTTAAAACAAGATTGAAGGTTTAACCAAGATTATTAGATGTACATCCTTGGAAAGAAATCACTTCATTTCTCTAATATTGACCTGACAAATAAGACAAACCTTTTCACTGAACTTGCTTATAATAAAGTGATGGAAATATCAAATGGAAGTGTTAGAAACATCTTATTTTACCCGAGCCTTATACACTGTTCTATGTTAACTACAGTTTGGCTCACACATCTGTTCATTGAGGTTACAATAGTCTCAATTTCTGTTACTGATCTTCCAGAGTGGACCCCAACAAGTGTCCCCCTGCCCAGTGTCATTGGGGCCAACAGATCGAGACTGAGTTTGGTTCACAAGCAAAGGAAACTTTATATTTTGATCAGAGAATGGAGAGGTGAGAGCATGCACTACCCCGTGGGCTGTGGGCTGGGCTGCTGTGTAGAGATCCTGTCAGAGTCAGTGGGAGGGAGGGTGCGGAGCTCTCGAGGGCCGGGTTGGCTGTAGCTCAGGCTCTATATCGTGGAGTCTGCACTGGGCCCCAGGAGCTGAGGTGTCGACCCAGCCATTCTGCACTAGGAAATCTGGTCTGAAGTGCCGGGTGTGGAACCTCTGCATGCGGGACCCTAGGAGCACGTGAAATTAGACAAAGCACAAAGGATAAAAAAGGTTAGACTTGACTTTATTGCCCAGATTCTATTTTTATCTCCCAGGGATTTTTAATGGGCTTTGCTGGGGACAAACCCCTCCTCTGCCTTTTGTCCTGTTCCTCATTCTTGGAGTGCTGAGGGTGCAGACCCTTCTTCTGTAACTGCTGAGTGCTGAGTTGGGAGCCCTCATACCCTGGGGCGAGGGTCAGAGCTTCTCCCCAGCAGCCTCCCGGTGACGTTGATTGTCCCCAGGACCCCTGCCTCCCTGCTCGTCCACCTGAGCACCAGCATTGGAAGTGTTATAGATTCTAATGACCTTTAAGGGTCCAGGAAAGAGATGTGCAGAGACGCTGTGGGGGCCGGTTTCACCCCGCCCCACATTTGTTCGGCCACCTTAGGCTGACCGTTTCTGCCAGCCTAGATGCTCTGACCAGTAGTCTGCGCTTTCTTCAATTAGGCCCCTGAATTAACGTACAAACAGCACCAGGTGTCAGAGCCCTGCCCGCTCAACTCCCAGACAGTCCAGGGTCAGTGGTGATCAAGGACCATGATGGCCACTGAGTCAACAGCCTTTTGAAGTAAACAGGAGTCCAGCCGGTCTTATTGGCCACCATCATCACGGTGTCTGTAGGCTTTTCTATGGTGACAGTGTGATATACCGTTCCCCCGCCAAGATTATTAGCTCCCCTCTGGGTGCAGTAAGTCCTGCAAGCAGTAGTCTACTCTTTTGGGACACACTCTTGTTGTTTTATGAGAGAAACTCCAGGTCAAGTGATGTTCACACGAGTCGTCATGGTGCCCTGTTGCCCCCGGTTATCTCTCTGGATGTTGGAGTTGGAGGGCCTCCTCACTCAAGGTCGGTGTGCCCATGGAGCGAACCCTGCAACTTCAGGGCATGGTTGGTGGTTAGGATCACCACGTGGGGTCCTTTTCCCTTAGGAGGGAGGTGGCCTTTTGGGCTGCTGATTTCCAGGTTTTTAGATACCGCCATTATCTTGGCCAGATGTGGCAGTGGGCCAAGCCCCTTAGTGACCGTAGTTTATCCTACCTGGATGGCATTCTTGCATTGTTCCATTTCAAGTGGTCCCAGTTTTTGCACTAATTCTCCAATGGCGATTCACCTTTCACCGGGAATGTAAAGGTCAAAGGGTTTAGCTAAATTAGGGAGTTCCAGGGCAAGGGTCTGAATTGACTGCTCTTTCCATTCTTGAAAGGCCACTTCTGGATTCTATTCCAAAGGATCATCATCTTTTCCTTTCAGTGTTTCATATAGAGGCCCAGCTAGTAGACTGTAGTTAGGGATCCAGAAGCAGCAAACCCTGGCCTCCCCAGGAACCCCTAAGCTGTCTTCTAGTTTTAGAAAGGGGTAAGGCTGAAAATGGTTTCTTCCCTTTCCTGGGATGGGCTTCTCTGACCTTCTGTGAGAATGAAGCCCAGGCAGGTCACCGCAGTCTGTGATATTTGAGCTTTTTCTTGGACAACTTCTATCCTTTATTGGCTTGGTAGTTCAGAGGCCTCCTTAGTAGGGCTGGCGATCAGAATGTCGTCTGCATATTGAAGGAGGGTTTCCTTTTCCAGAGGTAGAACTTTTAGGTCTTTAGCTAAGCTTTCCCCAAAGATGGTGTGGGAATTTTTGCACCCTTGGGGCCGAACGGCCCGGAAGTATTGTTTTAGTTGTATGTTGAGTCCTGCCACTCACAAGCCAAAATTTCTTGTGACTCTGGGACTAATGGAATACAAAAGAAGGCATCATTGAAGACTAATACAGAATACCATGTCCTGGTGGTTGGTAGAATGACCAGCAGGGTGTAGGAATTAGGAGCAACTGGAGGTATATCCTCGGTGGCTTCACTGACTGTCCTGACATCCTTTACCAGGTCCCCAGCAGCCCATGGGGCTCTCGTGGTCAGACCAATCCCAGAATATGGAGCTCACCTGGGCAGGTACCCCACCCCCACCCCAGCCCACGGGGCTCTCGTGGTCAGGGCCCTCCCAGGATACAGAGCTACCCTTGCAGGTACCGTGGCAGGGCTGGGCACACAGGAACCGTGCACATAGCCCTCATTGCAGAGCACCCCCAGCTCACCTGTCGCTCAGAGCTGACACAGAGCACCTCAGAGCAGGACTTGAACTAACAAACAGCAGCTGCGACAGGTCTGTGACCCTGGGCATCACTCCGTGAGGCCTCCCTCCACCTGGTCTTCCAGAGACTTCCACTGCACCCGGGGCACCAGGCCTCTGTCTCCAACCACCACCCACCCCTCCTCTCCCTGACTCCTGGGTTCCTCTCATTAGGAGAGGGTTTTCTTGAAGTTGTCTCCCACTCATGGGCCAGATAAAATGATTAGAAAACAAGCCAAAGCTGCAGCCCCTTGTCTATCCTGACTCTCAGGAGCCCACACCTGTTCCTTGGACCTGGCCAGTTCAGCAAGTTCCATTTTCTGCAACTGTGAGCCCCTGAGGGGTGATGATTGGCTGACCTGGGCAGCCTTACCGTGCCGGCCAGCCTTCCCCAGGTGTGCCTGGGTTGAGATCAATATAAATACCACTCCAGGCAGCAAGAGCCCCTGCAGCCGTCCCTGACGCCATTTTCTCTGCCCTGTCAGCAGTCTCGGGGCTGGGCTGGTGGGAGGGAGTGAGAGGCCACGGCTTTGTGGGTGGCCCAGTGTGAGTGGGGCTCTGCTGGGCTTTCTGCAGCAGTTGCCAGGCTGCCACCTGCTAAAGAAGAGGATGTGTCACCCATACCTGCTGCTGGAATTTCTCCCTGGGCAGAGGTGAGGAAGGAAAAAAGCCGTGGGGGCAGGGACAGGACAGGTATCTCAGGCAGGGAAATGGAAATCTTCCAGAAGAGCACCCAGGGCCAGGACCATCCTGGCTGGCCTGCAGGCACCAAGTCGGCCTGCATGCTGTCACTCGTGTGGCTCTATGGCCCTTCCTCTAGGCTTTCAAGTCCTTGTATATATTCAGGTGTTTTACCTGGGACGGGTGGGAATAGTTCAGCAGCAACTGGCCTGGGGCTCAGCTCACGTTTACTCACAGATGCCTCGGCACGGTGCCCCAGCTTTGCAATGAGGACGCTTGTTGCGTGGGGGCTGCTGGCTGAATGGGAGACGATTCCCCACCACTGACCAACTTCAGAATTGTTTACAACTGGAGCAAGTGCCCTGATACGGTTTTCCTCTGTGTAACTGGTGGGTTCTGTGTTTTTTTTCTCTTTTTCGTTTTTGGTTCAAGGTAGATTTTATTCCTCTTTTTTGTATTTACAGATATAAGCATGGAAATAATTTATTCATATAAATACATGTATGTGCAGGGAATAATTGTTTTTTGTTTTATTTTTTAAATTTTATTTCTTTTTAATTTTGAATTTTATTTTATATTTTTATACAGCAGGTTCTTATTGGTTATCTATTTTATACATATAAATGTATACATGCCAATCCCAGTCTCTCAACTCCTCCCACCACCACCCCCCCAACAGCTTTCCCCCCTTGTTGTCCATACGTTTGTTGTCTACATCTGTTGCTCTATTTATGCCTTGCAAAATGGTTAATCTGTACAGTTTTTCTAGGTTCCACATATATGCATGAATATACAAGATTTGTTTTTCTCTTTCAGACTTACTTCACTCTGTATGACAGTCTCTAGATCCATCGACGTCTCTACAAATGACCCAATTTCATTCCTTTTCATGGCTTAGTAATATTCCATTTTATATATGTACCACAGCTTTATGCATTCGTCTGTCTGTGGGCATTTAAGTTGCTTCCATTACCTCGATATTGTAAATAGTGATGCAATGAACATTGCGGTGAATGACTCTTTTTGATTTATGGTTTTGTCTGGGTATATGTCCAGTACTGGGATTGCTGTATCATATGGTAATTCTATTGTTAGTTTCATAAGAAATTCCATATTGTTCTCCATAATGACTGTATCAATTTATATTCCCAACAGTAGTGGAAGAGGGTTCCTTTTCTCCACACCCTTTCCAGCATTTTTTGTTTGTAGATTTTCTATGATGCCTATTCTACCAGGTGTGAGGTGATACCTCATTGTTGAATCCATTTCGTTGAGCAAGGGGTAGGTCTAGTCTATTACATATTTGGCTTATGGAACGGTATCTGTGCTAATTTCAAACTCTGCTTTTATGCAGCACCCCAACTCACCTTCCCCCTTAAGCAGGCATAAGTTGGTTTTCTAAACTTGAGACCCTGTTCTGTTTTGTAATTCAGTTCATGTGTAGCCAAGTTCACATTCCGTGTATTAGTGATACCTTATGATGTTTCATTTTCTGTGTGACTTATTTCAGTTAGAATCATTGTACCTGAATCCACTCATTATGCTGCTACGGGCCTGATGACATAGATTTAATTGCTGAGTGATACTGCATTGTACGTAAGTACCACAAGTTCTTTATCCATTTTTCACTTTCTGTGATATTGAACTTGAACGGTAAACGAGGTTCTTGTAAACAGAGGCGTCCCAAACTTTGGGGTGGCTGTGTCTTTTTGATTTTAATTTCCCTAAGCTATAGGACCATAAGTGGAAGTGCCCTAGGCTCTGTTGCTTTGTTTTTTAGATGTTTCAGAAAACACCCTACACTTCTCCCCAGTGTCTGTTGGCAATTTACATCCCGCCCATCAGCATAACAAGGCTCCCAGTTCTCCATGGCCTGTCCTGCCTTTCTGGATTTTACACTTTTTTCAGATGGCCCTTTTGACCGGGGGGAAGTGAGACTTCATTGTAGTGCAGATTTCCTTTGCAAGCTTGCTTGGTTGGCCAAAAAGGGCGTATGCGTTTTTTCCTGAATATATTCAGGAAAATACGCATACGCCCTTTTTGGCCAAGTGCATCATTGTGGACGTTCTGCCTCTTTTCCTATGCTTTCAATGCAATTCCAGTCTACCTCCTGAAATCGGTTTCCTGCAATTCTGCCCCGCTTTCAAGTCCTCTTGGCAGCCTTACTTTAGTATATTTTTGGACGATAGCTGTCATTTATAACTCTGCAGGTTTGTGAATTACAGTGCCCCTGAGCTCCTTTCTTCAACTCGCTTTCTTGTGACCTGGCCGCAACACCGCAGGATGGCTTCAGGCCCTAATCTGGTTCCGGCACGGCACGCTGAGCCTTTGGTTATTTCCTCTTCCTGGTGGGAAATGAGAGTTAAATTTGCCCGTCCAGACACCTCCAGCTAGTCTCTCATTGGTTCTCCCTATTCCTGTTCATCTTCCGCAGAAATTGAAAACTGGGCCAAACAGGAGGTTAAAGGCGCTGACTCTCCAAGTGGAGAGAGTGTTAGTAAAGCGTCTGGAATGTTGCACCCGAGTACCAGGGGAGGAAATCTGAGACATATCTGAACACGACTCCCGTTCACACGGTTGATTATACTCTGGGTTCCACATGCATGTTTTAGCTGAAGGAAGAATACCTTAAACCTGGAGAGTTGAGACCCGTGGAATGGGTACCATGCAATATGACTTCAAAGGGTCTTCATTTGCTCACCGAACCTCTCCAATCCTATCACTGCTGCGTTTATGCCCCTATACACATGCTTGATTCTCTTTTGGAGACATAGCAATCCATCGGTTTTAAGATACTTATTAGTCAGGTACATTCTTAGGCGTTTAATATGGGGTGTTGAGTCCATTTTGTTGAGCAAGGAGTAGCTCTTGTCTATTCCATATTTGGCTTAAGGAACTTTATCTGTGCTCATTTCAATCTCTGGTTTTATGCAGCACCCCAACTCACCTTTCCCTTAAGCAAGCATAAGTTGGTTTTCTAAATTTGAGACCCTGTTCTGTTTTGGAATTCAGTTCCTGTGTAGGCAAGGTTATATTCCGTGTATTACTGATATCTTATGATGTTTCTTTTTCTGTGTGACTTATTTCAGTTAGAATCATCGTACCTGAATCCACTCATTATGCTGCTACGGGCCTGATGATATAGATTTCATTGCTGAGTGATACTGCATTGTACGTAAGTACCACAAGTTCTTTATCCATTTTTCACTTTCTGTGATGTTGAACTTGTACGGTAAACGAGGTTCTTGTAAACAGAGGCGTCCCAAACTTTGGGGTGGCTGTGTCTTTTTTATTTTAATTTCCCTAAGCTATAGGACCATAAGTGGAAGTGCCCTAGGCTCTGTTGCTTTGTTTTTTAGATGTTTCCGGAAACACCATACACTTCTCCCGAGTGTCTGTTGGCAATTTACATCCCGCCCATCAGCATAACAAGGCTCCCAGTTCTCCATGGCCTGTCCTGCCTTTCTGGATTTTACACTTTTTTCAGATGGCCCTTTTGACCGGGGGGAAGTGAGACTTCATTGTAGTGCAGATTTCCTTTGCAAGCTTGCTTGGTTGGCCAAAAAGGGCGTATGCGTTTTTTCCTGAATATATTCAGGAAAAAACGCATACGCCCTTTTTGGCCAAGTGCATCATTGTGGACGTTCTGCCTCTTTTCCTATGCTTTCAATGCAATTCCAGTCTACCTCCTGAAATCGGTTTCCTGCAATTCTGCCCCGCTTTCAAGTCCTCTTGGCAGCCTTACTTCAGTATATTTTTGGACGATAGCTGTCATTTATAACTCTGCAGGTTTGTGAATTACAGTGCCCCTGAGCTCCTTTCTTCAACTCACTTTCTTGTGAGTTGGCCGCAACACCGCAGGATGCCTTCAGGCCCTAATCTGGTTCCGGCACGGCACGCTGAGCCTTTGGTTAATTCCTCTTCCTTGTGGGAAATGAGAGTTAAATTTGCCCGTCCAGACACCTCCAGCTAGTCTCTCAGTGGTTCTCGCTATTCCTGTTCATCTTCCGCAGAAATTGCAAACTGGGCCAAACAGGAGATTAAAGGGACTGACTCTCCAAGTCGGGAGAGTGTTACTAAAGCGTCTGGAATGTTGCACCCGAGTACCAGGGTACGAAAACTGAGACATATTTGAACACGTCTCCCGATCACACGGTTGATCATACTCTAGGTTCCACATGCATGTTTTAGCTGAAGGAAGAATACCTTAAACCTGGGTAGTTGAAACCCTTGGAATGGGTACCATGCAATATGACTTCAAAGGGTCTTCATTTGCTAACCGAACCCCTCCAATCCTATCACTGCTGCGTTTAAGCCCCTGTACACATTCTTGATTCTCTTTTGGAGACATAGCAATCCATAGGTTTTAAGATACTTACTAGTCAGGTACATTCTTAGGCGTTTAATATGGGGTGTTGAGTCCATTTGGTTGAGCAAGGAGTAGCTCTTGTCTATTCCATATTTGGCTTAAGGAACTTTATCTGTGCTCATTTCAATCTCTGGTTTTATGCAGCACCCCAACTCACCTTTCCCCTTAAGCAAGCATAAGTTGGTTTTCTAAATTTGAGACCCTGTTCTGTTTTGGAATTCAGTTCCTGTGTAGCCAAGTTTACATTCCGTGTATTAGTGATATCTTATGATGTTTCTTTTTCTGTGTGACTTATTTCAGTGAGAATCATCGTACCTGAATCCACTCATTATGCTGCTACGGGCCTGATGACATAGATTTCATTGCTGAGTGATACTGCATTGTACGTAAGTACCACAAGTTCTTTATCCATTTTTCACTTTCTGTGATATTGAACTTGTACGGTAAACGAGGTTCTTGTAAACAGAGGCGTCCCAAACTTTGGGGTGGCTGTGTCTTTTTGATTTTAATTTCCCTAAGCTATAGCACCATAAGTGGAAGTGCCCTAGGCTCTGTTGCTTTGTTTTTTAGATGTTTCCGGATACACCATACACTTCTCCCGAGTGTCTGTTGGCAATTTACATCCCGCCCATCAGCATAACAAGGCTCCCAGTTCTCCATGGCCTGTCCTGCCTTTTTGGATTTTACACTTTTTTCAGATGGCTCTTTTGACCGGGGGGAAGTGAGACTTCATTGTAGTGCAGATTTCCTTTGCAAGCTTGCTTGGTTGGCCAAAAAGGGCGTATGCGTTTTTTCCTGAATATATTCAGGAAAAAATGCATACGCCCTTTTTGGCCAAGTGCATCATTGTGGACGTTCTGCCTCTTTTCCTATGCTTTCAAAGCAATTCCAGTCTACCTCCTGAAATCGGTTTCCTGCAATTCTGCCCCGCTTTCAAGTCCTCTTGGCAGCCTTACTTCAGTATATTTTTGGACGATAGCTGTCATTTATAACTCTGCAGGTTTGTGAATTACAGTGTCCCTGAGCTCCTTTCTTCAACTCGCTTTCTTGTGACCTGGCCGCAACACCGCAGGATGGCTTCAGGCCCTAATCTGGTTCCGGCCCGGCACGCTGAGCCTTTGGTTATTTCCTCTTCCTGGTGGGAAATGAGAGTTAAATTTGCCCGTCCAGACACCTCCAGCTAGTCTCTCATTGGTGTTCCCTATTCCTGTTCATCTTCCGCAGAAATTGCAAACTGGGACAAACAGGAGGTTAAAGGCGCTGACTCTCCAAGTGGGGAGAGTGTTAGTAAAGCGTCTGGAATGTTGCACCCGAGTACCAGGGGAGGAAAACTGAGACATATTTGAACACGTCTCCCGTTCACACGGTTGATCATACTCTGGGTTCCACATGCATGTTTTAGCTGAAGGAAGAATACCTTAAACCTGGAGAGTTGAGACCCGTGGAATGGGTACCATGCAATATGACTTCAAAGGGTCTTCATTTGTTCACCGAACCTCTCCAATCCTATCACTGCTGCGTTTATGCCCCTGTACACATGCTTGATTCTCTTTTGGAGACATAGCAATCCATAGGTTTTAAGATACTTACTAGTCAGGTACATTCTTAGGCGTTTAATATGCGGTGTTGAGTCCATTTCGTTGAGCAAGGAGTAGCTCTTGTCTATTCCATATTTGGCTTAAGGAACTTTATCTGTGCTCATTTCAATCTCTGGTTTTATGCAGCACCCCAACTCACCTTTCCCCTTAAGCAAGCATAAGTTGGTTTTCTAAATTTGAGACCCTGTTCTGTTCTGTAAGTCAGTTCCTGTGTAGCCAAGTTTACATTCCGTGTATTACTGATATCTTATGATGTTTCTTTTTCTGTGTGACTTATTTCAGTTAGAATCATCGTACCTGAATCCACTCATTATGCTGCTACGGGCCTGATGACATAGATTTCATTGCTGAGTGATACTGCATTGTACGTAAGTACCACAAGTTCTTTATCCATTTTTCACTTTCTGCGATGTTGAACTTGTACTGTAAACGAGGTTCTTGTAAACAGAGGCGTCCCAAACTTTGGGGTGGCTGTGTCTTTTTGATTTTAATTTCCCTAAGCTATAGGACCATAAGTGGAAGTGCCCTAGGCTCTGTTGCTTTGTTTTTTAGATGTTTCCGGAAACACCCTACACTTCTCCCGAGTGTCTGTTGGCAATTTACATCCCGCCCATCAGCATAACAAGGCTCCCAGTTCTCCATGGCCTGTCCTGCCTTTCTGGATTTTACACTTTTTTCAGATGGCCCTTTTGACCGGGGGGAAGTGAGACTTCATTGTAGTGCAGATTTCCTTTGCAAGCTTGCTTGGTTGGCCAAAAAGGGCGTATGCGTTTTTTCCTGAATATATTCAGGAAAAAACGCATACGCCCTTTTTGGCCAAGTGCATCATTGTGGACGTTCTGCCTCTTTTCCTATGCTTTCAATGCAATTCCAGTCTACCTCCTGAAATCGGTTTCCTGCAATTCTGCCCCGCTTTCAAGTCCTCTTGGCAGCCTTACTTCAGTATATTTTTGGACGATAGCTGTCATTTATAACTCTGCAGGTTTGTGAATTACAGTGCCCCTGAGCTCCTTTCTTCAACTCGCTTTCTTTTGAGCTGGCCGCAACACCGCAGGATGGCTTCAGGCCCTAATCTGGTTCCGGCACGGCACGCTGAGCCTTTGGTTAATTCCTCTTCCTGGTGGGAAATGAGAGTTAAATTTGCCCGTCCAGACACCTCCAGCTAGTCTCTCATTGGTTCTCCCTATTCCTGTTCATCTTCCGCAGAAATTGCAAACTGGGCCAAACAGGAGGTTAAAGGCGCTGACTCTCCAAGTGGGGAGAGTGTTAGTAAAGTGTCTGGAATGTTGCACCCGAGTACCAGGGTACGAAAACTGAGACATATTTGAACACGTCTCCCGATCACATGGTTGATCATACTCTAGGTTCCACATGCATGTTTTAGCTGAAGGAAGAATACCTTAAACCTGGAGAGTTGAGACCCGTGGAATGGGTACCATGCAATATGACTTCAAAGGGTCTTCATTTGCTCACTGAACCTCTCCAATCCTGTCACAGCTGTGTTTATGCCCCTGTACACACGCTTGATTCTCTTTCAGACATTGCCATCCATACGTTTTAAGATTCTTACTAGTCAGGTATATTCTTAGGCGTTTAATATGGGGTGTTGAGTCCATTTCGTTGAGCAAGGAGTAGCCCTTGTCTATTCCATATTTGGCTTAAGGAACTTTATCTGTTCTAATTTCAAACTCTGGTTTTATGCAGCACCCCAACTCACCTTCCCCCTTAAGCAAGCATAAGTTGGTTTTCTAAATTTGAGACCCTGTTCTGTTTTGGAATTCAGTTCCTGTGTAGCCAAGTTTACATTCCGTGTATTAGTGATATCTTATGATGTTTCTTTTTCTGTGTGACTTATTTCAGTTAGATTCATAGTACTTAATCCACTCATTATGCTGCTACGGGCCTGATGACATAGATTTTATTGCTGAGTGATATTGCATTGTACGTAATTACCACAACTTCTTTATCCATTTTTCACTTTCTGCGATATTGAACTTGTACCGTAAATGAGTTTCTTGTAAACAGAGCCATCCTAAACTTTGGGGTGGCTGTGTCTTTTTGATTTTAATTTCCCTAAACTCTAGGACCATAAGTGGAAGTGCCCTAGGCTCTGTTGCTTTGTTTTTTAGATGTTTCAGGAAACACCATACACTTCTCCCGAGTGTCTGTTGGCAATTTACATCCCGCCCATCAGCATAACAAGGCTCCCAGTTCTCCATGGCCTGTCGTGCCTTTATGGATTTTACACTTTTTTCAGATGGCCCTTTTGTCCAGGGGAAAGTGAGACTTCATTGTAGTGCAGATTTCCTTTGCAAGCTTGCTTGGTTGGCCAAAAAGTGTGTATGCGTTTTTTCCTGACTATATTCAGGAAAAAACGCATACGCCCTTTTTGGCCAAGTGCATCATTGTCGAGGTTCTGACTCTCTTCATATGTTTTCAGTGCAATTCCAGTGTATCTCCTGAAATTCGTTTCCTGCAATTCTGCCTTGCTTTCAATGCTTCTTCATAGCCTTACCTCAATATATTTTTTGAAAATAGTTGGCCTCTATAACCGTGCAGGTTTTTGAATTGCAGTGGCCCTTAGCTCCATTTTTCAGCTCTTATTTTTGTGATCTTGCCCCTTAACCACAGGATTCCTTGAAGCTCTATTCTTCTTCTGGGGCACCTTGCTGTGCCTTTGGTTAATTCTTCTTACTGATGTGAAATTAGAGTGACATGTGCCCATTGAAACCGCTACAGCTAGTTTCTCACTGGTTCCCCCTATTCCCATTCATCCTCCGCACTAACTGCAGACTGTGCGATACCAGAACTTAAGGGCATTGACTCTCCATGTGGGGATGTTGTTAGTAAAGCGGCTGGAATGTCGATCCGGAGCCCCAGGAGAGGAAAAATGAGGTGTGTTTTAGAAACCTTTCCCGATCATATGGTATACCAGTCGCTGGGTTTCCCAAGCATGGTTTAGCTGTAGGAAGATTCCCTTCAACCTGGAGTGTTGGGACCCTTGGACTGAGTAGCATGAAGTATTGCATTAAACTTTCGGCAGTTGCTCACCAAAGCTCACCAATCCTCTCAGCCCCAAGTGTCCAGCCTTATGTCTTATCCAGCTGTGGGTTTATATGTGGTCAATCCAGGTTGCATCACAGCCCCTGAGCGAATTTTGTAAGAATTTTTCTCTCTTTCATTGTTTCAGCGTTTTTTTTTAAAATTTATTTCTATAATGGGGTTTAGCTCATTTTCACTGCTGTGTTTGTGCCGCTCTGCACACACTTGATTCCCTTATGGAGATATATCAATACATGGGTTTTAAGATTCTTATTACTCAGATATATTTCTCTGTGGTGTATAGGGTGTGTTGAGGCCAGTTCATTGAGCAAGGTGTAGATCTTGTCTAATACCTATTTGGTTTATTGAACGGTATCTGTGCTAATTTCAAACTCTGGTTTTATGCATCACCCCACCTCTCCTTTCCCCTTAAGCTGACATAAGTGTGTTTTCTAAATGTGAGACACTGTTCTGTTCTGTAATTCATTTCTTGTGCAGCCATATTTACCCTCCCTCTATAAGTGATATCTTATGATATGTTTCTTTTTCTGTTTGACTTATTTCAAGTAGTATTATCGGACCTAAATCCACTCTTTATCCTTCTACTAGCCTTATTACATTGATTTCATGGTGAAGAAATTGTACATAAGTACCACATCTTCTTTATCCATTGTTCTCTTTCCTGGGATATTTAAGGTGTACTGAAGTTGAGGTTCTTGTAAACAGAGTAGCCCTAAACTGTGGTGTGCTTGTGTCTTGTTGATTTTTAGACTTCCCTAGATATACTCCCATGATTGGAAGTGTCCTATGCTCTGTAGCTCTGTTTTTTAGATGATTTAGGAACCACCATACACTTCTCCAGAGTGGCTCTCGGCAGTCCACACACTGCCCATCAGTGTATAAAGGCTCCCTGTTCTCCATGGCCTGTCCTGCATTTCTGGTTTTTACAATTTTTTAGGATGGCCCTTTTGACCGGTGGGAAATGAGACTTCTTTGTTGTGCACATTTGCATTGCTTGCTTGCTTCGTTGCCCATAAAGTGCGTATGCGTTTTTTCCTGGATATAATCAGGAAAAAACGCATACGCCCTTTTGGGCCAACTGCATCATTGTCGAAATTCTGCCGCTTTTCATGTGCGTTAAAGACGAGTCCAATCTATCTCTTGAAATCTGTTTCTTGCAATTCTGTCTTGCATTCAGATCCTCTTCTTTGCCTTACCTCAACATATTTTTGGACGTTAGTTTTCATTTATAACTCTGCAGGTTTGTGAATTGCAGTGACCCTGAGCTCCATTTTTTAAGTTGTTCTTTTGTGAGCTGGCCTCAAACCCGCAGGATTGCTTCAGGCCCTATTTTGGCTCCAGCGAGGCAGGCTGAGCCTTTCTTTAATTCTTATTCTTAATGGGAAATTAGAGTGATATGTGCCCGTCCAAACCCCTACAACTATTCTCTCATTGGTTCCCCCTCTTCCCGTTCATCCTCCTCACAATTTGCAAAATGTGTGAAACAGAAGTTTAAATGTGCTGATTCTCCAAGTGGGGAGATTCTAAGTAGCGTGGCTGGAATGGTGAACAGGAGCACCAGGAGAGGATAAATGAGGTGCATTTTAGACACATCTCCCGATCACATGGTGTACAGTCCTCTGGGTTTTCCATGCATGTTTTAGCTATAGGAAGATCCCTTGAACCTGCAGATTTGGGACCCATTGAATGGGTACCAGGTAGTATTACTTTAAAGGGTGTGCATTTCCTCACCCAACCTCACATTTCTCTTAGCGCAAACAGTTTCCAGCCTTATGTCTCATCCTGCTGTGGGTCTAGATGTGTTCAATCCATGTTGCATCACCGTCCCTGAGGAAAAGTTGTAAGAGGTTTTCTCTGTCTCTCTGTCGTTTATTTTTTTCAATTTATTACTATATTGGTTACAGCTGATTTTCAAAGCTCTGTTTCTTGCTGCTGTACATCCACTTGATTCACGTACAGAGAGACATCAATAAATTCTTTTTCAGATTCTTACCAGTCGTATATATTCTTTTCCGGTGACTTGAGTGTGCTGAGTGCAGTTCTTTTAGCTACCGTGTAGGCCTTGTTGATTATCAGTTTGGTATTTGGAATGGTATCTTTGCTAATTTCAACCTCCTGGATGATGCCTCACCCCTCCCCACCTTTCCCGTTTAGCAGCCTTATGCGTGTTTTCTACATATTTGACTATGTTTTTGTTTTGTAATTTATTTCATGTGTAGCCATTTTGGATTCCACCTTTAAGTGATATCTTATGATATGTGTCTTTTTCGATCATACGTAACTCCTCCGGAGTTGTTACAACTGGCCATATTTCATTGATTTCCAGGCTGAATAATATTCCACTCTACCTAAGTACCACATCTCTATCCATTTTTTCCCTCCAGAGACATTTAAGTTATATCCTAGTCGAGGATCTTTTAAACAGAGAGGGGGTAAACATTGGGGTGCCTGTGTCCTCTCGATTTTTGTTTTTCCCAAGATATACGCCCATGAGTGCAAGTGCCCTATGCTCTGTAGCTCATTTTTTAGATGCTTTAGTAAATACAATACACTTCTCCAGAATGGCCGTTGGCAATATACATTTCCACTATAAGTCTCACAGGGCTCCCTCTTCTCGTTGCCCTGTCCTGCATTTCTGTTGTTTACGCTTTATGAGGATGGCTCTTCTGACTGATGCGAAGTGATATCTTTTGTAGTATTGACTTCCAGTGCCCATCTGTTTGGTTGGCTAAAAAAGTGTATGCCCTTTTCTTGAATATATACAGAAAAAAACGCATACACCCTTTTTGGCCAACTGCAATGTTGGCAATGTTCAGCTCCTTTTCTTGTGCTTAATGGCGAGTCCTTTCTACCTCCTCAAATCCCTTTCCTGCCATTCTCCCTTGCTTACAAGTCCTTTTTTCTGACTTTCCTCAAGACATTTTTCAGTGATGGATATTTTCAACTCTGCAGTTTTGTGAATTTTACTGCCCCTGAGTTCCATTGTTCAACTTGTGTTTATGGGAACTGGCCACAAAGCAGCGGGATTTCCTCAAGCCCTATATTGTTTCCATGGGCAACCCTAGCCTTTGGTCAATTCGTCTTCCTGATTGGAAATTAGAGTGACATGTGCCTGTCTGAACACCTAGGACTTGTCTCTCATTGTTCCTCATCCTTCCGCTTCATCCTCTGGACAAATTCCAAACTGTACGCAACAGGATGTTGACAGTGCTGACATCTCCAAGTGGGGAGACTGTTAGTAAAGACGCTGGAGGGGTGAACCCGAGCACCAGGAGATGAGGAGATGAGATGCCTTTTCCAAACTCTTCCCGATCAGACGGTATACCATCCTCTGGGTGTGACAGACATGTTTTAGCAGTAGGAAGAGTCCCATTCATGTAAGGAGAACACCAGGGCTTTTTCAAAATCAGTGTCTCCCCGAAACCCAAACTGGGGAAGTTTTTAAGTTACGGCTACACATATGTTCATTAAGGGCCATGGGAAGTAGGCAGAGTCCAAACTTTAGATGATTGAAGTCTTCAGGGTCAGAAGCACTCACCACCAGCTTCCCTTAGGTTACACTTTAACTGTCATTGATAGATGATGTCAATAAAAATATCTATTCTTTTTCAGATTATTTCCCCTTATAGGTTATTGCAAAATGTTGAGTGTAGTTCCCTGTGCTATACAGTAGTTCCTTGTTGATGATCTATTTTATACATAGCAGTGTGTATGTGTTAATCCCAAACTGTTAATTTATCCCTCCTCCCACCTTTCCCCTTTGGTAATAATAAATTATAAGATTTTATACTTCTCAGAAATGGGGGAGCTGAGAGAGAGGTATCATTTTCAATGGAAAAGCATTTAAAACAAGATTGAAGGTTTAACCAAGATTATTAGATGTACATCCTTGGAAAGAAATCACTTCATTTCTCTAATATTGACCTGACAAATAAGACAAACCTTTTCACTGAACTTGCTTATAATAAAGTGATGGAAATATCAAATGGAAGTGTTAGAAACATCTTATTTTACCCGAGCCTTATACACTGTTCTATGTTAACTACAGTTTGGCTCACACATCTGTTCATTGAGGTTACAATAGTCTCAATTTCTGTTACTGATCTTCCAGAGTGGACCCCAACAAGTGTCCCCCTGCCCAGTGTCATTGGGGCCAACAGATCGAGACTGAGTTTGGTTCACAAGCAAAGGAAACTTTATATTTTGATCAGAGAATGGAGAGGTGAGAGCATGCACTACCCCGTGGGCTGTGGGCTGGGCTGCTGTGTAGAGATCCTGTCAGAGTCAGTGGGAGGGAGGGTGCGGAGCTCTCGAGGGCCGGGTTGGCTGTAGCTCAGGCTCTATATCGTGGAGTCTGCACTGGGCCCCAGGAGCTGAGGTGTCGACCCAGCCATTCTGCACTAGGAAATCTGGTCTGAAGTGCCGGGTGTGGAACCTCTGCATGCGGGACCCTAGGAGCACGTGAAATTAGACAAAGCACAAAGGATAAAAAAGGTTAGACTTGACTTTATTGCCCAGATTCTATTTTTATCTCCCAGGGATTTTTAATGGGCTTTGCTGGGGACAAACCCCTCCTCTGCCTTTTGTCCTGTTCCTCATTCTTGGAGTGCTGAGGGTGCAGACCCTTCTTCTGTAACTGCTGAGTGCTGAGTTGGGAGCCCTCATACCCTGGGGCGAGGGTCAGAGCTTCTCCCCAGCAGCCTCCCGGTGACGTTGATTGTCCCCAGGACCCCTGCCTCCCTGCTCGTCCACCTGAGCACCAGCATTGGAAGTGTTATAGATTCTAATGACCTTTAAGGGTCCAGGAAAGAGATGTGCAGAGACGCTGTGGGGGCCGGTTTCACCCCGCCCCACATTTGTTCGGCCACCTTAGGCTGACCGTTTCTGCCAGCCTAGATGCTCTGACCAGTAGTCTGCGCTTTCTTCAATTAGGCCCCTGAATTAACGTACAAACAGCACCAGGTGTCAGAGCCCTGCCCGCTCAACTCCCAGACAGTCCAGGGTCAGTGGTGATCAAGGACCATGATGGCCACTGAGTCAACAGCCTTTTGAAGTAAACAGGAGTCCAGCCGGTCTTATTGGCCACCATCATCACGGTGTCTGTAGGCTTTTCTATGGTGACAGTGTGATATACCGTTCCCCCGCCAAGATTATTAGCTCCCCTCTGGGTGCAGTAAGTCCTGCAAGCAGTAGTCTACTCTTTTGGGACACACTCTTGTTGTTTTATGAGAGAAACTCCAGGTCAAGTGATGTTCACACGAGTCGTCATGGTGCCCTGTTGCCCCCGGTTATCTCTCTGGATGTTGGAGTTGGAGGGCCTCCTCACTCAAGGTCGGTGTGCCCATGGAGCGAACCCTGCAACTTCAGGGCATGGTTGGTGGTTAGGATCACCACGTGGGGTCCTTTTCCCTTAGGAGGGAGGTGGCCTTTTGGGCTGCTGATTTCCAGGTTTTTAGATACCGCCATTATCTTGGCCAGATGTGGCAGTGGGCCAAGCCCCTTAGTGACCGTAGTTTATCCTACCTGGATGGCATTCTTGCATTGTTCCATTTCAAGTGGTCCCAGTTTTTGCACTAATTCTCCAATGGCGATTCACCTTTCACCGGGAATGTAAAGGTCAAAGGGTTTAGCTAAATTAGGGAGTTCCAGGGCAAGGGTCTGAATTGACTGCTCTTTCCATTCTTGAAAGGCCACTTCTGGATTCTATTCCAAAGGATCATCATCTTTTCCTTTCAGTGTTTCATATAGAGGCCCAGCTAGTAGACTGTAGTTAGGGATCCAGAAGCAGCAAACCCTGGCCTCCCCAGGAACCCCTAAGCTGTCTTCTAGTTTTAGAAAGGGGTAAGGCTGAAAATGGTTTCTTCCCTTTCCTGGGATGGGCTTCTCTGACCTTCTGTGAGAATGAAGCCCAGGCAGGTCACCGCAGTCTGTGATATTTGAGCTTTTTCTTGGACAACTTCTATCCTTTATTGGCTTGGTAGTTCAGAGGCCTCCTTAGTAGGGCTGGCGATCAGAATGTCGTCTGCATATTGAAGGAGGGTTTCCTTTTCCAGAGGTAGAACTTTTAGGTCTTTAGCTAAGCTTTCCCCAAAGATGGTGTGGGAATTTTTGCACCCTTGGGGCCGAACGGCCCGGAAGTATTGTTTTAGTTGTATGTTGAGTCCTGCCACTCACAAGCCAAAATTTCTTGTGACTCTGGGACTAATGGAATACAAAAGAAGGCATCATTGAAGACTAATACAGAATACCATGTCCTGGTGGTTGGTAGAATGACCAGCAGGGTGTAGGAATTAGGAGCAACTGGAGGTATATCCTCGGTGGCTTCACTGACTGTCCTGACATCCTTTACCAGGTCCCCAGCAGCCCATGGGGCTCTCGTGGTCAGACCAATCCCAGAATATGGAGCTCACCTGGGCAGGTACCCCACCCCCACCCCAGCCCACGGGGCTCTCGTGGTCAGGGCCCTCCCAGGATACAGAGCTACCCTTGCAGGTACCGTGGCAGGGCTGGGCACACAGGAACCGTGCACATAGCCCTCATTGCAGAGCACCCCCAGCTCACCTGTCGCTCAGAGCTGACACAGAGCACCTCAGAGCAGGACTTGAACTAACAAACAGCAGCTGCGACAGGTCTGTGACCCTGGGCATCACTCCGTGAGGCCTCCCTCCACCTGGTCTTCCAGAGACTTCCACTGCACCCGGGGCACCAGGCCTCTGTCTCCAACCACCACCCACCCCTCCTCTCCCTGACTCCTGGGTTCCTCTCATTAGGAGAGGGTTTTCTTGAAGTTGTCTCCCACTCATGGGCCAGATAAAATGATTAGAAAACAAGCCAAAGCTGCAGCCCCTTGTCTATCCTGACTCTCAGGAGCCCACACCTGTTCCTTGGACCTGGCCAGTTCAGCAAGTTCCATTTTCTGCAACTGTGAGCCCCTGAGGGGTGATGATTGGCTGACCTGGGCAGCCTTACCGTGCCGGCCAGCCTTCCCCAGGTGTGCCTGGGTTGAGATCAATATAAATACCACTCCAGGCAGCAAGAGCCCCTGCAGCCATCCCTGACGCCATTTTCTCTGCCCTGTCAGCAGTCTCGGGGCTGGGCTGGTGGGAGGGAGTGAGAGGCCACGGCTTTGTGGGTGGCCCAGTGTGAGTGGGGCTCTGCTGGACTTTCTGCAGCAGTTGCCAGGCTGCCACCTGCTAAAGAAGAGGATGTGTCACCCATACCTGCTGCTGGAATTTCTCCCTGGGCAGAGGTGAGGAAGGAAAAAAGCCGTGGGGGCAGGGACAGGACAGGTATCTCAGGCAGGGAAATGGAAATCTTCCAGAAGAGCACCCAGGGCCAGGACCATCCTGGCTGGCCTGCAGGCACCAAGTCGGCCTGCATGCTGTCACTCGTGTGGCTCTATGGCCCTTCCTCTAGGCTTTCAAGTCCTTGTATATATTCAGGTGTTTTACCTGGGACGGGTGGGAATAGTTCAGCAGCAACTGGCCTGGGGCTCAGCTCACGTTTACTCACAGATGCCTCGGCACGGTGCCCCAGCTTTGCAATGAGGACGCTTGTTGCGTGGGGGCTGCTGGCTGAATGGGAGACGATTCCCCACCACTGACCAACTTCAGAATTGTTTACAACTGGAGCAAGTGCCCTGATACGGTTTTCCTCTGTGTAACTGGTGGGTTCTGTGTTTTTTTTCTCTTTTTCGTTTTTGGTTCAAGGTAGATTTTATTCCTCTTTTTTGTATTTACAGATATAAGCATGGAAATAATTTATTCATATAAATACATGTATGAGCAGGGAATAATTGTTTTTTGTTTTATTTTTTAAATTTTATTTCTTTTTAATTTTGAATTTTATTTTATATTTTTATACAGCAGGTTCTTATTGGTTATCTATTTTATACATATAAATGTATACATGCCAATCCCAGTCTCTCAACTCCTCCCACCACCACCCCCCCAACAGCTTTCCCCCCTTGTTGTCCATACGTTTGTTGTCTACATCTGTTGCTCTATTTATGCCTTGCAAAATGGTTAATCTGTACAGTTTTTCTAGGTTCCACATATATGCATGAATATACAAGATTTGTTTTTCTCTTTCAGACTTACTTCACTCTGTATGACAGTCTCTAGATCCATCGACGTCTCTACAAATGACCCAATTTCATTCCTTTTCATGGCTTAGTAATATTCCATTTTATATATGTACCACAGCTTTATGCATTCGTCTGTCTGTGGGCATTTAAGTTGCTTCCATTACCTCGATATTGTAAATAGTGATGCAATGAACATTGCGGTGAATGACTCTTTTTGATTTATGGTTTTGTCTGGGTATATGTCCAGTACTGGGATTGCTGTATCATATGGTAATTCTATTGTTAGTTTCATAAGAAATTCCATATTGTTCTCCATAATGACTGTATCAATTTATATTCCCAACAGTAGTGGAAGAGGGTTCCTTTTCTCCACACCCTTTCCAGCATTTTTTGTTTGTAGATTTTCTATGATGCCTATTCTACCAGGTGTGAGGTGATACCTCATTGTTGAATCCATTTCGTTGAGCAAGGGGTAGGTCTAGTCTATTACATATTTGGCTTATGGAACGGTATCTGTGCTAATTTCAAACTCTGCTTTTATGCAGCACCCCAACTCACCTTCCCCCTTAAGCAGGCATAAGTTGGTTTTCTAAACTTGAGACCCTGTTCTGTTTTGTAATTCAGTTCATGTGTAGCCAAGTTCACATTCCGTGTATTAGTGATACCTTATGATGTTTCATTTTCTGTGTGACTTATTTCAGTTAGAATCATTGTACCTGAATCCACTCATTATGCTGCTACGGGCCTGATGACATAGATTTAATTGCTGAGTGATACTGCATTGTACGTAAGTACCACAAGTTCTTTATCCATTTTTCACTTTCTGTGATATTGAACTTGAACGGTAAACGAGGTTCTTGTAAACAGAGGCGTCCCAAACTTTGGGGTGGCTGTGTCTTTTTGATTTTAATTTCCCTAAGCTATAGGACCATAAGTGGAAGTGCCCTAGGCTCTGTTGCTTTGTTTTTTAGATGTTTCAGAAAACACCCTACACTTCTCCCCAGTGTCTGTTGGCAATTTACATCCCGCCCATCAGCATAACAAGGCTCCCAGTTCTCCATGGCCTGTCCTGCCTTTCTGGATTTTACACTTTTTTCAGATGGCCCTTTTGACCGGGGGGAAGTGAGACTTCATTGTAGTGCAGATTTCCTTTGCAAGCTTGCTTGGTTGGCCAAAAAGGGCGTATGCGTTTTTTCCTGAATATATTCAGGAAAATACGCATACGCCCTTTTTGGCCAAGTGCATCATTGTGGACGTTCTGCCTCTTTTCCTATGCTTTCAATGCAATTCCAGTCTACCTCCTGAAATCGGTTTCCTGCAATTCTGCCCCGCTTTCAAGTCCTCTTGGCAGCCTTACTTTAGTATATTTTTGGACGATAGCTGTCATTTATAACTCTGCAGGTTTGTGAATTACAGTGCCCCTGAGCTCCTTTCTTCAACTCGCTTTCTTGTGACCTGGCCGCAACACCGCAGGATGGCTTCAGGCCCTAATCTGGTTCCGGCACGGCACGCTGAGCCTTTGGTTATTTCCTCTTCCTGGTGGGAAATGAGAGTTAAATTTGCCCGTCCAGACACCTCCAGCTAGTCTCTCATTGGTTCTCCCTATTCCTGTTCATCTTCCGCAGAAATTGAAAACTGGGCCAAACAGGAGGTTAAAGGCGCTGACTCTCCAAGTGGAGAGAGTGTTAGTAAAGCGTCTGGAATGTTGCACCCGAGTACCAGGGGAGGAAATCTGAGACATATCTGAACACGACTCCCGTTCACACGGTTGATTATACTCTGGGTTCCACATGCATGTTTTAGCTGAAGGAAGAATACCTTAAACCTGGAGAGTTGAGACCCGTGGAATGGGTACCATGCAATATGACTTCAAAGGGTCTTCATTTGCTCACCGAACCTCTCCAATCCTATCACTGCTGCGTTTATGCCCCTATACACATGCTTGATTCTCTTTTGGAGACATAGCAATCCATCGGTTTTAAGATACTTATTAGTCAGGTACATTCTTAGGCGTTTAATATGGGGTGTTGAGTCCATTTTGTTGAGCAAGGAGTAGCTCTTGTCTATTCCATATTTGGCTTAAGGAACTTTATCTGTGCTCATTTCAATCTCTGGTTTTATGCAGCACCCCAACTCACCTTTCCCTTAAGCAAGCATAAGTTGGTTTTCTAAATTTGAGACCCTGTTCTGTTTTGGAATTCAGTTCCTGTGTAGGCAAGGTTATATTCCGTGTATTACTGATATCTTATGATGTTTCTTTTTCTGTGTGACTTATTTCAGTTAGAATCATCGTACCTGAATCCACTCATTATGCTGCTACGGGCCTGATGATATAGATTTCATTGCTGAGTGATACTGCATTGTACGTAAGTACCACAAGTTCTTTATCCATTTTTCACTTTCTGTGATGTTGAACTTGTACGGTAAACGAGGTTCTTGTAAACAGAGGCGTCCCAAACTTTGGGGTGGCTGTGTCTTTTTTATTTTAATTTCCCTAAGCTATAGGACCATAAGTGGAAGTGCCCTAGGCTCTGTTGCTTTGTTTTTTAGATGTTTCCGGAAACACCATACACTTCTCCCGAGTGTCTGTTGGCAATTTACATCCCGCCCATCAGCATAACAAGGCTCCCAGTTCTCCATGGCCTGTCCTGCCTTTCTGGATTTTACACTTTTTTCAGATGGCCCTTTTGACCGGGGGGAAGTGAGACTTCATTGTAGTGCAGATTTCCTTTGCAAGCTTGCTTGGTTGGCCAAAAAGGGCGTATGCGTTTTTTCCTGAATATATTCAGGAAAAAACGCATACGCCCTTTTTGGCCAAGTGCATCATTGTGGACGTTCTGCCTCTTTTCCTATGCTTTCAATGCAATTCCAGTCTACCTCCTGAAATCGGTTTCCTGCAATTCTGCCCCGCTTTCAAGTCCTCTTGGCAGCCTTACTTCAGTATATTTTTGGACGATAGCTGTCATTTATAACTCTGCAGGTTTGTGAATTACAGTGCCCCTGAGCTCCTTTCTTCAACTCACTTTCTTGTGAGCTGGCCGCAACACCGCAGGATGCCTTCAGGCCCTAATCTGGTTCCGGCACGGCACGCTGAGCCTTTGGTTAATTCCTCTTCCTTGTGGGAAATGAGAGTTAAATTTGCCCGTCCAGACACCTCCAGCTAGTCTCTCAGTGGTTCTCGCTATTCCTGTTCATCTTCCGCAGAAATTGCAAACTGGGCCAAACAGGAGATTAAAGGGACTGACTCTCCAAGTCGGGAGAGTGTTACTAAAGCGTCTGGAATGTTGCACCCGAGTACCAGGGTACGAAAACTGAGACATATTTGAACACGTCTCCCGATCACACGGTTGATCATACTCTAGGTTCCACATGCATGTTTTAGCTGAAGGAAGAATACCTTAAACCTGGGTAGTTGAAACCCTTGGAATGGGTACCATGCAATATGACTTCAAAGGGTCTTCATTTGCTAACCGAACCTCTCCAATCCTATCACTGCTGCGTTTAAGCCCCTGTACACATTCTTGATTCTCTTTTGGAGACATAGCAATCCATAGGTTTTAAGATACTTACTAGTCAGGTACATTCTTAGGCGTTTAATATGGGGTGTTGAGTCCATTTGGTTGAGCAAGGAGTAGCTCTTGTCTATTCCATATTTGGCTTAAGGAACTTTATCTGTGCTCATTTCAATCTCTGGTTTTATGCAGCACCCCAACTCACCTTTCCCCTTAAGCAAGCATAAGTTGGTTTTCTAAATTTGAGACCCTGTTCTGTTTTGGAATTCAGTTCCTGTGTAGCCAAGTTTACATTCCGTGTATTAGTGATATCTTATGATGTTTCTTTTTCTGTGTGACTTATTTCAGTTAGAATCATCGTACCTGAATCCACTCATTATGCTGCTACGGGCCTGATGACATAGATTTCATTGCTGAGTGATACTGCATTGTACGTAAGTACCACAAGTTCTTTATCCATTTTTCACTTTCTGTGATATTGAACTTGTACGGTAAACGAGGTTCTTGTAAACAGAGGCGTCCCAAACTTTGGGGTGGCTGTGTCTTTTTGATTTTAATTTCCCTAAGCTATAGCACCATAAGTGGAAGTGCCCTAGGCTCTGTTGCTTTGTTTTTTAGATGTTTCCGGATACACCATACACTTCTCCCGAGTGTCTGTTGGCAATTTACATCCCGCCCATCAGCATAACAAGGCTCCCAGTTCTCCATGGCCTGTCCTGACTTTTTGGATTTTACACTTTTTTCAGATGGCCCTCTTGACCGGGGGGAAGTGAGACTTCATTGTAGTGCAGATTTCCTTTGCAAGCTTGCTTGGTTGGCCAAAAAGGGCGTATGCGTTTTTTCCTGAATATATTCAGGAAAAAACGCATACGCCCTTTTTGGCCAAGTGCATCATTGTGGACGTTCTGCCTCTTTTCCTATGCTTTCAAAGCAATTCCATTCTACCTCCTGAAATCGGTTTCCTGCAATTCTGCCCCGCTTTCAAGTCCTCTTGGCAGCCTTACTTCAGTATATTTTTGGACGATAGCTGTCATTTATAACTCTGCAGGTTTGTGAATTACAGTGTCCCTGAGCTCCTTTCTTCAACTCGCTTTCTTGTGACCTGGCCGCAACACCGCAGGATGGCTTCAGGCCCTAATTTGGTTCCGGCCCGGCACGCTGAGCCTTTGGTTATTTCCTCTTCCTGGTGGGAAATGAGAGTTAAATTTGCCCGTCCAGACACCTCCAGCTAGTCTCTCATTGGTGTTCCCTATTCCTGTTCATCTTCCGCAGAAATTGCAAACTGGGCCAAACAGGAGGTTAAAGGCGCTGACTCTCCAAGTGGGGAGAGTGTTAGTAAAGCGTCTGGAATGTTGCACCCGAGTACCAGGGGAGGAAAACTGAGACATATTTGAACACGTCTCCCGTTCACATGGTTGATCATACTCTGGGTTCCACATGCATGTTTTAGCTGAAGGAAGAATACCTTAAACCTGGAGAGTTGAGACCCGTGGAATGGGTACCATGCAATATGACTTCAAAGGGTCTTCATTTGCTCACCGAACCTCTCCAATCCTATCACTGCTGCGTTTATGCCCCTGTACACACGCTTGATTCTCTTTTGGAGACATAGCAATCCATAGGTTTTAAGATACTTACTAGTCAGGTACATTCTTAGGCGTTTAATATGGGGTGTTGAGTCCATTTCGTTGAGCAAGGAGTAGCTCTTGTCTAGTCCATATTTGGCTTAAGGAACTTTATCTGTGCTCATTTCAATCTCTGGTTTTATGCAGCACCCCAACTCACCTTTCCCCTTAAGCAAGCATAAGTTGGTTTTCTAAATTTAAGACCCTCTTCTGTTCTGTAATTCAGTTCCTGTGTAGCCAAGTTTACATTCTGTGTATTACTGATATCTTATGATGTTTCTTTTTCTGTGTGACTTATTTCAGTTAGAATCATCATACCTGAATCCACTCATTGTGCTGCTAAGGGCCTGATGACATAGATTTCATTGCTGAGTGATATTGCTTTGTAAGTAAATACCACACCTTCTTTATCCATTTTTCACTTTCTGCGATGTTGAACTTGTACTGTAAACGAGGTTCTTGTAAACAGAGGCGTCCCAAACTTTGGGGTGGCTGTGTCTTTTTGATTTTAATTTCCCTAAGCTATAGGACCATAAGTGGAAGTGCCCTAGGCTCTGTTGCTTTGTTTTTTAGATGTTTCAGGAAACACCATACACTTCTCCCGAGTGTCTGTTGGCAATTTACATCCCGCCCATCAGCATAACAAGGCTCCCAGTTCTCCATGGCCTGTCCTGCCTTTCTGGATTTTACACTTTTTTCAGATGGCCCTTTTGACCGGGGGGAAGTGAGACTTCATTGTAGTGCAGATTTCCTTTGCAAGCTTGCTTGGTTGGCCAAAAAGGGCGTATGCGTTTTTTCCTGAATATATTCAGGAAAAAACGCATACGCCCTTTTTGGCCAAGTGCATCATTGTGGACGTTCTGCCTCTTTTCCTATGCTTTCAATGCAATTCCAGTCTACCTCCTGAAATCGGTTTCCTGCAATTCTGCCCCGCTTTCAAGTCCTCTTGGCAGCCTTACTTCAGTATATTTTTGGACGATAGCTGTCATTTATAACTCTGCAGGTTTGTGAATTACAGTGCCCCTGAGCTCCTTTCTTCAACTCGCTTTCTTTTGAGCTGGCCGCAACACCGCAGGATGGCTTCAGGCCCTAATCTGGTTCCGGCACGGCACGCTGAGCCTTTGGTTATTTCCTCTTCCTGGTGGGAAATGAGAGTTAAATTTGCCCGTCCAGACACCTCCAGCTAGTCTCTCATTGGTGTTCCCTATTCCTGTTCATCTTCCGCAGAAATTGCAAACTGGGCCAAACAGGAGATTAAAGGGACGGACTCTCCAAGTGGGGAGAGTGTTAGTAAAGCGTCTGGAATGTTGCACCCGAGTACCAGGGTACGAAAACTGAGACATATTTGAACATGTCTCCCGATCACATGGTTGATCATACTCTAGGTTCCACATGCATGTTTTACCTGAAGGAAGAATACCTTAAACCTGGGTAGTTGAAACCCGTGGAAAGGGTACCATACAATATGACTTCAAAGGGTCTTCATTTGCTCACCGAACCTCTCCAATCCTATCACTGCTGCGTTTATGCCCCTGTACACACGCTTGATTCTCTTTTGGAGACATAGCAATCCATAGGTTTTAAGATACTTACTAGTCAGGTACATTCTTAGCCGTTTAATATGGGGTGTTGAGTCCATTTCGTTGAGCAAGGAGTAGCTCTTGTCTATTCCATATTTGGCTTAAGGAACTTTATCTGTGCTCATTTCAATCTCTGGTTTTATGCAGCACCCCAACTCACCTTTCCCCTTAAGCAAGCATAAGTTGGTTTTCTAAATTTGAGACCCTGTTCTGTTCTGTAATTCAGTTCCTGTGTAGCCAAGTTTACATTCCGTGTATTACTGATATCTTATGATGTTTCTTTTTCTGTGTGACTTATTTCAGTTAGAATCATCATACCTGAATCCACTCATTGTGCTGCTAAGGGCCTGATGACATAGATTTCATTGCTGAGTGATATTGCTTTGTAAGTAAATACCACAACTTCTTTATTCATTTTTCACCTTCTGCGATGTTGAACTTGTACGGTAAACGAGGTTCTTGTTAACAGAGGCGTCCCAAACTTTGGGGTGGCTGTGTCTTTTTGATTTTAATTTCCCTAAGCTATAGGACCATAAGTGGAAGTGCCCTAGGCTCTGTTGCTTTGTTTTTTAGATGTTTCAGGAAACACCATACACTTCTCCCGAGTGTCTGTTGGCAATTTACATCCCGCCCATCAGCATAACAATGCTCCCAGTTCTCCATGGCCTGTCCTGCCTTTCTGGATTTTACACTTTTTTCAGATGGCCCTTTTGACCGGGGGGAAGTGAGACTTCATTGTAGTGCAGATTTCCTTTGCAAGCTTGCTTGGTTGGCCAAAAAGGGCGTATGCGTTTTTTCCTGAATATATTCAGGAAAAAACGCATACGCCCTTTTTGGCCAAGTGCATCATTGTGGACGTTCTGCCTCTTTTCCTATGCTTTCAAAGCAATTCCAGTCTACCTCCTGAAATCGGTTTCCTGCAATTCTGCCCCGCTTTCAAGTCCTCTTGGCAGCCTTACTTCAGTATATTTTTGGACGATAGCTGTCATTTATAACTCTGCAGGTTTGTGAATTACAGTGCCCCTGAGCTCCTTTCTTCAACTCGCTTTCTTTTGAGCTGGCCGCAACACCGCAGGATGGCTTCAGGCCCTAATCTGGTTCCGGCCCGGCACGCTGAGCCTTTGGTTATTTCCTCTTCCTTGTGGGAAATGAGAGTTAAATTTGCCCGTCCAGACACCTCCAGCTAGTCTCTCATTGGTGTTCCCTATTCCTGTTCATCTTCCGCAGAAATTGCAAACTGGGCCAAACAGGAGGTTAAAGGCACTGACTCTCCAAGTGGGGAGAGTGTTAGTAAAGCGTCTGGAATGTTGCACCCGAGTACCAGGGGAGGAAAACTGAGACATATTTGAACACGTCTCCCGTTCACATGGTTGATCATACTCTGGTTTCCACATGCATGTTTTAGCTGAAGGAAGAATACCTTAAACCTGGAGAGTTGAGACCCGTGGAATCGGTACCATGCAATATGACTTCAAAGGGTCTTCATTTGCTCACCGAACCTCTCCAATCCTATCACTGCTGCGTTTATGCCCCTGTACACACGCTTGATTCTCTTTTGGAGACATAGCAATCCATAGGTTTTAAGATACTTACTAGTCAGGTACATTCTTAGGCGTTTAATATGGGGTGTTGAGTCCATTTCGTTGAGCAAGGAGTAGCTCTTGTCTATTCCATATTTGGCTTAAGGAACTTTATCTGTGCTCATTTCAATCTCTGGTTTTATGCAGCACCCCAACTCACCTTTCCCCTTAAGCAAGCATAAGTTGGTTTTCTAAATTTGAGACCCTGTTCTGTTTTGGAATTCAGTTCCTGTGTAGCCAAGTTTACATTCCGTGTATTAGTGATATCTTATGATGTTTCTTTTTCTGTGTGACTTATTTCAGTGAGAATCATCGTACCTGAATCCACTCATTATGCTGCTACGGGCCTGATGACATAGATTTCATTGCTGAGTGATACTGCATTGTACGTAAGTACCACAAGTTCTTTATCCATTTTTCACTTTCTGTGATATTGAACTTGTACAGTAAACGAGGTTCTTGTAAACAGAGGCGTCCCAAACTTTGGGGTGGCTGTGTCTTTTTGATTTTAATTTCCCTAAGCTATAGGACCATAAGTGGAAGTGCCCTAGGCTCTGTTGCTTTGTTTTTTAGATGTTTCAGGAAACACCATACACTTCTCCCGAGTGTCTGTTGGCAATTTACATCCCGCCCATCAGCATAACAAGGCTCCCACTTCTCCATGGCCTGTCCTGCCTTTCTGGATTTTACACTTTTTTCAGATGGCCCTTTTGACCGGGGGGAAGTGAGACTTCATTGTAGTGCAGATTTCCTTTGCAAGCTTGCTTGGTTGGCCAAAAAGGGCGTATGCGTTTTTTCCTGAATATATTCAGGAAAAAACGCATACGCCCTTTTTGGCCAAGTGCATCATTGTGGACGTTCTGCCTCTTTTCCTATGCTTTCAAAGCAATTCCAGTCTACCTCCTGAAATCGGTTTCCTGCAATTCTGCCCCACTTTCGAGTCCTCTTGGCAGCCTTACTTCAGTATATTTTTGGACGATAGCTGTCATTTATAACTCTGCAGGTTTGTGAATTACAGTGCCCCTGAGCTCCTTTCTTCAACTCGCTTTCTTGTGACCTGGCCGCAACACCGCAGGATGGCTTCAGGCCCTAATCTCGTTCCAGCACGGCACGCTGAGCCTTTGGTTAATTCCTCTTCCTGGTGGGAAATGAGAGTTAAATTTGCCCGTCCAGACACCTCCAGCTAGTCTCTCATTGGTGTTCCCTATTCCTGTTCATCTTCCGCAGAAATTGCAAACTGGGCCAAACAGGAGATTAAAGGGACGGACTCTCCAAGTGGGGAGAGTGTTAGTAAAGCGTCTGGAATGTTGCACCCGAGTACCAGGGTACGAAAACTGAGACATATTTGAACATGTCTCCCGATCACATGGTTGATCATACTCTAGGTTCCACATGCATGTTTTACCTGAAGGAAGAATACCTTAAACCTGGGTAGTTGAAACCCGTGGAAAGGGTACCATGCAATATGACTTCAAAGGGTCTTCATTTGCTCACCGAACCTCTCCAATCCTATCACTGCTGCGTTTATGCCCCTGTACACACGCTTGATTCTCTTTTGGAGACATAGCAATCCATAGGTTTTAAGATACTTACTAGTCAGGTACATTCTTAGCCGTTTAATATGGGGTGTTGAGTCCATTTCGTTGAGCAAGGAGTAGCTCTTGTCTATTCCATATTTGGCTTAAGGAACTTTATCTGTGCTCATTTCAATCTCTGGTTTTATGCAGCACCCCAACTCACCTTTCCCCTTAAGCAAGCATAAGTTGGTTTTCTAAATTTGAGACCCTGTTCTGTTCTGTAATTCAGTTCCTGTGTAGCCAAGTTTACATTCCGTGTATTACTGATATCTTATGATGTTTCTTTTTCTGTGTGACTTATTTCAGTTAGAATCATCATACCTGAATCCACTCATTGTGCTGCTAAGGGCCTGATGACATAGATTTCATTGCTGAGTGATATTGCTTTGTAAGTAAATACCACAACTTCTTTATTCATTTTTCACCTTCTGCGATGTTGAACTTGTACGGTAAACGAGGTTCTTGTTAACAGAGGCGTCCCAAACTTTGGGGTGGCTGTGTCTTTTTGATTTTAATTTCCCTAAGCTATAGGACCATAAGTGGAAGTGCCCTAGGCTCTGTTGCTTTGTTTTTTAGATGTTTCAGGAAACACCATACACTTCTCCCGAGTGTCTGTTGGCAATTTACATCCCGCCCATCAGCATAACAAGGCTCCCAGTTCTCCATGGCCTGTCCTGCCTTTCTGGATTTTACACTTTTTTCAGATGGCCCTTTTGACCGGGGGGAAGTGAGACTTCATTGTAGTGCAGATTTCCTTTGCAAGCTTGCTTGGTTGGCCAAAAAGGGCGTATGCGTTTTTTCCTGAATATATTCAGGAAAAAACGCATACGCCCTTTTTGGCCAAGTGCATCATTGTGGACGTTCTGCCTCTTTTCCTATGCTTTCAAAGCAATTCCAGTCTACCTCCTGAAATCGGTTTCCTGCAATTCTGCCCCGCTTTCAAGTCCTCTTGGCAGCCTTACTTCAGTATATTTTTGGACGATAGCTGTCATTTATAACTCTGCAGGTTTGTGAATTACAGTGCCCCTGAGCTCCTTTCTTCAACTCGCTTTCTTTTGAGCTGGCCGCAACACCGCAGGATGGCTTCAGGCCCTAATCTGGTTCCGGCCCGGCACACTGAGCCTTTGGTTATTTCCTCTTCCTGGTGGGAAATGAGAGTTAAATTTGCCCGTCCAGACACCTCCAGCTAGTCTCTCATTGGTGTTCCCTATTCCTGTTCATCTTCCACAGAAATTGCAAACTGGGCCAAACAGGAGGTTAAAGGCGCTGACTCTCCAAGTGGGGAGAGTGTTAGTAAAGCGTCTGGAATGTTGCACCCGAGTACCAGGGGAGGAAAACTGAGACATATTTGAACACGTCTCCCGTTCACATGGTTGATCATACTCTGGTTTCCACATGCATGTTTTAGCTGAAGGAAGAATACCTTAAACCTGGAGAGTTGAGACCCGTGGAATGGGTACCATGCAATACGACTTCAAAGGGTCTTCATTTGCTCACCGAACCTCTCCAATCCTATCACTGCTGCGTTTATGCCCCTGTACACACGCTTGATTCTCTTTTGGAGACATAGCAATCCATAGGTTTTAAGATACTTACTAGTCAGGTACATTCTTAGGCGTTTAATATGGGGTGTTGAGTCCATTTCGTTGAGCAAGGAGTAGCTCTTGTCTAGTCCATATTTGGCTTAAGGAACTTTATCTGTGCTCATTTCAATCTCTGGTTTTATGCAGCACCCCAACTCACCTTTCCCCTTAAGCAAGCATAAGTTGGTTTTCTAAATTTGAGACCCTGTTCTGTTTTGGAATTCAGTTCCTGTGTAGCCAAGTTTACATTCCGTGTATTAGTGATATCTTATGATGTTTCTTTTTCTGTGTGACTTATTTCAGTGAGAATCATCGTACCTGAATCCACTCATTATGCTGCTACGGGCCTGATGACATAGATTTCATTGCTGAGTGATACTGCATTGTACGTAAGTACCACAAGTTCTTTATCCATTTTTCACTTTCTGTGATATTGAACTTGTACGGTAAACGAGGTTCTTGTAAACAGAGGCGTCCCAAACTTTGGGGTGGCTGTGTCTTTTTGATTTTAATTTCCCTAAGCTATAGCACCATAAGTGGAAGTGCCCTAGGCTCTGTTGCTTTGTTTTTTAGATGTTTCCGGATACACCATACACTTCTCCCGAGTGTCTGTTGGCAATTTACATCCCGCCCATCAGCATAACAAGGCTCCCAGTTCTCCATGGCCTGTCCTGCCTTTTTGGATTTTACACTTTTTTCAGATGGCCCTTTTGACCGGGGGGAAGTGAGACTTCATTGTAGTGCAGATTTCCTTTGCAAGCTTGCTTGGTTGGCCAAAAAGGGCGTATGCGTTTTTTCCTGAATATATTCAGGAAAAAACGCATACGCCCTTTATGGCCAAGTGCATCATTGTGGACGTTCTGCCTCTTTTCCTATGCTTTCAAAGCAATTCCAGTCTACCTCCTGAAATCGGTTTCCTGCAATTCTGCCCCGCTTTCAAGTCCTCTTGGCAGCCTTACTTCAGTATATTTTTGGACGATAGCTGTCATTTATAACTCTGCAGGTTTGTGAATTACAGTGTCCCTGAGCTCCTTTCTTCAACTCGCTTTCTTGTGACCTGGCCGCAACACCGCAGGATGGCTTCAGGCCCTAATTTGGTTCCGGCCCGGCACGCTGAGCCTTTGGTTATTTCCTCTTCCTGGTGGGAAATGAGAGTTAAATTTGCCCGTCCAGACACCTCCAGCTAGTCTCTCATTGGTGTTCCCTATTCCTGTTCATCTTCCGCAGAAATTGCAAACTGGGCCAAACAGGAGGTTAAAGGCGCTGACTCTCCAAGTGGGGAGAGTGTTAGTAAAGCGTCTGGAATGTTGCACCCGAGTACCAGGGGAGGAAAACTGAGACATATTTGAACACGTCTCCCGTTCACATGGTTGATCATACTCTGGGTTCCACATGCATGTTTTAGCTGAAGGAAGAATACCTTAAACCTGGAGAGTTGAGACCCGTGGAATGGGTACCATGCAATATGACTTCAAAGGGTCTTCATTTGCTCACCGAACCTCTCCAATCCTATCACTGCTGCGTTTATGCCCCTGTACACACGCTTGATTCTCTTTTGGAGACATAGCAATCCATAGGTTTTAAGATACTTACTAGTCAGGTACATTCTTAGGCGTTTAATATGGGGTGTTGAGTCCATTTCGTTGAGCAAGGAGTAGCTCTTGTCTAGTCCATATTTGGCTTAAGGAACTTTATCTGTGCTCATTTCAATCTCTGGTTTTATGCAGCACCCCAACTCACCTTTCCCCTTAAGCAAGCATAAGTTGGTTTTCTAAATTTGAGACCCTGTTCTGTTTTGGAATTCAGTTCCTGTGTAGCCAAGTTTACATTCCGTGTATTACTGATATCTTATGATGTTTCTTTTTCTGTGTGACTTATTTCAGTTAGAATCATCGTACCTGAATCCACTCATTATGCTGCTACGGGCCTGATGACATAGATTTCATTGCTGAGTGATACTGCATTGTACGTAAGTACCACAAGTTCTTTATCCATTTTTCACTTTCTGTGATATTGAACTTGTACGGTAAACGAGGTTCTTGTAAACAGAGGCGTCCCAAACTTTGGGGTGGCTGTGTCTTTTTGATTTTAATTTCCCTAAGCTATAGCACCATAAGTGGAAGTGCCCTAGGCTCTGTTGCTTTGTTTTTTAGATGTTTCAGGAAACACCATACACTTCTCCCGAGTGTCTGTTGGCAATTTACATCCCGCCCATCAGCATAACAAGGCTCCCAGTTCTCCATGGCCTGTCCTGCCTTTCTGGATTTTACACTTTTTTCAGATGGCCCTTTTGACCGGGGGGAAGTGAGACTTCATTGTAGTGCAGATTTCCTTTGCAAGCTTGCTTGGTTGGCCAAAAAGGGCGTATGCGTTTTTTCCTGAATATATTCAGGAAAAAACGCATACGCCCTTTTTGGCCAAGTGCATCATTGTGGACGTTCTGCCTCTTTTCCTATGCTTTCAATGCAATTCCAGTCTACCTCCTGAAATCGGTTTCCTGCAATTCTGCCCCGCTTTCAAGTCCTCTTGGCAGCCTTACTTCAGTATATTTTTGGATGATAGCTGTCATTTATAACTCTGCAGGTTTGTGAATTACAGTGCCCCTGAGCTCCTTTCTTCAACTCGCTTTCTTTTGAGCTGGCCGCAACACCGCAGGATGGCTTCAGGCCCTAATCTGGTTCCGGCACGGCACGCTGAGCCTTTGGTTATTTCCTCTTCCTGGTGGGAAATGAGAGTTAAATTTGCCCGTCCAGACACCTCCAGCTAGTCTCTCATTGGTGTTCCCTATTCCTGTTCATCTTCCACAGAAATTGCAAACTGGGCCAAACAGGAGGTTAAAGACGCTGACTCTCCAAGTGGGGAGAGTGTTAGTAAAGCGTCTGGAATGTTGCACCCGAGTACCAGGGGAGGAAAACTGAGACATATTTGAACACGTCTCCCTTTCACATGGTTGATCATACTCTGGGTTCCACATGCATGTTTTAGCTGAAGGAAGAATACCTTAAAACTGGGTAGTTGAAACCCGTGGAATGGGTACCATGCAATATGACTTCAAAGGGTCCTCATTTGCTCACCGAACCTCTCCAATCCTATCACTGCTGCGTTTGTGCCCCTGTACACATGCTTGATTCTCTTTCGGAGACATAGCAATCCATAGGTTTTAAGATACTTACTAGTCAGGTACATTCTTAGGCGTTTAATATGCGGTGTTGAGTCCATTTCGTTGAGCAAGGAGTAGCTCTTGTCTAGTCCATATTTGGCTTAAGGAACTTTATCTGTGCTCGTTTCAATCTCTGGTTTTATGCAGCACCCCAACTCACCTTTCCCCTTAAGCAAGCATAAGTTGGTTTTCTAAATTTGAGACCCTGTTCTTTTCTGTAATTCAGTTCCTGTGTAGCCAAGTTTACATTCCGTGTATTACTGATATCTTATGATGTTTCTTTTTCTGTGTGACTTATTTCAGTTAGAATCATCATACCTGAATCCACTCATTGTGCTGCTAAGGTCCTGATGACATAGATTTCATTGCTGAGTGATATTGCTTTGTAAGTAAATACCACAACTTCTTTATCCATTTTTCACTTTCTGCGATGTTGAACTTGTACTGTAAACGAGGTTCTTGTAAACAGTGGCGTCCCAAACTTTGGGGTGGCTGTGTCTTTTTGATTTTAATTTCCCTAAGCTATAGGACCATAAGTGGAAGTGCCCTAGGCTCTGTTGCTTTGTTTTTTAGATGTTTCAGGAAACACCATACACTTCTCCCGAGTGTCTGTTGGCAATTTACATCCCGCCCATCAGCATAACAAGGCTCCCAGTTCTCCATGGCCTGTCCTGCCTTTCTGGATTTTACACTTTTTTCAGATGGCCCTTTTGACCGGGGGGAAGTGAGACTTCATTGTAGTGCAGATTTCCTTTGCAAGCTTGCTTGGTTGGCCAAAAAGGGCGTATGCGTTTTTTCCTGAATATATTCAGGAAAAAACGCATACGCCCTTTTTGGCCAAGTGCATCATTGTGGACGTTCTGCCTCTTTTCCTATGCTTTCAAAGCAATTCCAGTCTACCTCCTGAAATCGGTTTCCTGCAATTCTGCCCCACTTTCGAGTCCTCTTGGCAGCCTTACTTCAGTATATTTTTGGACGATAGCTGTCATTTATAACTCTGCAGGTTTGTGAATTACAGTGCCCCTGAGCTCCTTTCTTCAACTCGCTTTCTTGTGACCTGGCCGCAACACCGCAGGATGGCTTCAGGCCCTAATCTCGTTCCGGCACGGCACGCTGAGCCTTTGGTTAATTCCTCTTCCTGGTGGGAAATGAGAGTTAAATTTGCCCGTCCAGACACCTCCAGCTAGTCTCTCATTGGTGTTCCCTATTCCTGTTCATCTTCCGCAGAAATTGCAAACTGGGCCAAACAGGAGATTAAAGGGACGGACTCTCCAAGTGGGGAGAGTGTTAGTAAAGCGTCTGGAATGTTGCACCCGAGTACCAGGGTACGAAAACTGAGACATATTTGAACATGTCTCCCGATCACATGGTTGATCATACTCTAGGTTCCACATGCATGTTTTACCTGAAGGAAGAATACCTTAAACCTGGGTAGTTGAAACCCGTGGAAAGGGTACCATGCAATATGACTTCAAAGGGTCTTCATTTGCTCACCGAACCTCTCCAATCCTATCACTGCTGCGTTTATGCCCCTGTACACACGCTTGATTCTCTTTTGGAGACATAGCAATCCATAGGTTTTAAGATACTTACTAGTCAGGTACATTCTTAGCCGTTTAATATGGGGTGTTGAGTCCATTTCGTTGAGCAAGGAGTAGCTCTTGTCTATTCCATATTTGGCTTAAGGAACTTTATCTGTGCTCATTTCAATCTCTGGTTTTATGCAGCACCCCAACTCACCTTTCCCCTTAAGCAAGCATAAGTTGGTTTTCTAAATTTGAGACCCTGTTCTGTTCTGTAATTCAGTTCCTGTGTAGCCAAGTTTACATTCCGTGTATTACTGATATCTTATGATGTTTCTTTTTCTGTGTGACTTATTTCAGTTAGAATCATCATACCTGAATCCACTCATTGTGCTGCTAAGGGCCTGATGACATAGATTTCATTGCTGAGTGATATTGCTTTGTAAGTAAATACCACAACTTCTTTATTCATTTTTCACCTTCTGCGATGTTGAACTTGTGCGGTAAACGAGGTTCTTGTTAACAGAGGCGTCCCAAACTTTGGGGTGGCTGTGTCTTTTTGATTTTAATTTCCCTAAGCTATAGGACCATAAGTGGAAGTGCCCTAGGCTCTGTTGCTTTGTTTTTTAGATGTTTCAGGAAACACCATACACTTCTCCCAAGTGTCTGTTGGCAATTTACATCCCGCCCATCAGCATAACAAGGCTCCCAGTTCTCCATGGCCTGTCCTGCCTTTCTGGATTTTACACTTTTTTCAGATGGCCCTTTTGACCGGGGGGAAGTGAGACTTCATTGTAGTGCAGATTTCCTTTGCAAGCTTGCTTGGTTGGCCAAAAAGGGCGTATGCGTTTTTTCCTGAATATATTCAGGAAAAAACGCATACGCCCTTTTTGGCCAAGTGCATCATTGTGGACGTTCTGCCTCTTTTCCTATGCTTTCAAAGCAATTCCAGTCTACCTCCTGAAATTGGTTTCCTGCAATTCTGCCCCGCTTTCAAGTCCTCTTGGCAGCCTTACTTCAGTATATTTTTGGACGATAGCTGTCATTTATAACTCTGCAGGTTTGTGAATTACAGTGCCCCTGAGCTCCTTTCTTCAACTCGCTTTCTTTTGAGCTGGCCGCAACACCGCAGGATGGCTTCAGGCCCTAATCTGGTTCCGGCCCGGCACGCTGAGCCTTTGGTTATTTCCTCTTCCTGGTGGGAAATGAGAGTTAAATTTGCCCGTCCAGACACCTCCAGCTAGTCTCTCATTGGTGTTCCCTATTCCTGTTCATCTTCCGCAGAAATTGCAAACTGGGCCAAACAGGAGGTTAAAGGCGCTGACTCTCCAAGTGGGGAGAGTGTTAGTAAAGCGTCTGGAATGTTGCACCCGAGTACCAGGGGAGGAAAACTGAGACATATTTGAACACGTCTCCCGTTCACATGGTTGATCATACTCTGGTTTCCACATGCATGTTTTAGCTGAAGGAAGAATACCTTAAACCTGGAGAGTTGAGACCCGTGGAATGGGTACCATGCAATACGACTTCAAAGGGTCTTCATTTGCTCACCGAACCTCTCCAATCCTATCACTGCTGCGTTTATGCCCCTGTACACACGCTTGATTCTCTTTTGGAGACATAGCAATCCATAGGTTTTAAGATACTTACTAGTCAGGTACATTCTTAGGCGTTTAATATGGGGTGTTGAGTCCATTTCGTTGAGCAAGGAGTAGCTCTTGTCTAGTCCATATTTGGCTTAAGGAACTTTATCTGTGCTCATTTCAATCTCTGGTTTTATGCAGCACCCCAACTCACCTTTCCCCTTAAGCAAGCATAAGTTGGTTTTCTAAATTTGAGACCCTGTTCTGTTTTGGAATTCAGTTCCTGTGTAGCCAAGTTTACATTCCGTGTATTAGTGATATCTTATGATGTTTCTTTTTCTGTGTGACTTATTTCAGTGAGAATCATCGTACCTGAATCCACTCATTATGCTGCTACGGGCCTGATGACATAGATTTCATTGCTGAGTGATACTGCATTGTACGTAAGTACCACAAGTTCTTTATCCATTTTTCACTTTCTGTGATATTGAACTTGTACGGTAAACGAGGTTCTTGTAAACAGAGGCGTCCCAAACTTTGGGGTGGCTGTGTCTTTTTGATTTTAATTTCCCTAAGCTATAGCACCATAAGTGGAAGTGCCCTAGGCTCTGTTGCTTTGTTTTTTAGATGTTTCCGGATACACCATACACTTCTCCCGAGTGTCTGTTGGCAATTTACATCCCGCCCATCAGCATAACAAGGCTCCCAGTTCTCCATGGCCTGTCCTGCCTTTTTGGATTTTACACTTTTTTCAGATGGCCCTTTTGACCGGGGGGAAGTGAGACTTCATTGTAGTGCAGATTTCCTTTGCAAGCTTGCTTGGTTGGCCAAAAAGGGCGTATGCGTTTTTTCCTGAATATATTCAGGAAAAAACGCATACGCCCTTTATGGCCAAGTGCATCATTGTGGACGTTCTGCCTCTTTTCCTATGCTTTCAAAGCAATTCCAGTCTACCTCCTGAAATCGGTTTCCTGCAATTCTGCCCCGCTTTCAAGTCCTCTTGGCAGCCTTACTTCAGTATATTTTTGGACGATAGCTGTCATTTATAACTCTGCAGGTTTGTGAATTACAGTGTCCCTGAGCTCCTTTCTTCAACTCGCTTTCTTGTGACCTGGCCGCAACACCGCAGGATGGCTTCAGGCCCTAATTTGGTTCCGGCCCGGCACGCTGAGCCTTTGGTTATTTCCTCCTCCTGGTGGGAAATGAGAGTTAAATTTGCCCGTCCAGACACCTCCAGCTAGTCTCTCATTGGTGTTCCCTATTCCTGTTCATCTTCCACAGAAATTGCAAACTGGGCCAAACAGGAGGTTAAAGACGCTGACTCTCCAAGTGGGGAGAGTGTTAGTAAAGCGTCTGGAATGTTGCACCCGAGTACCAGGGGAGGAAAACTGAGACATATTTGAACACGTCTCCCTTTCACATGGTTGATCATACTCTGGGTTCCACATGCATGTTTTAGCTGAAGGAAGAATACCTTAAAACTGGGTAGTTGAAACCCGTGGAATGGGTACCATGCAATATGACTTCAAAGGGTCCTCATTTGCTCACCGAACCTCTCCAATCCTATCACTGCTGCGTTTGTGCCCCTGTACACATGCTTGATTCTCTTTCGGAGACATAGCAATCCATAGGTTTTAAGATACTTACTAGTCAGGTACATTCTTAGGCGTTTAATATGCGGTGTTGAGTCCATTTCGTTGAGCAAGGAGTAGCTCTTGTCTAGTCCATATTTGGCTTAAGGAACTTTATCTGTGCTCGTTTCAATCTCTGGTTTTATGCAGCACCCCAACTCACCTTTCCCCTTAAGCAAGCATAAGTTGGTTTTCTAAATTTGAGACCCTGTTCTTTTCTGTAATTCAGTTCCTGTGTAGCCAAGTTTACATTCCGTGTATTACTGATATCTTATGATGTTTCTTTTTCTGTGTGACTTATTTCAGTTAGAATCATCATACCTGAATCCACTCATTGTGCTGCTAAGGTCCTGATGACATAGATTTCATTGCTGAGTGATATTGCTTTGTAAGTAAATACCACAACTTCTTTATCCATTTTTCACTTTCTGCGATGTTGAACTTGTACTGTAAACGAGGTTCTTGTAAACAGTGGCGTCCCAAACTTTGGGGTGGCTGTGTCTTTTTGATTTTAATTTCCCTAAGCTATAGGACCATAAGTGGAAGTGCCCTAGGCTCTGTTGCTTTGTTTTTTAGATGTTTCAGGAAACACCATACACTTCTCCCGAGTGTCTGTTGGCAATTTACATCCCGCCCATCAGCATAACAAGGCTCCCAGTTCTCCATGGCCTGTCCTGCCTTTCTGGATTTTACACTTTTTTCAGATGGCCCTTTTGACCGGGGGGAAGTGAGACTTCATTGTAGTGCAGATTTCCTTTGCAAGCTTGCTTGGTTGGCCAAAAAGGGCGTATGCGTTTTTTCCTGAATATATTCAGGAAAAAACGCATACGCCCTTTTTGGCCAAGTGCATCATTGTGGACGTTCTGCCTCTTTTCCTATGCTTTCAAAGCAATTCCAGTCTACCTCCTGAAATCGGTTTCCTGCAATTCTGCCCCACTTTCGAGTCCTCTTGGCAGCCTTACTTCAGTATATTTTTGGACGATAGCTGTCATTTATAACTCTGCAGGTTTGTGAATTACAGTGCCCCTGAGCTCCTTTCTTCAACTCGCTTTCTTGTGACCTGGCCGCAACACCGCAGGATGGCTTCAGGCCCTAATCTCGTTCCGGCACGGCACGCTGAGCCTTTGGTTAATTCCTCTTCCTGGTGGGAAATGAGAGTTAAATTTGCCCGTCCAGACACCTCCAGCTAGTCTCTCATTGGTGTTCCCTATTCCTGTTCATCTTCCGCAGAAATTGCAAACTGGGCCAAACAGGAGATTAAAGGGACGGACTCTCCAAGTGGGGAGAGTGTTAGTAAAGCATCTGGAATGTTGCACCCGAGTACCAGGGTACGAAAACTGAGACATATTTGAACATGTCTCCCGATCACATGGTTGATCATACTCTAGGTTCCACATGCATGTTTTACCTGAAGGAAGAATACCTTAAACCTGGGTAGTAGAAACCCGTGGAAAGGGTACCATGCAATATGACTTCAAAGGGTCTTCATTTGCTCACCGAACCTCTCCAATCCTATCACTGCTGCGTTTATGCCCCTGTACACACGCTTGATTCTCTTTTTGAGACATAGCAATCCATAGGTTTTAAGATACTTACTAGTCAGGTACATTCTTAGGCGTTTAATATGGGGTGTTGAGTCCATTTCGTTGAGCAAGGAGTAGCTCTTGTCTAGTCCATATTTGGCTTAAGGAACTTTATCTGTGCTCATTTCAATCTCTGGTTTTATGCAGCACCCCAACTCACCTTTCCCCTTAAGCAAGCATAAGTTGGTTTTCTAAATTTGAGACCCTGTTCTGTTTTGGAATTCAGTTCCTGTGTAGCCAAGTTTACATTCCGTGTATTAGTGATATCTTATGATGTTTCTTTTTCTGTGTGACTTATTTCAGTGAGAATCATCGTACCTGAATCCACTCATTATGCTGCTACGGGCCTGATGACATAGATTTCATTGCTGAGTGATACTGCATTGTACGTAAGTACCACAAGTTCTTTATCCATTTTTCACTTTCTGTGATATTGAACTTGTATGGTAAACGAGGTTCTTGTAAACAGAGGCGTCCCAAACTTTGGGGTGGCTGTGTCTTTTTGATTTTAATTTCCCTAAGCTATAGGACCATAAGTGGAAGTGCCCTAGGCTCTGTTGCTTTGTTTTTTAGATGTTTCAGGAAACACCATACACTTCTCCCGAGTGTCTGTTGGCAATTTACATCCCGCCCATCAGCATAACAAGGCTCCCAGTTCTCCATGGCCTGTCCTGCCTTTCTGGATTTTACACTTTTTTCAGATGGCCCTTTTGACCGGGGGGAAGTGAGACTTCATTGTAGTGCAGATTTCCTTTGCAAGCTTGCTTGGTTGGCCAAAAAGGGCGTATGCGTTTTTTCCTGAATATATTCAGGAAAACACGCATACGCCCTTTTTGGCCAAGTGCATCATTGTGGACGTTCTGCCTCTTTTCCTATGCTTTCAATGCAATTCCAGTCTACCTCCTGAAATCGGTTTCCTGCAATTCTGCCCCGCTTTCAAGTCCTCTTGGCAGCCTTACTTCAGTATATTTTTGGACGATAGACTGTCATTTATAACTCTGCAGGTTTGTGAATTACAGTGCCCCTGAGCTCCTTTCTTCAACTCGCTTTCTTTTGAGCTGGCCGCAACACCGCAGGATGGCTTCAGGCCCTAATCTGGTTCCGGCCCGGCATGCTGATCCTTTGGTTATTTCCTCTTCCTGGTGGGAAATGAGAGTTAAATTTGCCCGTCCAGACACCTCCAGCTAGTCTCTCATTGGTGTTCCCTATTCCTGTTCATCTTCCGCAGAAATTGCAAACTGGGCCAAACAGGAGGTTAAAGGCGCTGACTCTCCAAGTGGGGAGAGTGTTAGTAAAGCGTCTGGAATGTTGCACCCGAGTACCAGGGTATGAAAACTGAGACATATTTGAACACGTCTCCCGTTCACATGGTTGATCATACTCTGGGTTCCACATGCATGTTTTAGCTGAAGGAAGAATACCTTAAACCTGGAGAGTTGAGACCCGTGGAATGGGTACCATGCAATATGACTTCAAAGGGTCTTCATTTGCTCACCGAACCTCTCCAATCCTATCACTGCTGCGTTTATGCCCCTGTACACACGCTTGATTCTCTTTTGGAGACATAGCAATCCATAGGTTTTAAGATACTTACTAGTCAGGTACATTCTTAGGCGTTTAATATGGGGTGTTGAGTCCATTTCGTTGAGCAAGGAGTAGCTCTTGTCTATTCCATATTTGGCTTAAGGAACTTTATCTGTGCTCATTTCAATCTCTGGTTCTATGCAGCACCCCAACTCACCTTTCCCCTTAAGCAAGCATAAGTTGGTTTTCTAAATTTGAGACCCTGTTCTGTTTTGGAATTCAGTTCCTGTGTAGCCAAGTTTACATTCCGTGTATTACTGATATCTTATGATGTTTCTTTTTCTGTGTGACTTATTTCAGTGAGAATCATCGTACCTGAATCCACTCATTATGCTGCTACGGGCCTGATGACATAGATTTCATTGCTGAGTGATACTGCATTGTACGTAAGTACCACAAGTTCTTTATCCATTTTTCACTTTCTGTGATATTGAACTTGTACGGTAAACGAGGTTCTTGTAAACAGAGGCGTCCCAAACTTTGGGGTGGCTGTGTCTTTTTGATTTTAATTTCCCTAAGCTATAGGACCATAAGTGGAAGTGCCCTAGGCTCTGTTGCTTTGTTTTTTAGATGTTTCAGGAAACACCATACACTTCTCTCGAGTGTCTGTTGGCAATTTACATCCCGCCCATCAGCATAACAAGGCTCCCAGTTCTCCATGGCCTGTCCTGCCTTTCTGGATTTTACACTTTTTTCAGATGGCCCTTTTGACCGGGGGGAAGTGAGACTTCATTGTAGTGCAGATTTCCTTTGCAAGCTTGCTTGGTTGGCCAAAAAGGGCGTATGCGTTTTTTCCTGAATATATTCAGGAAAAAACGCATACGCCCTTTTTGGCCAAGTGCATCATTGTGGACGTTCGGCCTCTTTTCCTATGCTTTCAATGCAATTCCAGTCTACCTCCTGAAATCGGTTTCCTGCAATTCTGCCCCGCTTTCAAGTCCTCTTGGCAGCCTTACTTCAGTATATTTTTGGACGATAGCTGTCATTTATAACTCTGCAGGTTTGTGAATTACAGTGCCCCTGAGCTCCTTTCTTCAACTCGCTTTCTTTTGAGCTGGCCGCAACACCGCAAGATGGCTTCAGGCCCTAATCTGGTTCCGGCCCGGCATGCTGAGCCTTTGGTTATTTCCTCTTCCTGGTGGGAAATGAGAGTTAAATTTGCCCGTCCAGACACCTCCAGCTAGTCTCTCATTGGTGTTCCCTATTCCTGTTCATCTTCCGCAGAAATTGCAAACTGGGCCAAACAGGAGGTTAAAGGCGCTGACTCTCCAAGTGGGGAGAGTGTTAGTAAAGCGTCTGGAATGTTGCACCCGAGTACCAGGGGAGGAAAACTGAGACATATTTGAACATGTCTCCCGTTCACATGGTTGATCATACTCTGGGTTCCACATGCATGTTTTAGCTGAAGGAAGAATACCTTAAACCTGGAGAGTTGAGACCCGTGGAATGGGTACCATGCAATATGACTTCAAAGGGTCTTCATTTGCTCACCGAACCTCTCCAATCCTATCACTGCTGCGTTTATGCCCCTGTACACACGCTTGATTCTCTTTTGGAGACATAGCAATCCATAGGTTTTAAGATACTTACTAGTCAGGTACATTCTTAGGCGTTTAATATGGGGTGTTGAGTCCATTTCGTTGAGCAAGGAGTAGCTCTTGTCTAGTCCATATTTGGCTTAAGGAAATTTATCTGTGCTCATTTCAATCTCTGGTTTTATGCAGCACCCCAACTCACCTTTCCCCTTAAGCAAGCATAAGTTGGTTTTCTAAATTTGAGACCCTGTTCTGTTTTGGAATTCAGTTCCTGTGTAGCCAAGTTTACATTCCGTGTATTACTGATATCTTATGATGTTTCTTTTTCTGTGTGACTTATTTCAGTGAGAATCATCGTACCTGAATCCACTCATTATGCTGCTACGGGCCTGATGACATAGATTTCATTGCTGAGTGATACTGCATTGTACGTAAGTACCACAAGTTCTTTATCCATTTTTCACTTTCTGTGATATTGAACTTGTACGGTAAACGAGGTTCTTGTAAACAGAGGCGTCCCAAACTTTGGGGTGGCTGTGTCTTTTTGATTTTAATTTCCCTAAGCTATAGGACCATAAGTGGAAGTGCCCTAGGCTCTGTTGCTTTGTTTTTTAGATGTTTCAGGAAACACCATACACTTCTCCCGAGTGTCTGTTGGCAATTTACATCCCGCCCATCAGCATAACAAGGCTCCCAGTTCTCCATGGCCTGTCCTGCCTTTCTGGATTTTACACTTTTTTCAGATGGCCCTTTTGACCGGGGGGAAGTGAGACTTCATTGTAGTGCAGATTTCCTTTGCAAGCTTGCTTGGTTGGCCAAAAAGGGCGTATGCGTTTTTTCCTGAATATATTCAGGAAAAAACGCATACGCCCTTTTTGGCCAAGTGCATCATTGTGGACGTTCTGCCTCTTTTCCTATGCTTTCAATGCAATTCCAGTCTACCTCCTGAAATCGGTTTCCTGCAATTCTGCCCCGCTTTCAAGTCCTCTTGGCAGCCTTACTTCAGTATATTTTTGGACGATAGCTGTCATTTATAACTCTGCAGGTTTGTGAATTACAGTGCCCCTGAGCTCCTTTCTTCAACTCGCTTTCTTTTGAGCTGGCCGCAACACCGCAGGATGGCTTCAGGCCCTAATCTGGTTCCGGCCCGGCATGCTGATCCTTTGGTTATTTCCTCTTCCTGGTGGGAAATGAGAGTTAAATTTGCCCGTCCAGACACCTCCAGCTAGTCTCTCATTGGTGTTCCCTATTCCTGTTCATCTTCCGCAGAATTTGCAAACTGGGCCAAACAGGAGGTTAAAGGCGCTGACTCTCCAAGTGGGGAGAGTGTTAGTAAAGCGTCTGGAATGTTGCACCCGAGTACCAGGGTATGAAAACTGAGACATATTTGAACACGTCTCCCGTTCACATGGTTGATCATACTCTGGGTTCCACATGCATGTTTTAGCTGAAGGAAGAATACCTTAAACCTGGAGAGTTGAGACCCGTGGAATGGGTACCATGCAATATGACTTCAAAGGGTCTTCATTTGCTCACCGAACCTCTCCAATCCTATCACTGCTGCGTTTATGCCCCTGTACACATGCTTGATTCTCTTTTGGAGACATAGCAATCCATAGGTTTTAAGATACTTACTAGTCAGGTACATTCTTAGGCGTTTAATATGGGGTGTTGAGTCCATTTCGTTGAGCAAGGAGTAGCTCTTGTCTATTCCATATTTGGCTTAAGGAACTTTATCTGTGCTCATTTCAATCTCTGGTTTTATGCAGCACCCCAACTCACCTTTCCCCTTAAGCAAGCATAAGTTGGTTTTCTAAATTTGAGACCCTGTTCTGTTTTGGAATTCAGTTCCTGTGTAGCCAAGTTTACATTCCGTGTATTAGTGATATCTTATGATGTTTCTTTTTCTGTGTGACTTATTTCAGTGAGAATCATCGTACCTGAATCCACTCATTATGCTGCTACGGGCAAGATGACATAGATTTCATTGCTGAGTGATACTGCATTGTACGTAAGTACCACAAGTTCTTTATCCATTTTTCACTTTCTGTGATATTGAACTTGTACGGTAAACGAAGTTCTTGTAAACAGAGGCGTCCCAAACTTTGGGGTGGCTGTGTCTTTTTGATTTTAATTTCCCTAAGCTATAGGACCATAAGTGGAAGTGCCCTAGGCTCTGTTGCTTTGTTTTTTAGATGTTTCAGGAAACACCATACACTTCTCTCGAGTGTCTGTTGGCAATTTACATCCCGCCCATCAGCATAACAAGGCTCCCAATTCTCCATGGCCTGTCCTGCCTTTCTGGATTTTACACTTTTTTCAGATGGCCCTTTTGACCGGGGGGAAGTGAGACTTCATTGTAGTGCAGATTTCCTTTGCAAGCTTGCTTGGTTGGCCAAAAAGGGCGTATGCGTTTTTTCCTGAATATATTCAGGAAAAAACGCATACGCCCTTTTTGGCCAAGTGCATCATTGTGGACGTTCTGCCTCTTTTCCTATGCTTTCAATGCAATTCCAGTCTACCTCCTGAAATCGGTTTCCTGCAATTCTGCCCCGCTTTCAAGTCCTCTTGGCAGCCTTACTTCAGTATATTTTTGGACGATAGCTGTCATTTATAACTCTGCAGGTTTGTGAATTACAGTGCCCCTGAGCTCCTTTCTTCAACTCGCTTTCTTTTGAGCTGGCCGCAACACCGCAGGATGGCTTCAGGCCCTAATCTGGTTCCGGCCCGGCATGCTGATCCTTTGGTTATTTCCTCTTCCTGGTGGGAAATGAGAGTTAAATTTGCCCGTCCAGACACCTCCAGCTAGTCTCTCATTGGTGTTCCCTATTCCTGTTCATCTTCCGCAGAAATTGCAAACTGGGCCAAACAGGAGGTTAAAGGCGCTGACTCTCCAAGTGGGGAGAGTGTTAGTAAAGCGTCTGGAATGTTGCACCCGAGTACCAGGGTATGAAAACTGAGACATATTTGAACACGTCTCCCGTTCACATGGTTGATCATACTCTGGGTTCCACATGCATGTTTTAGCTGAAGGAAGAATACCTTAAACCTGGAGAGTTGAGACCCGTGGAATGGGTACCATGCAATATGACTTCAAAGGGTCTTCATTTGCTCACCGAACCTCTCCAATCCTATCACTGCTGCGTTTATGCCCCTGTACACATGCTTGATTCTCTTTTGGAGACATAGCAATCCATAGGTTTTAAGATACTTACTAGTCAGGTACATTCTTAGGCGTTTAATATGGGGTGTTGAGTCCATTTCGTTGAGCAAGGAGTAGCTCTTGTCTATTCCATATTTGGCTTAAGGAACTTTATCTGTGCTCATTTCAATCTCTGGTTTTATGCAGCACCCCAACTCACCTTTCCCCTTAAGCAAGCATAAGTTGGTTTTCTAAATTTGAGACCCTGTTCTGTTTTGGAATTCAGTTCCTGTGTAGCCAAGTTTACATTCCGTGTATTAGTGATATCTTATGATGTTTCTTTTTCTGTGTGACTTATTTCAGTGAGAATCATCGTACCTGAATCCACTCATTATGCTGCTACGGGCAAGATGACATAGATTTCATTGCTGAGTGATACTGCATTGTACGTAAGTACCACAAGTTCTTTATCCATTTTTCACTTTCTGTGATATTGAACTTGTACGGTAAACGAAGTTCTTGTAAACAGAGGCGTCCCAAACTTTGGGGTGGCTGTGTCTTTTTGATTTTAATTTCCCTAAGCTATAGGACCATAAGTGGAAGTGCCCTAGGCTCTGTTGCTTTGTTTTTTAGATGTTTCAGGAAACACCATACACTTCTCTCGAGTGTCTGTTGGCAATTTACATCCCGCCCATCAGCATAACAAGGCTCCCAATTCTCCATGGCCTGTCCTGCCTTTCTGGATTTTACACTTTTTTCAGATGGCCCTTTTGACCGGGGGGAAGTGAGACTTCATTGTAGTGCAGATTTCCTTTGCAAGCTTGCTTGGTTGGCCAAAAAGTGCGTATGCGTTTTTTCCTGAATATATTCAGGAAAAAACGCATACGCCCTTTTTGGCCAAGTGCGTCATTGTGGACGTTCTGCCTCTTTTCCTATGCTTTCAATGCAATTCCAGTCTACCTCCTGAAATCGGTTTCCTGCAATTCTGCCCCGCTTTCAAGTCCTCTTGGCAGCCTTACTTCAGTATATTTTTGGACGATAGCTGTCATTTATAACTCTGCAGGTTTGTGAATTACAGTGCCCCTGAGCTCCTTTCTTCAACTCGCTTTCTTTTGAGCTGGCCGCAACACCGCAGGATGGCTTCAGGCCCTAATCTGGTTCCGGCCCGGCACGCTGAGCCTTTGGTTATTTCCTCTTCCTGGTGGGAAATGAGAGTTAAATTTGCCCGTCCAGACACCTCCAGCTAGTCTCTCATTGGTGTTCCCTATTCCTGTTCATCTTCCGCAGAAATTGCAAACTGGGCCAAACAGGAGGTTAAAGGCGCTGACTCTCCAAGTGGGGAGAGTGTTAGTAAAGCGTCTGGAATGTTGCACCCGAGTACCAGGGTATGAAAACTGAGACATATTTGAACACGTCTCCCGTTCACATGGTTGATCATACTCTGGGTTCCACATGCATGTTTTAGCTGAAGGAAGAATACCTTAAACCTGGAGAGTTGAGACCCGTGGAATGGGTACCATGCAATATGACTTCAAAGGGTCTTCATTTGCTCACCGAACCTCTCCAATCCTATCACTGCTGCGTTTATGCCCCTGTACACACGCTTGATTCTCTTTTGGAGACATAGCAATCCATAGGTTTTAAGATACTTACTAGTCAGGTACATTCTTAGGCGTTTAATATGGGGTGTTGAGTCCATTTCGTTGAGCAAGGAGTAGCTCTTGTCTAGTCCATATTTGGCTTAAGGAACTTTATCTGTGCTCATTTCAATCTCTGGTTTTATGCAGCACCCCAACTCACCTTTCCCCTTAAGCAAGCATAAGTTGGTTTTCTAAATTTGAGACCCTGTTCTGTTTTGGAATTCAGTTCCTGTGTAGCCAAGTTTACATTCCGTGTATTACTGATATCTTATGATGTTTCTTTTTCTGTGTGACTTATTTCAGTGAGAATCATCGTACCTGAATCCACTCATTATGCTGCTACGGGCCTGATGACATAGATTTCATTGCTGAGTGATACTGCATTGTACGTAAGTACCACAAGTTCTTTATCCATTTTTCACTTTCTGTGATATTGAACTTGTACGGTAAACGAGGTTCTTGTAAACAGAGGCGTCCCAAACTTTGGGGTGGCTGTGTCTTTTTGATTTTAATTTCCCTAAGCTATAGGACCATAAGTGGAAGTGCCCTAGGCTCTGTTGCTTTGTTTTTTAGATGTTTCAGGAAACACCATACACTTCTCCCGAGTGTCTGTTGGCAATTTACATCCCGCCCATCAGCATAACAAGGCTCCCAGTTCTCCATGGCCTGTCCTGCCTTTCTGGATTTTACACTTTTTTCAGATGGCCCTTTTGACCGGGGGGAAGTGAGACTTCATTGTAGTGCAGATTTCCTTTGCAAGCTTGCTTGGTTGGCCAAAAAGGGCGTATGCGTTTTTTCCTGAATATATTCAGGAAAAAACGCATACGCCCTTTTTGGCCAAGTGCATCATTGTGGACGTTCTGCCTCTTTTCCTATGCTTTCAATGCAATTCCAGTCTACCTCCTGAAATCGGTTTCCTGCAATTCTGCCCCGCTTTCAAGTCCTCTTGGCAGCCTTACTTCAGTATATTTTTGGACGATAGCTGTCATTTATAACTCTGCAGGTTTGTGAATTACAGTGCCCCTGAGCTCCTTTCTTCAACTCGCTTTCTTTTGAGCTGGCCGCAACACCGCAGGATGGCTTCAGGCCCTAATCTGGTTCCGGCCCGGCATGCTGATCCTTTGGTTATTTCCTCTTCCTGGTGGGAAATGAGAGTTAAATTTGCCCGTCCAGACACCTCCAGCTAGTCTCTCATTGGTGTTCCCTATTCCTGTTCATCTTCCGCAGAAATTGCAAACTGGGCCAAACAGGAGGTTAAAGGCGCTGACTCTCCAAGTGGGGAGAGTGTTAGTAAAGCGTCTGGAATGTTGCACCCGAGTACCAGGGTATGAAAACTGAGACATATTTGAACACGTCTCCCGTTCACATGGTTGATCATACTCTGGGTTCCACATGCATGTTTTAGCTGAAGGAAGAATACCTTAAACCTGGAGAGTTGAGACCCGTGGAATGGGTACCATGCAATATGACTTCAAAGGGTCTTCATTTGCTCACCGAACCTCTCCAATCCTATCACTGCTGCGTTTATGCCCCTGTACACATGCTTGATTCTCTTTTGGAGACATAGCAATCCATAGGTTTTAAGATACTTACTAGTCAGGTACATTCTTAGGCGTTTAATATGGGGTGTTGAGTCCATTTCGTTGAGCAAGGAGTAGCTCTTGTCTATTCCATATTTGGCTTAAGGAACTTTATCTGTGCTCATTTCAATCTCTGGTTTTATGCAGCACCCCAACTCACCTTTCCCCTTAAGCAAGCATAAGTTGGTTTTCTAAATTTGAGACCCTGTTCTGTTTTGGAATTCAGTTCCTGTGTAGCCAAGTTTACATTCCGTGTATTAGTGATATCTTATGATGTTTCTTTTTCTGTGTGACTTATTTCAGTGAGAATCATCGTACCTGAATCCACTCATTATGCTGCTACGGGCAAGATGACATAGATTTCATTGCTGAGTGATACTGCATTGTACGTAAGTACCACAAGTTCTTTATCCATTTTTCACTTTCTGTGATATTGAACTTGTACGGTAAACGAAGTTCTTGTAAACAGAGGCGTCCCAAACTTTGGGGTGGCTGTGTCTTTTTGATTTTAATTTCCCTAAGCTATAGGACCATAAGTGGAAGTGCCCTAGGCTCTGTTGCTTTGTTTTTTAGATGTTTCAGGAAACACCATACACTTCTCTCGAGTGTCTGTTGGCAATTTACATCCCGCCCATCAGCATAACAAGGCTCCCAATTCTCCATGGCCTGTCCTGCCTTTCTGGATTTTACACTTTTTTCAGATGGCCCTTTTGACCGGGGGGAAGTGAGACTTCATTGTAGTGCAGATTTCCTTTGCAAGCTTGCTTGGTTGGCCAAAAAGTGCGTATGCGTTTTTTCCTGAATATATTCAGGAAAAAACGCATACGCCCTTTTTGGCCAAGTGCGTCATTGTGGACGTTCTGCCTCTTTTCCTATGCTTTCAATGCAATTCCAGTCTACCTCCTGAAATCGGTTTCCTGCAATTCTGCCCCGCTTTCAAGTCCTCTTGGCAGCCTTACTTCAGTATATTTTTGGACGATAGCTGTCATTTATAACTCTGCAGGTTTGTGAATTACAGTGCCCCTGAGCTCCTTTCTTCAACTCGCTTTCTTTTGAGCTGGCCGCAACACCGCAGGATGGCTTCAGGCCCTAATCTGGTTCCGGCCCGGCACGCTGAGCCTTTGGTTATTTCCTCTTCCTGGTGGGAAATGAGAGTTAAATTTGCCCGTCCAGACACCTCCAGCTAGTCTCTCATTGGTGTTCCCTATTCCTGTTCATCTTCCGCAGAAATTGCAAACTGGGCCAAACAGGAGGTTAAAGGCGCTGACTCTCCAAGTGGGGAGAGTGTTAGTAAAGCGTCTGGAATGTTGCACCCGAGTACCAGGGTATGAAAACTGAGACATATTTGAACACGTCTCCCGTTCACATGGTTGATCATACTCTGGGTTCCACATGCATGTTTTAGCTGAAGGAAGAATACCTTAAACCTGGAGAGTTGAGACCCGTGGAATGGGTACCATGCAATATGACTTCAAAGGGTCTTCATTTGCTCACCGAACCTCTCCAATCCTATCACTGCTGCGTTTATGCCCCTGTACACACGCTTGATTCTCTTTTGGAGACATAGCAATCCATAGGTTTTAAGATACTTACTAGTCAGGTACATTCTTAGGCGTTTAATATGGGGTGTTGAGTCCATTTCGTTGAGCAAGGAGTAGCTCTTGTCTAGTCCATATTTGGCTTAAGGAACTTTATCTGTGCTCATTTCAATCTCTGGTTTTATGCAGCACCCCAACTCACCTTTCCCCTTAAGCAAGCATAAGTTGGTTTTCTAAATTTGAGACCCTGTTCTGTTTTGGAATTCAGTTCCTGTGTAGCCAAGTTTACATTCCGTGTATTACTGATATCTTATGATGTTTCTTTTTCTGTGTGACTTATTTCAGTGAGAATCATCGTACCTGAATCCACTCATTATGCTGCTACGGGCCTGATGACATAGATTTCATTGCTGAGTGATACTGCATTGTACGTAAGTACCACAAGTTCTTTATCCATTTTTCACTTTCTGTGATATTGAACTTGTACGGTAAACGAGGTTCTTGTAAACAGAGGCGTCCCAAACTTTGGGGTGGCTGTGTCTTTTTGATTTTAATTTCCCTAAGCTATAGGACCATAAGTGGAAGTGCCTTAGGCTCTGTTGCTTTGTTTTTTAGATGTTTCAGGAAACACCATACACTTCTCCCGAGTGTCTGTTGGCAATTTACATCCCGCCCATCAGCATAACAAGGCTCCCAGTTCTCCATGGCCTGTCCTGCCTTTCTGGATTTTACACTTTTTTCAGATGGCCCTTTTGACCGGGGGGAAGTGAGACTTCATTGTAGTGCAGATTTCCTTTGCAAGCTTGCTTGGTTGGCCAAAAAGGGCGTATGCGTTTTTTCCTGAATATATTCAGGAAAAAACGCATACGCCCTTTTTGGCCAAGTGCATCATTGTGGACGTTCTGCCTCTTTTCCTATGCTTTCAATGCAATTCCAGTCTACCTCCTGAAATCGGTTTCCTGCAATTCTGCCCCGCTTTCAAGTCCTCTTGGCAGCCTTACTTCAGTATATTTTTGGACGATAGCTGTCATTTATAACTCTGCAGGTTTGTGAATTACAGTGCCCCTGAGCTCCTTTCTTCAACTCGCTTTCTTTTGAGCTGGCCGCAACACCGCAGGATGGCTTCAGGCCCTAATCTGGTTCCGGCCCGGCATGCTGAGCCTTTGGTTACTTCCTCTTCCTGGTGGGAAATGAGAGTTAAATTTGCCCGTCCAGACACCTCCAGCTAGTCTCTCATTGGTGTTCCCTATTCCTGTTCATCTTCCGCAGAAATTGCAAACTGGGCCAAACAGGAGGTTAAAGGCGCTGACTCTCCAAGTGGGGAGAGTGTTAGTAAAGCGTCTGGAATGTTGCACCCGAGTACCAGGGGAGGAAAACTGACACATATTTGAACACGTCTCCCGTTCACATGGTTGATCATACTCTGGGTTCCACATGCATGTTTTAGCTGAAGGAAGAATACCTTAAACCTGGAGAGTTGAGACCCGTGGAATGGGTACCATGCAATATGACTTCAAAGGGTCTTCATTTGCTCACCGAACCTCTCCAATCCTATCACTGCTGCGTTTATGCCCCTGTACACATGCTTGATTCTCTTTTGGAGACATAGCAATCCATAGGTTTTAAGATACTTACTAGTCAGGTACATTCTTAGGCGTTTAATATGGGGTGTTGAGTCCATTTCGTTGAGCAAGGAGTAGCTCTTGTCTATTCCATATTTGGCTTAAGGAACTTTATCTGTGCTCATTTCAATCTCTGGTTTTATGCAGCACCCCAACTCACCTTTCCCCTTAAGCAAGCATAAGTTGGTTTTCTAAATTTGAGACCCTGTTCTGTTTTGGAATTCAGTTCCTGTGTAGCCAAGTTTACATTCCGTGTATTAGTGATATCTTATGATGTTTCTTTTTCTGTGTGACTTATTTCAGTGAGAATCATCGTACCTGAATCCACTCATTATGCTGCTACGGGCCTGATGACATAGATTTCATTGCTGAGTGATACTGCATTGTACGTAAGTACCACAAGTTCTTTATCCATTTTTCACTTTCTGTGATATTGAACTTGTACGGTAAACGAGGTTCTTGTAAACAGAGGCGTCCCAAACTTTGGGGTGGCTGTGTCTTTTTGATTTTAATTTCCCTAAGCTATAGGACCATAAGTGGAAGTGCCCTAGGCTCTGTTGCTTTGTTTTTTAGATGTTTCAGGAAACACCATACACTTCTCTCGAGTGTCTGTTGGCAATTTACATCCCGCCCATCAGCATAACAAGGCTCCCAGTTCTCCATGGCCTGTCCTGCCTTTCTGGATTTTACACTTTTTTCAGATGGCCCTTTTGACCGGGGGGAAGTGAGACTTCATTGTAGTGCAGATTTCCTTTGCAAGCTTGCTTGGTTGGCCAAAAAGGGCGTATGCGTTTTTTCCTGAATATATTCAGGAAAAAACGCATACGCCCTTTTTGGCCAAGTGCGTCATTGTGGACGTTCTGCCTCTTTTCCTATGCTTTCAATGCAATTCCAGTCTACCTCCTGAAATCGGTTTCCTGCAATTCTGCCCCGCTTTCAAGTCCTCTTGGCAGCCTTACTTCAGTATATTTTTGGACGATAGCTGTCATTTATAACTCTGCAGGTTTGTGAATTACAGTGCCCCTGAGCTCCTTTCTTCAACTCGCTTTCTTTTGAGCTGGCCGCAACACCGCAGGATGGCTTCAGGCCCTAATCTGGTTCCGGCCCGGCATGCTGAGCCTTTGGTTATTTCCTCTTCCTGGTGGGAAATGAGAGTTAAATTTGCCCGTCCAGACACCTCCAGCTAGTCTCTCATTGGTGTTCCCTATTCCTGTTCATCTTCCGCAGAAATTGCAAACTGGACCAAACAGGAGGTTAAAGGCGCTGACTCTCCAAGTGGGGAGAGTGTTAGTAAAGCGTCTGGAATGTTGCACCCGAGTACCAGGGGAGGAAAACTGAGACATATTTGAACACGTCTCCCGTTCACATGGTTGATCATACTCTGGGTTCCACATGCATGTTTTAGCTGAAGGAAGAATACCTTAAACCTGGAGAGTTGAGACCCGTGGAATGGGTACCATGCAATATGACTTCAAAGGGTCTTCATTTGCTCACCGAACCTCTCCAATCCTATCACTGCTGCGTTTATGCCCCTGTACACACGCTTGATTCTCTTTTGGAGACATAGCAATCCATAGGTTTTAAGATACTTACTAGTCAGGTACATTCTTAGGCGTTTAATATGGGGTGTTGAGTCCATTTCGTTGAGCAAGGAGTAGCTCTTGTCTATTCCATATTTGGCTTAAGGAACTTTATCTGTGCTCATTTCAATCTCTGGTTTTATGCAGCACCCCAACTCACCTTTCCCCTTAAGCAAGCATAAGTTGGTTTTCTAAATTTGAGACCCTGTTCTGTTTTGGAATTCAGTTCCTGTGTAGCCAAGTTTACATTCCGTGTATTACTGATATCTTATGATGTTTCTTTTTCTGTGTGACTTATTTCAGTGAGAATCATCGTACCTGAATCCACTCATTATGCTGCTACGGGCCTGATGACATAGATTTCATTGCTGAGTGATACTGCATTGTACGTAAGTACCACAAGTTCTTTATCCATTTTTCACTTTCTGTGATATTGAACTTGTACGGTAAACGAGGTTCTTGTAAACAGAGGCGTCCCAAACTTTGGGGTGGCTGTGTCTTTTTGATTTTAATTTCCCTAAGCTATAGGACCATAAGTGGAAGTGCCCTAGGCTCTGTTGCTTTGTTTTTTAGATGTTTCAGGAAACACCATACACTTCTCTCGAGTGTCTGTTGGCAATTTACATCCCGCCCATCAGCATAACAAGGCTCCCAGTTCTCCATGGCCTGTCCTGCCTTTCTGGATTTTACACTTTTTTCAGATGGCCCTTTTGACCGGGGGGAAGTGAGACTTCATTGTAGTGCAGATTTCCTTTGCAAGCTTGCTTGGTTGGCCAAAAAGGGCGTATGCGTTTTTTCCTGAATATATTCAGGAAAAAACGCATACGCCCTTTTTGGCCAAGTGCATCATTGTGGACGTTCTGCCTCTTTTCCTATGCTTTCAATGCAATTCCAGTCTACCTCCTGAAATCGGTTTCCTGCAATTCTGCCCCGCTTTCAAGTCCTCTTGGCAGCCTTACTTCAGTATATTTTTGGACGATAGCTGTCATTTATAACTCTGCAGGTTTGTGAATTACAGTGCCCCTGAGCTCCTTTCTTCAACTCGCTTTCTTTTGAGCTGGCCGCAACACCGCAGGATGGCTTCAGGCCCTAATCTGGTTCCGGCCCGGCATGCTGAGCCTTTGGTTATTTCCTCTTCCTGGTGGGAAATGAGAGTTAAATTTGCCCGTCCAGACACCTCCAGCTAGTCTCTCATTGGTGTTCCCTATTCCTGTTCATCTTCCGCAGAAATTGCAAACTGGACCAAACAGGAGGTTAAAGGCGCTGACTCTCCAAGTGGGGAGAGTGTTAGTAAAGCGTCTGGAATGTTGCACCCGAGTACCAGGGGAGGAAAACTGAGACATATTTGAACACGTCTCCCGTTCACATGGTTGATCATACTCTGGGTTCCACATGCATGTTTTAGCTGAAGGAAGAATACCTTAAACCTGGAGAGTTGAGACCCGTGGAATGGGTACCATGCAATATGACTTCAAAGGGTCTTCATTTGCTCACCGAACCTCTCCAATCCTATCACTGCTGCGTTTATGCCCCTGTACACACGCTTGATTCTCTTTTGGAGACATAGCAATCCATAGGTTTTAAGATACTTACTAGTCAGGTACATTCTTAGGCGTTTAATATGGGGTGTTGAGTCCATTTCGTTGAGCAAGGAGTAGCTCTTGTCTAGTCCATATTTGGCTTAAGGAACTTTACCTGTGCTCATTTCAATCTCTGGTTTTATGCAGCACCCCAACTCACCTTTCCCCTTAAGCAAGCATAAGTTGGTTTTCTAAATTTGAGACCCTGTTCTGTTTTGGAATTCAGTTCCTGTGTAGCCAAGTTTACATTCCGTGTATTAGTGATATCTTATGATGTTTCTTTTTCTGTGTGACTTATTTCAGTGAGAATCATCGTACCTGAATCCACTCATTATGCTGCTACGGGCCTGATGACATAGATTTCATTGCTGAGTGATACTGCATTGTACGTAAGTACCACAAGTTATTTATCCATTTTTCACTTTCTGTGATATTGAACTTGTACGGTAAACGAGGTTCTTGTAAACAGAGGCGTCCCAAACTTTGGGGTGGCTGTGTCTTTTTGATTTTAATTTCCCTAAGCTATAGGACCATAAGTGGAAGTGCCCTAGGCTCTGTTGCTTTGTTTTTTAGATGTTTCAGGAAACACCATACACTTCTCCCGAGTGTCTGTTGGCAATTTACATCCCGCCCATCAGCATAACAAGGCTCCCAGTTCTCCATGGCCTGTCCTGCCTTTCTGGATTTTACACTTTTTTCAGATGGCCCTTTTGACCGGGGGGAAGTGAGACTTCATTGTAGTGCAGATTTCCTTTGCAAGCTTGCTTGGTTGGCCAAAAAGGGCGTATGCGTTTTTTCCTGAATATATTCAGGAAAAAACGCATACGCCCTTTTTGGCCAAGTGCATCATTGTGGACGTTCTGCCTCTTTTCCTATGCTTTCAATGCAATTCCAGTCTACCTCCTGAAATCGGTTTCCTGCAATTCTGCCCCGCTTTCAAGTCCTCTTGGCAGCCTTACTTCAGTATATTTTTGGACGATAGCTGTCATTTATAACTCTGCAGGTTTGTGAATTACAGTGCCCCTGAGCTCCTTTCTTCAACTCGCTTTCTTTTGAGCTGGCCGCAACACCGCAGGATGGCTTCAGGCCCTAATCTGGTTCCGGCCCGGCATGCTGAGCCTTTGGTTATTTCCTCTTCCTGGTGGGAAATGAGAGTTAAATTTGCCCGTCCAGACACCTCCAGCTAGTCTCTCATTGGTGTTCCCTATTCCTGTTCATCTTCCGCAGAAATTGCAAACTGGGCCAAACAGGAGGTTAAAGGCGCTGACTCTCCAAGTGGGGAGAGTGTTAGTAAAGCGTCTGGAATGTTGCACCCGAGTACCAGGGGAGGAAAACTGAGACATATTTGAACACGTCTCCCGTTCACATGGTTGATCATACTCTGGGTTCCACATGCATGTTTTAGCTGAAGGAAGAATACCTTAAACCTGGAGAGTTGAGACCCGTGGAATGGGTACCATGCAATATGACTTCAAAGGGTCTTCATTTGCTCACCGAACCTCTCCAATCCTATCACTGCTGCGTTTATGCCCCTGTACACATGCTTGATTCTCTTTTGGAGACATAGCAATCCATAGGTTTTAAGATACTTACTAGTCAGGTACATTCTTAGGCGTTTAATATGGGGTGTTGAGTCCATTTCGTTGAGCAAGGAGTAGCTCTTGTCTATTCCATATTTGGCTTAAGGAACTTTATCTGTGCTCATTTCAATCTCTGGTTTTATGCAGCACCCCAACTCACCTTTCCCCTTAAGCAAGCATAAGTTGGTTTTCTAAATTTGAGACCCTGTTCTGTTTTGGAATTCAGTTCCTGTGTAGCCAAGTTTACATTCCGTGTATTAGTGATATCTTATGATGTTTCTTTTTCTGTGTGACTTATTTCAGTGAGAATCATCGTACCTGAATCCACTCATTATGCTGCTACGGGCCTGATGACATAGATTTCATTGCTGAGTGATACTGCATTGTACGTAAGTACCACAAGTTCTTTATCCATTTTTCACTTTCTGTGATATTGAACTTGTACGGTAAACGAGGTTCTTGTAAACAGAGGCGTCCCAAACTTTGGGGTGGCTGTGTCTTTTTGATTTTAATTTCCCTAAGCTATAGGACCATAAGTGGAAGTGCCCTAGGCTCTGTTGCTTTGTTTTTTAGATGTTTCAGGAAACACCATACACTTCTCTCGAGTGTCTGTTGGCAATTTACATCCCGCCCATCAGCATAACAAGGCTCCCAGTTCTCCATGGCCTGTCCTGCCTTTCTGGATTTTACACTTTTTTCAGATGGCCCTTTTGACCGGGGGGAAGTGAGACTTCATTGTAGTGCAGATTTCCTTTGCAAGCTTGCTTGGTTGGCCAAAAAGGGCGTATGCGTTTTTTCCTGAATATATTCAGGAAAAAACGCATACGCCCTTTTTGGCCAAGTGCATCATTGTGGACGTTCTGCCTCTTTTCCTATGCTTTCAATGCAATTCCAGTCTACCTCCTGAAATCGGTTTCCTGCAATTCTGCCCCGCTTTCAAGTCCTCTTGGCAGCCTTACTTCAGTATATTTTTGGACGATAGCTGTCATTTATAACTCTGCAGGTTTGTGAATTACAGTGCCCCTGAGCTCCTTTCTTCAACTCGCTTTCTTTTGAGCTGGCCGCAACACCGCAGGATGGCTTCAGGCCCTAATCTGGTTCCGGCCCGGCATGCTGAGCCTTTGGTTATTTCCTCTTCCTGGTGGGAAATGAGAGTTAAATTTGCCCGTCCAGACACCTCCAGCTAGTCTCTCATTGGTGTTCCCTATTCCTGTTCATCTTCCGCAGAAATTGCAAACTGGACCAAACAGGAGGTTAAAGGCGCTGACTCTCCAAGTGGGGAGAGTGTTAGTAAAGCGTCTGGAATGTTGCACCCGAGTACCAGGGGAGGAAAACTGAGACATATTTGAACACGTCTCCCGTTCACATGGTTGATCATACTCTGGGTTCCACATGCATGTTTTAGCTGAAGGAAGAATACCTTAAACCTGGAGAGTTGAGACCCGTGGAATGGGTACCATGCAATATGACTTCAAAGGGTCTTCATTTGCTCACCGAACCTCTCCAATCCTATCACTGCTGCGTTTATGCCCCTGTACACACGCTTGATTCTCTTTTGGAGACATAGCAATCCATAGGTTTTAAGATACTTACTAGTCAGGTACATTCTTAGGCGTTTAATATGGGGTGTTGAGTCCATTTCGTTGAGCAAGGAGTAGCTCTTGTCTAGTCCATATTTGGCTTAAGGAACTTTACCTGTGCTCATTTCAATCTCTGGTTTTATGCAGCACCCCAACTCACCTTTCCCCTTAAGCAAGCATAAGTTGGTTTTCTAAATTTGAGACCCTGTTCTGTTTTGGAATTCAGTTCCTGTGTAGCCAAGTTTACATTCCGTGTATTAGTGATATCTTATGATGTTTCTTTTTCTGTGTGACTTATTTCAGTGAGAATCATCGTACCTGAATCCACTCATTATGCTGCTACGGGCCTGATGACATAGATTTCATTGCTGAGTTATACTGCATTGTACGTAAGTACCACAAGTTCTTTATCCATTTTTCACTTTCTGTGATATTGAACTTGTACGGTAAACGAGGTTCTTGTAAACAGAGGCGTCCCAAACTTTGGGGTGGCTGTGTCTTTTTGATTTTAATTTCCCTAAGCTATAGGACCATAAGTGGAAGTGCCCTAGGCTCTGTTGCTTTGTTTTTTAGATGTTTCAGGAAACACCATACACTTCTCCCGAGTGTCTGTTGGCAATTTACATCCCGCCCATCAGCATAACAAGGCTCCCAGTTCTCCATGGCCTGTCCTGCCTTTCTGGATTTTACACTTTTTTCAGATGGCCCTTTTGACCGGGGGGAAGTGAGACTTCATTGTAGTGCAGATTTCCTTTGCAAGCTTGCTTGGTTGGCCAAAAAGGGCGTATGCGTTTTTTCCTGAATATATTCAGGAAAAAACGCATACGCCCTTTTTGGCCAAGTGCATCATTGTGGACGTTCTGCCTCTTTTCCTATGCTTTCAATGCAATTCCAGTCTACCTCCTGAAATCGGTTTCCTGCAATTCTGCCCCGCTTTCAAGTCCTCTTGGCAGCCTTACTTCAGTATATTTTTGGACGATAGCTGTCATTTATAACTCTGCAGGTTTGTGAATTACAGTGCCCCTGAGCTCCTTTCTTCAACTCGCTTTCTTTTGAGCTGGCCGCAACACCGCAGGATGGCTTCAGGCCCTAATCTGGTTCCGGCCCGGCACGCTGAGCCTTTGGTTATTTCCTCTTCCTGGTGGGAAATGAGAGTTAAATTTGCCCGTCCAGACACCTCCAGCTAGTCTCTCATTGGTGTTCCCTATTCCTGTTCATCTTCCGCAGAAATTGCAAACTGGGCCAAACAGGAGGTTAAAGGCGCTGACTCTCCAAGTGGGTAGAGTGTTAGTAAAGCGTCTGGAATGTTGCACCCGAGTACCAGGGGAGGATAACTGAGCCATATTTGAACACGTCTCCCGTTCACATGGTTAATCATACTCTGGGTTCCACATGCATGTTTTAGCTGAAGGAAGAATACCTTAAACCTGGAGAGTTGAGACCCGTGGAATGGGTACCATGCAATATGACTTCAAAGGGTCTTCATTTGCTCACCGAACCTCTCCAATCCTATCACTGCTGCGTTTATGCCCCTGTACACACGCTTGATTCTCTTTTGGAGACATAGCAATCCATAGGTTTTAAGATACTTACTAGTCAGGTACATTCTTAGGCGTTTAATATGGGGTGTTGAGTCCATTTCGTTGAGCAAGGAGTAGCTCTTGTCTATTCCATATTTGGCTTAAGGAACTTTATCTGTGCTCATTTCAATCTCTGGTTTTATGCAGCACCCCAACTCACCTTTCCCCTTAAGCAAGCATAAGTTGGTTTTCTAAATTTGAGACCCTGTTCTGTTTTGGAATTCAGTTCCTGTGTAGCCAAGTTTACATTCCGTGTATTACTGATATCTTATGATGTTTCTTTTTCTGTGTGACTTATTTCAGTGAGAATCATCGTACCTGAATCCACTCATTATGCTGCTACGGGCCTGATGACATAGATTTCATTGCTGAGTGATACTGCATTGTACGTAAGTACCACAAGTTCTTTATCCATTTTTCACTTTCTGTGATATTGAACTTGTACGGTAAACGAGGTTCTTGTAAACAGAGGCGTCCCAAACTTTGGGGTGGCTGTGTCTTTTTGATTTTAATTTCCCTAAGCTATAGGACCATAAGTGGAAGTGCCCTAGGCTCTGTTGCTTTGTTTTTTAGATGTTTCAGGAAACACCATACACTTCTCCCGAGTGTCTGTTGGCAATTTACATCCCGCCCATCAGCATAACAAGGCTCCCACTTCTCCATGGCCTGTCCTGCCTTTCTGGATTTTACACTTTTTTCAGATGGCCCTTTTGACCGGGGGGAAGTGAGACTTCATTGTAGTGCAGATTTCCTTTGCAAGCTTGCTTGGTTGGCCAAAAAGGGCGTATGCGTTTTTTCCTGAATATATTCAGGAAAAAACGCATACGCCCTTTTTGGCCAAGTGCATCATTGTGGACGTTCTGCCTCTTTTCCTATGCTTTCAATGCAATTCCAGTCTACCTCCTGAAATCGGTTTCCTGCAATTCTGCCCCGCTTTCAAGTCCTCTTGGCAGCCTTACTTCAGTATATTTTTGGACGATAGCTGTCATTTATAACTCTGCAGGTTTGTGAATTACAGTGCCCCTGAGCTCCTTTCTTCAACTCGCTTTCTTTTGAGCTGGCCGCAACACCGCAGGATGGCTTCAGGCCCTAATCTGGTTCCGGCCCGGCATGCTGAGCCTTTGGTTATTTCCTCTTCCTGGTGGGAAATGAGAGTTAAATTTGCCCGTCCAGACACCTCCAGCTAGTCTCTCATTGGTGTTCCCTATTCCTGTTCATCTTCCGCAGAAATTGCAAACTGGGCCAAACAGGAGGTTAAAGGCGCTGACTCTCCAAGTGGGGAGAGTGTTAGTAAAGCGTCTGGAATGTTGCACCCGAGTACCAGGGGAGGAAAACTGAGACATATTTGAACACGTCTCCCGTTCACATGGTTGATCATACTCTGGGTTCCACATGCATGTTTTAGCTGAAGGAAGAATACCTTAAACCTGGAGAGTTGAGACCCGTGGAATGGGTACCATGCAATATGACTTCAAAGGGTCTTCATTTGCTAACCGAACCTCTCCAATCCTATCACTGCTGCGTTTATGCCCCTGTACACATGCTTGATTCTCTTTCGGAGACATAGCAATCCATAGGTTTTAAGATACTTACTAGTCAGGTACATTCTTAGGCGTTTAATATGGGGTGTTGAGTCCATTTCGTTGAGCAAGGAGTAGCTCTTGTCTAGTCCATATTTGGCTTAAGGAACTTTATCTGTGCTCATTTCAATCTCTGGTTTTATGCAGCACCCCAACTCACCTTTCCCCTTAAGCAAGCATAAGTTGGTTTTCTAAATTTGAGACCCTGTTCTGTTCTGTAATTCAGTTCCTGTGTAGCCAAGTTTACATTCCGTGTATTACTGATATCTTATGATGTTTCTTTTTCTGTGTGACTTATTTCAGTTAGAATCATCATACCTGAATCCACTCATTGTGCTGCTAAGGGCCTGATGACATAGATTTCATTGCTGAGTGATATTGCTTTGTAAGTAAATACCACATGTTCTTTATCCATTTTTCACTTTCTGCGATGTTGAACTTGTACTGTAAACGAGGTTCTTGTAAACAGAGGCGTCCCAAACTTTGGGGTGGCTGTGTCTTTTTGATTTTAATTTCCCTAAGCTATAGGACCATAAGTGGAAGTGCCCTAGGCTCTGTTGCTTTGTTTTTTAGATGTTTCAGGAAACACCATACACTTCTCCCGAGTGTCTGTTGGCAATTTACATCCCGCCCATCAGCATAACAAGGCTCCCACTTCTCCATGGCCTGTCCTGCCTTTCTGGATTTTACACTTTTTTCAGATGGCCCTTTTGACCGGGGGGAAGTGAGACTTCATTGTAGTGCAGATTTCCTTTGCAAGCTTGCTTGGTTGGCCAAAAAGGGCGTATGCGTTTTTTCCTGAATATAATCAGGAAAAAACGCATACGCCCTTTTTGGCCAAGTGCATCATTGTGGACGTTCTGCCTCTTTTCCTATGCTTTCAATGCAATTCCAGTCTACCTCCTGAAATCGGTTTCCTGCAATTCTGCCCCGCTTTCGAGTCCTCTTGGCAGCCTTACTTCAGTATATTTTTGGACGATAGCTGTCATTTATAACTCTGCAGGTTTGTGAATTACAGTGCCCCTGAGCTCCTTTCTTCAACTCGCTTTCTTCTGACCTGGCCGCAACACTGCAGGATGGCTTCAGGCCCTAATCTGGTTCCGGCACGGCACGCTGAGCCTTTGGTTATTTCCTCTTCCTGGTGGGAAATGAGAGTTAAATTTGCCCGTCCAGACACCTCCAGCTAGTCTCTCATTGGTGTTCCCTATTCCTGTTCATCTTCCGCAGAAATTGCAAAGTGGGCCAAACAGGAGGTTAAAGGCGCTGACTCTCCAAGTGGGGAGAGTGTTAGTAAAGCGTCTGGAATGTTGCACCCGAGTACCAGGGGAGGAAAACTGAGACATATTTGAACACATCTCCCGTTCACATGGTTGATCATACTCTGGGTTCCACATGCATGTTTTAGCTGAAGGAAGAATACCTTAAACCTGGGTAGTTGAAACCCGTGGAATGGGTACCATGCAATATGACTTCAAAGGGTCTTCATTTGCTCACCGAACCTCTCCAATCCTATCACTGCTGCGTTTATGCCCCTGTACACACGCTTGATTCTCTTTTGGAGACATAGCAATCCATAGGTTTTAAGATACTTACTAGTCAGGTACATTCTTAGGCGTTTAATATGGGGTGTTGAGTCCATTTCGTTGAGCAAGGAGTAGCTCTTGTCTAGTCCATATTTGGCTTAAGGAACTTTATCTGTGCTCATTTCAATCTCTGGTTTTATGCAGCACCCCAACTCACCTTTCCCCTTAAGCAAGCATAAGTTGGTTTTCTAAATTTGAGACCCTGTTCTGTTTTGGAATTCAGTTCCTGTGTAGCCAAGTTTACATTCCGTGTATTAGTGATATCTTATGATGTTTCTTTTTCTGTGTGACTTATTTCAGTGAGAATCATCGTACCTGAATCCACTCATTATGCTGCTACGGGCCTGATGACATAGATTTCATTGCTGAGTGATACTGCATTGTACGTAAGTACCACAAGTTCTTTATCCATTTTTCACTTTCTGTGATATTGAACTTGTACGGTAAACGAGGTTCTTGTAAACAGAGGCGTCCCAAACTTTGGGGTGGCTGTGTCTTTTTGATTTTAATTTCCCTAAGCTATAGGACCATAAGTGGAAGTGCCCTAGGCTCTGTTGCTTTGTTTTTTAGATGTTTCAGGAAACACCATACACTTCTCCCGAGTGTCTGTTGGCAATTTACATCCCGCCCATCAGCATAACAAGGCTCCCAGTTCTCCATGGCCTGTCCTGCCTTTCTGGATTTTACACTTTTTTCAGATGGCCCTTTTGACCGGGGGGAAGTGAGACTTCATTGTAGTGCAGATTTCCTTTGCAAGCTTGCTTGGTTGGCCAAAAAGGGCGTATGCGTTTTTTCCTGAATATATTCAGGAAAAAACACATACGCCCTTTTTGGCCAAGTGCATCATTGTGGACGTTCTGCCTCTTTTCCTATGCTTTCAATGCAATTCCAGTCTACCTCCTGAAATCGGTTTCCTGCAATTCTGCCCCGCTTTCAAGTCCTCTTGGCAGCCTTACTTCAGTATATTTTTGGACGATAGACTGTCATTTATAACTCTGCAGGTTTGTGAATTACAGTGCCCCTGAGCTCCTTTCTTCAACTCGCTTTCTTTTGAGCTGGCCGCAACACCGCAGGATGGCTTCAGGCCCTAATCTGGTTCCGGCCCGGCATGCTGAGCCTTTGGTTATTTCCTCTTCCTGGTGGGAAATGAGAGTTAAATTTGCCCGTCCAGACACCTCCAGCTAGTCTCTCATTGGTGTTCCCTATTCCTGTTCATCTTCCGCAGAAATTGCAAACTGGGCCAAACAGGAGGTTAAAGGCGCTGACTCTCCAAGTGGGGAGAGTGTTAGTAAAGCGTCTGGAATGTTGCACCCGAGTACCAGGGTATGAAAACTGAGACATATTTGAACACGTCTCCCGTTCACATGGTTGATCATACTCTGGGTTCCACATGCATGTTTTAGCTGAAGGAAGAATACCTTAAACCTGGAGAGTTGAGACCCGTGGAATGGGTACCATGCAATATGACTTCAAAGGGTCTTCATTTGCTCACCGAACCTCTCCAATCCTATCACTGCTGCGTTTATGCCCCTGTACACACGCTTGATTCTCTTTTGGAGACATAGCAATCCATAGGTTTTAAGATACTTACTAGTCAGGTACATTCTTAGGCGTTTAATATGGGGTGTTGAGTCCATTTCGTTGAGCAAGGAGTAGCTCTTGTCTAGTCCATATTTGGCTTAAGGAACTTTATCTGTGCTCATTTCAATCTCTGGTTCTATGCAGCACCCCAACTCACCTTTCCCCTTAAGCAAGCATAAGTTGGTTTTCTAAATTTGAGACCCTGTTCTGTTTTGGAATTCAGTTCCTGTGTAGCCAAGTTTACATTCCGTGTATTAGTGATATCTTATGATGTTTCTTTTTCTGTGTGACTTATTTCAGTGAGAATCATCGTACCTGAATCCACTCATTATGCTGCTACGGGCCTGATGACATAGATTTCATTGCTGAGTGATACTGCATTGTACGTAAGTACCACAACTTCTTTATCCATTTTTCACTTTCTGTGATATTGAACTTGTACGGTAAACGAGGTTCTTGTAAACAGAGGCGTCCCAAACTTTGGGGTGGCTGTGTCTTTTTGATTTTAATTTCCCTAAGCTATAGGACCATAAGTGGAAGTGCCCTAGGCTCTGTTGCTTTGTTTTTTAGATGTTTCAGGAAACACCATACACTTCTCTCGAGTGTCTGTTGGCAATTTACATCCCGCCCATCAGCATAACAAGGCTCCCAGTTCTCCATGGCCTGTCCTGCCTTTCTGGATTTTACACTTTTTTCAGATGGCCCTTTTGACCGGGGGGAAGTGAGACTTCATTGTAGTGCAGATTTCCTTTGCAAGCTTGCTTGGTTGGCCAAAAAGGGCGTATGCGTTTTTTCCTGAATATATTCAGGAAAAAACGCATACGCCCTTTTTGGCCAAGTGCATCATTGTGGACGTTCTGCCTCTTTTCCTATGCTTTCAATGCAATTCCAGTCTACCTCCTGAAATCGGTTTCCTGCAATTCTGCCCCGCTTTCAAGTCCTCTTGGCAGCCTTACTTCAGTATATTTTTGGACGATAGCTGTCATTTATAACTCTGCAGGTTTGTGAATTACAGTGCCCCTGAGCTCCTTTCTTCAACTCGCTTTCTTTTGAGCTGGCCGCAACACCGCAAGATGGCTTCAAGCCCTAATCTGGCTCCGGCCCGGCATGCTGAGCCTTTGGTTATTTCCTCTTCCTGGTGGGAAATGAGAGTTAAATTTGCCCGTCCAGACACCTCCAGCTAGTCTCTCATTGGTGTTCCCTATTCCTGTTCATCTTCCGCAGAAATTGCAAACTGGGCCAAACAGGAGGTTAAAGGCGCTGACTCTCCAAGTGGGGAGAGTGTTAGTAAAGCGTCTGGAATGTTGCACCCGAGTACCAGGGGAGGAAAACTGAGACATATTTGAACATGTCTCCCGTTCACATGGTTGATCATACTCTGGGTTCCACATGCATGTTTTAGCTGAAGGAAGAATACCTTAAACCTGGAGAGTTGAGACCCGTGGAATGGGTACCATGCAATATGACTTCAAAGGGTCTTCATTTGCTCACCGAACCTCTCCAATCCTATCACTGCTGCGTTTATGCCCCTGTACACATGCTTGATTCTCTTTTGGAGACATAGCAATCCATAGGTTTTAAGATACTTACTAGTCAGGTACATTCTTAGGCGTTTAATATGGGGTGTTGAGTCCATTTCGTTGAGCAAGGAGTAGCTCTTGTCTATTCCATATTTGGCTTAAGGAACTTTATCTGTGCTCATTTCAATCTCTGGTTTTATGCAGCACCCCAACTCACCTTTCCCCTTAAGCAAGCATAAGTTGGTTTTCTAAATTTGAGACCCTGTTCTGTTTTGGAATTCAGTTCCTGTGTAGCCAAGTTTACATTCCGTGTATTAGTGATATCTTATGATGTTTCTTTTTCTGTGTGACTTATTTCAGTGAGAATCATCGTACCTGAATCCACTCATTATGCTGCTACGGGCCTGATGACATAGATTTCATTGCTGAGTGATACTGCATTGTACGTAAGTACCACAAGTTCTTTATCCATTTTTCACTTTCTGTGATATTGAACTTGTACGGTAAACGAGGTTCTTGTAAACAGAGGCGTCCCAAACTTTGGGGTGGCTGTGTCTTTTTGATTTTAATTTCCCTAAGCTATAGGACCATAAGTGGAAGTGCCCTAGGCTCTGTTGCTTTGTTTTTTAGATGTTTCAGGAAACACCATACACTTCTCCCGAGTGTCTGTTGGCAATTTACATCCCGCCCATCAGCATAACAAGGCTCCCAGTTCTCCATGGCCTGTCCTGCCTTTCTGGATTTTACACTTTTTTCAGATGGCCCTTTTGACCGGGGGGAAGTGAGACTTCATTGTAGTGCAGATTTCCTTTGCAAGCTTGCTTGGTTGGCCAAAAAGGGCGTATGCGTTTTTTCCTGAATATATTCAGGAAAAAACGCATACGCCCTTTTTGGCCAAGTGCGTCATTGTGGACGTTCTGCCTCTTTTCCTATGCTTTCAATGCAATTCCAGTCTACCTCCTGAAATCGGTTTCCTGCAATTCTGCCCCGCTTTCGAGTCCTCTTGGCAGCCTTACTTCAGTATATTTTTGGACGATAGCTGTCATTTATAACTCTGCAGGTTTGTGAATTACAGTGCCCCTGAGCTCCTTTCTTCAACTCGCTTTCTTCTGACCTGGCCGCAACACCGCAGGATGGCTTCAGGCCCTAATCTGGTTCCGGCCCGGCACGCTGAGCCTTTGGTTATTTCCTCTTCCTGGTGGGAAATGAGAGTTAAATTTGCCCGTCCAGACACCTCCAGCTAGTCTCTCATTGGTGTTCCCTATTCCTGTTCATCTTCCGCAGAAATTGCAAACTGGGCCAAACAGGAGGTTAAAGGCGCTGACTCTCCAAGTGGGGAGAGTGTTAGTAAAGCGTCTGGAATGTTGCACCCGAGTACCAGGGGAGGAAAACTGAGACATATTTGAACACATCTCCCGTTCACATGGTTGATCATACTCTGGGTTCCACATGCATGTTTTAGCTGAAGGAAGAATACCTTAAACCTGGGTAGTTGAAACCCGTGGAATGGGTACCATGCAATATGACTTCAAAGGGTCTTCATTTGCTCACCGAACCTCTCCAATCCTATCACTGCTGCGTTTATGCCCCTGTACACACGCTTGATTCTCTTTTGGAGACATAGCAATCCATAGGTTTTAAGATACTTACTAGTCAGGTACATTCTTAGGCGTTTAATATGGGGTGTTGAGTCCATTTCGTTGAGCAAGGAGTAGCTCTTGTCTAGTCCATATTTGGCTTAAGGAACTTTATCTGTGCTCATTTCAATCTCTGGTTTTATGCAGCACCCCAACTCACCTTTCCCCTTAAGCAAGCATAAGTTGGTTTTCTAAATTTGAGACCCTGTTCTGTTTTGGAATTCAGTTCCTGTGTAGCCAAGTTTACATTCCGTGTATTACTGATATCTTATGATGTTTCTTTTTCTGTGTGACTTATTTCAGTGAGAATCATCGTACCTGAATCCACTCATTATGCTGCTACGGGCCTGATGACATAGATTTCATTGCTGAGTGATACTGCATTGTACGTAAGTACCACAAGTTCTTTATCCATTTTTCACTTTCTGTGATATTGAACTTGTACGGTAAACGAGGTTCTTGTAAACAGAGGCGTCCCAAACTTTGGGGTGGCTGTGTCTTTTTGATTTTAATTTCCCTAAGCTATAGGACCATAAGTGGAAGTGCCCTAGGCTCTGTTGCTTTGTTTTTTAGATGTTTCAGGAAACACCATACACTTCTCCCGAGTGTCTGTTGGCAATTTACATCCCGCCCATCAGCATAACAAGGCTCCCAGTTCTCCATGGCCTGTCCTGCCTTTCTGGATTTTACACTTTTTTCAGATGGCCCTTTTGACCGGGGGGAAGTGAGACTTCATTGTAGTGCAGATTTCCTTTGCAAGCTTGCTTGGTTGGCCAAAAAGGGCGTATGCGTTTTTTCCTGAATATATTCAGGAAAAAACACATACGCCCTTTTTGGCCAAGTGCATCATTGTGGACGTTCTGCCTCTTTTCCTATGCTTTCAATGCAATTCCAGTCTACCTCCTGAAATCGGTTTCCTGCAATTCTGCCCCGCTTTCAAGTCCTCTTGGCAGCCTTACTTCAGTATATTTTTGGACGATAGACTGTCATTTATAACTCTGCAGATTTGTGAATTACAGTGCCCCTGAGCTCCTTTCTTCAACTCGCTTTCTTTTGAGCTGGCCGCAACACCGCAGGATGGCTTCAGGCCCTAATCTGGTTCCGGCCCGGCATGCTGATCCTTTGGTTATTTCCTCTTCCTGGTGGGAAATGAGAGTTAAATTTGCCCGTCCAGACACCTCCAGCTAGTCTCTCATTGGTGTTCCCTATTCCTGTTCATCTTCCGCAGAAATTGCAAACTGGGCCAAACAGGAGGTTAAAGGCGCTGACTCTCCAAGTGGGGAGAGTGTTAGTAAAGCGTCTGGAATGTTGCACCCGAGTACCAGGGTATGAAAACTGAGACATATTTGAACACGTCTCCCGTTCACATGGTTGATCATACTCTGGGTTCCACATACATGTTTTAGCTGAAGGAAGAATACCTTAAACCTGGAGAGTTGAGACCCGTGGAATGGGTACCATGCAATATGACTTCAAAGGGTCTTCATTTGCTCACCGAACCTCTCCAATCCTATCACTGCTGCGTTTATGCCCCTGTACACACGCTTGATTCTCTTTTGGAGACATAGCAATCCATAGGTTTTAAGATACTTACTAGTCAGGTACATTCTTAGGCGTTTAATATGGGGTGTTGAGTCCATTTCGTTGAGCAAGGAGTAGCTCTTGTCTAGTCCATATTTGGCTTAAGGAACTTTATCTGTGCTCATTTCAATCTCTGGTTCTATGCAGCACCCCAACTCACCTTTCCCCTTAAGCAAGCATAAGTTGGTTTTCTAAATTTGAGACCCTGTTCTGTTTTGGAATTCAGTTCCTGTGTAGCCAAGTTTACATTCCGTGTATTAGTGATATCTTATGATGTTTCTTTTTCTGTGTGACTTATTTCAGTGAGAATCATCGTACCTGAATCCACTCATTATGCTGCTACGGGCCTGATGACATAGATTTCATTGCTGAGTGATACTGCATTGTACGTAAGTACCACAACTTCTTTATCCATTTTTCACTTTCTGTGATATTGAACTTGTACGGTAAACGAGGTTCTTGTAAACAGAGGCGTCCCAAACTTTGGGGTGGCTGTGTCTTTTTGATTTTAATTTCCCTAAGCTATAGGACCATAAGTGGAAGTGCCCTAGGCTCTGTTGCTTTGTTTTTTAGATGTTTCAGGAAACACCATACACTTCTCTCGAGTGTCTGTTGGCAATTTACATCCCGCCCATCAGCATAACAAGGCTCCCAGTTCTCCATGGCCTGTCCTGCCTTTCTGGATTTTACACTTTTTTCAGATGGCCCTTTTGACCGGGGGGAAGTGAGACTTCATTGTAGTGCAGATTTCCTTTGCAAGCTTGCTTGGTTGGCCAAAAAGGGCGTATGCGTTTTTTCCTGAATATATTCAGGAAAAAACGCATACGCCCTTTTTGGCCAAGTGCATCATTGTGGACGTTCTGCCTCTTTTCCTATGCTTTCAATGCAATTCCAGTCTACCTCCTGAAATCGGTTTCCTGCAATTCTGCCCCGCTTTCAAGTCCTCTTGGCAGCCTTACTTCAGTATATTTTTGGACGATAGCTGTCATTTATAACTCTGCAGGTTTGTGAATTACAGTGCCCCTGAGCTCCTTTCTTCAACTCGCTTTCTTTTGAGCTGGCCGCAACACCGTAAGATGGCTTCAAGCCCTAATCTGGTTCCGGCCCGGCATGCTGAGCCTTTGGTTATTTCCTCTTCCTGGTGGGAAATGAGAGTTAAATTTGCCCGTCCAGACACCTCCAGCTAGTCTCTCATTGGTGTTCCCTATTCCTCTTCATCTTCCGCAGAAATTGCAAACTGGGCCAAACAGGAGGTTAAAGGCGCTGACTCTCCAAGTGGGGAGAGTGTTAGTAAAGCGTCTGGAATGTTGCACCCGAGTACCAGGGGAGGAAAACTAAGACATATTTGAACATGTCTCCCGTTCACATGGTTGATCATACTCTGGGTTCCACATGCATGTTTTAGCTGAAGGAAGAATACCTTAAACCTGGAGAGTTGAGAGCCGTGGAATGGGTACCATGCAATATGACTTCAAAGGGTCTTCATTTGCTCACCGAACCTCTCCAATCCTATCACTGCTGCGTTTATGCCCCTGTACACACGCTTGATTCTCTTTTGGAGACATAGCAATCCATAGGTTTTAAGATACTTACTAGTCAGGTACATTCTTAGGCGTTTAATATGGGGTGTTGAGTCCATTTCGTTGAGCAAGGAGTAGCTCTTGTCTAGTCCATATTTGGCTTAAGGAACTTTATCTGTGCTCATTTCAATCTCTGGTTTTATGCAGCACCCCAACTCACCTTTCCCCTTAAGCAAGCATAAGTTGGTTTTCTAAATTTGAGACCCTGTTCTGTTTTGGAATTCAGTTCCTGTGTAGCCAAGTTTACATTCCGTGTATTAGTGATATCTTATGATGTTTCTTTTTCTGTGTGACTTATTTCAGTGAGAATCATCGTACCTGAATCCACTCATTATGCTGCTACGGGCCTGATGACATAGATTTCATTGCTGAGTGATACTGCATTGTACGTAAGTACCACAAGTTCTTTATCCATTTTTCACTTTCTGTGATATTGAACTTGTACGGTAAACGAGGTTCTTGTAAACAGAGGCGTCCCAAACTTTGGGGTGGCTGTGTCTTTTTGATTTTAATTTCCCTAAGCTATAGGACCATAAGTGGAAGTGCCCTAGGCTCTGTTGCTTTGTTTTTTAGATGTTTCAGGAAACACCATACACTTCTCCCGAGTGTCTGTTGGCAATTTACATCCCGCCCATCAGCATAACAAGGCTCCCAGTTCTCCATGGCCTGTCCTGCCTTTCTGGATTTTACACTTTTTTCAGATGGCCCTTTTGACCGGGGGGAAGTGAGACTTCATTGTAGTGCAGATTTCCTTTGCAAGCTTGCTTGGTTGGCCAAAAAGGGCGTATGCGTTTTTTCCTGAATATATTCAGGAAAAAACGCATACGCCCTTTTTGGCCAAGTGCGTCATTGTGGACGTTCTGCCTCTTTTCCTATGCTTTCAATGCAATTCCAGTCTACCTCCTGAAATCGGTTTCCTGCAATTCTGCCCCGCTTTCGAGTCCTCTTGGCAGCCTTACTTCAGTATATTTTTGGACGATAGCTGTCATTTATAACTCTGCAGGTTTGTGAATTACAGTGCCCCTGAGCTCCTTTCTTCAACTCGCTTTCTTCTGACCTGGCCGCAACACCGCAGGATGGCTTCAGGCCCTAATCTGGTTCCGGCCCGGCACGCTGAGCCTTTGGTTATTTCCTCTTCCTGGTGGGAAATGAGAGTTAAATTTGCCCGTCCAGACACCTCCAGCTAGTCTCTCATTGGTGTTCCCTATTCCTGTTCATCTTCCGCAGAAATTGCAAACTGGGCCAAACAGGAGGTTAAAGGCGCTGACTCTCCAAGTGGGGAGAGTGTTAGTAAAGCGTCTGGAATGTTGCACCCGAGTACCAGGGGAGGAAAACTGAGACATATTTGAACACATCTCCCGTTCACATGGTTGATCATACTCTGGGTTCCACATGCATGTTTTAGCTGAAGGAAGAATACCTTAAACCTGGGTAGTTGAAACCCGTGGAATGGGTACCATGCAATATGACTTCAAAGGGTCTTCATTTGCTCACCGAACCTCTCCAATCCTATCACTGCTGCGTTTATGCCCCTGTACACACGCTTGATTCTCTTTTGGAGACATAGCAATCCATAGGTTTTAAGATACTTACTAGTCAGGTACATTCTTAGGCGTTTAATATGGGGTGTTGAGTCCATTTCGTTGAGCAAGGAGTAGCTCTTGTCTAGTCCATATTTGGCTTAAGGAACTTTATCTGTGCTCATTTCAATCTCTGGTTTTATGCAGCACCCCAACTCACCTTTCCCCTTAAGCAAGCATAAGTTGGTTTTCTAAATTTGAGACCCTGTTCTGTTTTGGAATTCAGTTCCTGTGTAGCCAAGTTTACATTCCGTGTATTACTGATATCTTATGATGTTTCTTTTTCTGTGTGACTTATTTCAGTGAGAATCATCGTACCTGAATCCACTCATTATGCTGCTACGGGCCTGATGACATAGATTTCATTGCTGAGTGATACTGCATTGTACGTAAGTACCACAAGTTCTTTATCCATTTTTCACTTTCTGTGATATTGAACTTGTACGGTAAACGAGGTTCTTGTAAACAGAGGCGTCCCAAACTTTGGGGTGGCTGTGTCTTTTTGATTTTAATTTCCCTAAGCTATAGGACCATAAGTGGAAGTGCCCTAGGCTCTGTTGCTTTGTTTTTTAGATGTTTCAGGAAACACCATACACTTCTCCCGAGTGTCTGTTGGCAATTTACATCCCGCCCATCAGCATAACAAGGCTCCCAGTTCTCCATGGCCTGTCCTGCCTTTCTGGATTTTACACTTTTTTCAGATGGCCCTTTTGACCGGGGGGAAGTGAGACTTCATTGTAGTGCAGATTTCCTTTGCAAGCTTGCTTGGTTGGCCAAAAAGGGCGTATGCGTTTTTTCCTGAATATATTCAGGAAAAAACACATACGCCCTTTTTGGCCAAGTGCATCATTGTGGACGTTCTGCCTCTTTTCCTATGCTTTCAATGCAATTCCAGTCTACCTCCTGAAATCGGTTTCCTGCAATTCTGCCCCGCTTTCAAGTCCTCTTGGCAGCCTTACTTCAGTATATTTTTGGACGATAGACTGTCATTTATAACTCTGCAGATTTGTGAATTACAGTGCCCCTGAGCTCCTTTCTTCAACTCGCTTTCTTTTGAGCTGGCCGCAACACCGCAGGATGGCTTCAGGCCCTAATCTGGTTCCGGCCCGGCATGCTGATCCTTTGGTTATTTCCTCTTCCTGGTGGGAAATGAGAGTTAAATTTGCCCGTCCAGACACCTCCAGCTAGTCTCTCATTGGTGTTCCCTATTCCTGTTCATCTTCCGCAGAAATTGCAAACTGGGCCAAACAGGAGGTTAAAGGCGCTGACTCTCCAAGTGGGGAGAGTGTTAGTAAAGCGTCTGGAATGTTGCACCCGAGTACCAGGGGAGGAAAACTGACACATATTTGAACACGTCTCCCGTTCACATGGTTGATCATACTCTGGGTTCCACATACATGTTTTAGCTGAAGGAAGAATACCTTAAACCTGGAGAGTTGAGACCCGTGGAATGGGTACCATGCAATATGACTTCAAAGGGTCTTCATTTGCTCACCGAACCTCTCCAATCCTATCACTGCTGCGTTTATGCCCCTGTACACACGCTTGATTCTCTTTTGGAGACATAGCAATCCATAGGTTTTAAGATACTTACTAGTCAGGTACATTCTTAGGCGTTTAATATGGGGTGTTGAGTCCATTTCGTTGAGCAAGGAGTAGCTCTTGTCTAGTCCATATTTGGCTTAAGGAACTTTATCTGTGCTCATTTCAATCTCTGGTTCTATGCAGCACCCCAACTCACCTTTCCCCTTAAGCAAGCATAAGTTGGTTTTCTAAATTTGAGACCCTGTTCTGTTTTGGAATTCAGTTCCTGTGTAGCCAAGTTTACATTCCGTGTATTAGTGATATCTTATGATGTTTCTTTTTCTGTGTGACTTATTTCAGTGAGAATCATCGTACCTGAATCCACTCATTATGCTGCTACGGGCCTGATGACATAGATTTCATTGCTGAGTGATACTGCATTGTACGTAAGTACCACAACTTCTTTATCCATTTTTCACTTTCTGTGATATTGAACTTGTACGGTAAACGAGGTTCTTGTAAACAGAGGCGTCCCAAACTTTGGGGTGGCTGTGTCTTTTTGATTTTAATTTCCCTAAGCTATAGGACCATAAGTGGAAGTGCCCTAGGCTCTGTTGCTTTGTTTTTTAGATGTTTCAGGAAACACCATACACTTCTCTCGAGTGTCTGTTGGCAATTTACATCCCGCCCATCAGCATAACAAGGCTCCCAGTTCTCCATGGCCTGTCCTGCCTTTCTGGATTTTACACTTTTTTCAGATGGCCCTTTTGACCGGGGGGAAGTGAGACTTCATTGTAGTGCAGATTTCCTTTGCAAGCTTGCTTGGTTGGCCAAAAAGGGCGTATGCGTTTTTTCCTGAATATATTCAGGAAAAAACGCATACGCCCTTTTTGGCCAAGTGCATCATTGTGGACGTTCTGCCTCTTTTCCTATGCTTTCAATGCAATTCCAGTCTACCTCCTGAAATCGGTTTCCTGCAATTCTGCCCCGCTTTCAAGTCCTCTTGGCAGCCTTACTTCAGTATATTTTTGGACGATAGCTGTCATTTATAACTCTGCAGGTTTGTGAATTACAGTGCCCCTGAGCTCCTTTCTTCAACTCGCTTTCTTTTGAGCTGGCCGCAACACCGCAAGATGGCTTCAAGCCCTAATCTGGTTCCGGCCCGGCATGCTGAGCCTTTGGTTATTTCCTCTTCCTGGTGGGAAATGAGAGTTAAATTTGCCCGTCCAGACACCTCTAGCTAGTCTCTCATTGGTGTTCCCTATTCCTCTTCATCTTCCGCAGAAATTGCAAACTGGGCCAAACAGGAGGTTAAAGGCGCTGACTCTCCAAGTGGGGAGAGTGTTAGTAAAGCGTCTGGAATGTTGCACCCGAGTACCAGGGGAGGAAAACTAAGACATATTTGAACATGTCTCCCGTTCACATGGTTGATCATACTCTGGGTTCCACATGCATGTTTTAGCTGAAGGAAGAATACCTTAAACCTGGAGAGTTGAGAGCCGTGGAATGGGTACCATGCAATATGACTTCAAAGGGTCTTCATTTGCTCACCGAACCTCTCCAATCCTATCACTGCTGCGTTTATGCCCCTGTACACACGCTTGATTCTCTTTTGGAGACATAGCAATCCATAGGTTTTAAGATACTTACTAGTCAGGTACATTCTTAGGCGTTTAATATGGGGTGTTGAGTCCATTTCGTTGAGCAAGGAGTAGCTCTTGTCTAGTCCATATTTGGCTTAAGGAACTTTATCTGTGCTCATTTCAATCTCTGGTTTTATGCAGCACCCCAACTCACCTTTCCCCTTAAGCAAGCATAAGTTGGTTTTCTAAATTTGAGACCCTGTTCTGTTTTGGAATTCAGTTCCTGTGTAGCCAAGTTTACATTCCGTGTATTAGTGATATCTTATGATGTTTCTTTTTCTGTGTGACTTATTTCAGTGAGAATCATCGTACCTGAATCCACTCATTATGCTGCTACGGGCCTGATGACGTAGATTTCATTGCTGAGTGATACTGCATTGTACGTAAGTACCACAAGTTCTTTATCCATTTTTCACTTTCTGTGATATTGAACTTGTACGGTAAACGAGGTTCTTGTAAACAGAGGCGTCCCAAACTTTGGGGTGGCTGTGTCTTTTTGATTTTAATTTCCCTAAGCTATAGGACCATAAGTGGAAGTGCCCTAGGCTCTGTTGCTTTGTTTTTTAGATGTTTCAGGAAACACCATACACTTCTCCCGAGTGTCTGTTGGCAATTTACATCCCGCCCATCAGCATAACAAGGCTCCCAGTTCTCCATGGCCTGTCCTGCCTTTCTGGATTTTACACTTTTTTCAGATGGCCCTTTTGACCGGGGGGAAGTGAGACTTCATTGTAGTGCAGATTTCCTTTGCAAGCTTGCTTGGTTGGCCAAAAAGGGCGTATGCGTTTTTTCCTGAATATATTCAGGAAAAAACGCATACGCCCTTTTTGGCCAAGTGCATCATTGTGGACGTTCTGCCTCTTTTCCTATGCTTTCAATGCAATTCCAGTCTACCTCCTGAAATCGGTTTCCTGCAATTCTGCCCCGCTTTCAAGTCCTCTTGGCAGCCTTACTTCAGTATATTTTTGGACGATAGCTGTCATTTATAACTCTGCAGGTTTGTGAATTACAGTGCCCCTGAGCTCCTTTCTTCAACTCGCTTTCTTTTGAGCTGGCCGCAACACCGCAAGATGGCTTCAAGCCCTAATCTGGTTCCGGCCCGGCATGCTGAGCCTTTGGTTATTTCCTCTTCCTGGTGGGAAATGAGAGTTAAATTTGCCCGTCCAGACACCTCCAGCTAGTCTCTCATTGGTGTTCCCTATTCCTCTTCATCTTCCGCAGAAATTGCAAACTGGGCCAAACAGGAGGTTAAAGGCGCTGACTCTCCAAGTGGGGAGAGTGTTAGTAAAGCGTCTGGAATGTTGCACCCGAGTACCAGGGGAGGAAAACTGAGACATATTTGAACATGTCTCCCGTTCACATGGTTGATCATACTCTGGGTTCCACATGCATGTTTTAGCTGAAGGAAGAATACCTTAAACCTGGAGAGTTGAGAGCCGTGGAATGGGTACCATGCAATATGACTTCAAAGGGTCTTCATTTGCTCACCGAACCTCTCCAATCCTATCACTGCTGCGTTTATGCCCCTGTAGACACGCTTGATTCTCTTTTGGAGACATAGCAATCCATAGGTTTTAAGATACTTACTAGTCAGGTACATTCTTAGGCGTTTAATATGGGGTGTTGAGTCCATTTCGTTGAGCAAGGAGTAGCTCTTGTCTAGTCCATATTTGGCTTAAGGAACTTTATCTGTGCTCATTTCAATCTCTGGTTTTATGCAGCACCCCAACTCACCTTTCCCCTTAAGCAAGCATAAGTTGGTTTTCTAAATTTGAGACCCTGTTCTGTTTTGGAATTCAGTTCCTGTGTAGCCAAGTTTACATTCCGTGTATTACTGATATCTTATGATGTTTCTTTTTCTGTGTGACTTATTTCAGTGAGAATCATCGTACCTGAATCCACTCATTATGCTGCTACGGGCCTGATGACATAGATTTCATTGCTGAGTGATACTGCATTGTACGTAAGTACCACAAGTTCTTTATCCATTTTTCACTTTCTGTGATATTGAACTTGTACGGTAAACGAGGTTCTTGTAAACAGAGGCGTCCCAAACTTTGGGGTGGCTGTGTCTTTTTGATTTTAATTTCCCTAAGCTATAGGACCATAAGTGGAAGTGCCCTAGGCTCTGTTGCTTTGTTTTTTAGATGTTTCAGGAAACACCATACACTTCTCCCGAGTGTCTGTTGGCAATTTACATCCCGCCCATCAGCATAACAAGGCTCCCAGTTCTCCATGGCCTGTCCTGCCTTTCTGGATTTTACACTTTTTTCAGATGGCCCTTTTGACCGGGGGGAAGTGAGACTTCATTGTAGTGCAGATTTCCTTTGCAAGCTTGCTTGGTTGGCCAAAAAGGGCGTATGCGTTTTTTCCTGAATATATTCAGGAAAAAACGCATACGCCCTTTTTGGCCAAGTGCATCATTGTGGACGTTCTGCCTCTTTTCCTATGCTTTCAATGCAATTCCAGTCTACCTCCTGAAATCGGTTTCCTGCAATTCTGCCCCGCTTTCAAGTCCTCTTGGCAGCCTTACTTCAGTATATTTTTGGACGATAGCTGTCATTTATAACTCTGCAGGTTTGTGAATTACAGTGCCCCTGAGCTCCTTTCTTCAACTCGCTTTCTTTTGAGCTGGCCGCAACACCGCAGGATGGCTTCAGGCCCTAATCTGGTTCCGGCCCGGCATGCTGAGCCTTTGGTTATTTCCTCTTCCTGGTGGGAAATGAGAGTTAAATTTGCCCGTCCAGACACCTCCAGCTAGTCTCTCATTGGTGTTCCCTATTCCTGTTCATCTTCCGCAGAAATTGCAAACTGGGCCAAACAGGAGGTTAAAGGCGCTGACTCTCCAAGTGGGGAGAGTGTTAGTAAAGCGTCTGGAATGTTGCACCCGAGTACCAGGGGAGGAAAACTGAGACATATTTGAACACGTCTCCCGTTCACATGGTTGATCATACTCTGGGTTCCACATGCATGTTTTAGCTGAAGGAAGAATACCTTAAACCTGGAGAGTTGAGACCCGTGGAATGGGTACCATGCAATATGACTTCAAAGGGTCTTCATTTGCTCACCGAACCTCTCCAATCCTATCACTGCTGCGTTTATGCCCCTGTACACACGCTTGATTCTCTTTTGGAGACATAGCAATCCATAGGTTTTAAGATACTTACTAGTCAGGTACATTCTTAGGCGTTTAATATGGGGTGTTGAGTCCATTTCGTTGAGCAAGGAGTAGCTCTTGTCTAGTCCATATTTGGCTTAAGGAACTTTACCTGTGCTCATTTCAATCTCTGGTTTTATGCAGCACCCCAACTCACCTTTCCCCTTAAGCAAGCATAAGTTGGTTTTCTAAATTTGAGACCCTGTTCTGTTTTGGAATTCAGTTCCTGTGTAGCCAAGTTTACATTCCGTGTATTACTGATATCTTATGATGTTTCTTTTTCTGTGTGACTTATTTCAGTGAGAATCATCGTACCTGAATCCACTCATTATGCTGCTACGGGCCTGATGACATAGATTTCATTGCTGAGTGATACTGCATTGTACGTAAGTACCACAAGTTCTTTATCCATTTTTCACTTTCTGTGATATTGAACTTGTACGGTAAACGAGGTTCTTGTAAACAGAGGCGTCCCAAACTTTGGGGTGGCTGTGTCTTTTTGATTTTAATTTCCCTAAGCTATAGGACCATAAGTGGAAGTGCCCTAGGCTCTGTTGCTTTGTTTTTTAGATGTTTCAGGAAACACCATACACTTCTCCCGAGTGTCTGTTGGCAATTTACATCCCGCCCATCAGCATAACAAGGCTCCCAGTTCTCCATGGCCTGTCCTGCCTTTCTGGATTTTACACTTTTTTCAGATGGCCCTTTTGACCGGGGGGAAGTGAGACTTCATTGTAGTGCAGATTTCCTTTGCAAGCTTGCTTGGTTGGCCAAAAAGGGCGTATGCGTTTTTTCCTGAATATATTCAGGAAAAAACGCATACGCCCTTTTTGGCCAAGTGCATCATTGTGGACGTTCTGCCTCTTTTCCTATGCTTTCAATGCAATTCCAGTCTACCTCCTGAAATCGGTTTCCTGCAATTCTGCCCCGCTTTCAAGTCCTCTTGGCAGCCTTACTTCAGTATATTTTTGGACGATAGCTGTCATTTATAACTCTGCAGGTTTGTGAATTACAGTGCCCCTGAGCTCCTTTCTTCAACTCGCTTTCTTTTGAGCTGGCCGCAACACCGCAGGATGGCTTCAGGCCCTAATCTGGTTCCGGCCCGGCATGCTGAGCCTTTGGTTATTTCCTCTTCCTGGTGGGAAATGAGAGTTAAATTTGCCCGTCCAGACACCTCCAGCTAGTCTCTCATTGGTGTTCCCTATTCTTGTTCATCTTCCGCAGAAATTGCAAACTGGGCCAAACAGGAGGTTAAAGGCGCTGACTCTCCAAGTGGGGAGAGTGTTAGTAAAGCGTCTGGAATGTTGCACCCGAGTACCAGGGGAGGAAAACTGAGACATATTTGAACACGTCTCCCGTTCACATGGTTGATCATACTCTGGGTTCCACATGCATGTTTTAGCTGAAGGAAGAATACCTTAAACCTGGAGAGTTGAGACCCGTGGAATGGGTACCATGCAATATGACTTGAAAGGGTCTTCATTTGCTAACCGAACCTCTCCAATCCTATCACTGCTGCGTTTATGCCCCTGTACACATGCTTGATTCTCTTTCGGAGACATAGCAATCCATAGGTTTTAACATACTTACTAGTCAGGTACATTCTTAGGCGTTTAATATGGGGTGTTGAGTCCATTTCGTTGAGCAAGGAGTAGCTCTTGTCTAGTCCATATTTGGCTTAAGGAACTTTATCTGTGCTCATTTCAATCTCTGGTTTTATGCAGCACCCCAACTCACCTTTCCCCTTAAGCAAGCATAAGTTGGTTTTCTAAATTTGAGACCCTGTTCTGTTCTGTAATTCAGTTCCTGTGTAGCCAAGTTTACATTCCGTGTATTACTGATATCTTATGATGTTTCTTTTTCTGTGTGACTTATTTCAGTTAGAATCATCATACCTGAATCCACTCATTGTGCTGCTAAGGGCCTGATGACATAGATTTCATTGCTGAGTGATATTGCTTTGTAAGTAAATACCACATGTTCTTTATCCATTTTTCACTTTCTGCGATGTTGAACTTGTACTGTAAACGAGGTTCTTGTAAACAGAGGCGTCCCAAACTTTGGGGTGGCTGTGTCTTTTTGATTTTAATTTCCCTAAGCTATAGGACCATAAGTGGAAGTGCCCTAGGCTCTGTTGCTTTGTTTTTTAGATGTTTCAGGAAACACCATACACTTCTCCCGAGTGTCTGTTGGCAATTTACATCCCGCCCATCAGCATAACAAGGCTCCCAGTTCTCCATGGCCTGTCCTGCCTTTCTGGATTTTACACTTTTTTCAGATGGCCCTTTTGACCGGGGGGAAGTGAGACTTCATTGTAGTGCAGATTTCCTTTGCAAGCTTGCTTGGTTGGCCAAAAAGGGCGTATGCGTTTTTTCCTGAATATATTCAGGAAAAAACGCATACGCCCTTTTTGACCAAGTGCATCATTGTGGACGTTCTGCCTCTTTTCCTATGCTTTCAATGCAATTCCAGTCTACCTCCTGAAATCGGTTTCCTGCAATTCTGCCCCGCTTTCAAGTCCTCTTGGCAGCCTTACTTCAGTATATTTTTGGACGATAGCTGTCATTTATAACTCTGCAGGTTCGTGAATTACAGTGCCCCTGAGCTCCTTTCTTCAACTCGCTTTCTTGTGACCTGGCCGCAACACCGCAGGATGGCTTCAGGCCCTAATCTGGTTCCGGCACGGCACGCTGAGCCTTTGGTTATTTCCTCTTCCTGGTGGGAAATGAGAGTTAAATTTGCCCGTCCAGACACCTCCAGCTAGTCTCTCATTGGTGTTCCCTATTCCTGTTCATCTTGCGCAGAAATTGCAAACTGGGCCAAACAGGAGGTTAAAGACGCTGACTCTCCAAGTGGGTAGAGTGTTAGTAAAGCGTCTGGAATGTTGCACCCGAGTACCAGGGGAGGAAAACTGAGACATATTTGAACACGTCTCCCGTTCACATGGTTGATCATACTCTGGGTTCCACATGCATGTTTTAGCTGAAGGAAGAATACCTTAAACCTGGAGAGTTGAGACCCGTGGAATGGGTACCATGCAATATGACTTCAAAGGGTCTTCATTTGCTCACCGAACCTCTCCAATCCTATCACTGCTGCGTTTATGCCCCTGTACACACGCTTGATTCTCTTTTGGAGACATAGCAATCCATAGGTTTTAAGATACTTACTAGTCAGGTACATTCTTAGGCGTTTAATATGGGGTGTTGAGTCCATTTCGTTGAGCAAGGAGTAGCTCTTGTCTAGTCCATATTTGGCTTAAGGAACTTTATCTGTGCTCATTTCAATCTCTGGTTTTATGCAGCACCCCAACTCACCTTTCCCCTTAAGCAAGCATAAGTTGGTTTTCTAAATTTGAGACCCTGTTCTGTTTTGGAATTCAGTTCCTGTGTAGCCAAGTTTACATTCCGTGTATTAGTGATATCTTATGATGTTTCTTTTTCTGTGTGACTTATTTCAGTGAGAATCATCGTACCTGAATCCACTCATTATGCTGCTACGGGCCTGATGACATAGATTTCATTGCTGAGTGATACTGCATTGTACGTAAGTACCACAAGTTCTTTATCCATTTTTCACTTTCTGTGATATTGAACTTGTACGGTAAACGAGGTTCTTGTAAACAGAGGCGTCCCAAACTTTGGGGTGGCTGTGTCTTTTTGATTTTAATTTCCCTAAGCTATAGGACCATAAGTGGAAGTGCCCTAGGCTCTGTTGCTTTGTTTTTTAGATGTTTCAGGAAACACCATACACTTCTCCCGAGTGTCTGTTGGCAATTTACATCCCGCCCATCAGCATAACAAGGCTCCCAGTTCTCCATGGCCTGTCCTGCCTTTCTGGATTTTACACTTTTTTCAGATGGCCCTTTTGACCGGGGGGAAGTGAGACTTCATTGTAGTGCAGATTTCCTTTGCAAGCTTGCTTGGTTGGCCAAAAAGGGCGTATGCGTTTTTTCCTGAATATATTCAGGAAAAAACGCATACGCCCTTTTTGGCCAAGTGCATCATTGTGGACGTTCTGCCTCTTTTCCTATGCTTTCAATGCAATTCCAGTCTACCTCCTGAAATCGGTTTCCTGCAATTCTGCCCCGGTTTCAAGTCCTCTTGGCAGCCTTACTTCAGTATATTTTTGGACGATAGCTGTCATTTATAACTCTGCAGGTTTGTGAATTACAGTGCCCCTGAGCTCCTTTCTTCAACTCGCTTTCTTTTGAGCTGGCCGCAACACCGCAGGATGGCTTCAGGCCCTAATCTGGTTCCGGCACGGCACGCTGAGCCTTTGGTTATTTCCTCTTCCTGGTGGGAAATGAGAGTTAAATTTGCCCGTCCAGACACCTCCAGCTAGTCTCTCATTGGTGTTCCCTATTCCTGTTCATCTTCCGCAGAAATTGCAAACTGGGCCAAACAGGAGGTTAAAGGCGCTGACTCTCCAAGTGGGGAGAGTGTTAGTAAAGCGTCTGGAATGTTGCACCCGAGTACCAGGGGAGGAAAACTGAGACATATTTGAACACGTCTCCCGTTCACATGGTTGATCATACTCTGGGTTCCACATGCATGTTTTAGCTGAAGGAAGAATACCTTAAACCTGGAGAGTTGAGACCCGTGGAATGGGTACCATGCAATATGACTTCAAAGGGTCTTCATTTGCTCACCGAACCTCTCCAATCCTATCACTGCTGCGTTTATGCCCCTGTACACACGCTTGATTCTCTTTTGGAGACATAGCAATCCATAGGTTTTAAGATACTTACTAGTCAGGTACATTCTTAGGCGTTTAATATGGGGTGTTGAGTCCATTTCGTTGAGCAAGGAGTAGCTCTTGTCTAGTCCATATTTGGCTTAAGGAACTTTATCTGTGCTCATTTCAATCTCTGGTTTTATGCATCACCCCAACTCACCTTTCCCCTTAAGCAAGCATAAGTTGGTTTTCTAAATTTGAGACCCTGTTCTGTTCTGGAATTCAGTTCCTGTGTAGCCAAGTTTACATTCCGTGTATTAGTGATATCTTATGATGTTTCTTTTTCTGTGTGACTTATTTCAGTGAGAATCATCGTACCTGAATCCACTCATTATGCTGCTACGGGCCTGATGACATAGATTTCATTGCTGAGTGATACTGCATTGTACGTAAGTACCACAAGTTCTTTATCCATTTTTCACTTTCTGTGATATTGAACTTGTACGGTAAACAAGGTTCTTATAAACAGAGGCGTCCCAAACTTTGGGGTGGCTGTGTCTTTTTGATTTTAATTTCCCTAAGCTATAGGACCATAAGTGGAAGTGCCCTAGGCTCTGTTGCTTTGTTTTTTAGATGTTTCAGGAAACAGCATACACTTCTCCCGAGTGTCTGTTGGCAATTTACATCCCGCCCATCAGCATAACAAGGCTCCCAGTTCTCCATGGCCTGTCCTGCCTTTCTGGATTTTACACTTTTTTCAGATGGCCCTTTTGACCGGGGGGAAGTGAGACTTCATTGTAGTGCAGATTTCCTTTGCAAGCTTGCTTGGTTGGCCAAAAAGGGCGTATGCGTTTTTTCCTGAATATATTCAGGAAAAAACGCATACGCCCTTTTTGGCCAAGTGCATCATTGTGGACGTTCTGCCTCTTTACCTATGCTTTCAATGCAATTCCAGTCTACCTCCTGAAATCGGTTTCCTGCAATTCTGCCCCGCTTTCGAGTCCTCTTGGCAGCCTTACTTCAGTATATTTTTGGACGATAGCTGTCATTTATAACTCTGCAGGTTTGTGAATTACAGTGCCCCTGAGCTCCTTTCTTCAACTCGCTTTCTTCTGACCTGGCCGCAACACCGCAGGATGGCTTCAGGCCCTAATCTGGTTCCGGCCCGGCACGCTGAGCCTTTGGTTATTTCCTCTTCCTGGTGGGAAATGAGAGTTAAATTTGCCCGTCCAGACACCTCCAGCTAGTCTCTCATTGGTGTTCCCTATTCCTGTTCATCTTCCGCAGAAATTGCAAACTGGGCCAAACAGGAGGTTAAAGGCGCTGACTCTCCAAGTGGGTAGAGTGTTAGTAAAGCGTCTGGAATGTTGCACCCGAGTACCAGGGGAGGAAAACTGAGACATATTTGAACACGTCTCCCGTTCACATGGTTGATCATACTCTGGGTTCCACATGCATGTTTTAGCTGAAGGAAGAATACCTTAAACCTGGAGAGTTGAGACCCGTTGAATGGGTACCATGCAATATGACTTCAAAGGGTCTTCATTTGCTCACCGAACCTCTCCAATCCTATCACTGCTGCGTTTATGCCCCTGTACACACGCTTGATTCTCTTTTGGAGACATAGCAATCCATAGGTTTTAAGATACTTACTAGTCAGGTACATTCTTAGGCATTTAATATGGGGTGTTGAGTCCATTTCGTTGAGCAAGGAGTAGCTCTTGTCTAGTCCATATTTGGCTTAAGGAACTTTATCTGTGCTCATTTCAATCTCTGGTTTTATGCATCACCCCAACTCACCTTTCCCCTTAAGCAAGCATAAGTTGGTTTTCTAAATTTGAGACCCTGTTCTGTTCTGGAATTCAGTTCCTGTGTAGCCAAGTTTACATTCCGTGTATTAGTGATATCTTATGATGTTTCTTTTTCTGTGTGACTTATTTCAGTGAGAATCATCGTACCTGAATCCACTCATTATGCTGCTACGGGCCTGATGACATAGATTTCATTGCTGAGTGATACTGCATTGTACGTAAGTACCACAAGTTCTTTATCCATTTTTCACTTTCTGTGATATTGAACTTGTACGGTAAACGAGGTTCTTGTAAACAGAGGCGTCCCAAACTTTGGGGTGGCTGTGTCTTTTTGATTTTAATTTCCCTAAGCTATAGGACCATAAGTGGAAGTGCCCTAGGCTCTGTTGCTTTGTTTTTTAGATGTTTCAGGAAACACCATACACTTCTCCCGAGTGTCTGTTGGCAATTTACATCCCGCCCATCAGCATAACAAGGCTCCCAGTTCTCCATGGCCTGTCCTGCCTTTCTGGATTTTACACTTTTTTCAGATGGCCCTTTTGACCGGGGGGAAGTGAGACTTCATTGTAGTGCAGATTTCCTTTGCAAGCTTGCTTGGTTGGCCAAAAAGGGCGTATGCGTTTTTTCCTGAATATATTCAGGAAAAAACGCATACGCCCTTTTTGGCCAAGTGCATCATTGTGGACGTTCTGCCTCTTTTCCTATGCTTTCAATGCAATTCCAGTCTACCTCCTGAAATCGGTTTCCTGCAATTCTGCCCCGCTTTCAAGTCCTCTTGGCAGCCTTACTTCAGTATATTTTTGGACGATAGCTGTCATTTATAACTCTGCAGGTTTGTGAATTACAGTGCCCCTGAGCTCCTTTCTTCAACTCGCTTTCTTTTGAGCTGGCCGCAACACCGCAGGATGGCTTCAGGCCCTAATCTGGTTCCGGCACGGCACGCTGAGCCTTTGGTTATTTCCTCTTCCTGGTGGGAAATGAGAGTTAAATTTGCCCGTCCAGACACCTCCAGCTAGTCTCTCATTGGTGTTCCCTATTCCTGTTCATCTTCCGCAGAAATTGCAAACTGGGCCAAACAGGAGGTTAAAGGCGCTGACTCTCCAAGTGGGGAGAGTGTTAGTAAAGCGTCTGGAGTGTTGCACCCGAGTACCAGGGGAGGAAAACTGAGACATATTTGAACACGTCTCCCGTTCACATGGTTGATCATACTCTGGGTTCCACATGCATGTTTTAGCTGAAGGAAGAATACCTTAAACCTGGAGAGTTGAGACCCGTGGAATGGGTACCATGCAATATGACTTCAAAGGGTCTTCATTTGCTCACCGAACCTCTCCAATCCTATCACTGCTGCGTTTATGGCCCTGTACACACGCTTGATTCTCTTTTGGAGACATAGCAATCCATAGGTTTTAAGATACTTACTAGTCAGGTACATTCTTAGGCGTTTAATATGGGGTGTTGAGTCCATTTCGTTGAGCAAGGAGTAGCTCTTGTCTAGTCCATATTTGGCTTAAGGAACTTTATCTGTGCTCATTTCAATCTCTGGTTTTATGCAGCACCCCAACGCACCTTTCCCCTTAAGCAAGCATAAGTTGGTTTTCTAAATTTGAGACCCTGTTCTGTTTTGGAATTCAGTTCCTGTGTAGCCAAGTTTACATTCCGTGTATTAGTGATATCTTATGATGTTTCTTTTTCTGTGTGACTTATTTCAGTGAGAATCATCGTACCTGCATCCACTCATTATGCTGCTACGGGCCTGATGACATAGATTTCATTGCTGAGTGATACTGCATTGTACGTAAGTACCACAAGTTCTTTATCCATTTTTCACTTTCTGTGATATTGACCTTGTACGGTAAACGAGGTTCTTGTAAACAGAGGTGTCCCAAACTTTGGGGTGGCTGTGTCTTTTTGATTTTAATTTCCCTAAGCTATAGGACCATAAGAGGAAGTGCCCTAGGCTCTGTTGCTTTGTTTTCTAGATGTTTCAGGAAACACCATACACTTCTCCCGAGTGTCTGTTGGCAATTTACATCCCGCCCATCAGCATAACAAGGCTCCCAGTTCTCCATGGCCTGTCCTGCCTTTCTGGATTTTACACTTTTTTCAGATGGCCCTTTTGACCGGGGGGAAGTGAGACTTCATTGTAGTGCAGATTTCCTTTGCAAGCTTGCTTGGTTGGCCAAAAAGGGCGTATGCGTTTTTTCCTGAATATATTCAGGAAAAAACGCATACGCCCTTTTTGACCAAGTGCATCATTGTGGACGTTCTGCCTCTTTTCCTATGCTTTCAATGCAATTCCAGTCTACCTCCTGAAATCGGTTTCCTGCAATTCTGCCCCGCTTTCAAGTCCTCTTGGCAGCCTTACTTCAGTATATTTTTGGACGATAGCTGTCATTTATAACTCTGCAGGTTCGTGAATTACAGTGCCCCTGAGCTCCTTTCTTCAACTCGCTTTCTTGTGACCTGGCCGCAACACCGCAGGATGGCTTCAGGCCCTAATCTGGTTCCGGCACGGCACGCTGAGCCTTTGGTTCATTCCTCTTCCTGGTGGGAAATGAGAGTTAAATTTGCCCGTCCAGACACCTCCAGCTAGTCTCTCATTGGTGTTCCCTATTCCTGTTCATCTTGCGCAGAAATTGCAAACTGGGCCAAACAGGAGGTTAAAGGCGCTGACTCTCCAAGTGGGTAGAGTGTTAGTAAAGCGTCTGGAATGTTGCACCCGAGTACCAGGGGAGGAAAACTGAGACATATTTGAACACGTCTCCCGTTCACATGGTTGATCATACTCTGGGTTCCACATGCATGTTTTAGCTGAAGGAAGAATACCTTAAACCTGGAGAGTTGAGACCCGTGGAATGGGTACCATGCAATATGACTTCAAAGGGTCTTCATTTGCTCACCGAACCTCTCCAATCCTATCACTGCTGCGTTTATGCCCCTGTACACACGCTTGATTCTCTTTTGGAGACATAGCAATCCATAGGTTTTAAGATACTTACTAGTCAGGTACATTCTTAGGCGTTTAATATGGGGTGTTGAGTCCATTTCGTTGAGCAAGGAGTAGCTCTTGTCTAGTCCATATTTGGCTTAAGGAACTTTATCTGTGCTCATTTCAATCTCTGGTTTTATGCAGCACCCCAACTCACCTTTCCCCTTAAGCAAGCATAAGTTGGTTTTCTAAATTTGAGACCCTGTTCTGTTTTGGAATTCAGTTCCTGTGTAGCCAAGTTTACATTCCGTGTATTAGTGATATCTTATGATGTTTCTTTTTCTGTGTGACTTATTTCAGTGAGAATCATCGTACCTGAATCCACTCATTATGCTGCTACGGGCCTGATGACATAGATTTCATTGCTGAGTGATACTGCATTGTACGTAAGTACCACAAGTTCTTTATCCATTTTTCACTTTCTGTGATATTGAACTTGTACAGTAAACGAGGTTCTTGTAAACAGAGGCGTCCCAAACTTTGGGGTGGCTGTGTCTTTTTGATTTTAATTTCCCTAAGCTATAGGACCATAAGTGGAAGTGCCCTAGGCTCTGTTGCTTTGTTTTTTAGATGTTTCAGGAAACACCATACACTTCTCCCGAGTGTCTGTTGGCAATTTACATCCCGCCCATCAGCATAACAAGGCTCCCAGTTCTCCATGGCCTGTCCTGCCTTTCTGGATTTTACACTTTTTTCAGATGGCCCTTTTGACCGGGGGGAAGTGAGACTTCATTGTAGTGCAGATTTCCTTTGCAAGCTTGCTTGGTTGGCCAAAAAGGGCGTATGCGTTTTTTCCTGAATATATTCAGGAAAAAACGCATACGCCCTTTTTGGCCAAGTGCATCATTGTGGACGTTCTGCCTCTTTTCCTATGCTTTCAATGCAATTCCAGTCTACCTCCTGAAATCGGTTTCCTGCAATTCTGCCCCGGTTTCAAGTCCTCTTGGCAGCCTTACTTCAGTATATTTTTGGACGATAGCTGTCATTTATAACTCTGCAGGTTTGTGAATTACAGTGCCCCTGAGCTCCTTTCTTCAACTCGCTTTCTTTTGAGCTGGCCGCAACACCGCAGGATGGCTTCAGGCCCTAATCTGGTTCCGGCACGGCACGCTGAGCCTTTGGTTATTTCCTCTTCCTGGTGGGAAATGAGAGTTAAATTTGCCCGTCCAGACACCTCCAGCTAGTCTCTCATTGGTGTTCCCTATTCCTGTTCATCTTCCGCAGAAATTGCAAACTGGGCCAAACAGGAGGTTAAAGGCGCTGACTCTCCAAGTGGGGAGAGTGTTAGTAAAGCGTCTGGAATGTTGCACCCGAGTACCAGGGGAGGAAAACTGAGACATATTTGAACACGTCTCCCGTTCACATGGTTGATCATACTCTGGGTTCCACATGCATGTTTTAGCTGAAGGAAGAATACCTTAAACCTGGAGAGTTGAGACCCGTGGAATGGGTACCATGCAATATGACTTCAAAGGGTCTTCATTTGCTCACCGAACCTCTCCAATCCTATCACTGCTGCGTTTATGCCCCTGTACACACGCTTGATTCTCTTTTGGAGACATAGCAATCCATAGGTTTTAAGATACTTACTAGTCAGGTACATTCTTAGGCGTTTAATATGGGGTGTTGAGTCCATTTCGTTGAGCAAGGAGTAGCTCTTGTCTAGTCCATATTTGGCTTAAGGAACTTTATCTGTGCTCATTTCAATCTCTGGTTTTATGCATCACCCCAACTCACCTTTCCCCTTAAGCAAGCATAAGTTGGTTTTCTAAATTTGAGACCCTGTTCTGTTCTGGAATTCAGTTCCTGTGTAGCCAAGTTTACATTCCGTGTATTAGTGATATCTTATGATGTTTCTTTTTCTGTGTGACTTATTTCAGTGAGAATCATCGTACCTGAATCCACTCATTATGCTGCTACGGGCCTGATGACATAGATTTCATTGCTGAGTGATACTGCATTGTACGTAAGTACCACAAGTTCTTTATCCATTTTTCACTTTCTGTGATATTGAACTTGTACGGTAAACAAGGTTCTTATAAACAGAGGCGTCCCAAACTTTGGGGTGGCTGTGTCTTTTTGATTTTAATTTCCCTAAGCTATAGGACCATAAGTGGAAGTGCCCTAGGCTCTGTTGCTTTGTTTTTTAGATGTTTCAGGAAACAGCATACACTTCTCCCGAGTGTCTGTTGGCAATTTACATCCCGCCCATCAGCATAACAAGGCTCCCAGTTCTCCATGGCCTGTCCTGCCTTTCTGGATTTTACACTTTTTTCAGATGGCCCTTTTGACTGGGGGGAAGTGAGACTTCATTGTAGTGCAGATTTCCTTTGCAAGCTTGCTTGGTTGGCCAAAAAGGGCGTATGCGTTTTTTCCTGAATATATTCAGGAAAAAACGCATACGCCCTTTTTGGCCAAGTGCATCATTGTGGACGTTCTGCCTCTTTACCTATGCTTTCAATGCAATTCCAGTCTACCTCCTGAAATCGGTTTCCTGCAATTCTGCCCCGCTTTCGAGTCCTCTTGGCAGCCTTACTTCAGTATATTTTTGGACGATAGCTGTCATTTATAACTCTGCAGGTTTGTGAATTACAGTGCCCCTGAGCTCCTTTCTTCAACTCGCTTTCTTCTGACCTGGCCGCAACACCGCAGGATGGCTTCAGGCCCTAATCTGGTTCCGGCCCGGCACGCTGAGCCTTTGGTTATTTCCTCTTCCTGGTGGGAAATGAGAGTTAAATTTGCCCGTCCAGACACCTCCAGCTAGTCTCTCATTGGTGTTCCCTATTCCTGTTCATCTTCCGCAGAAATTGCAAACTGGGCCAAACAGGAGGTTAAAGGCGCTGACTCTCCAAGTGGGTAGAGTGTTAGTAAAGCGTCTGGAATGTTGCACCCGAGTACCAGGGGAGGAAAACTGAGACATATTTGAACACGTCTCCCGTTCACATGGTTGATCATACTCTGGGTTCCACATGCATGTTTTAGCTGAAGGAAGAATACCTTAAACCTGGAGAGTTGAGACCCGTTGAATGGGTACCATGCAATATGACTTCAAAGGGTCTTCATTTGCTCACCGAACCTCTCCAATCCTATCACTGCTGCGTTTATGCCCCTGTACACACGCTTGATTCTCTTTTGGAGACATAGCAATCCATAGGTTTTAAGATACTTACTAGTCAGGTACATTCTTAGGCATTTAATATGGGGTGTTGAGTCCATTTCGTTGAGCAAGGAGTAGCTCTTGTCTAGTCCATATTTGGCTTAAGGAACTTTATCTGTGCTCATTTCAATCTCTGGTTTTATGCAGCACCCCAACTCACCTTTCCCCTTAAGCAAGCATAAGTTGGTTTTCTAAATTTGAGACCCTGTTCTGTTCTGGAATTCAGTTCCTGTGTAGCCAAGTTTACATTCCGTGTATTAGTGATATCTTATGATGTTTCTTTTTCTGTGTGACTTATTTCAGTGAGAATCATCGTACCTGAATCCACTCATTATGCTGCTACGGGCCTGATGACATAGATTTCATTGCTGAGTGATACTGCATTGTACGTAAGTACCACAAGTTCTTTATCCATTTTTCACTTTCTGTGATATTGAACTTGTACGGTAAACGAGGTTCTTGTAAACAGAGGCGTCCCAAACTTTGGGGTGGCTGTGTCTTTTTGATTTTAATTTCCCTAAGCTATAGGACCGTAAGTGGAAGTGCCCTAGGCTCTGTTGCTTTGTTTTTTAGATGTTTCCGGAAACACCATACACTTCTCCCGAGTGTCTGTTGGCAATTTACATCCCGCCCATCAGCATAACAAGGCTCCCAGTTCTCCATGGCCTGTCCTGCCTTTCTGGATTTTACACTTTTTTCAGATGGCCCTTTTGACCGGGGGGAAGTGAGACTTCATTGTAGTGCAGATTTCCTTTGCAATCTTGCTTGGTTGGCCAAAAAGGGCGTATGCGTTTTTTCCTGAATATATTCAGGAAAAAACGCATACGCCCTTTTTGGCCAAGTGCATCATTGTGGACGTTCTGCCTCTTTTCCTATGCATTCAATGCAATTCCAGTCTACCTCCTGAAATCGGTTTCCTGCAATTCTGCCCCGCTTTCAAGTCCTCTTGGCAGCCTTACTTCAGTATATTTTTGGACGATAGCTGTCATTTATAACTCTGCAGGTTTGTGAATTACAGTGCCCCTGAGCTCCTTTCTTCAACTGGCTTTCTTGTGAGCTGGCCGCAACACCGCAGGATGGCTTCAGGCCCTAATCTGGTTCCGGCACGGCACGCTGAGCCTTTGGTAATTTCCTCTTCCTGGTGGGAAATGAGAGTTAAATTTGCCCGTCCAGACATCTCCAGCTAGTCTCTCATTGGTTCTCCCTATTCCTGTTCATTTTCCGCAGAAATTGCCAACTGGGACAAACAGGAGGTTAAAGGCGCTGACTCTACAAGTGGGGAGAGTGTTAGTAAAGCGTCTGGAATGTTGCACCCGAGTACCAGGGGAGGAAAACTGAGACATATTTGAACACGTCTCCCGTTCACACGGTTGATCATACTCTGGGTTCCACATGCATGTTTTAGCTGAAGGAAGAATACCTTAAACCTGGAGAGTTGAGACCCGTGGAATGGGTACCATGCAATATGACTTCAAAGGGTCTTCATTTGCTCACCGAACCTCTCCAATCCTATCACTGCTGCGTTTATGCCCCTGTACACATGCTTGATTCTCTTTCGGAGACATAGCAATCCATAGGTTTTAAGATACTTACTAGTCAGGTACATTCTTAGGCGTTTAATATGCGGTGTTGAGTCCATTTCGTTGAGCAAGGAGTAGCTCTTTTCTATTCCATATTTGGCTTAAGGAACTTTATCTGTGCTCATTTCAATCTCTGGTTTTATGCAGCACCCCAACTCACCTTTACCCTTAAACAAGCATAAGTTGGTTTTCTAAATTTGAGACCCTGTTCTGTTCTGTAATTCAGTTCCTGTGTAGCCAAGTTTACATTTCGTGTATTACTGATATCTTATGATGTTTCTTTTTCTGTGTGACTTATTTCAGTTAGAATCATCATACCTGAATCCACTCATTGTGCTGCTAAGGGCCTGATGACATAGATTTCATTGCTGAGTGATATTGCTTTGTAAGTAAATACCACAACTTCTTTATCCATTTTTCACTTTCTGCGATGTTGAACTTGTACTGTAAACGAGGTTCTTGTAAACAGAGGCGTCCCAAACTTTGGGGTGGCTGTGTCTGTTTGATTTTAATTTCCCTAAGCTATAGGACCATAAGTGGAAGTGCCCTAGGCTCTGTTGCTTTGTTTTTTAGATGTTTCAGGAAACACCATACACTTCTCCCGAGTGTCTGTTGGCAATTTACATCCCGCCCATCAGCATAACAAGGCTCCCAGTTCTCCATGGCCTGTCCTGCCTTTCTGGATGTTACACTTTTTTCAGATGGCCCTTTTGACCGGGGGGAAGTGAGACTTCATTGTAGTGCAGATTTCCTTTGCAAGCTTCCTTGGTTGGCCAAAAAGTGCGAATGCGATTTTTCCTGAATATATTCAGGAAAAAACGCATACCCCCTTTTTGTCCAAGTGCATCATTGTGGACGTTCTGCCTCTTTTCCTATGCTTTCAATGCAATTCCAGTCTACCTCCTGAAATCGGTTTCCTGCAATTCTGCCCCGCTTTCAAGTCCTCTTGGCAGCCTTACTTCAGTATATTTTTGGACGATAGCTGTCCTTTATAACTCTGCAGGTTTGTGAATTACAGTGCCCCTGAGCTCCTTTCTTCAACTCGCTTTCTTGTGACCTGGCCGCAACACCGCAGGATGGCTTCAGGCCCTAATCTGGTTCCGGCACGGCACGCTGAGCCTTTGGTTAATTCCTCTTCCTGGTGCGAAATGAGAGTTAAATTTGCCCGTCCAGACACCTCCAGCTAGTCTCTCATTGGTTCTCGCTATTCCTGTTCATCTTCCGCAGAAATTGCAAACTGGGCCAAACAGGAGGTTAAAGGCGCTGACTCTCCAAGTGGGGAGAGTGTTAGTACAGCGTCTGGAATGTTGCACCCGAGTACCAGAGGAGGAAAACTGAGACATATTTGAACACGTCTCCCGTTCACACGGTTGATCATACTCTGGGTTCCACATGCATGATTTAGCTGAAGGAAGAATCCCTTAAACCTGGAGAGTTGAGATCCGTGGAATGGGTACCATGCAATATGACTTCAAAGGGTCTTCATTTGCTCACCGAACCTCTCCAATCCTATCACTGCTGCGTTTATGCCCCTGTACACACGCTTGATTCTCTTTTGGAGACATAGCAATCCATAGGTTTTAAGATACTTACTAGTCAGGTACATTCTGAGGCGTTTAATATGGGGTGTTGAGTCCATTTCGTTGAGCAAGGAGTAGCTCTTGTCTAGTCCATATTTGGCTTAAGGAACTTTATCTGTGCTCATTTCAATCTCTGGTTTTATGCATCACCCCAACTCACCTTTCCCCTTAAGCAAGCATAAGTTGGTTTTCTAAATTTGAGACCCTGTTCTGTTCTGGAATTCAGTTCCTGTGTAGCCAAGTTTACATTCCGTGTATTAGTGATATCTTATGATGTTTCTTTTTCTGTGTGACTTATTTCAGTGAGAATCATCGTACCTGAATCCACTCATTATGCTGCTACGGGCCTGATGACATAGATTTCATTGCTGAGTGATACTGCATTGTACGTAAGTACCACAAGTTCTTTATCCATTTTTCACTTTCTGTGATATTGAACTTGTACGGTAAACAAGGTTCTTATAAACAGAGGCGTCCCAAACTTTGGGGTGGCTGTGTCTTTTTGATTTTAATTTCCCTAAGCTATAGGACCATAAGTGGAAGTGCCCTAGGCTCTGTTGCTTTGTTTTTTAGATGTTTCAGGAAACAGCATACACTTCTCCCGAGTGTCTGTTGGCAATTTACATCCCGCCCATCAGCATAACAAGGCTCCCAGTTCTCCATGGCCTGTCCTGCCTTTCTGGATTTTACACTTTTTTCAGATGGCCCTTTTGACCGGGGGGAAGTGAGACTTCATTGTAGTGCAGATTTCCTTTGCAAGCTTGCTTGGTTGGCCAAAAAGGGCGTATGCGTTTTTTCCTGAATATATTCAGGAAAAAACGCATACGCCCTTTTTGGCCAAGTGCATCATTGTGGACGTTCTGCCTCTTTACCTATGCTTTCAATGCAATTCCAGTCTACCTCCTGAAATCGGTTTCCTGCAATTCTGCCCCGCTTTCGAGTCCTCTTGGCAGCCTTACTTCAGTATATTTTTGGACGATAGCTGTCATTTATAACTCTGCAGGTTTGTGAATTACAGTGCCCCTGAGCTCCTTTCTTCAACTCGCTTTCTTCTGACCTGGCCGCAACACCGCAGGATGGCTTCAGGCCCTAATCTGGTTCCGGCCCGGCACGCTGAGCCTTTGGTTATTTCCTCTTCCTGGTGGGAAATGAGAGTTAAATTTGCCCGTCCAGACACCTCCAGCTAGTCTCTCATTGGTGTTCCCTATTCCTGTTCATCTTCCGCAGAAATTGCAAACTGGGCCAAACAGGAGGTTAAAGGCGCTGACTCTCCAAGTGGGTAGAGTGTTAGTAAAGCGTCTGGAATGTTGCACCCGAGTACCAGGGGAGGAAAACTGAGACATATTTGAACACGTCTCCCGTTCACATGGTTGATCATACTCTGGGTTCCACATGCATGTTTTAGCTGAAGGAAGAATACCTTAAACCTGGAGAGTTGAGACCCGTTGAATGGGTACCATGCAATATGACTTCAAAGGGTCTTCATTTGCTCACCGAACCTCTCCAATCCTATCACTGCTGCGTTTATGCCCCTGTACACACGCTTGATTCTCTTTTGGAGACATAGCAATCCATAGGTTTTAAGATACTTACTAGTCAGGTACATTCTTAGGCATTTAATATGGGGTGTTGAGTCCATTTCGTTGAGCAAGGAGTAGCTCTTGTCTAGTCCATATTTGGCTTAAGGAACTTTATCTGTGCTCATTTCAATCTCTGGTTTTATGCAGCACCCCAACTCACCTTTCCCCTTAAGCAAGCATAAGTTGGTTTTCTAAATTTGAGACCCTGTTCTGTTCTGGAATTCAGTTCCTGTGTAGCCAAGTTTACATTCCGTGTATTAGTGATATCTTATGATGTTTCTTTTTCTGTGTGACTTATTTCAGTGAGAATCATCGTACCTGAATCCACTCATTATGCTGCTACGGGCCTGATGACATAGATTTCATTGCTGAGTGATACTGCATTGTACGTAAGTACCACAAGTTCTTTATCCATTTTTCACTTTCTGTGATATTGAACTTGTACGGTAAACGAGGTTCTTGTAAACAGAGGCGTCCCAAACTTTGGGGTGGCTGTGTCTTTTTGATTTTAATTTCCCTAAGCTATAGGACCGTAAGTGGAAGTGCCCTAGGCTCTGTTGCTTTGTTTTTTAGATGTTTCCGGAAACACCATACACTTCTCCCGAGTGTCTGTTGGCAATTTACATCCCGCCCATCAGCATAACAAGGCTCCCAGTTCTCCATGGCCTGTCCTGCCTTTCTGGATTTTACACTTTTTTCAGATGGCCCTTTTGACCGGGGGGAAGTGAGACTTCATTGTAGTGCAGATTTCCTTTGCAAGCTTGCTTGGTTGGCCAAAAAGGGCGTATGCGTTTTTTCCTGAATATATTCAGGAAAAAACGCATACGCCCTTTTTGGCCAAGTGCATCATTGTGGACGTTCTGCCTCTTTTCCTATGCTTTCAATGCAATTCCAGTCTACCTCCTGAAATCGGTTTCCTGCAATTCTGCCCCGCTTTCAAGTCCTCTTGGCAGCCTTACTTCAGTATATTTTTGGACGATAGCTGTCATTTATAACTCTGCAGGTTTGTGAATTACAGTGCCCCTGAGCTCCTTTCTTCAACTCGCTTTCTTTTGAGCTGGCCGCAACACCGCAGGATGGCTTCAGGCCCTAATCTGGTTCCGGCACGGCACGCTGAGCCTTTGGTTATTTCCTCTTCCTGGTGGGAAATGAGAGTTAAATTTGCCCGTCCAGACACCTCCAGCTAGTCTCTCATTGGTTCTCCCTATTCCTGTTCATCTTGCGCAGAAATTGCAAACTGGGCCAAACAGGAGGTTAAAGGCGCTGACTCTCCAAGTGGGTAGAGTGTTAGTAAAGCGTCTGGAATGTTGCACCCGAGTACCAGGGGAGGAAAACTGAGACATATTTGAACACGTCTCCCGTTCACATGGTTGATCATACTCTGGGTTCCACATGCATGTTTTAGCTGAAGGAAGAATACCTTAAACCTGGAGAGTTGAGACCCGTGGAATGGGTACCATACAATATGACTTCAAAGGGTCTTCATTTGCTCACCGAACCTCTCCAATCCTATCACTGCTGCGTTTATGCCCCTGTACACACGCTTGATTCTCTTTTGGAGACATAGCAATCCATAGGTTTTAAGATACTTACTAGTCAGGTACATTCTTAGGCGTTTAATATGGGGTGTTGAGTCCATTTCGTTGAGCAAGGAGTAGCTCTTGTCTAGTCCATATTTGGCTTAAGGAACTTTATCTGTGCTCATTTCAATCTCTGGTTTTATGCAGCACCCCAACTCACCTTTCCCCTTAAGCAAGCATAAGTTGGTTTTCTAAATTTGAGACCCTGTTCTGTTCTGGAATTCAGTTCCTGTGTAGCCAAGTTTACATTCCGTGTATTAGTGATATCTTATGATGTTTCTTTTTCTGTGTGACTTATTTCAGTGAGAATCATCGTACCTGAATCCACTCATTATGCTGCTATGGGCCTGATGACATAGATTTCATTGCTGAGTGATATTGCTTTGTAAGTAAATACCACATGTTCTTTATCCATTTTTCACTTTCTGCGATGTTGAACTTGTACTGTAAACGAGGTTCTTGTAAACAGAGGCGTCCCAAACTTTGGGGTGGCTGTGTCTTTTTGATTTTAATTTCCCTAAGCTATAGGACCATAAGTGGAAGTGCCCTAGGCTCTGTTGCTTTGTTTTTTAGATGTTTCAGGAAACACCATACACTTCTCCTGAGTGTCTGTTGGCAATTTACATCCCGCCCATCAGCATAACAAGGCTCCCAGTTCTCCATGGCCTGTCCTGCCTTTCTGGATTTTACACTTTTTTCAGATGGCCCTTTTGACCGGGGGGAAGTGAGACTTCATTGTAGTGCAGATTTCCTTTGCAAGCTTGCTTGGTTGGCCAAAAAGGGCGTATGCGTTTTTTCCTGAATATATTCAGGAAAAAACGCATACGCCCTTTTTGGCCAAGTGCATCATTGTGGACGTTCTGCCTCTTTTCCTATGCTTTCAATGCAATTCCAGTCTACCTCCTGAAATCGGTTTCCTGCAATTCTGCCCCGCTTTCGAGTCCTCTTGGCAGCGTTACTTCAGTATATTTTTGGAGGATAGCTGTCATTTATAACTCTGCAGGTTTGTGAATTACAGTGCCCCTGAGCTCCTTTCTTCAACTGGCTTTCTTGTGACCTGGCCGCAACACCGCAGGATGGCTTCAGGCCCTAATCTGGTTCCGGCACGGCACGCTGAGCCTTTGGTAATTTCCTCTTCCTGGTGGGAAATGAGAGTTAAATTTGCCCGTCCAGACATCTCCAGCTAGTCTCTCATTGGTTCTCCCTATTCCTGTTCATTTTCCGCAGAAATTGCCAACTGGGACAAACAGGAGGTTAAAGGCGCTGACTCTACAAGTGGGGAGAGTGTTAGTAAAGCGTCTGGAATGTTGCACCCGAGTACCAGGGGAGGAAAACTGAGACATATTTGAACACGTCTCCCGTTCACACGGTTGATCATACTCTGGGTTCCACATGCATGTTTTAGCTGAAGGAAGAATACCTTAAACCTGGAGAGTTGAGACCCGTGGAATGGGTACCATGCAATATGACTTCAAAGGGTCTTCATTTGCTCACCGAACCTCTCCAATCCTATCACTGCTGCGTTTATGCCCCTGTACACATGCTTGATTCTCTTTCGGAGACATAGCAATGCATAGGTTTTAAGATACTGACTAGTCAGGTACATTCTTAGGCGTTTAATATGGGGTGTTGAGTCCATTTCGTTGAGCAAGGAGTAGCTCTTTTCTATTCCATATTTGGCTTAAGGAACTTTATCTGTGCTCATTTCAATCTCTGGTTTTATGCAGCACCCCAACTCACCTTTACCCTTAAACAAGCATAAGTTGGTTTTCTAAATTTGAGACCCTGTTCTGTTCTGTAATTCAGTTCCTGTGTAGCCAAGTTTACATTTCGTGTATTACTGATATCTTATGATGTTTCTTTTTCTGTGTGACTTATTTCAGTTAGAATCATCATACCTGAATCCACTCATTGTGCTGCTAAGGGCCTGATGACATAGATTTCATTGCTGAGTGATATTGCTTTGTAAGTAAATACCACAACTTCTTTATCCATTTTTCACTTTCTGCGATGTTGAACTTGTACTGTAAACGAGGTTCTTGTAAACAGAGGCGTCCCAAACTTTGGGGTGGCTGTGTCTGTTTGATTTTAATTTCCCTAAGCTATAGGACCATAAGTGGAAGTGCACTAGGCTCTGTTGCTTTGTTTTTTAGATGTTTCAGGAAACACCATACACTTCTCCCGAGTGTCTGTTGGCAATTTACATCCCGCCCATCAGCATAACAAGGCTCCCAGTTCTCCATGGCCTGTCCTGCCTTTCTGGATGTTACACTTTTTTCAGATGGCCCTTTTGACCGGGGGGAAGTGAGACTTCATTGTAGTGCAGATTTCCTTTGCAAGCTTCCTTGGTTGGCCAAAAAGTGCGAATGCGATTTTTCCTGAATATATTCAGGAAAAAACGCATACCCCCTTTTTGTCCAAGTGCATCATTGTGGACGTTCTGCCTCTTTTCCTATGCTTTCAATGCAATTCCAGTCTACCTCCTGAAATCGGTTTCCTGCAATTCTGCCCCGCTTTCAAGTCCTCTTGGCAGCCTTACTTCAGTATATTTTTGGACGATAGCTGTCCTTTATAACTCTGCAGGTTTGTGAATTACAGTGCCCCTGAGCTCCTTTCTTCAACTCGCTTTCTTGTGACCTGGCCGCAACACCGCAGGATGGCTTCAGGCCCTAATCTGGTTCCGGCACGGCACGCTGAGCCTTTGGTTAATTCCTCTTCCTGGTGCGAAATGAGAGTTAAATTTGCCCGTCCAGACACCTCCAGCTAGTCTCTCATTGGTTCTCGCTATTCCTGTTCATCTTCCGCAGAAATTGCAAACTGGGCCAAACAGGAGGTTAAAGGCGCTGACTCTCCAAGTGGGGAGAGTGTTAGTACAGCGTCTGGAATGTTGCACCCGAGTACCAGAGGAGGAAAACTGAGACATATTTGAACACGTCTCCCGTTCACACGGTTGATCATACTCTGGGTTCCACATGCATGATTTAGCTGAAGGAAGAATCCCTTAAACCTGGAGAGTTGAGATCCGTGGAATGGGTACCATGCAATATGACTTCAAAGGGTCTTCATTTGCTCACCGAACCTCTCCAATCCTATCACTGCTGCGTTTATGCCCCTGTACACACGCTTGATTCTCTTTTGGAGACATAGCAATCCATAGGTTTTAAGATACTTACTAGTCAGGTACATTCTGAGGCGTTTAATATGGGGTGTTGAGTCCATTTCGTTGAGCAAGGAGTAGCTCTTTTCTATTCCATATTTGGCTTAAGGAACTTTATCTGTGCTCATTTCAATCTCTGGTTTTATGCAGCACCCCAACTCACCTTTACCCTTAAACAAGCATAAGTTGGTTTTCTAAATTTGAGACCCTGTTCTGTTCTGTAATTCAGTTCCTGTGTAGCCAAGTTTACATTTCGTGTATTACTGATATCTTATGATGTTTCTTTTTCTGTGTGACTTATTTCAGTTAGAATCATCATACCTGAATCCACTCATTGTGCTGCTAAGGGCCTGATGACATAGATTTCATTGCTGAGTGATATTGCTTTGTAAGTAAATACCACAACTTCTTTATCCATTTTTCACTTTCTGCGATGTTGAACTTGTACTGTAAACGAGGTTCTTGTAAACAGAGGCGTCCCAAACTTTGGGGTGGCTGTGTCTTTTTGATTTTAATTTCCCTAAGCTATAGGACCATAAGTGGAAGTGCCCTAGGCTCTGTTGCTTTGTTTTTTAGATGTTTCAGGAAACACCATACACTTCTCCCGAGTGTCTGTTGGCAATTTACATCCCGCCCATCAGCATAACAAGGCTCCCAGTTCTCCATGGCCTGTCCTGCCTTTCTGGATTTTACACTTTTTTCAGATGGCCCTTTTGACCGGGGGAAAGTGAGACTTCATTGTAGTGCAGATTTCCTTTGCAAGCTTCCTTGGTTGGCCAAAAAGTGCGAATGCGATTTTTCCTGAATATATTCAGGAAAAAACGCATACCCCCTTTTTGTCCAAGTGCATCATTGTGGACGTTCTGCCTCTTTTCCTATGCTTTCAATGCAATTCCAGTCTACCTCCTGAAATCGGTTTCCTGCAATTCTGCCCCGCTTTCAAGTCCTCTTGGCAGCCTTACTTCAGTATATTTTTGGACGAGAGCTGTCATTTATAACTCTGCAGGTTTGTGAATTACAGTGCCCCTGAGCTCCTTTCTTCAACTCGCTTTCTTGTGACCTGGCCGCAACACCGCAGGATGGCTTCAGGCCCTAATCTGGTTCTGGCACGGCACGCTGAGCCTTTGGTTAATTCCTCTTCCTGGTGGGAAATGAGAGTTAAATTTGCCCGTCCAGACACCTCTAGCTAGTCTCTCATTGGTTCTCCCTATTCCTGTTCATCTTCCGCAGAAATTGCAAACTGGGCAAAGCAGTAGGTTAAAGGCGCTGACTCTCCAAGTGGGGAGAGTGTTAGTAAAGCGTCTGGAATGTTGCATCCGAGTACCAGGGGAGGAAAACTGAGACATATTTGAACACGTCTCCCGTTCACATGGTTGATCATACTCTGGGTTCCACATGCATGTTTAAGCTGAACGAAGAATACCTTAAACCTGGAGAGTTGAGACCCGTGGAATGGGTATCATGCAATATGACTTCAAAGGGTCTTCATTTGCTCACCGAACCTCCCCAATCCTATCACTGCTGCGTTTATGCCCCTGTACACATGCTTGATTCTCTTTCGGAGACATAGCAATCCATAGGTTTTAAGATACTTACTAGTCAGGTACATTCTTAGGCGTTTAATATGCGGTGTTGAGTCCATTTCGTTGAGCAAGGAGTAGCTCTTGTCTATTCCATATTTGGTTTAAGGAACTTTATCTGTGCTCATTTCAATCTCTGGTTTTATGCAGCACCCCAACTCACCTTTCCCCTTAAGCAAGCATAAGTTGGTTTTCTAAATTTGAGACCCTGTTCTGTTCTGTAATTCAGTTCCTGTGTAGCCAAGTTTACATTCCGTGTATTAGTGATATCTTATGATGTTTCTTTTTCTGTGTGACTTATTTCAGTTAGAATCATCATACCTGAATCCACTCATTGTGCTGCTGAGGGCCTGATGATATGGATTTCATTGCTGAGTGATATTGCTTTGTAAGTAAATACCACAACTTCTTTATCCATTTTTCACTTTCTGCGATGTTGAAATTTTACTGTAAACGAGTTTCTTGTAAACAGAGGCGTCCCAAACTTTGGGGTGGCTGTGTCTTTTTGATTTTAATTTCCCTAAGCTATAGGACCATAAGTGGAAGTGCCCTAGGCTCTGTTGCTTTGTTTTTTAGATGTTTCAGGAAACACCATACACTTCTCCCGAGTGTCTGTTGGCAATTGACATCCTGCCCATCAGCATAACAAGGCTCCCAGTTCTCCATGGCCTGTCCTGCCTTTCTGGATTTTACACTTTTTTCAGATGGCCCTTTTGACTGGGGGGAAGTGAGACTTCATTGTAGTGAAGATTTCCTTTGCAAGCTTGCTTGGTTGGCCAAAAAGGGCGTATGCGTTTTTTCCTGAATATATTCAGGAAAAAACGCATACGCCCTTTTTGGCCAAGTGCATCATTGTGGACGTTCTGCCTCTTTTCCTATGCTTTCAATGCAATTCCAGTCTACCTCCTGAAATCGGTTTCCTGCAATTCTGCCCCGCTTTCAAGTCCTCTTGGCAGCCTTACTTCAGCATATTTTTGGACGATAGCTGTCATTTATAACTCTGCAGGTTTGTGAATTACAGTGCCCCTGAGCTCCTTTCTTCAACTCGCTTTCTTTTGAGCTGGCCGCAACACCGCAGGATGGCTTCAGGCCCTAATCTGGTTCCGGCACGGCACGCTGAGCCTTTGGTTATTTCCTCTTCCTGGTGGGAAATGAGAGTTAAATTTGCCCGTCCAGACACCTCCAGCTAGTCTCTCATTGGTGTTCCCTATTCCTGTTCATCTTCCACAGAAATTGCAAACTGGGCCAAACAGGAGATTAAAGGGACGGACTCTCCAAGTCGGGAGAGTGTTAGTAAAGCGTCTGGAATGTTGCACCCGAGTACCAGGGTACGAAAACTGAGACATATTTGAACACGTCTCCCGATCACATTGTTGATCATACTCTAGGTTCCACATGCATGTTTTAGCTGAAGGAAGAATACCTTAAACCTGGGTAGTTGAATCCCTTGGAATGGGTACCATGCAATATGACTTCAAAGGGTCTTCATTTGCTCACCGAACCTCTCCAATCCTATCACTGCTGCATTTATGCCCCTGTACACATGCTTGATTCTCTTTTGGAGACATAGCAATCCATAGGTTTTAAGATACTTACTAGTCAGGTACATTCTTAGGCGTTTAATATGGGGTGTTGAGTCCATTTCGTTGAGCAAGGATTAGCTCTTGTCTATTCCATATTTGGTTTAAGGAACTTTATCTGTGCTCATTTCAATCTCTGGTTTTATGCAGCACCCCAACTCACCTTTCCCCTTAAGTAAGCATAAGTTGGTTTTCTAAATTTGAGACCCTGTTCTGTTCTGTAATTCAGTTCCTGTGTAGCCAAGTTTACATTCCGTGTATTACTGATATCTTATGATGTTTCTTTTTCTGTGTGACTTATTTCAGTTAGAATCATCATACCTGAATCCACTCATTGTGCTGCTGAGGGCCTGATGATATAGATTTCATTGCTGAGTGATATTGCTTTGTAAGTAAATACCACAACTTCTTTATCCATTTTTCACTTTCTGCGATGTTGAAATTTTACTGTAAATGAGTTTCTTGTAAACAGAGGCGTCCCAAACTTTGGGGTGGCTGTGTCTTTTTGATTTTAATTTCCCTAAGCTATAGGACCATAAGTGCAAGTGCCCTAGGCTCTGTTGCTTTGTTTTTTAGATGTTTCAGGAAACACCATACACTTCTCCCGAGTGTCTGTTGGCAATTGACATCCCACCCATCAGCATAACAAGGCTCCCATTTCTCCATGGCCTGTCCTGCCTTTCTGGATTTTACACTTTTTTCAGATGGCCCTTTTGACCGGGGGGGAAGTGAGACTTCATTGTAGTGCAGATTTCCTTTGCAAGCTTGCTTGGTTGGCCAAAAATGGCGTATGCGTTTTTTCCTGAATATATTCAGGAAAAAACGCATACGCCCTTTTTGGCCAAGTGCATCATTGTGGACTTTCTGCCTCTTTTCCTATGCTTTCAATGCAATTCCAGTCTACCTCCTGAAATCAGTTTCCTGCAATTCTGCCCTGCTTTCAAGTCCTCTTGGCAGCCTTACTTCAGTATATTTTTGGACGATAGCTGTCATTTATAACTCTGCAGGTTTGTGAATTACAGTGCCTCTGAGCTCCTTTCTTCAACTCGCTTTCTTGTGAGCTGGCCGCAACACCGCAGGATGGCTTCAGGCCCTAATCTGGTTCCGGCACGGCACGCTGAGCCTTTGGTTAATTCCTGTTCCTGGTGGGAAATGAGAGTTAAATTTGCCCGTCCAGACACCTCCAGCTAGTCTCTCATTTGTTCTCGCTATTCCTGTTCATCTTCCGCAGAAATGGCAAACTGGGCCAAACAGGAGTTTAAAGGCACTGACTCTCCAAGTCGGGAGAGTGTTAGTAAAGCGTCTGGAATATTGCACCCGAGTACCAGGGTACGAAAACTGAGACATATTTGAACACGTCTCCCGATCACATGGTTGATCATACTCTAGGTTCCACATGCATGTTTTAGCTGAAGGAAGAATACCTTAAACCGGGGTAGTTGAAACCCTTGGAATGGGTACCATGCAATATGACTTCAAAGGGTCTTCATTTGCTCACCGAACCTCTCCAATCCTATCACTGCTGCGTTTATGACCCTGTACACATGCTTGATTCTCTTTCGGAGACATAGCAATCCATAGGTTTTTAGATACTTAGTAGTCAGGTACATTCTTAGGCGTTTAATATGCAGTGTTGAGTCCATTTTGTTGAGCAAGGAGTAGCTCTTGTCTATTCCATATTTGGCTTAAGGAACTTTATCTGTGCTCATTTCAATCTCTGGTTTTATGCAGCACCCCAACTCACCTTTCCCCTTAAGCAAGCATAAGTTGGTTTTCTAAATTTGAGACCCTGTTCTGTTTTGGAATTCAGTTCCTGTGTAGCCAAGTTTACATTCCGTGTATTAGTGATATCTTATGATGTTTCTTTTTCTGTGTGACTTATTTCAGTTAGAATTATCGTACCTGAATCCACTCATTATGCTGCTACGGGCCTGCTGACATAGATTTCATTGCTGAGTGATACTGCATTGTACGTAAGTACCACAAGTTCTTTATCCATTTTTCACTTTCTGTGATATTGAACTTGTACGGTAAACGAGGTTCTTGTAAACAGAGGCGTCCCAAACTTTGGGGTGGCTGTGTCTTTTTGATTTTAATTTCCCTAAGCTATAGGACCATAAGTGGAAGTGCCCTAGGCTCTGTTGCTTTGTTTTTTAGATGTTTCAGGAAACACCATACACTTCTCCCGAGTGTCTGTTGGCAATTTACATCCCGCCCATCAGCATAACAAGGCTCCCAGTTCTCCATGGCCTGTCCTGCCTTTCTGGATTTTACACTTTTTTCAGATGGCCCTTTTGACCGGGGGGAAGTGAGACTTCATTGTAGTGCAGATTTCCTTTGCAAGCTTGCTTGGTTGGCCAAAAAGGGCGTATGCGTTTTTTCCTGAATATATTCAGGAAAAAACGCATACGCCCTTTTTGGCCAAGTGCATCATTGTGGACGTTCTGCCTCTTTTCCTATGCTTTCAATGCAATTCCAGTCTACCTCCTGAAATCGGTTTCCTGCAATTCTGCCCCGCTTTCAAGTCCTCTTGGCAGCCTTACTTCAGTATATTTTTGGACGATAGCTGTCATTTATAACTCTGCAGGTTTGTGAATTACAGTGCCCCTGAGCTCCTTTCTTCAACTCGCTTTCTTGTGACCTGGCCGCAACACTGCAGGATGGCTTCAGGCCCTAATCTGGTTCCGGCACGGCACGCTGAGCCTTTGGTTAATTCCTCTTCCTGGTGCGAAATGAGAGTTAAATTTGCCCGTCCAGACACCTCCAGCTAGTCTCTCATTGGTTCTCGCTATTCCTGTTCATCTTCCGCAGAAATTGCAAACTGGGCCAAACAGGAGGTTAAAGGGACTGACTCTCCAAGTCGGGAGAGTGTTAGTAAAGCGTGTGGAATGTTGCACCCGAGTACCAGGGTACGAAAACTGAGACATATTTGAACACGTCTCCCGATCACATGGTTGATCATACTCTAGGTTCCACATGCATGTTTTAGCTGAAGGAAGAATACCTTAAACCTGGGTAGTTGAAACCCGTGTAATGGGTACCATGCAATTTGACTTCAAAGGGTCTTCATTTGCTCACCGAACCTCTCCAATCCTATCACTGCTGCGTTTATGCCCCTGTACACACGCTTCATTCGCTTTTGGAGACATAGCAATCCATAGGTTTTAAGATACTTACTAGTCAGGTACATTCTTAGGCGTTTAATATGGGGTGTTGAGTCCATTTCGTTGAGCAAGGAGTAGCTCTTGTCTAGTCCATATTTGGCTTAAGGAACTTTATCTGTGCTCATTTCAATCTCTGGTTTTATGCAGCACCCCAACTCACCTTTCCCCTTAAGAAAGCATAAGTTGGTTTTCTAAATTTGAGACCCTGTTCTGTTTTGGAATTCAGTTCCTGTGTAGCCAAGTTTACATTCCGTGTATTAATGATATCTTATGATGTTTCTTTTTCTGTGTGACTTATTTCAGTTAGAATCATCGTACCTGAATCTACTCATTATGCTGCTACGGGCCTGATGACATAGATTTCATTGCTGAGTGATACTGCATTGTACGTAAGTACCACAATTTCTTTATCCATTTTTCACTTTCTGTGATATTGAACTTGTACGGTAAACGAGGTTCTTGTAAACAGAGGCGTCCCAAACTTTGGGGTGGCTGTGTCTTTTTGATTTTAATTTCCCTAAGCTATAGGACCATAAGTGGAAGTGCCCTAGGCTCTGTTTCTTTGTTTTTTAGATGTTTCCGGAAACACCATACACTTCTCCCGAGTGTCTGTTGGCAATTTACATCCCGCCCATCAGCATAACAAGGCTCCCAGTTCTCCATGGCCTGTCCTGCCTTTCTGGATTTTACACTTTTTTCAGATGGCCCTTTTGACCGGGGGGAAGTGAGACTTCATTGTAGTGCAGATTTCCTTTGCAAGTTTGCTTTGTTGGCCAAAAAGGGCGTATGAGTTTTTTCCTGAATATATTCAGGAAATATATTCAGGAATATATTCAGGAATATATTCAGGAAAAAACGCATACGCCCTTTTTGGCCAAGTGCATCATTGTGGACGTTCTGCCTCTTTTCCTATGCTTTCAATGTAATTCCTGTCTACCTCCTGAAATCGGTTTCCTGCAATTCTGCCCCGTTTTCAAGTCCTTTTGGCAGCCTTACTTCAGTATATTTTTGGACGATAGCTGTCATTTATAACTCTGCAGGTTTGTGAATTACAGTGCCCCTCAGCTCCTTTCTTCAACTCGCTTTCTTTTGAGCTGGCCGCAACACCGCAGGATGGCTTCAGGCCCTAATCTGGTTCCGGCACGGCATGCTGAGCCTTTGGTTATTTCCTCTTCCTGGTGGGAAATGAGAGTTAAATTTGCCCGTCCAGACACCTCCAGCTAGTCTCTCATTGGTTCTCGCTATTCCTGTTCATCTTCCGCAGAAATTGCAAACTGGGCCAAACAGGAGGTTAAAGGCGCTGACTCTCCAAGTGGGGAGAGTGTTAGTAAAGCGTCTGGAATGTTGCACCCGAGTACCAGGGGAGGAAAACTGAGACATATTTGAACACGTCTCCCATTCACACGGTTGATCATATTCTGGGTTCCACATGCATGTTTTAGCTGAAGGAAGAATACCTTAAACCTGGAGAGTTGAGACCCGTGGAATGGGTACCATGCAATATGACTTCAAAGGGTCTTCATTTGCTCACCGAACCTCTCCAATCCTATCACTGCTGCGTTTATGCCCCTGTACACACGGTTGATTCTCTTTTGGAGACATAGCGATCCATAGGTTTTAAGATACTTACTAGTCAGGTACATTCTTAGGCGTTTAATATGGGGTGTTGAGTCAATTTCGTTGAGCAAGGAGTAGCTCTTGTCTATTCCATATTTGGCTTTAGGAACTTTATCTGTGCTCATTTCAATCTCTGGTTTAATGCAGCACCCCAACTCACCTTTACCCTTAAGCAAGCATAAGTTGGTTTTCTAAATTTGAGACCCTGTTCTGTTTTGGAATTCAGTTCCTGTGTAGCCAAGTTTACATTCCGTGTATTAGTGACATCTTATGATGTTTCTTTTTCTGTGTGACTTATTTCAGTTAGAATCATCGTACCTGAATCCACTCATTATGCTGCTACGGGCCTGATGACATAGATTTTATTGCTGAGTGATACTGCATTGTACGTAAGTACCACAAGTTATTTATCCATTTTTCACTTTCTGTGATATTGAACTTGTACGGTAAACGAGGTTCTTGTAAACAGAGGCGTCCCAAACTTTGGGGTGGCTGTGTCTTTTTGATTTTAATTTCCCTAAGCTATAGGACCATAAGTGGAAGTGCCCTAGGCTCTGTTGCTTTGTTTGTTAGATGTTTCAGGAAACACCATACACTTCTCCCGAGTGTCTGTTAGCAATTTACATCCCGCCCATCACAATAACAAGGCTCCCAGTTCTCCATGGCCTGTCCTGCCTTTCTGGATTTTACACTTTTTTCAGATGGCCCTTTTGACCGGGGGGAAGTGAGACTTCATTGTAGTGCAGATTTCCTTTGCAAGCTTGCTTGGTTGGCCAAAAAGGGCGTATGCGTTTTTTCCTGAATATATTCAGGAAAAAACGCATACGCCCTTTTTGGCCAAGTGCATCATTGTGGACGTTCTGCCTCTTTTCCTATGCTTTCAATGCAATTCCAGTCTACCTCCTGAAATCGCTTTCTTGCAATTCTTCCCGTTTTCAAGTCCTCTTGGCAGCCTTACTTCAGTATATTTTTGGACGATAGCTGTCATTTATAACTCTGCAAGTTTGTGAATTACAGTGACCCTGAGCTCCTTTCTTCAACTCGCTTTCTTTTGAGCTGGCCGCAACACCGCAGGGTGGCTTCAGGCCCTAATCTTGTTCAGGCATGGCACACTGAGCCTTTGGTTATTTCCTCTTCCTGGTGGGAAATGAGAGTTAAATTTGCCCGTCCAGAGACCTCCAGCTAGTCTCTCATTGGTTCTCGCTATTCCTGTTCATCTTCCGCAGAAATTGCAAACTGGGCCAAACAGGAGGTTAAAGGCGCTGACTCTCCAAGTGGGGAGAGTGTTAGTAAAGCGTCTGGAATGTTGCACCCGAGTACCAGGGGGGGAAAACTAAGACATATTTGAAAACGTCTCCCATTCACACAGTTGATCATACTCTGGGTTCCACATGCATGTTTTAGCTGAAGGAAGAATACCTTAAACCTGGAGAGTTGAGACCCGTGTAATGGGTACCATGCAATATGACTTCAAAGGGTCTTCATTTGCTCACCGAACCTCTCCAATCCTATCACTGCTGCGTTTATGCCCCTGTACACTCACTTGATTCTCTTTTGAGAGATAGCAATCCATAGGTTTTAAGATACTTACTAGTCAGGTACATTCTTAGGCGTTTAATATGGGGTGTTGAGTCCATTTCGTTGAGCAAGGAGTAGCTCTTGTCTATTCCATATTTGGCTTAAGGAAATTTATCTGTGCTCATTTCAATCTCTGGTTTTATGCAGCACCCCAACTCACCTTTCCCCTTAAGCAAGCATAAGTTGGTTTTCTAAATTTGAGACCCTGTTCTGTTCTGTAATTCAGTTCCTGTGTAGCCAAGTTTACATTCCGTGTATTAGTGATATCTTATGATGTTTCTTTTTCTGTGTGACTTATTTCAGTTAGAATCATCGTACCTGAATCCACTCATTATGCTGCTATGGGCCTGCTGACGTAGATTTCATTGCTGAGTGATACTGCATTGTACGTAAGTACCACAAGTTCCTTATCCATTTTTCACTTTCTGTGATATTGAACTTGTACGGTAAACGAGGTTCTTGTAAACAGAAGCGTCCCAAACTTTGGGGTGGCTGTGTCTTTTTGATTTTAATTTCCCTAAGCTATAGGACCCTAAGTGGAAGTGCCCTAGGCTCTGTTGCTTTGTTTTTTAGATGTTTCAGGAAACACCATACACTTCTCCCGAGTGTCTGTTGGCAATTTACATCCCGCCCATCAGCATAACAAGGCTCCCAGTTCTCCATGGCCTGTCCTGCCTTTCTGGATTTTACACTTTTTTCAGATGGCCCTTTTGACCGGGGGGAAGTGAGACTTCATTGTAGTGCAGATTTCCTTTGCAAGCTTGCTTGGTTGGCCAAAAAGGGCGTATGCGTTTTTTCCTGAATATATTCAGGAAAAAATGCATACGCCATTTTTGGCCAAGTGCGTCATTGTGGACATTCTGCCTCTTTTCCTATGCTTTCAATGCAATTCCAGTCTACCTCCTGAAATCGGTTTCCTGCAATTCTGCCCCGCTTTCAAGACCTCTTGGCAGCCTTACTTCAGTATATTTTTGGACGATAGCTGTCATTTATACCTCTGCAGGTTTGTGAATTACAGTGCCCCTGAGCTACTTTCTTCAACTCGCTTTCTTGTGACCTGGCCGCAACACCGCAGGATGGCTTCAGGCCCTAATCTGGTTCCGGCACGGCACGCTGAGCCTTTGGTTAATTCCTTTTCCTGGTGGGAAATGAGAGTTAAATTTGCCCGTCCAGACACCTCCAGCTAGTCTCTCATTGGTTCTCGCTATTCCTGTTCATCTTCCGCAGAAATTGCAAACTGGGCCAAACAGGAGGTTAAAGGGACTGACTCTCCAAGTCGGGAGAGTGTTAGTAAAGCGTCTGGAATGTTGCACCCGAGAATCAGGGTACGAAAACTGAGACATATTTGAACACGTCTCCCGATCACATGGTTGATCATACTCTAGGTTCCACATGCATGTTTTAGCTGAAGGAAGAATACCTTAAACCTGGGTAGTTGAAACCCGTGGAATGGGTACCATGCAATATGACTTCAAAGGGTCTTCATTTGCTCACCGAACCTCTCCAATCCTATCACTGCTGCGTTTATGCCCCTGTACACACGCTTGATTCTCTTTCGGAGACATAGCAATCCATAGGTTTGAAGATACTTCCTAGTCAGGTACATTCTTAGGCTTTTAATATGCGGTGTTGAGTCCATTTCGTTGAGCAAGGAGTAGCTCTTGTCTATTCCATATTTGGCTTAAGGAACTTTATCTGTGCTCATTTCAATCTCTGGTTTTATGCAGCACCCCAACTCACCTTTCCCCTTAAGCAAGCATAAGTTGGTTTTCTAAATTTGAGACCCTGTTCTGTTCTGTAATTCAGTTCCTGTGTAGCCAAGTTTACATTCCGTGTATTACTGATATCTTATGATGTTTCTTTTTCTGTGTGACTTATTTCAGTTAGAATCATCATACCTGAATCCACTCATTGTGCTGCTACGGGCCTGATGACATAGATTTCATTGCTGAGTGATATTGCTTTGTAAGTAAATACCACATGTTCTTTATCCATTTTTCACTTTCTGCGATGTTGAACTTGTACTGTAAACGAGGTTCTTGTAAACAGAGGCGTCCCAAACTTTGGGGTGGCTGTGTCTTTTTGATTTTAATTTCCCTAAGCTATAGGACCATAAGTGGAAGTGCCCTAGGCTCTGTTGCTTTGTTTTTTAGATGTTTCAGGAAACACCATACACTTCTCCCGAGTGTCTGTTGGCAATTTACATCCCGCCCATCAGCATAACAAGGCTCCCAGTTCTCCATGGCCTGTCCTGCCTTTCTGGATTTTACACTTTTTTCAGATGGCCCTTTTGACCGGGGGGAAGTGAGACTTCATTGTAGTGCAGATTTCCTTTGCAAGCTTGCTTGGTTGGCCAAAAAGGGCGTATGCGTTTTTTCCTGAATATATTCAGGAAAAAACGCATACGCCCTTTTTGGCCAAGTGCATCATTGTGGACGTTCTGCCTCTTTTCTTATGCTTTCAATGCAATTCCAGTCTACCTCCTGAAATCCGTTTCCTGCAATTCTGCCCCGCTTTCAAGTCCTCTTGGCAGCCTTACTTCAGTATATTTTTGGACGATAGCTGTCATTTATAACTCTGCAGGTTTGTGAATTACAGTGCCCCTGAGCTCCTTTCTTCAACTTGCTTTCATTTGAGCTGGCCGCAACACCGCAGGATGGCTTCAGGCCCTAATCTGGTTCCGGCACGGCACTCTGAGCCTTTGGTTATTTCCTCTTCCTGGTGGGAAATGAGAGTTAAATTTGCCCGTCCAGACACCTCCAGCTAGTCTCTCATTGGTTCTCCCTATTCCTGTTCATCTTCCGCAGAAATTGCAAACAGGGCCAAACAGGAGGTTAAAGGCGCTGACTCTCCAAGTGGGGAGAGTGTTAGTAAAGCGTGTGGAATGTTGCACCCGAGTACCAGGGTACGAAAACTGAGACATATTTGAACACGTCTCCCGATCACATGGTTGATCATACTCTAGGTTCCACATGCATGTTTTAGCTGAAGGAAGAATACCTTAAACCTGGGTAGTTGAAACCCGTGTAATGGGTACCATGCAATTTGACTTCAAAGGGTCTTCATTTGCTCACCGAACCTCTCCAATCCTATCACTGCTGCGTTTATGCCCCTGTACACACGCTTCATTCGCTTTTGGAGACATAGCAATCCATAGGTTTTAAGATACTTACTAGTCAGGTACATTCTTAGGCGTTTAATATGGGGTGTTGAGTCCATTTCGTTGAGCAAGGAGTAGCTCTTGTCTAGTCCATATTTGGCTTAAGGAACTTTATCTGTGCTCATTTCAATCTCTGGTTTTATGCAGCACCCCAACTCACCTTTCCCCTTAAGAAAGCATAAGTTGGTTTTCTAAATTTGAGACCCTGTTCTGTTTTGGAATTCAGTTCCTGTGTAGCCAAGTTTACATTCCGTGTATTAATGATATCTTATGATGTTTCTTTTTCTGTGTGACTTATTTCAGTTAGAATCATCGTACCTGAATCTACTCATTATGCTGCTACGGGCCTGATGACATAGATTTCATTGCTGAGTGATACTGCATTGTACGTAAGTACCACAATTTCTTTATCCATTTTTCACTTTCTGTGATATTGAACTTGTACGGTAAACGAGGTTCTTGTAAACAGAGGCGTCCCAAACTTTGGGGTGGCTGTGTCTTTTTGATTTTAATTTCCCTAAGCTATAGGACCATAAGTGGAAGTGCCCTAGGCTCTGTTTCTTTGTTTTTTAGATGTTTCCGGAAACACCATACACTTCTCCCGAGTGTCTGTTGGCAATTTACATCCCGCCCATCAGCATAACAAGGCTCCCAGTTCTCCATGGCCTGTCCTGCCTTTCTGGATTTTACACTTTTTTCAGATGGCCCTTTTGACCGGGGGGAAGTGAGACTTCATTGTAGTGCAGATTTCCTTTGCAAGTTTGCTTTGTTGGCCAAAAAGGGCGTATGAGTTTTTTCCTGAATATATTCAGGAAATATATTCAGGAATATATTCAGGAATATATTCAGGAAAAAACGCATACGCCCTTTTTGGCCAAGTGCATCATTGTGGACGTTCTGCCTCTTTTCCTATGCTTTCAATGTAATTCCTGTCTACCTCCTGAAATCGGTTTCCTGCAATTCTGCCCCGTTTTCAAGTCCTTTTGGCAGCCTTACTTCAGTATATTTTTGGACGATAGCTGTCATTTATAACTCTGCAGGTTTGTGAATTACAGTGCCCCTCAGCTCCTTTCTTCAACTCGCTTTCTTTTGAGCTGGCCGCAACACCGCAGGATGGCTTCAGGCCCTAATCTGGTTCCGGCACGGCATGCTGAGCCTTTGGTTATTTCCTCTTCCTGGTGGGAAATGAGAGTTAAATTTGCCCGTCCAGACACCTCCAGCTAGTCTCTCATTGGTTCTCGCTATTCCTGTTCATCTTCCGCAGAAATTGCAAACTGGGCCAAACAGGAGGTTAAAGGCGCTGACTCTCCAAGTGGGGAGAGTGTTAGTAAAGCGTCTGGAATGTTGCACCCGAGTACCAGGGGAGGAAAACTGAGACATATTTGAACACGTCTCCCATTCACACGGTTGATCATATTCTGGGTTCCACATGCATGTTTTAGCTGAAGGAAGAATACCTTAAACCTGGAGAGTTGAGACCCGTGGAATGGGTACCATGCAATATGACTTCAAAGGGTCTTCATTTGCTCACCGAACCTCTCCAATCCTATCACTGCTGCGTTTATGCCCCTGTACACACGGTTGATTCTCTTTTGGAGACATAGCGATCCATAGGTTTTAAGATACTTACTAGTCAGGTACATTCTTAGGCGTTTAATATGGGGTGTTGAGTCAATTTCGTTGAGCAAGGAGTAGCTCTTGTCTATTCCATATTTGGCTTTAGGAACTTTATCTGTGCTCATTTCAATCTCTGGTTTAATGCAGCACCCCAACTCACCTTTACCCTTAAGCAAGCATAAGTTGGTTTTCTAAATTTGAGACCCTGTTCTGTTTTGGAATTCAGTTCCTGTGTAGCCATGTTTACATTCCGTGTATTAGTGACATCTTATGATGTTTCTTTTTCTGTGTGACTTATTTCAGTTAGAATCATCGTACCTGAATCCACTCATTATGCTGCTACGGGCCTGATGACATAGATTTTATTGCTGAGTGATACTGCATTGTACGTAAGTACCACAAGTTATTTATCCATTTTTCACTTTCTGTGATATTGAACTTGTACGGTAAACGAGGTTCTTGTAAACAGAGGCGTCCCAAACTTTGGGGTGGCTGTGTCTTTTTGATTTTAATTTCCCTAAGCTATAGGACCATAAGTGGAAGTGCCCTAGGCTCTGTTGCTTTGTTTGTTAGATGTTTCAGGAAACACCATACACTTCTCCCGAGTGTCTGTTAGCAATTTACATCCCGCCCATCACAATAACAAGGCTCCCAGTTCTCCATGGCCTGTTCTGCCTTTCTGGATTTTACACTTTTTTCAGATGGCCCTTTTGACCGGGGGGAAGTGAGACTTCATTGTAGTGCAGATTTCCTTTGCAAGCTTGCTTGGTTGGCCAAAAAGGGCGTATGCGTTTTTTCCTGAATATATTCAGGAAAAAACGCATACGCCCTTTTTGGCCAAGTGCATCATTGTGGACGTTCTGCCTCTTTTCCTATGCTTTCAATGCAATTCCAGTCTACCTCCTGAAATCGCTTTCTTGCAATTCTTCCCCGTTTTCAAGTCCTCTTGGCAGCCTTACTTCAGTATATTTTTGGACGATAGCTGTCATTTATAACTCTGCAAGTTTGTGAATTACAGTGACCCTGAGCTCCTTTCTTCAACTCGCTTTCTTTTGAGCTGGCCGCAACACCGCAGGGTGGCTTCAGGCCCTAATCTTGTTCAGGCATGGCACACTGAGCCTTTGGTTATTTCCTCTTCCTGGTGGGAAATGAGAGTTAAATTTGCCCGTCCAGAGACCTCCAGCTAGTCTCTCATTGGTTCTCGCTATTCCTGTTCATCTTCCGCAGAAATTGCAAACTGGGCCAAACAGGAGGTTAAAGGCGCTGACTCTCCAAGTGGGGAGAGTGTTAGTAAAGCGTCTGGAATGTTGCACCCGAGTACCAGGGGGGGAAAACTAAGACATATTTGAAAACGTCTCCCATTCACACAGTTGATCATACTCTGGGTTCCACATGCATGTTTTAGCTGAAGGAAGAATACCTTAAACCTGGAGAGTTGAGACCCGTGTAATGGGTACCATGCAATATGACTTCAAAGGGTCTTCATTTGCTCACCGAACCTCTCCAATCCTATCACTGCTGCGTTTATGCCCCTGTACACTCACTTGATTCTCTTTTGAGAGATAGCAATCCATAGGTTTTAAGATACTTACTAGTCAGGTACATTCTTAGGCGTTTAATATGGGGTGTTGAGTCCATTTCGTTGAGCAAGGAGTAGCTCTTGTCTATTCCATATTTGGCTTAAGGAAATTTATCTGTGCTCATTTCAATCTCTGGTTTTATGCAGCACCCCAACTCACCTTTCCCCTTAAGCAAGCATAAGTTGGTTTTCTAAATTTGAGACCCTGTTCTGTTCTGTAATTCAGTTCCTGTGTAGCCAAGTTTACATTCCGTGTATTAGTGATATCTTATGATGTTTCTTTTTCTGTGTGACTTATTTCAGTTAGAATCATCGTACCTGAATCCACTCATTATGCTGCTATGGGCCTGCTGACGTAGATTTCATTGCTGAGTGATACTGCATTGTACGTAAGTACCACAAGTTCCTTATCCATTTTTCACTTTCTGTGATATTGAACTTGTACGGTAAACGAGGTTCTTGTAAACAGAAGCGTCCCAAACTTTGGGGTGGCTGTGTCTTTTTGATTTTAATTTCCCTAAGCTATAGGACCCTAAGTGGAAGTGCCCTAGGCTCTGTTGCTTTGTTTTTTAGATGTTTCAGGAAACACCATACACTTCTCCCGAGTGTCTGTTGGCAATTTACATCCCGCCCATCAGCATAACAAGGCTCCCAGTTCTCCATGGCCTGTCCTGCCTTTCTGGATTTTACACTTTTTTCAGATGGCCCTTTTGACCGGGGGGAAGTGAGACTTCATTGTAGTGCAGATTTCCTTTGCAAGCTTGCTTGGTTGGCCAAAAAGGGCGTATGCGTTTTTTCCTGAATATATTCAGGAAAAAATGCATACGCCATTTTTGGCCAAGTGCGTCATTGTGGACATTCTGCCTCTTTTCCTATGCTTTCAATGCAATTCCAGTCTACCTCCTGAAATCGGTTTCCTCCAATTCTGCCCCGCTTTCAAGACCTCTTGGCAGCCTTACTTCAGTATATTTTTGGACGATAGCTGTCATTTATACCTCTGCAGGTTTGTGAATTACAGTGCCCCTGAGCTACTTTCTTCAACTCGCTTTCTTGTGACCTGGCCGCAACACCGCAGGATGGCTTCAGGCCCTAATCTGGTTCCGGCACGGCACGCTGAGCCTTTGGTTAATTCCTTTTCCTGGTGGGAAATGAGAGTTAAATTTGCCCGTCCAGACACCTCCAGCTAGTCTCTCATTGGTTCTCGCTATTCCTGTTCATCTTCCGCAGAAATTGCAAACTGGGCCAAACAGGAGGTTAAAGGGACTGACTCTCCAAGTCGGGAGAGTGTTAGTAAAGCGTCTGGAATGTTGCACCCGAGAATCAGGGTACGAAAACTGAGACATATTTGAACACGTCTCCCGATCACATGGTTGATCATACTCTAGGTTCCACATGCATGTTTTAGCTGAAGGAAGAATACCTTAAACCTGGGTAGTTGAAACCCGTGGAATGGGTACCATGCAATATGACTTCAAAGGGTCTTCATTTGCTCACCGAACCTCTCCAATCCTATCACTGCTGCGTTTATGCCCCTGTACACACGCTTGATTCTCTTTCGGAGACATAGCAATCCATAGGTTTGAAGATACTTCCTAGTCAGGTACATTCTTAGGCTTTTAATATGCGGTGTTGAGTCCATTTCGTTGAGCAAGGAGTAGCTCTTGTCTATTCCATATTTGGCTTAAGGAACTTTATCTGTGCTCATTTCAATCTCTGGTTTTATGCAGCACCCCAACTCACCTTTCCCCTTAAGCAAGCATAAGTTGGTTTTCTAAATTTGAGACCCTGTTCTGTTCTGTAATTCAGTTCCTGTGTAGCCAAGTTTACATTCCGTGTATTACTGATATCTTATGATGTTTCTTTTTCTGTGTGACTTATTTCAGTTAGAATCATCATACCTGAATCCACTCATTGTGCTGCTACGGGCCTGATGACATAGATTTCATTGCTGAGTGATATTGCTTTGTAAGTAAATACCACATGTTCTTTATCCATTTTTCACTTTCTGCGATGTTGAACTTGTACTGTAAACGAGGTTCTTGTAAACAGAGGCGTCCCAAACTTTGGGGTGGCTGTGTCTTTTTGATTTTAATTTCCCTAAGCTATAGGACCATAAGTGGAAGTGCCCTAGGCTCTGTTGCTTTGTTTTTTAGATGTTTCAGGAAACACCATACACTTCTCCCGAGTGTCTGTTGGCAATTTACATCCCGCCCATCAGCATAACAAGGCTCCCAGTTCTCCATGGCCTGTCCTGCCTTTCTGGATTTTACACTTTTTTCAGATGGCCCTTTTGACCGGGGGGAAGTGAGACTTCATTGTAGTGCAGATTTCCTTTGCAAGCTTGCTTGGTTGGCCAAAAAGGGCGTATGCGTTTTTTCCTGAATATATTCAGGAAAAAACGCATACGCCCTTTTTGGCCAAGTGCATCATTGTGGACGTTCTGCCTCTTTTCTTATGCTTTCAATGCAATTCCAGTCTACCTCCTGAAATCCGTTTCCTGCAATTCTGCCCCGCTTTCAAGTCCTCTTGGCAGCCTTACTTCAGTATATTTTTGGACGATAGCTGTCATTTATAACTCTGCAGGTTTGTGAATTACAGTGCCCCTGAGCTCCTTTCTTCAACTTGCTTTCATTTGAGCTGGCCGCAACACCGCAGGATGGCTTCAGGCCCTAATCTGGTTCCGGCACGGCACTCTGAGCCTTTGGTTATTTCCTCTTCCTGGTGGGAAATGAGAGTTAAATTTGCCCGTCCAGACAGCTCCAGCTAGTCTCTCATTGGTTCTCCCTATTCCTGTTCATCTTCCGCAGAAATTGCAAACAGGGCCAAACAGGAGGTTAAAGGCGCTGACTCTCCAAGTGGGGAGAGTGTTAGTAAAGCGTGTGGAATGTTGCACCCGAGTACCAGGGGAGGAAAACTGAGACATATTTGAACACGTCTCCCGTTCACACGGTTGATCATACTCTGGGTTCCACATGCATGTTTTAGCTGAAAGAAGAATACCTTAAACCTGGAGAGTTGAGACCCGTGGAATGGGTACCATGCAATATGACTTCAAAGGGTCTTCATTTGCTCACCGAACCTCTCCAATCCTATCACTGCTGCGTTTATGCCCCTGTACACACGCTTGATTCTCTTTTGGAGACATAGCAATCCATAGGTTTTAAGATACTTACTAGTCAGGTACATTCTTAGGCGTTTAATATGCGGTGTTGAGTCCATTTCGTTGAGCAAGGAGTAGCTCTTGTCTATTCCATATTTGGCTTAAGGAACTTTATCTGTGCTCATTTCAATCTCTGGTTTTATGCAGCACCCCAACTCTCCTTTCCCCTTAAGCAAGCATAAGTTGGTTTTCTAAATTTGAGACCCTCTTCTGTTCTGTAATTCAGTTCCTGTGTAGCCAAGTTTACATTCCGTGTATTACTGATATCTTATGATGTTTCTTTTTCTGTGTGACTTATTTCAGTTAGAATCATCGTACCTGAATCCACTCATTATGCTGCTACGGGCCTGATGACATAGATTTCATTGCTGAGTGATACTGCATTGTACATAAGTACCACAATTTCTTTATCCATTTTTCACTTTCTGTGATACTGAACTAGTACGGTAAACGAGGTTCTTGTAAACAGAGGCGTCCCAAACTTTGGGGTGGCTGTGTCTTTTTGATTTTAATTTCCCTAAGCTATAGGACCATAAGTGGAAGTGCCCTAGGCTCTGTTGCTTTGTTTTTTAGATGTTTCAGGAAACACCATACACTTCTCCCGAGTGTCTGTTGGCAATTTACATCCCGCCCATCAGCATAACAAGGCTCCCAGTTCTCCATGGCCTGTCCTGCCTTTCTGGATTTTACACTTTTTTCAGATGGCCCTTTTGACCGGGGGGAAGTGAGACTTCATTGTAGTGCAGATTTCCTTTGCAAGCTTGCTTGGTTGGCCAAAAAGGGCGTATGCGTTTTTTCCTGAATATTCAGGAAAAAACGCATACGCCCTTTTTGGCCAAGTGCATCATTGTGGACGTTCTGCCTCTTTTCCTATGCTTTCAATGCAATTCCAGTCTACCTCCTGAAATCGGTTTCCTGCAATTCTGCCCCGCTTTCAAGTCCTCTTGGCAGCCTTACTTCAGTATATTTTTGGACGATAGCTGTCATTTATAACTCTGCAGGTTTGTGAATTACAGTGCCCCTGAGCTCCTTTCTTCAACTCGCTTTCTTTTGAGCTGGCCGCAACACCGCAGGATGGCTTCAGGCCCTAATCTGGTTCCGGCACGGCACGCTGAGCCTTTGGTTATTTCCTCTTCCTGGTGGGAAATGAGAGTTAAATTTGCCCGTCCAGACACCTCCAGCTAGTCTCTCATTGGTTCTCCCTATTCCTGTTCATCTTCCGCAGAAATTGCAAACAGGGCCAAACAGGAGGTTAAAGGCGCTGACTCTCCAAGTAGGGAGAGTGTTAGTAAAGCGTGTGGAATGTTGCACCCGAGTACCAGGGGAGGAAAACTGAGACATATTTGAACACGTCTCCCGTTCACACGGTTGATCATACTCTGGGTTCCACATGCATGTTTTAGCTGAAAGAAGAATACCTTAAACCTGGAGAGTTGAGACCCGTGGAATGGGTACCATGCAATATGACTTCAAAGGGTCTTCATTTGCTCACCGAACCTCTCCAATCCTATCACTGCTGCGTTTATGTCCCTGTACACACGCTTGATTCTCTTTTGGAGACATAGCAATCCATAGGTTTTAAGATACTTACTAGTCAGGTACATTCTTAGGCGTTTAATATGGGGTGTTGAGTCCATTTCGTTGAGCAAGGAGTAGCTCTTGTCTATTCCATATTTGGCTTAAGGAACTTTATCTGTGCTCATTTCAATCTCTGGTTTTATGCAGCACCCCAACTCACCTTTCCCCTTAAGCAAGCATAAGTTGGTTTTCTAAATTTGAGACCCTGTTCTGTTTTGGAATTCAGTTCCTGTGTAGCCAAGTTTACATTCCGTGTATTAGTGATATCTTATGATGTTTCTTTTTCTGTGTGACTTATTGCAGTTAGAATCATCGTACCTGAATCCACTCATTATGCTGCTATGGGCCAGATGACATAGATTTCATTGCTGAGTGATACTGCATTGTACGTAAGTACCACAAGTTCTTTATCCATTTTTCACTTTCTGTGATATTGAACTTGTATGGTAAACGAGGTTCTTGTAAACAGAGGCGTCCCAAACTTTGGGGTGGCTGTGTCTTTTTGATTTTAATTTCCCTAAGCTATAGGACCATAAGTGGAAGTGCCCTAGGCTCTGTTGCTTTGTTTTTTAGATGTTTCAGGAAACACCATACACTTCTCCCGAGTGTCTGTTGGCAATTTACATCCCGCCCATCAGCATAACAAGGCTCCCAGTTCTCCATGGCCTGTCCTGCCTTTCTGGATTTTACACTTTTTTCAGATGGCCCTTTTGACCGGGAGGAAGTGAGACTTCATTGTAGTGCAGATTTCCTTTGCAAGCTTGCTTGGTTGGCCAAAAAGTGCGTATGCGTTTTTTCCTGATTCAGGAAAAAACGCATACGCCCTTTTTGGCCAAGTGCATCATTGTGGACGTTCTGCCTCATTTCCTATGCTTTCAATGCAATTCCAGTCTACCTCCTGAAATCGGTTTCCTGCAATTCTGCCCCGCTTTCAAGTCCTCTTGGCAGCCTTACTTCAGTATATTTTTGGACGATAGCTGTCATTTATAACTCTGCAGGTTTGTGAATTACAGTGCCCCTGAGCTCCTTTCTTCAACTGGCTTTCTTGTGACCTGGCCGCAACACCGCAGGATGGCTTCAGGCCCTAATCTGGTTCCGGCATGGCACGCTGAGCCTTTGGTTAATTCCTCTTCCTGGTGGGAAATGAGAGTTAAATTTGCCCGTCCAGACACCTCCAGCTAGTCTCTCATTGGTTCTCCCTATTCCTGTTCATCTTCCGCAGAAATTGCAAACTGGGCCAAACAGGAGGTTAAAGGGACTGACTCTCCAAGTCGGGAGAGTGTTAGTAAAGCGTGTGGAATGTTGCACCCGAGTACCAGGGTACGAAAACTGAGACATATTTGAACACGTCTCCCGATCACATGGTTGATCATACTCTAGGTTCCACATGCATGTTTTAGCTGAAGGAAGAATACCTTAAACATGGGTAGTTGAAACCCGTGGAATGGGTACCATGCAATATGACTTCAAAGGGTCTTCATTTGCTCACCGAACCTCTCCAATCCTATCACTGCTGCGTTTATGCCCCTGTACACACGCTTGATTCTCTTTCGGAGACATAGCAATCCATAGGTTTGAAGATACTTCCTAGTCAGGTACATTCTTAGGCTTTTAATATGCGGTGTTGAGTCCATTTCGTTGAGCAAGGAGTAGCTCTTGTCTATTCCATATTTGGCTTAAGGAACTTTATCTGTGCTCATTTCAATCTCTGGTTTTATGCAGCACCCCAACTCACCTTTCCCCTTAAGCAAGCATAAGTTGGTTTTCTAAATTTGAGACCCTGTTCTGTTTTGGAATTCAGTTCCTGTGTAGCCAAGTTTACATTCCGTGTATTACTGATATCTTATGATGTTTCATTTTCTGTGTGACTTATTTCAGTTAGAATCATCATACCTGAATCCACTCATTGTGCTGCTACGGGCCTGATGACATAGATTTCATTGCTGAGTGATATTGCTTTGTAAGTAAATACCACATGTTCTTTATCCATTTTTCACTTTCTGCGATGTTGAACTTGTACTGTAAACGAGGTTCTTGTAAACAGAGGCGTCCCAAACTTTGGGGTGGCTGTGTCTTTTTGATTTTAATTTCCCTAAGTTATAGGACCATAAGTGGAAGTGCCCTAGGCTCTGTTGCTTTGTTTTTTAGATGTTTCAGGAAACACCATACACTTCTCCTGAGTGTCTGTTGGCAATTTACATCCCGCCCATCAGCATAACAAGGCTCCCAGTTCTCCATGGCCTGTCCTGCCTTTCTGGATTTTACACTTTTTTTCAGATGGCCCTTTTGACCGGGGGGAAGTGAGACTTCATTGTAGTGCAGATTTCCTTTGCAAGCTTGCTTGGTTGGCCAAAAAGGGCGTATGCGTTTTTTCCTGAATATATTCAGGAAAAAACGCATACGCCCTTTTTGGCCAAGTGCATCATTGTGGACGTTCTGCCTCTTTTCCTATGCTTTCAATGCAATTCCAGTCTACCTCCTGAAATCGGTTTCCTGCAATTCTGCCCCGCTTTCAAGTCCTCTTGGCAGCCTTACTTCAGTATATTTTTGGACGATAGCTGTCATTTATAACTCTGCAGGTTTGTGAATTACAGTGCCCCTGAGCTCCTTTTTTCAACTGGCTTTCTTGTGACGTGGCCGCAGCACCGCAGGATGGCTTCAGGCCCTAATCTGGTTCCGGCACGGCACGCTGAGCCTTTGGTTATTTCCTCTTCCAGGTGGGAAATGAGAGTTAAATTTGCCCGTCCAGACACCTCCAGCTAGTCTCTCATTGGTTCTCCCTATTCCTGTTCATCTTCCGCAGAAATTGCAAACTGGGCCAAACAGGAGGTTAAAGGGACTGACTCTCCAAGTCGGGAGAGTGTTAGTAAAGCGTCTGGAATGTTGCACCTGAGTACCAGGGGAGGAAAACTGAGACATATTTGAACACGTCTCCCGTTCACACGGTTGATCATACTCTGGGTTCCACATGCATGTTTTAGCTGAAGGAAGAATACCATAAACCTGGAGAGTTGAGACCCGTGGAATGGGTACCATGCAATATGACTTCAAAGGGTCTTCATTTGCTCACCGAACCTCTCCAATCCTATCACTGCTGCGTTTATGCCCCTGTACACACGCTTGATTCTCTTTTGGAGACATAGCAATCCATAGGTTTTAAGATACTTACTAGTCAGGTACATTCTTAGGCGTTTAATATGGGGTGTTGAGTCCATTTCGTTGAGCAAGGAGTAGCTCTTGTCTATTCCATATTTGGCTTAAGGAACTTTATCTGTGCTCATTTCAATCTCTGGTTTTATGCAGCACCCCAACTCACCTTTCCCCTTAAGCAAGCATAAGTTGGTTTTCTAAATTTGAGACCCTGTTCTGTTTTGGAATTCAGTTCCTGTGTAGCCAAGTTTACATTCCGTGTATTAGTGATATCTTATGATGTTTCATTTTCTGTGTGACTTATTGCAGTTAGAATCATCGTACCTGAATCCACTCATTATGCTGCTATGGGCCAGATGACATAGATTTCATTGCTGAGTGATACTGCATTGTACGTAAGTACCACAAGTTCTTTATCCATTTTTCACTTTCTGTGATATTGAACTTGTATGGTAAACGAGGTTCTTGTAAACAGAGGCGTCCCAAACTTTGGGGTGGCTGTGTCTTTTTGATTTTAATTTCCCTAAGCTATAGGACCATAAGTGGAAGTGCCCTAGGCTCTGTTGCTTTGTTTTTTAGATGTTTCAGGAAACACCATACACTTCTCCCGAGTGTCTGTTGGCAATTTACATCCCGCCCATCAGCATAACAAGGCTCCCAGTTCTCCATGGCCTGTCCTGCCTTTCTGGATTTTACACTTTTTTCAGATGGCCCTTTTGACCGGGGGGAAGTGAGACTTCATTGTAGTGCAGATTTCCTTTGCAAGCTTGCTTGGTTGGCCAAAAAGTGCGTATGCGTTTTTTCCTGGTTCAGGAAAAAACGCATACGCCCTTTTTGACCAAGTGCATCATTGTGGACGTTCTGCCTCTTTTCCTATGCTTTCAATGCAATTCCAGTCTACCTCCTGAAATCGGTTTCCTGCAATTCTGCCCCGCTTTCAAGTCCTCTTGGCAGCCTTACTTCAGTATATTTTTGGACGATAGCTGTCATTTATAACTCTGCAGGTTTGTGAATTACAGTGCCCCTGAGCTCCTTTCTTCAACTCGCTTTCTTGTGACCTGGCCGCAACACCGCAGGATGGCTTCAGGCCCTAATCTGGTTCCGGCACGGCACGCTGAGCCTTTGGTTAATTCCTCTTCCTGGTGGGAAATGAGAGTAAATTTGCCCGTCCAGACACCTCCAGCTAGTCTCTCATTGGTTCTCGCTATTCCTGTTCATCTTCCGCAGAAATTGCAAACTGGGCCAAACAGGAGATTAAAGGGACGGACTCTCCAAGTCAGGAGAGTGTTAGTAAAGCGTCTGGAATGTTGCACCCGAGTACCAGGGTACGAAAACTGAGACATATTTGAACACGTCTCCCGATCACATGGTTGATCATACTCTAGGTTCCACATGCATGTTTTAGCTGAAGGAAGAATACCTTAAACCTGGGTAGTTGAAACCCGTGGAATGGGTACCATGCAATATGACTTCAAAGGGTCTTCATTTGCTCACCGAACCTCTCCAATCCTATCACTGCTGCGTTTATGCCCCTGTACACACGCTTGATTCTCTTTCGGAGACATAGCAATCCATAGGTTTTAAGATACTTACTAGTCAGGTACATTCTTAGGCGTTTAATATGCGGTGTTGAGTCCATTTCGTTGAGCAAGGAGTAGCTCTTGTCTATTCCATATTTGGCTTAAGGAACTTTATCTGTGCTCGTTTCAATCTCTGGTTTTATGCAGCACCCCAACTCACCTTTCCCCTTAAGCAAGCATAAGTTGGTTTTCTAAATTTGAGACCCTGTTCTGTTCTGTAATTCAGTTCCTGTGTAGCCAAGTTTACATTCCGTGTATTACTGATATCTTATGATGTTTCTTTTTCTGTGTGACTTATTTCAGTTAGAATCATCGTACCTGAATCCACTCATTATGCTGCTACGGGCCTGATGACATAGATTTCATTGCTGAGTGATACTGCATTGTACATAAGTACCACAATTTCTTTATCCATTTTTCACTTTCTGTGATACTGAACTAGTACGGTAAACGAGGTTCTTGTAAACAGAGGCGTCCCAAACTTTGGGGTGGCTGTGTCTTTTTGATTTTAATTTCCCTAAGCTATAGGACCATAAGTGGAAGTGCCCTAGGCTCTGTTGCTTTGTTTTTTAGATGTTTCAGGAAACACCATACACTTCTCCCGAGTGTCTGTTGGCAATTTACATCCCGCCCATCAGCATAACAAGGCTCCCAGTTCTCCATGGCCTGTCCTGCCTTTCTGGATTTTACACTTTTTTCAGATGGCCCTTTTGACCGGGGGGAAGTGAGACTTCATTGTAGTGCAGATTTCCTTTGCAAGCTTGCTTGGTTGGCCAAAAAGGGCGTATGCGTTTTTTCCTGAATATTCAGGAAAAAACGCATACGCCCTTTTTGGCCAAGTGCATCATTGTGGACGTTCTGCCTCTTTTCCTATGCTTTCAATGCAATTCCAGTCTACCTCCTGAAATCGGTTTCCTGCAATTCTGCCCCGCTTTCAAGTCCTCTTGGCAGCCTTACTTCAGTATATTTTTGGACGATAGCTGTCATTTATAACTCTGCAGGTTTGTGAATTACAGTGCCCCTGAGCTCCTTTCTTCAACTCGCTTTCTTTTGAGCTGGCCGCAACACCGCAGGATGGCTTCAGGCCCTAATCTGGTTCCGGCACGGCACGCTGAGCCTTTGGTTATTTCCTCTTCCTGGTGGGAAATGAGAGTTAAATTTGCCCGTCCAGACACCTCCAGCTAGTCTCTCATTGGTTCTCCCTATTCCTGTTCATCTTCCGCAGAAATTGCAAACAGGGCCAAACAGGAGGTTAAAGGCGCTGACTCTCCAAGTAGGGAGAGTGTTAGTAAAGCGTGTGGAATGTTGCACCCGAGTACCAGGGGAGGAAAACTGAGACATATTTGAACACGTCTCCCGTTCACACGGTTGATCATACTCTGGGTTCCACATGCATGTTTTAGCTGAAAGAAGAATACCTTAAACCTGGAGAGTTGAGACCCGTGGAATGGGTACCATGCAATATGACTTCAAAGGGTCTTCATTTGCTCACCGAACCTCTCCAATCCTATCACTGCTGCGTTTATGTCCCTGTACACACGCTTGATTCTCTTTTGGAGACATAGCAATCCATAGGTTTTAAGATACTTACTAGTCAGGTACATTCTTAGGCGTTTAATATGGGGTGTTGAGTCCATTTCGTTGAGCAAGGAGTAGCTCTTGTCTATTCCATATTTGGCTTAAGGAACTTTATCTGTGCTCATTTCAATCTCTGGTTTTATGCAGCACCCCAACTCACCTTTCCCCTTAAGCAAGCATAAGTTGGTTTTCTAAATTTGAGACCCTGTTCTGTTTTGGAATTCAGTTCCTGTGTAGCCAAGTTTACATTCCGTGTATTAGTGATATCTTATGATGTTTCTTTTTCTGTGTGACTTATTGCAGTTAGAATCATCGTACCTGAATCCACTCATTATGCTGCTATGGGCCAGATGACATAGATTTCATTGCTGAGTGATACTGCATTGTACGTAAGTACCACAAGTTCTTTATCCATTTTTCACTTTCTGTGATATTGAACTTGTATGGTAAACGAGGTTCTTGTAAACAGAGGCGTCCCAAACTTTGGGGTGGCTGTGTCTTTTTGATTTTAATTTCCCTAAGCTATAGGACCATAAGTGGAAGTGCCCTAGGCTCTGTTGCTTTGTTTTTTAGATGTTTCAGGAAACACCATACACTTCTCCCGAGTGTCTGTTGGCAATTTACATCCCGCCCATCAGCATAACAAGGCTCCCAGTTCTCCATGGCCTGTCCTGCCTTTCTGGATTTTACACTTTTTTCAGATGGCCCTTTTGACCGGGAGGAAGTGAGACTTCATTGTAGTGCAGATTTCCTTTGCAAGCTTGCTTGGTTGGCCAAAAAGTGCGTATGCGTTTTTTCCTGATTCAGGAAAAAACGCATACGCCCTTTTTGGCCAAGTGCATCATTGTGGACGTTCTGCCTCATTTCCTATGCTTTCAATGCAATTCCAGTCTACCTCCTGAAATCGGTTTCCTGCAATTCTGCCCCGCTTTCAAGTCCTCTTGGCAGCCTTACTTCAGTATATTTTTGGACGATAGCTGTCATTTATAACTCTGCAGGTTTGTGAATTACAGTGCCCCTGAGCTCCTTTCTTCAACTGGCTTTCTTGTGACCTGGCCGCAACACCGCAGGATGGCTTCAGGCCCTAATCTGGTTCCGGCATGGCACGCTGAGCCTTTGGTTAATTCCTCTTCCTGGTGGGAAATGAGAGTTAAATTTGCCCGTCCAGACACCTCCAGCTAGTCTCTCATTGGTTCTCCCTATTCCTGTTCATCTTCCGCAGAAATTGCAAACTGGGCCAAACAGGAGGTTAAAGGGACTGACTCTCCAAGTCGGGAGAGTGTTAGTAAAGCGTGTGGAATGTTGCACCCGAGTACCAGGGTACGAAAACTGAGACATATTTGAACACGTCTCCCGATCACATGGTTGATCATACTCTAGGTTCCACATGCATGTTTTAGCTGAAGGAAGAATACCTTAAACATGGGTAGTTGAAACCCGTGGAATGGGTACCATGCAATATGACTTCAAAGGGTCTTCATTTGCTCACCGAACCTCTCCAATCCTATCACTGCTGCGTTTATGCCCCTGTACACACGCTTGATTCTCTTTCGGAGACATAGCAATCCATAGGTTTGAAGATACTTCCTAGTCAGGTACATTCTTAGGCTTTTAATATGCGGTGTTGAGTCCATTTCGTTGAGCAAGGAGTAGCTCTTGTCTATTCCATATTTGGCTTAAGGAACTTTATCTGTGCTCATTTCAATCTCTGGTTTTATGCAGCACCCCAACTCACCTTTCCCCTTAAGCAAGCATAAGTTGGTTTTCTAAATTTGAGACCCTGTTCTGTTTTGGAATTCAGTTCCTGTGTAGCCAAGTTTACATTCCGTGTATTACTGATATCTTATGATGTTTCATTTTCTGTGTGACTTATTTCAGTTAGAATCATCATACCTGAATCCACTCATTGTGCTGCTACGGGCCTGATGACATAGATTTCATTGCTGAGTGATATTGCTTTGTAAGTAAATACCACATGTTCTTTATCCATTTTTCACTTTCTGCGATGTTGAACTTGTACTGTAAACGAGGTTCTTGTAAACAGAGGCGTCCCAAACTTTGGGGTGGCTGTGTCTTTTTGATTTTAATTTCCCTAAGTTATAGGACCATAAGTGGAAGTGCCCTAGGCTCTGTTGCTTTGTTTTTTAGATGTTTCAGGAAACACCATACACTTCTCCCGAGTGTCTGTTGGCAATTTACATCCCGCCCATCAGCATAACAAGGCTCCCAGTTCTCCATGGCCTGTCCTGCCTTTCTGGATTTTACACTTTTTTTCAGATGGCCCTTTTGACCGGGGGGAAGTGAGACTTCATTGTAGTGCAGATTTCCTTTGCAAGCTTGCTTGGTTGGCCAAAAAGGGCGTATGCGTTTTTTCCTGAATATATTCAGGAAAAAACGCATACGCCCTTTTTGGCCAAGTGCATCATTGTGGACGTTCTGCCTCTTTTCCTATGCTTTCAATGCAATTCCAGTCTACCTCCTGAAATCGGTTTCCTGCAATTCTGCCCCGCTTTCAAGTCCTCTTGGCAGCCTTACTTCAGTATATTTTTGGACGATAGCTGTCATTTATAACTCTGCAGGTTTGTGAATTACAGTGCCCCTGAGCTCCTTTTTTCAACTGGCTTTCTTGTGACGTGGCCGCAGCACCGCAGGATGGCTTCAGGCCCTAATCTGGTTCCGGCACGGCACGCTGAGCCTTTGGTTATTTCCTCTTCCAGGTGGGAAATGAGAGTTAAATTTGCCCGTCCAGACACCTCCAGCTAGTCTCTCATTGGTTCTCCCTATTCCTGTTCATCTTCCGCAGAAATTGCAAACTGGGCCAAACAGGAGGTTAAAGGGACTGACTCTCCAAGTCGGGAGAGTGTTAGTAAAGCGTCTGGAATGTTGCACCTGAGTACCAGGGGAGGAAAACTGAGACATATTTGAACACGTCTCCCGTTCACACGGTTGATCATACTCTGGGTTCCACATGCATGTTTTAGCTGAAGGAAGAATACCATAAACCTGGAGAGTTGAGACCCGTGGAATGGGTACCATGCAATATGACTTCAAAGGGTCTTCATTTGCTCACCGAACCTCTCCAATCCTATCACTGCTGCGTTTATGCCCCTGTACACACGCTTGATTCTCTTTTGGAGACATAGCAATCCATAGGTTTTAAGATACTTACTAGTCAGGTACATTCTTAGGCGTTTAATATGGGGTGTTGAGTCCATTTCGTTGAGCAAGGAGTAGCTCTTGTCTATTCCATATTTGGCTTAAGGAACTTTATCTGTGCTCATTTCAATCTCTGGTTTTATGCAGCACCCCAACTCACCTTTCCCCTTAAGCAAGCATAAGTTGGTTTTCTAAATTTGAGACCCTGTTCTGTTTTGGAATTCAGTTCCTGTGTAGCCAAGTTTACATTCCGTGTATTAGTGATATCTTATGATGTTTCATTTTCTGTGTGACTTATTGCAGTTAGAATCATCGTACCTGAATCCACTCATTATGCTGCTATGGGCCAGATGACATAGATTTCATTGCTGAGTGATACTGCATTGTACGTAAGTACCACAAGTTCTTTATCCATTTTTCACTTTCTGTGATATTGAACTTGTATGGTAAACGAGGTTCTTGTAAACAGAGGCGTCCCAAACTTTGGGGTGGCTGTGTCTTTTTGGTTTTAATTTCCCTAAGCTATAGGACCATAAGTGGAAGTGCCCTAGGCTCTGTTGCTTTGTTTTTTAGATGTTTCAGGAAACACCATACACTTCTCCCGAGTGTCTGTTGGCAATTTACATCCCGCCCATCAGCATAACAAGGCTCCCAGTTCTCCATGGCCTGTCCTGCCTTTCTGGATTTTACACTTTTTTCAGATGGCCCTTTTGACCGGGGGGAAGTGAGACTTCATTGTAGTGCAGATTTCCTTTGCAAGCTTGCTTGGTTGGCCAAAAAGTGCGTATGCGTTTTTTCCTGGTTCAGGAAAAAACGCATACGCCCTTTTTGACCAAGTGCATCATTGTGGACGTTCTGCCTCTTTTCCTATGCTTTCAATGCAATTCCAGTCTACCTCCTGAAATCGGTTTCCTGCAATTCTGCCCCGCTTTCAAGTCCTCTTGGCAGCCTTACTTCAGTATATTTTTGGACGATAGCTGTCATTTATAACTCTGCAGGTTTGTGAATTACAGTGCCCCTGAGCTCCTTTCTTCAACTCGCTTTCTTGTGACCTGGCCGCAACACCGCAGGATGGCTTCAGGCCCTAATCTGGTTCCGGCACGGCACGCTGAGCCTTTGGTTAATTCCTCTTCCTGGTGGGAAATGAGAGTAAATTTGCCCGTCCAGACACCTCCAGCTAGTCTCTCATTGGTTCTCGCTATTCCTGTTCATCTTCCGCAGAAATTGCAAACTGGGCCAAACAGGAGATTAAAGGGACGGACTCTCCAAGTCAGGAGAGTGTTAGTAAAGCGTCTGGAATGTTGCACCCGAGTACCAGGGTACGAAAACTGAGACATATTTGAACACGTCTCCCGATCACATGGTTGATCATACTCTAGGTTCCACATGCATGTTTTAGCTGAAGGAAGAATACCTTAAACCTGGGTAGTTGAAACCCGTGGAATGGGTACCATGCAATATGACTTCAAAGGGTCTTCATTTGCTCACCGAACCTCTCCAATCCTATCACTGCTGCGTTTATGCCCCTGTACACACGCTTGATTCTCTTTCGGAGACATAGCAATCCATAGGTTTTAAGATACTTACTAGTCAGGTACATTCTTAGGCGTTTAATATGCGGTGTTGAGTCCATTTCGTTGAGCAAGGAGTAGCTCTTGTCTATTCCATATTTGGCTTAAGGAACTTTATCTGTGCTCGTTTCAATCTCTGGTTTTATGCAGCACCCCAACTCACCTTTCCCCTTAAGCAAGCATAAGTTGGTTTTCTAAATTTGAGACCCTGTTCTGTTCTGTAATTCAGTTCCTGTGTAGCCAAGTTTACATTCCGTGTATTACTGATATCTTATGATGTTTCTTTTTCTGTGTGACTTATTTCAGTTAGAATCATCATACCTGAATCCACTCATTGTGCTGCTAAGGGCCTGATGACATAGATTTCATTGCTGAGTGATATTGCTTTGTAAGTAAATACCACACCTTCTTTATCCATTTTTCACTTTCTGCGATGTTGAACTTGTACTGTAAATGAGGTTCTTGTAAACAGAGGCGTCCCAAACTTTGGGGTGGCTGTGTCTTTTTGATTTTAATTTCCCTAAGCTATAGGACCATAAGTGGAAGTGCCCTAGGCTCTGTTGCTTTGTTTTTTAGATGTTTCAGGAAACACCATACACTTCTCCCGAGTGTCTGTTGGCAATTTACATCCCGCCCATCAGCATAACAAGGCTCCCAGTTCTCCATGGCCTGTCCTGCCTTTCTGGATTTTACACTTTTTTCAGATGGCCCTTTTGACAGGGGGGAAGTGAGACTTCATTGTAGTGCAGATTTCCTTTGCAAGCTTGCTTGGTTGGCCAAAAAGGGCGTATGCGTTTTTTCCTGAATATATTCAGGAAAAAACGCATACGCCCTTTTTGGCCAAGTGCATCATTGTGGACGTTCTGCCTCTTTTCCTATGCTTTCAATGCAATTCCAGTCTACCTCCTGAAATCGGTTTCCTGCAATTCTGCCCCGCTTTCGAGTCCTCTTGGCAGCCTTACTTCAGTATATTTTTGGACGATAGCTGTCATTTATAACTCTGCAGGTTTGTGAATTACAGTGCCCCTGAGCTCCTTTCTTCAACTCGATTTCTTTTGAGCTGGCCGCAACACCGCAGGATGGCTTCAGGCCCTAATCTGGTTCCGGCCCGGCACGCTGAGCCTTTGGTTATTTTCTCTTTCTGGTGGGAAATGAGAGTTAAATTTGCCCGTCCAGACACCTCCAGGTAGTCTCTCATTGGTGTTCCCTATTCCTGTTCATCTTCCGCAGAAATTGCAAACTGGGCCAAACAGGAGGTTAAAGGCGCTGACTCTCCAAGTGGGGAGAGTGTTAGTAAAGCGTCTGGAATGTTGCACCCGAGTACCAGGGGAGGAAAACTGAGACATATTTGAACACGTCTCCCGTTCACATGGTTGATCATACTCTGGGTTCCACATGCATGTTTTAGCTGAAGGAAAATACCTTAAACCTGGAGAGTTGAGACCCGTGGAATGGGTACCATGCAATATGACTTCAAAGGGTCTTCATTTGCTCACCGAACCTCTCCAATCCTATCACTGCTGCGTTTATGCCCCTGTACACAGGCTTGATTCTCTTTTGGAGACATAGCAATCCATAGGTTTTAAGATACTTACTAGTCAGGTACATTCTTAGGCGTTTAATATGGGGTGTTGAGTCCATTTCGTTGAGCAAGGAGTAGCTCTTGTCTAGTCCATATTTGGCTTAAGGAACTTTATCTGTGCTCATTTCAATCTCTGGTTTTATGCAGCACCCCAACTCACCTTTCCCCTTAAGCAAGCATAAGTTGGTTTTCTAAATTTGAGACCCTGTTCTGTTTTGGAATTCAGTTCCTGTGTAGCCAAGTTTACATTCCGTGTATTAGTGATATCTTATGATGTTTCTTTTTCTGTGTGACTTATTTCAGTGAGAATCATCGTACCTGAATCCATTCATTATGCTGCTACGGGCCTGATGACATAGATTTCATTGCTGAGTGATACTGCATTGTACGTAAGTACCACAAGTTCTTTATCCATTTTTCACTTTCTGTGATATTGAACTTGTACGGTAAACGAGGTTCTTGTAAACAGAGGCGTCCCAAACTTTGGGGTGGCTGTGTCTTTTTGATTTTAATTTCCCTAAGCTATAGGACCATAAGTGGAAGTGCCCTAGGCTCTGTTGCTTTGTTTTTTAGATGTTTCAGGAAACACCATACACTTCTCCTGAGTGTCTGTTGGCAATTTACATCCCGCCCATCAGCATAACAAGGCTCCCAGTTCTCCATGGCCTATCCTGCCTTTCTGGATTTTACACTTTTTTCAGATGGCCCTTTTGACCGGGGGGAAGTGAGACTTCATTGTAGTGCAGATTTCCTTTGCAAGCTTGCTTGGTTGGCCAAAAAGGGCGTATGCGTTTTTTCCTGAATATATTCAGGAAAAAACGCATACGCCCTTTTTGGCCAAGTGCATCATTGTGGACGTTCTGCCTCTTTTCCTATGCTTTCAATGCAATTCCAGTCTACCTCCTGAAATCGGTTTCCTGCAATTCTGCCCCGCTTTCAAGTCCTCTTGGCAGCCTGACTTCAGTATATTTTTGGACGATAGCTGTCATTTATAACTCTGCAGGTTTGTGAATTACAGTGCCCCTGAGCTCCTTTCTTCAACTCGCTTTCTTTTGAGCTGGCCGCAACACCACAGAATGGCTTCAGGCCCTAATATGGTTCCGGCACGGCACGCTGAGCCTTTGGTTATTTCCTCTTCCTGGTGGGAAATGAGAGTTAAATTTGCCCGTCCAGACACCTCCTGCTAGTCTCTCATTGGTTCTCACTATTCCTGTTCATCTTCCTCAGAAATTGCAAACTGGGCCAAATAGGAGGTTAAAGGCGCTGACTCTCCAAGTGGGGAGAGTGTTAGTAAAGCGTCTGGAATGTTGCACCCGATTACCAGGAGAGGAAAACTGAGACATATTTGAACACGTCTCCCGTTCACATGGTTGATCATACTCTGGGTTCCACATGCATGTTTTAGCTGAAGGAAGAATACCTTAAACCTGGGTAGTTGAAACCCGTGGAATGGGTACCATGCAATATGACTTCAAAGGGTCTTCATTTGCTCACCGAACCTCTCCAATCCTATCACTGCTGCGTTTATGCCCCTGTACACACGGTTGATTCTCTTTTGGAGACATAGCAATCCATTGGTTTTAAGATACTTACTAGTCAGGTACATTCTTAGGCGTTTAATATGGGGTGTTGAGTCCATTTCGTTGAGCAAGGAGTAGCTCTTGTCTAGTCTATATTTGGCTTAAGGAACTTTATCTGTGCTCATTTCAATCTCTGGTTTAATGCAGCACCCCAACTCAGCTTTCCCCTTAAGCAAGCATAAGTTGGTTTTCTAAATTTGAGACCCTGTTCTGTTTTGGAATTCAGTTCCTGTGTAGCCAAGTTTACATTCCGTGTATTAGTGATATCTTATGATGTTTCTTTTTCTGTGTGACTTATTTCAGTGAGAATCATCGTACCTGAATCCACTCATTATGCTGCTACGGGCCTGATGACATAGATTTCATTGCTGAGTGATACTGCATTGTACGTAAGTACCACAAGTTCTTTATCCATTTTTCACTTTCTGTGATATTGAACTTGTATGGTAAACGAGGTTCTTGTAAACAGAGGCGTCCCAAACTTTGGGGTGGCTGTGTCTTTTTGATTTTAATTTCCCTAAGCTATAGGACCATAAGTGGAAGTGCCCTAGGCTCTGTTGCTTTGTTTTTTAGATGTTTCAGGAAACACCATACACTTCTCCCGAGTGTCTGTTGGCAATTTACATCCCGCCCATCAGCATAACAAGGCTCCCAGTTCTCCATGGCCTGTCCTGCCTTTCTGAATTTTACACTTTTTTCAGATGGCCCTTTTGACCGGGGGGAAGTGAGACTTCATTGTAGTGCAGATTTCCTTTGCAAGCTTGCTTGGTTGGCCAAAAAGGGCGTATGCGTTTTTTCCTGAATATATTCAGGAAAAAACGCATACGCCCTTTTTGACCAAGTGCATCATTGTGGACGTTCTGCCTCTTTTCCTATGCTTTCAATGCAATTCCAGTCTACCTCCTGAAATCGGTTTCCTGCAATTCTGCCCCGCTTTCAAGTCCTCTTGGCAGCCTTACTTCAGTATATTTTTGGACGATAGCTGTCATTTATAACTCTGCAGGTTTGTGAATTACAGTGCCCCTGAGCTCCTTTCTTCAACTCGCTTTCTTGTGACCTGGCCGCAACACCGCAGGATGGCTTCAGGCCCTAATCTGGTTCCGGCACGGCACGCTGAGCCTTTGGTTAATTCCTCTTCCTGGTGGGAAATGAGAGTTAAATTTGCCCGTCCAGACACCTCCAGCTAGTCTCTCATTGGTTCTCGCTATTCCTGTTCATCTTCCGCAGAAATTGCAAACTGGGCCAAACAGGAGATTAAAGGGACGGACTCTCCAAGTCAGGAGAGTGTTAGTAAAGCGTCTGGAATGTTGCACCCGAGTACCAGGGTACGAAAACTGAGACATATTTGAACACGTCTCCCGATCACATGGTTGATCATACTCTAGGTTCCACATGCATGTTTTAGCTGAAGGAAGAATACCTTAAACCTGGGTAGTTGAAACCCGTGGAATGGGTACCATGCAATATGACTTCAAAGGGTCTTCATTTGCTCACCGAACCTCTCCAATCCTATCACTGCTGCGTTTATGCCCCTGTACACACGCTTGATTCTCTTTTGGAGACATAGCAATCCATAGGTTTTAAGATACTTACTAGTCAGGTACATTCTTAGGCGTTTAATATGCGGTGTTGAGTCCATTTCGTTGAGCAAGGAGTAGCTCTTGTCTATTCCATATTTGGCTTAAGGAACTTTATCTGTGCTCGTTTCAATCTCTGGTTTTATGCAGCACCCCAACTCACCTTTCCCCTTAAGCAAGCATAAGTTGGTTTTCTAAATTTGAGACCCTGTTCTGTTCTGTAATTCAGTTCCTGTGTAGCCAAGTTTACATTCCGTGTATTACTGATATCTTATGATGTTTCTTTTTCTGTGTGACTTATTTCAGTTAGAATCATCATACCTGAATCCACTCATTGTGCTGCTAAGGGCCTGATGACATAGATTTCATTGCTGAGTGATATTGCTTTGTAAGTAAATACCACACCTTCTTTATCCATTTTTCACTTTCTGCGATGTTGAACTTGTACTGTAAACGAGGTTCTTGTAAACAGAGGCGTCCCAAACTTTGGGGTGGCTGTGTCTTTTTGATTTTAATTTCCCTAAGCTATAGGACCATAAGTGGAAGTGCCCTAGGCTCTGTTGCTTTGTTTTTTAGATGTTTCAGGAAACACCATACACTTCTCCCGAGTGTCTGTTGGCAATTTACATCCCGCCCATCAGCATAACAAGGCTCCCAGTTCTCCATGGCCTGTCCTGCCTTTCTGGATTTTACACTTTTTTCAGATGGCCCTTTTGACCGGGGGGAAGTGAGACTTCATTGTAGTGCAGATTTCCTTTGCAAGCTTGCTTGGTTGGCCAAAAAGGGCGTATGCGTTTTTTCCTGAATATATTCAGGAAAAAACGCATACGCCCTTTTTGGCCAAGTGCATCATTGTGGACGTTCTGCCTCTTTTCCTATGCTTTCAATGCAATTCCAGTCTACCTCCTGAAATCGGTTTCCTGCAATTCTGCCCCGCTTTCGAGTCCTCTTGGCAGCCTTACTTCAGTATATTTTTGGACGATAGCTGTCATTTATAACTCTGCAGGTTTGTGAATTACAGTGCCCCTGAGCTCCTTTCTTCAACTCGCTTTCTTTTGAGCTGGCCGCAACACCGCAGGATGGCTTCAGGCCCTAATCTGGTTCCGGCCCGGCACACTGAGCCTTTGGTTATTTCCTCTTCCTGGTGGGAAATGAGAGTTAAATTTGCCCGTCCAGACACCTCCAGCTAGTCTCTCATTGGTGTTCCCTATTCCTGTTCATCTTCCGCAGAAATTGCAAACTGGGGCAAACAGGATGTTAAAGGCGCTGACTCTCCAAGTGGGGAGAGTGTTAGTAAAGCGTCTGGAATGTTGCACCCGAGTACCAGGGGAGGAAAACTGAGACATATTTGAACACGTCTCCCGTTCACATGGTTGATCATACTCTGGGTTCCACATGCATGTTTTAGCTGAAGGAAGAATACCTTAAACCTGGGTAGTTGAAACCCGTGGAATGGGTACCATGCAATATGACTTCAAAGGGTCTTCATTTGCTCACCGAACCTCTCCAATCCTATCACTGCTGCGTTTATGCCCCTGTACACACGGTTGATTCTCTTTTGGAGACATAGCAATCCATAGGTTTTAAGATACTTACTAGTCAGGTACATTCTTAGGCGTTTAATATGGGGTGTTGAGTCCATTTCGTTGAGCAAGGAGTAGCTCTTGTCTAGTCTATATTTGGCTTAAGGAACTTTATCTGTGCTCATTTCAATCTCTGGTTTAATGCAGCACCCCAACTCAGCTTTCCCCTTAAGCAAGCATAAGTTGGTTTTCTAAATTTGAGACCCTGTTCTGTTTTGCAATTCAGTTCCTGTGTAGCCAAGTTTACATTCCGTGTATTAGTGATATCTTATGATGTTTCTTTTTCTGTGTGACTTATTTCAGTGAGAATCATCGTACCTGAATCCACTCATTATGCTGCTACGGGCCTGATGACATAGATTTCATTGCTGAGTGATACTGCATTGTACGTAAGTACCACAAGTTCTTTATCCATTTTTCACTTTCTGTGATATTGAACTTGTACGGTAAACGAGGTTCTTGTAAACAGAGGCGTCCCAAACTTTGGGGTGGCTGTGTCTTTTTGATTTTAATTTCCCTAAGCTATAGGACCATAAGTGGAAGTGCCCTAGGCTCTGTTGCTTTGTTTTTTAGATGTTTCAGGAAACACCATACACTTCTCCCGAGTGTCTGTTGGCAATTTACATCCCGCCCATCAGCATAACAAGGCTCCCAGTTCTCCATGGCCTGTCCTGCCTTTCTGGATTTTACACTTTTATCAGATGGCCCTTTTGACCGGGGGGAAATGAGACTTCATTGTAGTGCAGATTTCCTTTGCAAGCTTGCTTGGTTGGCCAAAAAGGGCGTATGCGTTTTTTCCTGAATATATTCAGGAAAAAACGCATACGCCCTTTTTGGCCAAGTGCATCATTGTGGACGTTCTGCCTCTTTTCCTATGCTTTCAATGCAATTCCAGTCTACCTCCCGAAATCGGTTTCCTGCAATTCTGCCCCGCTTTCAAGTCCTCTTGGCAGCCTTACTTCAGTATATTTTTGGACGATAGCTGTCATTTATAACTCTGCAGGTTTGTGAATTACAGTGCCCCTGAGCTCCTTTCTTCAACTCGCTTTCTTGTGACCTGGCCGCAACACCGCAGGATGGCTTCAGGCCCTAATCTGGTTCCGGCACGGCACGCTGAGCCTTTGGTTAATTCCTCTTCCTGGTGGGAAATGAGAGTTAAATTTGCCCGTCCAGACACCTCCAGCTAGTCTCTCATTGGTTCTCGCTATTCCTGTTCATCTTCCGCAGAAATTGCAAACTGGGCCAAACAGGAGATTAAAGTGACGGACTCTCCAAGTCAGGAGAGTGTTAGTAAAGCGTCTGGAATGTTGCACCCGAGTACCAGGGTACGAAAACTGAGACATATTTGAACACGTCTCCCGATCACATGGTTGATCATACTCTAGGTTCCACATGCATGTTTTAGCTGAAGGAAGAATACCTTAAACCTGGGTAGTTGAAACCCATGGAATGGGTACCATGCAATATGACTTCAAAGGGTCTTCATTTGCTCACCGAACCTCTCCAATCCTATCACTGCTGCGTTTATGCCCCTGTACACACGCTTGATTCTCTTTCGGAGACATAGCAATCCATAGGTTTTAAGATACTTACTAGTCAGGTACATTCTTAGGCGTTTAATATGCGGTGTTGAGTCCATTTCGTTGAGCAAGGAGTAGCTCTTGTCTATTCCATATTTGGCTTAAGGAACTTTATCTGTGCTCGTTTCAATCTCTGATTTTATGCAGCACCCCAACTCACCTTTACCCTTAAGCAAGCATAAGTTGGTTTTCTAAATTTGAGACCCTGTTCTGTTCTGTAATTCAGTTCCTGTGTAGCCAAGTTTACATTCCGTGTATTACTGATATCTTATGATGTTTCTTTTTCTGTGTGACTTATTTCAGTTAGAATCATCATACCTGAATCCACTCATTGTGCTGCTAAGGGCCTGATGACATAGATTTCATTGCTGAGTGATATTGCTTTGTAAGTAAATACCACACCTTCTTTATCCATTTTTCACTTTCTGCGATGTTGAACTTGTACTGTAAACGAGGTTCTTGTAAACAGAGGCGTCCCAAACTTTGGGGTGGCTGTGTCTTTTTGATTTTAATTTCCCTAAGCTATAGGACCATAAGTGGAAGTGCCCTAGGCTCTGTTGCTTTGTTTTTTAGATGTTTCAGGAAACACCATACACTTCTCCCGAGTGTCTGTTGGCAATTTACATCCCGCCCATCAGCATAACAAGGCTCCCAGTTCTCCATGGCCTGTCCTGCCTTTCTGGATTTTACACTTTTTTCAGATGGCCCTTTTGACCGGGGGGAAGTGAGACTTCATTGTAGTGCAGATTTCCTTTGCAAGCTTGCTTGGTTGGCCAAAAAGGGCGTATGCGTTTTTTCCTGAATATATTCAGGAAAAAACGCATACGCCCTTTTTGGCCAAGTGCATCATTGTGGACGTTCTGCCTCTTTTCCTATGCTTTCAATGCAATTCCAGTCTACCTCCTGAAATCGGTTTCCTGCAATTCTGCCCCGCTTTCGAGTCCTCTTGGCAGCCTTACTTCAGTATATTTTTGGACGATAGCTGTCATTTATAACTCTGCAGGTTTGTGAATTACAGTGCCCCTGAGCTCCTTTCTTCAACTCGCTTTCTTTTGAGCTGGCCGCAACACCGCAGGATGGCTTCAGGCCCTAATCTGGTTCCGGCCCGGCACACTGAGCCTTTGGTTATTTCCTCTTCCTGGTGGGAAATGAGAGTTAAATTTGCCCGTCCAGACACCTCCAGCTAGTCTCTCATTGGTGTTCCCTATTCCTGTTCATCTTCCGCAGAAATTGCAAACTGGGCCAAACAGGATGTTAAAGGCGCTGACTCTCCAAGTGGGGAGAGTGTTAGTAAAGCGTCTGGAATGTTGCACCCGAGTACCAGGGGAGGAAAACTGAGACATATTTGAACACGTCTCCCGTTCACATGGTTGATCATACTCTGGGTTCCACATGCATGTTTTAGCTGAAGGAAGAATAGCTTAAACCTGGAGAGTTGAGACCCGTGGAATGGGTAACATGCAATATGACTTCAAAGGGTCTTCATTTGCTCACCGAACCTCTCCAATCCTATCACTGCTGCGTTTATGCCCCTGTACACAGGCTTGATTCTCTTTTGGAGACATAGCAATCCATAGGTTTTAAGATACTTACTAGTCAGGTACATTCTTAGGCGTTTAATATGGGGTGTTGAGTCCATTTCGTTGAGCAAGGAGTAGCTCTTGTCTAGTCCATATTTGGCTTAAGGAACTTTATCTGTGCTCATTTCAATCTCTGGTTTTATGCAGCACCCCAACTCACCTTTCCCCTTAAGCAAGCATAAGTTGGTTTTCTAAATTTGAGACCCTGTTCTGTTTTGGAATTCAGTTCCTGTGTAGCCAAGTTTACATTCCGTGTATTAGTGATATCTTATGATGTTTCTTTTTCTGTGTGACTTATTTCAGTGAGAATCATCGTACCTGAATCCACTCATTATGCTGCTACGGGCCTGATGACATAGATTTCATTGCTGAGTGATACTGCATTGTACGTAAGTACCACAAGTTCTTTATCCATTTTTCACTTTCTGTGATATTGAACTTGTACGGTAAACGAGGTTCTTGTAAACAGAGGCGTCCCAAACTTTGGGGTGGCTGTATCTTTTTGATTTTAATTTCCCTAAGCTATAGGACCATAAGTGGAAGTGCCCTAGGCTCTGTTGCTTTTTGTATAGATGTTTCAGGAAACACCATACACTTCTCCCGAGTGTCTGTTGGCAATTTACATCCCGCCCATCAGCATAACAAGGCTCCCAGTTCTCCATGGCCTGTCCTGCCTTTCTGGATTTTACACTTTTTTCAGATGGCCCTTTTGACCGGGGGGAAGTGAGACTTCATTGTAGTGCAGATTTCCTTTGCAAGCTTGCTTGGTTGGCCAAAAAGGGCGTATGCGTTTTTTCCTGAATATATTCAGGAAAAAACGCATACGCCCTTTTTGGCCAAGTGCATCATTGTGGACGTTCTGCCTCTTTTCCTATGCTTTCAATGCAATTCCAGTCTACCTCCTGAAATCGGTTTCCTGCAATTCTGCCCCGCTTTCAAGTCCTCTTGGCAGCCTTACTTCAGTATATTTTTGGACGATAGCTGTCATTTATAACTCTGCAGGTTTGTGAATTACAGTGCCCCTGAGCTCCTTTCTTCAACTCGCTTTCTTTTGAGCTGGCCGCAACACCGCAGGATGGCTTCAGGCCCTAATCTGGTTCCGGCACGGCACGCTGAGCCTTTGGTTAATTCCTCTTCCTGGTGGGAAATGAGAGTTAAATTTGCCCGTCCAGACACCTCCAGCTAGTCTCTCATTGGTTCTCCCTATTCCTGTTCATCTTCCGCAGAAATTGCAAACTGGGCCAAACAGGAGGTTAAAGGCGCTGACTCTCCAAGTGGGGAGAGTGTTAGTAAAGCGTCTGGAATGTTGCACCCAAGTACCAGGGGAGGAAAACTGAGACATATTTGAACACGTCTCCTGATCACATGGTTGATCATACTCTAGGTTCCACATGCATGTTTTAGCTGAAGGAAGAATACCTTAAACCTGGGTAGTTGAAACCCGTGGAATGGGTACCATGCAATATGACTTCAAAGGGTCTTCATTTGCTCACCGAACCTCTCCAATCCTATCACTGCTGCGTTTATGCCCCTGTACACACGCTTGATTCTCTTTTGGAGACATAGCAATCCATAGGTTTTAAGATACTTACTAGTCAGGTACATTCTTAGGCGTTTAATATGGGGTGTTGAGTCCATTTCGTTGAGCAAGGAGTAGCTCTTGTCTAGTCCATATTTGGCTTAAGGAACTTTATCTGTGCTCATTTCAATCTCTGGTTTTATGCAGCACCCCAACTCACCTTTCCCCTTAAGCAAGCATAAGTTGGTTTTCTAAATTTGAGACCCTGTTCTGTTTTGGAATTCAGTTCCTGTGTAGCCAAGTTTACTTCCGTGTATTAGTGATATCTTATGATGTTTCTTTTTCTGTGTGACTTATTTCAGTGAGAATCATCGTACCTGAATCCACTCATTATGCTGCTACGGGCCTGATGACATAGATTTCATTGCTGAGTGATACTGCATTGTACGTAAGTACCACAAGTTCTTTATCCATTTTTCACTTTCTGTGATATTGAACTTGTACGGTAAACGAGGTTCTTGTAAACAGAGGCGTCCCAAACTTTGGGGTGGCTGTGTCTTTTTGATTTTAATTTCCCTAAGCTATAGGACCATAAGTGGAAGTGCCCTAGGCTCTGTTGCTTTGTTTTTTAGATGTTTCAGGAAACACCATACACTTCTCCCGAGTGTCTGTTGGCAATTTACATCCCGCCCATCAGCATAACAAGGCTTCCAGTTCTCCATGGCCTGTCCTGCCTTTCTGGATTTTACACTTTTTTCAGATGGCCCTTTTGACCGGGGGGAAGTGAGACTTCATTGTAGTGCAGATTTCCTTTGCAAGCTTGCTTGGTTGGCCAAAAAGGGCGTATGCGTTTTTTCCTGAATATATTCAGGAAAAAACGCATACGCCCTTTTTGGCCAAGTGCATCATTGTGGACGTTCTGCCTCTTTTCCTATGCTTTCAATGCAATTCCAGTCTACCTCCTGAAATCGGTTTCCTGCAATTCTGCCCCGCTTTCAAGTCCTCTTGGCAGCCTTACTTCAGTATATTTTTGGACGATAGCTGTCATTTATAACTCTGCAGGTTTGTGAATTACAGTGCCCCTGAGCTCCTTTCTTCAACTCGCTTTCTTTTGAGCTGGCCGCAACACCGCAGGATGGCTTCAGGCCCTAATCTGGTTCCGGCCCGGCACGCTGAGCCTTTGGTTATTTCCTCTTCCTGGTGGGAAATGAGAGTTAAATTTGCCCGTCCAGACACCTCCAGCTAGTCTCTCATTGGTTCTCGCTATTCCTGTTCATCTTCCGCAGAAATTGCAAACTGGGCCAAACAGGAGATTAAAGGGACGGACTCTCCAAGTCAGGAGAGTGTTAGTAAAGCGTCTGGAATGTTGCACCCGAGTACCAGGGTACGAAAACTGAGACATATTTGAACACGTCTCCCGATCACATGGTTGATCATACTCTAGGTTCCACATGCATGTTTTAGCTGAAGGAAGAATACCTTAAACCTGGGTAGTTGAAACCCGTGGAATGGGTACCATGCAATATGACTTCAAAGGGTCTTCATTTGCTCACCGAACCTCTCCAATCCTATCACTGCTGCGTTTATGCCCCTGTACACACGCTTGATTCTCTTTCGGAGACATAGCAATCCATAGGTTTTAAGATACTTACTAGTCAGGTACATTCTTAGGCGTTTAATATGCGGTGTTGAGTCCATTTCGTTGAGCAAGGAGTAGCTCTTGTCTAGTCCATATTTGGCTTAAGGAACTTTATCTGTGCTCGTTTCAATCTCTGGTTTTATGCAGCACCCCAACTCACCTTTCCCCTTAAGCAAGCATAAGTTGGTTTTCTAAATTTGAGACCCTGTTCTGTTCTGTAATTCAGTTCCTGTGTAGCCAAGTTTACATTCCGTGTATTACTGATATCTTATGATGTTTCTTTTTCTGTGTGACTTATTTCAGTTAGAATCATCATACCTGAATCCACTCATTGTGCTGCTAAGGGCCTGATGACATAGATTTCATTGCTGAGTGATATTGCTTTGTAAGTAAATACCACACCTTCTTTATCCATTTTTCACTTTCTGCGATGTTGAACTTGTACGGTAAACGAGGTTCTTGTAAACAGAGGCGTCCCAAACTTTGGGGTGGCTGTGTCTTTTTGATTTTAATTTCCCTAAGCTATAGGACCATAAGTGGAAGTGCCCTAGGCTCTGTTGCTTTGTTTTTTAGATGTTTCCGGAAACACCATACACTTCTCCCGAGTGTCTGTTGGCAATTTACATCCCGCCCATCAGCATAACAAGGCTCCCAGTTCTCCATGGCCTGTCCTGCCTTTCTGGATTTTACACTTTTTTCAGATGGCCCTTTTGACCGGGGGGAAGTGAGACTTCATTGTAGTGCAGATTTCCTTTGCAAGCTTGCTTGGTTGGCCAAAAAGGGCGTATGCGTTTTTTCCTGAATATATTCAGGAAAAAACGCATACGCCCTTTTTGGCCAAGTGCATCATTGTGGACGTTCTGCCTCTTTTCCTATGCTTTCAGTGCAATTCCAGTCTACCTTCTGAAATCGGTTTCCTGCAATTCTGCCCCGCTTTCAAGTCCTCTTGGCAGCCTTACTTCAGTATATTTTTGGACAATAGCTGTCATTTATAACTCTGCAGGTTTGTGAATTACAGTGCCCCTGAGCTCCTTTCTTCAACTCGCTTTCTTTTGAGCTGGCCGCAACACCGCAGGATGGCTTCAGGCCCTAATCTGGTTCCGGCACGGCACGCTGAGCCTTTGGTTATTTCCTCTTCCTGGTGGGAAATGAGAGTTAAATTTGCCCGTCCAGACACCTCCAGCTAGTCTCTCATTGGTTCTCCCTATTCCTGTTCATCTTCCGCAGAATTTGCAAACTGGGCCAAACAGGAGGTTAAAGGCGCTGACTCTCCAAGTGGGGAGAGTGTTAGTAAAGCGTCTGGAATGTTGCACCCGAGTACCAGGGGAGGAAAACTGAGACATATTTGAACACGTCTCCCGTTCACATGGTTGATCATACTCTAGGTTCCACATGCATGTTTTAGCTGAAGGAAGAATACCTTAAACCTGGAGAGTTGAGACCCGTGGAATGGGTACCATGCAATATGACTTCAAAGGGTCGTCATTTGCTCACCGAACCTCTCCAATCCTATCACTGCTGCGTTTATGCCCCTGTACACACGCTTGATTCTGTTTTGGAGACATAGCAATCCATAGGTTTTAAGATACTTACTAGTCAGGTACATTCTTAGGCGTTTAATATGGGGTGTTGAGTCCATTTCGTTGAGCAAGGAGTAGCTCTTGTCTAGTCCATATTTGGCTTAAGGAACTTTATCTGTGCTCATTTCAATCTCTGGTTTAATGCAGCACCCCAACTCACCTTTCCCCTTAAGCAAGCATAAGTTGGTTTTCTAAATTTGAGACCCTGTTCTGTTTTGGAATTCAGTTCCTGTGTAGCCAAGTTTACATTCCGTGTATTAGTGATATCTTATGATGTTTCTTTTTCTGTGTGACTTATTTCAGTGAGAATCATCGTACCTGTATCCACTCATTATGCTGCTACGGGCCTGAGGACATAGATTTCATTGCTGAGTGATACTGCATTGTACGTAAGTACCACAAGTTCTTTATCCATTTTTCACTTTCTGTGATATTGAACTTGTACGGTAAATGAGGTTCTTGTAAACAGAGGCGTCCCAAACTTTGGGGTGGCTGTGTCTTTTTGATTTTAATTTCCCTAAGCTATAGGACCATAAGTGGAAGTGCCCTAGGCTCTGTTGCTTTGTTTTTTAGATGTTTCAGGAAACACCATACACTTCTCCCGAGTGTCTGTTGGCAATTTACATCCCGCCCATCAGCATAACAAGGCTCCCAGTTCTCCATGGCCTGTCCTGCCTTTCTGGATTTTACACTTTTTTCAGATGGCCCTTTTGACCGGGGGGAAGTGAGACTTCATTGTAGTGCAGATTTCCTTTGCAAGCTTGCTTGGTTGGCCAAAAAGGGCGTATGCGTTTTTTCCTGAATATATTCAGGAAAAAACGCATACGCCCTTTTTGACCAAGTGCATCATTGTGGACGTTCTGCCTCTTTTCCTATGCTTTCAATGCAATTCCAGTCTACCTCCTGAAATCGGTTTCCTGCAATTCTGCCCCGCTTTCAAGTCCTCTTGGCAGCCTTACTTCAGTATATTTTTGGACGATAGCTGTCATTTATAACTCTGCAGGTTTGTGAATTACAGTGCCCCTGAGCTCCTTTCTTCAACTCGCTTTCTTTTGAGCTGGCCGCAACACCGCAGGATGGCTTCAGGCCCTAATCTGGTTCCGGCCCGGCACGCTGAGCCTTTGGTTATTTCCTCTTCCTGGTGGGAAATGAGAGTTAAATTTGCCCGTCCAGACACCTCCAGCTAGTCTCTCATTGGTTCTCGCTATTCCTGTTCATCTTCCGCAGAAATTGCAAACTGGGCCAAACAGGAGATTAAAGGGACGGACTCTCCAAGTCAGGAGAGTGTTAGTAAAGCGTCTGGAATGTTGCACCCGAGTACCAGGGTACGAAAACTGAGACATATTTGAACACGTCTCCCGATCACATGGTTGATCATACTCTAGGTTCCACATGCATGTTTTAGCTGAAGGAAGAATACCTTAAACCTGGGTAGTTGAAACCCGTGGAATGGGTACCATGCAATATGACTTCAAAGGGTCTTCATTTGCTCACCGAACCTCTCCAATCCTATCACTGCTGCGTTTATGCCCCTGTACACACGCTTGATTCTCTTTTGGAGACATAGCAATCCATAGGTTTTAAGATACTTACTAGTCAGGTACATTCTTAGGCGTTTAATATGCGGTGTTGAGTCCATTTCGTTGAGCAAGGAGTAGCTCTTGTCTATTCCATATTTGGCTTAAGGAACTTTATCTGTGCTCGTTTCAATCTCTGGTTTTATGCAGCACCCCAACTCACCTTTCCCCTTAAGCAAGCATAAGTTGGTTTTCTAAATTTGAGACCCTGTTCTGTTCTGTAATTCAGTTCCTGTGTAGCCAAGTTTACATTCCGTGTATTACTGATATCTTATGATGTTTCTTTTTCTGTGTGACTTATTTCAGTTAGAATCATCATACCTGAATCCACTCATTGTGCTGCTAAGGGCCTGATGACATAGATTTCATTGCTGAGTGATATTGCTTTCTAAGTAAATACCACACCTTCTTTATCCATTTTTCACTTTCTGCGATGTTGAACTTGTACTGTAAACGAGGTTCTTGTAAACAGAGGCGTCCCAAACTTTGGGGTGGCTGTGTCTTTTTGATTTTAATTTCCCTAAGCTATAGGACCATAAGTGGAAGTGCCCTAGGCTCTGTTGCTTTGTTTTTTAGATGTTTCCGGAAACACCATACACTTCTCCCGAGTGTCTGTTGGCAATTTACATCCCGCCCATCAGCATAACAAGGCTCCCAGTTCTCCATGGCCTGTCCTGCCTTTCTGGATTTTACACTTTTTTCAGATGGCCCTTTTGACCGGGGGGAAGTGAGACTTCATTGTAGTGCAGATTTCCTTTGCAAGCTTGCTTGGTTGGCCAAAAAGGGCGTATGCGTTTTTTCCTGAATATATTCAGGAAAAAACGCATACGCCCTTTTTGGCCAAGTGCATCATTGTGGACGTTCTGCCTCTTTTCCTATGCTTTCAATGCAATTCCAGTCTACCTCCTGAAATCGGTTTCCTGCAATTCTGCCCCACTTTCGAGTCCTCTTGGCAGCCTTACTTCAGTATATTTTTGGACGATAGCTGTCATTTATAACTCTGCAGGTTTGTGAATTACAGTGCCCCTGAGCTCCTTTCTTCAACTCGCTTTCTTTTGAGCTGGCCGCAACACCGCAGGATGGCTTCAGGCCCTAATCTGGTTCCGGCACGGCACGCTGAGCCTTTGGTTATTTTCTCTTCCTGCTGGGAAATCAGAGTTAAATTTGCCCGTCCAGACACCTCCAGGTAGTCTCTCATTGGTGTTCCCTATTCCTGTTCATCTTCCGCAGAAATTGCAAACTGGGCCAAACAGGAGGTTAAAGGCGCTGACTCTCCAAGTGGGGAGAGTGTTAGTAAAGCGTCTGGAATATTGCACCCGAGTACCAGGGGAGGAAAACTGAGACATATTTGAACACGTCTCCCGTTCACATGGTTGATCATACTCTGGGTTCCACATGCATGTTTTAGCTGAAGGAAGAATACCTTAAACCTGGAGAGTTGAGACCCGTGGAATGGGTACCATGCAATATGACTTCAAAGGGTCTTCATTTGCTCACCGAACCTCTCCAATCCTATCACTGCTGCGTTTATGCCCCTGTACACACGCTTGATTCTCTTTTGGAGACATAGCAATCCATAGGTTTTAAGATACTTACTAGTCAGGTACATTCTTAGGCGTTTAATATGGGGTGTTGAGTCCATTTCGTTGAGCAAGGAGTAGCTCTTGTCTAGTCCATATTTGGCTTAAGGAACTTTATCTGTGCTCATTTCAATCTCTGGTTTTATGCAGCACCCCAACTCACCTTTCCCCTTAAGCAAGCATAAGTTGGTTTTCTAAATTTGAGACCCTGTTCTGTTTTGGAATTCAGTTCCTGTGTAGCCAAGTTTACATTCCGTGTATTAGTGATATCTTATGATGTTTCTTTTTCTGTGTGACTTATTTCAGTGAGAATCATCGTACCTGAATCCACTCATTATGCTGCTACGGGCCTGATGACATAGATTTCATTGCTGAGTGATACTGCATTGTACGTAAGTACCACAAGTTCTTTATCCATTTTTCACTTTCTGTGATATTGAACTTGTACGGTAAACGAGGTTCTTGTAAACAGAGGCGTCCCAAACTTTGGGGTGGCTGTGTCTTTTTGATTTTAATTTCCCTAAGCTATAGGACCATAAGTGGAAGTGCCCTAGGCTCTGTTGCTTTGTTTTTTAGATGTTTCAGGAAACACCATACACTTCTCCCGAGTGTCTGTTGGCAATTTACATCCCGCCCATCAGCATAACATGGCTCCCAGTTCTCCATGGCCTATCCTGCCTTTCTGGATTTTACACTTTTTTCAGATGGCCCTTTTGACCGGGGGGAAGTGAGACTTCATTGTAGTGCAGATTTCCTTTGCAAGCTTGCTTGGTTGGCCAAAAAGGGCGTATGCGTTTTTTCCTGAATATATTCAGGAAAAAACGCATATGCCCTTTTTGGCCAAGTGCATCATTGTGGACGTTCTGCCTCTTTTCCTATGCTTTCAATGCAATTCCAGTCTACCTCCTGAAATCGGTTTCCTGCAATTCTGCCCCGCTTTCAAGTCCTCTTGGCAGCCTGACTTCAGTATATTTTTGGACGATAGCTGTCATTTATAACTCTGCAGGTTTGTGAATTACAGTGCCCCTGAGCTCCTTTCTTCAACTCGCTTTCTTTTGAGCTGGCCGCAACACCACAGGATGGCTTCAGGCCCTAATCTGGTTCCGGCCCGGCACGCTGAGCCTTTGGTTATTTCCTCTTCCTGGTGGGAAATGAGAGTTAAATTTGCCCGTCCAGACACCTCCAGGTAGTCTCTCATTGGTGTTCCCTATTCCTGTTCATCTTCCGCAGAAATTGCAAACTGGGCCAAACAGGAGGTTAAAGGCGCTGACTCTCCAAGTGGGGAGAGTGTTAGTAAAGCGTCTGGAATGTTGCACCCGAGTACCAGGGGAGGAAAACTGAGACATATTTGAACACGTCTCCCGTTCACATGGTTGATCATACTCTGGGTTCCACATGCATGTTTTAGCTGAAGGAAGAATACCTTAAACCTGGAGAGTTGAGACCCGTGGAATGGGAACCATGCAATATGACTTCAAAGGGTCTTCATTTGCTCACCGAACCTCTCCAATCCTATCACTGCTGCGTTTATGCCCCTGTACACACGCTTGATTCTCTTTTGGAGACATAGCAATCCATAGGTTTTAAGATACTTACTAGTCAGGTACATTCTTAGGCGTTTAATATGGGGTGTTGAGTCCATTTCGTTGAGCAAGGAGTAGCTCTTGTCTAGTCCATATTTGGCTTAAGGAACTTTATCTGTGCTCATTTCAATCTCTGGTTTTATGCAGCACCCCAACTCAGCTTTCCCCTTAAGCAAGCATAAGTTGGTTTTCTAAATTTGAGACCCTGTTCTGTTTTGGAATTCAGTTCCTGTGTAGCCAAGTTTACATTCCGTGTATTAGTGATATCTTATGATGTTTCTTTTTCTGTGTGACTTATTTCAGTGAGAATCATCGTACCTGAATCCACTCATTATGCTGCTACGGGCCTGATGACATAGATTTCATTGCTGAGTGATACTGCATTGTACGTAAGTACCACAAGTTCTTTATCCATTTTTCACTTTCTGTGATATTGAACTTGTACAGTAAACGAGGTTCTTGTAAACAGAGGCGTCCCAAACTTTGGGGTGGCTGTGTCTTTTTGATTTTAATTTCCCTAAGCTATAGGACCATAAGTGGAAGTGCCCTAGGCTCTGTTGCTTTGTTTTTTAGATGTTTCAGGAAACACCATACACTTCTCCCGAGTGTCTGTTGGCAATTTACATCCCGCCCATCAGCATAACAAGGCTCCCAGTTCTCCATGGCCTGTCCTGCCTTTCTGGATTTTACACTTTTTTCAGATGGCCCTTTTGACCGGGGGGAAGTGAGACTTCATTGTAGTGCAGATTTCCTTTGCAAGCTTGCTTGGTTGGCCAAAAAGGGCGTATGCGTTTTTTCCTGAATATATTCAGGAAAAAACGCATACGCCCTTTTTGGCCAAGTGCATCATTGTGGACGTTCTGCCTCTTTTCCTATGCTTTCAATGCAATTCCAGTCTACCTCCTGAAATCGGTTTCCTGCAATTCTGCCCCGCTTTCAAGTCCTCTTGGCAGCCTTACTTCAGTATATTTTTGGACGATAGCTGTCATTTATAACTCTGCAGGTTTGTGAATTACAGTGCCCCTGAGCTCCTTTCTTCAACTCGCTTTCTTGTGACCTGGCCGCAACACCGCAGGATGGCTTCAGGCCCTAATCTGGTTCCGGCACGGCACGCTGAGCCTTTGGTTAATTCCTCTTCCTGGTGGGAAATGAGAGTTAAATTTGCCCGTCCAGACACCTCCAGCTAGTCTCTCATTGGTTCTCGCTATTCCTGTTCATCTTCCGCAGAAATTGCAAACTGGGCCAAACAGGAGATTAAAGGGACGGACTCTCCAATTCAGGAGAGTGTTAGTAAAGCGTCTGGAATGTTGCACCCGAGTACCAGGGTACGAAAACTGAGACATATTTGAACACGTCTCCCGATCACATGGTTGATCATACTCTAGGTTCCACATGCATGTTTTAGCTGAAGGAAGAATACCTTAAACCTGGGTAGTTGAAACCCGTGGATTGGGTACCATGCAATATGACTTCAAAGGGTCTTCATTTGCTCACCGAACCTCTCCAATCCTATCACTGCTGCGTTTATGCCCCTGTACACACGCTTGATTCTCTTTCGGAGACATAGCAATCCATAGGTTTTAAGATACTTACTAGTCAGGTACATTCTTAGGCGTTTAATATGCGGTGTTGAGTCCATTTCGTTGAGCAAGGAGTAGCTCTTGTCTATTCCATATTTGGCTTAAGGAACTTTATCTGTGCTCGTTTCAATCTCTGGTTTTATGCAGCACCCCAACTCACCTTTCCCCTTAAGCAAGCATATGTTGGTTTTCTAAATTTGAGACCATGTTCTGTTCTGTAATTCAGTTCCTGTGTAGCCAAGTTTACATTCCGTGTATTACTGATATCTTATGATGTTTCTTTTTCTGTGTGACTTATTTCAGTTAGAATCATCATACCTGAATCCACTCATTGTGCTGCTAAGGGCCTGATGACATAGATTTCATTGCTGAGTGATACTGCTTTGTAAGTAAATACCACATGTTCTTTATCCATTTTTCACTTTCTGCGATGTTGAACTTGTACTGTAAACGAGGTTCTTGTAAACAGAGGCGTCCCAAACTTTGGGGTGGCTGTGTCTTTTTGATTTTAATTTCCCTAAGCTATAGGACCATAAGTGGAAGTGCCCTAGGCTCTGTTGCTTTGTTGTATAGATGTTTCAGGAAACACCATACACTTCTCCCGAGTGGCTGTTGGCAATTTACATCCCGCCCATCAGCATAACAAGGCTCCCAGTTCTCCATGGCCTGTCCTGCCTTTCTGGATTTTACACTTTTTTCAGATGGCCCTTTTGACCGGGGGGAAGTGAGACTTCATTGTAGTGCAGATTTCCTTTGCAAGCTTGCTTGGTTGGCCAAAAAGTGCGTATGCGTTTTTTCCTGAATATATTCAGGAAAAAACGCATACGCCCTTTTTGGCCAAGTGCATCATTGTGGACGTTCTGCCTCTTTTCCTATGCTTTCAATGCAATTCCAGTCTACCTCCTGAAATCGGTTTCCTGCAATTCTGCCCCGCTTTCAAGTCCTCTTGGCAGCCTTACTTCAGTATATTTTTGGACGATAGCTGTCATTTATAACTCTGCAGGTTTGTGAATTACAGTGCCCCTGAGCTCCTTTCTTCAACTCGCTTTCTTTTGAGCTGGCCGCAACACCGCAGGATGGCTTCAGGCCCTAATCTGGTTCCGGCACGGCACGCTGAGCCTTTGGTTAATTCCTCTTCCTGGTGGGAAATGAGAGTTAAATTTGCCCGTCCAGACACCTCCAGCTAGTCTCTCATTGGTTCTCCCTATTCCTGTTCATCTTCCGCAGAAATTGCAAACTGGGCCAAACAGGAGGTTAAAGGCGCTGACTCTCCAAGTGGGGAGAGTGTTAGTAAAGCGTCTGGAATGTTGAACCCAAGTATGAGGGGAGGAAAACTGAGACATATTTGAACACGTCTCCTGATCACATGGTTGATCATACTCTAGGTTCCACATGCATGTTTTAGCTGAAGGAAGAATACCTTAAACCTGGGTAGTTGAAACCCGTGGAATGGGTACCATGCAATATGACTTCAAAGGGTCTTCATTTGCTCACCGAACCTCTCCAATCCTATCACTGCTGCGTTTATGCCCCTGTACACACGCTTGATTCTCTTTTGGAGACATAGCAATCCATAGGTTTTAAGATACTTACTAGTCAGGTACATTCTTAGGCGTTTAATATGGGGTGTTGAGTCCATTTCGTTGAGCAAGGAGTAGCTCTTGTCTAGTCCATATTTGGCTTAAGGAACTTTATCTGTGCTCATTTCAATCTCTGGTTTTATGCAGCACCCCAACTCACCTTTCCCCTTAAGCAAGCATAAGTTGGTTTTCTAAATTTGAGACCCTGTTCTGTTTTGGAATTCAGTTCCTGTGTAGCCAAGTTTACATTCCGTGTATTAGTGATATCTTATGATGTTTCTTTTTCTGTGTGACTTATTTCAGTGAGAATCATCGTACCTGAATCCACTCATTATGCTGCTACGGGCCTGAGGACATAGATTTCATTGCTGAGTGATAATGCATTGTACGTAAGTACCACAAGTTCTTTATCCATTTTTCACTTTCTGTGATATTGAACTTGTACGGTAAACGAGGTTCTTGTAAACAGAGGCGTCCCAAACTTTGGGGTGGCTGTGTCTTTTTGATTTTAATTTCCCTAAGCTATAGGACCATAAGTGGAAGTGCCCTAGGCTCTGTTGCTTTGTTTTTCAGATGTTTCAGGAAACACCATACACTTCTCCCGAGTGTCTGTTGGCAATTTACATCCCGCCCATCAGCATAACAAGGCTCCCAGTTCTCCATGGCCTGTCCTGCCTTTCTGGATTTTACACTTTTTTCAGATGGCCCTTTTGACCGGGGGGAAGTGAGACTTCATTGTAGTGCAGATTTCCTTTGCAAGCTTGCTTGGTTGGCCAAAAAGGGCGTATGCGTTTTTTCCTGAATATATTCAGGAAAAAACGCATACGCCCTTTTTGGCCAAGTGCATCATTGTGGACGTTCTGCCTCTTTTCCTATGCTTTCAATGCAATTCCAGTCTACCTCCTGAAATCGGTTTCCTGCAATTCTGCCCCGCTTTCAAGTCCTCTTGGCAGCCTTACTTCAGTATATTTTTGGACGATAGCTGTCATTTATAACTCTGCAGGTTTGTGAATTACAGTGCCCCTGAGCTCCTTTCTTCAACTCGCTTTCTTTTGAGCTGGCCGCAACACCGCAGGATGGCTTCAGGCCCTAATCTGGTTCCGGCCCGGCACGCTGAGCCTTTGGTTATTTCCACTTCCTGGTGGGAAATGAGAGTTAAATTTGCCCGTCCAGACACCTCCAGCTAGTCTCTCATTGGTTCTCCCTATTCCTGTTCATCTTCCGCAGAAATTGCAAACTGGGCCAAACAGGAGGTTAAAGGCGCTGACTCTCCAAGTGGGGAGAGTGTTAGTAAAGCGTCTGGAATGTTGCACCCGAGTACCAGGGGAGGAAAACTGAGACATATTTGAACACGTCTCCCGTTCACATGGTTGATCATACTCTGGGTTCCACATGCATGTTTTAGCTGAAGGAAGAATACCTTAAACCTGGAGAGTTGAGACCCGTGGAATGGGTACCATGCAATATGACTTCAAAGGGTCTTCATTTGCTCACCGAACCTCTCCAACCCTATCACTGCTGCGTTTATGCCCCTGTACACAGGCTTGATTCTCTTTTGGAGACATAGCAATCCATAGGTTTTAAGATACTTACTAGTCAGGTACATTCTTAGGCGTTTAATATGGGGTGTTGAGTCCATTTCGCTGAGCAAGGAGTAGCTCTTGTCTAGTCCATATTTGGCTTAAGGAACTTTATCTGTGCTCATTTCAATCTCTGGTTTAATGCAGCACCCCAACTCACCTTTCCCCTTAAGCAAGCATAAGTTGGTTTTCTAAATTTGAGACCCTGTTCTGTTTTGGAATTCAGTTCCTGTGTAGCCAAGTTTACATTCCGTGTATTAGTGATATCTTATGATGTTTCTTTTTCTGTGTGACTTATTTCAGTGAGAATCATCGTACCTGAATCCACTCATTATGCTGCTACGGGCCTGATGACATAGATTTCATTGCTGAGTGATACTGCATTGTACGTAAGTACCACAAGTTCTTTATCCATTTTTCACTTTCTGTGATATTGAACTTGTACGGTAAACGAGGTTCTTGTAAACAGAGGCGTCCCAAACTTTGGGGTGGCTGTGTCTTTTTGATTTTAATTTCCCTAAGCTATAGGACCATAAGTGGAAGTGCCCTAGGCTCTGTTGCTTTGTTTTTTAGATGTTTCAGGAAACACCATACACTTCTCCCGAGTGTCTGTTGGCAATTTACATCCCGCCCATCAGCATAACAAGGCTCCCAGTTCTCCATGGCCTGTCCTGCCTTTCTGGATTTTACACTTTTTTCAGATGGCCCTTTTGACCGGGGGGAAGTGAGACTTCATTGTAGTGCAGATTTCCTTTGCAAGCTTGCTTGGTTGGCCAAAAAGGGCGTATGCGTTTTTTCCTGAATATATTCAGGAGAAAACGCATACGCCCTTTTTGACCAAGTGCATCATTGTGGACGTTCTGCCTCTTTTCCTATGCTTTCAATGCAATTCCAGTCTACCTCCTGAAATCGGTTTCCTGCAATTCTGCCCCGCTTTCAAGTCCTCTTGGCAGCCTTACTTCAGTATATTTTTGGACGATAGCTGTCATTATAACTCTGCAGGTTTGTGAATTACAGTGCCCCTGAGCTCCTTTCTTCAACTCGCTTTCTTGTGACCTGGCCGCAACACCGCAGGATGGCTTCAGGCCCTAATCTGGTTCCGGCACGGCACGCTGAGCCTTTGGTTAATTCCTCTTCCTGGTGGGAAATGAGAGTTAAATTTGCCCGTCCAGACACCTCCAGCTAGTCTCTCATTGGTTCTCGCTATTCCTGTTCATCTTCCGCAGAAATTGCAAACTGGGCCAAACAGAAGATTAAAGGGACGGACTCTCCAAGTCAGGAGAGTGTTAGTAAAGCGTCTGGAATGTTGCACCCGAGTACCAGGGTATGAAAACTGAGACATATTTGAACACGTCTCCCGATCACATGGTTGATCATACTCTAGGTTCCACATGCATGTTTTAGCTGAAGGAAGAATACCTTAAACCTGGGTAGTTGAAACCCGTGGAATGGGTACCATGCAATATGACTTCAAAGGGTCTTCATTTGCTCACCGAACCTCTCCAATCCTATCACTGCTGCGTTTATGCCCCTGTACACACGCTTGATTCTCTTTCGGAGACATAGCAATCCATAGGTTTTAAGATACTTACTAGTCAGGTACATTCTTAGGCGTTTAATATGCGGTGTTGAGTCCATTTCGTTGAGCAAGGAGTAGCTCTTGTCTAGTCCATATTTGGCTTAAGGAACTTTATCTGTGCTCGTTTCAATCTCTGGTTTTATGCAGCACCCCAACTCACCTTTCCCCTTAAGCAAGCATAAGTTGGTTTTCTAAATTTGAGACCCTGTTCTGTTCTGTAATTCAGTTCCTGTGTAGCCAAGTTTACATTCCGTGTATTACTGATATCTTATGATGTTTCTTTTTCTGTGTGACTTATTTCAGTTAGAATCATCATACCTGAATCCACTCATTGTGCTGCTAAGGGCCTGATGACATAGATTTCATTGCTGAGTGATATTGCTTTGTAAGTAAATACCACACCTTCTTTATCCATTTTTCACTTTCTGCGATGTTGAACTTGTACTGTAAACGAGGTTCTTGTAAACAGAGGCGTCCCAAACTTTGGGGTGGCTGTGTCTTTTTGATTTTAATTTCCCTAAGCTATAGGACCATAAGTGGAAGTGCCCTAGGCTCTGTTGCTTTGTTTTTTAGATGTTTCAGGAAACACCATACACTTCTCCCGAGTGTCTGTTGGCAATTTACATCCCGCCCATCAGCATAACAAGGCTCCCAGTTCTCCATGGCCTGTCCTGCCTTTCTGGATTTTACACTTTTTTCAGATGGCCCTTTTGACCGGGGGGAAGTGAGACTTCATTGTAGTGCAGATTTCCTTTGCAAGCTTGCTTGGTTGGCCAAAGGGCGTATGCGTTTTTTCCTGAATATATTCAGGAAAAAACGCATACGCCCTTTTTGGCCAAGTGCATCATTGTGGACGTTCTGCCTCTTTTCCTATGCTTTCAATGCAATTCCAGTCTACCTCCTGAAATCGGTTTCCTGCAATTCTGCCCCGCTTTCGAGTCCTCTTGGCAGCCTTACTTCAGTATATTTTTGGACGATAGCTGTCATTTATAACTCTGCAGGTTTGTGAATTACAGTGCCCCTGAGCTCCTTTCTTCAACTCGCTTTCTTTTGAGCTGGCCGCAACACCGCAGGATGGCTTCAGGCCCTAATCTGGTTCCGGCACGGCACGCTGAGCCTTTGGTTATTTTCTCTTCCTGGTGGGAAATGAGAGTTAAATTTTCCCGTCCAGACACCTCCAGGTAGTCTCTCATTGGTGTTCCCTATTCCTGTTCATCTTCCGCAGAAATTGCAAACTGGGCCAAACAGGAGGTTAAAGGCGCTGACTCTCCAAGTGGGGAGAGTGTTAGTAAAGCGTCTGGAATGTTGCACCCGAGTACCAGGGGAGGAAAACTGAGACATATTTGAACACGTCTCCCGTTCACATGGTTGATCATACTCTGGGTTCCACATGCATGTTTTAGCTGAAGGAAGAATACCTTAAACCTGGAGAGTTGAGACCCGTGGAATGGGTACCATGCAATATGACTTCAAAGGGTCTTCATTTGCTCACCGAACCTCTCCAATCCTATCACTGCTGCGTTTATGCCCCTGTACACACGCTTGATTCTCTTTTGGAGACATAGCAATCCATAGGTTTTAAGATACTTACTAGTCAGGTACATTCTTAGGCGTTTAATATGGGGTGTTGAGTCCATTTCGTTGAGCAAGGAGTAGCTCTTGTCTAGTCCATATTTGGCTTAAGGAACTTTATCTGTGCTCATTTCAATCTCTGGTTTAATGCAGCACCCCAACTCACCTTTCCCCTTAAGCAAGCATAAGTTGGTTTTCTAAATTTGAGACCCTGTTCTGTTTTGGAATTCAGTTCCTGTGTAGCCAAGTTTACATTCCGTGTATTAGTGATATCTTATGATGTTTCTTTTTCTGTGTGACTTATTTCAGTGAGAATCATCGTACCTGAATCCACTCATTATGCTGCTACGGGCCTGATGACATAGATTTCATTGCTGAGTGATACTGCATTGTACGTAAGTACCACAAGTTCTTTATCCATTTTTCACTTTCTGTGATATTGAACTTGTACGGTAAACGAGGTTCTTGTAAACAGAGGCGTCCCAAACTTTGGGGTGGCTGTGTCTTTTTCATTTTAATTTCCCTAAGCTATAGGACCATAAGTGGAAGTGCCCTAGGCTCTGTTGCTTTGTTTTTTAGATGTTTCAGGAAACACCATACACTTCTCCCGAGTGTCTGTTGGCAATTTACATCCCGCCCATCAGCATAACAAGGCTCCCAGTTCTCCATGGCCTGTCCTGCCTTTCTGGATTTTACACTTTTTTCAGATGGCCCTTTTGACCGGGGGGAAGTGAGACTTCATTGTAGTGCAGATTTCCTTTGCAAGCTTGCTTGGTTGGCCAAAAAGGGCGTATGCGTTTTTTCCTGAATATATTCAGGAGAAAACGCATACGCCCTTTTTGACCAAGTGCATCATTGTGGACGTTCTGCCTCTTTTCCTATGCTTTCAATGCAATTCCAGTCTACCTCCTGAAATCGGTTTCCTGCAATTCTGCCCCGCTTTCAAGTCCTCTTGGCAGCCTTACTTCAGTATATTTTTGGACGATAGCTGTCATTATAACTCTGCAGGTTTGTGAATTACAGTGCCCCTGAGCTCCTTTCTTCAACTCGCTTTCTTGTGACCTGGCCGCAACACCGCAGGATGGCTTCAGGCCCTAATCTGGTTCCGGCACGGCACGCTGAGCCTTTGGTTAATTCCTCTTCCTGGTGGGAAATGAGAGTTAAATTTGCCAGTCCAGACACCTCCAGCTAGTCTCTCATTGGTTCTCGCTATTCCTGTTCATCTTCCGCAGAAATTGCAAACTGGGCCAAACAGGAGATTAAAGGGACGGACTCTCCAAGTCAGGAGAGTGTTAGTAAAGCGTCTGGAATGTTGCACCCGAGTAACAGGGTACGAAAACTGAGACATATTTGAACACGTCTCCCGATCACATGGTTGATCATACTCTAGGTTCCACATGCATGTTTTAGCTGAAGGAAGAATACCTTAAACCTGGGTAGTTGAAACCCGTGGAATGGGTACCATGCAATATGAATTCAAAGGGTCTTCATTTGCTCACCGAACCTCTCCAATCCTATCACTGCTGCGTTTATGCCCCTGTACACACGCTTGATTCTCTTTCGGAGACATAGCAATCCATAGGTTTTAAGATACTTACTAGTCAGGTACATTCTTAGGCGTTTAATATGCGGTGTTGAGTCCATTTCGTTGAGCAAGGAGTAGCTCTTGTCTAGTCCATATTTGGCTTAAGGAACTTTATCTGTGCTCGTTTCAATCTCTGGTTTTATGCAGCACCCCAACTCACCTTTACCCTTAAGCAAGCATAAGTTGGTTTTCTAAATTTGAGACCCTGTTCTGTTCTGTAATTCAGTTCCTGTGTAGCCAAGTTTACATTCCGTGTATTACTGATATCTTATGATGTTTCTTTTTCTGTGTGACTTATTTCAGTTAGAATCATCATACCTGAATCCACTCATTGTGCTGCTAAGGGCCTGATGACATAGATTTCATTGCTGAGTGATATTGCTTTGTAAGTAAATACCACACCTTCTTTATCCATTTTTCACTTTCTGCGATGTTGAACTTGTACTGTAAACGAGGTTCTTGTAAACAGAGGCGTCCCAAACTTTGGGGTGGCTGTGTCTTTTTGATTTTAATTTCCCTAAGCTATAGGACCATAAGTGGAAGTGCCCTAGGCTCTGTTGCTTTGTTTTTTAGATGTTTCAGGAAACACCATACACTTCTCCCGAGTGTCTGTTGGCAATTTACATCCCGCCCATCAGCATAACAAGGCTCCCAGTTCTCCATGGCCTGTCCTGCCTTTCTGGATTTTACACTTTTTTCAGATGGCCCTTTTGACCGGGGGGAAGTGAGACTTCATTGTAGTGCAGATTTCCTTTGCAAGCTTGCTTGGTTGGCCAAAAAGGGCGTATGCGTTTTTTCCTGAATATATTCAGGAAAAAACGCATACGCCCTTTTTGGCCAAGTGCATCATTGTGGACGTTCTGCCTCTTTTCCTATGCTTTCAATGCAATTCCAGTCTACCTCCTGAAATCGGTTTCCTGCAATTCTGCCCCGCTTTCGAGTCCTCTTGGCAGCCTTACTTCAGTATATTTTTGGACTATAGCTGTCATTTATAACTCTGCAGGTTTGTGAATTACAGTGCCCCTGAGCTCCTTTCTTCAACTCGCTTTCTTTTGAGCTGGCCGCAACACCGCAGGATGGCTTCAGGCCCTAATCTGGTTCCGGCCCGGCACGCTGAGCCTTTGGTTATTTCCTCTTCCTGGTGGGAAATGAGAGTTAAATTTGCCCGTCCAGACACCTCCAGCTAGTCTCTCATTGGTGTTCCCTATTCCTGTTCATCTTCCGCAGAAATTGCAAACTGGGCCAAACAGGAGGTTAAAGGCGCTGACTCTCCAAGTGGGGAGAGTGTTAGTAAAGCGTCTGGAATGTTGCACCCGAGTACCAGGGGAGGAAAACTGAGACATATTTGAACACGTCTCCCGATCACATGGTTGATCATACTCTAGGTTCCACATGCATGTTTTAGCTGAAGGAAGAATACCTTAAACCTGGGTAGTTGAGACCCGTGGAATGGGTACCATGCAATATGACTTCAAAGGGTCTTCATTTGCTCACCGAACCTCTCCAATCCTATCACTGCTGCGTTTATGCCCCTGTACACATGCTTGATTCTCTTTCGGAGACATAGCAATCCATAGGTTTTAAGATACTTACTAGTCAGGTACATTCTTAGGCGTTTAATATGCGGTGTTGAGTCCATTTCGTTGAGCAAGGAGTAGCTCTTGTCTATTCCATATTTGGCTTAAGGAACTTTATCTGTGCTCGTTTCAATCTCTGGTTTTATGCAGCACCCCAACTCACCTTTCCCCTTAAGCAAGCATAAGTTGGTTTTCTAAATTTGAGACCATGTTCTGTTCTGTAATTCAGTTCCTGTGTAGCCAAGTTTACATTCCGTGTATTACTGATATCTTATGATGTTTCTTTTTCTGTGTGACTTATTTCAGTTAGAATCATCATACCTGAATCCACTCATTGTGCTGCTAAGGGCCTGATGACATAGATTTCATTGCTGAGTGATACTGCTTTGTAAGTAAATACCACATGTTCTTTATCCATTTTTCACTTTCTGCGATGTTGAACTTGTACTGTAAACGAGGTTCTTGTAAACAGAGGCGTCCCAAACTTTGGGGTGGCTGTGTCTTTTTGATTTTAATTTCCCTAAGCTATAGGACCATAAGTGGAAGTGCCCTAGGCTCTGTTGCTTTGTTGTATAGATGTTTCAGGAAACACCATACACTTCTCCCGAGTGGCTGTTGGCAATTTACATCCCGCCCATCAGCATAACAAGGCTCCCAGTTCTCCATGGCCTGTCCTGCCTTTCTGGATTTTACACTTTTTTCAGATGGCCCTTTTGACCGGGGGGAAGTGAGACTTCATTGTAGTGCAGATTTCCTTTGCAAGCTTGCTTGGTTGGCCAAAAAGGGCGTATGCGTTTTTTCCTGAATATATTCAGGAAAAAACGCATACGCCCTTTTTGGCCAAGTGCATCATTGTGGGCGTTCTGCCTCTTTTCCTATGCTTTCAATGCAATTCCAGTCTACCTCCTGAAATCGGTTTCCTGCAATTCTGCCCCGCTTTCAAGTCCTCTTGGCAGCCTTACTTCAGTATATTTTTGGACGATAGCTGTCATTTATAACTCTGCAGGTTTGTGAATTACAGTGCCCCTGAGCTCCTTTCTTCAACTCGCTTTCTTTTGAGCTGGCCGCAACACCGCAGGATGGCTTCAGGCCCTAATCTGGTTCCGGCACGGCACGCTGAGCCTTTGGTTAATTCCTCTTCCTGGTGGGAAATGAGAGTTAAATTTGCCCGTCCAGACACCTCCAGCTAGTCTCTCATTGGTTCTCCCTATTCCTGTTCATCTTCCGCAGAAATTGCAAACTGGGCCAAACAGGAGGTTAAAGGCGCTGACTCTCCAAGTGGGGAGAGTGTTAGTAAAGCGTCTGGAATGTTGCACCCAAGTACCATGGGAGGAAAACTGAGACATATTTGAACACGTCTCCCGATCACATGGTTGATCATACTCTAGGTTCCACATGCATGTTTTAGCTGAAGGAAGAATACCTTAAACCTGGGTAGTTGAAACCCGTGGAATGGGTACCATGCAATATGACTTCAAAGGGTCTTCATTTGCTCACCGAACCTCTCCAATCCTATCACTGCTGCATTTATGCCCCTGTACACACGGTTGATTCTCTTTTGGAGACATAGCAATCCATAGGTTTTAAGATACTTACTAGTCAGGTACATTCTTAGGCGTTTAATATGGGGTGTTGAGTCCATTTCGTTGAGCAAGGAGTAGCTCTTGTCTAGTCCATATTTGGCTTAAGGAACTTTATCTGTGCTCGTTTCAATCTCTGGTTTTATGCAGCACCCCAACTCACCTTTCCCCTTAAGCAAGCATAAGTTGGTTTTCTAAATTTGAGACCCTGTTCTGTTTTGGAATTCAGTTCCTGTGTAGCCAAGTTTACTTCCGTGTATTAGTGATATCTTATGATGTTTCTTTTTCTGTGTGACTTATTTCAGTGAGAATCATCGTACCTGAATCCACTCATTATGCTGCTACGGGCCTGATGACATAGATTTCATTGCTGAGTGATACTGCATTGTACGTAAGTACCACAAGTTCTTTATCCATTTTTCACTTTCTGTGATATTGAACTTGTACGGTAAACGAGGTTCTTGTAAACAGAGGCGTCCCAAACTTTGGGGTGGCTGTGTCTTTTTGATTTTAATTTCCCTAAGCTATAGGACCATAAGTGGAAGTGCCCTAGGCTCTGTTGCTTTGTTTTTTAGATGTTTCAGGAAACACCATACACTTCTCCCGAGTGTCTGTTGGCAATTTACATCCCGCCCATCAGCATAACAAGGCTCCCAGTTCTCCATGGCCTGTCCTGCCTTTCTGGATTTTACACTTTTTTCAGATGGCCCTTTTGACCGGGGGGAAGTGAGACTTCATTGTAGTGCAGATTTCCTTTGCAAGCTTGCTTGGTTGGCCAAAAAGGGCGTATGCGTTTTTTCCTGAATATATTCAGGAAAAAACGCATACGCCCTTTTTGGCCAAGTGCATCATTGTGGACGTTCTGCCTCTTTTCCTATGCTTTCAATGCAATTCCAGTCTACCTCCTGAAATCGGTTTCCTGCAATTCTGCCCCGCTTTCAAGTCCTCTTGGCAGCCTTACTTCAGTATATTTTTGGACGATAGCTGTCATTTATAACGCTGCAGGTTTGTGAATTACAGTGCCCCTGAGCTCCTTTCTTCAACTCGCTTTCTTTTGAGCTGGCCGCAACACCGCAGGATGGCTTCAGGCCCTAATCTGGTTCCGGCCCGGCACGCTGAGCCTTTGGTTATTTCCTCTTCCTGGTGGGAAATGAGAGTTAAATTTGCCCGTCCAGACACCTCCAGCTAGTCTCTCATTGGTGTTCCCTATTCCTGTTCATCTTCCGCAGAAATTGCAAACTGGGCCAAACAGGAAGTTAAAGGCGCTGACTCTCCAAGTGGGGAGAGTGTTAGTAAAGCGTCTGGAATGTTGCACCCGAGTACCAGGGGAGGAAAACTGAGACATATTTGAACACGTCTCCCGTTCACACGGTTGATCATACTCTGGGTTCCACATGCATGTTTTAGCTGAAGGAAGAATACCTTAAACCTGGAGAGTTGAGACCCGTGGAATGGGTACCATGCAATATGACTTCAAAGGGTCTTCATTTGCTCACCGAACCTCTCCAATCCTATCACTGCTGCGTTTATGCCCCTGTACACACGCTTGATTCTCTTTTGGAGACATAGCAATCCATAGGGTTTAAGATACTTACTAGTCAGGTACATTCTTAGGCGTTTAATATGCGGTGTTGAGTCCATTTCGTTGAGCAAGGAGTAGCTCTTGTCTAGTCCATATTTGGCTTAAGGAACTTTATCTGTGCTCATTTCAATCTCTGGTTTTATGCAGCACCCCAACTCACCTTTCCCCTTAAGCAAGCATAAGTTGGTTTTCTAAATTTGAGACCCTGTTCTGTTCTGTAATTCAGTTCCTGTGTAACCAAGTTTACATTCCGTGTATTACTGATATCTTATGATGTTTCTTTTTCTGTGTGACTTATTTCAGTTAGAATCATCATACCTGAATCCACTCATTGTGCTGCTAAGGTCCTGATGACATAGATTTCATTGCTGAGTGATATTGCTTTGTAAGTAAATACCACACCTTCTTTATCCATTTTTCACTTTCTGCGATGTTGAACTTGTACTGTAAACGAGGTTCTTGTAAACAGAGGCGTCCCAAACTTTGGGGTGGCTGTGTCTTTTTGATTTTAATTTCCCTAAGCTATAGGACCATAAGTGGAAGTGCCCTAGGCTCTGTTGCTTTGTTTTTTAGATGTTTCAGGAAAAACCATACACTTCTCCCGAGTGGCTGTTGGCAATTTACATCCCGCCCATCAGCATAACAAGGCTCCCAGTTCTCCATGGCCTGTCCTGCCTTTCTGGATTTTACACTTTTTTCAGATGGCCCTTTTGACCGGGGGGAAGTGAGACTTCATTGTAGTGCAGATTTCCTTTGCAAGCTTGCTTGGTTGGCCAAAAAGGGCGTATGCGTTTTTTCCTGAATATATTCAGGAAAAAACGCATACGCCCTTTTTGGCCAAGTGCATCATTGTGGACGTTCTGCCTCTTTTCCTATGCTTTCAATGCAATTCCAGTCTACCTCCTGAAATCGGTTTCCTGCAATTCTGCCCCGCTTTCGAGTCCTCTTGGCAGCCTTACTTCAGTATATTTTTGGACGATAGCTGTCATTTATAACTCTGCAGGTTTGTGAATTACAGTGCCCCTGAGCTCCTTTCTTCAACTCGCTTTCTTGTGACCTGGCCGCAACACCGCAGGATGGCTTCAGGCCCTAATCTGGTTCCGGCACGGCACGCTGAGCCTTTGGTTAATTCCTCTTCCTGGTGGGAAATGAGAGTTAAATTTGCCCGTCCAGACACCTCCAGCTAGTCTCTCATTGGTTCTCACTATTCCTGTTCATCTTCCGCAGAAATTGCAAACTGGGCCAAACAGGAGATTAAAGGGACTGACTCTCCAAGTCAGGAGAGTGTTAGTAAAGCGTCTGGAATGTTGCACCCGAGTACCAGGGTACGAAAACTGAGACATATTTGAACACGTCTCCCGATCACATGGTTGATCATACTCTAGGTTCCACATGCATGTTTTAGCTGAAGGAAGAATACCTTAAACCTGGGTAGTTGAAACCCGTGGAATGGGTACCATGCAATATGACTTCAAAGGGTCTTCATTTGCTCACCGAACCTCTCCAATCCTATCACTGCTGCGTTTATGCCCCTGTACACATGCTTGATTCTCTTTCGGAGACATAGCAATCCATAGGTTTTAAGATACTTACTAGTCAGGTACATTCTTAGGCGTTTAATATGCGGTGTTGAGTCCATTTCGTTGAGCAAGGAGTAGCTCTTGTCTATTCCATATTTGGCTTAAGGAACTTTATCTGTGCTCGTTTCAATCTCTGGTTTTATGCAGCACCCCAACTCACCTTTCCCCTTAAGCAAGCATAAGTTGGTTTTCTAAATTTGAGACCCTGTTCTGTTCTGTAATTCAGTTCCTGTGTAGCCAAGTTTACATTCCGTGTATTACTGATATCTTATGATGTTTCTTTTTCTGTGTGACTTATTTCAGTTAGAATCATCATACCTGAATCCACTCATTGTGCTGCTAAGGGCCTGATGACATAGATTTCATTGCTGAGTGATATTGCTTTGTAAGTAAATACCACACCTTCTTTATCCATTTTTCACTTTCTGCGATGTTGAACTTGTACTGTAAACGAGGTTCTTGTAAACAGAGGCGTCCCAAACTTTGGGGTGGCTGTGTCTTTTTGATTTTAATTTCCCTAAGCTATAGGACCATAAGTGGAAGTGCCCTAGGCTCTGTTGCTTTGTTTTTTAGATGTTTCAGGAAACACCATACACTTCTCCCGAGTGTCTGTTGGCAATTTACATCCCGCCCATCAGCATAACAAGGCTCCCAGTTCTCCATGGCCTGTCCTGCCTTTCTGGATTTTACACTTTTTTCAGATGGCCCTTTTGACCGGGGGGAAGTGAGACTTCATTGTAGTGCAGATTTCCTTTGCAAGCTTGCTTGGTTGGCCAAAAAGGGCGTATGCGTTTTTTCCTGAATATATTCAGGAAAAAACGCATACGCCCTTTTTGGCCAAGTGCATCATTGTGGACGTTCTGCCTCTTTTCCTATGCTTTCAATGCAATTCCAGTCTACCTCCTGAAATCGGTTTCCTGCAATTCTGCCCCGCTTTCGAGTCCTCTTGGCAGCCTTACTTCAGTATATTTTTGGACGATAGCTGTCATTTATAACTCTGCAGGTTTGTGAATTACAGTGCCCCTGAGCTCCTTTCTTCAACTCGCTTTCTTTTGAGCTGGCCGCAACACCGCAGGATGGCTTCAGGCCCTAATCTGGTTCCGGCACGGCACGCTGAGCCTTTGGTTATTTCCTCTTCCTGGTGGGAAATGAGAGTTAAATTTGCCCGTCCAGACACCTCCAGCTAGTCTCTCATTGGTGTTCCCTATTCCTGTTCATCTTCCGCAGAAATTGCAAACTGGGCCAAACAGGAGGTTAAAGGCGCTGACTCTCCAAGTGGGGAGAGTGTTAGTAAAGCGTCTGGAATGTTGCACCCGAGTACCAGGGGAGGAAAACTGAGACATATTTGAACACGTCTCCCGATCACATGGTTGATCATACTCTAGGTTCCACATGCATGTTTTAGCTGAAGGAAGAATACCTTAAACCTGGGTAGTTGAGACCCGTGGAATGGGTACCATGCAATATGACTTCAAAGGGTCTTCATTTGCTCACCGAACCTCTCCAATCCTATCACTGCTGCGTTTATGCCCCTGTACACATGCTTGATTCTCTTTCGGAGACATAGCAATCCATAGGTTTTAAGATACTTACTAGTCAGGTACATTCTTAGGCGTTTAATATGCGGTGTTGAGTCCATTTCGTTGAGCAAGGAGTAGCTCTTGTCTATTCCATATTTGGCTTAAGGAACTTTATCTGTGCTCGTTTCAATCTCTGGTTTTATGCAGCACCCCAACTCACCTTTCCCCTTAAGCAAGCATAAGTTGGTTTTCTAAATTTGAGACCATGTTCTGTTCTGTAATTCAGTTCCTGTGTAGCCAAGTTTACATTCCGTGTATTACTGATATCTTATGATGTTTCTTTTTCTGTGTGACTTATTTCAGTTAGAATCATCATACCTGAATCCACTCATTGTGCTGCTAAGGGCCTGATGACATAGATTTCATTGCTGAGTGATACTGCTTTGTAAGTAAATACCACATGTTCTTTATCCATTTTTCACTTTCTGCGATGTTGAACTTGTACTGTAAACGAGGTTCTTGTAAACAGAGGCGTCCCAAACTTTGGGGTGGCTGTGTCTTTTTGATTTTAATTTCCCTAAGCTATAGGACCATAAGTGGAAGTGCCCTAGGCTCTGTTGCTTTGTTGTATAGATGTTTCAGGAAACACCATACACTTCTCCCGAGTGGCTGTTGGCAATTTACATCCCGCCCATCAGCATAACAAGGCTCCCAGTTCTCCATGGCCTGTCCTGCCTTTCTGGATTTTACACTTTTTTCAGATGGCCCTTTTGACCGGGGGGAAGTGAGACTTCATTGTAGTGCAGATTTCCTTTGCAAGCTTGCTTGGTTGGCCAAAAAGGGCGTATGCGTTTTTTCCTGAATATATTCAGGAAAAAACGCATACGCCCTTTTTGGCCAAGTGCATCATTGTGGGCGTTCTGCCTCTTTTCCTATGCTTTCAATGCAATTCCAGTCTACCTCCTGAAATCGGTTTCCTGCAATTCTGCCCCGCTTTCAAGTCCTCTTGGCAGCCTTACTTCAGTATATTTTTGGACGATAGCTGTCATTTATAACTCTGCAGGTTTGTGAATTACAGTGCCCCTGAGCTCCTTTCTTCAACTCGCTTTCTTTTGAGCTGGCCGCAACACCGCAGGATGGCTTCAGGCCCTAATCTGGTTCCGGCACGGCACGCTGAGCCTTTGGTTAATTCCTCTTCCTGGTGGGAAATGAGAGTTAAATTTGCCCGTCCAGACACCTCCAGCTAGTCTCTCATTGGTTCTCCCTATTCCTGTTCATCTTCCGCAGAAATTGCAAACTGGGCCAAACAGGAGGTTAAAGGCGCTGACTCTCCAAGTGGGGAGAGTGTTAGTAAAGCGTCTGGAATGTTGCACCCAAGTACCATGGGAGGAAAACTGAGACATATTTGAACACGTCTCCTGATCACATGGTTGATCATACTCTAGGTTCCACATGCATGTTTTAGCTGAAGGAAGAATACCTTAAACCTGGGTAGTTGAAACCCGTGGAATGGGTACCATGCAATATGACTTCAAAGGGTCTTCATTTGCTCACCGAACCTCTCCAATCCTATCACTGCTGCATTTATGCCCCTGTACACACGGTTGATTCTCTTTTGGAGACATAGCAATCCATAGGTTTTAAGATACTTACTAGTCAGGTACATTCTTAGGCGTTTAATATGGGGTGTTGAGTCCATTTCGTTGAGCAAGGAGTAGCTCTTGTCTAGTCCATATTTGGCTTAAGGAACTTTATCTGTGCTCGTTTCAATCTCTGGTTTTATGCAGCACCCCAACTCACCTTTCCCCTTAAGCAAGCATAAGTTGGTTTTCTAAATTTGAGACCCTGTTCTGTTTTGGAATTCAGTTCCTGTGTAGCCAAGTTTACTTCCGTGTATTAGTGATATCTTATGATGTTTCTTTTTCTGTGTGACTTATTTCAGTGAGAATCATCGTACCTGAATCCACTCATTATGCTGCTACGGGCCTGATGACATAGATTTCATTGCTGAGTGATACTGCATTGTACGTAAGTACCACAAGTTCTTTATCCATTTTTCACTTTCTGTGATATTGAACTTGTACGGTAAACGAGGTTCTTGTAAACAGAGGCGTCCCAAACTTTGGGGTGGCTGTGTCTTTTTGATTTTAATTTCCCTAAGCTATAGGACCGTAAGTGGAAGTGCCCTAGGCTCTGTTGCTTTGTTTTTTAGATGTTTCAGGAAACACCATACACTTCTCCCGAGTGTCTGTTGGCAATTTACATCCCGCCCATCAGCATAACAAGGCTCCCAGTTCTCCATGGCCTATCCTGCCTTTCTGGATTTTACACTTTTTTCAGATGGCCCTTTTGACCGGGGGGAAGTGAGACTTCATTGTAGTGCAGATTTCCTTTGCAAGCTTGCTTGGTTGGCCAAAAAGGGCGTATGCGTTTTTTCCTGAATATATTCAGGAAAAAACGCATACGCCCTTTTTGGCCAAGTGCATCATTGTGGACGTTCTGCCTCTTTTCCTATGCTTTCAATGCAATTCCAGTCTACCTCCTGAAATCGGTTTCCTGCAATTCTGCCCCGCTTTCAAGTCCTCTTGGCAGCCTGACTTCAGTATATTTTTGGACGATAGCTGTCATTTATAACTCTGCAGGTTTGTGAATTACAGTGCCCCTGAGCTCCTTTCTTCAACTCGCTTTCTTGTGACCTGGCCGCAACACTGCAGGATGGCTTCAGGCCCTAATCTGGTTCCGGCCCGGCACGCTGAGCCTTTGGTTATTTCCTCTTCCTGGTGGGAAATGAGAGTTAAATTTGCCCGTCCAGACACCTCCAGCTAGTCTGTCATTGGTGTTCCCTATTCTTGTTCATCTTCCGCAGAAATTGCAAACTGGGCCAAACAGGAGGTTAAAGGCGCTGACTCTCCAAGTCGGGAGAGTGTTAGTAAAGCCTCTGGAATGTTGCACCCGAGTACCAGGGGAGGAAAACTGAGACATATTTGAACACGTCTCCCGTTCACATGGTTGATCATACTCTGGGTTCCACATGCATGTTTTAGCTGAAGGAAGAATACCTTAAACCTGGAGAGTTGAAACCCGTGGAATGGGTACCATGCAATATGACTTCAAAGGGTCTTCATTTGCTCACCGAACCTCTCCAATCCTATCACTGCTGCGTTTATGCCCCTGTACACACGCTTGATTCTCTTTTGGAGACATAGCAATCCATAGGTTTTAAGATACTTACTAGTCAGGTACATTCTTAGGCGTTTAATATGGGGTGTTGAGTCCATTTCGTTGAGCAAGGAGTAGCTCTTGTCTAGTCCATATTTGGCTTAAGGAACTTTATCTGTGCTCATTTCAATCTCTGGTTTAATGCAGCACCCCAACTCACCTTTCCCCTTAAGCAAGCATAAGTTGGTTTTCTAAATTTGAGACCCTGTTCTGTTTTGGAATTCAGTTCCTGTGTAGCCAAGTTTACATTCCGTGTATTAGTGATATCTTATGATGTTTCTTTTTCTGTGTGACTTATTTCAGTGAGAATCATCGTACCTGAATCCACTCATTATGCTGCTACGGGCCTGATGACATAGATTTCATTGCTGAGTGATACTGCATTGTACGTAAGTACCACAAGTTCTTTATCCATTTTTCACTTTCTGTGATATTGAACTTGTACGGTAAACGAGGTTCTTGTAAACAGAGGCGTCCCAAACTTTGGGGTGGCTGTGTCTTTTTGATTTTAATTTCCCTAAGCTATAGGACCATAAGTGGAAGTGCCCTAGGCTCTGTTGCTTTGTTTTTTAGATGTTTCAGGAAACACCATACACTTCTCCCGAGTGTCTGTTGGCAATTTACATCCCGCCCATCAGCATAACAAGGCTTCCAGTTCTCCATGGCCTGTCCTGCCTTTCTGGATTTTACACTTTTTTCAGATGGCCCTTTTGACCGGGGGGAAGTGAGACTTCATTGTAGTGCAGATTTCCTTTGCAAGCTTGCTTGGTTGGCCAAAAAGGGCGTATGCGTTTTTTCCTGAATATATTCAGGAAAAAACGCATACGCCCTTTTTGGCCAAGTGCATCATTGTGGACGTTCTGCCTCTTTTCCTATGCTTTCAATGCAATTCCAGTCTACCTCCTGAAATCGGTTTCCTGCAATTCTGCCCCGCTTTCAAGTCCTCTTGGCAGCCTTACTTCAGTATATTTTTGGACGATAGCTGTCATTTATAACTCTGCAGGTTTGTGAATTACAGTGCCCCTGAGCTCCTTTCTTCAACTCGCTTTCTTTTGAGCTGGCCGCAACACCGCAGGATGGCTTCAGGCCCTAATCTGGTTCCGGCCCGGCACGCTGAGCCTTTGGTTATTTCCTCTTCCTGGTGGGAAATGAGAGTTAAATTTGCCCGTCCAGACACCTCCAGCTAGTCTCTCATTGGTTCTCGCTATTCCTGTTCATCTTCCGCAGAAATTGCAAACTGGGCCAAACAGGAGATTAAAGGGACGGACTCTCCAAGTCAGGAGAGTGTTAGTAAAGCGTCTGGAATGTTGCACCCGAGTACCAGGGTACGAAAACTGAGACATATTTGAACACGTCTCCCGATCACATGGTTGATCATACTCTAGGTTCCACATGCATGTTTTAGCTGAAGGAAGAATACCTTAAACGTGGAGATTTGAGACCCGTGGAATGGGTACCATGCAATATGACTTCAAAGTGTCTTCATTTGCTCACTGAACCTCTCCAATCCTGTCACAGCTGTGTTTATGCCCCTGTACACACGCTTGATTCTCTTTCAGACATTGCCATCCATACGTTTTAAGATTCTTACTAGTCAGGTATATTCTTTGGCGTTTAATATGGGGTGTTGAGTCCATTTCGTTGAGCAAGGAGTAGCTCTTGTCTAGTCCATATTTGGCTTAAGGAACTTTATCTGTGCTAATTTCAAACTCTGGTTTTATGCAGCACCCCAACTCACCTTCCCCCTTAAGCAAGCATAAGTTGGTTTTCTAAATTTGAGACCCTGTTCTGTTTTGGAATTCAGTTCCTGTGTAGCCAAGTTTACATTCCGTGTATTAGTGATATCTTATGATGTTTCTTTTTCTGTGTGACTTATTTCAGTTAGATTCATCGTACCTGAATCCACTCATTATGCTGCTACGGGCCTGATGACATAGATTTTATTGCTGAGTGATATTGCATTGTACGTAAGTACCACAAGTTCTTTATCCATTTTTCACTTTCTGCGATATTGAACTTGTACCGTATATGAGGTTCTTGTAAACAGAGCCATCCCAAACTTTGGCGTGGCTGTGTCTTTTTGATTTTAATTTCCCTAAACTCTAGGACCATAAGTGGAAGTGCCCTAGGCTCTGTTGCTTTGTTTTTTAGATGTTTCAGGAAACACCATACACTTCTCCAGAGTGCCTGTTGGCAATTTACATCCCGCCCATCAGCATTAGAAGGCTCCCAGTTCTCCATGGCCTATCCTGCCTTTCTGGATTTTACACTTTTTTCAGATGGCCCTTTTGACCGGGGGGAAGTGAGACTTCATTGTAGTGCAGATTTCCTTTGCAAGCTTGCTTGGTTGGCCAAAAAGGGCGTATGCGTTTTTTCCTGAATATATTCAGGAAAAAACGCATACGCCCTTTTTGGCCAAGTGCATCATTGTGGACGTTCTGCCTCTTTTCCTATGCTTTCAATGCAATTCCAGTCTACCTCCTGAAATCGGTTTCCTGCAATTCTGCCCCGCTTTCAAGTCCTCTTGGCAGCCTGACTTCAGTATATTTTTGGACGATAGCTGTCATTTATAACTCTGCAGGTTTGTGAATTACAGTGCCCCTGAGCTCCTTTCTTCAACTCGCTTTATTTTGAGCTGGCCGCAACACCACAGAATGGCTTCAGGCCCTAATATGGTTCCGGCACGGCACGCTGAGCCTTTGGTTATTTCCTCTTCCTGGTGGGAAATGAGAGTTAAATTTGCCCGTCCAGACACCTCCTGCTAGTCTCTCATTGGTTCTCACTATTCCTGTTCATCTTCCTCAGAAATTGCAAACTGGGCCAAACAGGAGATTAAAGGGACGGACTCTCCAAGTCAGGAGAGTGTTAGTAAAGCGTCTGGAATGTTGCACCCGAGTACCAGGGTACGAAAACTGAGACATATTTGAACACGTCTCCCGATCACATGGTTGATCATACTCTAGGTTCCACATGCATGTTTTAGCTGAAGGAAGAATACCTTAAACCTGGGTAGTTGAAACCCGTGGAATGGGTACCATGCAATATGACTTCAAAGGGTCTTCATTTGATCACCGAACCTCTCCAATCCTATCACTGCTGCGTTTATGCCCCTGTACACACGCTTGATTCTCTTTCGGAGACATAGCAATCCATAGGTTTTAAGATACTTACTAGTCAGGTACATTCTTAGGCGTTTAATATGCGGTGTTGAGTCCATTTCGTTGAGCAAGGAGTAGCTCTTGTCTATTCCATATTTGGCTTAAGGAACTTTATCTGTGCTCGTTTCAATCTCTGGTTTTATGCAGCACCCCAACTCACCTTTACCCTTAAGCAAGCATAAGTTGGTTTTCTAAATTTGAGACCCTGTTCTGTTCTGTAATTCAGTTCCTGTGTAGCCAAGTTTACATTCCGTGTATTACTGATATCTTATGATGTTTCTTTTTCTGTGTGACTTATTTCAGTTAGAATCATCATACCTGAATCCACTCATTGTGCTGCTAAGGGCCTGATGACATAGATTTCATTGCTGAGTGATATTGCTTTGTAAGTAAATACCACACCTTCTTTATCCATTTTTCACTTTCTGCGATGTTGAACTTGTACTGTAAACGAGGTTCTTGTAAACAGAGGCGTCCCAAACTTTGGGGTGGCTGTGTCTTTTTGATTTTAATTTCCCTAAGCTATAGGACCATAAGTGGAAGTGCCCTAGGCTCTGTTGCTTTGTTTTTTAGATGTTTCAGGAAACACCATACACTTCTCCCGAGTGTCTGTTGGCAATTTACATCCCGCCCATCAGCATAACAAGGCTCCCAGTTCTCCATGGCCTGTCCTGCCTTTCTGGATTTTACACTTTTTTCAGATGGCCCTTTTGACCGGGGGGAAGTGAGACTTCATTGTAGTGCAGATTTCCTTTGCAAGCTTGCTTGGTTGGCCAAAAAGGGCGTATGCTTTTTTTCCTGAATATATTCAGGAAAAAACGCATATGCCCTTTTTGGCCAAGTGCATCATTGTGGACGTTCTGCCTCTTTTCCTATGCTTTCAATGCAATTCCAGTCTACCTCCTGAAATCGGTTTCCTGCAATTCTGCCCCGCTTTCGAGTCCTCTTGGCAGCCTTACTTCAGTATATTTTTGGACGATAGCTGTCATTTATAACTCTGCAGGTTTGTGAATTACAGTGCCCCTGAGCTCCTTTCTTCAACTCGCTTTCTTTTGAGCTGGCCGCAACACCGCAGGATGACTTCAGGCCCTAATCTGGTTCCGGCACGGCACGCTGAGCCTTTGGTTATTTCCTCTTCCTGGTGGGAAATGAGAGTTAAATTTGCCCGTCCAGACACCTCCAGCTAGTCTCTCATTGGTGTTCCCTATTCCTGTTCATCTTCCGCAGAAATTGCAAACTGGGCCAAACAGGAGGTTAAAGGCGCTGACTCTCCAAGTGGGGAGAGTGTTAGTTAAGCGTCTGGAATGTTGCACCCGAGTACCAGGGGAGGAAAACTGAGACATATTTGAACACGTCTCCCGTTCACATGGTTGATCATACTCTGGGTTCCACATGCATGTTTTAGCTGAAGGAAGAATACCTTAAACCTGGAGAGTTGAGACCCGTGGAATGGGTACCATGCAATATGAATTCAAAGGGTCTTCATTTGCTCACCGAACCTCTCCAATCCTATCACTGCTGCGTTTATGCCCCTGTACACAGGCTTGATTCTCTTTTGGAGACATAGCAATCCATAGGTTTTAAGATACTTACTAGTCAGGTACATTCTTAGGCGTTTAATATGGGGTGTTGAGTCCATTTCGTTGAGCAAGGAGTAGCTCTTGTCTAGTCCATATTTGGCTTAAGGAACTTTATCTGTGCTCATTTCAATCTCTGGTTTTATGCAGCACCCCAACTCACCTTTCCCTTTAAGCAAGCATAAGTTGGTTTTCTAAATTTGAGACCCTGTTCTGTTTTGGAATTCAGTTCCTGTGTAGCCAAGTTTACATTCCGTGTATTAGTGATATCTTATGATGTTTCTTTTTCTGTGTGACTTATTTCAGTGAGAATCATCGTACCTGAATCCACTCATTATGCTGCTACGGGCCTGATGACATAGATTTCATTGCTGAGTGATACTGCATTGTACGTAAGTACCACAAGTTCTTTATCCATTTTTCACTTTCTGTGATATTGAACTTGTACGGTAAACGAGGTTCTTGTAAACAGAGGCGTCCCAAACTTTGGGGTGGCTGTGTCTTTTTGATTTTAATTTCCCTAAGCTATAGGACCATAAGTGGAAGTGCCCTAGGCTCTGTTGCTTTGTTGTATAGATGTTTCAGGAAACACCATACACTTCTCCAGAGTGTCTGTTGGCAATTTCCATCCCGCCCATCAGCATAACAAGGCTCCCAGTTCTCCATGGCCTATCCTGCCTTTCTGGATTTTACACTTTTTTCAGATGGCCCTTTTGACCGGGGGGAAGTGAGACTTCATTGTAGTGCAGATTTCCTTTGCAAGCTTGCTTGGTTGGCCAAAAAGGGCGTATGCGTTTTTTCCTGAATATATTCAGGAAAAAACGCATACGCCCTATTTGGCCAAGTGCATCATTGTGGACGTTCTGCCTCTTTTCCTATGCTTTCAATGCAATTCCAGTCTACCTCCTGAAATCGGTTTCCTGCAATTCTGCCCCGCTTTCAAGTCCTCTTGGCAGCCTGACTTCAGTATATTTTTGGACGATAGCTGTCATTTATAACTCTGCAGGTTTGTGAATTACAGTGCCCCTGAGCTCCTTTCTTCAACTCGCTTTCTTTTGAGCTGGCCGCAACACCACAGAATGGCTTCAGGCCCTAATATGGTTCCGGCACGGCACGCTGAGCCTTTGGTTATTTCCTCTTCCTGGTGGGAAATGAGGGTTAAATTTGCCCGTCCAGACACCTCCTGCTAGTCTCTCATTGGTTCTCACTATTCCTGTTCATCTTCCTCAGAAATTGCAAACTGGGCCAAACAGGAGGTTAAAGGCGCTGACTCTCCAAGTGGGGAGAGTGTTAGTAAAGCGTCTGGAATGTTGCACCCGAGTACTAGGAGAGGAAAATTGAGACATATTTGAACACGTCTCCCGTTCACATGGTTGATCATACTCTGGGTTCCACATGCATGTTTTAGCTGAAGGAAGAATACCTTAAACCTGGAGAGTTGAGACCCGTGGAATGGGTACCATGCAATATGACTTCAAAGGGTCTTCATTTGCTCACCGAACCTCTCCAATCCTATCACTGCTGCGTTTATGCCCCTGTACACATGCTTGATTCTCTTTTGGAGACATAGCAATCCATAGGTTTTAAGATACTTACTAGTCAGGTACATTCTTAGGCGTTTAATATGGGGTGTTGAGTCCATTTCGTTGAGCAAGGAGTAGCTCTTGTCTAGTCCATATTTGGCTTAAGGAACTTTATCTGTGCTCATTTCAATCTCTGGTTTAATGCAGCACCCCAACTCACCTTTCCCCTTAAGCAAGCATAAGTTGGTTTTCTAAATTTGAGACCCTGTTCTGTTTTGGAATTCAGTTCCTGTGTAGCCAAGTTTACATTCCGTGTATTAGTGATATCTTATGATGTTTCTTTTTCTGTGTGACTTATTTCAGTGAGAATCATCGTACCTGAATCCACTCATTATGCTGCTACGGGCCTGATGACATAGATTTCATTGCTGAGTGATACTGCATTGTACATAAGTACCACAAGTTCTTTATCCATTTTTCACTTTCTGTGATATTGAACTTGTACGGTAAACGAGGTTCTTGTAAACAGAGGCGTCCCAAACTTTGGGGTGGCTGTGTCTTTTTTATTTTAATTTCCCTAAGCTATAGGACCATAAGTGGAAGTGCCCTAGGCTCTGTTGCTTTGTTTTTTAGATGTTTCCGGAAACACCATACACTTCTCCCGAGTGTCTGTTGGCAATTTACATCCCGCCCCTCAGCATAACAAGGCTCCCAGTTCTCCATGGCCTGTCCTGCCTTTCTGGATTTTACACTTTTTTCAGATGGCCCTTTTGACCGGGGGGAAGTGAGACTTCATTGTAGTGCAGATTTCCTTTGCAAGCTTGCTTGGTTGGCCAAAAAGGGCGTATGCGTTTTTTCCTGAATATATTCAGGAAAAAACGCATACGCCCTTTTTGGCCAAGTGCATCATTGTGGACGTTCTGCCTCTTTTCCTATGCTTTCAATGCAATTCCAGTCTACCTCCTGAAATCGGTTTCCTGCAATTCTGCCCCGCTTTCGAGTCCTCTTGGCAGCCTTACTTCAGTATATTTTTGGACGATAGCTGTCATTTATAACTCTGCAGGTTTGTGAATTACAGTGCCCCTGAGCTCCTTTCTTCAACTCGCTTTCTTGTGACCTGGCCGCAACACCGCAGGATGGCTTCAGGCCCTAATCTGGTTCCGGCACGGCACGCTGAGCCTTTGGTTAATTCCTCTTCCTGGTGGGAAATGAGAGTTAAATTTGCCCGTCCAGACACCTCCAGCTAGTCTCTCATTGGTTCTCGCTATTCCTGTTCATCTTCTGCAGAAACTGCAAACTGGGCCAAACAGGAGATTAAAGGGACGGACTCTCCAAGTCGGGAGAGTGTTAGTAAAGCGTCTGGAATGTTGCACCCGAGTACCAGGGTACGAAAACTGAGACATATTTGAACACGTCTCCCGATCACATGGTTGATCATACTCTAGGTTCCACATGCATGTTTTAGCTGAAGGAAGAATACCTTAAACCTGGGTAGTTGAAACCCGTGGAATGGGTACCATGCAATATGACTTCAAAGGGACTTCATTTGCTCACCGAACCTCTCCAATCCTATCACTGCTGCGTTTATGCCCCTGTACACATGCTTGATTCTCTTTCGGAGACATAGCAATCCATAGGTTTTAAGATACTTACTAGTCAGGTACATTCTTAGGCGTTTAATATGCGGTGTTGAGTCCATTTCGTTGAGCAAGGAGTAGCTCTTGTCTAGTCCATATTTGGCTTAAGGAACTTTATCTGTGCTCGTTTCAATCTCTCGTTTTATGCAGCACCCCAACTCACTTTTACCCTTAAGCAAGCATAAGTTGGTTTTCTAAATTTGAGACCCTGTTCTGTTCTGTAATTCAGTTCCTGTGTAGCCAAGTTTACATTCCGTGTATTACTGATATCTTATGATGTTTCTTTTTCTGTGTGACTTATTTCAGTTAGAATCATCATACCTGAATCCACTCATTGTGCTGCTAAGGGCCTGATGACATAGATTTCATTGCTGAGTGATATTGCTTTGTAAGTAAATACCACACCTTCTTTATCCATTTTTCACTTTCTGCGATGTTGAACTTGTACTGTAAACGAGGTTCTTGTAAACAGAGGCGTCCCAAACTTTGGGGTGGCTGTGTCTTTTTGATTTTAATTTCCCTAAGCTATAGGACCATAAGTGGAAGTGCCCTAGGCTCTGTTGCTTTGTTTTTTAGATGTTTCAGGAAACACCATACACTTCTCCCGAGTGTCTGTTGGCAATTTACATCCCGCCCATCAGCATAACAAGGCTCCCAGTTCTCCATGGCCTGTCCTGCCTTTCTGGATTTTACACTTTTTTCAGATGGCCCTTTTGACCGGGGGGAAGTGAGACTTCATTGTAGTGCAGATTTCCTTTGCAAGCTTGCTTGGTTGGCCAAAAAGGGCGTATGCGTTTTTTCCTGAATATATTCAGGAAAAAACGCATACGCCCTTTTTGGCCAAGTGCATCATTGTGGACGTTCTGCCTCTTTTCCTATGCTTTCAATGCAATTCCAGTCTACCTCCTGAAATCGGTTTCCTGCAATTCTGCCCCGCTTTCAAGTCCTCTTGGCAGCCTTACTTCAGTATATTTTTGGACGATAGCTGTCATTTATAACTCTGCAGGTTTGTGAATTACAGTGCCCCTGAGCTCCTTTCTTCAACTCGCTTTCTTTTGAGCTGGCCGCAACACCGCAGGATGGCTTCAGGCCCTAATCTGGTTCCGGCCCGGCACGCTGAGCCTTTGGTTATTTCCTCTTCCTGGTGGGAAATGAGAGTTAAATTTGCCCGTTCAGACACCTCCAGCTAGTCTCTCATTGGTGTTCCCTATTCCTGTTCATCTTCCGCAGAAATTGCAAACTGGGCCAAACAGGAGGTTAAAGGCGCTGACTCTCCAAGTGGGGAGAGTGTTAGTAAAGCGCCTGGAATGTTGCACCCGAGTACCAGGGGAGGAAAACTGAGACATATTTGAACACGTCTCCCGTTCACATGGTTGATCATACTCTGGGTTCCACATGCATGTTTGAGCTGAAGGAAGAATACCTTAAACCTGGAGAGTTGAGACCCGTGGAATGGGTACCATGAAATATGACTTCAAATGGTCTTCATTTGCTCACCAAACCTCTCCAATCCTATCACTGCTGCATTTATGCCCCTGTACACACGCTTGATTCTCTTTTGGAGACATAGCAATCCATAGGTTTTAAGATACTTACTAGTCAGGTACATTCTTAGGCGTTTAATATGGGGTGTTGAGTCCATTTCGTTGAGCAAGGAGTAGCTCTTGTCTAGTCCATATTTGGCTTAAGGAACTTTATCTGTGCTCATTTCAATCTCTGGTTTTATGCAGCACCCCAACTCACCTTTCCCCTTAAGCAAGCATAAGTTGGTTTTCTAAATTTGAGACCCTGTTCTGTTTTGGAATTCAGTTCCTGTGTAGCCAAGTTTACATTCCGTGTATTAGTGATATCTTATGATGTTTCTTTTTCTGTGTGACTTATTTCAGTGAGAATCATCGTACCTGAATCCACTCATTATGCTGCTACGGGCCTGATGACATAGATTTCATTGCTGAGTGATACTGCATTGTACGTAAGTACCACAAGTTCTTTATCCATTTTTCACTTTCTGTGATATTGAACTTGTACGGTAAACGAGGTTCTTGTAAACAGAGGCGTCCCAAACTTTGGGGTGGCTGTGTCTTTTTTATTTTAATTTCCCTAAGCTATAGGACCATAAGTGGGAGTGCCCTAGGCTCTGTTGCTTTGTTTTTTAGATGTTTCAGGAAACACCATACACTTCTCCCGAGTGTCTGTTGGCAATTTACATCCCGCCCATCAGCATAACAAGGCTCCCAGTTCTCCATGGCCTGTCCTGCCTTTCTGGATTTTACACTTTTTTCAGATGGCCCTTTTGACCGGGGGGAAGTGAGACTTCATTGTAGTGCAGATTTCCTTTGCAAGCTTGCTTGGTTGGCCAAAAAGGGCGTATGCGTTTTTTCCTGAATATATTCAGGAAAAAACGCATACGCCCTTTTTGGCCAAGTGCATCATTGTGGACGTTCTGCCTCTTTTCCTATGCTTTCAATGCAATTCCAGTCTACCTCCTGAAATCGGTTTCCTGCAATTCTGCCCCGCTTTCGAGTCCTCTTGGCAGCCTTACTTCAGTATATTTTTGGACGATAGCTGTCATTTATAACTCTGCAGGTTTGTGGATTACAGTGCCCCTGAGCTCCTTTCTTCAACTCGCTTTCTTTTGAGCTGGCCGCAACACCGCAGGATGGCTTCAGACCCTAATCTGGTTCCGGCCCGGCACGCTGAGCCTTTGGTTATATCCTCTTCCTGGTGGGAAATGAGAGTTAAATTTGCCCGTCCAGACACCTCCAGCTAGTCTCTCATTGGTGTTCCCTATTCCTGTTCATCTTCCGCAGAAATTGCAAACTGGGCCAAACAGGAGGTTAAAGGCGCTGACTCTCCAAGTGGGGAGAGTGTTAGTAAAGCGTCTGGAATGTTGCACCCGAGTACCAGGGGAGGAAAACTGAGACATATTTGAACACGTCTCCCATTCACATGGTTGATCATACTCTGGGTTCCACATGCATGTTTTAGCTGAAGGAAGAATACCTTAAACGTGGAGAGTTGAGACCCGTGGAATGGGTACCATGCAATATGACTTCAAAGTGTCTTCATTTGCTCACTGAACCTCTCCAATCCTGTCACAGCTGTGTTTATGCCCCTGTACACACGCTTGATTCTCTTTCAGACATTGCCATCCATACGTTTTAAGATTCTTACTAGTCAGGTATATTCTTTGGCGTTTAATATGGGGTGTTGAGTCCATTTCGTTGAGCAAGGAGTAGCTCTTGTCTAGTCCATATTTGGCTTAAGGAACTTTATCTGTGCTAATTTCAAACTCTGGTTTTATGCAGCACCCCAACTCACCTTCCCCCTTAAGCAAGCATAAGTTGGTTTTCTAAATTTGAGACCCTGTTCTGTTTTGGAATTCAGTTCCTGTGTAGCCAAGTTTACATTCCGTGTATTAGTGATATCTTATGATGTTTCTTTTTCTGTGTGACTTATTTCAGTTAGATTCATCGTACCTGAATCCACTCATTATGCTGCTACGGGCCTGATGACATAGATTTTATTGCTGAGTGATATTGCATTGTACGTAAGTACCACAAGTTCTTTATCCATTTTTCACTTTCTGTGATATTGAACTTGTACCGTATATGAGGTTCTTGTAAACAGAGCCATCCCAAACTTTGGGGTGGCTGTGTCTTTTTGATTTTAATTTCCCTAAACTCTAGGACCATAAGTGGAAGTGCCCTAGGCTCTGTTGCTTTGTTTTTTAGATGTTTCAGGAAACACCATACACTTCTCCAGAGTGTCTGTTGGCAATTTACATCCCGCCCATCAGCATTAGAAGGCTCCCAGTTCTCCATGGCCTGTCGTGCCTTTATGGATTTTACACTTTTTTCAGATGGCCCTTTTGACCAGGGGAAAGTGAGACTTCATTGTAGTGCAGATTTCCTTTGCAAGCTTGCTTGGTTGGCCAAAAAGTGTGTATGCGTTTTTTCCTGACTATATTCAGGAAAAAACACATACGCCCTTTTTGGCCAAGTGCATCATTGTCGAGGTTCTGACTCTCTTCATATGTTTTCAATGCAATTCCAGTGTATCTCCTGAAATCGGTTGCCTGCAATTCTGCCTTGCTTTCAATGCTTCTTCATAGCCTTACCTCAATATATTTTTTGAAAATAGTTGGCCTTTATAACTCTGCAGGTTTTTGAATTGCAGTGGCCCTTAGCTCCATTTTTCAGCTCTTATTTTTGTGATCTTGCCCCATAACCACAGGATTCCTTGAAGCTCTATTCTTCTTCTGGGGCACCTTGCTGTGCCTTTGGTTAATTCTTCTTACTGATGTGAAATTAGAGTGACATGTGCCCATTGAAACCGCTACAGCTAGTTTCTCACTGGTTCCCCCTATTCCCATTCATCCTCCGCACTAACTGCAGACTGTGCGATACCAGAACTTAAAGGCATTGACTCTCCATGTGGGGATGTTGTTAGTAAAGCGGCTGGAATGTCGATCCGGAGCCCCAGGAGAGGAAAAATGAGGTGTGTTTTAGAAACCTTTCCCGATCATATGGTATACCAGTCGCTGGGTTTCCCAAGCATGGTTTAGCTGTAGGAAGATTCCCTTCAACCTGGAGTGTTGGGACCCTTGGACTGAGTAGCATGAAGTATTGCATTAAACTTTCGGCAGTTGCTCACCAAAGCTCACCAATCCTCTCAGCCCCAAGTGTCCAGCCTTATGTCTTATCCAGCTGTGGGTTTATATGTGGTCAATCCAGGTTGCATCACAGCCCCTGAGCGAATTTTGTAAGAATTTTTCTCTCTTTCATTGTTTCAGCGTTTTGTTTTTAAAATTTATTTCTATAATGGGGTTTAGCTCATTTTCACTGCTGTGTTTGTGCCGCTCTGCACACACTTGATTCCCTTATGGAGATATATCAATACATGGGTTTTAAGATTCTTATTACTCAGATATATTTCTCTGTGGTGTATAGGGTGTGTTGAGGCCAGTTCATTGAGCAAGGTGTAGATCTTGTCTAATACCTATTTGGTTTATTGAACGGTATCTGTGCTAATTTCAAACTCTGGTTTTATGCATCACCCCACCTCTCCTTTCCCCTTAAGCTGACATAAGTGTGTTTTCTAAATGTGAGACACTGTTCTGTTCTGTAATTCTTTTCTTGTGCAGCCATATTTACCCTCCCTCTATAAGTGATATCTTATGATATGTTTCTTTTTCTGTTTGACTTATTTCAAGTAGTATTATCGGACCTAAATCCACTCTTTATCCTTCTACTAGCCTTATTACATTGATTTCATGGTGAAGAAATTGTACATAAGTACCACATCTTCTTTATCCATTGTTCTCTTTCCTGGGATATTTAAGGTGTACTGAAGTTGAGGTTCTTGTAAACAGAGTAGCCCTAAACTGTGGTGTGCTTGTGTCTTGTTGATTTTTAGACTTCCCTAGATATACTCCCATGATTGGAAGTGTCCTATGCTCTGTAGCTCTGTTTTTTAGATGATTTAGGAACCACCATACACTTCTCCAGAGTGGCTCTCGGCAGTCCACACACTGCCCATCAGCGTATAAAGGCTCCCTGTTCTCCATGGCCTGTCCTGCATTTCTGGTTTTTACAATTTTTTAGGATGGCCCTTTTGACCGGTGGGAAATGAGACTTCTTTGTTGTGCACATTTGCATTGCTTGCTTGCTTCGTTGCCCATAAAGTGCGTATGCGTTTTTTCCTGGATATAATCGGGAAAAAACGCATACGCCCTTTTGGGCCAACTGCATCATTGTCGAAATTCTGCCGCTTTTCATGTGCGTTAAAGACGAGTCCAATCTATCTCTTGAAATCTGTTTCTTGCAATTCTGTCTTGCATTCAGATCCTCTTCTTTGCCTTACCTCAACATATTTTTGGACGTTAGTTTTCATTTATAACTCTGCAGGTTTGTGAATTGCAGTGACCCTGAGCTCCATTTTTTAAGTTGTTCTTTTGTGAGCTGGCCTCAAACCCGCAGGATTGCTTCAGGCCCTATTTTGGCTCCGGCGAGGCAGGCTGAGCCTTTCTTTAATTCTTATTCTTAATGGGAAATTAGAGTGATATGTGCCCGTCCAAACCCCTACAACTATTCTCTCATTGGTTCCCCCTCTTCCCGTTCATCCTCCTCACAATTTGCAAAATGTGTGAAACAGAAGTTTAAATGTGCTGATTCTCCAAGTGGGGAGATTCTAAGTAGCGTGGCTGGAATGGTGAACAGGAGCACCAGGAGAGGATAAATGAGGTGCATTTTAGACACATCTCCCGATCACATGGTGTACAGTCCTCTGGGTTTTCCATGCATGTTTTAGCTATAGGAAGATCCCTTGAACCTGCAGATTTGGGACCCATTGAATGGGTACCAGGTAGTATTACTTTAAAGGGTGTGCATTTCCTCACCCAACCTCACATTTCTCTTAGCGCAAACAGTTTCCAGCCTTATGTCTCATCCTGCTGTGGGTCTAGATGTGTTCAATCCATGTTGCATCACCGTCCCTGAGGAAAAGTTGTAAGAGGTTTTCTCTGTCTCTCTGTCGTTTATTTTTTTCAATTTATTACTATATTGGTTACAGCTGATTTTCAAAGCTCTGTTTCTTGCTGCTGTACATCCACTTGATTCACGTACAGAGAGACATCAATAAATTCTTTTTCAGATTCTTACCAGTCGTATATATTCTTTTCCGGTGACTTGAGTGTGCTGAGTGCAGTTCTTTTAGCTACCGTGTAGGCCTTGTTGATTATCAGTTTGGTATTTGGAATGGTATCTTTGCTAATTTCAACCTCCTGGATGATGCCTCACCCCTCCCCACCTTTCCCGTTTAGCAGCCTTATGCGTGTTTTCTACATATTTGACTATGTTTTTGTTTTGTAATTTATTTCATGTGTAGCCATTTTGGATTCCACCTTTAAGTGATATCTTATGATATGTGTCTTTTTCTTTTTGAATTCTGTCACTTAGAATGATCATACGTAACTCCTCCGGAGTTGTTACAACTGGCCATATTTCATTGATTTCCAGGCTGAATAATATTCCACTCTACCTAAGTACCACATCTCTATCCATTTTTTCCCTCCAGAGACATTTAAGTTATATCCTAGTCGAGGATCTTTTAAACAGAGAGGGGGTAAACATTGGGGTGCCTGTGTCCTCTCGATTTTTGTTTTTCCCAAGATATACGCCCATGAGTGCAAGTGCCCTATGCTCTGTAGCTCATTTTTTAGATGCTTTAGTAAATACAATACACTTCTCCAGAATGGCCGTTGGCAATATACATTTCCACTATAAGTCTCACAGGGCTCCCTCTTCTCGTTGCCCTGTCCTGCATTTCTGTTGTTTACGCTTTATGAGGATGGCTCTTCTGACTGATGCGAAGTGATATCTTTTGTAGTATTGACTTCCAGTGCCCATCTGTTTGGTTGGCTAAAAAAGTGTATGCCCTTTTCTTGAATATATACAGAAAAAAACGCATACACCCTTTTTGGCCAACTGCAATGTTGGCAATGTTCAGCTCCTTTTCTTGTGCTTAATGGCGAGTCCTTTCTACCTCCTCAAATCCCTTTCCTGCCATTCTCCCTTGCTTACAAGTCCTTTTCTCTGACTTTCCTCAAGACATTTTTCAGTGATGGATATTTTCAACTCTGCAGTTTTGTGAATTTTACCGCCCCTGAGTTCCATTGTTCAACTTGTGTTTATGGGAACTGGCCACAAAGCAGCGGGATTTCCTCAAGCCCTATATTGTTTCCATGGGCAACCCTAGCCTTTGGTCAATTCGTCTTCCTGATTGGAAATTAGAGTGACATGTGCCTGTCTGAACACCTAGGACTTGTCTCTCATTGTTCCTCATCCTTCCGCTTCATCCTCTGGACAAATTCCAAACTGTACGCAACAGGATGTTGACAGTGCTGACATCTCCAAGTGGGGAGACTGTTAGTAAAGACGCTGGAGGGGTGAACCCGAGCACCAGGAGATGAGGAGATGAGATGCCTTTTCCAAACTCTTCCCGATCAGACGGTATACCATCCTCTGGGTGTGACAGACATGTTTTAGCAGTAGGAAGAGTCCCATTCATGTAAGGAGAACACCAGGGCTTTTTCAAAATCAGTGTCTCCCCGAAACCCAAACTGGGGAAGTTTTTAAGTTACGGCTACACATATGTTCATTAAGGGCCATGGGAAGTAGGCAGAGTCCAAACTTTAGATGATTGAAGTCTTCAGGGTCAGAAGCACTCACCACCAGCTTCCCTTAGGTTACACTTTAACTGTCATTGATAGATGATGTCAATAAAAATATCTATTCTTTTTCAGATTATTTCCCCTTATAGGTTATTGCAAAATGTTGAGTGTAGTTCCCTGTGCTATACAGTAGTTCCTTGTTGATGATCTATTTTATACATAGCAGTGTGTATGTGTTAATCCCAAACTGTTAATTTATCCCTCCTCCCACCTTTCCCCTTTGGTAATAATAAATTATAAGATTTTATACTTCTCAGAAATGGGGGAGCTGAAAGAGAGGTATCATTTTCAATGGAAAAGCATTTAAAACAAGATTGAAGGTTTAACCAAGATTATTAGATGTACATCCTTGGAAAGAAATCACTTCATTTCTCTAATATTGACCTGACAAATAAGACAAACCTTTTCACTGAACTTGCTTATAATAAAGTGATGGAAATATCAAATGGAAGTGTTAGAAACATCTTATTTTACCCGAGCCTTATACACTGTTCTATGTTAACTACAGTTTGGCTCACACATCTGTTCATTGAGGTTACAATAGTCTCAATTTCTGTTACTGATCTTCCAGAGTGGGCCCCAACAAGTGTCCCCCTGCCCAGTGTCATTGGGGCCAACAGATCGAGACTGAGTTTGGTTCACAAGCAAAGGAAACTTTATATTTTGATCAGAGAATGGAGAGGTGAGAGCATGCACTACCCCGTGGGCTGTGGGCTGTGGGCTGGGCTGCTGTGTAGAGATCCTGTCAGAGTCAGTGGGAGGGAGGGTGCGGAGCTCTCGAGGGCCGGGTTGGCTGTAGCTCAGGCTCTATATCGTGGAGTCTGCACTGGGCCCCAGGAGCTGAGGTGTCGACCCAGCCATTCTGCACTAGGAAATCTGGTCTGAAGTGCCGGGTGTGGAACCTCTGCATGCGGGACCCTAGGAGCACGTGAAATTAGACAAAGCACAAAGGATAAAAAAGGTTAGACTTGACTTTATTGCCCAGATTCTATTTTTATCTCCCAGGGATTTTTAATGGGCTTTGCTGGGGACAAACCCCTCCTCTGCCTTTTGTCCTGTTCCTCATTCTTGGAGTGCTGAGGGTGCAGACCCTTCTTCTGTAACTGCTGAGTGCTGAGTTGGGAGCCCTCATACCCTGGGGCGAGGGTCAGAGCTTCTCCCCAGCAGCCTCCCGGTGACGTTGATTGTCCCCAGGACCCCTGCCTCCCTGCTCGTCCACCTGAGCACCAGCATTGGAAGTGTTATAGATTCTAATGACCTTTAAGGGTCCAGGAAAGAGATGTGCAGAGACGCTGTGGGGGCCGGTTTCACCCCGCCCCACATTTGTTCGGCCACCTTAGGCTGACCGTTTCTGCCAGCCTAGATGCTCTGACCAGTAGTCTGCGCTTTCTTCAATTAGGCCCCTGAATTAACGTACAAACAGCACCAGGTGTCAGAGCCCTGCCCGCTCAACTCCCAGACAGTCCAGGGTCAGTGGTGATCAAGGACCATGATGGCCACTGAGTCAACAGCCTTTTGAAGTAAACAGGAGTCCAGCCGGTCTTATTGGCCACCATCATCACGGTGTCTGTAGGCTTTTCTATGGTGACAGTGTGATATACCGTTCCCCCGCCAAGATTATTAGCTCCCCTCTGGGTGCAGTAAGTCCTGCAAGCAGTAGTCTACTCTTTTGGGACACACTCTTGTTGTTTTATGAGAGAAACTCCAGGTCAAGTGATGTTCACACGAGTCGTCATGGTGCCCTGTTGCCCCCGGTTATCTCTCTGGATGTTGGAGTTGGAGGGCCTCCTCACTCAAGGTCGGTGTGCCCACGGAGCGAACCCTGCAACTTCAGGGCATGGTTGGTGGTTAGGATCACCACGTGGGGTCCTTTTCCCTTAGGAGGGAGGTGGCCTTTTGGGCTGCTGATTTCCAGGTTTTTAGATACCGCCATTATCTTGGCCAGATGTGGCAGTGGGCCAAGCCCCTTAGTGACCGTAGTTTATCCTACCTGGATGGCATTCTTGCATTGTTCCATTTCAAGTGGTCCCAGTTTTTGCACTAATTCTCCAATGGCGATTCACCTTTCACCGGGAATGTAAAGGTCAAAGGGTTTAGCTAAATTAGGGAGTTCCAGGGCAAGGGTCTGAATTGACTGCTCTTTCCATTCTTGAAAGGCCACTTCTGGATTCTATTCCAAAGGATCATCATCTTTTCCTTTCAGTGTTTCATATAGAGGCCCAGCTAGTAGACTGTAGTTAGGGATCCAGAAGCAGCAAACCCTGGCCTCCCCAGGAACCCCTAAGCTGTCTTCTAGTTTTAGAAAGGGGTAAGGCTGAAAATGGTTTCTTCCCTTTCCTGGGATGGGCTTCTCTGACCTTCTGTGAGAATGAAGCCCAGGCAGGTCACCGCAGTCTGTGATATTTGAGCTTTTTCTTGGACAACTTCTATCCTTTATTGGCTTGGTAGTTCAGAGGCCTCCTTAGTAGGGCTGGCGATCAGAATGTCGTCTGCATATTGAAGGAGGGTTTCCTTTTCCAGAGGTAGAACTTTTAGGTCTTTAGCTAAGCTTTCCCCAAAGATGGTGTGGGAATTTTTGCACCCTTGGGGCCGAACGGCCCGGAAGTATTGTTTTAGTTGTATGTTGAGTCCTGCCACTCACAAGCCAAAATTTCTTGTGACTCTGGGACTAATGGAATACAAAAGAAGGCATCATTGAAGACTAATACAGAATACCATGTCCTGGTGGTTGGTAGAATGACCAGCAGGGTGTAGGAATTAGGAGCAACTGGAGGTATATCCTCGGTGGCTTCACTGACTGTCCTGACATCCTTTACCAGGTCCCCAGCAGCCCATGGGGCTCTCGTGGTCAGACCAATCCCAGAATATGGAGCTCACCTGGGCAGGTACCCCACCCCCACCCCAGCCCACGGGGCTCTCGTGGTCAGGGCCCTCCCAGGATACAGAGCTACCCTTGCAGGTACCGTGGCAGGGCTGGGCACACAGGAACCGTGCACATAGCCCTCATTGCAGAGCACCCCCAGCTCACCTGTCGCTCAGAGCTGACACAGAGCACCTCAGAGCAGGACTTGAACTAACAAACAGCAGCTGCGACAGGTCTGTGACCCTGGGCATCACTCCGTGAGGCCTCCCTCCACCTGGTCTTCCAGAGACTTCCACTGCACCCGGGGCACCAGGCCTCTGTCTCCAACCACCACCCACCCCTCCTCTCCCTGACTCCTGGGTTCCTCTCATTAGGAGAGGGTTTTCTTGAAGTTGTCTCCCACTCATGGGCCAGATAAAATGATTAGAAAACAAGCCAAAGCTGCAGCCCCTTGTCTATCCTGACTCTCAGGAGCCCACACCTGTTCCTTGGACCTGGCCGGTTCAGCAAGTTCCATTTTCTGCAACTGTGAGCCCCTGAGGGGTGATGATTGGCTGACCTGGGCAGCCTTACCGTGCCGGCCAGCCCTCCCCAGGTGTGCCTGGGTTGAGATCAATATAAATACCACTCCAGGCAGCAAGAGCCCCTGCAGCCGTGCCTGACGCCATTTTCTCTGCCCTGTCAGCAGTCTCGGGGCTGGGCTGGTGGGAGGGAGTGAGAGGCCACGGCTTTGTGGGTGGCCCAGTGTGAGTGGGGCTCTGCTGGACTTTCTGCAGCAGTTGCCAGGCTGCCACCTGCTAAAGAAGAGGATGTGTCACCCATACCTGCTGCTGGAATTTCTCCCTGGGCAGAGGTGAGGAAGGAAAAAAGCCGTGGGGGCAGGGACAGGACGGGTATCTCAGGCAGGGAAATGGAAATCTTCCAGAAGAGCACCCAGGGCCAGGACCATCCTGGCTGGCCTGCAGGCACCAAGTCGGCCTGCATGCTGTCACTCGTGTGGCTCTATGGCCCTTCCTCTAGGCTTTCAAGTCCTTGTATATATTCAGGTGTTTTACCTGGGACGGGTGGGAATAGTTCAGCAGCAACTGGCCTGGGGCTCAGCTCACGTTTACTCACAGATGCCTCGGCACGGTGCCCCAGCTTTGCAATGAGGACGCTTGTTGCGTGGGGGCTGCTGGCTGAATGGGAGACGATTCCCCACCACTGACCAACTTCAGAATTGTTTACAACTGGAGCAAGTGCCCTGATACGGTTTTCCTCTGTGTAACTGGTGGGTTCTGTGTTTTTTTTCTCTTTTTCGTTTTTGGTTCAAGGTAGATTTTATTCCTCTTTTTTGTATTTACAGATATAAGCATGGAAATAATTTATTCATATAAATACATGTATGTGCAGGGAATAATTGTTTTTTGTTTTATTTTTTAAATTTTATTTCTTTTTAATTTTGAATTTTATTTTATATTTTTATACAGCAGGTTCTTATTGGTTATCTATTTTATACATATAAATGTATACATGCCAATCCCAGTCTCTCAACTCCTCCCACCACCACCCCCCCAACAGCTTTCCCCCCTTGTTGTCCATACGTTTGTTGTCTACATCTGTTGCTCTATTTATGCCTTGCAAAATGGTTAATCTGTACAGTTTTTCTAGGTTCCACATATATGCATGAATATACAAGATTTGTTTTTCTCTTTCAGACTTACTTCACTCTGTATGACAGTCTCTAGATCCATCGACGTCTCTACAAATGACCCAATTTCATTCCTTTTCATGGCTTAGTAATATTCCATTTTATATATGTACCACAGCTTTATGCATTCGTCTGTCTGTGGGCATTTAAGTTGCTTCCATTACCTCGATATTGTAAATAGTGATGCAATGAACATTGCGGTGAATGACTCTTTTTGATTTATGGTTTTGTCTGGGTATATGTCCAGTACTGGGATTGCTGTATCATATGGTAATTCTATTGTTAGTTTCATAAGAAATTCCATATTGTTCTCCATAATGACTGTATCAATTTATATTCCCAACAGTAGTGGAAGAGGGTTCCTTTTCTCCACACCCTTTCCAGCATTTTTTGTTTGTAGATTTTCTATGATGCCTATTCTACCAGGTGTGAGGTGATACCTCATTGTTGAATCCATTTCGTTGAGCAAGGGGTAGGTCTAGTCTATTACATATTTGGCTTATGGAACGGTATCTGTGCTAATTTCAAACTCTGCTTTTATGCAGCACCCCAACTCACCTTCCCCCTTAAGCAGGCATAAGTTGGTTTTCTAAACTTGAGACCCTGTTCTGTTTTGTAATTCAGTTCATGTGTAGCCAAGTTCACATTCCGTGTATTAGTGATACCTTATGATGTTCCATTTTCTGTGTGACTTATTTCAGTTAGAATCATCGTACCTGAATCCACTCATTATGCTGCTACGGGCCTGATGACATAGATTTCATTGCTGAGTGATACTGCATTGTACGTAAGTACCACAAGTTCTTTATCCATTTTTCACTTTCTGTGATATTGAACTTGAACGGTAAATGAGGTTCTTGTAAACAGAGGCGTCCCAAACTTTGGGGTGGCTGTGTCTTTTTGATTTTAATTTCCCTAAGCTATAGGACCATAAGTGGAAGTGCCCTAGGCTCTGTTGCTTTGTTTTTTAGATGTTTCCGGAAACACCATACACTTCTCCCCAGTGTCTGTTGGCAATTTACATCCCGCCCATCAGCATAACAAGGCTCCCAGTTCTCCATGGCCTGTCCTGCCTTTCTGGATTTTACACTTTTTTCAGATGGCCCTTTTGACCGGGGGGAAGTGAGACTTCATTGTAGTGCAGATTTCCTTTGCAAGCTTGCTTGGTTGGCCAAAAAGGGCGTATGCGTTTTTTCCTGAATATATTCAGGAAAAAACACATACGCCCTTTTTGGCCAAGTGCATCATTGTGGGCGTTCTGCCTCTTTTCCTATGCTTTCAATGCAATTCCAGTCTACCTCCTGAAATCGGTTTCCTGCAATTCTGCCCCGCTTTCAAGTCCTCTTGGCAGCCTTACTTCAGTATATTTTTGGACGATAGCTGTCATTTATAACTCTGCAGGTTTGTGAATTACAGTGCCCCTGAGCTCCTTTCTTCAACTCGCTTTCTTTTGAGCTGGCCGCAACACCGCAGGATGGCTTCAGGCCCTAATCTGGTTCCGGCACGGCACGCTGAGCCTTTGGTTATTTCCTCTTCCTGGTGGGAAATGAGAGTTAAATTTGCCCGTCCAGACACCTCCAGCTAGTCTCTCATTGGTGTTCCCTATTCCTGTTCATCTTCCGCAGAAATTGCAAACTGGGCCAAACAGGAGGTTAAAGGCGCTGACTCTCCAAGTGGGGAGAGTGTTAGTAAAGCGTCTGGAATGTTGCACCCGAGTACCAGGGGAGGAAAACTGAGACATATTTGAACACGTCTCCCGTTCACATGGTTGATCATACTCTGGGTTCCACATGCATGTTTTAGCTGAAGGAAGAATACCTTAAACCTGGAGAGTTGAGACCCGTGGAATGGGTACCATGCAATATGACTTCAAAGGGTCTTCATTTGCTCACCGAACCTCTCCAATCCTATCACTGCTGCGTTTATGCCCCTGTACACACGCTTGATTCTCTTTTGGAGACATAGCAATCCATAGGTTTTAAGATACTTACTAGTCAGGTACATTCTTAGGCGTTTAATATGCGGTGTTGAGTCCATTTCGTTGAGCAAGGAGTAGCTCTTGTCTATTCCATATTTGGCTTAAGGAACTTTATCTGTGCTCATTTCAATCTCTGGTTTTATGCAGCACCCTAACTCACCTTTCCCCTTAAGCAAGCATAAGTTGGTTTTCTAAATTTGAGACCCTGTTCTGTTCTGGAATTCAGTTCCTGTGTAGCCAAGTTTACATTCCGTGTATTAGTGATATCTTATGATGTTTCTTTTTCTGTGTGACTTATTTCAGTGAGAATCATCGTACCTGAATCCACTCATTATGCTGCTACGGGCCTGATGACATAGATTTCATTGCTGAGTGATACTGCATTGTACGTAGGTACCACAAGTTCTTTATCCATTTTTCACTTTCTGTGATATTGAACTTGTACGGTAAACGAGGTTCTTGTAAACAGAGGCGTCCCAAACTTTGGGGTGGCTGTGTCTTTTTCATTTTAATTTCCCTAAGCTATAGGACCATAAGTGGAAGTGCCCTAGGCTCTGTTGCTTTGTTTTTTAGATGTTTCAGGAAACACCATACACTTCTCCCGAGTGTCTGTTGGCAATTTACATCCCGCCCATCAGCATAACAAGGCTCCCAGTTCTCCATGGCCTGTCCTGCCTTTCTGGATTTTACACTTTTTTCAGATGGCCCTTTTGACCGGGGGGAAGTGAGACTTCATTGTAGTGCAGATTTCCTTTGCAAGCTTGCTTGGTTGGCCAAAAAGGGCGTATGCGTTTTTTCCTGAATATATTCAGGAAAAAACGCATACGCCCTTTTTGGCCAAGTGCATCATTGTGGACGTTCTGCCTCTTTTCCTATGCTTTCAATGCAATTCCAGTCTACCTCCTGAAATCGGTTTCCTGCAATTCTGCCCCGCTTTCAAGTCCTCTTGGCAGCCTTACTTCAGTATATTTTTGGACGAAAGCTGTCATTTATAATGCTGCAGGTTTGTGAATTACAGTGCCCCTGAGCTCCTTTCTTCAACTCGCTTTCTTTTGAGCTGGCCGCAACACCGCAGGATGGCTTCAGGCCCTAATCTGGTTCCGGCACGGCACGCTGAGCCTTTGGTTATTTCCTCTTCCTGGTGGGAAATGAGAGTTAAATTTGCCCGTCCAGACACCTCCAGCTAGTCTCTCATTGGTGTTCCCTATTCCTGTTCATCTTCCGCAGAAATTGCAAACTGGGCCAAACAGGAGGTTAAAGGCGCTGACTCTCCAAGTGGGGAGAGTGTTAGTAAAGCGTCTGGAATGTTGCACCCGAGTACCAGGGGAGGAAAACTGAGACATATTTGAACACGTCTCCCGTTCACATGGTTGATCATACTCTGGGTTCCACATGCATGTTTTAGCTGAAGGAAGAATACCTTAAACCTGGAGAGTTGAGACCCGTGGAATGGGTACCATGCAATATGACTTCAAAGGGTCTTCATTTGCTCACCGAACCTCTCCAATCCTATCACTGCTGCGTTTATGCCCCTGTACACACGCTTGATTCTCTTTTGGAGACATAGCAATCCATAGGTTTTAAGATACTTACTAGTCAGGTACATTCTTAGGCGTTTAATATGGGGTGTTGAGTCCATTTCGTTGAGCAAGGAGTAGCTCTTGTCTATTCCATATTTGGCTTAAGGAACTTTATCTGTGCTCGTTTCAATCTCTGGTTTTATGCAGCACCCCAACTCACCTTTCCCCTTAAGCAAGCATAAGTTGGTTTTCTAAATTTGAGACCCTGTTGTGTTCTGTAATTCAGTTCCTGTGTAGCCAAGTTTACATTCCGTGTATTACTGATATCTTATGATGTTTCTTTTTCTGTGTGACTTATTTCAGTGAGAATCATCGTACCTGAATCCACTCATTATGCTGCTACGGGCCTGATGACATAGATTTCATTGCTGAGTGATACTGCATTGTACGTAAGTACCACAACTTCTTTATCCATTTTTCACTTTCTGTGATATTGAACTTGTACGGTAAACGAGGTTCTTGTAAACAGAGGCGTCCCAAACTTTGGGGTGGCTGTGTCTTTTTGATTTTAACTTCCCTAAGCTATAGGACCATAAGTGGAAGTGCCCTAGGCTCTGTTGCTTTGTTTTTTAGATGTTTCAGGAAACACCATACACTTCTCCCGAGTGTCTGTTGGCAATTTACATCCCGCCCATCAGCATAACAAGGCTCCCAGTTCTCCATGGCCTGTCCTGCCTTTCTGGATTTTACACTTTTTTCAGATGGCCCTTTTGACCGGGGGGAAGTGAGACTTCATTGTAGTGCAGATTTCCTTTGCAAGCTTGCTTGGTTGGCCAAAAAGGGCGTATGCGTTTTTTTCTGAATATATTCAGGAAAAAACGCATACGCCCTTTTTGGCCAAGTGCATCATTGTGGACGTTCTGCCTCTTTTCCTATGCTTTCAATGCAATTCCAGTCTACCTCCTGAAATCGGTTTCCTGCAATTCTGCCCCGCTTTCAAGTCCTCTTGGCAGCCTTACTTCAGTATATTTTTGGACGAAAGCTGTCATTTATAACGCTGCAGGTTTGTGAATTACAGTGCCCCTGAGCTCCTTTCTTCAACTCGCTTTCTTTTGAGCTGGCCGCAACACCGCAGGATGGCTTCAGGCCCTAATCTGGTTCCGGCACGGCACGCTGAGCCTTTGGTTATTTCCTCTTCCTGGTGGGAAATGAGAGTTAAATTTGCCCGTCCAGACACCTCCAGCTAGTCTCTCATTGGTGTTCCCTATTCCTGTTCATCTTCCGCAGAAATTGCAAACTGGGCCAAACAGGAGGTTAAAGGCGCTGACTCTCCAAGTGGGGAGAGTGTTAGTAAAGCGTCTGGAATGTTGCACCCGAGTACCAGGGGAGGAAAACTGAGACATATTTGAACACGTCTCCCATTCACATGGTTGATCATACTCTGGGTTCCACATGCATGTTTTAGCTGAAGGAAGAATACCTTAAACGTGGAGAGTTGAGACCCGTGGAATGGGTACCATGCAATATGACTTCAAAGTGTCTTCATTTGCTCACTGAACCTCTCCAATCCTGTCACAGCTGTGTTTATGCCCCTGTACACACGCTTGATTCTCTTTTAGACATTGCCATCCATACGTTTTAAGATTCTTACTAGTCAGGTATATTCTTTGGCGTTTAATATGGGGTGTTGAGTCCATTTCGTTGAGCAAGGAGTAGCTCTTGTCTAGTCCATATTTGGCTTAAGGAACTTTATCTGTGCTAATTTCAAACTCTGGTTTTATGCAGCACCCCAACTCACCTTCCCCCTTAAGCAAGCATAAGTTGGTTTTCTAAATTTGAGACCCTGTTCTGTTTTGGAATTCAGTTCCTGTGTAGCCAAGTTTACATTCCGTGTATTAGTGATATCTTATGATGTTTCTTTTTCTGTGTGACTTATTTCAGTTAGATTCATCGTACCTGAATCCACTCATTATGCTGCTACGGGCCTGATGACATAGATTTTATTGCTGAGTGATATTGCATTGTACGTAAGTACCACAAGTTCTTTATCCATTTTTCACTTTCTGCGATATTGAACTTGTACCGTATATGAGGTTCTTGTAAACAGAGCCATCCCAAACTTTGGGGTGGCTGTGTCTTTTTGATTTTAATTTCCCTAAACTCTAGGACCATAAGTGGAAGTGCCCTAGGCTCTGTTGCTTTGTTGTTTAGATGTTTCAGGAAACACCATACACTTCTCCCGAGTGTCTGTTGGCAATTTACATCCCGCCCATCAGCATTAGAAGGCTCCCAGTTCTCCATGGCCTGTCATGCCTTTATGGATTTTACACTTTTTTCAGATGGCCCTTTTGACCAGGGGAAAGTGAGACTTCATTGTAGTGCAGATTTCCTTTGCAAGCTTGCTTGGTTGGCCAAAAAGTGTGTATGCGTTTTTTCCTGACTATATTCAGGAAAAAACACATACGCCCTTTTTGGCCAAGTGCATCATTGTCGAGGTTCTGACTCTCTTCATATGTTTTCAATGCAATTCCAGTGTATCTCCTGAAATCGGTTGCCTGCAATTCTGCCTTGCTTTCAATGCTTCTTCATAGCCTTACCTCAATATATTTTTTGAAAATAGTTGGCCTTTATAACTCTGCAGGTTTTTGAATTGCAGTGGCCCTTAGCTCCATTTTTCAGCTCTTATTTTTGTGATCTTGCCCCATAACCACAGGATTCCTTGAAGCTCTATTCTTCTTCTGGGGCACCTTGCTGTGCCTTTGGTTAATTCTTCTTACTGATGTGAAATTAGAGTGACATGTGCCCATTGAAACCGCTACAGCTAGTTTCTCACTGGTTCCCCCTATTCCCATTCATCCTCCGCACTAACTGCAGACTGTGCGATACCAGAACTTAAAGGCATTGACTCTCCATGTGGGGATGTTGTTAGTAAAGCGGCTGGAATGTCGATCCGGAGCCCCAGGAGAGGAAAAATGAGGTGTGTTTTAGAAACCTTTCCCGATCATATGGTATACCAGTCGCTGGGTTTCCCAAGCATGGTTTAGCTGTAGGAAGATTCCCTTCAACCTGGAGTGTTGGGACCCTTGGACTGAGTAGCATGAAGTATTGCATTAAACTTTCGGCAGTTGCTCACCAAAGCTCACCAATCCTCTCAGCCCCAAGTGTCCAGCCTTATGTCTTATCCAGCTGTGGGTTTATATGTGGTCAATCCAGGTTGCATCACAGCCCCTGAGCGAATTTTGTAAGAATTTTTCTCTCTTTCATTGTTTCAGCGTTTTGTTTTTAAAATTTATTTCTATAATGGGGTTTAGCTCATTTTCACTGCTGTGTTTGTGCCGCTCTGCACACACTTGATTCCCTTATGGAGATATATCAATACATGGGTTTTAAGATTCTTATTACTCAGATATATTTCTCTGTGGTGTATAGGGTGTGTTGAGGCCAGTTCATTGAGCAAGGTGTAGATCTTGTCTAATACCTATTTGGTTTATTGAACGGTATCTGTGCTAATTTCAAACTCTGGTTTTATGCATCACCCCACCTCTCCTTTCCCCTTAAGCTGACATAAGTGTGTTTTCTAAATGTGAGACACTGTTCTGTTCTGTAATTCTTTTCTTGTGCAGCCATATTTACCCTCCCTCTATAAGTGATATCTTATGATATGTTTCTTTTTCTGTTTGACTTATTTCAAGTAGTATTATCGGACCTAAATCCACTCTTTATCCTTCTACTAGCCTTATTACATTGATTTCATGGTGAAGAAATTGTACATAAGTACCACATCTTCTTTATCCATTGTTCTCTTTCCTGGGATATTTAAGGTGTACTGAAGTTGAGGTTCTTGTAAACAGAGTAGCCCTAAACTGTGGTGTGCTTGTGTCTTGTTGATTTTTAGACTTCCCTAGATATACTCCCATGATTGGAAGTGTCCTATGCTCTGTAGCTCTGTTTTTTAGATGATTTAGGAACCACCATACACTTCTCCAGAGTGGCTCTCGGCAGTCCACACACTGCCCATCAGCGTATAAAGGCTCCCTGTTCTCCATGGCCTGTCCTGCATTTCTGGTTTTTACAATTTTTTAGGATGGCCCTTTTGACCGGTGGGAAATGAGACTTCTTTGTTGTGCACATTTGCATTGCTTGCTTGCTTCGTTGCCCATAAAGTGCGTATGCGTTTTTTCCTGGATATAATCGGGAAAAAACGCATACGCCCTTTTGGGCCAACTGCATCATTGTCGAAATTCTGCCGCTTTTCATGTGCGTTAAAGACGAGTCCAATCTATCTCTTGAAATCTGTTTCTTGCAATTCTGTCTTGCATTCAGATCCTCTTCTTTGCCTTACCTCAACATATTTTTGGACGTTAGTTTTCATTTATAACTCTGCAGGTTTGTGAATTGCAGTGACCCTGAGCTCCATTTTTTAAGTTGTTCTTTTGTGAGCTGGCCTCAAACCCGCAGGATTGCTTCAGGCCCTATTTTGGCTCCGGCGAGGCAGGCTGAGCCTTTCTTTAATTCTTATTCTTAATGGGAAATTAGAGTGATATGTGCCCGTCCAAACCCCTACAACTATTCTCTCATTGGTTCCCCCTCTTCCCGTTCATCCTCCTCACAATTTGCAAAATGTGTGAAACAGAAGTTTAAATGTGCTGATTCTCCAAGTGGGGAGATTCTAAGTAGCGTGGCTGGAATGGTGAACAGGAGCACCAGGAGAGGATAAATGAGGTGCATTTTAGACACATCTCCCGATCACATGGTGTACAGTCCTCTGGGTTTTCCATGCATGTTTTAGCTATAGGAAGATCCCTTGAACCTGCAGATTTGGGACCCATTGAATGGGTACCAGGTAGTATTACTTTAAAGGGTGTGCATTTCCTCACCCAACCTCACATTTCTCTTAGCGCAAACAGTTTCCAGCCTTATGTCTCATCCTGCTGTGGGTCTAGATGTGTTCAATCCATGTTGCATCACCGTCCCTGAGGAAAAGTTGTAAGAGGTTTTCTCTGTCTCTCTGTCGTTTATTTTTTTCAATTTATTACTATATTGGTTACAGCTGATTTTCAAAGCTCTGTTTCTTGCTGCTGTACATCCACTTGATTCACGTACAGAGAGACATCAATAAATTCTTTTTCAGATTCTTACCAGTCGTATATATTCTTTTCCGGTGACTTGAGTGTGCTGAGTGCAGTTCTTTTAGCTACCGTGTAGGCCTTGTTGATTATCAGTTTGGTATTTGGAATGGTATCTTTGCTAATTTCAACCTCCTGGATGATGCCTCACCCCTCCCCACCTTTCCCGTTTAGCAGCCTTATGCGTGTTTTCTACATATTTGACTATGTTTTTGTTTTGTAATTTATTTCATGTGTAGCCATTTTGGATTCCACCTTTAAGTGATATCTTATGATATGTGTCTTTTTCTTTTTGAATTCTGTCACTTAGAATGATCATACGTAACTCCTCCGGAGTTGTTACAACTGGCCATATTTCATTGATTTCCAGGCTGAATAATATTCCACTCTACCTAAGTACCACATCTCTATCCATTTTTTCCCTCCAGAGACATTTAAGTTATATCCTAGTCGAGGATCTTTTAAACAGAGAGGGGGTAAACATTGGGGTGCCTGTGTCCTCTCGATTTTTGTTTTTCCCAAGATATACGCCCATGAGTGCAAGTGCCCTATGCTCTGTAGCTCATTTTTTAGATGCTTTAGTAAATACAATACACTTCTCCAGAATGGCCGTTGGCAATATACATTTCCACTATAAGTCTCACAGGGCTCCCTCTTCTCGTTGCCCTGTCCTGCATTTCTGTTGTTTACGCTTTATGAGGATGGCTCTTCTGACTGATGCGAAGTGATATCTTTTGTAGTATTGACTTCCAGTGCCCATCTGTTTGGTTGGCTAAAAAAGTGTATGCCCTTTTCTTGAATATATACAGAAAAAAACGCATACACCCTTTTTGGCCAACTGCAATGTTGGCAATGTTCAGCTCCTTTTCTTGTGCTTAATGGCGAGTCCTTTCTACCTCCTCAAATCCCTTTCCTGCCATTCTCCCTTGCTTACAAGTCCTTTTCTCTGACTTTCCTCAAGACATTTTTCAGTGATGGATATTTTCAACTCTGCAGTTTTGTGAATTTTACCGCCCCTGAGTTCCATTGTTCAACTTGTGTTTATGGGAACTGGCCACAAAGCAGCGGGATTTCCTCAAGCCCTATATTGTTTCCATGGGCAACCCTAGCCTTTGGTCAATTCGTCTTCCTGATTGGAAATTAGAGTGACATGTGCCTGTCTGAACACCTAGGACTTGTCTCTCATTGTTCCTCATCCTTCCGCTTCATCCTCTGGACAAATTCCAAACTGTACGCAACAGGATGTTGACAGTGCTGACATCTCCAAGTGGGGAGACTGTTAGTAAAGACGCTGGAGGGGTGAACCCGAGCACCAGGAGATGAGGAGATGAGATGCCTTTTCCAAACTCTTCCCGATCAGACGGTATACCATCCTCTGGGTGTGACAGACATGTTTTAGCAGTAGGAAGAGTCCCATTCATGTAAGGAGAACACCAGGGCTTTTTCAAAATCAGTGTCTCCCCGAAACCCAAACTGGGGAAGTTTTTAAGTTACGGCTACACATATGTTCATTAAGGGCCATGGGAAGTAGGCAGAGTCCAAACTTTAGATGATTGAAGTCTTCAGGGTCAGAAGCACTCACCACCAGCTTCCCTTAGGTTACACTTTAACTGTCATTGATAGATGATGTCAATAAAAATATCTATTCTTTTTCAGATTATTTCCCCTTATAGGTTATTGCAAAATGTTGAGTGTAGTTCCCTGTGCTATACAGTAGTTCCTTGTTGATGATCTATTTTATACATAGCAGTGTGTATGTGTTAATCCCAAACTGTTAATTTATCCCTCCTCCCACCTTTCCCCTTTGGTAATAATAAATTATAAGATTTTATACTTCTCAGAAATGGGGGAGCTGAAAGAGAGGTATCATTTTCAATGGAAAAGCATTTAAAACAAGATTGAAGGTTTAACCAAGATTATTAGATGTACATCCTTGGAAAGAAATCACTTCATTTCTCTAATATTGACCTGACAAATAAGACAAACCTTTTCACTGAACTTGCTTATAATAAAGTGATGGAAATATCAAATGGAAGTGTTAGAAACATCTTATTTTACCCGAGCCTTATACACTGTTCTATGTTAACTACAGTTTGGCTCACACATCTGTTCATTGAGGTTACAATAGTCTCAATTTCTGTTACTGATCTTCCAGAGTGGACCCCAACAAGTGTCCCCCTGCCCAGTGTCATTGGGGCCAACAGATCGAGACTGAGTTTGGTTCACAAGCAAAGGAAACTTTATATTTTGATCAGAGAATGGAGAGGTGAGAGCATGCACTACCCCGTGGGCTGTGGGCTGTGGGCTGGGCTGCTGTGTAGAGATCCTGTCAGAGTCAGTGGGAGGGAGGGTGCGGAGCTCTCGAGGGCCGGGTTGGCTGTAGCTCAGGCTCTATATCGTGGAGTCTGCACTGGGCCCCAGGAGCTGAGGTGTCGACCCAGCCATTCTGCACTAGGAAATCTGGTCTGAAGTGCCGGGTGTGGAACCTCTGCATGCGGGACCCTAGGAGCACGTGAAATTAGACAAAGCACAAAGGATAAAAAAGGTTAGACTTGACTTTATTGCCCAGATTCTATTTTTATCTCCCAGGGATTTTTAATGGGCTTTGCTGGGGACAAACCCCTCCTCTGCCTTTTGTCCTGTTCCTCATTCTTGGAGTGCTGAGGGTGCAGACCCTTCTTCTGTAACTGCTGAGTGCTGAGTTGGGAGCCCTCATACCCTGGGGCGAGGGTCAGAGCTTCTCCCCAGCAGCCTCCCGGTGACGTTGATTGTCCCCAGGACCCCTGCCTCCCTGCTCGTCCACCTGAGCACCAGCATTGGAAGTGTTATAGATTCTAATGACCTTTAAGGGTCCAGGAAAGAGATGTGCAGAGACGCTGTGGGGGCCGGTTTCACCCCGCCCCACATTTGTTCGGCCACCTTAGGCTGACCGTTTCTGCCAGCCTAGATGCTCTGACCAGTAGTCTGCGCTTTCTTCAATTAGGCCCCTGAATTAACGTACAAACAGCACCAGGTGTCAGAGCCCTGCCCGCTCAACTCCCAGACAGTCCAGGGTCAGTGGTGATCAAGGACCATGATGGCCACTGAGTCAACAGCCTTTTGAAGTAAACAGGAGTCCAGCCGGTCTTATTGGCCACCATCATCACGGTGTCTGTAGGCTTTTCTATGGTGACAGTGTGATATACCGTTCCCCCGCCAAGATTATTAGCTCCCCTCTGGGTGCAGTAAGTCCTGCAAGCAGTAGTCTACTCTTTTGGGACACACTCTTGTTGTTTTATGAGAGAAACTCCAGGTCAAGTGATGTTCACACGAGTCGTCATGGTGCCCTGTTGCCCCCGGTTATCTCTCTGGATGTTGGAGTTGGAGGGCCTCCTCACTCAAGGTCGGTGTGCCCACGGAGCGAACCCTGCAACTTCAGGGCATGGTTGGTGGTTAGGATCACCACGTGGGGTCCTTTTCCCTTAGGAGGGAGGTGGCCTTTTGGGCTGCTGATTTCCAGGTTTTTAGATACCGCCATTATCTTGGCCAGATGTGGCAGTGGGCCAAGCCCCTTAGTGACCGTAGTTTATCCTACCTGGATGGCATTCTTGCATTGTTCCATTTCAAGTGGTCCCAGTTTTTGCACTAATTCTCCAATGGCGATTCACCTTTCACCGGGAATGTAAAGGTCAAAGGGTTTAGCTAAATTAGGGAGTTCCAGGGCAAGGGTCTGAATTGACTGCTCTTTCCATTCTTGAAAGGCCACTTCTGGATTCTATTCCAAAGGATCATCATCTTTTCCTTTCAGTGTTTCATATAGAGGCCCAGCTAGTAGACTGTAGTTAGGGATCCAGAAGCAGCAAACCCTGGCCTCCCCAGGAACCCCTAAGCTGTCTTCTAGTTTTAGAAAGGGGTAAGGCTGAAAATGGTTTCTTCCCTTTCCTGGGATGGGCTTCTCTGACCTTCTGTGAGAATGAAGCCCAGGCAGGTCACCGCAGTCTGTGATATTTGAGCTTTTTCTTGGACAACTTCTATCCTTTATTGGCTTGGTAGTTCAGAGGCCTCCTTAGTAGGGCTGGCGATCAGAATGTCGTCTGCATATTGAAGGAGGGTTTCCTTTTCCAGAGGTAGAACTTTTAGGTCTTTAGCTAAGCTTTCCCCAAAGATGGTGTGGGAATTTTTGCACCCTTGGGGCCGAACGGCCCGGAAGTATTGTTTTAGTTGTATGTTGAGTCCTGCCACTCACAAGCCAAAATTTCTTGTGACTCTGGGACTAATGGAATACAAAAGAAGGCATCATTGAAGACTAATACAGAATACCATGTCCTGGTGGTTGGTAGAATGACCAGCAGGGTGTAGGAATTAGGAGCAACTGGAGGTATATCCTCGGTGGCTTCACTGACTGTCCTGACATCCTTTACCAGGTCCCCAGCAGCCCATGGGGCTCTCGTGGTCAGACCAATCCCAGAATATGGAGCTCACCTGGGCAGGTACCCCACCCCCACCCCAGCCCACGGGGCTCTCGTGGTCAGGGCCCTCCCAGGATACAGAGCTACCCTTGCAGGTACCGTGGCAGGGCTGGGCACACAGGAACCGTGCACATAGCCCTCATTGCAGAGCACCCCCAGCTCACCTGTCGCTCAGAGCTGACACAGAGCACCTCAGAGCAGGACTTGAACTAACAAACAGCAGCTGCGACAGGTCTGTGACCCTGGGCATCACTCCATGAGGCCTCCCTCCACCTGGTCTTCCAGAGACTTCCACTGCACCCGGGGCACCAGGCCTCTGTCTCCAACCACCACCCACCCCTCCTCTCCCTGACTCCTGGGTTCCTCTCATTAGGAGAGGGTTTTCTTGAAGTTGTCTCCCACTCATGGGCCAGATAAAATGATTAGAAAACAAGCCAAAGCTGCAGCCCCTTGTCTATCCTGACTCTCAGGAGCCCACACCTGTTCCTTGGACCTGGCCGGTTCAGCAAGTTCCATTTTCTGCAACTGTGAGCCCCTGAGGGGTGATGATTGGCTGACCTGGGCAGCCTTACCGTGCCGGCCAGCCCTCCCCAGGTGTGCCTGGGTTGAGATCAATATAAATACCACTCCAGGCAGCAAGAGCCCCTGCAGCCGTGCCTGACGCCATTTTCTCTGCCCTGTCAGCAGTCTCGGGGCTGGGCTGGTGGGAGGGAGTGAGAGGCCACGGCTTTGTGGGTGGCCCAGTGTGAGTGGGGCTCTGCTGGACTTTCTGCAGCAGTTGCCAGGCTGCCACCTGCTAAAGAAGAGGATGTGTCACCCATACCTGCTGCTGGAATTTCTCCCTGGGCAGAGGTGAGGAAGGAAAAAAGCCGTGGGGGCAGGGACAGGACGGGTATCTCAGGCAGGGAAATGGAAATCTTCCAGAAGAGCACCCAGGGCCAGGACCATCCTGGCTGGCCTGCAGGCACCAAGTCGGCCTGCATGCTGTCACTCGTGTGGCTCTATGGCCCTTCCTCTAGGCTTTCAAGTCCTTGTATATATTCAGGTGTTTTACCTGGGACGGGTGGGAATAGTTCAGCAGCAACTGGCCTGGGGCTCAGCTCACGTTTACTCACAGATGCCTCGGCACGGTGCCCCAGCTTTGCAATGAGGACGCTTGTTGCGTGGGGGCTGCTGGCTGAATGGGAGACGATTCCCCACCACTGACCAACTTCAGAATTGTTTACAACTGGAGCAAGTGCCCTGATACGGTTTTCCTCTGTGTAACTGGTGGGTTCTGTGTTTTTTTTCTCTTTTTCGTTTTTGGTTCAAGGTAGATTTTATTCCTCTTTTTTGTATTTACAGATATAAGCATGGAAATAATTTATTCATATAAATACATGTATGTGCAGGGAATAATTGTTTTTTGTTTTATTTTTTAAATTTTATTTCTTTTTAATTTTGAATTTTATTTTATATTTTTATACAGCAGGTTCTTATTGGTTATCTATTTTATACATATAAATGTATACATGCCAATCCCAGTCTCTCAACTCCTCCCACCACCACCCCCCCAACAGCTTTCCCCCCTTGTTGTCCATACGTTTGTTGTCTACATCTGTTGCTCTATTTATGCCTTGCAAAATGGTTAATCTGTACAGTTTTTCTAGGTTCCACATATATGCATGAATATACAAGATTTGTTTTTCTCTTTCAGACTTACTTCACTCTGTATGACAGTCTCTAGATCCATCGACGTCTCTACAAATGACCCAATTTCATTCCTTTTCATGGCTTAGTAATATTCCATTTTATATATGTACCACAGCTTTATGCATTCGTCTGTCTGTGGGCATTTAAGTTGCTTCCATTACCTCGATATTGTAAATAGTGATGCAATGAACATTGCGGTGAATGACTCTTTTTGATTTATGGTTTTGTCTGGGTATATGTCCAGTACTGGGATTGCTGTATCATATGGTAATTCTATTGTTAGTTTCATAAGAAATTCCATATTGTTCTCCATAATGACTGTATCAATTTATATTCCCAACAGTAGTGGAAGAGGGTTCCTTTTCTCCACACCCTTTCCAGCATTTTTTGTTTGTAGATTTTCTATGATGCCTATTCTACCAGGTGTGAGGTGATACCTCATTGTTGAATCCATTTCGTTGAGCAAGGGGTAGGTCTAGTCTATTACATATTTGGCTTATGGAACGGTATCTGTGCTAATTTCAAACTCTGCTTTTATGCAGCACCCCAACTCACCTTCCCCCTTAAGCAGGCATAAGTTGGTTTTCTAAACTTGAGACCCTGTTCTGTTTTGTAATTCAGTTCATGTGTAGCCAAGTTCACATTCCGTGTATTAGTGATACCTTATGATGTTTCATTTTCTGTGTGACTTATTTCAGTTAGAATCATCGTACCTGAATCCACTCATTATGCTGCTACGGGCCTGATGACATAGATTTCATTGCTGAGTGATACTGCATTGTACGTAAGTACCACAAGTTCTTTATCCATTTTTCACTTTCTGTGATATTGAACTTGAACGGTAAATGAGGTTCTTGTAAACAGAGGCGTCCCAAACTTTGGGGTGGCTGTGTCTTTTTGATTTTAATTTCCCTAAGCTATAGGACCATAAGTGGAAGTGCCCTAGGCTCTGTTGCTTTGTTTTTTAGATGTTTCCGGAAACACCATACACTTCTCCCCAGTGTCTGTTGGCAATTTACATCCCGCCCATCAGCATAACAAGGCTCCCAGTTCTCCATGGCCTGTCCTGCCTTTCTGGATTTTACACTTTTTTCAGATGGCCCTTTTGACCGGGGGGAAGTGAGACTTCATTGTAGTGCAGATTTCCTTTGCAAGCTTGCTTGGTTGGCCAAAAAGGGCGTATGCGTTTTTTCCTGAATATATTCAGGAAAAAACACATACGCCCTTTTTGGCCAAGTGCATCATTGTGGGCGTTCTGCCTCTTTTCCTATGCTTTCAATGCAATTCCAGTCTACCTCCTGAAATCGGTTTCCTGCAATTCTGCCCCGCTTTCAAGTCCTCTTGGCAGCCTTACTTCAGTATATTTTTGGACGATAGCTGTCATTTATAACTCTGCAGGTTTGTGAATTACAGTGCCCCTGAGCTCCTTTCTTCAACTCGCTTTCTTTTGAGCTGGCCGCAACACCGCAGGATGGCTTCAGGCCCTAATCTGGTTCCGGCACGGCACGCTGAGCCTTTGGTTATTTCCTCTTCCTGGTGGGAAATGAGAGTTAAATTTGCCCGTCCAGACACCTCCAGCTAGTCTCTCATTGGTGTTCCCTATTCCTGTTCATCTTCCGCAGAAATTGCAAACTGGGCCAAACAGGAGGTTAAAGGCGCTGACTCTCCAAGTGGGGAGAGTGTTAGTAAAGCGTCTGGAATGTTGCACCCGAGTACCAGGGGAGGAAAACTGAGACGTATTTGAACACGTCTCCCGTTCACATGGTTGATCATACTCTGGGTTCCACATGCATGTTTTAGCTGAAGGAAGAATACCTTAAACGTGGAGAGTTGAGACCCGTGGAATGGGTACCATGCAATATGACTTCAAAGGGTCTTCATTTGCTCACCGAACCTCTCCAATCCTATCACTGCTGCGTTTATGCCCCTGTACACACGCTTGATTCTCTTTTGGAGACATAGCAATCCATAGGTTTTAAGATACTTACTAGTCAGGTACATTCTTAGGCGTTTAATATGCGGTGTTGAGTCCATTTCGTTGAGGAAGGAGTAGCTCTTGTCTATTCCATATTTGGCTTAAGGAACTTTATCTGTGCTCATTTCAATCTCTGGTTTTATGCAGCACCCCAACTCACCTTTCCCCTTAAGCAAGCATAAGTTGGTTTTCTAAATTTGAGACCCTGTTCTGTTTTGGAATTCAGTTCCTGTGTAGCCAAGTTTACATTCCGTGTATTAGTGATATCTTATGATGTTTCTTTTTCTGTGTGACTTATTTCAGTGAGAATCACCGTACCTGAATCCACTCATTATGCTGCTACGGGCCTGATGACATAGATTTCATTGCTGAGTGATACTGCATTGTACGTAAGTACCACAAGTTCTTTATCCATTTTTCACTTTCTGTGATATTGAACTTGTACGGTAAACGAGGTTCTTGTAAACAGAGGCGTCCCAAACTTTGGGGTGGCTGTGTCTTTTTGATTTTAATTTCCCTAAGCTATAGGACCATAAGTGGAAGTGCCCTAGGCTCTGTTGCTTTGTTTTTTAGATGTTTCAGGAAACACCATACACTTCTCCCGAGTGTCTGTTGGCAATTTACATCCCGCCCATCAGCATAACAAGGCTCCCAGTTCTCCATGGCCTGTCCTGCCTTTCTGGATTTTACACTTTTTTCAGATGGCCCTTTTGACCGGGGGGAAGTGAGACTTCATTGTAGTGCAGATTTCCTTTGCAAGCTTGCTTGGTTGGCCAAAAAGGGCGTATGCGTTTTTTCCTGAATATATTCAGGAAAAAACGCATACGCCCTTTTTGGCCAAGTGCATCATTGTGGACGTTCTGCCTCTTTTCCTATGCTTTCAATGCAATTCCAGTCTACCTCCTGAAATCGGTTTCCTGCAATTCTGCCCCGCTTTCAAGTCCTCTTGGCAGCCTTACTTCAGTATATTTTTGGACGAAAGCTGTCATTTATAACGCTGCAGGTTTGTGAATTACAGTGCCCCTGAGCTCCTTTCTTCAACTCGCTTTCTTTTGAGCTGGCCGCAACACCGCAGGATGGCTTCAGGCCCTAATCTGGTTCCGGCACGGCACGCTGAGCCTTTGGTTATTTCCTCTTCCTGGTGGGAAATGAGAGTTAAATTTGCCCGTCCAGACACCTCCAGCTAGTCTCTCATTGGTGTTCCCTATTCCTGTTCATCTTCCGCAGAAATTGCAAACTGGGCCAAACAGGAGGTTAAAGGCGCTGACTCTCCAAGTGGGGAGAGTGTTAGTAAAGCGTCTGGAATGTTGCACCCGAGTACCAGGGGAGGAAAACTGAGACGTATTTGAACACGTCTCCCGTTCACATGGTTGATCATACTCTGGGTTCCACATGCATGTTTTAGCTGAAGGAAGAATACCTTAAACCTGGAGAGTTGAGACCCGTGGAATGGGTACCATGCAATATGACTTCAAAGGGTCTTCATTTGCTCACCGAACCTCTCCAATCCTATCACTGCTGCGTTTATGCCCCTGTACACACGCTTGATTCTCTTTTGGAGACATAGCAATCCATAGGTTTTAAGATACTTACTAGTCAGGTACATTCTTAGGTGTTTAATATGGGGTGTTGAATCCATTTCGTTGAGCAAGGAGTAGCTCTTGTCTATTCCATATTTGGCTTAAGGAACTTTATCTGTGCTCGTTTCAATCTCTGGTTTTATGCAGCACCCCAACTCACCTTTCCCCTTAAGCAAGCATAAGTTGGTTTTCTAAATTTGAGACCCTGTTCTGTTCTGTAATTCAGTTCCTGTGTAGCCAAGTTTACATTCCGTGTATTACTGATATCTTATGATGTTTCTTTTTCTGTGTGACTTATTTCAGTGAGAATCATCGTACCTGAATCCACTCATTATGCTGCTACGGGCCTGATGACATAGATTTCATTGCTGAGTGATACTGCATTGTACGTAAGTACCACAAGTTCTTTATCCATTTTTCACTTTCTGTGATATTGAACTTGTACGGTAAACGAGGTTCTTGTAAACAGAGGCGTCCCAAACTTTGGGGTGGCTGTGTCTTTTTGATTTTAATTTCCCTAAGCTATAGGACCATAAGTGGAAGTGCCCTAGGCTCTGTTGCTTTGTTTTTTAGATGTTTCAGGAAACACCATACACTTCTCCCGAGTGTCTGTTGGCAATTTACATCCCGCCCATCAGCATAACAAGGCTCCCAGTTCTCCATGGCCTGTCCTGCCTTTCTGGATTTTACACTTTTTTCAGATGGCCCTTTTGACCGGGGGGAAGTGAGACTTCATTGTAGTGCAGATTTCCTTTGCAAGCTTGCTTGGTTGGCCAAAAAGGGCGTATGCGTTTTTTCCTGAATATATTCAGGAAAAAACGCATACGCCCTTTTTGGCCAAGTGCATCATTGTGGACGTTCTGCCTCTTTTCCTATGCTTTCAATGCAATTCCAGTCTACCTCCTGAAATCGGTTTCCTGCAATTCTGCCCCGCTTTCAAGTCCTCTTGGCAGCCTTACTTCAGTATATTTTTGGACGAAAGCTGTCATTTATAACGCTGCAGGTTTGTGAATTACAGTGCCCCTGAGCTCCTTTCTTCAACTCGCTTTCTTTTGAGCTGGCCGCAACACCGCAGGATGGCTTCAGGCCCTAATCTGGTTCCGGCACGGCACGCTGAGCCTTTGGTTATTTCCTCTTCCTGGTGGGAAATGAGAGTTAAATTTGCCCGTCCAGACACCTCCAGCTAGTCTCTCATTGGTGTTCCCTATTCCTGTTCATCTTCCGCAGAAATTGCAAACTGGGCCAAACAGGAGGTTAAAGGCGCTGACTCTCCAAGTGGGGAGAGTGTTAGTAAAGCGTCTGGAATGTTGCACCCGAGTACCAGGGGAGGAAAACTGAGACGTATTTGAACACGTCTCCCGTTCACATGGTTGATCATACTCTGGGTTCCACATGCATGTTTTAGCTGAAGGAAGAATACCTTAAACCTGGAGAGTTGAGACCCGTGGAATGGGTACCATGCAATATGACTTCAAAGGGTCTTCATTTGCTCACCGAACCTCTCCAATCCTATCACTGCTGCGTTTATGCCCCTGTACACACGCTTGATTCTCTTTTGGAGACATAGCAATCCATAGGTTTTAAGATACTTACTAGTCAGGTACATTCTTAGGCGTTTAATATGGGGTGTTGAATCCATTTCGTTGAGCAAGGAGTAGCTCTTGTCTATTCCATATTTGGCTTAAGGAACTTTATCTGTGCTCGTTTCAATCTCTGGTTTTATGCAGCACCCCAACTCACCTTTCCCCTTAAGCAAGCATAAGTTGGTTTTCTAAATTTGAGACCCTGTTGTGTTCTGTAATTCAGTTCCTGTGTAGCCAAGTTTACATTCCGTATATTACTGATATCTTATGATGTTTCTTTTTCTGTGTGACTTATTTCAGTGAGAATCATCGTACCTGAATCCACTCATTATGCTGCTACGGGCCTGATGACATAGATTTCATTGCTGAGTGATACTGCATTGTACGTAAGTACCACAAGTTCTTTATCCATTTTTCACTTTCTGTGATATTGAACTTGTACGGTAAACGAGGTTCTTGTAAACAGAGGCGTCCCAAACTTTGGGGTGGCTGTGTCTTTTTGATTTTAATTTCCCTAAGCTATAGGACCATAAGTGGAAGTGCCCTAGGCTCTGTTGCTTTGTTTTTTAGATGTTTCAGGAAACACCATACACTTCTCCCGAGTGTCTGTTGGCAATTTACATCCCGCCCATCAGCATAACAAGGCTCCCAGTTCTCCATGGCCTGTCCTGCCTTTCTGGATTTTACACTTTTTTCAGATGGCCCTTTTGACCGGGGGGAAGTGAGACTTCATTGTAGTGCAGATTTCCTTTGCAAGCTTGCTTGGTTGGCCAAAAAGGGCGTATGCGTTTTTTCCTGAATATATTCAGGAAAAAACGCATACGCCCTTTTTGGCCAAGTGCATCATTGTGGACGTTCTGCCTCTTTTCCTATGCTTTCAATGCAATTCCAGTCTACCTCCTGAAATCGGTTTCCTGCAATTCTGCCCCGCTTTCAAGTCCTCTTGGCAGCCTTACTTCAGTATATTTTTGGACGAAAGCTGTCATTTATAACGCTGCAGGTTTGTGAATTACAGTGCCCCTGAGCTCCTTTCTTCAACTCGCTTTCTTTTGAGCTGGCCGCAACACCGCAGGATGGCTTCAGGCCCTAATCTGGTTCCGGCACGGCACGCTGAGCCTTTGGTTATTTCCTCTTCCTGGTGGGAAATGAGAGTTAAATTTGCCCGTCCAGACACCTCCAGCTAGTCTCTCATTGGTGTTCCCTATTCCTGTTCATCTTCCGCAGAAATTGCAAACTGGGCCAAACAGGAGGTTAAAGGCGCTGACTCTCCAAGTGGGGAGAGTGTTAGTAAAGCGTCTGGAATGTTGCACCCGAGTACCAGGGGAGGAAAACTGAGACGTATTTGAACACGTCTCCCGTTCACATGGTTGATCATACTCTGGGTTCCACATGCATGTTTTAGCTGAAGGAAGAATACCTTAAACCTGGAGAGTTGAGACCCGTGGAATGGGTACCATGCAATATGACTTCAAAGGGTCTTCATTTGCTCACCGAACCTCTCCAATCCTATCACTGCTGCGTTTATGCCCCTGTACACACGCTTGATTCTCTTTTGGAGACATAGCAATCCATAGGTTTTAAGATACTTACTAGTCAGGTACATTCTTAGGCGTTTAATATGGGGTGTTGAATCCATTTCGTTGAGCAAGGAGTAGCTCTTGTCTATTCCATATTTGGCTTAAGGAACTTTATCTGTGCTCGTTTCAATCTCTGGTTTTATGCAGCACCCCAACTCACCTTTCCCCTTAAGCAAGCATAAGTTGGTTTTCTAAATTTGAGACCCTGTTGTGTTCTGTAATTCAGTTCCTGTGTAGCCAAGTTTACATTCCGTGTATTACTGATATCTTATGATGTTTCTTTTTCTGTGTGACTTATTTCAGTGAGAATCATCGTACCTGAATCCACTCATTATGCTGCTACGGGCCTGATGACATAGATTTCATTGCTGAGTGATACTGCATTGTACGTAAGTACCACAAGTTCTTTATCCATTTTTCACTTTCTGTGATATTGAACTTGTACGGTAAACGAGGTTCTTGTAAACAGAGGCGTCCCAAACTTTGGGGTGGCTGTGTCTTTTTGATTTTAATTTCCCTAAGCTATAGGACCATAAGTGGAAGTGCCCTAGGCTCTGTTGCTTTGTTTTTTAGATGTTTCCGGAAACACCATACACTTCTCCCGAGTGTCTGTTGGCAATTTACATCCCGCCCATCAGCATAACAAGGCTCCCAGTTCTCCATGGCCTGTCCTGCCTTTCTGGATTTTACACTTTTTTCAGATGGCCCTTTTGACCGGGGGGAAGTGAGACTTCATTGTAGTGCAGATTTCCTTTGCAAGCTTGCTTGGTTGGCCAAAAAGGGCGTATGCGTTTTTTCCTGAATATATTCAGGAAAAAACGCATACGCCCTTTTTGGCCAAGTGCATCATTGTGGACGTTCTGCCTCTTTTCCTATGCTTTCAAAGCAATTCCAGTCTACCTCCTGAAATCGGTTTCCTGCAATTCTGCCCCGCTTTCAAGTCCTCTTGGCAGCCTTACTTCAGTATATTTTTGGACGATAGCTGTCATTTATAACTCTGCAGGTTTGTGAATTACAGTGCCCCTGAGCTCCTTTCTTCAACTCGCTTTCTTTTGAGCTGGCCGCAACACCACAGAATGGCTTCAGGCCCTAATCTGGTTCCGGCACGGCACGCTGAGCCTTTCGTTATTTCCTCTTCCTGGTGGGAAATGAGAGTTAAATTTGCCCGTCCAGACACCTCCTGCTAGTCTCTCATTGGTTCTCACTATTCCAGTTCATCTTCCGCAGAAATTGCAAACTGGGCCAAACAGGAGGTTAAAGGCGCTGACTCTCCAAGTGGGGAGAGTGTTAGTAAAGCGTCTGGAATGTTGCACCCGAGTACCAGGGGAGGAAAACTGAGACATATTTGAACACGTCTCCCGTTCACATGGTTGATCATACTCTGGGTTCCACATGCATGTTTTAGCTGAAGGAAGAATACCTTAAACCTGGAGAGTTGAGACCCGTGGAATGGGTACCATGCAATATGACTTCAAAGGGTCTTCATTTGCTCACCGAACCTCTCCAATCCTATCACTGCTGCGTTTATGCCCCTGTACACACGCTTGATTCTCTTTTGGAGACATAGCAATCCATAGGTTTTAAGATACTTACTCGTCAGGTACATTCTTAGGCGTTTAATATGGGGTGTTGAGTCCATTTCGTTGAGCAAGGAGTAGCTCTTTTCTATTCCATATTTGGCTTAAGGAACTTTATCTGTGCTCATTTCAATCTCTGGTTTTATGCAGCACCCCAACTCACCTTTCCCCTTAAGCAAGCATAAGTTGGTTTTCTAAATTTGAGACCCTGTTCTGTTTTGGAATTCAGTTCCTGTGTAGCCAAGTTTACATTCCGTGTATTAGTGATATCTTATGATGTTTCTTTTTCTGTGTGACTTATTTCAGTGAGAATCATCGTACCTGAATCCACTCATTATGCTGCTACGGGCCTGATGACATAGATTTCATTGCTGAGTGATACTGCATTGTACGTAAGTACCACAAGTTCTTTATCCATTTTTCACTTTCTGTGATATTGAACTTGTACGGTAAACGAGGTTCTTGTAAACAGAGGCGTCCCAAACTTTGGGGTGGCTGTGTCTTTTTGATTTTAATTTCCCTAAGCTATAGGACCATAAGTGGAAGTGCCCTAGGCTCTGTTGCTTTGTTTTTTAGATGTTTCAGGAAACACCATACACTTCTCCCGAGTGTCTGTTGGCAATTTACATCCCGCCCATCAGCATAACAAGGCTCCCAGTTCTCCATGGCCTGTCCTGCCTTTCTGGATTTTACACTTTTTTCAGATGGCCCTTTTGACCGGGGGGAAGTGAGACTTCATTGTAGTGCAGATTTCCTTTGCAAGCTTGCTTGGTTGGCCAAAAAGGGCGTATGCGTTTTTTCCTGAATATATTCAGGAAAAAACGCATACGCCCTTTTTGGCCAAGTGCATCATTGTGGACGTTCTGCCTCTTTTCCTATGCTTTCAATGCAATTCCTGTCTACCTCCTGAAATCGGTTTCCTGCAATTCTGCCCCGCTTTCAAGTCCTCTTGGCAGCCTTACTTCAGTATATTTTTGGACGAAAGCTGTCATTTATAACGCTGCAGGTTTGTGAATTACAGTGCCCCTGAGCTCCTTTCTTCAACTCGCTTTCTTTTGAGCTGGCCGCAACACTGCAGGATGGCTTCAGGCCCTAATCTGGTTCCGGCACGGCACGCTGAGCCTTTGGTTATTTCCTCTTCCTGGTGGGAAATGAGAGTTAAATTTGCCCGTCCAGACACCTCCAGCTAGTCTCTCATTGGTGTTCCCTATTCCTGTTCATCTTCCGCAGAAATTGAAAACTGGGCCAAACAGGAGGTTAAAGGCGCTGACTCTCCAAGTGGGGAGAGTGTTAGTAAAGCGTCTGGAATGTTGCACCCGAGTACCAGGGGAGGAAAACTGAGACGTATTTGAACACGTCTCCCGTTCACATGGTTGATCATACTCTGGGTTCCACATGCATGTTTTAGCTGAAGGAAGAATACCTTAAACCTGGAGAGTTGAGACCCGTGGAATGGGTACCATGCAATATGACTTCAAAGGGTCTTCATTTGCTCACCGAACCTCTCCAATCCTATCACTGCTGCGTTTATGCCCCTGTACACACGCTTGATTCTCTTTTGGAGACATAGCAATCCATAGGTTTTAAGATACTTACTAGTCAGGTACATTCTTAGGCGTTTAATATGGGGTGTTGAGTCCATTTCGTTGAGCAAGGAGTAGCTCTTGTCTATTCCATATTTGGCTTAAGGAACTTTATCTGTGCTCATTTCAATCTCTGGTTTTATGCAGCACCCCAACTCACCTTTCCCCTTAAGCAAGCATAAGTTGGTTTTCTAAATTTGAGACCCTGTTCTGTTTTGGAATTCAGTTCCTGTGTAGCCAAGTTTACATTCCGTGTATTAGTGATATCTTATGATGTTTCTTTTTCTGTGTGACTTATTTCAGTGAGAATCATCGTACCTGAATCCACTCATTATGCTGCTACGGGCCTGATGACATAGATTTCATTGCTGAGTGATACTGCATTGTACGTAAGTACCACAAGTTCTTTATCCATTTTTCACTTTCTGTGATATTGAACTTGTACGGTAAACGAGGTTCTTGTAAACAGAGGCGTCCCAAACTTTGGGGTGGCTGTGTCTTTTTGATTTTAATTTCCCTAAGCTATAGGACCATAAGTGGAAGTGCCCTAGGCTCTGTTGCTTTGTTTTTTAGATGTTTCAGGAAACACCATACACTTCTCCCGAGTGTCTGTTGGCAATTTACATCCCGCCCATCAGCATAACAAGGCTCCCAGTTCTCCATGGCCTGTCCTGCCTTTCTGGATTTTACACTTTTTTCAGATGGCCCTTTTGACCGGGGGGAAGTGAGACTTCATTGTAGTGCAGATTTCCTTTGCAAGCTTGCTTGGTTGGCCAAAAAGGGCGTATGCGTTTTTTCCTGAATATATTCAGGAAAAAACGCATACGCCTTTTTTGGCCAAGTGCATCATTGTGGACGTTCTGCCTCTTTTCCTATGCTTTCAATGCAATTCCTGTCTACCTCCTGAAATCGGTTTCCTGCAATTCTGCCCCGCTTTCAAGTCCTCTTGGCAGCCTTACTTCAGTATATTTTTGGACGAAAGCTGTCATTTATAACGCTGCAGTTTTGTGAATTACAGTGCCCCTGAGCTCCTTTCTTCAACTCGCTTTCTTTTGAGCAGGCCGCAACACCGCAGGATGGCTTCAGGCCCTAATCTGGTTCCGGCACGGCACGCTGAGCCTTTGGTTATTTCCTCTTCCTGGTGGGAAATGAGAGTTAAATTTGCCCGTCCAGACACCTCCAGCTAGTCTCTCATTGGTGTTCCCTATTCCTGTTCATCTTCCGCAGAAATTGAAAACTGGGCCAAACAGGAGGTTAAAGGCGCTGACTCTCCAAGTGGGGAGAGTGTTAGTAAAGCGTCTGGAATGTTGCACCCGAGTACCAGGGGAGGAAAACTGAGACGTATTTGAACACGTCTCCCGTTCACATGGTTGATCATACTCTGGGTTCCACATGCATGTTTTAGCTGAAGGAAGAATACCTTAAACCTGGAGAGTTGAGACCCGTGGAATGGGTACCATGCAATATGACTTCAAAGGGTCTTCATTTGCTCACCGAACCTCTCCAATCCTATCACTGCTGCGTTTATACCCCTGTACACACGCTTGATTCTCTTTTGGAGACATAGCAATCCATAGGTTTTAAGATACTTACTAGTCAGGTACATTCTTAGGCGTTTAATATGCGGTGTTGAGTCCATTTCGTTGAGCAAGGAGTAGCTCTTGTCTAGTCCATATTTGGCTTAAGGAACTTTATCTGTGCTCATTTCAATCTCTGGTTTTATGCAGCACCCCAACTCACCTTTCCCCTTAAGCAAGCATAAGTTGGTTTTCTAAATTTGAGACCCTGTTCTGTTTTGGAATTCAGTTCCTGTGTAGCCAAGTTTACATTCCGTGTATTAGTGATATCTTATGATGTTTCTTTTTCTGTGTGACTTATTTCAGTGAGAATCATCGTACCTGAATCCACTCATTATGCTGCTACGGGCCTGATGACATAGATTTCATTGCTGAGTGATACTGCATTGTACGTAAGTACCACAAGTTCTTTATCCATTTTTCACTTTCTGTGATATTGAACTTGTACGGTAAACGAGGTTCTTGTAAACAGAGGCGTCCCAAACTTTGGGGTGGCTGTGTCTTTTTGATTTTAATTTCCCTAAGCTATAGGACCATAAGTGGAAGTGCCCTAGGCTCTGTTGCTTTGTTGTTTAGATGTTTCAGGAAACACCATACACTTCTCCCGAGTGTCTGTTGGCAATTTACATCCCGCCCATCAGCATAACAAGGCTCCCAGTTCTCCATGGCCTGTCCTGCCTTTCTGGATTTTACACTTTTTTCAGATGGCCCTTTTGACCGGGGGGAAGTGAGACTTCATTGTAGTGCAGATTTCCTTTGCAAGCTTGCTTGGTTGGCCAAAAAGGGCGTATGCGTTTTTTCCTGAATATATTCAGGAAAAAACGCATACGCCCTTTTTGGCCAAGTGCATCATTGTGGGCGTTCTGCCTCTTTTCCTATGCTTTCAATGCAATTCCAGTCTACCTCCTGAAATCGGTTTCCTGCAATTCTGCCCCGCTTTCAAGTCCTCTTGGCAGCCTTACTTCAGTATATTTTTGGACGATAGCTGTCATTATAACTCTGCAGGTTTGTGAATTACAGTGCCCCTGAGCTCCTTTCTTCAACTCGCTTTCTTTTGAGCTGGCCAAAACACCGCAGGATGGCTTCAGGCCCTAATCTGGTTCCGGCCCGGCACGCTGAGCCTTTGGTTATTTCCTCTTCCTGGTGGGAAATGAGAGTTAAATTTGCCCGTCCAGACACCTCCAGCTAGTCTCTCATTGGTGTTCCCTATTCCTGTTCATCTTCCGCAGAAATTGCAAACTGGGCCAAACAGGAGGTTAAAGGCGCTGACTCTCCAAGTGGGGAGAGTGTTAGTAAAGCATCTGGAATGTTGCACCCGAGTACCAGGGGAGGAAAACTGAGACATATTTGAACACGTCTCCCATTCACATGGTTGATCATACTCTGGGTTCCACATGCATGTTTTAGCTGAAGGAAGAATACCTTAAACCTGGAGAGTTGAGACCCGTGGAATGGGTACCATGCAATATGACTTCAAAGGGTCTTCATTTGCTCACCGAACCTCTCCAATCCTATCACTGCTGCGTTTATGCCCCTGTACACACGCTTGATTCTCTTTTGGAGACATAGCAATCCATAGGTTTTAAGATACTTACTAGTCAGGTACATTCTTAGGCGTTTAATAGGGGTGTTGAGTCCATTTCGTTGAGCAAGGAGTAGCTGTTGTCTATTCCATATTTGGCTTAAGGAACTTTATCTGTGCTCGTTTCAATCTCTGGTTTTATGCAACACCCCATCTCACCTTTCCCCTTAAGCAAGCATAAGTTGGTTTTCTAAATTTGAGAACCTGTTCTGTTCTGTAATTCAGTTCCTGTGTAGCCAAGTTTACATTCCGTGTATTAGTGATATCTTATGATGTTTCTTTTTCTGTGTGACTTATTTCAGTGAGAATCATCGTACCTGAATCCACTCATTATGCTGCTACGGGCCTGATGACATAGATTTCATTGCTGAGTGATACTGCATTGTACGTAAGTACCACAAGTTCTTTATCCATTTTTCACTTTCTGTGATATTGAACTTGTACGGTAAACGAGGTTCTTGTAAACAGAGGCGTCCCAAACTTTGGGGTGGCTGTGTCTTTTTGATTTTAATTTCCCTAAGCTATAGGACCATAAGTGGAAGTGCCCTAGGCTTTGTTGCTTTGTTTTTTAGATGTTTCAGGAAACAGCATACACTTCTCCCGAGTGTCTGTTGGCAGTTTACATCCCGCCCATCAGCATAACAAGGCTCCCAGTTCTCCATGGCCTGTCCTGCCTTTCTGGATTTTACACTTTTTTCAGATGGCCCTTTTGACCGGGGGGAAGTGAGACTTCATTGTAGTGCAGATTTCCTTTGCAAGCTTGCTTGGTTGGCCAAAAAGGGCGTATGCGTTTTTTCCTGAATATATTCAGGAAAAAACGCATACGCCCTTTTTGGCCAAGTGCATCATTGTGGACGTTCTGCCTCTTTTCCTATGCTTTCAAAGCAATTCCTGTCTACCTCCTGAAATTGGTTTCCTGCAATTCTGCCCCGCTTTCAAGTCCTCTTGGCAGCCTTACTTCAGTATATTTTTGGACGATAGCTGTCATTTATAACTCTGCAGGTTTGTGAATTACAGTGCCCCTGAGCTCCTTTCTTCAACTCGCTTTCTTTTGAGCTGGCCGCAACACCACAGAATGGCTTCAGGCCCTAATCTGGTTCCGGCACGGCACGCTGAGCCTTTGGTTATTTCCTCTTCCTGGTGGGAAATGAGAGTTAAATTTGCCCGTCCAGACACCTCCTGCTAGTCTCTCATTGGTTCTCACTATTCCAGTTCATCTTCCGCAGAAATTGCAAACTGGGCCAAACAGGAGGTTAAAGGTGCTGACTCTCCAAGTGGGGAGAGTGTTAGTAAAGCGTCTGGAATGTTGCACCCGAGTACCAGGGGAGGAAAACTGAGACATATTTGAACACGTCTCCCGTTCACATGGTTGATCATACTCTGGGTTCCACATGCATGTTTTAGCTGAAGGAAGAATACCTTAAACCTGGAGAGTTGAGACCCGTGGAATGGGTACCATGCAATATGACTTCAAAGGGTCTTCATTTGCTCACCGAACCTCTCCAATCCTATCACTGCTGCGTTTATGCCCCTGTACACACGCTTGATTCTCTTTTGGAGACATAGCAATCCATAGGTTTTAAGATACTTACTAGTCAGGTACATTCTTAGGCGTTTAATATGGGGTGTTGAGTCCATTTCGTTGAGCAAGGAGTAGCTCTTGTCTAGTCCATATTTGGCTTAAGGAACTTTATCTGTGCTCATTTCAATCTCTGGTTTTATGCAGCACCCCAACTCACCTTTCCCCTTAAGCAAGCATAAGTTGGTTTTCTAAATTTGAGACCCTATTCTGTTTTGGAATTCAGTTCCTGTGTAGCCAAGTTTACATTCCGTGTATTAGTGATATCTTATGATGTTTCTTTTTCTGTGTGACTTATTTCAGTGAGAATCATCGTACCTGAATCCACTCATTATGCTGCTACGGGCCTGATGACATAGATTTCATTGCTGAGTGATACTGCATTGTACGTAAGTACCACAAGTTCTTTATCCATTTTTCACTTTCTGTGATATTGAACTTGTACGGTAAACGAGGTTCTTGTAAACAGAGGCGTCCCAAACTTTGGGGTGGCTGTGTCTTTTTGATTTTAATTTCCCTAAGCTATAGGACCATAAGTGGAAGTGCCCTAGGCTCTGTTGCTTTGTTGTTTAGATGTTTCAGGAAACACCATACACTTCTCCCGAGTGTCTGTTGGCAATTTACATCCCGCCCATCAGCATAACAAGGCTCCCAGTTCTCCATGGCCTGTCCTGCCTTTCTGGATTTTACACTTTTTTCAGATGGCCCTTTTGACCGGGGGGAAGTGAGACTTCATTGTAGTGCAGATTTCCTTTGCAAGCTTGCTTGGTTGGCCAAAAAGGGCGTATGCGTTTTTTCCTGAATATATTCAGGAAAAAACACATACGCCCTTTTTGGCCAAGTGCATCATTGTGGGCGTTCTGCCTCTTTTCCTATGCTTTCAATGCAATTCCAGTCTACCTCCTGAAATCGGTTTCCTGCAATTCTGCCCCGCTTTCAAGTCCTCTTGGCAGCGTTACTTCAGTATATTTTTGGACGATAGCTGTCATTTATAACTCTGCAGGTTTGTGAATTACAGTGCCCCTGAGCTCCTTTCTTCAACTCGCTTTCTTTTGAGCTGGCCGCAACACCACAGAATGGCTTCAGGCCCTAATCTGGTTCCGGCACGGCACGCTGAGCCTTTGGTTATTTCCTCTTCCTGGTGGGAAATGAGAGTTAAATTTGCCCGTCCAGACACCTCCTGCTAGTCTCTCATTGGTTCTCACTATTCCAGTTCATCTTCCGCAGAAATTGCAAACTGGGCCAAACAGGAGGTTAAAGGCGCTGACTCTCCAAGTGGGGAGAGTGTTAGTAAAGCGTCTGGAATGTTGCACCCGAGTACCAGGGGAGGAAAACTGAGACATATTTGAACACGTCTCCCGTTCACATGGTTGATCATACTCTGGGTTCCACATGCATGTTTTAGCTGAAGGAAGAATACCTTAAACCTGGAGAGTTGAGACCCGTGGAATGGGTACCATGCAATATGACTTCAAAGGGTCTTCATTTGCTCACCGAACCTCTCCAATCCTATCACTGCTGCGTTTATGCCCCTGTACACAGGCTTGATTCTCTTTTGGAGACATAGCAATCCATAGGTTTTAAGATACTTACTAGTCAGGTACATTCTTAGGCGTTTAATATGGGGTGTTGAGTCCATTTCGTTGAGCAAGGAGTAGCTCTTGTCTAGTCCATATTTGGCTTAAGGAACTTTATCTGTGCTCATTTCAATCTCTGGTTTTATGCAGCACCCCAACTCACCTTTCCCCTTAAGCAAGCATAAGTTGGTTTTCTAAATTTGAGACCCTGTTCTGTTTTGGAATTCAGTTCCTGTGTAGCCAAGTTTACATTCCGTGTATTACTGATATCTTATGATGTTTCTTTTTCTGTGTGACTTATTTCAGTGAGAATCATCGTACCTGAATCCATTCATTATGCTGCTACGGGCCTGATGACATAGATTTCATTGCTGAGTGATACTGCATTGTACGTAAGTACCACAAGTTCTTTATCCATTTTTCACTTTCTGTGATATTGAACTTGTACGGTAAACGAGGTTCTTGTAAACAGAGGCGTCTCAAACTTTGGGGTGGCTGTGTCTTTTTGATTTTAATTTCCCTAAGCTATAGGACCATAAGTGGAAGTGCCCTAGGCTCTGTTGCTTTGTTTTTTAGATGTTTCAGGAAACACCATACACTTCTCCCGAGTGTCTGTTGGCAATTTACATCCCGCCCATCAGCATAACAAGGCTCCCAGTTCTCCATGGCCTGTCCTGCCTTTCTGGATTTTACACTTTTTTCAGATGGCCCTTTTGACCGGGGGGAAGTGAGACTTCATTGTAGTGCAGATTTCCTTTGCAAGCTTGCTTGGTTGGCCAAAAAGGGCGTATGCGTTTTTTCCTGAATATATTCAGGAAAAAACGCATACGCCCTTTTTGGCCAAGTGCATCATTGTGGACGTTCTGCCTCTTTTCCTATGCTTTCAAAGCAATTCCAGTCTACCTCCTGAAATTGGTTTCCTGCAATTCTGCCCCGCTTTCAAGTCCTCTTGGCAGCCTTACTTCAGTATATTTTTGGACGATAGCTGTCATTTATAACTCTGCAGGTTTGTGAATTACAGTGCCCCTGAGCTCCTTTCTTCAACTCGCTTTCTTTTGAGCTGGCCGCAACACCGCAGGATGGCTTCAGGCCCTAATCTGGTTCCGGCCCGGCACGCTGAGCCTTTGGTTATTTCCTCTTCCTGGTGGGAAATGAGAGTTAAATTTGCCCGTCCAGACACCTCCTGCTAGTCTCTCATTGGTTCTCACTATTCCAGTTCATCTTCCGCAGAAATTGCAAACTGGGCCAAACAGGAGGTTAAAGGTGCTGACTCTCCAAGTGGGGAGAGTGTTAGTAAAGCGTCTGGAATGTTGCACCCGAGTACCAGGGGAGGAAAACTGAGACATATTTGAACACGTCTCCCGTTCACATGGTTGATCATACTCTGGGTTCCACATGCATGTTTTAGCTGAAGGAAGAATACCTTAAACCTGGAGAGTTGAGACCCGTGGAATGGGTACCATGCAATATGACTTCAAAGGGTCTTCATTTGCTCACCGAACCTCTCCAATCCTATCACTGCTGCGTTTATGCCCCTGTACACACGCTTGATTCTCTTTTGGAGACATAGCAATCCATAGGTTTTAAGATACTTACTAGTCAGGTACATTCTTAGGCGTTTAATATGGGGTGTTGAGTCCATTTCGTTGAGCAAGGAGTAGCTCTTGTCTAGTCCATATTTGGCTTAAGGAACTTTATCTGTGCTCATTTCAATCTCTGGTTTTATGCAGCACCCCAACTCACCTTTCCCCTTAAGCAAGCATAAGTTGGTTTTCTAAATTTGAGACCCTATTCTGTTTTGGAATTCAGTTCCTGTGTAGCCAAGTTTACATTCCGTGTATTAGTGATATCTTATGATGTTTCTTTTTCTGTGTGACTTATTTCAGTGAGAATCATCGTACCTGAATCCGCTCATTATGCTGCTACGGGCCTGATGACATAGATTTCATTGCTGAGTGATACTGCATTGTACGTAAGTACCACAAGTTCTTTATCCATTTTTCACTTTCTGTGATATTGAACTTGTACGGTAAACGAGGTTCTTGTAAACAGAGGCGTCCCAAACTTTGGGGTGGCTGTGTCTTTTTGATTTTAATTTCCCTAAGCTATAGGACCATAAGTGGAAGTGCCCTAGGCTCTGTTGCTTTGTTGTTTAGATGTTTCAGGAAACACCATACACTTCTCCCGAGTGTCTGTTGGCAATTTACATCCCGCCCATCAGCATAACAAGGCTCCCAGTTCTCCATGGCCTGTCCTGCCTTTCTGGATTTTACACTTTTTTCAGATGGCCCTTTTGACCGGGGGGAAGTGAGACTTCATTGTAGTGCAGATTTCCTTTGCAAGCTTGCTTGGTTGGCCAAAAAGGGCGTATGCGTTTTTTCCTGAATATATTCAGGAAAAAACACATACGCCCTTTTTGGCCAAGTGCATCATTGTGGGCGTTCTGCCTCTTTTCCTATGCTTTCAATGCAATTCCAGTCTACCTCCTGAAATCGGTTTCCTGCAATTCTGCCCCGCTTTCAAGTCCTCTTGGCAGCCTTACTTCAGTATATTTTTGGACGATAGCTGTCATTTATAACTCTGCAGGTTTGTGAATTACAGTGCCCCTGAGCTCCTTTCTTCAACTCGCTTTCTTTTGAGCTGGCCGCAACACCACAGAATGGCTTCAGGCCCTAATCTGGTTCCGGCACGGCACGCTGAGCCTTTGGTTATTTCCTCTTCCTGGTGGGAAATGAGAGTTAAATTTGCCCGTCCAGACACCTCCTGCTAGTCTCTCATTGGTTCTCACTATTCCAGTTCATCTTCCGCAGAAATTGCAAACTGGGCCAAACAGGAGGTTAAAGGCGCTGACTCTCCAAGTGGGGAGAGTGTTAGTAAAGCGTCTGGAATGTTGCACCCGAGTACCAGGGGAGGAAAACTGAGACATATTTGAACACGTCTCCCGTTCACATGGTTGATCATACTCTGGGTTCCACATGCATGTTTTAGCTGAAGGAAGAATACCTTAAACCTGGAGAGTTGAGACCCGTGGAATGGGTACCATGCAATATGACTTCAAAGGGTCTTCATTTGCTCACCGAACCTCTCCAATCCTATCACTGCTGCGTTTATGCCCCTGTACACACGCTTGATTCTCTTTTGGAGACATAGCAATCCATAGGTTTTAAGATACTTACTAGTCAGGTACATTCTTAGGCGTTTAATATGGGGTGTTGAGTCCATTTCGTTGAGCAAGGAGTAGCTCTTGTCTAGTCCATATTTGGCTTAAGGAACTTTATCTGTGCTCATTTCAATCTCTGGTTTTATGCAGCACCCCAACTCACCTTTCCCCTTAACCAAGCATAAGTTGGTTTTCTAAATTTGAGACCCTGTTCTGTTTTGGAATTCAGTTCCTGTGTAGCCAAGTTTACATTCCGTGTATTACTGATATCTTATGATGTTTCTTTTTCTGTGTGACTTATTTCAGTGAGAATCATCGTACCTGAATCCATTCATTATGCTGCTACGGGCCTGATGACATAGATTTCATTGCTGAGTGATACTGCATTGTACGTAAGTACCACAAGTTCTTTATCCATTTTTCACTTTCTGTGATATTGAACTTGTACGGTAAACGAGGTTCTTGTAAACAGAGGCGTCCCAAACTTTGGGGTGGCTGTGTCTTTTTGATTTTAATTTCCCTAAGCTATAGGACCATAAGTGGAAGTGCCCTAGGCTCTGTTGCTTTGTTTTTTAGATGTTTCAGGAAACACCATACACTTCTCCCGAGTGTCTGTTGGCAATTTACATCCCGCCCATCAGCATAACAAGGCTCCCAGTTCTCCATGGCCTGTCCTGCCTTTCTGGATTTTACACTTTTTTCAGATGGCCCTTTTGACCGGGGGGAAGTGAGACTTCATTGTAGTGCAGATTTCCTTTGCAAGCTTGCTTGGTTGGCCAAAAAGGGCGTATGCGTTTTTTCCTGAATATATTCAGGAAAAAACGCATACGCCCTTTTTGGCCAAGTGCATCATTGTGGACGTTCTGCCTCTTTTCCTATGCTTTCAAAGCAATTCCAGTCTACCTCCTGAAATCGGTTTCCTGCAATTCTGCCCCGCTTTCAAGTCCTCTTGGCAGCCTTACTTCAGTATATTTTTGGACGATAGCTGTCATTTATAACTCTGCAGGTTTGTGAATTACAGTGCCCCTGAGCTCCTTTCTTCAACTCGCTTTCTTTTGAGCTGGCCGCAACACCGCAGGATGGCTTCAGGCCCTAATCTGGTTCCGGCCCGGCACACTGAGCCTTTGGTTATTTCCTCTTCCTGGTGGGAAATGAGAGTTAAATTTGCCCGTCCAGACACCTCCAGCTAGTCTCTCATTGGTGTTCCCTATTCCTGTTCATCTTCCGCAGAAATTGCAAACTGGGCCAAACAGGAGGTTAAAGGCGCTGACTCTCCAAGTGGGGAGAGTGTTAGTAAAGCGTCTGGAATGTTGCACCCGAGTACCAGGGGAGGAAAACTGAGACGTATTTGAACACGTCTCCCGTTCACATGGTTGATCATACTCTGGATTCCACATGCATGTTATAGCTGAAGGAAGAATACCTTAAACCTGGAGAGTTGAGACCCGTGGAATGGGTACCATGCAATATGACTTCAAAGGGTCTTCGTTTGCTCACCGAACCTCTCCAATCCTATCACTGCTGCGTTTATGCCCCTGTACACACGCATGATTCTCTTTTGGAGACATAGCAATCCATAGGTTTTAAGATACTTACTAGTCAGGTACATTCTTAGGCGTTTAATATGCGGTGTTGAGTCCATTTCGTTGAGCAAGGAGTAGCTCTTGTCTAGTCCATATTTGGCTTAAGGAACTTTATCTGTGCTCATTTCAATCTCTGGTTTTATGCAGCACCCCAACTCACCTTTCCCCTTAAGCAAGCATAAGATGGTTTTCTAAATTTGAGACCCTGTTCTGTTTTGGAATTCAGTTCCTGTGTAGCCAAGTTTACATTCCGTGTATTAGTGATATCTTATGATGTTTCTTTTTCTGTGTGACTTATTTCAGTGAGAATCATCGTACCTGAATCCACTCATTATGCTGCTACGGGCCTGATGACATAGATTTCATTGCTGAGTGATACTGCATTGTACGTAAGTACCACAAGTTCTTTATCCATTTTTCACTTTCTGTGATATTGAACTTGTACGGTAAACGAGGTTCTTGTAAACAGAGGCGTCCCAAACTTTGGGGTGGCTGTGTCTTTTTGATTTTAATTTCCCTAAGCTCTAGGACGATAAGTGGAAGTGCCCTAGGCTCTGTTGCTTTGTTGTTTAGATGTTTCAGGAAACACCATACACTTCTCCCGAGTGTCTGTTGGCAATTTACATCCCGCTCATCAGCATAACAAGGCTCCCAGTTCTCCATGGCCTGTCCTGCCTTTCTGGATTTTACACTTTTTTCAGATGGCCCTTTTGACCGGGGGGAAGTGAGACTTCATTGTAGTGCAGATTTCCTTTGCAAGCTTGCTTGGTTGGCCAAAAAGGGCCTATGCGTTTTTTCCTGAATATATTCAGGAAAAAACGCATACGCCCTTTTTGGCCAAGTGCATCATTGTGGGCGTTCTGCCTCTTTTCCTATGCTTTCAATGCAATTCCAGTCTACCTCCTGAAATCGGTTTCCTGCAATTCTGCCCCGCTTTCAAGTCCTCTTGGCAGCCTTACTTCAGTATATTTTTGGACGATAGCTGTCATTTATAACTCTGCAGGTTTGTGAATTACAGTGCCCCTGAGCTCCTTTCTTCAACTCGCTTTCTTTTGAGCTGGCCGCAACACCGCAGGATGGCTTCAGGCCCTAATCTGGTTCCGGCCCGGCACGCTGAGCCTTTGGTTATTTCCTCTTCCTGGTGGGAAATGAGAGTTAAATTTGCCCGTCCAGACACCTCCAGCTAGTCTCTCATTGGTGTTCCCTATTCCTGTTCATCTTCCGCAGAAATTGCAAACTGGGCCAAACAGGAGGTTAAAGGCGCTGACTCTCCAAGTGGGGAGAGTGTTAGTAAAGCGTCTGGAATGTTGCACCCGAGTACCAGGGGAGGAAAACTGAGACATATTTGAACACGTCTCCCGTTCACATGGTTGATCATACTCTGGGTTCCACATGCATGTTTTAGCTGAAGGAAGAATACCTTAATCCTGGAGAGTTGAGACCCGTGGAATGGGTACCATGCAATATGACTTCAAAGGGTCTTCATTTGCTCACCGAACCTCTCCAATCCTATCACTGCTGCGTTTATGCCCCTGTACACACGCTTGATTCTCTTTTGGAGACATAGCAATCCATAGGTTTTAAGATACTTACTAGTCAGGTACATTCTTAGGCGTTTAATATGCGGTGTTGAGTCCATTTCTTTGAGCAAGGAGTAGCTCTTGTCTATTCCATATTTGGCTTAAGGAACTTTATCTGTGCTCGTTTCAATCTCTGGTTTTATGCAGCACCCCAACTCAGCTTTCCCCTTAAGCAAGCATAAGTTGGTTTTCTAAATTTGAGACCCTGTTCTGTTCTGTAATTCAGTTCCTGTGTAGCCAAGTTTACATTCCGTGTATTACTGATATCTTATGATGTTTCTTTTTCTGTGTGACTTATTTCAGTGAGAATCATCGTACCTGAATCCACTCATTATGCTGCTACGGGCCTGATGACATAGATTTCATTGCTGAGTGATACTGCATTGTACGTAAGTACCACAAGTTCTTTATCCATTTTTCACTTTCTGTGATATTGAACTTGTACGGTAAACGAGGTTCTTGTAAACAGAGGCGTCCCAAACTTTGGGGTGGCTGTGTCTTTTTGATTTTAATTTCCCTAAGCTCTAGGACCATAAGTGGAAGTGCCCTAGGCTCTGTTGCTTTGTTGTTTAGATGTTTCAGGAAACACCATACACTTCTCCCGAGTGTCTGTTGGCAATTTACATCCCGCCCATCAGCATAACAAGGCTCCCAGTTCTCCATGGCCTGTCCTGCCTTTCTGGATTTTACACTTTTTTCAGATGGCCCTTTTGACCGGGGGGAAGTGAGACTTCATTGTAGTGCAGATTTCCTTTGCAAGCTTGCTTGGTTGGCCAAAAAGGGCGTATGCGTTTTTTCCTGAATATATTCAGGAAAAAACGCATACGCCCTTTTTGGCCAAGTGCATCATTGTGGGCGTTCTGCCTCTTTTCCTATGCTTTCAATGCAATTCCAGTCTACCTCCTGAAATCGGTTTCCTGCAATTCTGCCCCGCTTTCAAGTCCTCTTGGCAGCCTTACTTCAGTATATTTTTGGACGATAGCTGTCATTTATAACTCTGCAGGTTTGTGAATTACAGTGCCCCTGAGCTCCTTTCTTCAACTCGCTTTCTTTTGAGCTGGCCGCAACACCGCAGGATGGCTTCAGGCCCTAATCTGGTTCCGGCCCGGCACGCTGAGCCTTTGGTTATTTCCTCTTCCTGGTGGGAAATGAGAGTTAAATTTGCCCGTCCAGACACCTCCAGCTAGTCTCTCATTGGTGTTCCCTATTCCTGTTCATCTTCCGCAGAAATTGCAAACTGGGCCAAACAGGAGGTTAAAGGCGCTGACTCTCCAAGTGGGGAGAGTGTTAGTAAAGCGTCTGGAATGTTGCACCCGAGTACCAGGGGAGGAAAACTGAGACATATTTGAACACGTCTCCCGTTCACATGGTTGATCATACTCTGGGTTCCACATGCATGTTTTAGCTGAAGGAAGAATACCTTAAACCTGGAGAGTTGAGACCCGTGGAATGGGTACCATGCAATATGACTTCAAAGGGTCTTCATTTGCTCACCGAACCTCTCCAATCCTATCACTGCTGCGTTTATGCCCCTGTACACACGCTTGATTCTCTTTTGGAGACATAGCAATCCATAGGTTTTAAGATACTTACTAGTCAGGTACATTCTTAGGCGTTTAATATGCGGTGTTGAGTCCATTTCGTTGAGCAAGGAGTAGCTCTTGTCTAGTCCATATTTGGCTTAAGGAACTTTATCTGTGCTCATTTCAATCTCTGGTTTTATGCAGCACCCCAACTCACCTTTCCCCTTAAGCAAGCATAAGTTGGTTTTCTAAATTTGAGACCCTGTTCTGTTCTGTAATTCAGTTCCTGTGTAGCCAAGTTTACATTCCGTGTATTACTGATATCTTATGATGTTTCTTTTTCTGTGTGACTTATTTCAGTGAGAATCATCGTACCTGAATCCACTCATTATGCTGCTACGGGCCTGATGACATAGATTTCATTGCTGAGTGATACTGCATTGTACGTAAGTACCACAAGTTCTTTATCCATTTTTCACTTTCTGTGATATTGAACTTGTATGGTAAACGAGGTTCTTGTAAACAGAGGCGTCCCAAACTTTGGGGTGGCTGTGTCTTTTTGATTTTAATTTCCCTAAGCTATAGGACCATAAGTGGAAGTGCCCTAGGCTCTGTTGCTTTGTTGTTTAGATGTTTCAGGAAACACCATACACTTCTCCCGAGTGTCTGTTGGCAATTTACATCCCACCCATCAGCATAACAAGGCTCCCAGTTCTCCATGGCCTGTCCTGCCTTTCTGGATTTTACACTTTTTTCAGATGGCCCTTTTGACCGGGGGGAAGTGAGACTTCATTGTAGTGCAGATTTCCTTTGCAAGCTTGCTTGGTTGGCCAAAAAGGGCGTATGCGTTTTTTCCTGAATATATTCAGGAAAAAACGCATACGCCTTTTTTGGCCAAGTGCATCATTGTGGACGTTCTGCCTCTTTTCCTATGCTTTCAATGCAATTCCTGTCTACCTCCTGAAATCGGTTTCCTGCAATTCTGCCCCGCTTTCAAGTCCTCTTGGCAGCCTTACTTCAGTATATTTTTGGACGAAAGCTGTCATTTATAACGCTGCAGGTTTGTGAATTACAGTGCCCCTGAGCTCCTTTCTTCAACTCGCTTTCTTTTGAGCAGGCCGCAACACCGCAGGATGGCTTCAGGCCCTAATCTGGTTCCGGCACGGCACGCTGAGCCTTTGGTTATTTCCTCTTCCTGGTGGGAAATGAGAGTTAAATTTGCCCGTCCAGACACCTCCAGCTAGTCTCTCATTGGTGTTCCCTATTCCTGTTCATCTTCCGCAGAAATTGCAAACTGGGCCAAACAGGAGGTTAAAGGCGCTGACTCTCCAAGTGGGGAGAGTGTTAGTAAAGCGTCTGGAATGTTGCACCCGAGTACCAGGGGAGGAAAACTGAGACGTATTTGAACACGTCTCCCGTTCACATGGTTGTTCATACTCTGGGTTCCACATGCATGTTTTAGCTGAAGGAAGAATACCTTAAACCTGGAGAGTTGAGACCCGTGGAATGGGTACCATGCAATATGACTTCAAAGGGTCTTCATTTGCTCACCGAACCTCTCCAATCCTATCACTGCTGCGTTTATGCCCCTGTACACACGCTTGATTCTCTTTTGGAGACATAGCAATCCATAGGTTTTAAGATACTTACTAGTCAGGTACATTCTTAGGCGTTTAATATGCGGTGTTGAGTCCATTTCGTTGAGCAAGGAGTAGCTCTTGTCTAGTCCATATTTGGCTTAAGGAACTTTATCTGTGCTCATTTCAATCTCTGGTTTTATGCAGCACCCCAACTCACCTTTCCCCTTAAGCAAGCATAAGTTGGTTTTCTAAATTTGAGACCCTGTTCTGTTTTGGAATTCAGTTCCTGTGTAGCCAAGTTTACATTCCGTGTATTAGTGATATCTTATGATGTTTCTTTTTCTGTGTGACTTATTTCAGTGAGAATCATCGTACCTGAATCCACTCATTATGCTGCTACGGGCCTGATGACATAGATTTCATTGCTGAGTGATACTGCATTGTACGTAAGTACCACAAGTTCTTTATCCATTTTTCACTTTCTGTGATATTGAACTTGTACGGTAAACGAGGTTCTTGTAAACAGAGGCGTCCCAAACTTTGGGGTGGCTGTGTCTTTTTGATTTTAATTTCCCTAAGCTCTAGGACCATAAGTAGAAGTGCCCTAGGCTCTGTTGCTTTGTTGTTTAGATGTTTCAGGAAACACCATACACTTCTCCCGAGTGTCTGTTGGCAATTTACATCCCGCCCATCAGCATTAGAAGGCTCCCAGTTCTCCATGGCCTGTCCTGCCTTTCTGGATTTTACACTTTTTTCAGATGGCCCTTTTGACCGGGGGGAAGTGAGACTTCATTGTAGTGCAGATTTCCTTTGCAAGCTTGCTTGGTTGGCCAAAAAGGGCGTATGCGTTTTTTCCTGAATATATTCAGGAAAAAACGCATACGCCCTTTTTGGCCAAGTGCATCATTGTGGGCGTTCTGCCTCTTTTCCTATGCTTTCAATGCAATTCCAGTCTACCTCCTGAAATCGGTTTCCTGCAATTCTGCCCCGCTTTCAAGTCCTCTTGGCAGCCTTACTTCAGTATATTTTTGGACGATAGCTGTCATTTATAACTCTGCAGGTTTGTGAATTACAGTGCCCCTGAGCTCCTTTCTTCAACTCGCTTTCTTTTGAGCTGGCCGCAACACCGCAGGATGGCTTCAGGCCCTAATCTGGTTCCGGCCCGGCACGCTGAGCCTTTGGTTATTTCCTCTTCCTGGTGGGAAATGAGAGTTAAATTTGCCCGTCCAGACACCTCCTGCTAGTCTCTCATTGGTTCTCACTATTCCAGTTCATCTTCCGCAGAAATTGCAAACTGGGCCAAACAGGAGGTTAAAGGTGCTGACTCTCCAAGTGGGGAGAGTGTTAGTAAAGCGTCTGGAATGTTGCACCCGAGTACCAGGGGAGGAAAACTGAGACATATTTGAACACGTCTCCCGTTCACATGGTTGATCATACTCTGGGTTCCACATGCATGTTTTAGCTGAAGGAAGAATACCTTAAACCTGGAGAGTTGAGACCCGTGGAATGGGTACCATGCAATATGACTTCAAAGGGTCTTCATTTGCTCACCGAACCTCTCCAATCCTATCACTGCTGCGTTTATGCCCCTGTACACACGCTTGATTCTCTTTTGGAGACATAGCAATCCATAGGTTTTAAGATACTTACTAGTCAGGTACATTCTTAGGCGTTTAATATGGGGTGTTGAGTCCATTTCGTTGAGCAAGGAGTAGCTCTTGTCTAGTCCATATTTGGCTTAAGGAACTTTATCTGTGCTCATTTCAATCTCTGGTTTTATGCAGCACCCCAACTCACCTTTCCCCTTAAGCAAGCATAAGTTGGTTTTCTAAATTTGAGACCCTATTCTGTTTTGGAATTCAGTTCCTGTGTAGCCAAGTTTACATTCCGTGTATTAGTGATATCTTATGATGTTTCTTTTTCTGTGTGACTTATTTCAGTGAGAATCATCGTACCTGAATCCACTCATTATGCTGCTACGGGCCTGATGACATAGATTTCATTGCTGAGTGATACTGCATTGTACGTAAGTACCACAAGTTCTTTATCCATTTTTCACTTTCTGTGATATTGAACTTGTACGGTAAACGAGGTTCTTGTAAACAGAGGCGTCCCAAACTTTGGGGTGGCTGTGTCTTTTTGATTTTAATTTCCCTAAGCTATAGGACCATAAGTGGAAGTGCCCTAGGCTCTGTTGCTTTGTTGTTTAGATGTTTCAGGAAACACCATACACTTCTCCCGAGTGTCTGTTGGCAATTTACATCCCGCCCATCAGCATAACAAGGCTCCCAGTTCTCCATGGCCTGTCCTGCCTTTCTGGATTTTACACTTTTTTCAGATGGCCCTTTTGACCGGGGGGAAGTGAGACTTCATTGTAGTGCAGATTTCCTTTGCAAGCTTGCTTGGTTGGCCAAAAAGGGCGTATGCGTTTTTTCCTGAATATATTCAGGAAAAAACACATACGCCCTTTTTGGCCAAGTGCATCATTGTGGGCGTTCTGCCTCTTTTCCTATGCTTTCAATGCAATTCCAGTCTACCTCCTGAAATCGGTTTCCTGCAATTCTGCCCCGCTTTCAAGTCCTCTTGGCAGCCTTACTTCAGTATATTTTTGGACGATAGCTGTCATTTATAACTCTGCAGGTTTGTGAATTACAGTGCCCCTGAGCTCCTTTCTTCAACTCGCTTTCTTTTGAGCTGGCCGCAACACCACAGAATGGCTTCAGGCCCTAATCTGGTTCCGGCACGGCACGCTGAGCCTTTGGTTATTTCCTCTTCCTGGTGGGAAATGAGAGTTAAATTTGCCCGTCCAGACACCTCCTGCTAGTCTCTCATTGGTTCTCACTATTCCAGTTCATCTTCCGCAGAAATTGCAAACTGGGCCAAACAGGAGGTTAAAGGCGCTGACTCTCCAAGTGGGGAGAGTGTTAGTAAAGCGTCTGGAATGTTGCACCCGAGTACCAGGGGAGGAAAACTGAGACATATTTGAACACGTCTCCCGTTCACATGGTTGATCATACTCTGGGTTCCACATGCATGTTTTAGCTGAAGGAAGAATACCTTAAACCTGGAGAGTTGAGACCCGTGGAATGGGTACCATGCAATATGACTTCAAAGGGTCTTCATTTGCTCACTGAACCTCTCCAATCCTGTCACAGCTGTGTTTATGCCCCTGTACACACGCTTGATTCTCTTTTAGACATTGCCATCCATACGTTTTAAGATTCTTACTAGTCAGGTATATTCTTTGGCGTTTAATATGGGGTGTTGAGTCCATTTCGTTGAGCAAGGAGTAGCTCTTGTCTAGTCCATATTTGGCTTAAGGAACTTTATCTGTGCTAATTTCAAACTCTGGTTTTATGCAGCACCCCAACTCACCTTCCCCCTTAAGCAAGCATAAGTTGGTTTTCTAAATTTGAGACCCTGTTCTGTTTTGGAATTCAGTTCCTGTGTAGCCAAGTTTACATTCCGTGTATTAGTGATATCTTATGATGTTTCTTTTTCTGTGTGACTTATTTCAGTTAGATTCATCGTACCTGAATCCACTCATTATGCTGCTACGGGCCTGATGACAGAGATTTTATTGCTGAGTGATATTGCATTGTACGTAAGTACCACAAGTTCTTTATCCATTTTTCACTTTCTGCGATATTGAACTTGTACCGTATATGAGGTTCTTGTAAACAGAGCCATCCCAAACTTTGGGGTGGCTGTGTCTTTTTGATTTTAATTTCCCTAAACTCTAGGACCATAAGTGGAAGTGCCCTAGGCTCTGTTGCTTTGTTTTTTAGATGTTTCAGGAAACACCATACACTTCTCCAGAGTGTCTGTTGGCAATTTACATCCCGCCCATCAGCATTAGAAGGCTCCCAGTTCTCCATGGCCTGTCATGCCTTTATGGATTTTACACTTTTTTCAGATGGCCCTTTTGACCAGGGGAAAGTGAGACTTCATTGTAGTGCAGATTTCCTTTGCAAGCTTGCTTGGTTGGCCAAAAAGTGTGTATGCGTTTTTTCCTGACTATATTCAGGAAAAAACACATACGCCCTTTTTGGCCAAGTGCATCATTGTCGAGGTTCTGACTCTCTTCATATGTTTTCAATGCAATTCCAGTGTATCTCCTGAAATCGGTTTCCTGCAATTCTGCCTTGCTTTCAATGCTTCTTCATAGCCTTACCTCAATATATTTTTTGAAAATAGTTGGCCTTTATAACTCTGCAGGTTTTTGAATTGCAGTGGCCCTTAGCTCCATTTTTCAGCTCTTATTTTTGTGATCTTGCCCCATAACCACAGGATTCCTTGAAGCTCTATTCTTCTTCTGGGGCACCTTGCTGTGCCTTTGGTTAATTCTTCTTACTGATGTGAAATTAGAGTGACATGTGCCCATTGAAACCGCTACAGCTAGTTTCTCACTGGTTCCCCCTATTCCCATTCATCCTCCGCACTAACTGCAGACTGTGCGATACCAGAACTTAAAGGCATTGACTCTCCATGTGGGGATGTTGTTAGTAAAGCGGCTGGAATGTCGATCCGGAGCCCCAGGAGAGGAAAAATGAGGTGTGTTTTAGAAACCTTTCCCGATCATATGGTATACCAGTCGCTGGGTTTCCCAAGCATGGTTTAGCTGTAGGAAGATTCCCTTCAACCTGGAGTGTTGGGACCCTTGGACTGAGTAGCATGAAGTATTGCATTAAACTTTCGGCAGTTGCTCACCAAAGCTCACCAATCCTCTCAGCCCCAAGTGTCCAGCCTTATGTCTTATCCAGCTGTGGGTTTATATGTGGTCAATCCAGGTTGCATCACAGCCCCTGAGCGAATTTTGTAAGAATTTTTCTCTCTTTCATTGTTTCAGCGTTTTGTTTTTAAAATTTATTTCTATAATGGGGTTTAGCTCATTTTCACTGCTGTGTTTGTGCCGCTCTGCACACACTTGATTCCCTTATGGAGATATATCAATACATGGGTTTTAAGATTCTTATTACTCAGATATATTTCTCTGTGGTGTATAGGGTGTGTTGAGGCCAGTTCATTGAGCAAGGTGTAGATCTTGTCTAATACCTATTTGGTTTATTGAACGGTATCTGTGCTAATTTCAAACTCTGGTTTTATGCATCACCCCACCTCTCCTTTCCCCTTAAGCTGACATAAGTGTGTTTTCTAAATGTGAGACACTGTTCTGTTCTGTAATTCTTTTCTTGTGCAGCCATATTTACCCTCCCTCTATAAGTGATATCTTATGATATGTTTCTTTTTCTGTTTGACTTATTTCAAGTAGTATTATCGGACCTAAATCCACTCTTTATCCTTCTACTAGCCTTATTACATTGATTTCATGGTGAAGAAATTGTACATAAGTACCACATCTTCTTTATCCATTGTTCTCTTTCCTGGGATATTTAAGGTGTACTGAAGTTGAGGTTCTTGTAAACAGAGTAGCCCTAAACTGTGGTGTGCTTGTGTCTTGTTGATTTTTAGACTTCCCTAGATATACTCCCATGATTGGAAGTGTCCTATGCTCTGTAGCTCTGTTTTTTAGATGATTTAGGAACCACCATACACTTCTCCAGAGTGGCTCTCGGCAGTCCACACACTGCCCATCAGCGTATAAAGGCTCCCTGTTCTCCATGGCCTGTCCTGCATTTCTGGTTTTTACAATTTTTTAGGATGGCCCTTTTGACCGGTGGGAAATGAGACTTCTTTGTTGTGCACATTTGCATTGCTTGCTTGCTTCGTTGCCCATAAAGTGCGTATGCGTTTTTTCCTGGATATAATCGGGAAAAAACGCATACGCCCTTTTGGGCCAACTGCATCATTGTCGAAATTCTGCCGCTTTTCATGTGCGTTAAAGACGAGTCCAATCTATCTCTTGAAATCTGTTTCTTGCAATTCTGTCTTGCATTCAGATCCTCTTCTTTGCCTTACCTCAACATATTTTTGGACGTTAGTTTTCATTTATAACTCTGCAGGTTTGTGAATTGCAGTGACCCTGAGCTCCATTTTTTAAGTTGTTCTTTTGTGAGCTGGCCTCAAACCCGCAGGATTGCTTCAGGCCCTATTTTGGCTCCGGCGAGGCAGGCTGAGCCTTTCTTTAATTCTTATTCTTAATGGGAAATTAGAGTGATATGTGCCCGTCCAAACCCCTACAACTATTCTCTCATTGGTTCCCCCTCTTCCCGTTCATCCTCCTCACAATTTGCAAAATGTGTGAAACAGAAGTTTAAATGTGCTGATTCTCCAAGTGGGGAGATTCTAAGTAGCGTGGCTGGAATGGTGAACAGGAGCACCAGGAGAGGATAAATGAGGTGCATTTTAGACACATCTCCCGATCACATGGTGTACAGTCCTCTGGGTTTTCCATGCATGTTTTAGCTATAGGAAGATCCCTTGAACCTGCAGATTTGGGACCCATTGAATGGGTACCAGGTAGTATTACTTTAAAGGGTGTGCATTTCCTCACCCAACCTCACATTTCTCTTAGCGCAAACAGTTTCCAGCCTTATGTCTCATCCTGCTGTGGGTCTAGATGTGTTCAATCCATGTTGCATCACCGTCCCTGAGGAAAAGTTGTAAGAGGTTTTCTCTGTCTCTCTGTCGTTTATTTTTTTCAATTTATTACTATATTGGTTACAGCTGATTTTCAAAGCTCTGTTTCTTGCTGCTGTACATCCACTTGATTCACGTACAGAGAGACATCAATAAATTCTTTTTCAGATTCTTACCAGTCGTATATATTCTTTTCCGGTGACTTGAGTGTGCTGAGTGCAGTTCTTTTAGCTACGGTGTAGGCCTTGTTGATTATCAGTTTGGTATTTGGAATGGTATCTTTGCTAATTTCAACCTCCTGGATGATGCCTCACCCCTCCCCACCTTTCCCGTTTAGCAGCCTTATGCGTGTTTTCTACATATTTGACTATGTTTTTGTTTTGTAATTTATTTCATGTGTAGCCATTTTGGATTCCACCTTTAAGTGATATCTTATGATATGTGTCTTTTTCTTTTTGAATTCTGTCACTTAGAATGATCATACGTAACTCCTCCGGAGTTGTTACAACTGGCCATATTTCATTGATTTCCAGGCTGAATAATATTCCACTCTACCTAAGTACCACATCTCTATCCATTTTTTCCCTCCAGAGACATTTAAGTTATATCCTAGTCGAGGATCTTTTAAACAGAGAGGGGGTAAACATTGGGGTGCCTGTGTCCTCTCGATTTTTGTTTTTCCCAAGATATACGCCCATGAGTGCAAGTGCCCTATGCTCTGTAGCTCATTTTTTAGATGCTTTAGTAAATACAATACACTTCTCCAGAATGGCCGTTGGCAATATACATTTCCACTATAAGTCTCACAGGGCTCCCTCTTCTCGTTGCCCTGTCCTGCATTTCTGTTGTTTACGCTTTATGAGGATGGCTCTTCTGACTGATGCGAAGTGATATCTTTTGTAGTATTGACTTCCAGTGCCCATCTGTTTGGTTGGCTAAAAAAGTGTATGCCCTTTTCTTGAATATATACAGAAAAAAACGCATACACCCTTTTTGGCCAACTGCAATGTTGGCAATGTTCAGCTCCTTTTCTTGTGCTTAATGGCGAGTCCTTTCTACCTCCTCAAATCCCTTTCCTGCCATTCTCCCTTGCTTACAAGTCCTTTTTTCTGACTTTCCTCAAGACATTTTTCAGTGATGGATATTTTCAACTCTGCAGTTTTGTGAATTTTACCGCCCCTGAGTTCCATTGTTCAACTTGTGTTTATGGGAACTGGCCACAAAGCAGCGGGATTTCCTCAAGCCCTATATTGTTTCCATGGGCAACCCTAGCCTTTGGTCAATTCGTCTTCCTGATTGGAAATTAGAGTGACATGTGCCTGTCTGAACACCTAGGACTTGTCTCTCATTGTTCCTCATCCTTCCGCTTCATCCTCTGGACAAATTCCAAACTGTACGCAACAGGATGTTGACAGTGCTGACATCTCCAAGTGGGGAGACTGTTAGTAAAGACGCTGGAGGGGTGAACCCGAGCACCAGGAGATGAGGAGATGAGATGCCTTTTCCAAACTCTTCCCGATCAGACGGTATACCATCCTCTGGGTGTGACAGACATGTTTTAGCAGTAGGAAGAGTCCCATTCATGTAAGGAGAACACCAGGGCTTTTTCAAAATCAGTGTCTCCCCGAAACCCAAACTGGGGAAGTTTTTAAGTTACGGCTACACATATGTTCATTAAGAGCCATGGGAAGTAGGCAGAGTCCAAACTTTAGATGATTGAAGTCTTCAGGGTCAGAAGCACTCACCACCAGCTTCCCTTAGGTTACACTTTAACTGTCATTGATAGATGATGTCAATAAAAATATCTATTCTTTTTCAGATTATTTCCCCTTATAGGTTATTGCAAAATGTTGAGTGTAGCTCCCTGTGCTATACAGTAGTTCCTTGTTGATGATCTATTTTATACATAGCAGTGTGTATGTGTTAATCCCAAACTGTTAATTTATCCCTCCTCCCACCTTTCCCCTTTGGTAATAATAAATTATAAGATTTTATACTTCTCAGAAATGGGGGAGCTGAAAGAGAGGTATCATTTTCAATGGAAAAGCATTTAAAACAAGATTGAAGGTTTAACCAAGATTATTAGATGTACATCCTTGGAAAGAAATCACTTCATTTCTCTAATATTGACCTGACAAATAAGACAAACCTTTTCACTGAACTTGCTTATAATAAAGTGATGGAAATATCAAATGGAAGTGTTAGAAACATCTTATTTTACCCGAGCCTTATACACTGTTCTATGTTAACTACAGTTTGGCTCACACATCTGTTCATTGAGGTTACAATAGTCTCAATTTCTGTTACTGATCTTCCAGAGTGGACCCCAACAAGTGTCCCCCTGCCCAGTGTCATTGGGGCCAACAGATCGAGACTGAGTTTGGTTCACAAGCAAAGGAAACTTTATATTTTGATCAGAGAATGGAGAGGTGAGAGCATGCACTACCCCGTGGGCTGTGGGCTGTGGGCTGGGCTGCTGTGTAGAGATCCTGTCAGAGTCAGTGGGAGGGAGGGTGCGGAGCTCTCGAGGGCCGGGTTGGCTGTAGCTCAGGCTCTATATCGTGGAGTCTGCACTGGGCCCCAGGAGCTGAGGTGTCGACCCAGCCATTCTGCACTAGGAAATCTGGTCTGAAGTGCCGGGTGTGGAACCTCTGCATGCGGGACCCTAGGAGCACGTGAAATTAGACAAAGCACAAAGGATAAAAAAGGTTAGACTTGACTTTATTGCCCAGATTCTATTTTTATCTCCCAGGGATTTTTAATGGGCTTTGCTGGGGACAAACCCCTCCTCTGCCTTTTGTCCTGTTCCTCATTCTTGGAGTGCTGAGGGTGCAGACCCTTCTTCTGTAACTGCTGAGTGCTGAGTTGGGAGCCCTCATACCCTGGGGCGAGGGTCAGAGCTTCTCCCCAGCAGCCTCCCGGTGACGTTGATTGTCCCCAGGACCCCTGCCTCCCTGCTCGTCCACCTGAGCACCAGCATTGGAAGTGTTATAGATTCTAATGACCTTTAAGGGTCCAGGAAAGAGATGTGCAGAGACGCTGTGGGGGCCGGTTTCACCCCGCCCCACATTTGTTCGGCCACCTTAGGCTGACCGTTTCTGCCAGCCTAGATGCTCTGACCAGTAGTCTGCGCTTTCTTCAATTAGGCCCCTGAATTAACGTACAAACAGCACCAGGTGTCAGAGCCCTGCCCGCTCAACTCCCAGACAGTCCAGGGTCAGTGGTGATCAAGGACCATGATGGCCACTGAGTCAACAGCCTTTTGAAGTAAACAGGAGTCCAGCCGGTCTTATTGGCCACCATCATCACGGTGTCTGTAGGCTTTTCTATGGTGACAGTGTGATATACCGTTCCCCCGCCAAGATTATTAGCTCCCCTCTGGGTGCAGTAAGTCCTGCAAGCAGTAGTCTACTCTTTTGGGACACACTCTTGTTGTTTTATGAGAGAAACTCCAGGTCAAGTGATGTTCACACGAGTCGTCATGGTGCCCTGTTGCCCCCGGTTATCTCTCTGGATGTTGGAGTTGGAGGGCCTCCTCACTCAAGGTCGGTGTGCCCACGGAGCGAACCCTGCAACTTCAGGGCATGGTTGGTGGTTAGGATCACCACGTGGGGTCCTTTTCCCTTAGGAGGGAGGTGGCCTTTTGGGCTGCTGATTTCCAGGTTTTTAGATACCGCCATTATCTTGGCCAGATGTGGCAGTGGGCCAAGCCCCTTAGTGACCGTAGTTTATCCTACCTGGATGGCATTCTTGCATTGTTCCATTTCAAGTGGTCCCAGTTTTTGCACTAATTCTCCAATGGCGATTCACCTTTCACCGGGAATGTAAAGGTCAAAGGGTTTAGCTAAATTAGGGAGTTCCAGGGCAAGGGTCTGAATTGACTGCTCTTTCCATTCTTGAAAGGCCACTTCTGGATTCTATTCCAAAGGATCATCATCTTTTCCTTTCAGTGTTTCATATAGAGGCCCAGCTAGTAGACTGTAGTTAGGGATCCAGAAGCAGCAAACCCTGGCCTCCCCAGGAACCCCTAAGCTGTCTTCTAGTTTTAGAAAGGGGTAAGGCTGAAAATGGTTTCTTCCCTTTCCTGGGATGGGCTTCTCTGACCTTCTGTGAGAATGAAGCCCAGGCAGGTCACCGCAGTCTGTGATATTTGAGCTTTTTCTTGGACAACTTCTATCCTTTATTGGCTTGGTAGTTCAGAGGCCTCCTTAGTAGGGCTGGCGATCAGAATGTCGTCTGCATATTGAAGGAGGGTTTCCTTTTCCAGAGGTAGAACTTTTAGGTCTTTAGCTAAGCTTTCCCCAAAGATGGTGTGGGAATTTTTGCACCCTTGGGGCCGAACGGCCCGGAAGTATTGTTTTAGTTGTATGTTGAGTCCTGCCACTCACAAGCCAAAATTTCTTGTGACTCTGGGACTAATGGAATACAAAAGAAGGCATCATTGAAGACTAATACAGAATACCATGTCCTGGTGGTTGGTAGAATGACCAGCAGGGTGTAGGAATTAGGAGCAACTGGAGGTATATCCTCGGTGGCTTCACTGACTGTCCTGACATCCTTTACCAGGTCCCCAGCAGCCCATGGGGCTCTCGTGGTCAGACCAATCCCAGAATATGGAGCTCACCTGGGCAGGTACCCCACCCCCACCCCAGCCCACGGGGCTCTCGTGGTCAGGGCCCTCCCAGGATACAGAGCTACCCTTGCAGGTACCGTGGCAGGGCTGGGCACACAGGAACCGTGCACATAGCCCTCATTGCAGAGCACCCCCAGCTCACCTGTCGCTCAGAGCTGACACAGAGCACCTCAGAGCAGGACTTGAACTAACAAACAGCAGCTGCGACAGGTCTGTGACCCTGGGCATCACTCCATGAGGCCTCCCTCCACCTGGTCTTCCAGAGACTTCCACTGCACCCGGGGCACCAGGCCTCTGTCTCCAACCACCACCCACCCCTCCTCTCCCTGACTCCTGGGTTCCTCTCATTAGGAGAGGGTTTTCTTGAAGTTGTCTCCCACTCATGGGCCAGATAAAATGATTAGAAAACAAGCCAAAGCTGCAGCCCCTTGTCTATCCTGACTCTCAGGAGCCCACACCTGTTCCTTGGACCTGGCCGGTTCAGCAAGTTCCATTTTCTGCAACTGTGAGCCCCTGAGGGGTGATGATTGGCTGACCTGGGCAGCCTTACCGTGCCGGCCAGCCCTCCCCAGGTGTGCCTGGGTTGAGATCAATATAAATACCACTCCAGGCAGCAAGAGCCCCTGCAGCCGTGCCTGACGCCATTTTCTCTGCCCTGTCAGCAGTCTCGGGGCTGGGCTGGTGGGAGGGAGTGAGAGGCCACGGCTTTGTGGGTGGCCCAGTGTGAGTGGGGCTCTGCTGGACTTTCTGCAGCAGTTGCCAGGCTGCCACCTGCTAAAGAAGAGGATGTGTCACCCATACCTGCTGCTGGAATTTCTCCCTGGGCAGAGGTGAGGAAGGAAAAAAGCCGTGGGGGCAGGGACAGGACGGGTATCTCAGGCAGGGAAATGGAAATCTTCCAGAAGAGCACCCAGGGCCAGGACCATCCTGGCTGGCCTGCAGGCACCAAGTCGGCCTGCATGCTGTCACTCGTGTGGCTCTATGGCCCTTCCTCTAGGCTTTCAAGTCCTTGTATATATTCAGGTGTTTTACCTGGGACGGGTGGGAATAGTTCAGCAGCAACTGGCCTGGGGCTCAGCTCACGTTTACTCACAGATGCCTCGGCACGGTGCCCCAGCTTTGCAATGAGGACGCTTGTTGCGTGGGGGCTGCTGGCTGAATGGGAGACGATTCCCCACCACTGACCAACTTCAGAATTGTTTAAAACTGGAGCAAGTGCCCTGATACGGTTTTCCTCTGTGTAACTGGTGGGTTCTGTGTTTTTTTTCTCTTTTTCGTTTTTGGTTCAAGGTAGATTTTATTCCTCTTTTTTGTATTTACAGATATAAGCATGGAAATAATTTATTCATATAAATACATGTATGTGCAGGGAATAATTGTTTTTTGTTTTATTTTTTAAATTTTATTTCTTTTTAATTTTGAATTTTATTTTATATTTTTATACAGCAGGTTCTTATTGGTTATCTATTTTATACATATAAATGTATACATGCCAATCCCAGTCTCTCAACTCCTCCCACCACCACCCCCCCAACAGCTTTCCCCCCTTGTTGTCCATACGTTTGTTGTCTACATCTGTTGCTCTATTTATGCCTTGCAAAATGGTTAATCTGTACAGTTTTTCTAGGTTCCACATATATGCATGAATATACAAGATTTGTTTTTCTCTTTCAGACTTACTTCACTCTGTATGACAGTCTCTAGATCCATCGACGTCTCTACAAATGACCCAATTTCATTCCTTTTCATGGCTTAGTAATATTCCATTTTATATATGTACCACAGCTTTATGCATTCGTCTGTCTGTGGGCATTTAAGTTGCTTCCATTACCTCGATATTGTAAATAGTGATGCAATGAACATTGCGGTGAATGACTCTTTTTGATTTATGGTTTTGTCTGGGTATATGTCCAGTACTGGGATTGCTGTATCATATGGTAATTCTATTGTTAGTTTCATAAGAAATTCCATATTGTTCTCCATAATGACTGTATCAATTTATATTCCCAACAGTAGTGGAAGAGGGTTCCTTTTCTCCACACCCTTTCCAGCATTTTTTGTTTGTAGATTTTCTATGATGCCTATTCTACCAGGTGTGAGGTGATACCTCATTGTTGAATCCATTTCGTTGAGCAAGGGGTAGGTCTAGTCTATTACATATTTGGCTTATGGAACGGTATCTGTGCTAATTTCAAACTCTGCTTTTATGCAGCACCCCAACTCACCTTCCCCCTTAAGCAGGCATAAGTTGGTTTTCTAAACTTGAGACCCTGTTCTGTTTTGTAATTCAGTTCATGTGTAGCCAAGTTCACATTCCGTGTATTAGTGATACCTTATGATGTTCCATTTTCTGTGTGACTTATTTCAGTTAGAATCATCGTACCTGAATCCACTCATTATGCTGCTACGGGCCTGATGACATAGATTTCATTGCTGAGTGATACTGCATTGTACGTAAGTACCACAAGTTCTTTATCCATTTTTCACTTTCTGTGATATTGAACTTGAACGGTAAATGAGGTTCTTGTAAACAGAGGCGTCCCAAACTTTGGGGTGGCTGTGTCTTTTTGATTTTAATTTCCCTAAGCTATAGGACCATAAGTGGAAGTGCCCTAGGCTCTGTTGCTTTGTTTTTTAGATGTTTCCGGAAACACCATACACTTCTCCCCAGTGTCTGTTGGCAATTTACATCCCGCCCATCAGCATAACAAGGCTCCCAGTTCTCCATGGCCTGTCCTGCCTTTCTGGATTTTACACTTTTTTCAGATGGCCCTTTTGACCGGGGGGAAGTGAGACTTCATTGTAGTGCAGATTTCCTTTGCAAGCTTGCTTGGTTGGCCAAAAAGGGCGTATGCGTTTTTTCCTGAATATATTCAGGAAAAAACGCATACGCCCTTTTTGGCCAAGTGCATCATTGTGGGCGTTCTGCCTCTTTTCCTATGCTTTCAATGCAATTCCAGTCTACCTCCTGAAATCGGTTTCCTGCAATTCTGCCCCGCTTTCAAGTCCTCTTGGCAGCCTTACTTCAGTATATTTTTGGACGATAGCTGTCATTTATAACTCTGCAGGTTTGTGAATTACAGTGCCCCTGAGCTCCTTTCTTCAACTCGCTTTCTTTTGAGCTGGCCGCAACACCGCAGGATGGCTTCAGGCCCTAATCTGGTTCCGGCACGGCACGCTGAGCCTTTGGTTATTTCCTCTTCCTGGTGGGAAATGAGAGTTAAATTTGCCCGTCCAGACACCTCCAGCTAGTCTCTCATTGGTGTTCCCTATTCCTGTTCATCTTCCGCAGAAATTGCAAACTGGGCCAAACAGGAGGTTAAAGGCGCTGACTCTCCAAGTGGGGAGAGTGTTAGTAAAGCGTCTGGAATGTTGCACCCGAGTACCAGGGGAGGAAAACTGAGACGTATTTGAACACGTCTCCCGTTCACATGGTTGATCATACTCTGGGTTCCACATGCATGTTTTAGCTGAAGGAAGAATACCTTAAACCTGGAGAGTTGAGACCCGTGGAATGGGTACCATGCAATATGACTTCAAAGGGTCTTCATTTGCTCACCGAACCTCTCCAATCCTATCACTGCTGCGTTTATGCCCCTGTACACACGCTTGATTCTCTTTTGGAGACATAGCAATCCATAGGTTTTAAGATACTTACTAGTCAGGTACATTCTTAGGCGTTTAATATGCGGTGTTGAGTCCATTTCGTTGAGCAAGGAGTAGCTCTTGTCTATTCCATATTTGGCTTAAGGAACTTTATCTGTGCTCATTTCAATCTCTGGTTTTATGCAGCACCCTAACTCACCTTTCCCCTTAAGCAAGCATAAGTTGGTTTTCTAAATTTGAGACCCTGTTCTGTTCTGGAATTCAGTTCCTGTGTAGCCAAGTTTACATTCCGTGTATTAGTGATATCTTATGATGTTTCTTTTTCTGTGTGACTTATTTCAGTGAGAATCATCGTACCTGAATCCACTCATTATGCTGCTACGGGCCTGATGACATAGATTTCATTGCTGAGTGATACTGCATTGTACGTAGGTACCACAAGTTCTTTATCCATTTTTCACTTTCTGTGATATTGAACTTGTACGGTAAACGAGGTTCTTGTAAACAGAGGCGTCCCAAACTTTGGGGTGGCTGTGTCTTTTTCATTTTAATTTCCCTAAGCTATAGGACCATAAGTGGAAGTGCCCTAGGCTCTGTTGCTTTGTTTTTTAGATGTTTCAGGAAACACCATACACTTCTCCCGAGTGTCTGTTGGCAATTTACATCCCGCCCATCAGCATAACAAGGCTCCCAGTTCTCCATGGCCTGTCCTGCCTTTCTGGATTTTACACTTTTTTCAGATGGCCCTTTTGACCGGGGGGAAGTGAGACTTCATTGTAGTGCAGATTTCCTTTGCAAGCTTGCTTGGTTGGCCAAAAAGGGCGTATGCGTTTTTTCCTGAATATATTCAGGAAAAAACGCATACGCCCTTTTTGGCCAAGTGCATCATTGTGGACGTTCTGCCTCTTTTCCTATGCTTTCAATGCAATTCCAGTCTACCTCCTGAAATCGGTTTCCTGCAATTCTGCCCCGCTTTCAAGTCCTCTTGGCAGCCTTACTTCAGTATATTTTTGGACGAAAGCTGTCATTTATAATGCTGCAGGTTTGTGAATTACAGTGCCCCTGAGCTCCTTTCTTCAACTCGCTTTCTTTTGAGCTGGCCGCAACACCGCAGGATGGCTTCAGGCCCTAATCTGGTTCCGGCACGGCACGCTGAGCCTTTGGTTATTTCCTCTTCCTGGTGGGAAATGAGAGTTAAATTTGCCCGTCCAGACACCTCCAGCTAGTCTCTCATTGGTGTTCCCTATTCCTGTTCATCTTCCGCAGAAATTGCAAACTGGGCCAAACAGGAGGTTAAAGGCGCTGACTCTCCAAGTGGGGAGAGTGTTAGTAAAGCGTCTGGAATGTTGCACCCGAGTACCAGGGGAGGAAAACTGAGACGTATTTGAACACGTCTCCCGTTCACATGGTTGATCATACTCTGGGTTCCACATGCATGTTTTAGCTGAAGGAAGAATACCTTAAACCTGGAGAGTTGAGACCCGTGGAATGGGTACCATGCAATATGACTTCAAAGGGTCTTCATTTGCTCACCGAACCTCTCCAATCCTATCACTGCTGCGTTTATGCCCCTGTACACACGCTTGATTCTCTTTTGGAGACATAGCAATCCATAGGTTTTAAGATACTTACTAGTCAGGTACATTCTTAGGCGTTTAATATGGGGTGTTGAGTCCATTTCGTTGAGCAAGGAGTAGCTCTTGTCTATTCCATATTTGGCTTAAGGAACTTTATCTGTGCTCGTTTCAATCTCTGGTTTTATGCAGCACCCCAACTCACCTTTCCCCTTAAGCAAGCATAAGTTGGTTTTCTAAATTTGAGACCCTGTTGTGTTCTGTAATTCAGTTCCTGTGTAGCCAAGTTTACATTCCGTGTATTACTGATATCTTATGATGTTTCTTTTTCTGTGTGACTTATTTCAGTGAGAATCATCGTACCTGAATCCACTCATTATGCTGCTACGGGCCTGATGACATAGATTTCATTGCTGAGTGATACTGCATTGTACGTAAGTACCACAACTTCTTTATCCATTTTTCAGTTTCTGTGATATTGAACTTGTACGGTAAACGAGGTTCTTGTAAACAGAGGCGTCCCAAACTTTGGGGTGGCTGTGTCTTTTTGATTTTAACTTCCCTAAGCTATAGGACCATAAGTGGAAGTGCCCTAGGCTCTGTTGCTTTGTTTTTTAGATGTTTCAGGAAACACCATACACTTCTCCCGAGTGTCTGTTGGCAATTTACATCCCGCCCATCAGCATAACAAGGCTCCCAGTTCTCCATGGCCTGTCCTGCCTTTCTGGATTTTACACTTTTTTCAGATGGCCCTTTTGACCGGGGGGAAGTGAGACTTCATTGTAGTGCAGATTTCCTTTGCAAGCTTGCTTGGTTGGCCAAAAAGGGCGTATGCGTTTTTTTCTGAATATATTCAGGAAAAAACGCATACGCCCTTTTTGGCCAAGTGCATCATTGTGGACGTTCTGCCTCTTTTCCTATGCTTTCAATGCAATTCCAGTCTACCTCCTGAAATCGGTTTCCTGCAATTCTGCCCCGCTTTCAAGTCCTCTTGGCAGCCTTACTTCAGTATATTTTTGGACGAAAGCTGTCATTTATAACGCTGCAGGTTTGTGAATTACAGTGCCCCTGAGCTCCTTTCTTCAACTCGCTTTCTTTTGAGCTGGCCGCAACACCGCAGGATGGCTTCAGGCCCTAATCTGGTTCCGGCACGGCACGCTGAGCCTTTGGTTATTTCCTCTTCCTGGTGGGAAATGAGAGTTAAATTTGCCCGTCCAGACACCTCCAGCTAGTCTCTCATTGGTGTTCCCTATTCCTGTTCATCTTCCGCAGAAATTGCAAACTGGGCCAAACAGGAGGTTAAAGGCGCTGACTCTCCAAGTGGGGAGAGTGTTAGTAAAGCGTCTGGAATGTTGCACCCGAGTACCAGGGGAGGAAAACTGAGACATATTTGAACACGTCTCCCATTCACATGGTTGATCATACTCTGGGTTCCACATGCATGTTTTAGCTGAAGGAAGAATACCTTAAACGTGGAGAGTTGAGACCCGTGGAATGGGTACCATGCAATATGACTTCAAAGTGTCTTCATTTGCTCACTGAACCTCTCCAATCCTGTCACAGCTGTGTTTATGCCCCTGTACACACGCTTGATTCTCTTTTAGACATTGCCATCCATACGTTTTAAGATTCTTACTAGTCAGGTATATTCTTTGGCGTTTAATATGGGGTGTTGAGTCCATTTCGTTGAGCAAGGAGTAGCTCTTGTCTAGTCCATATTTGGCTTAAGGAACTTTATCTGTGCTAATTTCAAACTCTGGTTTTATGCAGCACCCCAACTCACCTTCCCCCTTAAGCAAGCATAAGTTGGTTTTCTAAATTTGAGACCCTGTTCTGTTTTGGAATTCAGTTCCTGTGTAGCCAAGTTTACATTCCGTGTATTAGTGATATCTTATGATGTTTCTTTTTCTGTGTGACTTATTTCAGTTAGATTCATCGTACCTGAATCCACTCATTATGCTGCTACGGGCCTGATGACATAGATTTTATTGCTGAGTGATATTGCATTGTACGTAAGTACCACAAGTTCTTTATCCATTTTTCACTTTCTGCGATATTGAACTTGTACCGTATATGAGGTTCTTGTAAACAGAGCCATCCCAAACTTTGGGGTGGCTGTGTCTTTTTGATTTTAATTTCCCTAAACTCTAGGACCATAAGTGGAAGTGCCCTAGGCTCTGTTGCTTTGTTGTTTAGATGTTTCAGGAAACACCATACACTTCTCCCGAGTGTCTGTTGGCAATTTACATCCCGCCCATCAGCATTAGAAGGCTCCCAGTTCTCCATGGCCTGTCATGCCTTTATGGATTTTACACTTTTTTCAGATGGCCCTTTTGCCCAGGTGAAAGTGAGACTTCATTGTAGTGCAGATTTCCTTTGCAAGCTTGCTTGGTTGGCCAAAAAGTGTGTATGCGTTTTTTCCTGACTATATTCAGGAAAAAACACATACGCCCTTTTTGGCCAAGTGCATCATTGTCGAGGTTCTGACTCTCTTCATATGTTTTCAATGCAATTCCAGTGTATCTCCTGAAATCGGTTTCCTGCAATTCTGCCTTGCTTTCAATGCTTCTTCATAGCCTTACCTCAATATATTTTTTGAAAATAGTTGGCCTTTATAACTCTGCAGGTTTTTGAATTGCAGTGGCCCTTAGCTCCATTTTTCAGCTCTTATTTTTGTGATCTTGCCCCATAACCACAGGATTCCTTGAAGCTCTATTCTTCTTCTGGGGCACCTTGCTGTGCCTTTGGTTAATTCTTCTTACTGATGTGAAATTAGAGTGACATGTGCCCATTGAAACCGCTACAGCTAGTTCCTCACTGGTTCCCCCTATTCCCATTCATCCTCCGCACTAACTGCAGACTGTGCGATACCAGAACTTAAAGGCATTGACTCTCCATGTGGGGATGTTGTTAGTAAAGCGGCTGGAATGTCGATCCGGAGCCCCAGGAGAGGAAAAATGAGGTGTGTTTTAGAAACCTTTCCCGATCATATGGTATACCAGTCGCTGGGTTTCCCAAGCATGGTTTAGCTGTAGGAAGATTCCCTTCAACCTGGAGTGTTGGGACCCTTGGACTGAGTAGCATGAAGTATTGCATTAAACTTTCGGCAGTTGCTCACCAAAGCTCACCAATCCTCTCAGCCCCAAGTGTCCAGCCTTATGTCTTATCCAGCTGTGGGTTTATATGTGGTCAATCCAGGTTGCATCACAGCCCCTGAGCGAATTTTGTAAGAATTTTTCTCTCTTTCATTGTTTCAGCGTTTTGTTTTTAAAATTTATTTCTATAATGGGGTTTAGCTCATTTTCACTGCTGTGTTTGTGCCGCTCTGCACACACTTGATTCCCTTATGGAGATATATCAATACATGGGTTTTAAGATTCTTATTACTCAGATATATTTCTCTGTGGTGTATAGGGTGTGTTGAGGCCAGTTCATTGAGCAAGGTGTAGATCTTGTCTAATACCTATTTGGTTTATTGAACGGTATCTGTGCTAATTTCAAACTCTGGTTTTATGCATCACCCCACCTCTCCTTTCCCCTTAAGCTGACATAAGTGTGTTTTCTAAATGTGAGACACTGTTCTGTTCTGTAATTCTTTTCTTGTGCAGCCATATTTACCCTCCCTCTATAAGTGATATCTTATGATATGTTTCTTTTTCTGTTTGACTTATTTCAAGTAGTATTATCGGACCTAAATCCACTCTTTATCCTTCTACTAGCCTTATTACATTGATTTCATGGTGAAGAAATTGTACATAAGTACCACATCTTCTTTATCCATTGTTCTCTTTCCTGGGATATTTAAGGTGTACTGAAGTTGAGGTTCTTGTAAACAGAGTAGCCCTAAACTGTGGTGTGCTTGTGTCTTGTTGATTTTTAGACTTCCCTAGATATACTCCCATGATTGGAAGTGTCCTATGCTCTGTAGCTCTGTTTTTTAGATGATTTAGGAACCACCATACACTTCTCCAGAGTGGCTCTCGGCAGTCCACACACTGCCCATCAGCGTATAAAGGCTCCCTGTTCTCCATGGCCTGTCCTGCATTTCTGGTTTTTACAATTTTTTAGGATGGCCCTTTTGACCGGTGGGAAATGAGACTTCTTTGTTGTGCACATTTGCATTGCTTGCTTGCTTCGTTGCCCATAAAGTGCGTATGCGTTTTTTCCTGGATATAATCGGGAAAAAACGCATACGCCCTTTTGGGCCAACTGCATCATTGTCGAAATTCTGCCGCTTTTCATGTGCGTTAAAGACGAGTCCAATCTATCTCTTGAAATCTGTTTCTTGCAATTCTGTCTTGCATTCAGATCCTCTTCTTTGCCTTACCTCAACATATTTTTGGACGTTAGTTTTCATTTATAACTCTGCAGGTTTGTGAATTGCAGTGACCCTGAGCTCCATTTTTTAAGTTGTTCTTTTGTGAGCTGGCCTCAAACCCGCAGGATTGCTTCAGGCCCTATTTTGGCTCCGGCGAGGCAGACTGAGCCTTTCTTTAATTCTTATTCTTAATGGGAAATTAGAGTGATATGTGCCCGTCCAAACCCCTACAACTATTCTCTCATTGGTTCCCCCTCTTCCCGTTCATCCTCCTCACAATTTGCAAAATGTGTGAAACAGAAGTTTAAATGTGCTGATTCTCCAAGTGGGGAGATTCTAAGTAGCGTGGCTGGAATGGTGAACAGGAGCACCAGGAGAGGATAAATGAGGTGCATTTTAGACACATCTCCCGATCACATGGTGTACAGTCCTCTGGGTTTTCCATGCATGTTTTAGCTATAGGAAGATCCCTTGAACCTGCAGATTTGGGACCCATTGAATGGGTACCAGGTAGTATTACTTTAAAGGGTGTGCATTTCCTCACCCAACCTCACATTTCTCTTAGCGCAAACAGTTTCCAGCCTTATGTCTCATCCTGCTGTGGGTCTAGATGTGTTCAATCCATGTTGCATCACCGTCCCTGAGGAAAAGTTGTAAGAGGTTTTCTCTGTCTCTCTGTCGTTTATTTTTTTCAATTTATTACTATATTGGTTACAGCTGATTTTCAAAGCTCTGTTTCTTGCTGCTGTACATCCACTTGATTCACGTACAGAGAGACATCAATAAATTCTTTTTCAGATTCTTACCAGTCGTATATATTCTTTTCCGGTGACTTGAGTGTGCTGAGTGCAGTTCTTTTAGCTACCGTGTAGGCCTTGTTGATTATCAGTTTGGTATTTGGAATGGTATCTTTGCTAATTTCAACCTCCTGGATGATGCCTCACCCCTCCCCACCTTTCCCGTTTAGCAGCCTTATGCGTGTTTTCTACATATTTGACTATGTTTTTGTTTTGTAATTTATTTCATGTGTAGCCATTTTGGATTCCACCTTTAAGTGATATCTTATGATATGTGTCTTTTTCTTTTTGAATTCTGTCACTTAGAATGATCATACGTAACTCCTCCGGAGTTGTTACAACTGGCCATATTTCATTGATTTCCAGGCTGAATAATATTCCACTCTACCTAAGTACCACATCTCTATCCATTTTTTCCCTCCAGAGACATTTAAGTTATATCCTAGTCGAGGATCTTTTAAACAGAGAGGGGGTAAACATTGGGGTGCCTGTGTCCTCTCGATTTTTGTTTTTCCCAAGATATACGCCCATGAGTGCAAGTGCCCTATGCTCTGTAGCTCATTTTTTAGATGCTTTAGTAAATACAATACACTTCTCCAGAATGGCCGTTGGCAATATACATTTCCACTATAAGTCTCACAGGGCTCCCTCTTCTCGTTGCCCTGTCCTGCATTTCTGTTGTTTACGCTTTATGAGGATGGCTCTTCTGACTGATGCGAAGTGATATCTTTTGTAGTATTGACTTCCAGTGCCCATCTGTTTGGTTGGCTAAAAAAGTGTATGCCCTTTTCTTGAATATATACAGAAAAAAACGCATACACCCTTTTTGGCCAACTGCAATGTTGGCAATGTTCAGCTCCTTTTCTTGTGCTTAATGGCGAGTCCTTTCTACCTCCTCAAATCCCTTTCCTGCCATTCTCCCTTGCTTACAAGTCCTTTTCTCTGACTTTCCTCAAGACATTTTTCAGTGATGGATATTTTCAACTCTGCAGTTTTGTGAATTTTACCGCCCCTGAGTTCCATTGTTCAACTTGTGTTTATGGGAACTGGCCACAAAGCAGCGGGATTTCCTCAAGCCCTATATTGTTTCCATGGGCAACCCTAGCCTTTGGTCAATTCGTCTTCCTGATTGGAAATTAGAGTGACATGTGCCTGTCTGAACACCTAGGACTTGTCTCTCATTGTTCCTCATCCTTCCGCTTCATCCTCTGGACAAATTCCAAACTGTACGCAACAGGATGTTGACAGTGCTGACATCTCCAAGTGGGGAGACTGTTAGTAAAGACGCTGGAGGGGTGAACCCGAGCACCAGGAGATGAGGAGATGAGATGCCTTTTCCAAACTCTTCCCGATCAGACGGTATACCATCCTCTGGGTGTGACAGACATGTTTTAGCAGTAGGAAGAGTCCCATTCATGTAAGGAGAACACCAGGGCTTTTTCAAAATCAGTGTCTCCCCGAAACCCAAACTGGGGAAGTTTTTAAGTTACGGCTACACATATGTTCATTAAGGGCCATGGGAAGTAGGCAGAGTCCAAACTTTAGATGATTGAAGTCTTCAGGGTCAGAAGCACTCACCACCAGCTTCCCTTAGGTTACACTTTAACTGTCATTGATAGATGATGTCAATAAAAATATCTATTCTTTTTCAGATTATTTCCCCTTATAGGTTATTGCAAAATGTTGAGTGTAGTTCCCTGTGTTATACAGTAGTTCCTTGTTGATGATCTATTTTATACATAGCAGTGTGTATGTGTTAATCCCAAACTGTTAATTTATCCCTCCTCCCACCTTTCCCCTTTGGTAATAATAAATTATAAGATTTTATACTTCTCAGAAATGGGGGAGCTGAAAGAGAGGTATCATTTTCAATGGAAAAGCATTTAAAACAAGATTGAAGGTTTAACCAAGATTATTAGATGTACATCCTTGGAAAGAAATCACTTCATTTCTCTAATATTGACCTGACAAATAAGACAAACCTTTTCACTGAACTTGCTTATAATAAAGTGATGGAAATATCAAATGGAAGTGTTAGAAACATCTTATTTTACCCGAGCCTTATACACTGTTCTATGTTAACTACAGTTTGGCTCACACATCTGTTCATTGAGGTTACAATAGTCTCAATTTCTGTTACTGATCTTCCAGAGTGGACCCCAACAAGTGTCCCCCTGCCCAGTGTCATTGGGGCCAACAGATCGAGACTGAGTTTGGTTCACAAGCAAAGGAAACTTTATATTTTGATCAGAGAATGGAGAGGTGAGAGCATGCACTACCCCGTGGGCTGTGGGCTGTGGGCTGGGCTGCTGTGTAGAGATCCTGTCAGAGTCAGTGGGAGGGAGGGTGCGGAGCTCTCGAGGGCCGGGTTGGCTGTAGCTCAGGCTCTATATCGTGGAGTCTGCACTGGGCCCCAGGAGCTGAGGTGTCGACCCAGCCATTCTGCACTAGGAAATCTGGTCTGAAGTGCCGGGTGTGGAACCTCTGCATGCGGGACCCTAGGAGCACGTGAAATTAGACAAAGCACAAAGGATAAAAAAGGTTAGACTTGACTTTATTGCCCAGATTCTATTTTTATCTCCCAGGGATTTTTAATGGGCTTTGCTGGGGACAAACCCCTCCTCTGCCTTTTGTCCTGTTCCTCATTCTTGGAGTGCTGAGGGTGCAGACCCTTCTTCTGTAACTGCTGAGTGCTGAGTTGGGAGCCCTCATACCCTGGGGCGAGGGTCAGAGCTTCTCCCCAGCAGCCTCCCGGTGACGTTGATTGTCCCCAGGACCCCTGCCTCCCTGCTCGTCCACCTGAGCACCAGCATTGGAAGTGTTATAGATTCTAATGACCTTTAAGGGTCCAGGAAAGAGATGTGCAGAGACGCTGTGGGGGCCGGTTTCACCCCGCCCCACATTTGTTCGGCCACCTTAGGCTGACCGTTTCTGCCAGCCTAGATGCTCTGACCAGTAGTCTGCGCTTTCTTCAATTAGGCCCCTGAATTAACGTACAAACAGCACCAGGTGTCAGAGCCCTGCCCGCTCAACTCCCAGACAGTCCAGGGTCAGTGGTGATCAAGGACCATGATGGCCACTGAGTCAACAGCCTTTTGAAGTAAACAGGAGTCCAGCCGGTCTTATTGGCCACCATCATCACGGTGTCTGTAGGCTTTTCTATGGTGACAGTGTGATATACCGTTCCCCCGCCAAGATTATTAGCTCCCCTCTGGGTGCAGTAAGTCCTGCAAGCAGTAGTCTACTCTTTTGGGACACACTCTTGTTTTATGAGAGAAACTCCAGGTCAAGTGATGTTCACACGAGTCGTCATGGTGCCCTGTTGCCCCCGGTTATCTCTCTGGATGTTGGAGTTGGAGGGCCTCCTCACTCAAGGTCGGTGTGCCCACGGAGCGAACCCTGCAACTTCAGGGCATGGTTGGTGGTTAGGATCACCACGTGGGGTCCTTTTCCCTTAGGAGGGAGGTGGCCTTTTGGGCTGCTGATTTCCAGGTTTTTAGATACCGCCATTATCTTGGCCAGATGTGGCAGTGGGCCAAGCCCCTTAGTGACCGTAGTTTATCCTACCTGGATGGCATTCTTGCATTGTTCCATTTCAAGTGGTCCCAGTTTTTGCACTAATTCTCCAATGGCGATTCACCTTTCACCGGGAATGTAAAGGTCAAAGGGTTTAGCTAAATTAGGGAGTTCCAGGGCAAGGGTCTGAATTGACTGCTCTTTCCATTCTTGAAAGGCCACTTCTGGATTCTATTCCAAAGGATCATCATCTTTTCCTTTCAGTGTTTCATATAGAGGCCCAGCTAGTAGACTGTAGTTAGGGATCCAGAAGCAGCAAACCCTGGCCTCCCCAGGAACCCCTAAGCTGTCTTCTAGTTTTAGAAAGGGGTAAGGCTGAAAATGGTTTCTTCCCTTTCCTGGGATGGGCTTCTCTGACCTTCTGTGAGAATGAAGCCCAGGCAGGTCACCGCAGTCTGTGATATTTGAGCTTTTTCTTGGACAACTTCTATCCTTTATTGGCTTGGTAGTTCAGAGGCCTCCTTAGTAGGGCTGGCGATCAGAATGTCGTCTGCATATTGAAGGAGGGTTTCCTTTTCCAGAGGTAGAACTTTTAGGTCTTTAGCTAAGCTTTCCCCAAAGATGGTGTGGGAATTTTTGCACCCTTGGGGCCGAACGGCCCGGAAGTATTGTTTTAGTTGTATGTTGAGTCCTGCCACTCACAAGCCAAAATTTCTTGTGACTCTGGGACTAATGGAATACAAAAGAAGGCATCATTGAAGACTAATACAGAATACCATGTCCTGGTGGTTGGTAGAATGACCAGCAGGGTGTAGGAATTAGGAGCAACTGGAGGTATATCCTCGGTGGCTTCACTGACTGTCCTGACATCCTTTACCAGGTCCCCAGCAGCCCATGGGGCTCTCGTGGTCAGACCAATCCCAGAATATGGAGCTCACCTGGGCAGGTACCCCACCCCCACCCCAGCCCACGGGGCTCTCGTGGTCAGGGCCCTCCCAGGATACAGAGCTACCCTTGCAGGTACCGTGGCAGGGCTGGGCACACAGGAACCGTGCACATAGCCCTCATTGCAGAGCACCCCCAGCTCACCTGTCGCTCAGAGCTGACACAGAGCACCTCAGAGCAGGACTTGAACTAACAAACAGCAGCTGCGACAGGTCTGTGACCCTGGGCATCACTCCATGAGGCCTCCCTCCACCTGGTCTTCCAGAGACTTCCACTGCACCCGGGGCACCAGGCCTCTGTCTCCAACCACCACCCACCCCTCCTCTCCCTGACTCCTGGGTTCCTCTCATTAGGAGAGGGTTTTCTTGAAGTTGTCTCCCACTCATGGGCCAGATAAAATGATTAGAAAACAAGCCAAAGCTGCAGCCCCTTGTCTATCCTGACTCTCAGGAGCCCACACCTGTTCCTTGGACCTGGCCGGTTCAGCAAGTTCCATTTTCTGCAACTGTGAGCCCCTGAGGGGTGATGATTGGCTGACCTGGGCAGCCTTACCGTGCCGGCCAGCCCTCCCCAGGTGTGCCTGGGTTGAGATCAATATAAATACCACTCCAGGCAGCAAGAGCCCCTGCAGCCGTGCCTGACGCCATTTTCTCTGCCCTGTCAGCAGTCTCGGGGCTGGGCTGGTGGGAGGGAGTGAGAGGCCACGGCTTTGTGGGTGGCCCAGTGTGAGTGGGGCTCTGCTGGACTTTCTGCAGCAGTTGCCAGGCTGCCACCTGCTAAAGAAGAGGATGTGTCACCCATACCTGCTGCTGGAATTTCTCCCTGGGCAGAGGTGAGGAAGGAAAAAAGCCGTGGGGGCAGGGACAGGACGGGTATCTCAGGCAGGGAAATGGAAATCTTCCAGAAGAGCACCCAGGGCCAGGACCATCCTGGCTGGCCTGCAGGCACCAAGTCGGCCTGCATGCTGTCACTCGTGTGGCTCTATGGCCCTTCCTCTAGGCTTTCAAGTCCTTGTATATATTCAGGTGTTTTACCTGGGACGGGTGGGAATAGTTCAGCAGCAACTGGCCTGGGGCTCAGCTCACGTTTACTCACAGATGCCTCGGCACGGTGCCCCAGCTTTGCAATGAGGACGCTTGTTGCGTGGGGGCTGCTGGCTGAATGGGAGACGATTCCCCACCACTGACCAACTTCAGAATTGTTTACAACTGGAGCAAGTGCCCTGATACGGTTTTCCTCTGTGTAACTGGTGGGTTCTGTGTTTTTTTTCTCTTTTTCGTTTTTGGTTCAAGGTAGATTTTATTCCTCTTTTTTGTATTTACAGATATAAGCATGGAAATAATTTATTCATATAAATACATGTATGTGCAGGGAATAATTGTTTTTTGTTTTATTTTTTAAATTTTATTTCTTTTTAATTTTGAATTTTATTTTATATTTTTATACAGCAGGTTCTTATTGGTTATCTATTTTATACATATAAATGTATACATGCCAATCCCAGTCTCTCAACTCCTCCCACCACCACCCCCCCAACAGCTTTCCCCCCTTGTTGTCCATACGTTTGTTGTCTACATCTGTTGCTCTATTTATGCCTTGCAAAATGGTTAATCTGTACAGTTTTTCTAGGTTCCACATATATGCATGAATATACAAGATTTGTTTTTCTCTTTCAGACTTACTTCACTCTGTATGACAGTCTCTAGATCCATCGACGTCTCTACAAATGACCCAATTTCATTCCTTTTCATGGCTTAGTAATATTCCATTTTATATATGTACCACAGCTTTATGCATTCGTCTGTCTGTGGGCATTTAAGTTGCTTCCATTACCTCGATATTGTAAATAGTGATGCAATGAACATTGCGGTGAATGACTCTTTTTGATTTATGGTTTTGTCTGGGTATATGTCCAGTACTGGGATTGCTGTATCATATGGTAATTCTATTGTTAGTTTCATAAGAAATTCCATATTGTTCTCCATAATGACTGTATCAATTTATATTCCCAACAGTAGTGGAAGAGGGTTCCTTTTCTCCACACCCTTTCCAGCATTTTTTGTTTGTAGATTTTCTATGATGCCTATTCTACCAGGTGTGAGGTGATACCTCATTGTTGAATCCATTTCGTTGAGCAAGGGGTAGGTCTAGTCTATTACATATTTGGCTTATGGAACGGTATCTGTGCTAATTTCAAACTCTGCTTTTATGCAGCACCCCAACTCACCTTCCCCCTTAAGCAGGCATAAGTTGGTTTTCTAAACTTGAGACCCTGTTCTGTTTTGTAATTCAGTTCATGTGTAGCCAAGTTCACATTCCGTGTATTAGTGATACCTTATGATGTTCCATTTTCTGTGTGACTTATTTCAGTTAGAATCATCGTACCTGAATCCACTCATTATGCTGCTACGGGCCTGATGACATAGATTTCATTGCTGAGTGATACTGCATTGTACGTAAGTACCACAAGTTCTTTATCCATTTTTCACTTTCTGTGATATTGAACTTGAACGGTAAATGAGGTTCTTGTAAACAGAGGCGTCCCAAACTTTGGGGTGGCTGTGTCTTTTTGATTTTAATTTCCCTAAGCTATAGGACCATAAGTGGAAGTGCCCTAGGCTCTGTTGCTTTGTTTTTTAGATGTTTCCGGAAACACCATACACTTCTCCCCAGTGTCTGTTGGCAATTTACATCCCGCCCATCAGCATAACAAGGCTCCCAGTTCTCCATGGCCTGTCCTGCCTTTCTGGATTTTACACTTTTTTCAGATGGCCCTTTTGACCGGGGGGAAGTGAGACTTCATTGTAGTGCAGATTTCCTTTGCAAGCTTGCTTGGTTGGCCAAAAAGGGCGTATGCGTTTTTTCCTGAATATATTCAGGAAAAAACACATACGCCCTTTTTGGCCAAGTGCATCATTGTGGGCGTTCTGCCTCTTTTCCTATGCTTTCAATGCAATTCCAGTCTACCTCCTGAAATCGGTTTCCTGCAATTCTGCCCCGCTTTCAAGTCCTCTTGGCAGCCTTACTTCAGTATATTTTTGGACGATAGCTGTCATTTATAACTCTGCAGGTTTGTGAATTACAGTGCCCCTGAGCTCCTTTCTTCAACTCGCTTTCTTTTGAGCTGGCCGCAACACCGCAGGATGGCTTCAGGCCCTAATCTGGTTCCGGCACGGCACGCTGAGCCTTTGGTTATTTCCTCTTCCTGGTGGGAAATGAGAGTTAAATTTGCCCGTCCAGACACCTCCAGCTAGTCTCTCATTGGTGTTCCCTATTCCTGTTCATCTTCCGCAGAAATTGCAAACTGGGCCAAACAGGAGGTTAAAGGCGCTGACTCTCCAAGTGGGGAGAGTGTTAGTAAAGCGTCTGGAATGTTGCACCCGAGTACCAGGGGAGGAAAACTGAGACGTATTTGAACACGTCTCCCGTTCACATGGTTGATCATACTCTGGGTTCCACATGCATGTTTTAGCTGAAGGAAGAATACCTTAAACGTGGAGAGTTGAGACCCGTGGAATGGGTACCATGCAATATGACTTCAAAGGGTCTTCATTTGCTCACCGAACCTCTCCAATCCTATCACTGCTGCGTTTATGCCCCTGTACACACGCTTGATTCTCTTTTGGAGACATAGCAATCCATAGGTTTTAAGATACTTACTAGTCAGGTACATTCTTAGGCGTTTAATATGCGGTGTTGAGTCCATTTCGTTGAGGAAGGAGTAGCTCTTGTCTATTCCATATTTGGCTTAAGGAACTTTATCTGTGCTCATTTCAATCTCTGGTTTTATGCAGCACCCCAACTCACCTTTCCCCTTAAGCAAGCATAAGTTGGTTTTCTAAATTTGAGACCCTGTTCTGTTTTGGAATTCAGTTCCTGTGTAGCCAAGTTTACATTCCGTGTATTAGTGATATCTTATGATGTTTCTTTTTCTGTGTGACTTATTTCAGTGAGAATCACCGTACCTGAATCCACTCATTATGCTGCTACGGGCCTGATGACATAGATTTCATTGCTGAGTGATACTGCATTGTACGTAAGTACCACAAGTTCTTTATCCATTTTTCACTTTCTGTGATATTGAACTTGTACGGTAAACGAGGTTCTTGTAAACAGAGGCGTCCCAAACTTTGGGGTGGCTGTGTCTTTTTGATTTTAATTTCCCTAAGCTATAGGACCATAAGTGGAAGTGCCCTAGGCTCTGTTGCTTTGTTTTTTAGATGTTTCAGGAAACACCATACACTTCTCCCGAGTGTCTGTTGGCAATTTACATCCCGCCCATCAGCATAACAAGGCTCCCAGTTCTCCATGGCCTGTCCTGCCTTTCTGGATTTTACACTTTTTTCAGATGGCCCTTTTGACCGGGGGGAAGTGAGACTTCATTGTAGTGCAGATTTCCTTTGCAAGCTTGCTTGGTTGGCCAAAAAGGGCGTATGCGTTTTTTCCTGAATATATTCAGGAAAAAACGCATACGCCCTTTTTGGCCAAGTGCATCATTGTGGACGTTCTGCCTCTTTTCCTATGCTTTCAATGCAATTCCAGTCTACCTCCTGAAATCGGTTTCCTGCAATTCTGCCCCGCTTTCAAGTCCTCTTGGCAGCCTTACTTCAGTATATTTTTGGACGAAAGCTGTCATTTATAACGCTGCAGGTTTGTGAATTACAGTGCCCCTGAGCTCCTTTCTTCAACTCGCTTTCTTTTGAGCTGGCCGCAACACCGCAGGATGGCTTCAGGCCCTAATCTGGTTCCGGCACGGCACGCTGAGCCTTTGGTTATTTCCTCTTCCTGGTGGGAAATGAGAGTTAAATTTGCCCGTCCAGACACCTCCAGCTAGTCTCTCATTGGTGTTCCCTATTCCTGTTCATCTTCCGCAGAAATTGCAAACTGGGCCAAACAGGAGGTTAAAGGCGCTGACTCTCCAAGTGGGGAGAGTGTTAGTAAAGCGTCTGGAATGTTGCACCCGAGTACCAGGGGAGGAAAACTGAGACGTATTTGAACACGTCTCCCGTTCACATGGTTGATCATACTCTGGGTTCCACATGCATGTTTTAGCTGAAGGAAGAATACCTTAAACCTGGAGAGTTGAGACCCGTGGAATGGGTACCATGCAATATGACTTCAAAGGGTCTTCATTTGCTCACCGAACCTCTCCAATCCTATCACTGCTGCGTTTATGCCCCTGTACACACGCTTGATTCTCTTTTGGAGACATAGCAATCCATAGGTTTTAAGATACTTACTAGTCAGGTACATTCTTAGGTGTTTAATATGGGGTGTTGAATCCATTTCGTTGAGCAAGGAGTAGCTCTTGTCTATTCCATATTTGGCTTAAGGAACTTTATCTGTGCTCGTTTCAATCTCTGGTTTTATGCAGCACCCCAACTCACCTTTCCCCTTAAGCAAGCATAAGTTGGTTTTCTAAATTTGAGACCCTGTTGTGTTCTGTAATTCAGTTCCTGTGTAGCCAAGTTTACATTCCGTGTATTACTGATATCTTATGATGTTTCTTTTTCTGTGTGACTTATTTCAGTGAGAATCATCGTACCTGAATCCACTCATTATGCTGCTACGGGCCTGATGACATAGATTTCATTGCTGAGTGATACTGCATTGTACGTAAGTACCACAAGTTCTTTATCCATTTTTCACTTTCTGTGATATTGAACTTGTACGGTAAACGAGGTTCTTGTAAACAGAGGCGTCCCAAACTTTGGGGTGGCTGTGTCTTTTTGATTTTAATTTCCCTAAGCTATAGGACCATAAGTGGAAGTGCCCTAGGCTCTGTTGCTTTGTTTTTTAGATGTTTCAGGAAACACCATACACTTCTCCCGAGTGTCTGTTGGCAATTTACATCCCGCCCATCAGCATAACAAGGCTCCCAGTTCTCCATGGCCTGTCCTGCCTTTCTGGATTTTACACTTTTTTCAGATGGCCCTTTTGACCGGGGGGAAGTGAGACTTCATTGTAGTGCAGATTTCCTTTGCAAGCTTGCTTGGTTGGCCAAAAAGGGCGTATGCGTTTTTTCCTGAATATATTCAGGAAAAAACGCATACGCCCTTTTTGGCCAAGTGCATCATTGTGGACGTTCTGCCTCTTTTCCTATGCTTTCAATGCAATTCCAGTCTACCTCCTGAAATCGGTTTCCTGCAATTCTGCCCCGCTTTCGAGTCCTCTTGGCAGCCTTACTTCAGTATATTTTTGGACGATAGCTGTCATTTATAACTCTGCAGGTTTGTGAATTACAGTGCCCCTGAGCTCCTTTCTTCAACTCGCTTTCTTTTGAGCTGGCCGCAACACCGCAGGATGGCTTCAGGCCCTAATCTGGTTCCGGCCCGGCACGCTGAGCCTTTGGTTATATCCTCTTCCTGGTGGGAAATGAGAGTTAAATTTGCCCGTCCAGACACCTCCAGCTAGTCTCTCATTGGTGTTCCCTATTCCTGTTCATCTTCCGCAGAAATTGCAAACTGGGCCAAACAGGAGGTTAAAGGCGCTGACTCTCCAAGTGGGGAGAGTGTTAGTAAAGCGTCTGGAATGTTGCACCCGAGTACCAGGGGAGGAAAACTGAGACGTATTTGAACACGTCTCCCGTTCACATGGTTGATCATACTCTGGGTTCCACATGCATGTTTTAGCTGAAGGAAGAATACCTTAAACCTGGAGAGTTGAGACCCGTGGAATGGGTACCATGCAATATGACTTCAAAGGGTCTTCATTTGCTCACCGAACCTCTCCAATCCTATCACTGCTGCGTTTATGCCCCTGTACACACGCTTGATTCTCTTTTGGAGACATAGCAATCCATAGGTTTTAAGATACTTACTAGTCAGGTACATTCTTAGGCGTTTAATATGCGGTGTTGAGTCCATTTCGTTGAGCAAGGAGTAGCTCTTGTCTATTCCATATTTGGCTTAAGGAACTTTATCTGTGCTCATTTCAATCTCTGGTTTTATGCAGCACCCCAACTCACCTTTCCCCTTAAGCAAGCATAAGTTGGTTTTCTAAATTTGAGACCCTGTTCTGTTTTGGAATTCAGTTCCTGTGTAGCCAAGTTTACATTCCGTGTATTAGTGATATCTTATGATGTTTCTTTTTCTGTGTGACTTATTTCAGTGAGAATCATCGTACCTGAATCCACTCATTATGCTGCTACGGGCCTGATGACATAGATTTCATTGCTGAGTGATACTGCATTGTACGTAAGTACCACAAGTTCTTTATCCATTTTTCACTTTCTGTGATATTGAACTTGTACGGTAAACGAGGTTCTTGTAAACAGAGGCGTCCCAAACTTTGGGGTGGCTGTGTCTTTTTGATTTTAATTTCCCTAAGCTATAGGACCATAAGTGGAAGTGCCCTAGGCTCTGTTGCTTTGTTTTTTAGATGTTTCAGGAAACACCATACACTTCTCCCGAGTGTCTGTTGGCAATTTACATCCCGCCCATCAGCATAACAAGGCTCCCAGTTCTCCATGGCCTGTCCTGCCTTTCTGGATTTTACACTTTTTTCAGATGGCCCTTTTGACCGGGGGGAAGTGAGACTTCATTGTAGTGCAGATTTCCTTTGCAAGCTTGCTTGGTTGGCCAAAAAGGGCGTATGCGTTTTTTCCTGAATATATTCAGGAAAAAACGCATACGCCCTTTTTGGCCAAGTGCATCATTGTGGACGTTCTGCCTCTTTTCCTATGCTTTCAATGCAATTCCAGTCTACCTCCTGAAATCGGTTTCCTGCAATTCTGCCCCGCTTTCGAGTCCTCTTGGCAGCCTTACTTCAGTATATTTTTGGACGATAGCTGTCATTTATAACTCTGCAGGTTTGTGAATTACAGTGCCCCTGAGCTCCTTTCTTCAACTCGCTTTCTTTTGAGCTGGCCGCAACACCGCAGGATGGCTTCAGGCCCTAATCTGGTTCTGGCACGGCACGCTGAGCCTTTGGTTATTTCCTCTTCCTGGTGGGAAATGAGAGTTAAATTTGCCCGTCCAGACACCTCCAGCTAGTCTCTCATTGGTGTTCCCTATTCCTGTTCATCTTCCGCAGAAATTGCAAACTGGGCCAAACAGGAGGTTAAAGGCGCTGACTCTCCAAGTGGGGAGAGTGTTAGTAAAGCGTCTGGAATGTTGCACCCGAGTACCAGGGGAGGAAAACTGAGACGTATTTGAACACGTCTCCCGTTCACATGGTTGATCATACTCTGGGTTCCACATGCATGTTTTAGCTGAAGGAAGAATACCTTAAACCTGGAGAGTTGAGACCCGTGGAATGGGTACCATGCAATATGACTTCAAAGGGTCTTCATTTGCTCACCGAACCTCTCCAATCCTATCACTGCTGCGTTTATGCCCCTGTACACACGCTTGATTCTCTTTTGGAGACATAGCAATCCATAGGTTTTAAGATACTTACTAGTCAGGTACATTCTTAGGCGTTTAATATGGGGTGTTGAATCCATTTCGTTGAGCAAGGAGTAGCTCTTGTCTATTCCATATTTGGCTTAAGGAACTTTATCTGTGCTCGTTTCAATCTCTGGTTTTATGCAGCACCCCAACTCACCTTTCCCCTTAAGCAAGCATAAGTTGGTTTTCTAAATTTGAGACCCTGTTGTGTTCTGTAATTCAGTTCCTGTGTAGCCAAGTTTACATTCCGTGTATTACTGATATCTTATGATGTTTCTTTTTCTGTGTGACTTATTTCAGTGAGAATCATCGTACCTGAATCCACTCATTATGCTGCTACGGGCCTGATGACATAGATTTCATTGCTGAGTGATACTGCATTGTACGTAAGTACCACAAGTTCTTTATCCATTTTTCACTTTCTGTGATATTGAACTTGTACGGTAAACGAGGTTCTTGTAAACAGAGGCGTCCCAAACTTTGGGGTGGCTGTGTCTTTTTGATTTTAATTTCCCTAAGCTATAGGACCATAAGTGGAAGTGCCCTAGGCTCTGTTGCTTTGTTTTTTAGATGTTTCCGGAAACACCATACACTTCTCCCGAGTGTCTGTTGGCAATTTACATCCCGCCCATCAGCATAACAAGGCTCCCAGTTCTCCATGGCCTGTCCTGCCTTTCTGGATTTTACACTTTTTTCAGATGGCCCTTTTGACCGGGGGGAAGTGAGACTTCATTGTAGTGCAGATTTCCTTTGCAAGCTTGCTTGGTTGGCCAAAAAGGGCGTATGCGTTTTTTCCTGAATATATTCAGGAAAAAACGCATACGCCCTTTTTGGCCAAGTGCATCATTGTGGACGTTCTGCCTCTTTTCCTATGCTTTCAAAGCAATTCCAGTCTACCTCCTGAAATCGGTTTCCTGCAATTCTGCCCCGCTTTCAAGTCCTCTTGGCAGCCTTACTTCAGTATATTTTTGGACGATAGCTGTCATTTATAACTCTGCAGGTTTGTGAATTACAGTGCCCCTGAGCTCCTTTCTTCAACTCGCTTTCTTTTGAGCTGGCCGCAACACCGCAGGATGGCTTCAGGCCCTAATCTGGTTCCGGCCCGGCACGCTGAGCCTTTGGTTATATCCTCTTCCTGGTGGGAAATGAGAGTTAAATTTGCCCGTCCAGACACCTCCAGCTAGTCTCTCATTGGTGTTCCCTATTCCTGTTCATCTTCCGCAGAAATTGCAAACTGGGCCAAACAGGAGGTTAAAGGCGCTGACTCTCCAAGTGGGGAGAGTGTTAGTAAAGCGTCTGGAATGTTGCACCCGAGTACCAGGGGAGGAAAACTGAGACGTATTTGAACACGTCTCCCGTTCACATGGTTGATCATACTCTGGGTTCCACATGCATGTTTTAGCTGAAGGAAGAATACCTTAAACCTGGAGAGTTGAGACCCGTGGAATGGGTACCATGCAATATGACTTCAAAGGGTCTTCATTTGCTCACCGAACCTCTCCAATCCTATCACTGCTGCGTTTATGCCCCTGTACACACGCTTGATTCTCTTTTGAAGACATAGCAATCCATAGGTTTTAAGATACTTACTAGTCAGGTACATTCTTAGGCGTTTAATATGCGGTGTTGAGTCCATTTCGTTGAGCAAGGAGTAGCTCTTGTCTATTCCATATTTGGCTTAAGGAACTTTATCTGTGCTCATTTCAATCTCTGGTTTTATGCAGCACCCCAACTCACCTTTCCCCTTAAGCAAGCATAAGTTGGTTTTCTAAATTTGAGACCCTGTTCTGTTTTGGAATTCAGTTCCTGTGTAGCCAAGTTTACATTCCGTGTATTAGTGATATCTTATGATGTTTCTTTTTCTGTGTGACTTATTTCAGTGAGAATCATCGTACCTGAATCCACTCATTATGCTGCTACGGGCCTGATGACATAGATTTCATTGCTGAGTGATACTGCATTGTACGTAAGTACCACAAGTTCTTTATCCATTTTTCACTTTCTGTGATATTGAACTTGTACGGTAAACGAGGTTCTTGTAAACAGAGGCGTCCCAAACTTTGGGGTGGCTGTGTCTTTTTGATTTTAATTTCCCTAAGCTATAGGACCATAAGTGGAAGTGCCCTAGGCTCTGTTGCTTTGTTTTTTAGATGTTTCAGGAAACACCATACACTTCTCCCGAGTGTCTGTTGGCAATTTACATCCCGCCCATCAGCATAACAAGGCTCCCAGTTCTCCATGGCCTGTCCTGCCTTTCTGGATTTTACACTTTTTTCAGATGGCCCTTTTGACCGGGGGGAAGTGAGACTTCATTGTAGTGCAGATTTCCTTTGCAAGCTTGCTTGGTTGGCCAAAAAGGGCGTATGCGTTTTTTCCTGAATATATTCAGGAAAAAACGCATACGCCCTTTTTGGCCAAGTGCATCATTGTGGACGTTCTGCCTCTTTTCCTATGCTTTCAATGCAATTCCAGTCTACCTCCTGAAATCGGTTTCCTGCAATTCTGCCCCGCTTTCGAGTCCTCTTGGCAGCCTTACTTCAGTATATTTTTGGACGATAGCTGTCATTTATAACTCTGCAGGTTTGTGAATTACAGTGCCCCTGAGCTCCTTTCTTCAACTCGCTTTCTTTTGAGCTGGCCGCAACACCGCAGGATGGCTTCAGGCCCTAATCTGGTTCCGGCACGGCACGCTGAGCCTTTGGTTATTTCCTCTTCCTGGTGGGAAATGAGAGTTAAATTTGCCCGTCCAGACACCTCCAGCTAGTCTCTCATTGGTGTTCCCTATTCCTGTTCATCTTCCGCAGAAATTGCAAACTGGGCCAAACAGGAGGTTAAAGGCGCTGACTCTCCAAGTGGGGAGAGTGTTAGTAAAGCGTCTGGAATGTTGCACCCGAGTACCAGGGGAGGAAAACTGAGACGTATTTGAACACGTCTCCCGTTCACATGGTTGATCATACTCTGGGTTCCACATGCATGTTTTAGCTGAAGGAAGAATACCTTAAACCTGGAGAGTTGAGACCCGTGGAATGGGTACCATGCAATATGACTTCAAAGGGTCTTCATTTGCTCACCGAACCTCTCCAATCCTATCACTGCTGCGTTTATGCCCCTGTACACACGCTTGATTCTCTTTTGGAGACATAGCAATCCATAGGTTTTAAGATACTTACTAGTCAGGTACATTCTTAGGCGTTTAATATGCGGTGTTGAGTCCATTTCGTTGAGCAAGGAGTAGCTCTTGTCTATTCCATATTTGGCTTAAGGAACTTTATCTGTGCTCATTTCAATCTCTGGTTTTATGCAGCACCCCAACTCACCTTTCCCCTTAAGCAAGCATAAGTTGGTTTTCTAAATTTGAGACCCTGTTCTGTTTTGGAATTCAGTTCCTGTGTAGCCAAGTTTACATTCCGTGTATTAGTGATATCTTATGATGTTTCTTTTTCTGTGTGACTTATTTCAGTGAGAATCATCGTACCTGAATCCACTCATTATGCTGCTACGGGCCTGATGACATAGATTTCATTGCTGAGTGATACTGCATTGTACGTAAGTACCACAAGTTCTTTATCCATTTTTCACTTTCTGTGATATTGAACTTGTACGGTAAACGAGGTTCTTGTAAACAGAGGCGTCCCAAACTTTGGGGTGGCTGTGTCTTTTTGATTTTAATTTCCCTAAGCTATAGGACCATAAGTGGAAGTGCCCTAGGCTCTGTTGCTTTGTTTTTTAGATGTTTCAGGAAACACCATACACTTCTCCCGAGTGTCTGTTGGCAATTTACATCCCGCCCATCAGCATAACAAGGCTCCCAGTTCTCCATGGCCTGTCCTGCCTTTCTGGATTTTACACTTTTTTCAGATGGCCCTTTTGACCGGGGGGAAGTGAGACTTCATTGTAGTGCAGATTTCCTTTGCAAGCTTGCTTGGTTGGCCAAAAAGGGCGTATGCGTTTTTTCCTGAATATATTCAGGAAAAAACGCATACGCCCTTTTTGGCCAAGTGCATCATTGTGGACGTTCTGCCTCTTTTCCTATGCTTTCAATGCAATTCCAGTCTACCTCCTGAAATCGGTTTCCTGCAATTCTGCCCCGCTTTCGAGTCCTCTTGGCAGCCTTACTTCAGTATATTTTTGGACGATAGCTGTCATTTATAACTCTGCAGGTTTGTGAATTACAGTGCCCCTGAGCTCCTTTCTTCAACTCGCTTTCTTTTGAGCTGGCCGCAACACCGCAGGATGGCTTCAGGCCCTAATCTGGTTCCGGCACAGCACGCTGAGCCTTTGGTTATTTCCTCTTCCTGGTGGGAAATGAGAGTTAAATTTGCCCGTCCAGACACCTCCAGCTAGTCTCTCATTGGTGTTCCCTATTCCTGTTCATCTTCCGCAGAAATTGCAAACTGGGCCAAACAGGAGGTTAAAGGCGCTGACTCTCCAAGTGGGGAGAGTGTTAGTAAAGCGTCTGGAATGTTGCACCCGAGTACCAGGGGAGGAAAACTGAGACGTATTTGAACACGTCTCCCGTTCACATGGTTGATCATACTCTGGGTTCCACATGCATGTTTTAGCTGAAGGAAGAATACCTTAAACCTGGAGAGTTGAGACCCGTGGAATGGGTACCATGCAATATGACTTCAAAGGGTCTTCATTTGCTCACCGAACCTCTCCAATCCTATCACTGCTGCGTTTATGCCCCTGTACACACGCTTGATTCTCTTTTGGAGACATAGCAATCCATAGGTTTTAAGATACTTACTAGTCAGGTACATTCTTAGGCGTTTAATATGGGGTGTTGAATCCATTTCGTTGAGCAAGGAGTAGCTCTTGTCTATTCCATATTTGGCTTAAGGAACTTTATCTGTGCTCGTTTCAATCTCTGGTTTTATGCAGCACCCCAACTCACCTTTCCCCTTAAGCAAGCATAAGTTGGTTTTCTAAATTTGAGACCCTGTTGTGTTCTGTAATTCAGTTCCTGTGTAGCCAAGTTTACATTCCGTGTATTACTGATATCTTATGATGTTTCTTTTTCTGTGTGACTTATTTCAGTGAGAATCATCGTACCTGAATCCACTCATTATGCTGCTACGGGCCTGATGACATAGATTTCATTGCTGAGTGATACTGCATTGTACGTAAGTACCACAAGTTCTTTATCCATTTTTCACTTTCTGTGATATTGAACTTGTACGGTAAACGAGGTTCTTGTAAACAGAGGCGTCCCAAACTTTGGGGTGGCTGTGTCTTTTTGATTTTAATTTCCCTAAGCTATAGGACCATAAGTGGAAGTGCCCTAGGCTCTGTTGCTTTGTTTTTTAGATGTTTCAGGAAACACCATACACTTCTCCCGAGTGTCTGTTGGCAATTTACATCCCGCCCATCAGCATAACAAGGCTCCCAGTTCTCCATGGCCTGTCCTGCCTTTCTGGATTTTACACTTTTTTCAGATGGCCCTTTTGACCGGGGGGAAGTGAGACTTCATTGTAGTGCAGATTTCCTTTGCAAGCTTGCTTGGTTGGCCAAAAAGGGCGTATGCGTTTTTTCCTGAATATATTCAGGAAAAAACGCATACGCCCTTTTTGGCCAAGTGCATCATTGTGGACGTTCTGCCTCTTTTCCTATGCTTTCAATGCAATTCCAGTCTACCTCCTGAAATCGGTTTCCTGCAATTCTGCCCCGCTTTCAAGTCCTCTTGGCAGCCTTACTTCAGTATATTTTTGGACGAAAGCTGTCATTTATAACGCTGCAGGTTTGTGAATTACAGTGCCCCTGAGCTCCTTTCTTCAACTCGCTTTCTTTTGAGCTGGCCGCAACACCGCAGGATGGCTTCAGGCCCTAATCTGGTTCCGGCACGGCACGCTGAGCCTTTGGTTATTTCCTCTTCCTGGTGGGAAATGAGAGTTAAATTTGCCCGTCCAGACACCTCCAGCTAGTCTCTCATTGGTGTTCCCTATTCCTGTTCATCTTCCGCAGAAATTGCAAACTGGGCCAAACAGGAGGTTAAAGGCGCTGACTCTCCAAGTGGGGAGAGTGTTAGTAAAGCGTCTGGAATGTTGCACCCGAGTACCAGGGGAGGAAAACTGAGACGTATTTGAACACGTCTCCCGTTCACATGGTTGATCATACTCTGGGTTCCACATGCATGTTTTAGCTGAAGGAAGAATACCTTAAACGTGGAGAGTTGAGACCCGTGGAATGGGTACCATGCAATATGACTTCAAAGGGTCTTCATTTGCTCACCGAACCTCTCCAATCCTATCACTGCTGCGTTTATGCCCCTGTACACACGCTTGATTCTCTTTTGGAGACATAGCAATCCATAGGTTTTAAGATACTTACTAGTCAGGTACATTCTTAGGCGTTTAATATGGGGTGTTGAATCCATTTCGTTGAGCAAGGAGTAGCTCTTGTCTATTCCATATTTGGCTTAAGGAACTTTATCTGTGCTCGTTTCAATCTCTGGTTTTATGCAGCACCCCAACTCACCTTTCCCCTTAAGCAAGCATAAGTTGGTTTTCTAAATTTGAGACCCTGTTGTGTTCTGTAATTCAGTTCCTGTGTAGCCAAGTTTACATTCCGTGTATTACTGATATCTTATGATGTTTCTTTTTCTGTGTGACTTATTTCAGTGAGAATCATCGTACCTGAATCCACTCATTATGCTGCTACGGGCCTGATGACATAGATTTCATTGCTGAGTGATACTGCATTGTACGTAAGTACCACAAGTTCTTTATCCATTTTTCACTTTCTGTGATATTGAACTTGTACGGTAAACGAGGTTCTTGTAAACAGAGGCGTCCCAAACTTTGGGGTGGCTGTGTCTTTTTGATTTTAATTTCCCTAAGCTATAGGACCATAAGTGGAAGTGCCCTAGGCTCTGTTGCTTTGTTTTTTAGATGTTTCCGGAAACACCATACACTTCTCCCGAGTGTCTGTTGGCAATTTACATCCCGCCCATCAGCATAACAAGGCTCCCAGTTCTCCATGGCCTGTCCTGCCTTTCTGGATTTTACACTTTTTTCAGATGGCCCTTTTGACCGGGGGGAAGTGAGACTTCATTGTAGTGCAGATTTCCTTTGCAAGCTTGCTTGGTTGGCCAAAAAGGGCGTATGCGTTTTTTCCTGAATATATTCAGGAAAAAACGCATACGCCCTTTTTGGCCAAGTGCATCATTGTGGACGTTCTGCCTCTTTTCCTATGCTTTCAAAGCAATTCCAGTCTACCTCCTGAAATCGGTTTCCTGCAATTCTGCCCCGCTTTCAAGTCCTCTTGGCAGCCTTACTTCAGTATATTTTTGGACGATAGCTGTCATTTATAACTCTGCAGGTTTGTGAATTACAGTGCCCCTGAGCTCCTTTCTTCAACTCGCTTTCTTTTGAGCTGGCCGCAACACCACAGAATGGCTTCAGGCCCTAATCTGGTTCCGGCACGGCACGCTGAGCCTTTGGTTATTTCCTCTTCCTGGTGGGAAATGAGAGTTAAATTTGCCCGTCCAGACACCTCCTGCTAGTCTCTCATTGGTTCTCACTATTCCAGTTCATCTTCCGCAGAAATTGCAAACTGGGCCAAACAGGAGGTTAAAGGCGCTGACTCTCCAAGTGGGGAGAGTGTTAGTAAAGCGTCTGGAATGTTGCACCCGAGTACCAGGGGAGGAAAACTGAGACGTATTTGAACACGTCTCCCGTTCACATGGTTGATCATACTCTGGGTTCCACATGCATGTTTTAGCTGAAGGAAGAATACCTTAAACCTGGAGAGTTGAGACCCGTGGAATGGGTACCATGCAATATGACTTCAAAGGGTCTTCATTTGCTCACCGAACCTCTCCAATCCTATCACTGCTGCGTTTATGCCCCTGTACACACGCTTGATTCTCTTTTGGAGACATAGCAATCCATAGGTTTTAAGATACTTACTCGTCAGGTACATTCTTAGGCGTTTAATATGGGGTGTTGAGTCCATTTCGTTGAGCAAGGAGTAGCTCTTGTCTAGTCCATATTTGGCTTAAGGAACTTTATCTGTGCTCATTTCAATCTCTGGTTTTATGCAGCACCCCAACTCACCTTTCCCCTTAAGCAAGCATAAGTTGGTTTTCTAAATTTGAGACCCTGTTCTGTTTTGGAATTCAGTTCCTGTGTAGCCAAGTTTACATTCCGTGTATTAGTGATATCTTATGATGTTTCTTTTTCTGTGTGACTTATTTCAGTGAGAATCATCGTACCTGAATCCACTCATTATGCTGCTACGGGCCTGATGACATAGATTTCATTGCTGAGTGATACTGCATTGTACGTAAGTACCACAAGTTCTTTATCCATTTTTCACTTTCTGTGATATTGAACTTGTACGGTAAACGAGGTTCTTGTAAACAGAGGCGTCCCAAACTTTGGGGTGGCTGTGTCTTTTTGATTTTAATTTCCCTAAGCTATAGGACCATAAGTGGAAGTGCCCTAGGCTCTGTTGCTTTGTTTTTTAGATGTTTCAGGAAACACCATACACTTCTCCCGAGTGTCTGTTGGCAATTTACATCCCGCCCATCAGCATAACAAGGCTCCCAGTTCTCCATGGCCTGTCCTGCCTTTCTGGATTTTACACTTTTTTCAGATGGCCCTTTTGACCGGGGGGAAGTGAGACTTCATTGTAGTGCAGATTTCCTTTGCAAGCTTGCTTGGTTGGCCAAAAAGGGCGTATGCGTTTTTTCCTGAATATATTCAGGAAAAAACGCATACGCCCTTTTTGGCCAAGTGCATCATTGTGGACGTTCTGCCTCTTTTCCTATGCTTTCAATGCAATTCCTGTCTACCTCCTGAAATCGGTTTCCTGCAATTCTGCCCCGCTTTCAAGTCCTCTTGGCAGCCTTACTTCAGTATATTTTTGGACGAAAGCTGTCATTTATAACGCTGCAGGTTTGTGAATTACAGTGCCCCTGAGCTCCTTTCTTCAACTCGCTTTCTTTTGAGCTGGCCGCAACACTGCAGGATGGCTTCAGGCCCTAATCTGGTTCCGGCACGGCACGCTGAGCCTTTGGTTATTTCCTCTTCCTGGTGGGAAATGAGAGTTAAATTTGCCCGTCCAGACACCTCCAGCTAGTCTCTCATTGGTGTTCCCTATTCCTGTTCATCTTCCGCAGAAATTGAAAACTGGGCCAAACAGGAGGTTAAAGGCGCTGACTCTCCAAGTGGGGAGAGTGTTAGTAAAGCGTCTGGAATGTTGCACCCGAGTACCAGGGGAGGAAAACTGAGACGTATTTGAACACGTCTCCCGTTCACATGGTTGATCATACTCTGGGTTCCACATGCATGTTTTAGCTGAAGGAAGAATACCTTAAACCTGGAGAGTTGAGACCCGTGGAATGGGTACCATGCAATATGACTTCAAAGGGTCTTCATTTGCTCACCGAACCTCTCCAATCCTATCACTGCTGCGTTTATGCCCCTGTACACACGCTTGATTCTCTTTTGGAGACATAGCAATCCATAGGTTTTAAGATACTTACTAGTCAGGTACATTCTTAGGCGTTTAATATGCGGTGTTGAGTCCATTTCGTTGAGCAAGGAGTAGCTCTTGTCTAGTCCATATTTGGCTTAAGGAACTTTATCTGTGCTCATTTCAATCTCTGGTTTTATGCAGCACCCCAACTCACCTTTCCCCTTAAGCAAGCATAAGTTGGTTTTCTAAATTTGAGACCGTGTTCTGTTTTGGAATTCAGTTCCTGTGTAGCCAAGTTTACATTCCGTGTATTACTGATATCTTATGATGTTTCTTTTTCTGTGTGACTTATTTCAGTGAGAATCATCGTACCTGAATCCACTCATTATGCTGCTACGGGCCTGATGACATAGATTTCATTGCTGAGTGATACTGCATTGTACGTAAGTACCACAAGTTCTTTATCCATTTTTCACTTTCTGTGATATTGAACTTGTACGGTAAACGAGGTTCTTGTAAACAGAGGCGTCCCAAACTTTGGGGTGGCTGTGTCTTTTTGATTTTAATTTCCCTAAGCTATAGGACCATAAGTGGAAGTGCCCTAGGCTCTGTTGCTTTGTTTTTTAGATGTTTCAGGAAACACCATACACTTCTCCCGAGTGTCTGTTGGCAATTTACATCCCGCCCATCAGCATAACAAGGCTCCCAGTTCTCCATGGCCTGTCCTGCCTTTCTGGATTTTACACTTTTTTCAGATGGCCCTTTTGACCGGGGGGAAGTGAGACTTCATTGTAGTGCAGATTTCCTTTGCAAGCTTGCTTGGTTGGCCAAAAAGGGCGTATGCGTTTTTTCCTGAATATATTCAGGAAAAAACGCATACGCCTTTTTTGGCCAAGTGCATCATTGTGGACGTTCTGCCTCTTTTCCTATGCTTTCAATGCAATTCCTGTCTACCTCCTGAAATCGGTTTCCTGCAATTCTGCCCCGCTTTCAAGTCCTCTTGGCAGCCTTACTTCAGTATATTTTTGGACGAAAGCTGTCATTTATAACGCTGCAGTTTTGTGAATTACAGTGCCCCTGAGCTCCTTTCTTCAACTCGCTTTCTTTTGAGCAGGCCGCAACACCGCAGGATGGCTTCAGGCCCTAATCTGGTTCCGGCACGGCACGCTGAGCCTTTGGTTATTTCCTCTTCCTGGTGGGAAATGAGAGTTAAATTTGCCCGTCCAGACACCTCCAGCTAGTCTCTCATTGGTGTTCCCTATTCCTGTTCATCTTCCGCAGAAATTGAAAACTGGGCCAAACAGGAGGTTAAAGGCGCTGACTCTCCAAGTGGGGAGAGTGTTAGTAAAGCGTCTGGAATGTTGCACCCGAGTACCAGGGGAGGAAAACTGAGACGTATTTGAACACGTCTCCCGTTCACATGGTTGATCATACTCTGGGTTCCACATGCATGTTTTAGCTGAAGGAAGAATACCTTAAACCTGGAGAGTTGAGACCCGTGGAATGGGTACCATGCAATATGACTTCAAAGGGTCTTCATTTGCTCACCGAACCTCTCCAATCCTATCACTGCTGCGTTTATACCCCTGTACACACGCTTGATTCTCTTTTGGAGACATAGCAATCCATAGGTTTTAAGATACTTACTAGTCAGGTACATTCTTAGGCGTTTAATATGCGGTGTTGAGTCCATTTCATTGAGCAAGGAGTAGCTCTTGTCTAGTCCATATTTGGCTTAAGGAACTTTATCTGTGCTCATTTCAATCTCTGGTTTTATGCAGCACCCCAACTCACCTTTCCCCTTAAGCAAGCATAAGTTGGTTTTCTAAATTTGAGACCCTGTTCTGTTTTGGAATTCAGTTCCTGTGTAGCCAAGTTTACATTCCGTGTATTAGTGATATCTTATGATGTTTCTTTTTCTGTGTGACTTATTTCAGTGAGAATCATCGTACCTGAATCCACTCATTATGCTGCTACGGGCCTGATGACATAGATTTCATTGCTGAGTGATACTGCATTGTACGTAAGTACCACAAGTTCTTTATCCATTTTTCACTTTCTGTGATATTGAACTTGTACGGTAAACGAGGTTCTTGTAAACAGAGGCGTCCCAAACTTTGGGGTGGCTGTGTCTTTTTGATTTTAATTTCCCTAAGCTATAGGACCATAAGTGGAAGTGCCCTAGGCTCTGTTGCTTTGTTGTTTAGATGTTTCAGGAAACACCATACACTTCTCCCGAGTGTCTGTTGGCAATTTACATCCCGCCCATCAGCATAACAAGGCTCCCAGTTCTCCATGGCCTGTCCTGCCTTTCTGGATTTTACACTTTTTTCAGATGGCCCTTTTGACCGGGGGGAAGTGAGACTTCATTGTAGTGCAGATTTCCTTTGCAAGCTTGCTTGGTTGGCCAAAAAGGGCGTATGCGTTTTTTCCTGAATATATTCAGGAAAAAACGCATACGCCCTTTTTGGCCAAGTGCATCATTGTGGGCGTTCTGCCTCTTTTCCTATGCTTTCAATGCAATTCCAGTCTACCTCCTGAAATCGGTTTCCTGCAATTCTGCCCCGCTTTCAAGTCCTCTTGGCAGCCTTACTTCAGTATATTTTTGGACGATAGCTGTCATTATAACTCTGCAGGTTTGTGAATTACAGTGCCCCTGAGCTCCTTTCTTCAACTCGCTTTCTTTTGAGCTGGCCAAAACACCGCAGGATGGCTTCAGGCCCTAATCTGGTTCCGGCCCGGCACGCTGAGCCTTTGGTTATTTCCTCTTCCTGGTGGGAAATGAGAGTTAAATTTGCCCGTCCAGACACCTCCAGCTAGTCTCTCATTGGTGTTCCCTATTCCTGTTCATCTTCCGCAGAAATTGCAAACTGGGCCAAACAGGAGGTTAAAGGCGCTGACTCTCCAAGTGGGGAGAGTGTTCGTAAAGCATCTGGAATGTTGCACCCGAGTACCAGGGGAGGAAAACTGAGACATAGTTGAACACGTCTCCCATTCACATGGTTGATCATACTCTGGGTTCCACATGCATGTTTTAGCTGAAGGAAGAATACCTTAAACCTGGAGAGTTGAGACCCGTGGAATGGGTACCATGCAATATGACTTCAAAGGGTCTTCATTTGCTCACCGAACCTCTCCAATCCTATCACTGCTGCGTTTATGCCCCTGTACACACGCTTGATTCTCTTTTGGAGACATAGCAATCCATAGGTTTTAAGATACTTACTAGTCAGGTACATTCTTAGGCGTTTAATAGGGGTGTTGAGTCCATTTCGTTGAGCAAGGAGTAGCTCTTGTCTATTCCATATTTGGCTTAAGGAACTTTATCTGTGCTCGTTTCAATCTCTGGTTTTATGCAACACCCCATCTCACCTTTCCCCTTAAGCAAGCATAAGTTGGTTTTCTAAATTTGAGAACCTGTTCTGTTCTGTAATTCAGTTCCTGTGTAGCCAAGTTTACATTCCGTGTATTAGTGATATCTTATGATGTTTCTTTTTCTGTGTGACTTATTTCAGTGAGAATCATCGTACCTGAATCCACTCATTATGCTGCTACGGGCCTGATGACATAGATTTCATTGCTGAGTGATACTGCATTGTACGTAAGTACCACAAGTTCTTTATCCATTTTTCACTTTCTGTGATATTGAACTTGTACGGTAAACGAGGTTCTTGTAAACAGAGGCGTCCCAAACTTTGGGGTGGCTGTGTCTTTTTGATTTTAATTTCCCTAAGCTATAGGACCATAAGTGGAAGTGCCCTAGGCTTTGTTGCTTTGTTTTTTAGATGTTTCAGGAAACACCATACACTTCTCCCGAGTGTCTGTTGGCAGTTTACATCCCGCCCATCAGCATAACAAGGCTCCCAGTTCTCCATGGCCTGTCCTGCCTTTCTGGATTTTACACTTTTTTCAGATGGCCCTTTTGACCGGGGGGAAGTGAGACTTCATTGTAGTGCAGATTTCCTTTGCAAGCTTGCTTGGTTGGCCAAAAAGGGCGTATGCGTTTTTTCCTGAATATATTCAGGAAAAAACGCATACGCCCTTTTTGGCCAAGTGCATCATTGTGGACGTTCTGCCTCTTTTCCTATGCTTTCAAAGCAATTCCTGTCTACCTCCTGAAATTGGTTTCCTGCAATTCTGCCCCGCTTTCAAGTCCTCTTGGCAGCCTTACTTCAGTATATTTTTGGACGATAGCTGTCATTTATAACTCTGCAGGTTTGTGAATTACAGTGCCCCTGAGCTCCTTTCTTCAACTCGCTTTCTTTTGAGCTGGCCGCAACACCACAGAATGGCTTCAGGCCCTAATCTGGTTCCGGCACGGCACGCTGAGCCTTTGGTTATTTCCTCTTCCTGGTGGGAAATGAGAGTTAAATTTGCCCGTCCAGACACCTCCTGCTAGTCTCTCATTGGTTCTCACTATTCCAGTTCATCTTCCGCAGAAATTGCAAACTGGGCCAAACAGGAGGTTAAAGGTGCTGACTCTCCAAGTGGGGAGAGTGTTAGTAAAGCGTCTGGAATGTTGCACCCGAGTACCAGGGGAGGAAAACTGAGACATATTTGAACACGTCTCCCGTTCACATGGTTGATCATACTCTGGGTTCCACATGCATGTTTTAGCTGAAGGAAGAATACCTTAAACCTGGAGAGTTGAGACCCGTGGAATGGGTACCATGCAATATGACTTCAAAGGGTCTTCATTTGCTCACCGAACCTCTCCAATCCTATCACTGCTGCGTTTATGCCCCTGTACACACGCTTGATTCTCTTTTGGAGACATAGCAATCCATAGGTTTTAAGATACTTACTAGTCAGGTACATTCTTAGGCGTTTAATATGGGGTGTTGAGTCCATTTCGTTGAGCAAGGAGTAGCTCTTGTCTAGTCCATATTTGGCTTAAGGAACTTTATCTGTGCTCATTTCAATCTCTGGTTTTATGCAGCACCCCAACTCACCTTTCCCCTTAAGCAAGCATAAGTTGGTTTTCTAAATTTGAGACCCTATTCTGTTTTGGAATTCAGTTCCTGTGTAGCCAAGTTTACATTCCGTGTATTAGTGATATCTTATGATGTTTCTTTTTCTGTGTGACTTATTTCAGTGAGAATCATCGTACCTGAATCCACTCATTATGCTGCTACGGGCCTGATGACATAGATTTCATTGCTGAGTGATACTGCATTGTACGTAAGTACCACAAGTTCTTTATCCATTTTTCACTTTCTGTGATATTGAACTTGTACGGTAAACGAGGTTCTTGTAAACAGAGGCGTCCCAAACTTTGGGGTGGCTGTGTCTTTTTGATTTTAATTTCCCTAAGCTATAGGACCATAAGTGGAAGTGCCCTAGGCTCTGTTGCTTTGTTGTTTAGATGTTTCAGGAAACACCATACACTTCTCCCGAGTGTCTGTTGGCAATTTACATCCCGCCCATCAGCATAACAAGGCTCCCAGTTCTCCATGGCCTGTCCTGACTTTCTGGATTTTACACTTTTTTCAGATGGCCCTTTTGACCGGGGGGAAGTGAGACTTCATTGTAGTGCAGATTTCCTTTGCAAGCTTGCTTGGTTGGCCAAAAAGGGCGTATCCGTTTTTTCCTGAATATATTCAGGAAAAAACACATACGCCCTTTTTGGCCAAGTGCATCATTGTGGGCGTTCTGCCTCTTTTCCTATGCTTTCAATGCAATTCCAGTCTACCTCCTGAAATCGGTTTCCTGCAATTCTGCCCCGCTTTCAAGTCCTCTTGGCAGCGTTACTTCAGTATATTTTTGGACGATAGCTGTCATTTATAACTCTGCAGGTTTGTGAATTACAGTGCCCCTGAGCTCCTTTCTTCAACTCGCTTTCTTTTGAGCTGGCCGCAACACCACAGAATGGCTTCAGGCCCTAATCTGGTTCCGGCACGGCACGCTGAGCCTTTGGTTATTTCCTCTTCCTGGTGGGAAATGAGAGTTAAATTTGCCCGTCCAGACACCTCCTGCTAGTCTCTCATTGGTTCTCACTATTCCAGTTCATCTTCCGCAGAAATTGCAAACTGGGCCAAACAGGAGGTTAAAGGCGCTGACTCTCCAAGTGGGGAGAGTGTTAGTAAAGCGTCTGGAATGTTGCACTCGAGTACCAGGGGAGGAAAACTGAGACATATTTGAACACGTCTCCCGTTCACATGGTTGATCATACTCTGGGTTCCACATGCATGTTTTAGCTGAAGGAAGAATACCTTAAACCTGGAGAGTTGAGACCCGTGGAATGGGTACCATGCAATATGACTTCAAAGGGTCTTCATTTGCTCACCGAACCTCTCCAATCCTATCACTGCTGCGTTTATGCCCCTGTACACACGCTTGATTCTCTTTTGGAGACATAGCAATCCATAGGTTTTAAGATACTTACTAGTCAGGTACATTCTTAGGCGTTTAATATGGGGTGTTGAGTCCATTTCGTTGAGCAAGGAGTAGCTCTTGTCTAGTCCATATTTGGCTTAAGGAACTTTATCTGTGCTCATTTCAATCTCTGGTTTTATGCAGCACCCCAACTCACCTTTCCCCTTAAGCAAGCATAAGTTGGTTTTCTAAATTTGAGACCCTATTCTGTTTTGGAATTCAGTTCCTGTGTAGCCAAGTTTACATTCCGTGTATTAGTGATATCTTATGATGTTTCTTTTTCTGTGTGACTTATTTCAGTGAGAATCATCGTACCTGAATCCACTCATTATGCTGCTACGGGCCTGATGACATAGATTTCATTGCTGAGTGATACTGCATTGTACGTAAGTACCACAAGTTCTTTATCCATTTTTCACTTTCTGTGATATTGAACTTGTACGGTAAACGAGGTTCTTGTAAACAGAGGCGTCCCAAACTTTGGGGTGGCTGTGTCTTTTTGATTTTAATTTCCCTAAGCTATAGGACCATAAGTGGAAGTGCCCTAGGCTCTGTTGCTTTGTTGTTTAGATGTTTCAGGAAACACCATACACTTCTCCCGAGTGTCTGTTGGCAATTTACATCCCGCCCATCAGCATAACAAGGCTCCCAGTTCTCCATGGCCTGTCCTGCCTTTCTGGATTTTACACTTTTTTCAGATGGCCCTTTTGACCGGGGGGAAGTGAGACTTCATTGTAGTGCAGATTTCCTTTGCAAGCTTGCTTGGTTGGCCAAAAAGGGCGTATGCGTTTTTTCCTGAATATATTCAGGAAAAAACACATACGCCCTTTTTGGCCAAGTGCATCATTGTGGGCGTTCTGCCTCTTTTCCTATGCTTTCAATGCAATTCCAGTCTACCTCCTGAAATCGGTTTCCTGCAATTCTGCCCCGCTTTCAAGTCCTCTTGGCAGCGTTACTTCAGTATATTTTTGGACGATAGCTGTCATTTATAACTCTGCAGGTTTGTGAATTACAGTGCCCCTGAGCTCCTTTCTTCAACTCGCTTTCTTTTGAGCTGGCCGCAACACCACAGAATGGCTTCAGGCCCTAATCTGGTTCCGGCACGGCACGCTGAGCCTTTGGTTATTTCCTCTTCCTGGTGGGAAATGAGAGTTAAATTTGCCCGTCCAGACACCTCCTGCTAGTCTCTCATTGGTTCTCACTATTCCAGTTCATCTTCCGCAGAAATTGCAAACTGGGCCAAACAGGAGGTTAAAGGCGCTGACTCTCCAAGTGGGGAGAGTGTTAGTAAAGCGTCTGGAATGTTGCACCCGAGTACCAGGGGAGGAAAACTGAGACATATTTGAACACGTCTCCCGTTCACATGGTTGATCATACTCTGGGTTCCACATGCATGTTTTAGCTGAAGGAAGAATACCTTAAACCTGGAGAGTTGAGACCCGTGGAATGGGTACCATGCAATATGACTTCAAAGGGTCTTCATTTGCTCACCGAACCTCTCCAATCCTATCACTGCTGCGTTTATGCCCCTGTACACACGCTTGATTCTCTTTTGGAGACATAGCAATCCATAGGTTTTAAGATACTTACTAGTCAGGTACATTCTTAGGCGTTTAATATGGGGTGTTGAGTCCATTTCGTTGAGCAAGGAGTAGCTCTTGTCTAGTCCATATTTGGCTTAAGGAACTTTATCTGTGCTCATTTCAATCTCTGGTTTTATGCAGCACCCCAACTCAACTTTCCCCTTAAGCAAGCATAAGTTGGTTTTCTAAATTTGAGACCCTGTTCTGTTTTGGAATTCAGTTCCTGTGTAGCCAAGTTTACATTCCGTGTATTACTGATATCTTATGATGTTTCTTTTTCTGTGTGACTTATTTCAGTGAGAATCATCGTACCTGAATCCATTCATTATGCTGCTACGGGCCTGATGACATAGATTTCATTGCTGAGTGATACTGCATTGTACGTAAGTACCACAAGTTCTTTATCCATTTTTCACTTTCTGTGATATTGAACTTGTACGGTAAACGAGGTTCTTGTAAACAGAAGCGTCTCAAACTTTGGGGTGGCTGTGTCTTTTTGATTTTAATTTCCCTAAGCTATAGGACCATAAGTGGAAGTGCCCTAGGCTCTGTTGCTTTGTTTTTTAGATGTTTCAGGAAACACCATACACTTCTCCCGAGTGTCTGTTGGCAATTTACATCCCGCCCATCAGCATAACAAGGCTCCCAGTTCTCCATGGCCTGTCCTGCCTTTCTGGATTTTACACTTTTTTCAGATGGCCCTTTTGACCGGGGGGAAGTGAGACTTCATTGTAGTGCAGATTTCCTTTGCAAGCTTGCTTGGTTGGCCAAAAAGGGCGTATGCGTTTTTTCCTGAATATATTCAGGAAAAAACGCATACGCCCTTTTTGGCCAAGTGCATCATTGTGGACGTTCTGCCTCTTTTCCTATGCTTTCAAAGCAATTCCAGTCTACCTCCTGAAATCGGTTTCCTGCAATTCTGCCCCGCTTTCAAGTCCTCTTGGCAGCCTTACTTCAGTATATTTTTGGACGATAGCTGTCATTTATAACTCTGCAGGTTTGTGAATTACAGTGCCCCTGAGCTCCTTTCTTCAACTCGCTTTCTTTTGAGCTGGCCGCAACACCACAGAATGGCTTCAGGCCCTAATCTGGTTCCGGCACGGCACGCTGAGCCTTTGGTTATTTCCTCTTCCTGGTGGGAAATGAGAGTTAAATTTGCCCGTCCAGACACCTCCTGCTAGTCTCTCATTGGTTCTCACTATTCCAGTTCATCTTCCGCAGAAATTGCAAACTGGGCCAAACAGGAGGTTAAAGGTGCTGACTCTCCAAGTGGGGAGAGTGTTAGTAAAGCGTCTGGAATGTTGCACCCGAGTACCAGGGGAGGAAAACTGAGACATATTTGAACACGTCTCCCGTTCACATGGTTGATCATACTCTGGGTTCCACATGCATGTTTTAGCTGAAGGAAGAATACCTTAAACCTGGAGAGTTGAGACCCGTGGAATGGGTACCATGCAATATGACTTCAAAGGGTCTTCATTTGCTCACCGAACCTCTCCAATCCTATCACTGCTGCGTTTATGCCCCTGTACACACGCTTGATTCTCTTTTGGAGACATAGCAATCCATAGGTTTTAAGATACTTACTAGTCAGGTACATTCTTAGGCGTTTAATATGGGGTGTTGAGTCCATTTCGTTGAGCAAGGAGTAGCTCTTGTCTAGTCCATATTTGGCTTAAGGAACTTTATCTGTGCTCATTTCAATCTCTGGTTTTATGCAGCACCCCAACTCACCTTTCCCCTTAAGCAAGCATAAGTTGGTTTTCTAAATTTGAGACCCTATTCTGTTTTGGAATTCAGTTCCTGTGTAGCCAAGTTTACATTCCGTGTATTAGTGATATCTTATGATGTTTCTTTTTCTGTGTGACTTATTTCAGTGAGAATCATCGTACCTGAATCCGCTCATTATGCTGCTACGGGCCTGATGACATAGATTTCATTGCTGAGTGATACTGCATTGTATGTAAGTACCACAAGTTCTTTATCCATTTTTCACTTTCTGTGATATTGAACTTGTACGGTAAACGAGGTTCTTGTAAACAGAGGCGTCCCAAACTTTGGGGTGGCTGTGTCTTTTTGATTTTAATTTCCCTAAGCTATAGGACCATAAGTGGAAGTGCCCTAGGCTCTGTTGCTTTGTTGTTTAGATGTTTCAGGAAACACCATACACTTCTCCCGAGTGTCTGTTGGCAATTTACATCCCGCCCATCAGCATAACAAGGCTCCCAGTTCTCCATGGCCTGTCCTGCCTTTCTGGATTTTACACTTTTTTCAGATGGCCCTTTTGACCGGGGGGAAGTGAGACTTCATTGTAGTGCAGATTTCCTTTGCAAGCTTGCTTGGTTGGCCAAAAAGGGCGTATGCGTTTTTTCCTGAATATATTCAGGAAAAAACACATACGCCCTTTTTGGCCAAGTGCATCATTGTGGGCGTTCTGCCTCTTTTCCTATGCTTTCAATGCAATTCCAGTCTACCTCCTGAAATCGGTTTCCTGCAATTCTGCCCCGCTTTCAAGTCCTCTTGGCAGCCTTACTTCAGTATATTTTTGGACGATAGCTGTCATTTATAACTCTGCAGGTTTGTGAATTACAGTGCCCCTGAGCTCCTTTCTTCAACTCGCTTTCTTTTGAGCTGGCCGCAACACCACAGAATGGCTTCAGGCCCTAATCTGGTTCCGGCACGGCACGCTGAGCCTTTGGTTATTTCCTCTTCCTGGTGGGAAATGAGAGTTAAATTTGCCCGTCCAGACACCTCCTGCTAGTCTCTCATTGGTTCTCACTATTCCAGTTCATCTTCTGCAGAAATTGCAAACTGGGCCAAACAGGAGGTTAAAGGCGCTGACTCTCTAAGTGGGGAGAGTGTTAGTAAAGCGTCTGGAATGTTGCACCCGAGTACCAGGGGAGGAAAACTGAGACATATTTGAACACGTCTCCCGTTCACATGGTTGATCATACTCTGGGTTCCACATGCATGTTTTAGCTGAAGGAAGAATACCTTAAACCTGGAGAGTTGAGACCCGTGGAATGGGTACCATGCAATATGACTTCAAAGGGTCTTCATTTGCTCACCGAACCTCTCCAATCCTATCACTGGTGCGTTTATGCCCCTGTACACACGCTTGATTCTCTTTTGGAGACATAGCAATCCATAGGTTTTAAGATACTTACTAGTCAGGTACATTCTTAGGCGTTTAATATGGGGTGTTGAGTCCATTTCGTTGAGCAAGGAGTAGCTCTTGTCTAGTCCATATTTGGCTTAAGGAACTTTATCTGTGCTCATTTCAATCTCTGGTTTTATGCAGCACCCCAACTCACCTTTCCCCTTAACCAAGCATAAGTTGGTTTTCTAAATTTGAGACCCTGTTCTGTTTTGGAATTCAGTTCCTGTGTAGCCAAGTTTACATTCCGTGTATTACTGATATCTTATGATGTTTCTTTTTCTGTGTGACTTATTTCAGTGAGAATCATCGTACCTGAATCCATTCATTATGCTGCTACGGGCCTGATGACATAGATTTCATTGCTGAGTGATACTGCATTGTACGTAAGTACCACAAGTTCTTTATCCATTTTTCACTTTCTGTGATATTGAACTTGTACGGTAAACGAGGTTCTTGTAAACAGAGGCGTCCCAAACTTTGGGGTGGCTGTGTCTTTTTGATTTTAATTTCCCTAAGCTATAGGACCATAAGTGGAAGTGCCCTAGGCTCTGTTGCTTTGTTTTTTAGATGTTTCAGGAAACACCATACACTTCTCCCGAGTGTCTGTTGGCAATTTACATCCCGCCCATCAGCATAACAAGGCTCCCAGTTCTCCATGGCCTGTCCTGCCTTTCTGGATTTTACACTTTTTTCAGATGGCCCTTTTGACCGGGGGGAAGTGAGACTTCATTGTAGTGCAGATTTCCTTTGCAAGCTTGCTTGGTTGGCCAAAAAGGGCGTATGCGTTTTTTCCTGAATATATTCAGGAAAAAACGCATACGCCCTTTTTGGCCAAGTGCATCATTGTGGACGTTCTGCCTCTTTTCCTATGCTTTCAAAGCAATTCCAGTCTACCTCCTGAAATCGGTTTCCTGCAATTCTGCCCCGCTTTCAAGTCCTCTTGGCAGCCTTACTTCAGTATATTTTTGGACGATAGCTGTCATTTATAACTCTGCAGGTTTGTGAATTACAGTGCCCCTGAGCTCCTTTCTTCAACTCGCTTTCTTTTGAGCTGGCCGCAACACCGCAGGATGGCTTCAGGCCCTAATCTGGTTCCGGCCCGGCACACTGAGCCTTTGGTTATTTCCTCTTCCTGGTGGGAAATGAGAGTTAAATTTGCCCGTCCAGACACCTCCAGCTAGTCTCTCATTGGTGTTCCCTATTCCTGTTCATCTTCCGCAGAAATTGCAAACTGGGCCAAACAGGAGGTTAAAGGCGCTGACTCTCCAAGTGGGGAGAGTGTTAGTAAAGCGTCTGGAATGTTGCACCCGAGTACCAGGGGAGGAAAACTGAGACGTATTTGAACACGTCTCCCGTTCACATGGTTGATCATACTCTGGATTCCACATGCATGTTATAGCTGAAGGAAGAATACCTTAAACCTGGAGAGTTGAGACCCGTGGAATGGGTACCATGCAATATGACTTCAAAGGGTCTTCGTTTGCTCACCGAACCTCTCCAATCCTATCACTGCTGCGTTTATGCCCCTGTACACACGCATGATTCTCTTTTGGAGACATAGCAATCCATAGGTTTTAAGATACTTACTAGTCAGTTACATTCTTAGGCGTTTAATATGCGGTGTTGAGTCCATTTCGTTGAGCAAGGAGTAGCTCTTGTCTAGTCCATATTTGGCTTAAGGAACTTTATCTGTGCTCATTTCAATCTCTGGTTTTATGCAGCACCCCAACTCACCTTTCCCCTTAAGCAAGCATAAGATGGTTTTCTAAATTTGAGACCCTGTTCTGTTCTGTAATTCAGTTCCTGTGTAGCCAAGTTTACATTCCGTGTATTAGTGATATCTTATGATGTTTCTTTTTCTGTGTGACTTATTTCAGTGAGAATCATCGTACCTGAATCCACTCATTATGCTGCTACGGGCCTGATGACATAGATTTCATTGCTGAGTGATACTGCATTGTACGTAAGTACCACAAGTTCTTTATCCATTTTTCACTTTCTGTGATATTGAACTTGTACGGTAAACGAGGTTCTTGTAAACAGAGGCGTCCCAAACTTTGGGGTGGCTGTGTCTTTTTGATTTTAATTTCCCTAAGCTCTAGGACGATAAGTGGAAGTGCCCTAGGCTCTGTTGCTTTGTTGTTTAGATGTTTCAGGAAACACCATACACTTCTCCCGAGTGTCTGTTGGCAATTTACATCCCGCTCATCAGCATGACAAGGCTCCCAGTTCTCCATGGCCTGTCCTGCCTTTCTGGATTTTACACTTTTTTCAGATGGCCCTTTTGACCGGGGGGAAGTGAGACTTCATTGTAGTGCAGATTTCCTTTGCAAGCTTGCTTGGTTGGCCAAAAGGGGCCTATGCGTTTTTTCCTGAATATATTCAGGAAAAAACGCATACGCCCTTTTTGGCCAAGTGCATCATTGTGGGCGTTCTGCCTCTTTTCCTATGCTTTCAATGCAATTCCAGTCTACCTCCTGAAATCGGTTTCCTGCAATTCTGCCCCGCTTTCAAGTCCTCTTGGCAGCCTTACTTCAGTATATTTTTGGACGATAGCTGTCATTTATAACTCTGCAGGTTTGTGAATTACAGTGCCCCTGAGCTCCTTTCTTCAACTCGCTTTCTTTTGAGCTGGCCGCAACACCGCAGGATGGCTTCAGGCCCTAATCTGGTTCCGGCCCGGCACGCTGAGCCTTTGGTTATTTCCTCTTCCTGGTGGGAAATGAGAGTTAAATTTGCCCGTCCAGACACCTCCAGCTAGTCTCTCATTGGTGTTCCCTATTCCTGTTCATCTTCCGCAGAAATTGCAAACTGGGCCAAACAGGAGGTTAAAGGCGCTGACTCTCCAAGTGGGGAGAGTGTTAGTAAAGCGTCTGGAATGTTGCACCCGAGTACCAGGGGAGGAAAACTGAGACATATTTGAACACGTCTCCCGTTCACATGGTTGATCATACTCTGGGTTCCACATGCATGTTTTAGCTGAAGGAAGAATACCTTAAACCTGGAGAGTTGAGACCCGTGGAATGGGTACCATGCAATATGACTTCAAAGGGTCTTCATTTGCTCACCGAACCTCTCCAATCCTATCACTGCTGCGTTTATGCCCCTGTACACACGCTTGATTCTCTTTTGGAGACATAGCAATCCATAGGTTTTAAGATACTTACTAGTCAGGTACATTCTTAGGCGTTTAATATGCGGTGTTGAGTCCATTTCGTTGAGCAAGGAGTAGCTCTTGTCTATTCCATATTTGGCTTAAGGAACTTTATCTGTGCTCGTTTCAATCTCTGGTTTTATGCAGCACCCCAACTCAGCTTTCCCCTTAAGCAAGCATAAGTTGGTTTTCTAAATTTGAGACCCTGTTCTGTTCTGTAATTCAGTTCCTGTGTAGCCAAGTTTACATTCCGTGTATTACTGATATCTTATGATGTTTCTTTTTCTGTGTGACTTATTTCAGTGAGAATCATCGTACCTGAATCCACTCATTATGCTGCTACGGGCCTGATGACATAGATTTCATTGCTGAGTGATACTGCATTGTACGTAAGTACCACAAGTTCTTTATCCATTTTTCACTTTCTGTGATATTGAACTTGTACGGTAAACGAGGTTCTTGTAAACAGAGGCGTCTCAAACTTTGGGGTGGCTGTGTCTTTTTGATTTTAATTTCCCTAAGCTCTAGGACCATAAGTGGAAGTGCCCTAGGCTCTGTTGCTTTGTTGTTTAGATGTTTCAGGAAACACCATACACTTCTCCCGAGTGTCTGTTGGCAATTTACATCCCGCCCATCAGCATAACAAGGCTCCCAGTTCTCCATGGCCTGTCCTGCCTTTCTGGATTTTACACTTTTTTCAGATGGCCCTTTTGACCGGGGGGAAGTGAGACTTCATTGTAGTGCAGATTTCCTTTGCAAGCTTGCTTGGTTGGCCAAAAAGGGCCTATGCGTTTTTTCCTGAATATATTCAGGAAAAAACGCATACGCCCTTTTTGGCCAAGTGCATCATTGTGGGCGTTCTGCCTCTTTTCCTATGCTTTCAATGCAATTCCAGTCTACCTCCTGAAATCGGTTTCCTGCAATTCTGCCCCTCTTTCAAGTCCTCTTGGCAGCCTTACTTCAGTATATTTTTGGACGATAGCTGTCATTTATAACTCTGCAGGTTTGTGAATTACAGTGCCCCTGAGCTCCTTTCTTCAACTCGCTTTCTTTTGAGCTGGCCGCAACACCGCAGGATGGCTTCAGGCCCTAATCTGGTTCCGGCCCGGCACGCTGAGCCTTTGGTTATTTCCTCTTCCTGGTGGGAAATGAGAGTTAAATTTGCCCGTCCAGACACCTCCAGCTAGTCTCTCATTGGTGTTCCCTATTCCTGTTCATCTTCCGCAGAAATTGCAAACTGGGCCAAACAGGAGGTTAAAGGCGCTGACTCTCCAAGTGGGGAGAGTGTTAGTAAAGCGTCTGGAATGTTGCACCCGAGTACCAGGGGAGGAAAACTGAGACATATTTGAACACGTCTCCCGTTCACATGGTTGATCATACTCTGGGTTCCACATGCATGTTTTAGCTGAAGGAAGAATACCTTAAACCTGGAGAGTTGAGACCCGTGGAATGGGTACCATGCAATATGACTTCAAAGGGTCTTCATTTGCTCACCGAACCTCTCCAATCCTATCACTGCTGCGTTTATGCCCCTGTACACACGCTTGATTCTCTTTTGGAGACATAGCAATCCATAGGTTTTAAGATACTTACTAGTCAGGTACATTCTTAGGCGTTTAATATGGGGTGTTGAGTCCATTTCGTTGAGCAAGGAGTAGCTCTTGTCTATTCCATATTTGGCTTAAGGAACTTTATCTGTGCTCATTTCAATCTCTGGTTTTATGCAGCACCCCAACTCACCTTTCCCCTTAAGCAAGCATAAGTTGGTTTTCTAAATTTGAGACCCTGTTCTGTTTTGGAATTCAGTTCCTGTATAGCCAAGTTTACATTCCGTGTATTAGTGATATCTTATGATGTTTCTTTTTCTGTGTGACTTATTTCAGTGAGAATCATCGTACCTGAATCCACTCATTATGCTGCTACGGGCCTGATGACATAGATTTCATTGCTGAGTGATACTGCATTGTACGTAAGTACCACAAGTTCTTTATCCATTTTTCACTTTCTGTGATATTGAACTTGTACGGTAAACGAGGTTCTTGTAAACAGAGGCGTCCCAAACTTTGGGGTGGCTGTGTCTTTTTGATTTTAATTTCCCTAAGCTCTAGGACCATAAGTAGAAGTGCCCTAGGCTCTGTTGCTTTGTTGTTTAGATGTTTCAGGAAACACCATACACTTCTCCCGAGTGTCTGTTGGCAATTTACATCCCGCCCATCAGCATTAGAAGGCTCCCAGTTCTCCATGGCCTGTCCTGCCTTTCTGGATTTTACACTTTTTTCAGATGGCCCTTTTGACCGGGGGGAAGTGAGACTTCATTGTAGTGCAGATTTCCTTTGCAAGCTTGCTTGGTTGGCCAAAAAGGGCGTATGCGTTTTTTCCTGAATATATTCAGGAAAAAACGCATACGCCCTTTTTGGCCAAGTGCATCATTGTGGGCGTTCTGCCTCTTTTCCTATGCTTTCAATGCAATTCCAGTCTACCTCCTGAAATCGGTTTCCTGCAATTCTGCCCCGCTTTCAAGTCCTCTTGGCAGCCTTACTTCAGTATATTTTTGGACGATAGCTGTCATTTATAACTCTGCAGGTTTGTGAATTACAGTGCCCCTGAGCTCCTTTCTTCAACTCGCTTTCTTTTGAGCTGGCCGCAACACCGCAGGATGGCTTCAGGCCCTAATCTGGTTCCGGCCCGGCACGCTGAGCCTTTGGTTATTTCCTCTTCCTGGTGGGAAATGAGAGTTAAATTTGCCCGTCCAGACACCTCCTGCTAGTCTCTCATTGGTTCTCACTATTCCAGTTCATCTTCCGCAGAAATTGCAAACTGGGCCAAACAGGAGGTTAAAGGTGCTGACTCTCCAAGTGGGGAGAGTGTTAGTAAAGCGTCTGGAATGTTGCACCCGAGTACCAGGGGAGGAAAACTGAGACATATTTGAACACGTCTCCCGTTCACATGGTTGATCATACTCTGGGTTCCACATGCATGTTTTAGCTGAAGGAAGAATACCTTAAACCTGGAGAGTTGAGACCCGTGGAATGGGTACCATGCAATATGACTTCAAAGGGTCTTCATTTGCTCACCGAACCTCTCCAATCCTATCACTGCTGCGTTTATGCCCCTGTACACACGCTTGATTCTCTTTTGGAGACATAGCAATCCATAGGTTTTAAGATACTTACTAGTCAGGTACATTCTTAGGCGTTTAATATGGGGTGTTGAGTCCATTTCGTTGAGCAAGGAGTAGCTCTTGTCTAGTCCATATTTGGCTTAAGGAACTTTATCTGTGCTCATTTCAATCTCTGGTTTTATGCAGCACCCCAACTCACCTTTCCCCTTAAGCAAGCATAAGTTGGTTTTCTAAATTTGAGACCCTATTCTGTTTTGGAATTCAGTTCCTGTGTAGCCAAGTTTACATTCCGTGTATTAGTGATATCTTATGATGTTTCTTTTTCTGTGTGACTTATTTCAGTGAGAATCATCGTACCTGAATCCACTCATTATGCTGCTACGGGCCTGATGACATAGATTTCATTGCTGAGTGATACTGCATTGTACGTAAGTACCACAAGTTCTTTATCCATTTTTCACTTTCTGTGATATTGAACTTGTACGGTAAACGAGGTTCTTGTAAACAGAGGCGTCCCAAACTTTGGGGTGGCTGTGTCTTTTTGATTTTAATTTCCCTAAGCTATAGGACCATAAGTGGAAGTGCCCTAGGCTCTGTTGCTTTGTTGTTTAGATGTTTCAGGAAACACCATACACTTCTCCCGAGTGTCTGTTGGCAATTTACATCCCGCCCATCAGCATAACAAGGCTCCCAGTTCTCCATGGCCTGTCCTGCCTTTCTGGATTTTACACTTTTTTCAGATGGCCCTTTTGACCGGGGGGAAGTGAGACTTCATTGTAGTGCAGATTTCCTTTGCAAGCTTGCTTGGTTGGCCAAAAAGGGCGTATGCGTTTTTTCCTGAATATATTCAGGAAAAAACACATACGCCCTTTTTGGCCAAGTGCATCATTGTGGGCGTTCTGCCTCTTTTCCTATGCTTTCAATGCAATTCCAGTCTACCTCCTGAAATCGGTTTCCTGCAATTCTGCCCCGCTTTCAAGTCCTCTTGGCAGCCTTACTTCAGTATATTTTTGGACGATAGCTGTCATTTATAACGCTGCAGGTTTGTGAATTACAGTGCCCCTGAGCTCCTTTCTTCAACTCGCTTTCTTTTGAGCTGGCCGCAACACCGCAGGATGGCTTCAGGCCCTAATCTGGTTCCGGCACGGCACGCTGAGCCTTTGGTTATTTCCTCTTCCTGGTGGGAAATGAGAGTTAAATTTGCCCGTCCAGACACCTCCAGCTAGTCTCTCATTGGTGTTCCCTATTCCTGTTCATCTTCCGCAGAAATTGCAAACTGGGCCAAACAGGAGGTTAAAGGCGCTGACTCTCCAAGTGGGGAGAGTGTTAGTAAAGCGTCTGGAATGTTGCACCCGAGTACCAGGGGAGGAAAACTGAGACATATTTGAACACGTCTCCCATTCACATGGTTGATCATACTCTGGGTTCCACATGCATGTTTTAGCTGAAGGAAGAATACCTTAAACGTGGAGAGTTGAGACCCGTGGAATGGGTACCATGCAATATGACTTCAAAGTGTCTTCATTTGCTCACTGAACCTCTCCAATCCTGTCACAGCTGTGTTTATGCCCCTGTACACACGCTTGATTCTCTTTTAGACATTGCCATCCATACGTTTTAAGATTCTTACTAGTCAGGTATATTCTTTGGCGTTTAATATGGGGTGTTGAGTCCATTTCGTTGAGCAAGGAGTAGCTCTTGTCTAGTCCATATTTGGCTTAAGGAACTTTATCTGTGCTAATTTCAAACTCTGGTTTTATGCAGCACCCCAACTCACCTTCCCCCTTAAGCAAGCATAAGTTGGTTTTCTAAATTTGAGACCCTGTTCTGTTTTGGAATTCAGTTCCTGTGTAGCCAAGTTTACATTCCGTGTATTAGTGATATCTTATGATGTTTCTTTTTCTGTGTGACTTATTTCAGTTAGATTCATCGTACCTGAATCCACTCATTATGCTGCTACGGGCCTGATGACATAGATTTTATTGCTGAGTGATATTGCATTGTACGTAAGTACCACAAGTTCTTTATCCATTTTTCACTTTCTGCGATATTGAACTTGTACCGTATATGAGGTTCTTGTAAACAGAGCCATCCCAAACTTTGGGGTGGCTGTGTCTTTTTGATTTTAATTTCCCTAAACTCTAGGACCATAAGTGGAAGTGCCCTAGGCTCTGTTGCTTTGTTTTTTAGATGTTTCAGGAAACACCATACACTTCTCCAGAGTGTCTGTTGGCAATTTACATCCCGCCCATCAGCATTAGAAGGCTCCCAGTTCTCCATGGCCTGTCATGCCTTTATGGATTTTACACTTTTTTCAGATGGCCCTTTTGACCAGGGGAAAGTGAGACTTCATTGTAGTGCAGATTTCCTTTGCAAGCTTGCTTGGTTGGCCAAAAAGTGTGTATGCGTTTTTTCCTGACTATATTCAGGAAAAAACACATACGCCCTTTTTGGCCAAGTGCATCATTGTCGAGGTTCTGACTCTCTTCATATGTTTTCAATGCAATTCCAGTGTATCTCCTGAAATCGGTTTCCTGCAATTCTGCCTTGCTTTCAATGCTTCTTCATAGCCTTACCTCAATATATTTTTTGAAAATAGTTGGCCTTTATAACTCTGCAGGTTTTTGAATTGCAGTGGCCCTTAGCTCCATTTTTCAGCTCTTATTTTTGTGATCTTGCCCCATAACCACAGGATTCCTTGAAGCTCTATTCTTCTTCTGGGGCACCTTGCTGTGCCTTTGGTTAATTCTTCTTACTGATGTGAAATTAGAGTGACATGTGCCCATTGAAACCGCTACAGCTAGTTTCTCACTGGTTCCCCCTATTCCCATTCATCCTCCGCACTAACTGCAGACTGTGCGATACCAGAACTTAAAGGCATTGACTCTCCATGTGGGGATGTTGTTAGTAAAGCGGCTGGAATGTCGATCCGGAGCCCCAGGAGAGGAAAAATGAGGTGTGTTTTAGAAACCTTTCCCGATCATATGGTATACCAGTCGCTGGGTTTCCCAAGCATGGTTTAGCTGTAGGAAGATTCCCTTCAACCTGGAGTGTTGGGACCCTTGGACTGAGTAGCATGAAGTATTGCATTAAACTTTCGGCAGTTGCTCACCAAAGCTCACCAATCCTCTCAGCCCCAAGTGTCCAGCCTTATGTCTTATCCAGCTGTGGGTTTATATGTGGTCAATCCAGGTTGCATCACAGCCCCTGAGCGAATTTTGTAAGAATTTTTCTCTCTTTCATTGTTTCAGCGTTTTGTTTTTAAAATTTATTTCTATAATGGGGTTTAGCTCATTTTCACTGCTGTGTTTGTGCCGCTCTGCACACACTTGATTCCCTTATGGAGATATATCAATACATGGGTTTTAAGATTCTTATTACTCAGATATATTTCTCTGTGGTGTATAGGGTGTGTTGAGGCCAGTTCATTGAGCAAGGTGTAGATCTTGTCTAATACCTATTTGGTTTATTGAACGGTATCTGTGCTAATTTCAAACTCTGGTTTTATGCATCACCCCACCTCTCCTTTCCCCTTAAGCTGACATAAGTGTGTTTTCTAAATGTGAGACACTGTTCTGTTCTGTAATTCTTTTCTTGTGCAGCCATATTTACCCTCCCTCTATAAGTGATATCTTATGATATGTTTCTTTTTCTGTTTGACTTATTTCAAGTAGTATTATCGGACCTAAATCCACTCTTTATCCTTCTACTAGCCTTATTACATTGATTTCATGGTGAAGAAATTGTACATAAGTACCACATCTTCTTTATCCATTGTTCTCTTTCCTGGGATATTTAAGGTGTACTGAAGTTGAGGTTCTTGTAAACAGAGTAGCCCTAAACTGTGGTGTGCTTGTGTCTTGTTGATTTTTAGACTTCCCTAGATATACTCCCATGATTGGAAGTGTCCTATGCTCTGTAGCTCTGTTTTTTAGATGATTTAGGAACCACCATACACTTCTCCAGAGTGGCTCTCGGCAGTCCACACACTGCCCATCAGCGTATAAAGGCTCCCTGTTCTCCATGGCCTGTCCTGCATTTCTGGTTTTTACAATTTTTTAGGATGGCCCTTTTGACCGGTGGGAAATGAGACTTCTTTGTTGTGCACATTTGCATTGCTTGCTTGCTTCGTTGCCCATAAAGTGCGTATGCGTTTTTTCCTGGATATAATCGGGAAAAAACGCATACGCCCTTTTGGGCCAACTGCATCATTGTCGAAATTCTGCCGCTTTTCATGTGCGTTAAAGACGAGTCCAATCTATCTCTTGAAATCTGTTTCTTGCAATTCTGTCTTGCATTCAGATCCTCTTCTTTGCCTTACCTCAACATATTTTTGGACGTTAGTTTTCATTTATAACTCTGCAGGTTTGTGAATTGCAGTGACCCTGAGCTCCATTTTTTAAGTTGTTCTTTTGTGAGCTGGCCTCAAACCCGCAGGATTGCTTCAGGCCCTATTTTGGCTCCGGCGAGGCAGGCTGAGCCTTTCTTTAATTCTTATTCTTAATGGGAAATTAGAGTGATATGTGCCCGTCCAAACCCCTACAACTATTCTCTCATTGGTTCCCCCTCTTCCCGTTCATCCTCCTCACAATTTGCAAAATGTGTGAAACAGAAGTTTAAATGTGCTGATTCTCCAAGTGGGGAGATTCTAAGTAGCATGGCTGGAATGGTGAACAGGAGCACCAGGAGAGGATAAATGAGGTGCATTTTAGACACATCTCCCGATCACATGGTGTACAGTCCTCTGGGTTTTCCATGCATGTTTTAGCTATAGGAAGATCCCTTGAACCTGCAGATTTGGGACCCATTGAATGGGTACCAGGTAGTATTACTTTAAAGGGTGTGCATTTCCTCACCCAACCTCACATTTCTCTTAGCGCAAACAGTTTCCAGCCTTATGTCTCATCCTGCTGTGGGTCTAGATGTGTTCAATCCATGTTGCATCACCGTCCCTGAGGAAAAGTTGTAAGAGGTTTTCTCTGTCTCTCTGTCGTTTATTTTTTTCAATTTATTACTATATTGGTTACAGCTGATTTTCAAAGCTCTGTTTCTTGCTGCTGTACATCCACTTGATTCACGTACAGAGAGACATCAATAAATTCTTTTTCAGATTCTTACCAGTCGTATATATTCTTTTCCGGTGACTTGAGTGTGCTGAGTGCAGTTCTTTTAGCTACCGTGTAGGCCTTGTTGATTATCAGTTTGGTATTTGGAATGGTATCTTTGCTAATTTCAACCTCCTGGATGATGCCTCACCCCTCCCCACCTTTCCCGTTTAGCAGCCTTATGCGTGTTTTCTACATATTTGACTATGTTTTTGTTTTGTAATTTATTTCATGTGTAGCCATTTTGGATTCCACCTTTAAGTGATATCTTATGATATGTGTCTTTTTCTTTTTGAATTCTGTCACTTAGAATGATCATACGTAACTCCTCCGGAGTTGTTACAACTGGCCATATTTCATTGATTTCCAGGCTGAATAATATTCCACTCTACCTAAGTACCACATCTCTATCCATTTTTTCCCTCCAGAGACATTTAAGTTATATCCTAGTCGAGGATCTTTTAAACAGAGAGGGGGTAAACATTGGGGTGCCTGTGTCCTCTCGATTTTTGTTTTTCCCAAGATATACGCCCATGAGTGCAAGTGCCCTATGCTCTGTAGCTCATTTTTTAGATGCTTTAGTAAATACAATACACTTCTCCAGAATGGCCGTTGGCAATATACATTTCCACTATAAGTCTCACAGGGCTCCCTCTTCTCGTTGCCCTGTCCTGCATTTCTGTTGTTTACGCTTTATGAGGATGGCTCTTCTGACTGATGCGAAGTGATATCTTTTGTAGTATTGACTTCCAGTGCCCATCTGTTTGGTTGGCTAAAAAAGTGTATGCCCTTTTCTTGAATATATACAGAAAAAAACGCATACACCCTTTTTGGCCAACTGCAATGTTGGCAATGTTCAGCTCCTTTTCTTGTGCTTAATGGCGAGTCCTTTCTACCTCCTCAAATCCCTTTCCTGCCATTCTCCCTTGCTTACAAGTCCTTTTTTCTGACTTTCCTCAAGACATTTTTCAGTGATGGATATTTTCAACTCTGCAGTTTTGTGAATTTTACCGCCCCTGAGTTCCATTGTTCAACTTGTGTTTATGGGAACTGGCCACAAAGCAGCGGGATTTCCTCAAGCCCTATATTGTTTCCATGGGCAACCCTAGCCTTTGGTCAATTCGTCTTCCTGATTGGAAATTAGAGTGACATGTGCCTGTCTGAACACCTAGGACTTGTCTCTCATTGTTCCTCATCCTTCCGCTTCATCCTCTGGACAAATTCCAAACTGTACGCAACAGGATGTTGACAGTGCTGACATCTCCAAGTGGGGAGACTGTTAGTAAAGACGCTGGAGGGGTGAACCCGAGCACCAGGAGATGAGGAGATGAGATGCCTTTTCCAAACTCTTCCCGATCAGACGGTATACCATCCTCTGGGTGTGACAGACATGTTTTAGCAGTAGGAAGAGTCCCATTCATGTAAGGAGAACACCAGGGCTTTTTCAAAATCAGTGTCTCCCCGAAACCCAAACTGGGGAAGTTTTTAAGTTACGGCTACACATATGTTCATTAAGAGCCATGGGAAGTAGGCAGAGTCCAAACTTTAGATGATTGAAGTCTTCAGGGTCAGAAGCACTCACCACCAGCTTCCCTTAGGTTACACTTTAACTGTCATTGATAGATGATGTCAATAAAAATATCTATTCTTTTTCAGATTATTTCCCCTTATAGGTTATTGCAAAATGTTGAGTGTAGCTCCCTGTGCTATACAGTAGTTCCTTGTTGATGATCTATTTTATACATAGCAGTGTGTATGTGTTAATCCCAAACTGTTAATTTATCCCTCCTCCCACCTTTCCCCTTTGGTAATAATAAATTATAAGATTTTATACTTCTCAGAAATGGGGGAGCTGAAAGAGAGGTATCATTTTCAATGGAAAAGCATTTAAAACAAGATTGAAGGTTTAACCAAGATTATTAGATGTACATCCTTGGAAAGAAATCACTTCATTTCTCTAATATTGACCTGACAAATAAGACAAACCTTTTCACTGAACTTGCTTATAATAAAGTGATGGAAATATCAAATGGAAGTGTTAGAAACATCTTATTTTACCCGAGCCTTATACACTGTTCTATGTTAACTACAGTTTGGCTCACACATCTGTTCATTGAGGTTACAATAGTCTCAATTTCTGTTACTGATCTTCCAGAGTGGACCCCAACAAGTGTCCCCCTGCCCAGTGTCATTGGGGCCAACAGATCGAGACTGAGTTTGGTTCACAAGCAAAGGAAACTTTATATTTTGATCAGAGAATGGAGAGGTGAGAGCATGCACTACCCCGTGGGCTGTGGGCTGTGGGCTGGGCTGCTGTGTAGAGATCCTGTCAGAGTCAGTGGGAGGGAGGGTGCGGAGCTCTCGAGGGCCGGGTTGGCTGTAGCTCAGGCTCTATATCGTGGAGTCTGCACTGGGCCCCAGGAGCTGAGGTGTCGACCCAGCCATTCTGCACTAGGAAATCTGGTCTGAAGTGCCGGGTGTGGAACCTCTGCATGCGGGACCCTAGGAGCACGTGAAATTAGACAAAGCACAAAGGATAAAAAAGGTTAGACTTGACTTTATTGCCCAGATTCTATTTTTATCTCCCAGGGATTTTTAATGGGCTTTGCTGGGGACAAACCCCTCCTCTGCCTTTTGTCCTGTTCCTCATTCTTGGAGTGCTGAGGGTGCAGACCCTTCTTCTGTAACTGCTGAGTGCTGAGTTGGGAGCCCTCATACCCTGGGGCGAGGGTCAGAGCTTCTCCCCAGCAGCCTCCCGGTGACGTTGATTGTCCCCAGGACCCCTGCCTCCCTGCTCGTCCACCTGAGCACCAGCATTGGAAGTGTTATAGATTCTAATGACCTTTAAGGGTCCAGGAAAGAGATGTGCAGAGACGCTGTGGGGGCCGGTTTCACCCCGCCCCACATTTGTTCGGCCACCTTAGGCTGACCGTTTCTGCCAGCCTAGATGCTCTGACCAGTAGTCTGCGCTTTCTTCAATTAGGCCCCTGAATTAACGTACAAACAGCACCAGGTGTCAGAGCCCTGCCCGCTCAACTCCCAGACAGTCCAGGGTCAGTGGTGATCAAGGACCATGATGGCCACTGAGTCAACAGCCTTTTGAAGTAAACAGGAGTCCAGCCGGTCTTATTGGCCACCATCATCACGGTGTCTGTAGGCTTTTCTATGGTGACAGTGTGATATACCGTTCCCCCGCCAAGATTATTAGCTCCCCTCTGGGTGCAGTAAGTCCTGCAAGCAGTAGTCTACTCTTTTGGGACACACTCTTGTTGTTTTATGAGAGAAACTCCAGGTCAAGTGATGTTCACACGAGTCGTCATGGTGCCCTGTTGCCCCCGGTTATCTCTCTGGATGTTGGAGTTGGAGGGCCTCCTCACTCAAGGTCGGTGTGCCCACGGAGCGAACCCTGCAACTTCAGGGCATGGTTGGTGGTTAGGATCACCACGTGGGGTCCTTTTCCCTTAGGAGGGAGGTGGCCTTTTGGGCTGCTGATTTCCAGGTTTTTAGATACCGCCATTATCTTGGCCAGATGTGGCAGTGGGCCAAGCCCCTTAGTGACCGTAGTTTATCCTACCTGGATGGCATTCTTGCATTGTTCCATTTCAAGTGGTCCCAGTTTTTGCACTAATTCTCCAATGGCGATTCACCTTTCACCGGGAATGTAAAGGTCAAAGGGTTTAGCTAAATTAGGGAGTTCCAGGGCAAGGGTCTGAATTGACTGCTCTTTCCATTCTTGAAAGGCCACTTCTGGATTCTATTCCAAAGGATCATCATCTTTTCCTTTCAGTGTTTCATATAGAGGCCCAGCTAGTAGACTGTAGTTAGGGATCCAGAAGCAGCAAACCCTGGCCTCCCCAGGAACCCCTAAGCTGTCTTCTAGTTTTAGAAAGGGGTAAGGCTGAAAATGGTTTCTTCCCTTTCCTGGGATGGGCTTCTCTGACCTTCTGTGAGAATGAAGCCCAGGCAGGTCACCGCAGTCTGTGATATTTGAGCTTTTTCTTGGACAACTTCTATCCTTTATTGGCTTGGTAGTTCAGAGGCCTCCTTAGTAGGGCTGGCGATCAGAATGTCGTCTGCATATTGAAGGAGGGTTTCCTTTTCCAGAGGTAGAACTTTTAGGTCTTTAGCTAAGCTTTCCCCAAAGATGGTGTGGGAATTTTTGCACCCTTGGGGCCGAACGGCCCGGAAGTATTGTTTTAGTTGTATGTTGAGTCCTGCCACTCACAAGCCAAAATTTCTTGTGACTCTGGGACTAATGGAATACAAAAGAAGGCATCATTGAAGACTAATACAGAATACCATGTCCTGGTGGTTGGTAGAATGACCAGCAGGGTGTAGGAATTAGGAGCAACTGGAGGTATATCCTCGGTGGCTTCACTGACTGTCCTGACATCCTTTACCAGGTCCCCAGCAGCCCATGGGGCTCTCGTGGTCAGACCAATCCCAGAATATGGAGCTCACCTGGGCAGGTACCCCACCCCCACCCCAGCCCACGGGGCTCTCGTGGTCAGGGCCCTCCCAGGATACAGAGCTACCCTTGCAGGTACCGTGGCAGGGCTGGGCACACAGGAACCGTGCACATAGCCCTCATTGCAGAGCACCCCCAGTTCACCTGTCGCTCAGAGCTGACACAGAGCACCTCAGAGCAGGACTTGAACTAACAAACAGCAGCTGCGACAGGTCTGTGACCCTGGGCATCACTCCGTGAGGCCTCCCTCCACCTGGTCTTCCAGAGACTTCCACTGCACCCGGGGCACCAGGCCTCTGTCTCCAACCACCACCCACCCCTCCTCTCCCTGACTCCTGGGTTCCTCTCATTAGGAGAGGGTTTTCTTGAAGTTGTCTCCCACTCATGGGCCAGATAAAATGATTAGAAAACAAGCCAAAGCTGCAGCCCCTTGTCTATCCTGACTCTCAGGAGCCCACACCTGTTCCTTGGACCTGGCCGGTTCAGCAAGTTCCATTTTCTGCAACTGTGAGCCCCTGAGGGGTGATGATTGGCTGACCTGGGCAGCCTTACCGTGCCGGCCAGCCCTCCCCAGGTGTGCCTGGGTTGAGATCAATATAAATACCACTCCAGGCAGCAAGAGCCCCTGCAGCCGTGCCTGAAGCCATTTTCTCTGCCCTGTCAGCAGTCTCGGGGCTGGGCTGGTGGGAGGGAGTGAGAGGCCACGGCTTTGTGGGTGGCCCAGTGTGAGTGGGGCTCTGCTGGACTTTCTGCAGCAGTTGCCAGGCTGCCACCTGCTAAAGAAGAGGATGTGTCACCCATACCTGCTGCTGGAATTTCTCCCTGGGCAGAGGTGAGGAAGGAAAAAAGCCGTGGGGGCAGGGACAGGACGGGTATCTCAGGCAGGGAAATGGAAATCTTCCAGAAGAGCACCCAGGGCCAGGACCATCCTGGCTGGCCTGCAGGCACCAAGTCGGCCTGCATGCTGTCACTCGTGTGGCTCTATGGCCCTTCCTCTAGGCTTTCAAGTCCTTGTATATATTCAGGTGTTTTACCTGGGACGGGTGGGAATAGTTCAGCAGCAACTGGCCTGGGGCTCAGCTCACGTTTACTCACAGATGCCTCGGCACGGTGCCCCAGCTTTGCAATGAGGACGCTTGTTGCGTGGGGGCTGCTGGCTGAATGGGAGACGATTCCCCACCACTGACCAACTTCAGAATTGTTTACAACTGGAGCAAGTGCCCTGATACGGTTTTCCTCTGTGTAACTGGTGGGTTCTGTGTTTTTTTTCTCTTTTTCGTTTTTGGTTCAAGGTAGATTTTATTCCTCTTTTTTGTATTTACAGATATAAGCATGGAAATAATTTATTCATATAAATACATGTATGTGCAGGGAATAATTGTTTTTTGTTTTATTTTTTAAATTTTATTTCTTTTTAATTTTGAATTTTATTTTATATTTTTATACAGCAGGTTCTTATTGGTTATCTATTTTATACATATAAATGTATACATGCCAATCCCAGTCTCTCAACTCCTCCCACCACCACCCCCCCAACAGCTTTCCCCCCTTGTTGTCCATACGTTTGTTGTCTACATCTGTTGCTCTATTTATGCCTTGCAAAATGGTTAATCTGTACAGTTTTTCTAGGTTCCACATATATGCATGAATATACAAGATTTGTTTTTCTCTTTCAGACTTACTTCACTCTGTATGACAGTCTCTAGATCCATCGACGTCTCTACAAATGACCCAATTTCATTCCTTTTCATGGCTTAGTAATATTCCATTTTATATATGTACCACAGCTTTATGCATTCGTCTGTCTGTGGGCATTTAAGTTGCTTCCATTACCTCGATATTGTAAATAGTGATGCAATGAACATTGCGGTGAATGACTCTTTTTGATTTATGGTTTTGTCTGGGTATATGTCCAGTACTGGGATTGCTGTATCATATGGTAATTCTATTGTTAGTTTCATAAGAAATTCCATATTGTTCTCCATAATGACTGTATCAATTTATATTCCCAACAGTAGTGGAAGAGGGTTCCTTTTCTCCACACCCTTTCCAGCATTTTTTGTTTGTAGATTTTCTATGATGCCTATTCTACCAGGTGTGAGGTGATACCTCATTGTTGAATCCATTTCGTTGAGCAAGGGGTAGGTCTAGTCTATTACATATTTGGCTTATGGAACGGTATCTGTGCTAATTTCAAACTCTGCTTTTATGCAGCACCCCAACTCACCTTCCCCCTTAAGCAGGCATAAGTTGGTTTTCTAAACTTGAGACCCTGTTCTGTTTTGTAATTCAGTTCATGTGTAGCCAAGTTCACATTCCGTGTATTAGTGATACCTTATGATGTTCCATTTTCTGTGTGACTTATTTCAGTTAGAATCATCGTACCTGAATCCACTCATTATGCTGCTACGGGCCTGATGACATAGATTTCATTGCTGAGTGATACTGCATTGTACGTAAGTACCACAAGTTCTTTATCCATTTTTCACTTTCTGTGATATTGAACTTGAACGGTAAATGAGGTTCTTGTAAACAGAGGCGTCCCAAACTTTGGGGTGGCTGTGTCTTTTTGATTTTAATTTCCCTAAGCTATAGGACCATAAGTGGAAGTGCCCTAGGCTCTGTTGCTTTGTTTTTTAGATGTTTCCGGAAACACCATACACTTCTCCCCAGTGTCTGTTGGCAATTTACATCCCGCCCATCAGCATAACAAGGCTCCCAGTTCTCCATGGCCTGTCCTGCCTTTCTGGATTTTACACTTTTTTCAGATGGCCCTTTTGACCGGGGGGAAGTGAGACTTCATTGTAGTGCAGATTTCCTTTGCAAGCTTGCTTGGTTGGCCAAAAAGGGCGTATGCGTTTTTTCCTGAATATATTCAGGAAAAAACGCATACGCCCTTTTTGGCCAAGTGCATCATTGTGGACGTTCTGCCTCTTTTCCTATGCTTTCAATGCAATTCCAGTCTACCTCCTGAAATCGGTTTCCTGCAATTCTGCCCCGCTTTCAAGTCCTCTTGGCAGCCTTACTTCAGTATATTTTTGGACGAAAGCTGTCATTTATAATGCTGCAGGTTTGTGAATTACAGTGCCCCTGAGCTCCTTTCTTCAACTCGCTTTCTTTTGAGCTGGCCGCAACACCGCAGGATGGCTTCAGGCCCTAATCTGGTTCCGGCACGGCACGCTGAGCCTTTGGTTATTTCCTCTTCCTGGTGGGAAATGAGAGTTAAATTTGCCCGTCCAGACACCTCCAGCTAGTCTCTCATTGGTGTTCCCTATTCCTGTTCATCTTCCGCAGAAATTGCAAACTGGGCCAAACAGGAGGTTAAAGGCGCTGACTCTCCAAGTGGGGAGAGTGTTAGTAAAGCGTCTGGAATGTTGCACCCGAGTACCAGGGGAGGAAAACTGAGACGTATTTGAACACGTCTCCCGTTCACATGGTTGATCATACTCTGGGTTCCACATGCATGTTTTAGCTGAAGGAAGAATACCTTAAACCTGGAGAGTTGAGACCCGTGGAATGGGTACCATGCAATATGACTTCAAAGGGTCTTCATTTGCTCACCGAACCTCTCCAATCCTATCACTGCTGCGTTTATGCCCCTGTACACACGCTTGATTCTCTTTTGGAGACATAGCAATCCATAGGTTTTAAGATACTTACTAGTCAGGTACATTCTTAGGCGTTTAATATGGGGTGTTGAGTCCATTTCGTTGAGCAAGGAGTAGCTCTTGTCTATTCCATATTTGGCTTAAGGAACTTTATCTGTGCTCGTTTCAATCTCTGGTTTTATGCAGCACCCCAACTCACCTTTCCCCTTAAGCAAGCATAAGTTGGTTTTCTAAATTTGAGACCCTGTTGTGTTCTGTAATTCAGTTCCTGTGTAGCCAAGTTTACATTCCGTGTATTACTGATATCTTATGATGTTTCTTTTTCTGTGTGACTTATTTCAGTGAGAATCATCGTACCTGAATCCACTCATTATGCTGCTACGGGCCTGATGACATAGATTTCATTGCTGAGTGATACTGCATTGTACGTAAGTACCACAAGTTCTTTATCCATTTTTCACTTTCTGTGATATTGAACTTGTACGGTAAACGAGGTTCTTGTAAACAGAGGCGTCCCAAACTTTGGGGTGGCTGTGTCTTTTTGATTTTAATTTCCCTAAGCTATAGGACCATAAGTGGAAGTGCCCTAGGCTCTGTTGCTTTGTTTTTTAGATGTTTCAGGAAACACCATACACTTCTCCCGAGTGTCTGTTGGCAATTTACATCCCGCCCATCAGCATAACAAGGCTCCCAGTTCTCCATGGCCTGTCCTGCCTTTCTGGATTTTACACTTTTTTCAGATGGCCCTTTTGACCGGGGGGAAGTGAGACTTCATTGTAGTGCAGATTTCCTTTGCAAGCTTGCTTGGTTGGCCAAAAAGGGCGTATGCGTTTTTTTCTGAATATATTCAGGAAAAAACGCATACGCCCTTTTTGGCCAAGTGCATCATTGTGGGCGTTCTGCCTCTTTTCCTATGCTTTCAATGCAATTCCAGTCTACCTCCTGAAATCGGTTTCCTGCAATTCTGCCCCGCTTTCAAGTCCTCTTGGCAGCCTTACTTCAGTATATTTTTGGACGAAAGCTGTCATTTATAACGCTGCAGGTTTGTGAATTACAGTGCCCCTGAGCTCCTTTCTTCAACTCGCTTTCTTTTGAGCTGGCCGCAACACCGCAGGATGGCTTCAGGCCCTAATCTGGTTCCGGCACGGCACGCTGAGCCTTTGGTTATTTCCTCTTCCTGGTGGGAAATGAGAGTTAAATTTGCCCGTCCAGACACCTCCAGCTAGTCTCTCATTGGTGTTCCCTATTCCTGTTCATCTTCCGCAGAAATTGCAAACTGGGCCAAACAGGAGGTTAAAGGCGCTGACTCTCCAAGTGGGGAGAGTGTTAGTAAAGCGTCTGGAATGTTGCACCCGAGTACCAGGGGAGGAAAACTGAGACATATTTGAACACGTCTCCCATTCACATGGTTGATCATACTCTGGGTTCCACATGCATGTTTTAGCTGAAGGAAGAATACCTTAAACGTGGAGAGTTGAGACCCGTGGAATGGGTACCATGCAATATGACTTCAAAGTGTCTTCATTTGCTCACTGAACCTCTCCAATCCTGTCACAGCTGTGTTTATGCCCCTGTACACACGCTTGATTCTCTTTTAGACATTGCCATCCATACGTTTTAAGATTCTTACTAGTCAGGTATATTCTTTGGCGTTTAATATGGGGTGTTGAGTCCATTTCGTTGAGCAAGGAGTAGCTCTTGTCTAGTCCATATTTGGCTTAAGGAACTTTATCTGTGCTAATTTCAAACTCTGGTTTTATGCAGCACCCCAACTCACCTTCCCCCTTAAGCAAGCATAAGTTGGTTTTCTAAATTTGAGACCCTGTTCTGTTTTGGAATTCAGTTCCTGTGTAGCCAAGTTTACATTCCGTGTATTAGTGATATCTTATGATGTTTCTTTTTCTGTGTGACTTATTTCAGTTAGATTCATCGTACCTGAATCCACTCATTATGCTGCTACGGGCCTGATGACATAGATTTTATTGCTGAGTGATATTGCATTGTACGTAAGTACCACAAGTTCTTTATCCATTTTTCACTTTCTGCGATATTGAACTTGTACCGTATATGAGGTTCTTGTAAACAGAGCCATCCCAAACTTTGGGGTGGCTGTGTCTTTTTGATTTTAATTTCCCTAAACTCTAGGACCATAAGTGGAAGTGCCCTAGGCTCTGTTGCTTTGTTTTTTAGATGTTTCAGGAAACACCATACACTTCTCCAGAGTGTCTGTTGGCAATTTACATCCCGCCCATCAGCATTAGAAGGCTCCCAGTTCTCCATGGCCTGTCGTGCCTTTATGGATTTTACACTTTTTTCAGATGGCCCTTTTGACCAGGGGAAAGTGAGACTTCATTGTAGTGCAGATTTCCTTTGCAAGCTTGCTTGGTTGGCCAAAAAGTGTGTATGCGTTTTTTCCTGACTATATTCAGGAAAAAACACATACGCCCTTTTTGGCCAAGTGCATCATTGTCGAGGTTCTGACTCTCTTCATATGTTTTCAATGCAATTCCAGTGTATCTCCTGAAATCGGTTTCCTGCAATTCTGCCTTGCTTTCAATGCTTCTTCATAGCCTTACCTCAATATATTTTTTGAAAATAGTTGGCCTTTATAACTCTGCAGGTTTTTGAATTGCAGTGGCCCTTAGCTCCATTTTTCAGCTCTTATTTTTGTGATCTTGCCCCATAACCACAGGATTCCTTGAAGCTCTATTCTTCTTCTGGGGCACCTTGCTGTGCCTTTGGTTAATTCTTCTTACTGATGTGAAATTAGAGTGACATGTGCCCATTGAAACCGCTACAGCTAGTTTCTCACTGGTTCCCCCTATTCCCATTCATCCTCCGCACTAACTGCAGACTGTGCGATACCAGAACTTAAAGGCATTGACTCTCCATGTGGGGATGTTGTTAGTAAAGCGGCTGGAATGTCGATCCGGAGCCCCAGGAGAGGAAAAATGAGGTGTGTTTTAGAAACCTTTCCTGATCATATGGTATACCAGTCGCTGGGTTTCCCAAGCATGGTTTAGCTGTAGGAAGATTCCCTTCAACCTGGAGTGTTGGGACCCTTGGACTGAGTAGCATGAAGTATTGCATTAAACTTTCGGCAGTTGCTCACCAAAGCTCACCAATCCTCTCAGCCCCAAGTGTCCAGCCTTATGTCTTATCCAGCTGTGGGTTTATATGTGGTCAATCCAGGTTGCATCACAGCCCCTGAGCGAATTTTGTAAGAATTTTTCTCTCTTTCATTGTTTCAGCGTTTTGTTTTTAAAATTTATTTCTATAATGGGGTTTAGCTCATTTTCACTGCTGTGTTTGTGCCGCTCTGCACACACTTGATTCCCTTATGGAGATATATCAATACATGGGTTTTAAGATTCTTATTACTCAGATATATTTCTCTGTGGTGTATAGGGTGTGTTGAGGCCAGTTCATTGAGCAAGGTGTAGATCTTGTCTAATACCTATTTGGTTTATTGAACGGTATCTGTGCTAATTTCAAACTCTGGTTTTATGCATCACCCCACCTCTCCTTTCCCCTTAAGCTGACATAAGTGTGTTTTCTAAATGTGAGACACTGTTCTGTTCTGTAATTCTTTTCTTGTGCAGCCATATTTACCCTCCCTCTATAAGTGATATCTTATGATATGTTTCTTTTTCTGTTTGACTTATTTCAAGTAGTATTATCGGACCTAAATCCACTCTTTATCCTTCTACTAGCCTTATTACATTGATTTCATGGTGAAGAAATTGTACATAAGTACCACATCTTCTTTATCCATTGTTCTCTTTCCTGGGATATTTAAGGTGTACTGAAGTTGAGGTTCTTGTAAACAGAGTAGCCCTAAACTGTGGTGTGCTTGTGTCTTGTTGATTTTTAGACTTCCCTAGATATACTCCCATGATTGGAAGTGTCCTATGCTCTGTAGCTCTGTTTTTTAGATGATTTAGGAACCACCATACACTTCTCCAGAGTGGCTCTCGGCAGTCCACACACTGCCCATCAGCGTATAAAGGCTCCCTGTTCTCCATGGCCTGTCCTGCATTTCTGGTTTTTACAATTTTTTAGGATGGCCCTTTTGACCGGTGGGAAATGAGACTTCTTTGTTGTGCACATTTGCATTGCTTGCTTGCTTCGTTGCCCATAAAGTGCGTATGCGTTTTTTCCTGGATATAATCGGGAAAAAACGCATACGCCCTTTTGGGCCAACTGCATCATTGTCGAAATTCTGCCGCTTTTCATGTGCGTTAAAGACGAGTCCAATCTATCTCTTGAAATCTGTTTCTTGCAATTCTGTCTTGCATTCAGATCCTCTTCTTTGCCTTACCTCAACATATTTTTGGACGTTAGTTTTCATTTATAACTCTGCAGGTTTGTGAATTGCAGTGACCCTGAGCTCCATTTTTTAAGTTGTTCTTTTGTGAGCTGGCCTCAAACCCGCAGGATTGCTTCAGGCCCTATTTTGGCTCCGGCGAGGCAGGCTGAGCCTTTCTTTAATTCTTATTCTTAATGGGAAATTAGAGTGATATGTGCCCGTCCAAACCCCTACAACTATTCTCTCATTGGTTCCCCCTCTTCCCGTTCATCCTCCTCACAATTTGCAAAATGTGTGAAACAGAAGTTTAAATGTGCTGATTCTCCAAGTGGGGAGATTCTAAGTAGCGTGGCTGGAATGGTGAACAGGAGCACCAGGAGAGGATAAATGAGGTGCATTTTAGACACATCTCCCGATCACATGGTGTACAGTCCTCTGGGTTTTCCATGCATGTTTTAGCTATAGGAAGATCCCTTGAACCTGCAGATTTGGGACCCATTGAATGGGTACCAGGTAGTATTACTTTAAAGGGTGTGCATTTCCTCACCCAACCTCACATTTCTCTTAGCGCAAACAGTTTCCAGCCTTATGTCTCATCCTGCTGTGGGTCTAGATGTGTTCAATCCATGTTGCATCACCGTCCCTGAGGAAAAGTTGTAAGAGGTTTTCTCTGTCTCTCTGTCGTTTATTTTTTTCAATTTATTACTATATTGGTTACAGCTGATTTTCAAAGCTCTGTTTCTTGCTGCTGTACATCCACTTGATTCACGTACAGAGAGACATCAATAAATTCTTTTTCAGATTCTTACCAGTCGTATATATTCTTTTCCGGTGACTTGAGTGTGCTGAGTGCAGTTCTTTTAGCTACCGTGTAGGCCTTGTTGATTATCAGTTTGGTATTTGGAATGGTATCTTTGCTAATTTCAACCTCCTGGATGATGCCTCACCCCTCCCCACCTTTCCCGTTTAGCAGCCTTATGCGTGTTTTCTACATATTTGACTATGTTTTTGTTTTGTAATTTATTTCATGTGTAGCCATTTTGGATTCCACCTTTAAGTGATATCTTATGATATGTGTCTTTTTCTTTTTGAATTCTGTCACTTAGAATGATCATACGTAACTCCTCCGGAGTTGTTACAACTGGCCATATTTCATTGATTTCCAGGCTGAATAATATTCCACTCTACCTAAGTACCACATCTCTATCCATTTTTTCCCTCCAGAGACATTTAAGTTATATCCTAGTCGAGGATCTTTTAAACAGAGAGGGGGTAAACATTGGGGTGCCTGTGTCCTCTCGATTTTTGTTTTTCCCAAGATATACGCCCATGAGTGCAAGTGCCCTATGCTCTGTAGCTCATTTTTTAGATGCTTTAGTAAATACAATACACTTCTCCAGAATGGCCGTTGGCAATATACATTTCCACTATAAGTCTCACAGGGCTCCCTCTTCTCGTTGCCCTGTCCTGCATTTCTGTTGTTTACGCTTTATGAGGATGGCTCTTCTGACTGATGCGAAGTGATATCTTTTGTAGTATTGACTTCCAGTGCCCATCTGTTTGGTTGGCTAAAAAAGTGTATGCCCTTTTCTTGAATATATACAGAAAAAAACGCATACACCCTTTTTGGCCAACTGCAATGTTGGCAATGTTCAGCTCCTTTTCTTGTGCTTAATGGCGAGTCCTTTCTACCTCCTCAAATCCCTTTCCTGCCATTCTCCCTTGCTTACAAGTCCTTTTCTCTGACTTTCCTCAAGACATTTTTCAGTGATGGATATTTTCAACTCTGCAGTTTTGTGAATTTTACCGCCCCTGAGTTCCATTGTTCAACTTGTGTTTATGGGAACTGGCCACAAAGCAGCGGGATTTCCTCAAGCCCTATATTGTTTCCATGGGCAACCCTAGCCTTTGGTCAATTCGTCTTCCTGATTGGAAATTAGAGTGACATGTGCCTGTCTGAACACCTAGGACTTGTCTCTCATTGTTCCTCATCCTTCCGCTTCATCCTCTGGACAAATTCCAAACTGTACACAACAGGATGTTGACAGTGCTGACATCTCCAAGTGGGGAGACTGTTAGTAAAGACGCTGGAGGGGTGAACCCGAGCACCAGGAGATGAGGAGATGAGATGCCTTTTCCAAACTCTTCCCGATCAGACGGTATACCATCCTCTGGGTGTGACAGACATGTTTTAGCAGTAGGAAGAGTCCCATTCATGTAAGGAGAACACCAGGGCTTTTTCAAAATCAGTGTCTCCCCGAAACCCAAACTGGGGAAGTTTTTAAGTTACGGCTACACATATGTTCATTAAGGGCCATGGGAAGTAGGCAGAGTCCAAACTTTAGATGATTGAAGTCTTCAGGGTCAGAAGCACTCACCACCAGCTTCCCTTAGGTTACACTTTAACTGTCATTGATAGATGATGTCAATAAAAATATCTATTCTTTTTCAGATTATTTCCCCTTATAGGTTATTGCAAAATGTTGAGTGTAGTTCCCTGTGCTATACAGTAGTTCCTTGTTGATGATCTATTTTATACATAGCAGTGTGTATGTGTTAATCCCAAACTGTTAATTTATCCCTCCTCCCACCTTTCCCCTTTGGTAATAATAAATTATAAGATTTTATACTTCTCAGAAATGGGGGAGCTGAGAGAGAGGTATCATTTTCAATGGAAAAGCATTTAAAACAAGATTGAAGGTTTAACCAAGATTATTAGATGTACATCCTTGGAAAGAAATCACTTCATTTCTCTAATATTGACCTGACAAATAAGACAAACCTTTTCACTGAACTTGCTTATAATAAAGTGATGGAAATATCAAATGGAAGTGTTAGAAACATCTTATTTTACCCGAGCCTTATACACTGTTCTATGTTAACTACAGTTTGGCTCACACATCTGTTCATTGAGGTTACAATAGTCTCAATTTCTGTTACTGATCTTCCAGAGTGGACCCCAACAAGTGTCCCCCTGCCCAGTGTCATTGGGGCCAACAGATCGAGACTGAGTTTGGTTCACAAGCAAAGGAAACTTTATATTTTGATCAGAGAATGGAGAGGTGAGAGCATGCACTACCCCGTGGGCTGTGGGCTGTGGGCTGGGCTGCTGTGTAGAGATCCTGTCAGAGTCAGTGGGAGGGAGGGTGCGGAGCTCTCGAGGGCCGGGTTGGCTGTAGCTCAGGCTCTATATCGTGGAGTCTGCACTGGGCCCCAGGAGCTGAGGTGTCGACCCAGCCATTCTGCACTAGGAAATCTGGTCTGAAGTGCCGGGTGTGGAACCTCTGCATGCGGGACCCTAGGAGCACGTGAAATTAGACAAAGCACAAAGGATAAAAAAGGTTAGACTTGACTTTATTGCCCAGATTCTATTTTTATCTCCCAGGGATTTTTAATGGGCTTTGCTGGGGACAAACCCCTCCTCTGCCTTTTGTCCTGTTCCTCATTCTTGGAGTGCTGAGGGTGCAGACCCTTCTTCTGTAACTGCTGAGTGCTGAGTTGGGAGCCCTCATACCCTGGGGCGAGGGTCAGAGCTTCTCCCCAGCAGCCTCCCGGTGACGTTGATTGTCCCCAGGACCCCTGCCTCCCTGCTCGTCCACCTGAGCACCAGCATTGGAAGTGTTATAGATTCTAATGACCTTTAAGGGTCCAGGAAAGAGATGTGCAGAGACGCTGTGGGGGCCGGTTTCACCCCGCCCCACATTTGTTCGGCCACCTTAGGCTGACCGTTTCTGCCAGCCTAGATGCTCTGACCAGTAGTCTGCGCTTTCTTCAATTAGGCCCCTGAATTAACGTACAAACAGCACCAGGTGTCAGAGCCCTGCCCGCTCAACTCCCAGACAGTCCAGGGTCAGTGGTGATCAAGGACCATGATGGCCACTGAGTCAACAGCCTTTTGAAGTAAACAGGAGTCCAGCCGGTCTTATTGGCCACCATCATCACGGTGTCTGTAGGCTTTTCTATGGTGACAGTGTGATATACCGTTCCCCCGCCAAGATTATTAGCTCCCCTCTGGGTGCAGTAAGTCCTGCAAGCAGTAGTCTACTCTTTTGGGACACACTCTTGTTGTTTTATGAGAGAAACTCCAGGTCAAGTGATGTTCACACGAGTCGTCATGGTGCCCTGTTGCCCCCGGTTATCTCTCTGGATGTTGGAGTTGGAGGGCCTCCTCACTCAAGGTCGGTGTGCCCACGGAGCGAACCCTGCAACTTCAGGGCATGGTTGGTGGTTAGGATCACCACGTGGGGTCCTTTTCCCTTAGGAGGGAGGTGGCCTTTTGGGCTGCTGATTTCCAGGTTTTTAGATACCGCCATTATCTTGGCCAGATGTGGCAGTGGGCCAAGCCCCTTAGTGACCGTAGTTTATCCTACCTGGATGGCATTCTTGCATTGTTCCATTTCAAGTGGTCCCAGTTTTTGCACTAATTCTCCAATGGCGATTCACCTTTCACCGGGAATGTAAAGGTCAAAGGGTTTAGCTAAATTAGGGAGTTCCAGGGCAAGGGTCTGAATTGACTGCTCTTTCCATTCTTGAAAGGCCACTTCTGGATTCTATTCCAAAGGATCATCATCTTTTCCTTTCAGTGTTTCATATAGAGGCCCAGCTAGTAGACTGTAGTTAGGGATCCAGAAGCAGCAAACCCTGGCCTCCCCAGGAACCCCTAAGCTGTCTTCTAGTTTTAGAAAGGGGTAAGGCTGAAAATGGTTTCTTCCCTTTCCTGGGATGGGCTTCTCTGACCTTCTGTGAGAATGAAGCCCAGGCAGGTCACCGCAGTCTGTGATATTTGAGCTTTTTCTTGGACAACTTCTATCCTTTATTGGCTTGGTAGTTCAGAGGCCTCCTTAGTAGGGCTGGCGATCAGAATGTCGTCTGCATATTGAAGGAGGGTTTCCTTTTCCAGAGGTAGAACTTTTAGGTCTTTAGCTAAGCTTTCCCCAAAGATGGTGTGGGAATTTTTGCACCCTTGGGGCCGAACGGCCCGGAAGTATTGTTTTAGTTGTATGTTGAGTCCTGCCACTCACAAGCCAAAATTTCTTGTGACTCTGGGACTAATGGAATACAAAAGAAGGCATCATTGAAGACTAATACAGAATACCATGTCCTGGTGGTTGGTAGAATGACCAGCAGGGTGTAGGAATTAGGAGCAACTGGAGGTATATCCTCGGTGGCTTCACTGACTGTCCTGACATCCTTTACCAGGTCCCCAGCAGCCCATGGGGCTCTCGTGGTCAGACCAATCCCAGAATATGGAGCTCACCTGGGCAGGTACCCCACCCCCACCCCAGCCCACGGGGCTCTCGTGGTCAGGGCCCTCCCAGGATACAGAGCTACCCTTGCAGGTACCGTGGCAGGGCTGGGCACACAGGAACCGTGCACATAGCCCTCATTGCAGAGCACCCCCAGCTCACCTGTCGCTCAGAGCTGACACAGAGCACCTCAGAGCAGGACTTGAACTAACAAACAGCAGCTGCGACAGGTCTGTGACCCTGGGCATCACTCCGTGAGGCCTCCCTCCACCTGGTCTTCCAGAGACTTCCACTGCACCCGGGGCACCAGGCCTCTGTCTCCAACCACCACCCACCCCTCCTCTCCCTGACTCCTGGGTTCCTCTCATTAGGAGAGGGTTTTCTTGAAGTTGTCTCCCACTCATGGGCCAGATAAAATGATTAGAAAACAAGCCAAAGCTGCAGCCCCTTGTCTATCCTGACTCTCAGGAGCCCACACCTGTTCCTTGGACCTGGCCGGTTCAGCAAGTTCCATTTTCTGCAACTGTGAGCCCCTGAGGGGTGATGATTGGCTGACCTGGGCAGCCTTACCGTGCCGGCCAGCCCTCCCCAGGTGTGCCTGGGTTGAGATCAATATAAATACCACTCCAGGCAGCAAGAGCCCCTGCAGCCGTGCCTGACGCCATTTTCTCTGCCCTGTCAGCAGTCTCGGGGCTGGGCTGGTGGGAGGGAGTGAGAGGCCACGGCTTTGTGGGTGGCCCAGTGTGAGTGGGGCTCTGCTGGACTTTCTGCAGCAGTTGCCAGGCTGCCACCTGCTAAAGAAGAGGATGTGTCACCCATACCTGCTGCTGGAATTTCTCCCTGGGCAGAGGTGAGGAAGGAAAAAAGCCGTGGGGGCAGGGACAGGACGGGTATCTCAGGCAGGGAAATGGAAATCTTCCAGAAGAGCACCCAGGGCCAGGACCATCCTGGCTGGCCTGCAGGCACCAAGTCGGCCTGCATGCTGTCACTCGTGTGGCTCTATGGCCCTTCCTCTAGGCTTTCAAGTCCTTGTATATATTCAGGTGTTTTACCTGGGACGGGTGGGAATAGTTCAGCAGCAACTGGCCTGGGGCTCAGCTCACGTTTACTCACAGATGCCTCGGCACGGTGCCCCAGCTTTGCAATGAGGACGCTTGTTGCGTGGGGGCTGCTGGCTGAATGGGAGACGATTCCCCACCACTGACCAACTTCAGAATTGTTTACAACTGGAGCAAGTGCCCTGATACGGTTTTCCTCTGTGTAACTGGTGGGTTCTGTGTTTTTTTTCTCTTTTTCGTTTTTGGTTCAAGGTAGATTTTATTCCTCTTTTTTGTATTTACAGATATAAGCATGGAAATAATTTATTCATATAAATACATGTATGTGCAGGGAATAATTGTTTTTTGTTTTATTTTTTAAATTTTATTTCTTTTTAATTTTGAATTTTATTTTATATTTTTATACAGCAGGTTCTTATTGGTTATCTATTTTATACATATAAATGTATACATGCCAATCCCAGTCTCTCAACTCCTCCCACCACCACCCCCCCAACAGCTTTCCCCCCTTGTTGTCCATACGTTTGTTGTCTACATCTGTTGCTCTATTTATGCCTTGCAAAATGGTTAATCTGTACAGTTTTTCTAGGTTCCACATATATGCATGAATATACAAGATTTGTTTTTCTCTTTCAGACTTACTTCACTCTGTATGACAGTCTCTAGATCCATCGACGTCTCTACAAATGACCCAATTTCATTCCTTTTCATGGCTTAGTAATATTCCATTTTATATATGTACCACAGCTTTATGCATTCGTCTGTCTGTGGGCATTTAAGTTGCTTCCATTACCTCGATATTGTAAATAGTGATGCAATGAACATTGCGGTGAATGACTCTTTTTGATTTATGGTTTTGTCTGGGTATATGTCCAGTACTGGGATTGCTGTATCATATGGTAATTCTATTGTTAGTTTCATAAGAAATTCCATATTGTTCTCCATAATGACTGTATCAATTTATATTCCCAACAGTAGTGGAAGAGGGTTCCTTTTCTCCACACCCTTTCCAGCATTTTTTGTTTGTAGATTTTCTATGATGCCTATTCTACCAGGTGTGAGGTGATACCTCATTGTTGAATCCATTTCGTTGAGCAAGGGGTAGGTCTAGTCTATTACATATTTGGCTTATGGAACGGTATCTGTGCTAATTTCAAACTCTGCTTTTATGCAGCACCCCAACTCACCTTCCCCCTTAAGCAGGCATAAGTTGGTTTTCTAAACTTGAGACCCTGTTCTGTTTTGTAATTCAGTTCATGTGTAGCCAAGTTCACATTCCGTGTATTAGTGATACCTTATGATGTTTCATTTTCTGTGTGACTTATTTCAGTTAGAATCATCGTACCTGAATCCACTCATTATGCTGCTACGGGCCTGATGACATAGATTTCATTGCTGAGTGATACTGCATTGTACGTAAGTACCACAAGTTCTTTATCCATTTTTCACTTTCTGTGATATTGAACTTGAACGGTAAATGAGGTTCTTGTAAACAGAGGCGTCCCAAACTTTGGGGTGGCTGTGTCTTTTTGATTTTAATTTCCCTAAGCTATAGGACCATAAGTGGAAGTGCCCTAGGCTCTGTTGCTTTGTTTTTTAGATGTTTCCGGAAACACCATACACTTCTCCCCAGTGTCTGTTGGCAATTTACATCCCGCCCATCAGCATAACAAGGCTCCCAGTTCTCCATGGCCTGTCCTGCCTTTCTGGATTTTACACTTTTTTCAGATGGCCCTTTTGACCGGGGGGAAGTGAGACTTCATTGTAGTGCAGATTTCCTTTGCAAGCTTGCTTGGTTGGCCAAAAAGGGCGTATGCGTTTTTTCCTGAATATATTCAGGAAAAAACGCATACGCCCTTTTTGGCCAAGTGCATCATTGTGGGCGTTCTGCCTCTTTTCCTATGCTTTCAAAGCAATTCCAGTCTACCTCCTGAAATCGGTTTCCTGCAATTCTGCCCCGCTTTCAAGTCCTCTTGGCAGCCTTACTTCAGTATATTTTTGGACGATAGCTGTCATTTATAACTCTGCAGGTTTGTGAATTACAGTGCCCCTGAGCTCCTTTCTTCAACTCGCTTTCTTTTGAGCTGGCCGCAACACCGCAGGATGGCTTCAGGCCCTAATCTGGTTCCGGCCCGGCACGCTGAGCCTTTGGTTATTTCCTCTTCCTGGTGGGAAATGAGAGTTAAATTTGCCCGTCCAGACACCTCCAGCTAGTCTCTCATTGGTGTTCCCTATTCCTGTTCATCTTCCGCAGAAATTGCAAACTGGGCCAAACAGGAGGTTAAAGGCGCTGACTCTCCAAGTGGGGAGAGTGTTAGTAAAGCGTCTGGAATGTTGCACCCGAGTACCAGGGGAGGAAAACTGAGACGTATTTGAACACGTCTCCTGTTCACATGGTTGATCATACTCTGGGTTCCACATGCATGTTTTAGCTGAAGGAAGAATACCTTAAACCTGGAGAGTTGAGACCCGTGGAATGGGTACCATGCAATATGACTTCAAAGGGTCTTCATTTGCTCACCGAACCTCTCCAATCCTATCACTGCTGCGTTTATGCCCCTGTACACACGCTTGATTCTCTTTTGGAGACATAGCAATCCATAGGTTTTAAGATACTTACTAGTCAGGTACATTCTTAGGCGTTTAATATGGGGTGTTGAATCCATTTCGTTGAGCAAGGAGTAGCTCTTGTCTATTCCATATTTGGCTTAAGGAACTTTATCTGTGCTCGTTTCAATCTCTGGTTTTATGCAGCACCCCAACTCACCTTTCCCCTTAAGCAAGCATAAGTTGGTTTTCTAAATTTGAGACCCTGTTCTGTTCTGTAATTCAGTTCCTGTGTAGCCAAGTTTACATTCCGTGTATTACTGATATCTTATGATGTTTCTTTTTCTGTGTGACTTATTTCAGTGAGAATCATCGTACCTGAATCCACTCATTATGCTGCTACGGGCCTGATGACATAGATTTCATTGCTGAGTGATACTGCATTGTACGTAAGTACCACAAGTTCTTTATCCATTTTTCACTTTCTGTGATATTGAACTTGTACGGTAAACGAGGTTCTTGTAAACAGAGGCGTCCCAAACTTTGGGGTGGCTGTGTCTTTTTGATTTTAATTTCCCTAAGCTATAGGACCATAAGTGGAAGTGCCCTAGGCTCTGTTGCTTTGTTTTTTAGATGTTTCAGGAAACACCATACACTTCTCCCGAGTGTCTGTTGGCAATTTACATCCCGCCCATCAGCATAACAAGGCTCCCAGTTCTCCATGGCCTGTCCTGCCTTTCTGGATTTTACACTTTTTTCAGATGGCCCTTTTGACCGGGGGGAAGTGAGACTTCATTGTAGTGCAGATTTCCTTTGCAAGCTTGCTTGGTTGGCCAAAAAGGGCGTATGCGTTTTTTCCTGAATATATTCAGGAAAAAACGCATACGCCCTTTTTGGCCAAGTGCATCATTGTGGACGTTCTGCCTCTTTTCCTATGCTTTCAATGCAATTCCAGTCTACCTCCTGAAATCGGTTTCCTGCAATTCTGCCCCGCTTTCGAGTCCTCTTGGCAGCCTTACTTCAGTATATTTTTGGACGATAGCTGTCATTTATAACTCTGCAGGTTTGTGAATTACAGTGCCCCTGAGCTCCTTTCTTCAACTCGCTTTCTTTTGAGCTGGCCGCAACACCGCAGGATGGCTTCAGGCCCTAATCTGGTTCCGGCACGGCACGCTGAGCCTTTGGTTATATCCTCTTCCTGGTGGGAAATGAGAGTTAAATTTGCCCGTCCAGACACCTCCAGCTAGTCTCTCATTGGTGTTCCCTATTCCTGTTCATCTTCCGCAGAAATTGCAAACTGGGCCAAACAGGAGGTTAAAGGCGCTGACTCTCCAAGTGGGGAGAGTGTTAGTAAAGCGTCTGGAATGTTGCACCCGAGTACCAGGGGAGGAAAACTGAGACGTATTTGAACACGTCTCCGGTTCACATGGTTGATCATACTCTGGGTTCCACATGCATGTTTTAGCTGAAGGAAGAATACCTTAAACCTGGAGAGTTGAGACCCGTGGAATGGGTACCATGCAATATGACTTCAAAGGGTCTTCATTTGCTCACTGAACCTCTCCAATCCTGTCACAGCTGTGTTTATGCCCCTGTACACCCGCTTGATTCTCTTTCAGACATTGCCATCCATACGTTTTAAGATTCTTACTAGTCAGGTATATTCTTTGGCGTTTAATATGGGGTGTTGAGTCCATTTCGTTGAGCAAGGAGTAGCTCTTGTCTAGTCCATATTTGGCTTAAGGAAATTTATCTGTGCTAATTTCAAACTCTGGTTTTATGCAGCACCCCAACTCACCTTCCCCCTTAAGCAAGCATAAGTTGGTTTTCTAAATTTGAGACCCTGTTCTGTTTTGGAATTCAGTTCCTGTGTAGCCAAGTTTACATTCCGTGTATTAGTGATATCTTATGATGTTTCTTTTTCTGTGTGACTTATTTCAGTTAGATTCATCGTACCTGAATCCACTCATTATGCTCCTACGGGCCTGATGACATAGATTTTATTGCTGAGTGATATTGCATTGTACGTAAGTACCACAAGTTCTTTATCCATTTTTCACTTTCTGCGATATTGAACTTGTACCGTATATGAGGTTCTTGTAAACAGAGCCATCCCAAACTTTGGGGTGGCTGTGTCTTTTTGATTTTAATTTCCCTAAACTCTAGGACCATAAGTGAAAGTGCCCTAGGCTCTGTTGCTTTGTTTTTTAGATGTTTCAGGAAACACCATACACTTCTCCAGAGTGCCTGTTGGCAATTTACATCCAGCCCATCAGCATTAGAAGGCTCCCAGTTCTCCATGGCCTATCCTGCCTTTCTGGATTTTACACTTTTTTCAGATGGCCCTTTTGACCGGGGGGAAGTGAGACTTCATTGTAGTGCAGATTTCCTTTGCAAGCTTGCTTGGTTGGCCAAAAAGGGCGTATGCGTTTTTTCCTGAATATATTCAGGAAAAAACGCATACGCCCTTTTTGGCCAAGTGCATCATTGTGGACGTTCTGCCTCTTTTCCTATGCTTTCAATGCAATTCCAGTCTACCTCCTGAAATCGGTTTCCTGCAATTCTGCCCCGCTTTCAAGTCCTCTTGGCAGCCTTACTTCAGTATATTTTTGGACGAAAGCTGTCATTTATAACGCTGCAGGTTTGTGAATTACAGTGCCCCTGAGCTCCTTTCTTCAACTCGCTTTCTTTTGAGCTGGCCGCAACACCGCAGGATGGCTTCAGGCCCTAATCTGGTTCCGGCACGGCACGCTGAGCCTTTGGTTATTTCCTCTTCCTGGTGGGAAATGAGAGTTAAATTTGCCCGTCCAGACACCTCCAGCTAGTCTCTCATTGGTGTTCCCTATTCCTGTTCATCTTCCGCAGAAATTGCAAACTGGGCCAAACAGGAGGTTAAAGGCGCTGACTCTCCAAGTGGGGAGAGTGTTAGTAAAGCGTCTGGAATGTTGCACCCGAGTACCAGGGGAGGAAAACTGAGACGTATTTGAACACGTCTCCCGTTCACATGGTTGATCATACTCTGGGTTCCACATGCATGTTTTAGCTGAAGGAAGAATACCTTAAAACTGGAGAGTTGAGACCCGTGGAATGGGTACCATGCAATATGACTTCAAAGGGTCTTCATTTGCTCACCGAACCTCTCCAATCCTATCACTGCTGCGTTTATGCCCCTGTACACACGCTTGATTCTCTTTTGGAGACATAGCAATCCATAGGTTTTAAGATACTTACTAGTCAGGTACATTCTTAGGCGTTTAATATGGGGTGTTGAATCCATTTCGTTGAGCAAGGAGTAGCTCTTGTCTATTCCATATTTGGCTTAAGGAACTTTATCTGTGCTCGTTTCAATCTCTGGTTTTATGCAGCACCCCAACTCACCTTTCCCCTTAAGCAAGCATAAGTTGGTTTTCTAAATTTGAGACCCTGTTCTGTTCTGTAATTCAGTTCCTGTGTAGCCAAGTTTACATTCCGTGTATTAGTGATATCTTATGATGTTTCTTTTTCTGTGTGACTTATTTCAGTGAGAATCATCGTACCTGAATCCACTCATTATGCTGCTACGGGCCTGATGACATAGATTTCATTGCTGAGTGATACTGCATTGTACGTAAGTACCACAAGTTCTTTATCCATTTTTCACTTTCTGTGATATTGAACTTGTACGGTAAACGAGGTTCTTGTAAACAGAGGCGTCCCAAACTTTGGGGTGGCTGTGTCTTTTTGATTTTAATTTCCCTAAGCTATAGGACCATAAGTGGAAGTGCCCTAGGCTCTGTTGCTTTGTTGTATAGATGTTTCAGGAAACACCATACACTTCTCCCGAGTGTCTGTTGGCAATTTACATCCCGCCCATCAGCATAACAAGGCTCCCAGTTCTCCATGGCCTGTCCTGCCTTTCTGGATTTTACACTTTTTTCAGATGGCCCTTTTGACCGGGGGGAAGTGAGACTTCATTGTAGTGCAGATTTCCTTTGCAAGCTTGCTTGGTTGGCCAAAAAGGGCGTATGCGTTTTTTCCTGAATATATTCAGGAAAAAACGCATACGCCCTTTTTGGCCAAGTGCATCATTGTGGACGTTCTGCCTCTTTTCCTATGCTTTCAATGCAATTCCAGTCTACCTCCTGAAATCGGTTTCCTGCAATTCTGCCCCGCTTTCGAGTCCTCTTGGCAGCCTTACTTCAGTATATTTTTGGACGATAGCTGTCATTTATAACTCTGCAGGTTTGTGAATTACAGTGCCCCTGAGCTCCTTTCTTCAACTCGCTTTCTTTTGAGCTGGCCGCAACACCGCAGGATGGCTTCAGGCCCTAATCTGGTTCCGGCCCGGCACGCTGAGCCTTTGGTTATATCCTCTTCCTGGTGGGAAATGAGAGTTAAATTTGCCCGTCCAGACACCTCCAGCTAGTCTCTCATTGGTGTTCCCTATTCCTGTTCATCTTCCGCAGAAATTGCAAACTGGGCCAAACAGGAGGTTAAAGGCGCTGACTCTCCAAGTGGGGAGAGTGTTAGTAAAGCGTCTGGAATGTTGCACCCGAGTACCAGGGGAGGAAAACTGAGACGTATTTGAACACGTCTCCCGTTCACATGGTTGATCATACTCTGGGTTCCACATGCATGTTTTAGCTGAAGGAAGAATACCTTAAACCTGGAGAGTTGAGACCCGTGGAATGGGTACCATGCAATATGACTTCAAAGGGTCTTCATTTGCTCACCGAACCTCTCCAATCCTATCACTGCTGCGTTTATGCCCCTGTACACACGCTTGATTCTCTTTTGGAGACATAGCAATCCATAGGTTTTAAGATACTTACTAGTCAGGTACATTCTTAGGCGTTTAATATGCGGTGTTGAGTCCATTTCGTTGAGCAAGGAGTAGCTCTTGTCTATTCCATATTTGGCTTAAGGAACTTTATCTGTGCTCATTTCAATCTCTGGTTTTATGCAGCACCCCAACTCACCTTTCCCCTTAAGCAAGCATAAGTTGGTTTTCTAAATTTGAGACCCTGTTCTGTTTTGGAATTCAGTTCCTGTGTAGCCAAGTTTACATTCCGTGTATTAGTGATATCTTATGATGTTTCTTTTTCTGTGTGACTTATTTCAGTGAGAATCATCGTACCTGAATCCACTCATTATGCTGCTACGGGCCTGATGACATAGATTTCATTGCTGAGTGATACTGCATTGTACGTAAGTACCACAAGTTCTTTATCCATTTTTCACTTTCTGTGATATTGAACTTGTACGGTAAACGAGGTTCTTGTAAACAGAGGCGTCCCAAACTTTGGGGTGGCTGTGTCTTTTTGATTTTAATTTCCCTAAGCTATAGGACCATAAGTGGAAGTGCCCTAGGCTCTGTTGCTTTGTTTTTTAGATGTTTCAGGAAACACCATACACTTCTCCCGAGTGTCTGTTGGCAATTTACATCCCGCCCATCAGCATAACAAGGCTCCCAGTTCTCCATGGCCTGTCCTGCCTTTCTGGATTTTACACTTTTTTCAGATGGCCCTTTTGACCGGGGGGAAGTGAGACTTCATTGTAGTGCAGATTTCCTTTGCAAGCTTGCTTGGTTGGCCAAAAAGGGCGTATGCGTTTTTTCCTGAATATATTCAGGAAAAAACACATACGCCCTTTTTGGCCAAGTGCATCATTGTGGACGTTCTGCCTCTTTTCCTATGCTTTCAATGCAATTCCAGTCTACCTCCTGAAATCGGTTTCCTGCAATTCTGCCCCGCTTTCAAGTCCTCTTGGCAGCCTTACTTCAGTATATTTTTGGACGAAAGCTGTCATTTATAACGCTGCAGGTTTGTGAATTACAGTGCCCCTGAGCTCCTTTCTTCAACTCGCTTTCTTTTGAGCTGGCCGCAACACCGCAGGATGGCTTCAGGCCCTAATCTGGTTCCGGCACGGCACGCTGAGCCTTTGGTTATTTCCTCTTCCTGGTGGGAAATGAGAGTTAAATTTGCCCGTCCAGACACCTCCAGCTAGTCTCTCATTGGTGTTCCCTATTCCTGTTCATCTTCCGCAGAAATTGCAAACTGGGCCAAACAGGAGGTTAAAGGCGCTGACTCTCCAAGTGGGGAGAGTGTTAGTAAAGCGTCTGGAATGTTGCACCCGAGTACCAGGGGAGGAAAACTGAGACGTATTTGAACACGTCTCCCGTTCACATGGTTGATCATACTCTGGGTTCCACATGCATGTTTTAGCTGAAGGAAGAATACCTTAAACCTGGAGAGTTGAGACCCGTGGAATGGGTACCATGCAATATGACTTCAAAGGGTCTTCATTTGCTCACCGAACCTCTCCAATCCTATCACTGCTGCGTTTATGCCCCTGTACACACGCTTGATTCTCTTTTGGAGACATAGCAATCCATAGGTTTTAAGATACTTACTAGTCAGGTACATTCTTAGGCGTTTAATATGGGGTGTTGAATCCATTTCGTTGAGCAAGGAGTAGCTCTTGTCTATTCCATATTTGGCTTAAGGAACTTTATCTGTGCTCGTTTCAATCTCTGGTTTTATGCAGCACCCCAACTCACCTTTCCCCTTAAGCAAGCATAAGTTGGTTTTCTAAATTTGAGACCCTGTTCTGTTCTGTAATTCAGTTCCTGTGTAGCCAAGTTTACATTCCGTGTATTACTGATATCTTATGATGTTTCTTTTTCTGTGTGACTTATTTCAGTGAGAATCATCGTACCTGAATCCACTCATTATGCTGCTACGGGCCTGATGACATAGATTTCATTGCTGAGTGATACTGCATTGTACGTAAGTACCACAAGTTCTTTATCCATTTTTCACTTTCTGTGATATTGAACTTGTACGGTAAACGAGGTTCTTGTAAACAGAGGCGTCCCAAACTTTGGGGTGGCTGTGTCTTTTTGATTTTAATTTCCCTAAGCTATAGGACCATAAGTGGAAGTGCCCTAGGCTCTGTTGCTTTGTTTTTTAGATGTTTCAGGAAACACCATACACTTCTCCCGAGTGTCTGTTGGCAATTTACATCCCGCCCATCAGCATAACAAGGCTCCCAGTTCTCCATGGCCTGTCCTGCCTTTCTGGATTTTACACTTTTTTCAGATGGCCCTTTTGACCGGGGGGAAGTGAGACTTCATTGTAGTGCAGATTTCCTTTGCAAGCTTGCTTGGTTGGCCAAAAAGGGCGTATGCGTTTTTTCCTGAATATATTCAGGAAAAAACACATACGCCCTTTTTGGCCAAGTGCATCATTGTGGACGTTCTGCCTCTTTTCCTATGCTTTCAAAGCAATTCCAGTCTACCTCCTGAAATCGGTTTCCTGCAATTCTGCCCCGCTTTCAAGTCCTCTTGGCAGCCTTACTTCAGTATATTTTTGGACGATAGCTGTCATTTATAACTCTGCAGGTTTGTGAATTACAGTGCCCCTGAGCTCCTTTCTTCAACTCGCTTTCTTTTGAGCTGGCCGCAACACCACAGAATGGCTTCAGGCCCTAATCTGGTTCCGGCACGGCACGCTGAGCCTTTCGTTATTTCCTCTTCCTGGTGGGAAATGAGAGTTAAATTTGCCCGTCCAGACACCTCCTGCTAGTCTCTCATTGGTTCTCACTATTCCAGTTCATCTTCCGCAGAAATTGCAAACTGGGCCAAACAGGAGGTTAAAGGCGCTGACTCTCCAAGTGGGGAGAGTGTTAGTAAAGCGTCTGGAATGTTGCACCCGAGTACCAGGGGAGGAAAACTGAGACGTATTTGAACACGTCTCCCGTTCACATGGTTGATCATACTCTGGGTTCCACATGCATGTTTTAGCTGAAGGAAGAATACCTTAAACCTGGAGAGTTGAGACCCGTGGAATGGGTACCATGCAATATGACTTCAAAGGGTCTTCATTTGCTCACCGAACCTCTCCAATCCTATCACTGCTGCGTTTATGCCCCTGTACACACGCTTGATTCTCTTTTGGAGACATAGCAATCCATAGGTTTTAAGATACTTACTAGTCAGGTACATTCTTAGGCGTTTAATATGGGGTGTTGAATCCATTTCGTTGAGCAAGGAGTAGCTCTTGTCTATTCCATATTTGGCTTAAGGAACTTTATCTGTGCTCGTTTCAATCTCTGGTTTTATGCAGCACCCCAACTCACCTTTCCCCTTAAGCAAGCATAAGTTGGTTTTCTAAATTTGAGACCCTGTTCTGTTCTGTAATTCAGTTCCTGTGTAGCCAAGTTTACATTCCGTGTATTACTGATATCTTATGATGTTTCTTTTTCTGTGTGACTTATTTCAGTGAGAATCATCGTACCTGAATCCACTCATTATGCTGCTACGGGCCTGATGACATAGATTTCATTGCTGAGTGATACTGCATTGTACGTAAGTACCACAAGTTCTTTATCCATTTTTCACTTTCTGTGATATTGAACTTGTACGGTAAACGAGGTTCTTGTAAACAGAGGCGTCCCAAACTTTGGGGTGGCTGTGTCTTTTTGATTTTAATTTCCCTAAGCTATAGGACCATAAGTGGAAGTGCCCTAGGCTCTGTTGCTTTGTTGTTTAGATGTTTCAGGAAACACCATACACTTCTCCCGAGTGTCTGTTGGCAATTTACATCCCGCCCATCAGCATAACAAGGCTCCCAGTTCTCCATGGCCTGTCCTGCCTTTCTGGATTTTACACTTTTTTCAGATGGCCCTTTTGACCGGGGGGAAGTGAGACTTCATTGTAGTGCAGATTTCCTTTGCAAGCTTGCTTGGTTGGCCAAAAAGGGCGTATGCGTTTTTTCCTGAATATATTCAGGAAAAAACGCATACGCCTTTTTTGGCCAAGTGCATCATTGTGGACGTTCTGCCTCTTTTCCTATGCTTTCAATGCAATTCCTGTCTACCTCCTGAAATCGGTTTCCTGCAATTCTGCCCCGCTTTCAAGTCCTCTTGGCAGCCTTACTTCAGTATATTTTTGGACGAAAGCTGTCATTTATAACGCTGCAGGTTTGTGAATTACAGTGCCCCTGAGCTCCTTTCTTCAACTCGCTTTCTTTTGAGCAGGCCGCAACACCGCAGGATGGCTTCAGGCCCTAATCTGGTTCCGGCACGGCACGCTGAGCCTTTGGTTATTTCCTCTTCCTGGTGGGAAATGAGAGTTAAATTTGCCCGTCCAGACACCTCCAGCTAGTCTCTCATTGGTGTTCCCTATTCCTGTTCATCTTCCGCAGAAATTGAAAACTGGGCCAAACAGGAGGTTAAAGGCGCTGACTCTCCAAGTGGGGAGAGTGTTAGTAAAGCGTCTGGAATGTTGCACCCGAGTACCAGGGGAGGAAAACTGAGACGTATTTGAACACGTCTCCCGTTCACATGGTTGATCATACTCTGGGTTCCACATGCATGTTTTAGCTGAAGGAAGAATACCTTAAACCTGGAGAGTTGAGACCCGTGGAATGGGTACCATGCAATATGACTTCAAAGGGTCTTCATTTGCTCACCGAACCTCTCCAATCCTATCACTGCTGCGTTTATGCCCCTGTACACACGCTTGATTCTCTTTTGGAGACATAGCAATCCATAGGTTTTAAGATACTTACTAGTCAGGTACATTCTTAGGCGTTTAATATGCGGTGTTGAGTCCATTTCGTTGAGCAAGGAGTAGCTCTTGTCTAGTCCATATTTGGCTTAAGGAACTTTATCTGTGCTCATTTCAATCTCTGGTTTTATGCAGCACCCCAACTCACCTTTCCCCTTAAGCAAGCATAAGTTGGTTTTCTAAATTTGAGACCCTGTTCTGTTTTGGAATTCAGTTCCTGTGTAGCCAAGTTTACATTCCGTGTATTAGTGATATCTTATGATGTTTCTTTTTCTGTGTGACTTATTTCAGTGAGAATCATCGTACCTGAATCCACTCATTATGCTGCTACGGGCCTGATGACATAGATTTCATTGCTGAGTGATACTGCATTGTACGTAAGTACCACAAGTTCTTTATCCATTTTTCACTTTCTGTGATATTGAACTTGTACGGTAAACGAGGTTCTTGTAAACAGAGGCGTCCCAAACTTTGGGGTGGCTGTGTCTGTTTGATTTTAATTTCCCTAAGCTATAGGACCATAAGTGGAAGTGCCCTAGGCTCTGTTGCTTTGTTTTTTAGATGTTTCAGGAAACACCATACACTTCTCCCGAGTGTCTGTTGGCAGTTTACATCCCGCCCATCAGCATAACAAGGCTCCCAGTTCTCCATGGCCTGTCCTGCCTTTCTGGATTTTACACTTTTTTCAGATGGCCCTTTTGACCGGGGGGAAGTGAGACTTCATTGTAGTGCAGATTTCCTTTGCAAGCTTGCTTGGTTGGCCAAAAAGGGCGTATGCGTTTTTTCCTGAATATATTCAGGAAAAAACGCATACGCCCTTTTTGGCCAAGTGCATCATTGTGGACGTTCTGCCTCTTTTCCTATGCTTTCAAAGCAATTCCAGTCTACCTCCTGAAATTGGTTTCCTGCAATTCTGCCCCGCTTTCAAGTCCTCTTGGCAGCCTTACTTCAGTATATTTTTGGACGATAGCTGTCATTTATAACTCTGCAGGTTTGTGAATTACAGTGCCCCTGAGCTCCTTTCTTCAACTCGCTTTCTTTTGAGCTGGCCGCAACACCACAGAATGGCTTCAGGCCCTAATCTGGTTCCGGCACGGCACGCTGAGCCTTTGGTTATTTCCTCTTCCTGGTGGGAAATGAGAGTTAAATTTGCCCGTCCAGACACCTCCTGCTAGTCTCTCATTGGTTCTCACTATTCCAGTTCATCTTCCGCAGAAATTGCAAACTGGGCCAAACAGGAGGTTAAAGGTGCTGACTCTCCAAGTGGGGAGAGTGTTAGTAAAGCGTCTGGAATGTTGCACCCGAGTACCAGGGGAGGAAAACTGAGACATATTTGAACACGTCTCCCGTTCACATGGTTGATCATACTCTGGGTTCCACATGCATGTTTTAGCTGAAGGAAGAATACCTTAAACCTGGAGAGTTGAGACCCGTGGAATGGGTACCATGCAATATGACTTCAAAGGGTCTTCATTTGCTCACCGAACCTCTCCAATCCTATCACTGCTGCGTTTATGCCCCTGTACACACGGTTGATTCTCTTTTGGAGACATAGCAATCCATAGGTTTTAAGATACTTACTAGTCAGGTACATTCTTAGGCGTTTAATATGGGGTGTTGAGTCCATTTCGTTGAGCAAGGAGTAGCTCTTGTCTAGTCCATATTTGGCTTAAGGAACTTTATCTGTGCTCATTTCAATCTCTGGTTTTATGCAGCACCCCAACTCACCTTTCCCCTTAAGCAAGCATAAGTTGGTTTTCTAAATTTGAGACCCTATTCTGTTTTGGAAATCAGTTCCTGTGTAGCCAAGTTTACATTCCGTGTATTAGTGATATCTTATGATGTTTCTTTTTCTGTGTGACTTATTTCAGTGAGAATCATCGTACCTGAATCCACTCATTATGCTGCTACGGGCCTGATGACATAGATTTCATTGCTGAGTGATACTGCATTGTACGTAAGTACCACAAGTTCTTTATCCATTTTTCACTTTCTGTGATATTGAACTTGTACGGTAAACGAGGTTCTTGTAAACAGAGGCGTCCCAAACTTTGGGGTGGCTGTGTCTTTTTGATTTTAATTTCCCTAAGCTATAGGACCATAAGTGCAAGTGCCCTAGGCTCTGTTGCTTTGTTGTTTAGATGTTTCAGGAAACACCATACACTTCTCCCGAGTGTCTGTTGGCAATTTACATCCCGCCCATCAGCATAACAAGGCTCCCAGTTCTCCATGGCCTGTCCTGCCTTTCTGGATTTTACACTTTTTTCAGATGGCCCTTTTGACCGGGGGGAAGTGAGACTTCATTGTAGTGCAGATTTCCTTTGCAAGCTTGCTTGGTTGGCCAAAAAGGGCGTATGCGTTTTTTCCTGAATATATTCAGGAAAAAACGCATACGCCCTTTTTGGCCAAGTGCATCATTGTGGACGTTCTGCCTCTTTTCCTATGCTTTCAATGCAATTCCTGTCTACCTCCTGAAATCGGTTTCCTGCAATTCTGCCCCGCTTTCAAGTCCTCTTGGCAGCCTTACTTCAGTATATTTTTGGACGAAAGCTGTCATTTATAACGCTGCAGGTTTGTGAATTACAGTGCCCCTGAGCTCCTTTCTTCAACTCGCTTTCTTTTGAGCTGGCCGCAACACCGCAGGATGGCTTCAGGCCCTAATCTGGTTCCGGCACGGCACGCTGAGCCTTTGGTTATTTCCTCTTCCTGGTGGGAAATGAGAGTTAAATTTGCCCGTCCAGACACCTCCAGCTAGTCTCTCATTGGTGTTCCCTATTCCTGTTCATCTTCCGCAGAAATTGCAAACTGGGCCAAACAGGAGGTTAAAGGCGCTGACTCTCCAAGTGGGGAGAGTGTTAGTAAAGCGTCTGGAATGTTGCACCCGAGTACCAGGGGAGGAAAACTGAGACGTATTTGAACACGTCTCCCGTTCACATGGTTGATCATACTCTGGGTTCCACATGCATGTTTTAGCTGAAGGAAGAATACCTTAAACCTGGAGAGTTGAGACCCGTGGAATGGGTACCATGCAATATGACTTCAAAGGGTCTTCATTTGCTCACCGAACCTCTCCAATCCTATCACTGCTGCGTTTATGCCCCTGTACACACGCTTGATTCTCTTTTGGAGACATAGCAATCCATAGGTTTTAAGATACTTACTAGTCAGGTACATTCTTAGGCGTTTAATATGGGGTGTTGAATCCATTTCGTTGAGCAAGGAGTAGCTCTTGTCTATTCCATATTTGGCTTAAGGAACTTTATCTGTGCTCGTTTCAATCTCTGGTTTTATGCAGCACCCCAACTCACCTTTCCCCTTAAGCAAGCATAAGTTGGTTTTCTAAATTTGAGACCCTGTTCTGTTCTGTAATTCAGTTCCTGTGTAGCCAAGTTTACATTCCGTGTATTACTGATATCTTATGATGTTTCTTTTTCTGTGTGACTTATTTCAGTGAGAATCATCGTACCTGAATCCACTCATTATGCTGCTACGGGCCTGATGACATAGATTTCATTGCTGAGTGATACTGCATTGTACGTAAGTACCACAAGTTCTTTATCCATTTTTCACTTTCTGTGATATTGAACTTGTACGGTAAACGAGGTTCTTGTAAACAGAGGCGTCCCAAACTTTGGGGTGGCTGTGTCTTTTTGATTTTAATTTCCCTAAGCTATAGGACCATAAGTGGAAGTGCCCTAGGCTCTGTTGCTTTGTTTTTTAGATGTTTCCGGAAACACCATACACTTCTCCCGACTGTCTGTTGGCAATTTACATCCCGCCCATCAGCATAACAAGGCTCCCAGTTCTCCATGGCCTGTCCTGCCTTTCTGGATTTTACACTTTTTTCAGATGGCCCTTTTGACCGGGGGGAAGTGAGACTTCATTGTAGTGCAGATTTCCTTTACAAGCTTGCTTGGTTGGCCAAAAAGGGCGTATGCGTTTTTTCCTGAATATATTCAGGAAAAAACGCATACGCCCTTTTTGGCCAAGTGCATCATTGTGGACGTTCTGCCTCTTTTCCTATGCTTTCAAAGCAATTCCAGTCTACCTCCTGAAATCGGTTTCCTGCAATTCTGCCCCGCTTTCAAGTCCTCTTGGCAGCCTTACTTCAGTATATTTTTGGACGATAGCTGTCATTTATAACTCTGCAGGTTTGTGAATTACAGTGCCCCTGAGCTCCTTTCTTCAACTCGCTTTCTTTTGAGCTGGCCGCAACACCACAGAATGGCTTCAGGCCCTAATCTGGTTCCGGCACGGCACGCTGAGCCTTTGGTTATTTCCTCTTCCTGGTGGGAAATGAGAGTTAAATTTGCCCGTCCAGACACCTCCTGCTAGTCTCTCATTGGTTCTCACTATTCCAGTTCATCTTCCGCAGAAATTGCAAACTGGGCCAAACAGGAGGTTAAAGGCGCTGACTCTCCAAGTGGGGAGAGTGTTAGTAAACCGTCTGGAATGTTGCACCCGAGTACCAGGGGAGGAAAACTGAGACATATTTGAACATGTCTCCCGTTCACATGGTTGATCATACTCTGGGTTCCACATGCATGTTTTAGCTGAAGGAAGAATACCTTAAACCTGGAGAGTTGAGACCCGTGGAATGGGTACCATGCAATATGACTTCAAAGGGTCTTCATTTGCTCACCGAACCTCTCCAATCCTATCACTGCTGCGTTTATGCCCCTGTACACACGCTTGATTCTCTTTTGGAGACATAGCAATCCATAGGTTTTAAGATACTTACTAGTCAGGTACATTCTTAGGCGTTTAATATGGGGTGTTGAGTCCATTTCGTTGAGCAAGGAGTAGCTCTTGTCTAGTGCATATTTGGCTTAAGGAACTTTATCTGTGCTCATTTCAATCTCTGGTTTTATGCAGCACCCCAACTCACCTTTCCCCTTAAGCAAGCATAAGTTGGTTTTCTAAATTTGAGACCCTGTTCTGTTTTGGAATTCAGTTCCTGTGTAGCCAAGTTTACATTCCGTGTATTAGTGATATCTTATGATGTTTCTTTTTCTGTGTGACTTATTTCAGTGAGAATCATCGTACCTGAATCCACTCATTATGCTGCTACGGGCCTGATGACATAGATTTCATTGCTGAGTGATACTGCATTGTACGTAAGTACCACAAGTTCTTTATCCATTTTTCACTTTCTGTGATATTGAACTTGTACGGTAAACGAGGTTCTTGTAAACAGAGGCGTCCCAAACTTTGGGGTGGCTGTGTCTTTTTGATTTTAATTTCCCTAAGCTATAGGACCATAAGTGGAAGTGCCCTAGGCTCTGTTGCTTTGTTGTTTAGATGTTTCAGGAAACACCATACACTTCTCCCGAGTGTCTGTTGGCAATTTACATCCCGCCCATCAGCATAACAAGGCTCCCAGTTCTCCATGGCCTGTCCTGCCTTTCTGGATTTTACACTTTTTTCAGATGGCCCTTTTGACCGGGGGGAAGTGAGACTTCATTGTAGTGCAGATTTCCTTTGCAAGCTTGCTTGGTTGGCCAAAGAGGGCGTATGCGTTTTTTCCTGAATATATTCAGGAAAAAACGCATACGCCTTTTTTGGCCAAGTGCATCATTGTGGACGTTCTGCCTCTTTTCCTATGCTTTCAATGCAATTCCTGTCTACCTCCTGAAATCGGTTTCCTGCAATTCTGCCCCGCTTTCAAGTCCTCTTGGCAGCCTTACTTCAGTATATTTTTGGACGAAAGCTGTCATTTATAACGCTGCAGGTTTGTGAATTACAGTGCCCCTGAGCTCCTTTCTTCAACTCGCTTTCTTTTGAGCAGGCCGCAACACCGCAGGATGGCTTCAGGCCCTAATCTGGTTCCGGCACGGCACGCTGAGCCTTTGGTTATTTCCTCTTCCTGGTGGGAAATGAGAGTTAAATTTGCCCGTCCAGACACCTCCAGCTAGTCTCTCATTGGTGTTCCCTATTCCTGTTCATCTTCCGCAGAAATTGAAAACTGGGCCAAACAGGAGGTTAAAGGCGCTGACTCTCCAAGTGGGGAGAGTGTTAGTAAAGCGTCTGGAATGTTGCACCCGAGTACCAGGGGAGGAAAACTGAGACGTATTTGAACACGTCTCCCGTTCACATGGTTGATCATACTCTGGGTTCCACATGCATGTTTTAGCTGAAGGAAGAATACCTTAAACCTGGAGAGTTGAGACCCGTGGAATGGGTACCATGCAATATGACTTCAAAGGGTCTTCATTTGCTCACCGAACCTCTCCAATCCTATCACTGCTGCGTTTATGCCCCTGTACACACGCTTGATTCTCTTTTGGAGACATAGCAATCCATAGGTTTTAAGATACTTACTAGTCAGGTACATTCTTAGGCGTTTAATATGCGGTGTTGAGTCCATTTCGTTGAGCAAGGAGTAGCTCTTGTCTAGTCCATATTTGGCTTAAGGAACTTTATCTGTGCTCATTTCAATCTCTGGTTTTATGCAGCACCCCAACTCACCTTTCCCCTTAAGCAAGCATAAGTTGGTTTTCTAAATTTGAGACCCTGTTCTGTTTTGGAATTCAGTTCCTGTGTAGCCAAGTTTACATTCCGTGTATTAGTGATATCTTATGATGTTTCTTTTTCTGTGTGACTTATTTCAGTGAGAATCATCGTACCTGAATCCACTCATTATGCTGCTACGGGCCTGATGACATAGATTTCATTGCTGAGTGATACTGCATTGTACGTAAGTACCACAAGTTCTTTATCCATTTTTCACTTTCTGTGATATTGAACTTGTACGGTAAACGAGGTTCTTGTAAACAGAGGCGTCCCAAACTTTGGGGTGGCTGTGTCTGTTTGATTTTAATTTCCCTAAGCTATAGGACCATAAGTGGAAGTGCCCTAGGCTCTGTTGCTTTGTTTTTTAGATGTTTCAGGAAACACCATACACTTCTCCCGAGTGTCTGTTGGCAGTTTACATCCCGCCCATCAGCATAACAAGGCTCCCAGTTCTCCATGGCCTGTCCTGCCTTTCTGGATTTTACACTTTTTTCAGATGGCCCTTTTGACCGGGGGGAAGTGAGACTTCATTGTAGTGCAGATTTCCTTTGCAAGCTTGCTTGGTTGGCCAAAGAGGGCGTATGCGTTTTTTCCTGAATATATTCAGGAAAAAACGCATACGCCTTTTTTGGCCAAGTGCATCATTGTGGACGTTCTGCCTCTTTTCCTATGCTTTCAATGCAATTCCTGTCTACCTCCTGAAATCGGTTTCCTGCAATTCTGCCCCGCTTTCAAGTCCTCTTGGCAGCCTTACTTCAGTATATTTTTGGACGAAAGCTGTCATTTATAACGCTGCAGGTTTGTGAATTACAGTGCCCCTGAGCTCCTTTCTTCAACTCGCTTTCTTTTGAGCAGGCCGCAACACCGCAGGATGGCTTCAGGCCCTAATCTGGTTCCGGCACGGCACGCTGAGCCTTTGGTTATTTCCTCTTCCTGGTGGGAAATGAGAGTTAAATTTGCCCGTCCAGACACCTCCAGCTAGTCTCTCATTGGTGTTCCCTATTCCTGTTCATCTTCCGCAGAAATTGAAAACTGGGCCAAACAGGAGGTTAAAGGCGCTGACTCTCCAAGTGGGGAGAGTGTTAGTAAAGCGTCTGGAATGTTGCACCCGAGTACCAGGGGAGGAAAACTGAGACGTATTTGAACACGTCTCCCGTTCACATGGTTGATCATACTCTGGGTTCCACATGCATGTTTTAGCTGAAGGAAGAATACCTTAAACCTGGAGAGTTGAGACCCGTGGAATGGGTACCATGCAATATGACTTCAAAGGGTCTTCATTTGCTCACCGAACCTCTCCAATCCTATCACTGCTGCGTTTATGCCCCTGTACACACGCTTGATTCTCTTTTGGAGACATAGCAATCCATAGGTTTTAAGATACTTACTAGTCAGGTACATTCTTAGGCGTTTAATATGCGGTGTTGAGTCCATTTCGTTGAGCAAGGAGTAGCTCTTGTCTAGTCCATATTTGGCTTAAGGAACTTTATCTGTGCTCATTTCAATCTCTGGTTTTATGCAGCACCCCAACTCACCTTTCCCCTTAAGCAAGCATAAGTTGGTTTTCTAAATTTGAGACCCTGTTCTGTTTTGGAATTCAGTTCCTGTGTAGCCAAGTTTACATTCCGTGTATTAGTGATATCTTATGATGTTTCTTTTTCTGTGTGACTTATTTCAGTGAGAATCATCGTACCTGAATCCACTCATTATGCTGCTACGGGCCTGATGACATAGATTTCATTGCTGAGTGATACTGCATTGTACGTAAGTACCACAAGTTCTTTATCCATTTTTCACTTTCTGTGATATTGAACTTGTACGGTAAACGAGGTTCTTGTAAACAGAGGCGTCCCAAACTTTGGGGTGGCTGTGTCTGTTTGATTTTAATTTCCCTAAGCTATAGGACCATAAGTGGAAGTGCCCTAGGCTCTGTTGCTTTGTTTTTTAGATGTTTCAGGAAACACCATACACTTCTCCCGAGTGTCTGTTGGCAGTTTACATCCCGCCCATCAGCATAACAAGGCTCCCAGTTCTCCATGGCCTGTCCTGCCTTTCTGGATTTTACACTTTTTTCAGATGGCCCTTTTGACCGGGGGGAAGTGAGACTTCATTGTAGTGCAGATTTCCTTTGCAAGCTTGCTTGGTTGGCCAAAAAGGGCGTATGCGTTTTTTCCTGAATATATTCAGGAAAAAACGCATACGCCCTTTTTGGCCAAGTGCATCATTGTGGATGTTCTGCCTCTTTTCCTATGCTTTCAAAGCAATTCCAGTCTACCTCCTGAAATTGGTTTCCTGCAATTCTGCCCCGCTTTCAAGTCCTCTTGGCAGCCTTACTTCAGTATATTTTTGGACGATAGCTGTCATTTATAACTCTGCAGGTTTGTGAATTACAGTGCCCCTGAGCTCCTTTCTTCAACTCGCTTTCTTTTGAGCTGGCCGCAACACCACAGAATGGCTTCAGGCCCTAATCTGGTTCCGGCACGGCACGCTGAGCCTTTGGTTATTTCCTCTTCCTGGTGGGAAATGAGAGTTAAATTTGCCCGTCCAGACACCTCCTGCTAGTCTCTCATTGGTTCTCACTATTCCAGTTCATCTTCCGCAGAAATTGCAAACTGGGCCAAACAGGAGGTTAAAGGTGCTGACTCTCCAAGTGGGGAGAGTGTTAGTAAACCGTCTGGAATGTTGCACCCGAGTACCAGGGGAGGAAAACTGAGACATATTTGAACACGTCTCCCGTTCACATGGTTGATCATACTCTGGGTTCCACATGCATGTTTTAGCTGAAGGAAGAATACCTTAAACCTGGAGAGTTGAGACCCGTGGAATGGGTACCATGCAATATGACTTCAAAGGGTCTTCATTTGCTCACCGAACCTCTCCAATCCTATCACTCCTGCGTTTATGCCCCTGTACACACGCTTGATTCTCTTTTGGAGACATAGCAATCCATAGGTTTTAAGATACTTACTAGTCAGGTACATTCTTAGGCGTTTAATATGGGGTGTTGAGTCCATTTCGTTGAGCAAGGAGTAGCTCTTGTCTAGTCCATATTTGGCTTAAGGAACTTTATCTGTGCTCGTTTCAATCTCTGGTTTTATTCAGCACCCCAACTCACCTTTCCCCTTAAGCAAGCATAAGTTGGTTTTCTAAATTTGAGACCCTATTCTGTTTTGGAAATCAGTTCCTGTGTAGCCAAGTTTACATTCCGTGTATTAGTGATATCTTATGATGTTTCTTTTTCTGTGTGACTTATTTCAGTGAGAATCATCGTACCTGAATCCACTCATTATGCTGCTACGGGCCTGATGACATAGATTTCATTGCTGAGTGATACTGCATTGTACGTAAGTACCACAAGTTCTTTATCCATTTTTCACTTTCTGTGATATTGAACTTGTACGGTAAACGAGGTTCTTGTAAACAGAGGCGTCCCAAACTTTGGGGTGGCTGTGTCTTTTTGATTTTAATTTCCCTAAGCTATAGGACCATAAGTGGAAGTGCCCTAAGCTCTGTTGCTTTGTTGTTTAGATGTTTCAGGAAACACCATACACTTCTCCCGAGTGTCTGTTGGCAATTTACATCCCGCCCATCAGCATAACAAGGCTCCCAGTTCTCCATGGCCTGTCCTGCCTTTCTGGATTTTACACTTTTTTCAGATGGCCCTTTTGACCGGGGGGAAGTGAGACTTCATTGTAGTGCAGATTTCCTTTGCAAGCTTGCTTGGTTGGCCAAAAAGGGCGTATGCGTTTTTTCCTGAATATATTCAGGAAAAAACGCATACGCCCTTTTTGGCCAAGTGCATCATTGTGGATGTTCTGCCTCTTTTCCTATGCTTTCAAAGCAATTCCAGTCTACCTCCTGAAATTGGTTTCCTGCAATTCTGCCCCGCTTTCAAGTCCTCTTGGCAGCCTTACTTCAGTATATTTTTGGACGATAGCTGTCATTTATAACTCTGCAGGTTTGTGAATTACAGTGCCCCTGAGCTCCTTTCTTCAACTCGCTTTCTTTTGAGCTGGCCGCAACACCGCAGGATGGCTTCAGGCCCTAATCTGGTTCCGGCACGGCACGCTGAGCCTTTGGTTATTTCCTCTTCCTGGTGGGAAATGAGAGTTAAATTTGCCCGTCCAGACACCTCCTGCTAGTCTCTCATTGGTTCTCACTATTCCAGTTCATCTTCCGCAGAAATTGCAAACTGGGCCAAACAGGAGGTTAAAGGTGCTGACTCTCCAAGTGGGGAGAGTGTTAGTAAACCGTCTGGAATGTTGCACCCGAGTACCAGGGGAGGAAAACTGAGACATATTTGAACACGTCTCCCGTTCACATGGTTGATCATACTCTGGGTTCCACATGCATGTTTTAGCTGAAGGAAGAATACCTTAAACCTGGAGAGTTGAGACCCGTGGAATGGGTACCATGCAATATGACTTCAAAGGGTCTTCATTTGCTCACCGAACCTCTCCAATCCTATCACTGCTGCGTTTATGCCCCTGTACACACGCTTGATTCTCTTTTGGAGACATAGCAATCCATAGGTTTTAAGATACTTACTAGTCAGGTACATTCTTAGGCGTTTAATATGGGGTGTTGAGTCCATTTCGTTGAGCAAGGAGTAGCTCTTGTCTAGTCCATATTTGGCTTAAGGAACTTTATCTGTGCTCGTTTCAATCTCTGGTTTTATTCAGCACCCCAACTCACCTTTCCCCTTAAGCAAGCATAAGTTGGTTTTCTAAATTTGAGACCCTATTCTGTTTTGGAAATCAGTTCCTGTGTAGCCAAGTTTACATTCCGTGTATTAGTGATATCTTATGATGTTTCTTTTTCTGTGTGACTTATTTCAGTGAGAATCATCGTACCTGAATCCACTCATTATGCTGCTACGGGCCTGATGACATAGATTTCATTGCTGAGTGATACTGCATTGTACGTAAGTACCACAAGTTCTTTATCCATTTTTCACTTTCTGTGATATTGAACTTGTACGGTAAACGAGGTTCTTGTAAACAGAGGCGTCCCAAACTTTGGGGTGGCTGTGTCTTTTTGATTTTAATTTCCCTAAGCTATAGGACCATAAGTGCAAGTGCCCTAGGCTCTGTTGCTTTGTTGTTTAGATGTTTCAGGAAACACCATACACTTCTCCCGAGTGTCTGTTGGCAATTTACATCCCGCCCATCAGCATAACAAGGCTCCCAGTTCTCCATGGCCTGTCCTGCCTTTCTGGATTTTACACTTTTTTCAGATGGCCCTTTTGACCGGGGGGAAGTGAGACTTCATTGTAGTGCAGATTTCCTTTGCAAGCTTGCTTGGTTGGCCAAAAAGGGCGTATGCGTTTTTTCCTGAATATATTCAGGAAAAAACGCATACGCCCTTTTTGGCCAAGTGCATCATTGTGGACGTTCTGCCTCTTTTCCTATGCTTTCAATGCAATTCCTGTCTACCTCCTGAAATCGGTTTCCTGCAATTCTGCCCCGCTTTCAAGTCCTCTTGGCAGCCTTACTTCAGTATATTTTTGGACGAAAGCTGTCATTTATAACGCTGCAGGTTTGTGAATTACAGTGCCCCTGAGCTCCTTTCTTCAACTCGCTTTCTTTTGAGCTGGCCGCAACACCGCAGGATGGCTTCAGGCCCTAATCTGGTTCCGGCACGGCACGCTGAGCCTTTGGTTATTTCCTCTTCCTGGTGGGAAATGAGAGTTAAATTTGCCCGTCCAGACACCTCCAGCTAGTCTCTCATTGGTGTTCCCTATTCCTGTTCATCTTCCGCAGAAATTGCAAACTGGGCCAAACAGGAGGTTAAAGGCGCTGACTCTCCAAGTGGGGAGAGTGTTAGTAAAGCGTCTGGAATGTTGCACCCGAGTACCAGGGGAGGAAAACTGAGACGTATTTGAACACGTCTCCCGTTCACATGGTTGATCATACTCTGGGTTCCACATGCATGTTTTAGCTGAAGGAAGAATACCTTAAACCTGGAGAGTTGAGACCCGTGGAATGGGTACCATGCAATATGACTTCAAAGGGTCTTCATTTGCTCACCGAACCTCTCCAATCCTATCACTGCTGCGTTTATGCCCCTGTACACACGCTTGATTCTCTTTTGGAGACATAGCAATCCATAGGTTTTAAGATACTTACTAGTCAGGTACATTCTTAGGCGTTTAATATGGGGTGTTGAATCCATTTCGTTGAGCAAGGAGTAGCTCTTGTCTATTCCATATTTGGCTTAAGGAACTTTATCTGTGCTCGTTTCAATCTCTGGTTTTATGCAGCACCCCAACTCACCTTTCCCCTTAAGCAAGCATAAGTTGGTTTTCTAAATTTGAGACCCTGTTCTGTTCTGTAATTCAGTTCCTGTGTAGCCAAGTTTACATTCCGTGTATTACTGATATCTTATGATGTTTCTTTTTCTGTGTGACTTATTTCAGTGAGAATCATCGTACCTGAATCCACTCATTATGCTGCTACGGGCCTGATGACATAGATTTCATTGCTGAGTGATACTGCATTGTACGTAAGTACCACAAGTTCTTTATCCATTTTTCACTTTCTGTGATATTGAACTTGTACGGTAAACGAGGTTCTTGTAAACAGAGGCGTCCCAAACTTTGGGGTGGCTGTGTCTTTTTGATTTTAATTTCCCTAAGCTATAGGACCATAAGTGGAAGTGCCCTAGGCTCTGTTGCTTTGTTTTTTAGATGTTTCCGGAAACACCATACACTTCTCCCGACTGTCTGTTGGCAATTTACATCCCGCCCATCAGCATAACAAGGCTCCCAGTTCTCCATGGCCTGTCCTGCCTTTCTGGATTTTACACTTTTTTCAGATGGCCCTTTTGACCGGGGGGAAGTGAGACTTCATTGTAGTGCAGATTTCCTTTACAAGCTTGCTTGGTTGGCCAAAAAGGGCGTATGCGTTTTTTCCTGAATATATTCAGGAAAAAACGCATACGCCCTTTTTGGCCAAGTGCATCATTGTGGACGTTCTGCCTCTTTTCCTATGCTTTCAAAGCAATTCCAGTCTACCTCCTGAAATCGGTTTCCTGCAATTCTGCCCCGCTTTCAAGTCCTCTTGGCAGCCTTACTTCAGTATATTTTTGGACGATAGCTGTCATTTATAACTCTGCAGGTTTGTGAATTACAGTGCCCCTGAGCTCCTTTCTTCAACTCGCTTTCTTTTGAGCTGGCCGCAACACCACAGAATGGCTTCAGGCCCTAATCTGGTTCCGGCACGGCACGCTGAGCCTTTGGTTATTTCCTCTTCCTGGTGGGAAATGAGAGTTAAATTTGCCCGTCCAGACACCTCCTGCTAGTCTCTCATTGGTTCTCACTATTCCAGTTCATCTTCCGCAGAAATTGCAAACTGGGCCAAACAGGAGGTTAAAGGCGCTGACTCTCCAAGTGGGGAGAGTGTTAGTAAACCGTCTGGAATGTTGCACCCGAGTACCAGGGGAGGAAAACTGAGACATATTTGAACATGTCTCCCGTTCACATGGTTGATCATACTCTGGGTTCCACATGCATGTTTTAGCTGAAGGAAGAATACCTTAAACCTGGAGAGTTGAGACCCGTGGAATGGGTACCATGCAATATGACTTCAAAGGGTCTTCATTTGCTCACCGAACCTCTCCAATCCTATCACTGCTGCGTTTATGCCCCTGTACACACGCTTGATTCTCTTTTGGAGACATAGCAATCCATAGGTTTTAAGATACTTACTAGTCAGGTACATTCTTAGGCGTTTAATATGGGGTGTTGAGTCCATTTCGTTGAGCAAGGAGTAGCTCTTGTCTAGTGCATATTTGGCTTAAGGAACTTTATCTGTGCTCATTTCAATCTCTGGTTTTATGCAGCACCCCAACTCACCTTTCCCCTTAAGCAAGCATAAGTTGGTTTTCTAAATTTGAGACCCTGTTCTGTTTTGGAATTCAGTTCCTGTGTAGCCAAGTTTACATTCCGTGTATTAGTGATATCTTATGATGTTTCTTTTTCTGTGTGACTTATTTCAGTGAGAATCATCGTACCTGAATCCACTCATTATGCTGCTACGGGCCTGATGACATAGATTTCATTGCTGAGTGATACTGCATTGTACGTAAGTACCACAAGTTCTTTATCCATTTTTCACTTTCTGTGATATTGAACTTGTACGGTAAACGAGGTTCTTGTAAACAGAGGCGTCCCAAACTTTGGGGTGGCTGTGTCTTTTTGATTTTAATTTCCCTAAGCTATAGGACCATAAGTGGAAGTGCCCTAGGCTCTGTTGCTTTGTTGTTTAGATGTTTCAGGAAACACCATACACTTCTCCCGAGTGTCTGTTGGCAATTTACATCCCGCCCATCAGCATAACAAGGCTCCCAGTTCTCCATGGCCTGTCCTGCCTTTCTGGATTTTACACTTTTTTCAGATGGCCCTTTTGACCGGGGGGAAGTGAGACTTCATTGTAGTGCAGATTTCCTTTGCAAGCTTGCTTGGTTGGCCAAAGAGGGCGTATGCGTTTTTTCCTGAATATATTCAGGAAAAAACGCATACGCCTTTTTTGGCCAAGTGCATCATTGTGGACGTTCTGCCTCTTTTCCTATGCTTTCAATGCAATTCCTGTCTACCTCCTGAAATCGGTTTCCTGCAATTCTGCCCCGCTTTCAAGTCCTCTTGGCAGCCTTACTTCAGTATATTTTTGGACGAAAGCTGTCATTTATAACGCTGCAGGTTTGTGAATTACAGTGCCCCTGAGCTCCTTTCTTCAACTCGCTTTCTTTTGAGCAGGCCGCAACACCGCAGGATGGCTTCAGGCCCTAATCTGGTTCCGGCACGGCACGCTGAGCCTTTGGTTATTTCCTCTTCCTGGTGGGAAATGAGAGTTAAATTTGCCCGTCCAGACACCTCCAGCTAGTCTCTCATTGGTGTTCCCTATTCCTGTTCATCTTCCGCAGAAATTGAAAACTGGGCCAAACAGGAGGTTAAAGGCGCTGACTCTCCAAGTGGGGAGAGTGTTAGTAAAGCGTCTGGAATGTTGCACCCGAGTACCAGGGGAGGAAAACTGAGACGTATTTGAACACGTCTCCCGTTCACATGGTTGATCATACTCTGGGTTCCACATGCATGTTTTAGCTGAAGGAAGAATACCTTAAACCTGGAGAGTTGAGACCCGTGGAATGGGTACCATGCAATATGACTTCAAAGGGTCTTCATTTGCTCACCGAACCTCTCCAATCCTATCACTGCTGCGTTTATGCCCCTGTACACACGCTTGATTCTCTTTTGGAGACATAGCAATCCATAGGTTTTAAGATACTTACTAGTCAGGTACATTCTTAGGCGTTTAATATGCGGTGTTGAGTCCATTTCGTTGAGCAAGGAGTAGCTCTTGTCTAGTCCATATTTGGCTTAAGGAACTTTATCTGTGCTCATTTCAATCTCTGGTTTTATGCAGCACCCCAACTCACCTTTCCCCTTAAGCAAGCATAAGTTGGTTTTCTAAATTTGAGACCCTGTTCTGTTTTGGAATTCAGTTCCTGTGTAGCCAAGTTTACATTCCGTGTATTAGTGATATCTTATGATGTTTCTTTTTCTGTGTGACTTATTTCAGTGAGAATCATCGTACCTGAATCCACTCATTATGCTGCTACGGGCCTGATGACATAGATTTCATTGCTGAGTGATACTGCATTGTACGTAAGTACCACAAGTTCTTTATCCATTTTTCACTTTCTGTGATATTGAACTTGTACGGTAAACGAGGTTCTTGTAAACAGAGGCGTCCCAAACTTTGGGGTGGCTGTGTCTGTTTGATTTTAATTTCCCTAAGCTATAGGACCATAAGTGGAAGTGCCCTAGGCTCTGTTGCTTTGTTTTTTAGATGTTTCAGGAAACACCATACACTTCTCCCGAGTGTCTGTTGGCAGTTTACATCCCGCCCATCAGCATAACAAGGCTCCCAGTTCTCCATGGCCTGTCCTGCCTTTCTGGATTTTACACTTTTTTCAGATGGCCCTTTTGACCGGGGGGAAGTGAGACTTCATTGTAGTGCAGATTTCCTTTGCAAGCTTGCTTGGTTGGCCAAAGAGGGCGTATGCGTTTTTTCCTGAATATATTCAGGAAAAAACGCATACGCCTTTTTTGGCCAAGTGCATCATTGTGGACGTTCTGCCTCTTTTCCTATGCTTTCAATGCAATTCCTGTCTACCTCCTGAAATCGGTTTCCTGCAATTCTGCCCCGCTTTCAAGTCCTCTTGGCAGCCTTACTTCAGTATATTTTTGGACGAAAGCTGTCATTTATAACGCTGCAGGTTTGTGAATTACAGTGCCCCTGAGCTCCTTTCTTCAACTCGCTTTCTTTTGAGCAGGCCGCAACACCGCAGGATGGCTTCAGGCCCTAATCTGGTTCCGGCACGGCACGCTGAGCCTTTGGTTATTTCCTCTTCCTGGTGGGAAATGAGAGTTAAATTTGCCCGTCCAGACACCTCCAGCTAGTCTCTCATTGGTGTTCCCTATTCCTGTTCATCTTCCGCAGAAATTGAAAACTGGGCCAAACAGGAGGTTAAAGGCGCTGACTCTCCAAGTGGGGAGAGTGTTAGTAAAGCGTCTGGAATGTTGCACCCGAGTACCAGGGGAGGAAAACTGAGACGTATTTGAACACGTCTCCCGTTCACATGGTTGATCATACTCTGGGTTCCACATGCATGTTTTAGCTGAAGGAAGAATACCTTAAACCTGGAGAGTTGAGACCCGTGGAATGGGTACCATGCAATATGACTTCAAAGGGTCTTCATTTGCTCACCGAACCTCTCCAATCCTATCACTGCTGCGTTTATGCCCCTGTACACACGCTTGATTCTCTTTTGGAGACATAGCAATCCATAGGTTTTAAGATACTTACTAGTCAGGTACATTCTTAGGCGTTTAATATGCGGTGTTGAGTCCATTTCGTTGAGCAAGGAGTAGCTCTTGTCTAGTCCATATTTGGCTTAAGGAACTTTATCTGTGCTCATTTCAATCTCTGGTTTTATGCAGCACCCCAACTCACCTTTCCCCTTAAGCAAGCATAAGTTGGTTTTCTAAATTTGAGACCCTGTTCTGTTTTGGAATTCAGTTCCTGTGTAGCCAAGTTTACATTCCGTGTATTAGTGATATCTTATGATGTTTCTTTTTCTGTGTGACTTATTTCAGTGAGAATCATCGTACCTGAATCCACTCATTATGCTGCTACGGGCCTGATGACATAGATTTCATTGCTGAGTGATACTGCATTGTACGTAAGTACCACAAGTTCTTTATCCATTTTTCACTTTCTGTGATATTGAACTTGTACGGTAAACGAGGTTCTTGTAAACAGAGGCGTCCCAAACTTTGGGGTGGCTGTGTCTGTTTGATTTTAATTTCCCTAAGCTATAGGACCATAAGTGGAAGTGCCCTAGGCTCTGTTGCTTTGTTTTTTAGATGTTTCAGGAAACACCATACACTTCTCCCGAGTGTCTGTTGGCAGTTTACATCCCGCCCATCAGCATAACAAGGCTCCCAGTTCTCCATGGCCTGTCCTGCCTTTCTGGATTTTACACTTTTTTCAGATGGCCCTTTTGACCGGGGGAAGTGAGACTTCATTGTAGTGCAGATTTCCTTTGCAAGCTTGCTTGGTTGGCCAAAAAGGGCGTATGCGTTTTTTCCTGAATATATTCAGGAAAAAACGCATACGCCCTTTTTGGCCAAGTGCATCATTGTGGATGTTCTGCCTCTTTTCCTATGCTTTCAAAGCAATTCCAGTCTACCTCCTGAAATTGGTTTCCTGCAATTCTGCCCCGCTTTCAAGTCCTCTTGGCAGCCTTACTTCAGTATATTTTTGGACGATAGCTGTCATTTATAACTCTGCAGGTTTGTGAATTACAGTGCCCCTGAGCTCCTTTCTTCAACTCGCTTTCTTTTGAGCTGGCCGCAACACCACAGAATGGCTTCAGGCCCTAATCTGGTTCCGGCACGGCACGCTGAGCCTTTGGTTATTTCCTCTTCCTGGTGGGAAATGAGAGTTAAATTTGCCCGTCCAGACACCTCCTGCTAGTCTCTCATTGGTTCTCACTATTCCAGTTCATCTTCCGCAGAAATTGCAAACTGGGCCAAACAGGAGGTTAAAGGTGCTGACTCTCCAAGTGGGGAGAGTGTTAGTAAACCGTCTGGAATGTTGCACCCGAGTACCAGGGGAGGAAAACTGAGACATATTTGAACACGTCTCCCGTTCACATGGTTGATCATACTCTGGGTTCCACATGCATGTTTTAGCTGAAGGAAGAATACCTTAAACCTGGAGAGTTGAGACCCGTGGAATGGGTACCATGCAATATGACTTCAAAGGGTCTTCATTTGCTCACCGAACCTCTCCAATCCTATCACTCCTGCGTTTATGCCCCTGTACACACGCTTGATTCTCTTTTGGAGACATAGCAATCCATAGGTTTTAAGATACTTACTAGTCAGGTACATTCTTAGGCGTTTAATATGGGGTGTTGAGTCCATTTCGTTGAGCAAGGAGTAGCTCTTGTCTAGTCCATATTTGGCTTAAGGAACTTTATCTGTGCTCGTTTCAATCTCTGGTTTTATTCAGCACCCCAACTCACCTTTCCCCTTAAGCAAGCATAAGTTGGTTTTCTAAATTTGAGACCCTATTCTGTTTTGGAAATCAGTTCCTGTGTAGCCAAGTTTACATTCCGTGTATTAGTGATATCTTATGATGTTTCTTTTTCTGTGTGACTTATTTCAGTGAGAATCATCGTACCTGAATCCACTCATTATGCTGCTACGGGCCTGATGACATAGATTTCATTGCTGAGTGATACTGCATTGTACGTAAGTACCACAAGTTCTTTATCCATTTTTCACTTTCTGTGATATTGAACTTGTACGGTAAACGAGGTTCTTGTAAACAGAGGCGTCCCAAACTTTGGGGTGGCTGTGTCTTTTTGATTTTAATTTCCCTAAGCTATAGGACCATAAGTGGAAGTGCCCTAAGCTCTGTTGCTTTGTTGTTTAGATGTTTCAGGAAACACCATACACTTCTCCCGAGTGTCTGTTGGCAATTTACATCCCGCCCATCAGCATAACAAGGCTCCCAGTTCTCCATGGCCTGTCCTGCCTTTCTGGATTTTACACTTTTTTCAGATGGCCCTTTTGACCGGGGGGAAGTGAGACTTCATTGTAGTGCAGATTTCCTTTGCAAGCTTGCTTGGTTGGCCAAAAAGGGCGTATGCGTTTTTTCCTGAATATATTCAGGAAAAAACGCATACGCCCTTTTTGGCCAAGTGCATCATTGTGGATGTTCTGCCTCTTTTCCTATGCTTTCAAAGCAATTCCAGTCTACCTCCTGAAATTGGTTTCCTGCAATTCTGCCCCGCTTTCAAGTCCTCTTGGCAGCCTTACTTCAGTATATTTTTGGACGATAGCTGTCATTTATAACTCTGCAGGTTTGTGAATTACAGTGCCCCTGAGCTCCTTTCTTCAACTCGCTTTCTTTTGAGCTGGCCGCAACACCGCAGGATGGCTTCAGGCCCTAATCTGGTTCCGGCACGGCACGCTGAGCCTTTGGTTATTTCCTCTTCCTGGTGGGAAATGAGAGTTAAATTTGCCCGTCCAGACACCTCCTGCTAGTCTCTCATTGGTTCTCACTATTCCAGTTCATCTTCCGCAGAAATTGCAAACTGGGCCAAACAGGAGGTTAAAGGTGCTGACTCTCCAAGTGGGGAGAGTGTTAGTAAACCGTCTGGAATGTTGCACCCGAGTACCAGGGGAGGAAAACTGAGACATATTTGAACACGTCTCCCGTTCACATGGTTGATCATACTCTGGGTTCCACATGCATGTTTTAGCTGAAGGAAGAATACCTTAAACCTGGAGAGTTGAGACCCGTGGAATGGGTACCATGCAATATGACTTCAAAGGGTCTTCATTTGCTCACCGAACCTCTCCAATCCTATCACTGCTGCGTTTATGCCCCTGTACACACGCTTGATTCTCTTTTGGAGACATAGCAATCCATAGGTTTTAAGATACTTACTAGTCAGGTACATTCTTAGGCGTTTAATATGGGGTGTTGAGTCCATTTCGTTGAGCAAGGAGTAGCTCTTGTCTAGTCCATATTTGGCTTAAGGAACTTTATCTGTGCTCGTTTCAATCTCTGGTTTTATTCAGCACCCCAACTCACCTTTCCCCTTAAGCAAGCATAAGTTGGTTTTCTAAATTTGAGACCCTATTCTGTTTTGGAAATCAGTTCCTGTGTAGCCAAGTTTACATTCCGTGTATTAGTGATATCTTATGATGTTTCTTTTTCTGTGTGACTTATTTCAGTGAGAATCATCGTACCTGAATCCACTCATTATGCTGCTACGGGCCTGATGACATAGATTTCATTGCTGAGTGATACTGCATTGTACGTAAGTACCACAAGTTCTTTATCCATTTTTCACTTTCTGTGATATTGAACTTGTACGGTAAACGAGGTTCTTGTAAACAGAGGCGTCCCAAACTTTGGGGTGGCTGTGTCTTTTTGATTTTAATTTCCCTAAGCTATAGGACCATAAGTGGAAGTGCCCTAAGCTCTGTTGCTTTGTTGTTTAGATGTTTCAGGAAACACCATACACTTCTCCCGAGTGTCTGTTGGCAATTTACATCCCGCCCATCAGCATAACAAGGCTCCCAGTTCTCCATGGCCTGTCCTGCCTTTCTGGATTTTACACTTTTTTCAGATGGCCCTTTTGACCGGGGGGAAGTGAGACTTCATTGTAGTGCAGATTTCCTTTGCAAGCTTGCTTGGTTGGCCAAAAAGGGCGTATGCGTTTTTTCCTGAATATATTCAGGAAAAAACACATACGCCCTTTTTGGCCAAGTGCATCATTGTGGGCGTTCTGCCTCTTTTCCTATGCTTTCAATGCAATTCCAGTCTACCTCCTGAAATCGGTTTCCTGCAATTCTGCCCCGCTTTCAAGTCCTCTTGGCAGCCTGACTTCAGTATATTTTTGGACGATAGCTGTCATTTATAACTCTGCAGGTTTGTGAATTACAGTGCCCCTGAGCTCCTTTCTTCAACTCGCTTTCTTTTGAGCTGGCCGCAACACCACAGAATGGCTTCAGGCCCTAATCTGGTTCCGGCACGGCACGCTGAGCCTTTGGTTATTTCCTCTTCCTGGTGGGAAATGAGAGTTAAATTTGCCCGTCCAGACACCTCCAGCTAGTCTCTCATTGGTGTTCCCTATTCCTGTTCATCTTCCGCAGAAATTGCAAACTGGGCCAAACAGGAGGTTAAAGGCGCTGACTCTCCAAGTGGGGAGAGTGTTAGTAAAGCGTCTGGAATGTTGCACCCGAGTACCAGGGGAGGAAAACTGAGACGTATTTGAACACGTCTCCCGTTCACATGGTTGATCATACTCTGGATTCCACATGCATGTTATAGCTGAAGGAAGAATACCTTAAACCTGGAGAGTTGAGACCCGTGGAATGGGTACCATGCAATATGACTTCAAAGGGTCTTCGTTTGCTCACCGAACCTCTCCAATCCTATCACTGCTGCGTTTATGCCCCTGTACACACGCATGATTCTCTTTTGGAGACATAGCAATCCATAGGTTTTAAGATACTTACTAGTCAGGTACATTCTTAGGCGTTTAATATGCGGTGTTGAGTCCATTTCGTTGAGCAAGGAGTAGCTCTTGTCTAGTCCATATTTGGCTTAAGGAACTTTATCTGTGCTCATTTCAATCTCTGGTTTTATGCAGCATCCCAACTCACCTTTCCCCTTAAGCAAGCATAAGTTGGTTTTCTAAATTTGAGACCCTGTTCTGTTTTGGAATTCAGTTCCTGTGTAGCCAAGTTTACATTCCGTGTATTAGTGATATCTTATGATGTTTCTTTTTCTGTGTGACTTATTTCAGTGAGAATCATCATACCTGAATCCACTCATTATGCTGCTACGGGCCTGATGACATAGATTTCATTGCTGAGTGATACTGCATTGTACGTAAGTACCACAAGTTCTTTATCCATTTTTCACTTTCTGTGATATTGAACTTGTACGGTAAACGAGGTTCTTGTAAACAGAGGCGTCCCAAACTTTGGGGTGGCTGTGTCTTTTTGATTTTAATTTCCCTAAGCTCTAGGACGATAAGTGGAAGTGCCCTAGGCTCTGTTGCTTTGTTGTTTAGATGTTTCAGGAAACACCATACACTTCTCCCGAGTGTCTGTTGGCAATTTACATCCCGCCCATCAGCATAACAAGGCTCCCAGTTCTCCATGGCCTGTCCTGCCTTTCTGGATTTTACACTTTTTTCAGATGGCCCTTTTGACCGGGGGGAAGTGAGACTTCATTGTAGTGCAGATTTCCTTTGCAAGCTTGCTTGGTTGGCCAAAAAGGGCGTATGCGTTTTTTCCTGAATATATTCAGGAAAAAACGCATACGCCCTTTTTGGCCAAGTGCATCATTGTGGGCGTTCTGCCTCTTTTCCTATGCTTTCAATGCAATTCCAGTCTACCTCCTGAAATCGGTTTCCTGCAATTCTGCCCCGCTTTCAAGTCCTCTTGGCAGCCTTACTTCAGTATATTTTTGGACGATAGCTGTCATTTATAACTCTGCAGGTTTGTGAATTACAGTGCCCCTGAGCTCCTTTCTTCAACTCGCTTTCTTTTGAGCTGGCCGCAACACCGCAGGATGGCTTCAGGCCCTAATCTGGTTCCGGCACGGCACGCTGAGCCTTTGGTTATTTCCTCTTCCTGGTGGGAAATGAGAGTTAAATTTGCCCGTCCAGACACCTCCAGCTAGTCTCTCATTGGTGTTCCCTATTCCTGTTCATCTTCCGCAGAAATTGCAAACTGGGCCAAACAGGAGGTTAAAGGCGCTGACTCTCCAAGTGGGGAGAGTGTTAGTAAAGCGTCTGGAATGTTGCACCCGAGTACCAGGGGAGGAAAACTGAGACATATTTGAACACGTCTCCCGTTCACATGGTTGATCATACTCTGGGTTCCACATGCATGTTTTAGCTGAAGGAAGAATACCTTAAACCTGGAGAGTTGAGACCCGTGGAATGGGTACCATGCAATATGACTTCAAAGGGTCTTCATTTGCTCACCGAACCTCTCCAATCCTATCACTGCTGCGTTTATGCCCCTGTACACACGCTTGATTCTCTTTTGGAGACATAGCAATCCATAGGTTTTAAGATACTTACTAGTCAGGTACATTCTTAGGCGTTTAATATGCGGTGTTGAGTCCATTTCGTTGAGCAAGGAGTAGCTCTTGTCTATTCCATATTTGGCTTAAGGAACTTTATCTGTGCTCGTTTCAATCTCTGGTTTTATGCAGCACCCCAACTCACCTTTCCCCTTAAGCAAGCATAAGTTGGTTTTCTAAATTTGAGACCCTGTTGTGTTCTGTAATTCAGTTCCTGTGTAGCCAAGTTTACATTCCGTGTATTACTGATATCTTATGATGTTTCTTTTTCTGTGTGACTTATTTCAGTGAGAATCATCGTACCTGAATCCACTCATTATGCTGCTACGGGCCTGATGACATAGATTTCATTGCTGAGTGATACTGCATTGTACGTAAGTACCACAAGTTCTTTATCCATTTTTCACTTTCTGTGATATTGAACTTGTACGGTAAACGAGGTTCTTGTAAACAGAGGCGTCCCAAACTTTGGGGTGGCTGTGTCTTTTTGATTTTAATTTCCCTAAGCTATAGGACCATAAGTGGAAGTGCCCTAGGCTCTGTTGCTTTGTTGTTTAGATGTTTCAGGAAACACCATACACTTCTCCCGAGTGTCTGTTGGCAATTTACATCCCGCCCATCAGCATAACAAGGCTCCCAGTTCTCCATGGCCTGTCCTGCCTTTCTGGATTTTACACTTTTTTCAGATGGCCCTTTTGACCGGGGGGAAGTGAGACTTCATTGTAGTGCAGATTTCCTTTGCAAGCTTGCTTGGTTGGCCAAAAAGGGCGTATGCGTTTTTTCCTGAATATATTCAGGAAAAAACGCATACGCCCTTTTTGGCCAAGTGCATCATTGTGGGCGTTCTGCCTCTTTTCCTATGCTTTCAATGCAATTCCAGTCTACCTCCTGAAATCGGTTTCCTGCAATTCTGCCCCGCTTTCAAGTCCTCTTGGCAGCCTTACTTCAGTATATTTTTGGACGATAGCTGTCATTTATAACTCTGCAGGTTTGTGAATTACAGTGCCCCTGAGCTCCTTTCTTCAACTCGCTTTCTTTTGAGCTGGCCGCAACACCGCAGGATGGCTTCAGGCCCTAATCTGGTTCCGGCCCGGCACGCTGAGCCTTTGGTTATTTCCTCTTCCTGGTGGGAAATGAGAGTTAAATTTGCCCGTCCAGACACCTCCAGCTAGTCTCTCATTGGTGTTCCCTATTCCTGTTCATCTTCCGCAGAAATTGCAAACTGGGCCAAACAGGAGGTTAAAGGCGCTGACTCTCCAAGTGGGGAGAGTGTTAGTAAAGCATCTGGAATGTTGCACCCGAGTACCAGGGGAGGAAAACTGAGACATATTTGAACACGTCTCCCATTCACATGGTTGATCATACTCTGGGTTCCACATGCATGTTTTAGCTGAAGGAAGAATACCTTAAACCTGGAGAGTTGAGACCCGTGGAATGGGTACCATGCAATATGACTTCAAAGGGTCTTCATTTGCTCACCGAACCTCTCCAATCCTATCACTGCTGCGTTTATGCCCCTGTACACACGCTTGATTCTCTTTTGGAGACATAGCAATCCATAGGTTTTAAGATACTTACTAGTCAGGTACATTCTTAGGCGTTTAATATGGGGTGTTGAGTCCATTTCGTTGAGCAAGGAGTAGCTCTTGTCTATTCCATATTTGGCTTAAGGAACTTTATCTGTGCTCGTTTCAATCTCTGGTTTTATGCAACACCCCATCTCACCTTTCCCCTTAAGCAAGCATAAGTTGGTTTTCTCAATTTGAGAACCTGTTCTGTTCTGTAATTCAGTTCCTGTGTAGCCAAGTTTACATTCCGTGTATTAGTGATATATTATGATGTTTCTTTTTCTGTGTGACTAATTTCAGTGAGAATCATCGTACCTGAATCCACTCATTATGCTGCTACGGGCCTGATGACATAGATTTCATTGCTGAGTGATACTGCATTGTACGTAAGTACCACAAGTTCTTTATCCATTTTTCACTTTCTGTGATATTGAACTTGTATGGTAAACGAGGTTCTTGTAAACAGAGGCGTCCCAAACTTTGAGGTGGCTGTGTCTTTTTGATTTTAATTTCCCTAAGCTATAGGACCATAAGTGGAAGTGCCCTAGGCTCTGTTGCTTTGTTGTTTAGATGTTTCAGGAAACACCATACACTTCTCCCGAGTGTCTGTTGGCAGTTTACATCCCGCCCATCAGCATAACAAGGCTCCCAGTTCTCCATGGCCTGTCCTGCCTTTCTGGATTTTACACTTTTTTCAGATGGCCCTTTTGACCGGGGGGAAGTGAGACTTCATTGTAGTGCAGATTTCCTTTGCAAGCTTGCTTGGTTGGCCAAAAAGGGCGTATGCGTTTTTTCCTGAATATATTCAGGAAAAAACGCATACGCCCTTTTTGGCCAAGTGCATCATTGTGGACGTTCTGCCTCTTTTCCTATGCTTTCAAAGCAATTCCAGTCTACCTCCTGAAATTGGTTTCCTGCAATTCTGCCCCGCTTTCAAGTCCTCTTGGCAGCCTTACTTCAGTATATTTTTGGACGATAGCTGTCATTTATAACTCTGCAGGTTTGTGAATTACAGTGCCCCTGAGCTCCTTTCTTCAACTCGCTTTCTTTTGAGCTGGCCGCAACACCACAGAATGGCTTCAGGCCCTAATCTGGTTCCGGCACGGCACGCTGAGCCTTTGGTTATTTCCTCTTCCTGGTGGGAAATGAGAGTTAAATTTGCCCGTCCAGACACCTCCTGCTAGTCTCTCATTGGTTCTCACTATTCCAGTTCATCTTCCGCAGAAATTGCAAACTGGGCCAAACAGGAGGTTAAAGGTGCTGACTCTCCAAGTGGGGAGAGTGTTAGTAAAGCGTCTGGAATGTTGCACCCGAGTACCAGGGGAGGAAAACTGAGACATATTTGAACACGTCTCCCGTTCACATGGTTGATCATACTCTGGGTTCCACATGCATGTTTTAGCTGAAGGAAGAATACCTTAAACCTGGAGAGTTGAGACCCGTGGAATGGGTACCATGCAATATGACTTCAAAGGGTCTTCATTTGCTCACCGAACCTCTCCAATCCTATCACTGCTCCGTTTATGCCCCTGTACACACGCTTGATTCTCTTTTGGAGACATAGCAATCCATAGGTTTTAAGATACTTACTAGTCAGGTACATTCTTAGGCGTTTAATATGGGGTGTTGAGTCCATTTCGTTGAGCAAGGAGTAGCTCTTGTCTAGTCCATATTTGGCTTAAGGAACTTTATCTGTGCTCATTTCAATCTCTGGTTTTATGCAGCACCCCAACTCACCTTTCCCCTTTAGCAAGCATAAGTTGGTTTTCTAAATTTGAGACCCTATTCTGTTTTGGAATTCAGTTCCTGTGTAGCCAAGTTTACATTCCGTGTATTAGTGATATCTTATGATGTTTCTTTTTCTGTGTGACTTATTTCAGTGAGAATCATCGTACCTGAATCCACTCATTATGCTGCTACGGGCCTGATGACATAGATTTCATTGCTGAGTGATACTGCATTGTACGTAAGTACCACAAGTTCTTTATCCATTTTTCACTTTCTGTGATATTGAACTTGTACGGTAAACGAGGTTCTTGTAAACAGAGGCGTCCCAAACTTTGGGGTGGCTGTGTCTTTTTGATTTTAATTTCCCTAAGCTATAGGACCATAAGTGGAAGTGCCCTAGGCTCTGTTGCTTTGTTGTTTAGATGTTTCAGGAAACACCATACACTTCTCCCGAGTGTCTTTTGGCAATTTACATCCCGCCCATCAGCATAACAAGGCTCCCAGTTCTCCATGGCCTGTCCTGCCTTTCTGGATTTTACACTTTTTTCAGATGGCCCTTTTGACCGGGGGGAAGTGAGACTTCATTGTAGTGCAGATTTCCTTTGCAAGCTTGCTTGGTTGGCCAAAAAGGGCGTATGCGTTTTTTCCTGAATATATTCAGGAAAAAACACATACGCCCTTTTTGGCCAAGTGCATCATTGTGGGCGTTCTGCCTCTTTTCCTATGCTTTCAATGCAATTCCAGTCTACCTCCTGAAATCGGTTTCCTGCAATTCTGCCCCGCTTTCAAGTCCTCTTGGCAGCCTTACTTCAGTATATTTTTGGACGATAGCTGTCATTTATAACTCTGCAGGTTTGTGAATTACAGTGCCCCTGAGCTCCTTTCTTCAACTCGCTTTCTTTTGAGCTGGCCGCAACACCACAGAATGGCTTCAGGCCCTAATCTGGTTCCGGCACGGCACGCTGAGCCTTTGGTTATTTCCTCTTCCTGGTGGGAAATGAGAGTTAAATTTGCCCGTCCAGACACCTCCTGCTAATCTCTCATTGGTTCTCACTATTCCAGTTCATCTTCCGCAGAAATTGCAAACTGGGCCAAACAGGAGGTTAAAGGCACTGACTCTCCAAGTGGGGAGAGTGTTAGTAAAGCGTCTGGAATGTTGCACCCGAGTACCAGGGGAGGAAAACTGAGACATATTTGAACACGTCTCCCGTTCACATGGTTGATCATACTCTGGGTTCCACATGCATGTTTTAGCTGAAGGAAGAATACCTTAAACCTGGAGAGTTGAGACCCGTGGAATGGGTACCATGCAATATGACTTCAAAGGGTCTTCATTTGCTCACCGAACCTCTCCAATCCTATCACTGCTGCGTTTATGCCCCTGTACACACGCTTGATTCTCTTTTGGAGACATAGAAATCCATAGGTTTTAAGATACTTACTAGTCAGGTACATTCTTAAGCGTTTAATATGGGGTGTTGAGTCCATTTCGTTGAGCAAGGAGTAGCTCTTGTCTAGTCCATATTTGGCTTAAGGAACTTTATCTGTGCTCATTTCAATCTCTGGTTTTATGCATCACCCCAACTCACCTTTCCCCTTAAGCAAGCATAAGTTGGTTTTCTAAATTTGAGACCCTGTTCTGTTTTGGAATTCAGTTCCTGTGTAGCCAAGTTTACATTCCGTGTATTAGTGATATCTTATGATGTTTCTTTTTCTGTGTGACTTATTTCAGTGAGAATCATCGTACCTGAATCCACTCATTATGCTGCTACGGGCCTGATGACATAGATTTCATTGCTGAGTGATACTGCATTGTACGTAAGTACCACAAGTTCTTTATCCATTTTTCACTTTCTGTGATATTGAACTTGTACGGTAAACGAGGTTCTTGTAAACAGAGGCGTCCCAAACTTTGGGGTGGCTGTGTCTTTTTGATTTTAATTTCCCTAAGCTATAGGACCATAAGTGGAAGTGCCCTAGGCTCTGTTGCTTTGTTGTTTAGATGTTTCAGGAAACACCATACACTTCTCCCGAGTGTCTGTTGGCAATTTACATCCCGCCCATCAGCATAACAAGGCTCCCAGTTCTCCATGGCCTGTCCTGCCTTTCTGGATTTTACACTTTTTTCAGATGGCCCTTTTGACCGGGGGGAAGTGAGACTTCATTGTAGTGCAGATTTCCTTTGCAAGCTTGCTTGGTTGGCCAAAAAGGGCGTATGCGTTTTTTCCTGAATATATTCAGGAAAAAACGCATACGCCCTTTTTGGCCAAGTGCATCATTGTGGACGTTCTGCCTCTTTTCCTATGCTTTCAATGCAATTCCAGTCTACCTCCTGAAATCGGTTTCCTGCAATTCTGCCCCGCTTTCGAGTCCTCTTGGCAGCCTTACTTCAGTATATTTTTGGACGATAGCTGTCATTTATAACTCTGCAGGTTTGTGAATTACAGTGCCCCTGAGCTCCTTTCTTCAACTCGCTTTCTTGTGACCTGGCCGCAACACCGCAGGATGGCTTCAGGCCCTAATCTGGTTCCGGCACGGCACGCTGAGCCTTTGGTTAATTCCTCTTCCTGGTGGGAAATGAGAGTTAAATTTGCCCGTCCAGACACCTCCAGCTAGTCTCTCATTGGTGTTCCCTATTCCTGTTCATCTTCCGCAGAAATTGCAAACTGGGCCAAACAGGAGATTAAAGGGACGCACTCTCCAAGTCAGGAGAGTGTTAGTAAAGCGTCTGGAATGTTGCACCCGAGTACCAGGGTACGAAAACTGAGACATATTTGAACACGTCTCCCGATCACATGGTTGATCATACTCTAGGTTTCACATGCATGTTTTAGCTGAAGGAAGAATACCTTAAACCTGGGTAGTTGAAACCCGTGGAATGGGTACCATGCAATATGACTTCAAAGGGTCTTCATTTGCTCACCGAACCTCTCCAATCCTATCACTGCTGCGTTTATGCCCCTGTACACACGGTTGATTCTCTTTTGGAGACATAGCAATCCATAGGTTTTAAGATACTTACTAGTCAGGTACATTGTTAGGCGTTTAATATGCGGTGTTGAGTCCATTTCGTTGAGCAAGGAGTAGCTCTTGTCTATTCCATATTTGGCTTAAGGAACTTTATCTGTGCTCGTTTCAATCTCTAGTTTTATGCAGCACCCCAACTCACCTTTACCCTTAAGCAAGCATAAGTTGGTTTTCTAAATTTGACACCCTGTTCTGTTCTGTAATTCAGTTCCTGTGTAGCCAAGTTTACATTCCGTGTATTACTGATATCTTATGATGTTTCTTTTTCTGTGTGACTTATTTCAGTTAGAATCATCATACCTGAATCCACTCATTATGCTGCTACGGGCCTGATGACATAGATTTCATTGCTGAGTGATACTGCATTGTACGTAAGTACCACAAGTTCTTTATCCATTTTTCACTTTCTGTGATATTGAACTTGTACGGTAAACGAGGTTCTTGTAAACAGAGGCGTCCCAAACTTTGGGGTGGCTGTGTCTTTTTGATTTTAATTTCCCTAAGCTCTAGGACGATAAGTGGAAGTGCCCTAGGCTCTGTTGCTTTGTTGTTTAGATGTTTCAGGAAACACCATACACTTCTCCCGAGTGTCTGTTGGCAATTTACATCCCGCCCATCAGCATAACAAGGCTCCCAGTTCTCCATGGCCTGTCCTGCCTTTCTGGATTTTACACTTTTTTCAGATGGCCCTTTTGACCGGGGGGAAGTGAGACTTCATTGTAGTGCAGATTTCCTTTGCAAGCTTGCTTGGTTGGCCAAAAAGGGCGTATGCGTTTTTTCCTGAATATATTCAGGAAAAAACGCATACGCCCTTTTTGGCCAAGTGCATCATTGTGGGCGTTCTGCCTCTTTTCCTATGCTTTCAATGCAATTCCAGTCTACCTCCTGAAATCGGTTTCCTGCAATTCTGCCCCGCTTTCAAGTCCTCTTGGCAGCCTTACTTCAGTATATTTTTGGACGATAGCTGTCATTTATAACTCTGCAGGTTTGTGAATTACAGTGCCCCTGAGCTCCTTTCTTCAACTCGCTTTCTTTTGAGCTGGCCGCAACACCGCAGGATGGCTTCAGGCCCTAATCTGGTTCCGGCACGGCACGCTGAGCCTTTGGTTATTTCCTCTTCCTGGTGGGAAATGAGAGTTAAATTTGCCCGTCCAGACACCTCCAGCTAGTCTCTCATTGGTGTTCCCTATTCCTGTTCATCTTCCGCAGAAATTGCAAACTGGGCCAAACAGGAGGTTAAAGGCGCTGACTCTCCAAGTGGGGAGAGTGTTAGTAAAGCGTCTGGAATGTTGCACCCGAGTACCAGGGGAGGAAAACTGAGACATATTTGAACACGTCTCCCGTTCACATGGTTGATCATACTCTGGGTTCCACATGCATGTTTTAGCTGAAGGAAGAATACCTTAAACCTGGAGAGTTGAGACCCGTGGAATGGGTACCATGCAATATGACTTCAAAGGGTCTTCATTTGCTCACCGAACCTCTCCAATCCTATCACTGCTGCGTTTATGCCCCTGTACACACGCTTGATTCTCTTTTGGAGACATAGCAATCCATAGGTTTTAAGATACTTACTAGTCAGGTACATTCTTAGGCGTTTAATATGCGGTGTTGAGTCCATTTCGTTGAGCAAGGAGTAGCTCTTGTCTATTCCATATTTGGCTTAAGGAACTTTATCTGTGCTCGTTTCAATCTCTGGTTTTATGCAGCACCCCAACTCACCTTTCCCCTTAAGCAAGCATAAGTTGGTTTTCTAAATTTGAGACCCTGTTGTGTTCTGTAATTCAGTTCCTGTGTAGCCAAGTTTACATTCCGTGTATTACTGATATCTTATGATGTTTCTTTTTCTGTGTGACTTATTTCAGTGAGAATCATCGTACCTGAATCCACTCATTATGCTGCTACGGGCCTGATGACATAGATTTCATTGCTGAGTGATACTGCATTGTACGTAAGTACCACAAGTTCTTTATCCATTTTTCACTTTCTGTGATATTGAACTTGTACGGTAAACGAGGTTCTTGTAAACAGAGGCGTCCCAAACTTTGGGGTGGCTGTGTCTTTTTGATTTTAATTTCCCTAAGCTATAGGACCATAAGTGGAAGTGCCCTAGGCTCTGTTGCTTTGTTGTTTAGATGTTTCAGGAAACACCATACACTTCTCCCGAGTGTCTGTTGGCAATTTACATCCCGCCCATCAGCATAACAAGGCTCCCAGTTCTCCATGGCCTGTCCTGCCTTTCTGGATTTTACACTTTTTTCAGATGGCCCTTTTGACCGGGGGGAAGTGAGACTTCATTGTAGTGCAGATTTCCTTTGCAAGCTTGCTTGGTTGGCCAAAAAGGGCGTATGCGTTTTTTCCTGAATATATTCAGGAAAAAACGCATACGCCCTTTTTGGCCAAGTGCATCATTGTGGGCGTTCTGCCTCTTTTCCTATGCTTTCAATGCAATTCCAGTCTACCTCCTGAAATCGGTTTCCTGCAATTCTGCCCCGCTTTCAAGTCCTCTTGGCAGCCTTACTTCAGTATATTTTTGGACGATAGCTGTCATTTATAACTCTGCAGGTTTGTGAATTACAGTGCCCCTGAGCTCCTTTCTTCAACTCGCTTTCTTTTGAGCTGGCCGCAACACCGCAGGATGGCTTCAGGCCCTAATCTGGTTCCGGCCCGGCACGCTGAGCCTTTGGTTATTTCCTCTTCCTGGTGGGAAATGAGAGTTAAATTTGCCCGTCCAGACACCTCCAGCTAGTCTCTCATTGGTGTTCCCTATTCCTGTTCATCTTCCGCAGAAATTGCAAACTGGGCCAAACAGGAGGTTAAAGGCGCTGACTCTCCAAGTGGGGAGAGTGTTAGTAAAGCATCTGGAATGTTGCACCCGAGTACCAGGGGAGGAAAACTGAGACATATTTGAACACGTCTCCCATTCACATGGTTGATCATACTCTGGGTTCCACATGCATGTTTTAGCTGAAGGAAGAATACCTTAAACCTGGAGAGTTGAGACCCGTGGAATGGGTACCATGCAATATGACTTCAAAGGGTCTTCATTTGCTCACCGAACCTCTCCAATCCTATCACTGCTGCGTTTATGCCCCTGTACACACGCTTGATTCTCTTTTGGAGACATAGCAATCCATAGGTTTTAAGATACTTACTAGTCAGGTACATTCTTAGGCGTTTAATATGGGGTGTTGAGTCCATTTCGTTGAGCAAGGAGTAGCTCTTGTCTATTCCATATTTGGCTTAAGGAACTTTATCTGTGCTCGTTTCAATCTCTGGTTTTATGCAACACCCCATCTCACCTTTCCCCTTAAGCAAGCATAAGTTGGTTTTCTCAATTTGAGAACCTGTTCTGTTCTGTAATTCAGTTCCTGTGTAGCCAAGTTTACATTCCGTGTATTAGTGATATATTATGATGTTTCTTTTTCTGTGTGACTAATTTCAGTGAGAATCATCGTACCTGAATCCACTCATTATGCTGCTACGGGCCTGATGACATAGATTTCATTGCTGAGTGATACTGCATTGTACGTAAGTACCACAAGTTCTTTATCCATTTTTCACTTTCTGTGATATTGAACTTGTATGGTAAACGAGGTTCTTGTAAACAGAGGCGTCCCAAACTTTGAGGTGGCTGTGTCTTTTTGATTTTAATTTCCCTAAGCTATAGGACCATAAGTGGAAGTGCCCTAGGCTCTGTTGCTTTGTTTTTTAGATGTTTCAGGAAACACCATACACTTCTCCCGAGTGTCTGTTGGCAGTTTACATCCCGCCCATCAGCATAACAAGGCTCCCAGTTCTCCATGGCCTGTCCTGCCTTTCTGGATTTTACACTTTTTTCAGATGGCCCTTTTGACCGGGGGGAAGTGAGACTTCATTGTAGTGCAGATTTCCTTTGCAAGCTTGCTTGGTTGGCCAAAAAGGGCGTATGCGTTTTTTCCTGAATATATTCAGGAAAAAACGCATACGCCCTTTTTGGCCAAGTGCATCATTGTGGACGTTCTGCCTCTTTTCCTATGCTTTCAAAGCAATTCCAGTCTACCTCCTGAAATTGGTTTCCTGGAATTCTGCCCCGCTTTCAAGTCCTCTTGGCAGCCTTACTTCAGTATATTTTTGGACGATAGCTGTCATTTATAACTCTGCAGGTTTGTGAATTACAGTGCCCCTGAGCTCCTTTCTTCAACTCGCTTTCTTTTGAGCTGGCCGCAACACCACAGAATGGCTTCAGGCCCTAATCTGGTTCCGGCACGGCACGCTGAGCCTTTGGTTATTTCCTCTTCCTGGTGGGAAATGAGAGTTAAATTTGCCCGTCCAGACACCTCCTGCTAGTCTCTCATTGGTTCTCACTATTCCAGTTCATCTTCCGCAGAAATTGCAAACTGGGCCAAACAGGAGGTTAAAGGTGCTGACTCTCCAAGTGGGGAGAGTGTTAGTAAAGCGTCTGGAATGTTGCACCCGAGTACCAGGGGAGGAAAACTGAGACATATTTGAACACGTCTCCCGTTCACATGGTTGATCATACTCTGGGTTCCACATGCATGTTTTAGCTGAAGGAAGAATACCTTAAACCTGGAGAGTTGAGACCCGTGGAATGGGTACCATGCAATATGACTTCAAAGGGTCTTCATTTGCTCACCGAACCTCTCCAATCCTATCACTGCTCCGTTTATGCCCCTGTACACACGCTTGATTCTCTTTTGGAGACATAGCAATCCATAGGTTTTAAGATACTTACTAGTCAGGTACATTCTTAGGCGTTTAATATGGGGTGTTGAGTCCATTTCGTTGAGCAAGGAGTAGCTCTTGTCTAGTCCATATTTGGCTTAAGGAACTTTATCTGTGCTCATTTCAATCTCTGGTTTTATGCAGCACCCCAACTCACCTTTCCCCTTTAGCAAGCATAAGTTGGTTTTCTAAATTTGAGACCCTATTCTGTTTTGGAATTCAGTTCCTGTGTAGCCAAGTTTACATTCCGTGTATTAGTGATATCTTATGATGTTTCTTTTTCTGTGTGACTTATTTCAGTGAGAATCATCGTACCTGAATCCACTCATTATGCTGCTACGGGCCTGATGACATAGATTTCATTGCTGAGTGATACTGCATTGTACGTAAGTACCACAAGTTCTTTATCCATTTTTCACTTTCTGTGATATTGAACTTGTACGGTAAACGAGGTTCTTGTAAACAGAGGCGTCCCAAACTTTGGGGTGGCTGTGTCTTTTTGATTTTAATTTCCCTAAGCTATAGGACCATAAGTGGAAGTGCCCTAGGCTCTGTTGCTTTGTTGTTTAGATGTTTCAGGAAACACCATACACTTCTCCCGAGTGTCTTTTGGCAATTTACATCCCGCCCATCAGCATAACAAGGCTCCCAGTTCTCCATGGCCTGTCCTGCCTTTCTGGATTTTACACTTTTTTCAGATGGCCCTTTTGACCGGGGGGAAGTGAGACTTCATTGTAGTGCAGATTTCCTTTGCAAGCTTGCTTGGTTGGCCAAAAAGGGCGTATGCGTTTTTTCCTGAATATATTCAGGAAAAAACACATACGCCCTTTTTGGCCAAGTGCATCATTGTGGGCGTTCTGCCTCTTTTCCTATGCTTTCAATGCAATTCCAGTCTACCTCCTGAAATCGGTTTCCTGCAATTCTGCCCCGCTTTCAAGTCCTCTTGGCAGCCTTACTTCAGTATATTTTTGGACGATAGCTGTCATTTATAACTCTGCAGGTTTGTGAATTACAGTGCCCCTGAGCTCCTTTCTTCAACTCGCTTTCTTTTGAGCTGGCCGCAACACCACAGAATGGCTTCAGGCCCTAATCTGGTTCCGGCACGGCACGCTGAGCCTTTGGTTATTTCCTCTTCCTGGTGGGAAATGAGAGTTAAATTTGCCCGTCCAGACAACTCCTGCTAATCTCTCATTGGTTCTCACTATTCCAGTTCATCTTCCGCAGAAATTGCAAACTGGGCCAAACAGGAGGTTAAAGGCACTGACTCTCCAAGTGGGGAGAGTGTTAGTAAAGCGTCTGGAATGTTGCACCCGAGTACCAGGGGAGGAAAACTGAGACATATTTGAACACGTCTCCCGTTCACATGGTTGATCATACTCTGGGTTCCACATGCATGTTTTAGCTGAAGGAAGAATACCTTAAACCTGGAGAGTTGAGACCCGTGGAATGGGTACCATGCAATATGACTTCAAAGGGTCTTCATTTGCTCACCGAACCTCTCCAATCCTATCACTGCTGCGTTTATGCCCCTGTACACATGCTTGATTCTCTTTTGGAGACATAGCAATCCATAGGTTTTAAGATACTTACTAGTCAGGTACATTCTTAGGCGTTTAATATGGGGTGTTGAGTCCATTTCGTTGAGCAAGGAGTAGCTCTTGTCTAGTCCATATTTGGCTTAAGGAACTTTATCTGTGCTCATTTCAATCTCTGGTTTTATGCAGCACCCCAACTCACCTTTCCCCTTAAGCAAGCATAAGTTGGTTTTCTAAATTTGAGACCCTGTTCTGTTTTGGAATTCAGTTCCTGTGTAGCCAAGTTTACATTCCGTGTATTACTGATATCTTATGATGTTTCTTTTTCTGTGTGACTTATTTCAGTGAGAATCATCGTACCTGAATCCATTCATTATGCTGCTACGGGCCTGATGACATAGATTTCATTGCTGAGTGATACTGCATTGTACGTAAGTACCACAAGTTCTTTATCCATTTTTCACTTTCTGTGATATTGAACTTGTACGGTAAACGAGGTTCTTGTAAACAGAGGCGTCCCAAACTTTGGGGTGGCTGTGTCTTTTTGATTTTAATTTCCCTAAGCTATAGGACCATAAGTGGAAGTGCCCTAGGCTCTGTTGCTTTGTTTTTTAGATGTTTCAGGAAACACCATACACTTCTCCCGAGTGTCTGTTGGCAATTTACATCCCGCCCATCAGCATAACAAGGCTCCCAGTTCTCCATGGCCTGTCCTGCCTTTCTGGATTTTACACTTTTTTCAGATGGCCCTTTTGACCGGGGGGAAGTGAGACTTCATTGTAGTGCATATTTCCTTTGCAAGCTTGCTTGGTTGGCCAAAAAGGGCGTATGCGTTTTTTCCTGAATATATTCAGGAAAAAACGCATACGCCCTTTTTGGCCAAGTGCATCATTGTGGACGTTCTGCCTCTTTTCCTATGCTTTCAATGCAATTCCAGTCTACCTCCTGAAATCGGTTTCCTGCAATTCTGCCCCGCTTTCGAGTCCTCTTGGCAGCCTTACTTCAGTATATTTTTGGACGATAGCTGTCATTTATAACTCTGCAGGTTTGTGAATTACAGTGCCCCTGAGCTCCTTTCTTCAACTCGCTTTCTTTTGAGCTGGCCGCAACACCGCAGGATGGCTTCAGGCCCTAATCTGGTTCCGGCCCGGCACGCTGAGCCTTTGGTTATTTCCTCTTCCTGGTGGGAAATGAGAGTTAAATTTGCCCGTCCAGACACCTCCAGCTAGTCTCTCATTGGTGTTCCCTATTCCTGTTCATCTTCCGCAGAAATTGCAAACTGGGCCAAACAGGAGGTTAAAGGCGCTGACTCTCCAAGTGGGGAGAGTGTTAGTAAAGCGTCTGGAATGTTGCACCCGAGTACCAGGGGAGGAAAACTGAGACATATTTGAACACGTCTCCCGTTCACATGGTTGATCATACTCTGGGTTCCACATGCATGTTTTAGCTGAAGGAAGAATACCTTAAACCTGGAGAGTTGAGACCCGTGGAATGGGTACCATGCAATATGACTTCAAAGGGTCTTCATTTGCTCACCGAACCTCTCCAATCCTATCACTGCTGCGTTTATGCCCCTGTACACACGCTTGATTCTCTTTTGGAGACATAGAAATCCATAGGTTTTAAGATACTTACTAGTCAGGTACATTCTTAAGCGTTTAATATGGGGTGTTGAGTCCATTTCGTTGAGCAAGGAGTAGCTCTTGTCTAGTCCATATTTGGCTTAAGGAACTTTATCTGTGCTCATTTCAATCTCTGGTTTTATGCATCACCCCAACTCACCTTTCCCCTTAAGCAAGCATAAGTTGGTTTTCTAAATTTGAGACCCTGTTCTGTTTTGGAATTCAGTTCCTGTGTAGCCAAGTTTACATTCCGTGTATTAGTGATATCTTATGATGTTTCTTTTTCTGTGTGACTTATTTCAGTGAGAATCATCGTACCTGAATCCACTCATTATGCTGCTACGGGCCTGATGACATAGATTTCATTGCTGAGTGATACTGCATTGTACGTAAGTACCACAAGTTCTTTATCCATTTTTCACTTTCTGTGATATTGAACTTGTACGGTAAACGAGGTTCTTGTAAACAGAGGCGTCCCAAACTTTGGGGTGGCTGTGTCTTTTTGATTTTAATTTCCCTAAGCTATAGGACCATAAGTGGAAGTGCCCTAGGCTCTGTTGCTTTGTTGTTTAGATGTTTCAGGAAACACCATACACTTCTCCCGAGTGTCTGTTGGCAATTTACATCCCGCCCATCAGCATAACAAGGCTCCCAGTTCTCCATGGCCTGTCCTGCCTTTCTGGATTTTACACTTTTTTCAGATGGCCCTTTTGACCGGGGGGAAGTGAGACTTCATTGTAGTGCAGATTTCCTTTGCAAGCTTGCTTGGTTGGCCAAAAAGGGCGTATGCGTTTTTTCCTGAATATATTCAGGAAAAAACGCATACGCCCTTTTTGGCCAAGTGCATCATTGTGGACGTTCTGCCTCTTTTCCTATGCTTTCAATGCAATTCCAGTCTACCTCCTGAAATCGGTTTCCTGCAATTCTGCCCCGCTTTCGAGTCCTCTTGGCAGCCTTACTTCAGTATATTTTTGGACGATAGCTGTCATTTATAACTCTGCAGGTTTGTGAATTACAGTGCCCCTGAGCTCCTTTCTTCAACTCGCTTTCTTGTGACCTGGCCGCAACACCGCAGGATGGCTTCAGGCCCTAATCTGGTTCCGGCACGGCACGCTGAGCCTTTGGTTAATTCCTCTTCCTGGTGGGAAATGAGAGTTAAATTTGCCCGTCCAGACACCTCCAGCTAGTCTCTCATTGGTGTTCCCTATTCCTGTTCATCTTCCGCAGAAATTGCAAACTGGGCCAAACAGGAGATTAAAGGGACGCACTCTCCAAGTCAGGAGAGTGTTAGTAAAGCGTCTGGAATGTTGCACCCGAGTACCAGGGTACGAAAACTGAGACATATTTGAACACGTCTCCCGATCACATGGTTGATCATACTCTAGGTTTCACATGCATGTTTTAGCTGAAGGAAGAATACCTTAAACCTGGGTAGTTGAAACCCGTGGAATGGGTACCATGCAATATGACTTCAAAGGGTCTTCATTTGCTCACCGAACCTCTCCAATCCTATCACTGCTGCGTTTATGCCCCTGTACACACGGTTGATTCTCTTTTGGAGACATAGCAATCCATAGGTTTTAAGATACTTACTAGTCAGGTACATTGTTAGGCGTTTAATATGCGGTGTTGAGTCCATTTCGTTGAGCAAGGAGTAGCTCTTGTCTATTCCATATTTGGCTTAAGGAACTTTATCTGTGCTCGTTTCAATCTCTAGTTTTATGCAGCACCCCAACTCACCTTTACCCTTAAGCAAGCATAAGTTGGTTTTCTAAATTTGACACCCTGTTCTGTTCTGTAATTCAGTTCCTGTGTAGCCAAGTTTACATTCCGTGTATTACTGATATCTTATGATGTTTCTTTTTCTGTGTGACTTATTTCAGTTAGAATCATCATACCTGAATCCACTCATTGTGCTGCTAAGGGCCTGATGACATAGATTTCATTGCTGAGTGATATTGCTTTGTAAGTAAATACCACATGTTCTTTATCCATTTTTCACTTTCTGTGATGTTGAACTTGTACTGTAAACGAGGTTCTTGTAAACAGAGGCGTCCTAAACTTTGGGGTGGCTGTGTCTTTTTGATTTTAATTTCCCTAAGCTATAGGACCATAAGTGGAAGTGCCCTAGGCTCTGTTGCTTTGTTGTATAGATGTTTCAGGAAACACCATACACTTCTCCCGAGTGTCTGTTGGCAATTTACATCCCGCCCATCAGCATAACAAGGCTCCCAGTTCTCCATGGCCTGTCCTGCCTTTCTGGATTTTACACTTTTTTCAGATGGCCCTTTTGACCGGGGAGAAGTGAGACTTCATTGTAGTGCAGATTTCCTTTGCAAGCTTGCTTGGTTGGCCAAAAAGGGCGTATGCGTTTTTTCCTGAATATATTCAGGAAAAAACGCATACGCCCTTTTTGGCCAAGTGCATCATTGTGGACGTTCTGCCTCTTTTCCTATGCTTTCAATGCAATTCCAGTCTACCTCCTGAAATCGGTTTCCTGCAATTCTGCCCCGCTTTCAAGTCCTCTTGGCAGCCTTACTTCAGTATATTTTTGGACGATAGCTGTCATTTATAACTCTGCAGGTTTGTGAATTACAGTGCCCCTGAGCTCCTTTCTTCAACTCGCTTTCTTTTGAGCTGGCCGCAACACCGCAGGATGGCTTCAGGCCCTAATCTGGTTCCGGCCCGGCACGCTGAGCCTTTGGTTATTTCCTCTTCCTGGTGGGAAATGAGAGTTAAATTTGCCCGTCCAGACACCTCCAGCTAGTCTCTCATTGGTGTTCCCTATTCCTGTTCATCTTCCGCAGAAATTGCAAACTGGGCCAAACAGGAGGTTAAAGGTGCTGACTCTCCAAGTGGGGAGAGTGTTAGTAAAGCGTCTGGAATGTTGCACCCGAGTACCAGGGGAGGAAAACTGAGACATATTTGAACACGTCTCCCGTTCACATGGTTGATCATACTCTGGGTTCCACATGCATGTTTTAGCTGAAGGAAGAATACCTTAAACCTGGAGAGTTGAGACCCGTGGAATGGGTACCATGCAATATGACTTCAAAGGGTCTTCATTTGCTCACCGAACCTCTCCAATCCTATCACTGCTGCGTTTATGCCCCTGTACACACGCTTGATTCTCTTTTGGAGACATAGCAATCCATAGGTTTTAAGATACTTACTAGTCAGGTACATTCTTAGGCGTTTAATATGGGGTGTTGAGTCCATTTCGTTGAGCAAGGAGTAGCTCTAGTCTAGTCCATATTTGGCTTAAGGAACTTTATCTGTGCTCATTTCAATCTCTGGTTTTATGCAGCACCCCAACTCACCTTTCCCCTTAAGCAAGCATAAGTTGGTTTTCTAAATTTGTGACCCTGTTCTGTTTTGGAATTCAGTTCCTGTGTAGCCAAGTTTACATTCCGTGTATTAGTGATATCTTATGATGTTTCTTTTTCTGTGTGACTTATTTCAGTGAGAATCATCGTACCTGAATCCACTCATTATGCTGCTACGGGCCTGATGACATAGATTTCATTGCTGAGTGATACTGCATTGTACGTAAGTACCGCAAGTTCTTTATCCATTTTTCACTTTCTGTGATATTGAACTTGTACGGTAAACGAGGTTCTTGTAAACAGAGGCGTCCCAAACTTTGGGGTGGCTGTGTCTTTTTGATTTTAATTTCCCTAAACTATAGGACCATAAGTGGAAGTGCCCTAGGCTCTGTTGTTTTGTTGTATAGATGTTTCAGGAAACACCATACACTTCTCCCGAGTGTCTGTTGGCAATTTACATCCCGCCCATCAGCATAACAAGGCTCCCAGTTCTCCATGGCCTGTCCTGCCTTTCTGGATTTTACACTTTTTTCAGATGGCCCTTTTGACCGGGGGGAAGTGAGACTTCATTGTAGTGCAGATTTCCTTTGCAAGCTTGCTTGGTTGGCCAAAAAGGGCGTATGCGTTTTTTCCTGAATATATTCAGGAAAAAACGCATACGCCCTTTTTGGCCAAGTGCATCATTGTGGACGTTCTGCCTCTTTTCCTATGCTTTCAATGCAATTCCAGTCTACCTCCTGAAATCGGTTTCCTGCAATTCTGCCCCGCTTTCAAGTCCTCTTGGCAGCCTGACTTCAGTATATTTTTGGACGATAGCTGTCATTTATAACTCTGCAGGTTTGTGAATTACAGTGCCCCTGAGCTCCTTTCTTCAACTCGCTTTCTTTTGAGCTGGCCGCAACACCACAGAATGGCTTCAGGCCCTAATATGGTTCCGGCACGGCACGCTGAGCCTTTGGTTATTTCCTCTTCCTGGTGGGAAATGAGAGTTAAATTTGCCCGTCCAGACACCTCCTGCTAGTCTCTCATTGGTTCTCACTATTCCTGTTCATCTTCCTCAGAAATTGCAAACTGGGCCAAATAGGAGATTAAAGGCGCTGACTCTCCAAGTGGGGAGAGTGTTAATAAAGCGTCTGGAATGTTGCACACGATTACCAGAAGAGGAAAACTGAGACATATTTGAACACGTCTCCCGTTCACATGGTTGATCATACTCTGGGTTCCACATGCATGTTTTAGCTGAAGGAAGAATACCTTAAACCTGGAGAGTTGAGACCCGTGGAATGGGTACCATGCAATATGACTTCAAAGGGTCTTCATTTGCTCACCGAACCTCTCCAATCCTATCACTGCTGCGTTTATGCCCCTGTACACACGGTTGATTCTCTTTTGGAGACATAGCAATCCATAGGTTTTAAGATACTTACTAGTCAGGTACATTCTTAGGCGTTTAATATGCGGTGTTGAGTCCATTTCGTTGAGCAAGGAGTAGCTCTTGTCTATTCCATATTTGGCTTAAGGAACTTTATCTGTGCTCATTTCAATCTCTGGTTTAATGCAGCACCCCAACTCACCTTTCCCCTTAAGCAAGCATAAGTTGGTTTTCTAAATTTGAGACCCTGTTCTGTTTTGGAATTCAGTTCCTGTGTAGCCAAGTTTACATTCCGTGTATTAGTGATATCTTATGATGTTTCTTTTTCTGTGTGACTTATTTCAGTGAGAATCATCGTACCTGAATGCACTCATTATGCTGCTACGGGCCTGATGACATAGATTTCATTGCTGAGTGATACTGCATTGTACGTAAATACCACAAGTTCTTTATCCATTTTTCACTTTCTGTGATATTGAACTTGTACGGTAAACGAGGTTCTTGTAAACAGAGGCGTCCCAAACTTTGGGGTGGCTGTGTCTTTTTGATTTTAATTTCCCTAAGCTATAGGACCATAAGTGGAAGTGCCCTAGGCTCTGTTGCTTTGTTTTTTAGATGTTTCAGGAAACACCATACACTTCTCCCGAGTGTCTGTTGGCAATTTACATCCCGCCCATCAGCATAACAAGGCTCCCAGTTCTCCATGGCCTGTCCTGCCTTTCTGGATTTTACAGTTTTTTCAGATGGCCCTTTTGACCGGGGGGAAGTGAGACTTCATTGTAGTGCAGATTTCCTTTGCAAGCTTGCTTGGTTGGCCAAAAAGGGCGTATGCGTTTTTTCCTGAATATATTCAGGAAAAAACGCATACGCCCTTTTTGGCCAAGTGCATCATTGTGGACGTTCTGCCTCTTTTCCTATGCTTTCAATGCAATTCCAGTCTACCTCCTGAAATCGGTTTCCTGCAATTCTGCCCCGCTTTCGAGTCCTCTTGGCAGCCTTACTTCAGTATATTTTTGGACGATAGCTGTCATTTATAACTCTGCAGGTTTGTGAATTACAGTGCCCCTGAGCTCCTTTCTTCAACTCGCTTTCTTGTGACCTGGCCGCAACACCGCAGGATGGCTTCAGGCCCTAATCTGGTTCCGGCACGGCACGCTGAGCCTTTGGTTAATTCCTCTTCCTGGTGGGAAATGAGAGTTAAATTTGCCCGTCCAGACACCTCCAGCTAGTCTCTCATTGGTGTTCCCTATTCCTGTTCATCTTCCGCAGAAATTGCAAACTGGGCCAAACAGGAGATTAAAGGGACGGACTCTCCAAGTCAGGAGAGTGTTAGTAAAGCGTCTGGAATGTTGCACCCGAGTACCAGGGTACGAAAACTGAGACATATTTGAACACGTCTCCCGATCACATGGTTGATCATACTCTAGGTTCCACATGCATGTTTTAGCTGAAGGAAGAATACCTTAAACCTGGGTAGTTGAAACCCGTGGAATGGGTACCATGCAATATGACTTCAAAGGGTCTTCATTTGCTCACCGAACCTCTCCAATCCTATCACTGCTGCGTTTATGCTCCTGTACACACGCTTGATTCTCTTTCGGAGACATAGCAATCCATAGGTTTTAAGATACTTACTAGTCAGGTACATTCTTAGGCGTTTAATATGCGGTGTTGAGTCCATTTCGTTGAGCAAGGAGTAGCTCTTGTCTATTCCATATTTGGCTTAAGGAACTTTATCTGTGCTCGTTTCAATCTCTGGTTTTATGCAGCACCCCAACTCACCTTTACCCTTAAGCAAGCATAAGTTGGTTTTCTAAATTTGAGACCCTGTTCTGTTCTGTAATTCAGTTCCTGTGTAGCCAAGTTTACATTCCGTGTATTACTGATATCTTATGATGTTTCTTTTTCTGTGTGACTTATTTCAGTTAGAATCATCATACCTGAATCCACTCATTGTGCTGCTAAGGGCCTGATGACATAGATTTCATTGCTGAGTGATATTGCTTTGTAAGTAAATACCACACCTTCTTTATCCATTTTTCACTTTCTGCGATGTTGAACTTGTACTGTAAACGAGGTTCTTGTAAACAGAGGCGTCCCAAACTTTGGGGTGGCTGTGTCTTTTTGATTTTAATTTCCCTAAGCTATAGGACCATAAGTGGAAGTGCCCTAGGCTCTGTTGCTTTGTTTTTTAGATGTTTCCGGAAACACCATACACTTCTCCCGAGTGTCTGTTGGCAATTTACATCCCGCCCATCAGCATAACAAGGCTCCCAGTTCTCCATGGCCTGTCCTGCCTTTCTGGATTTTACACTTTTTTCAGATGGCCCTTTTGACCGGGGGGAAGTGAGACTTCATTGTAGTGCAGATTTCCTTTGCAAGCTTGCTTGGTTGGCCAAAAAGGGCGTATGCGTTTTTTCCTGAATATATTCAGGAAAAAACGCATACGCCCTTTTTGGCCAAGTGCATCATTGTGGACGTTCTGCCTCTTTTCCTATGCTTTCAATGCAATTCCAGTCTACCTCCTGAAATCGGTTTCCTGCAATTCTGCCCCGCTTTCAAGTCCTCTTGGCAGCCTTACTTCAGTATATTTTTGGACGAAAGCTGTCATTTATAAAACTGCAGGTTTGTGAATTACAGTGCCCCTGAGCTCCTTTCTTCAACTCGCTTTCTTTTGAGCTGGCCGCAACACCGCAGGATGGCTTCAGGCCCTAATCTGGTTCCGGCCCGGCACGCTGAGCCTTTGGTTATTTCCTCTTCCTGGTGGGAAATGAGAGTTAAATTTGCCCGTCCAGACACCTCCAGCTAGTCTCTCATTGGTGTTCCCTATTCCTGTTCATCTTCCGCAGAAATTGCAAACTGGGCCAAACAGGAGATTAAAGGGACGGACTCTCCAAGTCGGGAGAGTGTTAGTAAAGCGTCTGGAATGTTGCACCCGAGTACCAGGGGAGGAAAACTGAGACATATTTGAACACGTCTCCCGATCACATGGTTGATCATACTCTAGGTTCCACATGCATGTTTTAGCTGAAGGAAGAATACCTTAAACCTGGGTAGTTGAAACCCGTGGAATGGGTACCATGCAATATGACTTCAAAGGGTCTTCATTTGCTCACCGAACCTCTCCAATCCTATCACTGCTGCGTTTATGCCCCTGTACACACGCTTGATTCTCTTTCGGAGACATAGCAATCCATAGGTTTTAAGATACTTACTAGTCAGGTACATTCTTAGGCGTTTAATATGGGGTGTTGAGTCCATTTCGTTGAGCAAGGAGTAGCTCTTGTCTAGTCCATATTTGGCTTAAGGAACTTTATCTGTGCTCATTTCAATCTCTGGTTTTATGCAGCACCCCAACTCACCTTTCCCCTTAAGCAAGCATAAGTTGGTTTTCTAAATTTGAGACCCTGTTCTGTTTTGGAATTCAGTTCCTGTGTAGCCAAGTTTACATTCCGTGTATTAGTGATATCTTATGATGTTTCTTTTTCTGTGTGACTTATTTCAGTGAGAATCATCGTACCTGAATCCACTCATTATGCTGCTACGGGCCTGATGACATAGATTTCATTGCTGAGTGATACTGCATTGTACGTAAGTACCACAAGTTCTTTATCCATTTTTCATTTTCTGTGATATTGAACTTGTACGGTAAACGAGGTTCTTGTAAACAGAGGCGTCCCAAACTTTGGGGTGGCTGTGTCTTTTTGATTTTAATTTCCCTAAGCTATAGGACCATAAGTGGAAGTGCCCTAGGCTCTGTTGCTTTGTTTTTTAGATGTTTCAGGAAACACCATACACTTCTCCCGAGTGTCTGTTGGCAATTTACATCCCGCCCATCAGCATAACAAGGCTCCCAGTTCTCCATGGCCTATCCTGCCTTTCTGGATTTTACACTTTTTTCAGATGGCCCTTTTGACCGGGGGGAAGTGAGACTTCATTGTAGTGCAGATTTCCTTTGCAAGCTTGCTTGGTTGGCCAAAAAGGGCGTATGCGTTTTTTCCTGAATATATTCAGGAAAAAACGCATACGCCCTTTTTGGCCAAGTGCATCATTGTGGACGTTCTGCCTCTTTTCCTATGCTTTCAATGCAATTCCAGTCTACCTCCTGAAATCGGTTTCCTGCAATTCTGCCCCGCTTTCAAGTCCTCTTGGCAGCCTGACTTCAGTATATTTTTGGACGATAGCTGTCATTTATAACTCTGCAGGTTTGTGAATTACAGTGCCCCTGAGCTCCTTTCTTCAACTCGCTTTCTTTTGAGCTGGCCGCAACACCACAGAATGGCTTCAGGCCCTAATATGGTTCCGGCACGGCACGCTGAGCCTTTGGTTATTTCCTCTTCCTGGTGGGAAATGAGAGTTAAATTTGCCCGTCCAGACACCTCCTGCTAGTCTCTCATTGGTTCTCACTATTCCTGTTCATCTTCCTCAGAAATTGCAAACTGGGCCAAATAGGAGATTAAAGGCGCTGACTCTCCAAGTGGGGAGAGTGTTAGTAAAGCGTCTGGAATGTTGCACACGATTACCAGAAGAGGAAAACTGAGACATATTTGAACACGTCTCCCGTTCACATGGTTGATCATACTCTGGGTTCCACATGCATGTTTTAGCTGAAGGAAGAATACCTTAAACCTGGAGAGTTGAGACCCGTGGAATGGGTACCATGCAATATGACTTCAAAGGGTCTTCATTTGCTCACCGAACCTCTCCAATCCTATCACTGCTGCGTTTATGCCCCTGTACACACGGTTGATTCTCTTTTGGAGACATAGCAATCCATAGGTTTTAAGATACTTACTAGTCAGGTACATTCTTAGGCGTTTAATATGCGGTGTTGAGTCCATTTCGTTGAGCAAGGAGTAGCTCTTGTCTATTCCATATTTGGCTTAAGGAACTTTATCTGTGCTCATTTCAATCTCTGGTTTAATGCAGCACCCCAACTCACCTTTCCCCTTAAGCAAGCATAAGTTGGTTTTCTAAATTTGAGACCCTGTTCTGTTTTGGAATTCAGTTCCTGTGTAGCCAAGTTTACATTCCGTGTATTAGTGATATCTTATGATGTTTCTTTTTCTGTGTGACTTATTTCAGTGAGAATCATCGTACCTGAATGCACTCATTATGCTGCTACGGGCCTGATGACATAGATTTCATTGCTGAGTGATACTGCATTGTACGTAAGTACCACAAGTTCTTTATCCATTTTTCACTTTCTGTGATATTGAACTTGTACGGTAAACGAGGTTCTTGTAAACAGAGGCGTCCCAAACTTTGGGGTGGCTGTGTCTTTTTGATTTTAATTTCCCTAAGCTATAGGACCATAAGTGGAAGTGCCCTAGGCTCTGTTGCTTTGTTTTTTAGATGTTTCAGGAAACACCATACACTTCTCCCGAGTGTCTGTTGGCAATTTACATCCCGCCCATCAGCATAACAAGGCTCCCAGTTCTCCATGGCCTGTCCTGCCTTTCTGGATTTTACAGTTTTTTCAGATGGCCCTTTTGACCGGGGGGAAGTGAGACTTCATTGTAGTGCAGATTTCCTTTGCAAGCTTGCTTGGTTGGCCAAAAAGGGCGTATGCGTTTTTTCCTGAATATATTCAGGAAAAAACGCATACGCCCTTTTTGGCCAAGTGCATCATTGTGGACGTTCTGCCTCTTTTCCTATGCTTTCAATGCAATTCCAGTCTACCTCCTGAAATCGGTTTCCTGCAATTCTGCCCCGCTTTCGAGTCCTCTTGGCAGCCTTACTTCAGTATATTTTTGGACGATAGCTGTCATTTATAACTCTGCAGGTTTGTGAATTACAGTGCCCCTGAGCTCCTTTCTTCAACTCGCTTTCTTGTGACCTGGCCGCAACACCGCAGGATGGCTTCAGGCCCTAATCTGGTTCCGGCACGGCACGCTGAGCCTTTGGTTAATTCCTCTTCCTGGTGGGAAATGAGAGTTAAATTTGCCCGTCCAGACACCTCCAGCTAGTCTCTCATTGGTGTTCCCTATTCCTGTTCATCTTCCGCAGAAATTGCAAACTGGGCCAAACAGGAGATTAAAGGGACGGACTCTCCAAGTCAGGAGAGTGTTAGTAAAGCGTCTGGAATGTTGCACCCGAGTACCAGGGTACGAAAACTGAGACATATTTGAACACGTCTCCCGATCACATGGTTGATCATACTCTAGGTTCCACATGCATGTTTTAGCTGAAGGAAGAATACCTTAAACCTGGGTAGTTGAAACCCGTGGAATGGGTACCATGCAATATGACTTCAAAGGGTCTTCATTTGCTCACCGAACCTCTCCAATCCTATCACTGCTGCGTTTATGCTCCTGTACACACGCTTGATTCTCTTTCGGAGACATAGCAATCCATAGGTTTTAAGATACTTACTAGTCAGGTACATTCTTAGGCGTTTAATATGCGGTGTTGAGTCCATTTCGTTGAGCAAGGAGTAGCTCTTGTCTATTCCATATTTGGCTTAAGGAACTTTATCTGTGCTCGTTTCAATCTCTGGTTTTATGCAGCACCCCAACTCACCTTTACCCTTAAGCAAGCATAAGTTGGTTTTCTAAATTTGAGACCCTGTTCTGTTCTGTAATTCAGTTCCTGTGTAGCCAAGTTTACATTCCGTGTATTACTGATATCTTATGATGTTTCTTTTTCTGTGTGACTTATTTCAGTTAGAATCATCATACCTGAATCCACTCATTGTGCTGCTAAGGGCCTGATGACATAGATTTCATTGCTGAGTGATATTGCTTTGTAAGTAAATACCACACCTTCTTTATCCATTTTTCACTTTCTGCGATGTTGAACTTGTACTGTAAACGAGGTTCTTGTAAACAGAGGCGTCCCAAACTTTGGGGTGGCTGTGTCTTTTTGATTTTAATTTCCCTAAGCTATAGGACCATAAGTGGAAGTGCCCTAGGCTCTGTTGCTTTGTTTTTTAGATGTTTCCGGAAACACCATACACTTCTCCCGAGTGTCTGTTGGCAATTTACATCCCGCCCATCAGCATAACAAGGCTCCCAGTTCTCCATGGCCTGTCCTGCCTTTCTGGATTTTACACTTTTTTCAGATGGCCCTTTTGACCGGGGGGAAGTGAGACTTCATTGTAGTGCAGATTTCCTTTGCAAGCTTGCTTGGTTGGCCAAAAAGGGCGTATGCGTTTTTTCCTGAATATATTCAGGAAAAAACGCATACGCCCTTTTTGGCCAAGTGCATCATTGTGGACGTTCTGCCTCTTTTCCTATGCTTTCAATGCAATTCCAGTCTACCTCCTGAAATCGGTTTCCTGCAATTCTGCCCCGCTTTCAAGTCCTCTTGGCAGCCTTACTTCAGTATATTTTTGGACGAAAGCTGTCATTTATAAAACTGCAGGTTTGTGAATTACAGTGCCCCTGAGCTCCTTTCTTCAACTCGCTTTCTTTTGAGCTGGCCGCAACACCGCAGGATGGCTTCAGGCCCTAATCTGGTTCCGGCCCGGCACGCTGAGCCTTTGGTTATTTCCTCTTCCTGGTGGGAAATGAGAGTTAAATTTGCCCGTCCAGACACCTCCAGCTAGTCTCTCATTGGTGTTCCCTATTCCTGTTCATCTTCCGCAGAAATTGCAAACTGGGCCAAACAGGAGATTAAAGGGACGGACTCTCCAAGTCGGGAGAGTGTTAGTAAAGCGTCTGGAATGTTGCACCCGAGTACCAGGGGAGGAAAACTGAGACATATTTGAACACGTCTCCCGATCACATGGTTGATCATACTCTAGGTTCCACATGCATGTTTTAGCTGAAGGAAGAATACCTTAAACCTGGGTAGTTGAAACCCGTGGAATGGGTACCATGCAATATGACTTCAAAGGGTCTTCATTTGCTCACCGAACCTCTCCAATCCTATCACTGCTGCGTTTATGCCCCTGTACACACGCTTGATTCTCTTTCGGAGACATAGCAATCCATAGGTTTTAAGATACTTACTAGTCAGGTACATTCTTAGGCGTTTAATATGGGGTGTTGAGTCCATTTCGTTGAGCAAGGAGTAGCTCTTGTCTAGTCCATATTTGGCTTAAGGAACTTTATCTGTGCTCATTTCAATCTCTGGTTTTATGCAGCACCCCAACTCACCTTTCCCCTTAAGCAAGCATAAGTTGGTTTTCTAAATTTGAGACCCTGTTCTGTTTTGGAATTCAGTTCCTGTGTAGCCAAGTTTACATTCCGTGTATTAGTGATATCTTATGATGTTTCTTTTTCTGTGTGACTTATTTCAGTGAGAATCATCGTACCTGAATCCACTCATTATGCTGCTACGGGCCTGATGACATAGATTTCATTGCTGAGTGATACTGCATTGTACGTAAGTACCACAAGTTCTTTATCCATTTTTCATTTTCTGTGATATTGAACTTGTACGGTAAACGAGGTTCTTGTAAACAGAGGCGTCCCAAACTTTGGGGTGGCTGTGTCTTTTTGATTTTAATTTCCCTAAGCTATAGGACCATAAGTGGAAGTGCCCTAGGCTCTGTTGCTTTGTTTTTTAGATGTTTCAGGAAACACCATACACTTCTCCCGAGTGTCTGTTGGCAATTTACATCCCGCCCATCAGCATAACAAGGCTCCCAGTTCTCCATGGCCTATCCTGCCTTTCTGGATTTTACACTTTTTTCAGATGGCCCTTTTGACCGGGGGGAAGTGAGACTTCATTGTAGTGCAGATTTCCTTTGCAAGCTTGCTTGGTTGGCCAAAAAGGGCGTATGCGTTTTTTCCTGAATATATTCAGGAAAAAACGCATACGCCCTTTTTGGCCAAGTGCATCATTGTGGACGTTCTGCCTCTTTTCCTATGCTTTCAATGCAATTCCAGTCTACCTCCTGAAATCGGTTTCCTGCAATTCTGCCCCGCTTTCAAGTCCTCTTGGCAGCCTGACTTCAGTATATTTTTGGACGATAGCTGTCATTTATAACTCTGCAGGTTTGTGAATTACAGTGCCCCTGAGCTCCTTTCTTCAACTCGCTTTCTTTTGAGCTGGCCGCAACACCACAGAATGGCTTCAGGCCCTAATATGGTTCCGGCACGGCACGCTGAGCCTTTGGTTATTTCCTCTTCCTGGTGGGAAATGAGAGTTAAATTTGCCCGTCCAGACACCTCCTGCTAGTCTCTCATTGGTTCTCACTATTCCTGTTCATCTTCCTCAGAAATTGCAAACTGGGCCAAATAGGAGATTAAAGGCGCTGACTCTCCAAGTGGGGAGAGTGTTAGTAAAGCGTCTGGAATGTTGCACACGATTACCAGAAGAGGAAAACTGAGACATATTTGAACACGTCTCCCGTTCACATGGTTGATCATACTCTGGGTTCCACATGCATGTTTTAGCTGAAGGAAGAATACCTTAAACCTGGAGAGTTGAGACCCGTGGAATGGGTACCATGCAATATGACTTCAAAGGGTCTTCATTTGCTCACCGAACCTCTCCAATCCTATCACTGCTGCGTTTATGCCCCTGTACACACGGTTGATTCTCTTTTGGAGACATAGCAATCCATAGGTTTTAAGATACTTACTAGTCAGGTACATTCTTAGGCGTTTAATATGCGGTGTTGAGTCCATTTCGTTGAGCAAGGAGTAGCTCTTGTCTATTCCATATTTGGCTTAAGGAACTTTATCTGTGCTCATTTCAATCTCTGGTTTAATGCAGCACCCCAACTCACCTTTCCCCTTAAGCAAGCATAAGTTGGTTTTCTAAATTTGAGACCCTGTTCTGTTTTGGAATTCAGTTCCTGTGTAGCCAAGTTTACATTCCGTGTATTAGTGATATCTTATGATGTTTCTTTTTCTGTGTGACTTATTTCAGTGAGAATCATCGTACCTGAATGCACTCATTATGCTGCTACGGGCCTGATGACATAGATTTCATTGCTGAGTGATACTGCATTGTACGTAAGTACCACAAGTTCTTTATCCATTTTTCACTTTCTGTGATATTGAACTTGTACGGTAAACGAGGTTCTTGTAAACAGAGGCGTCCCAAACTTTGGGGTGGCTGTGTCTTTTTGATTTTAATTTCCCTAAGCTATAGGACCATAAGTGGAAGTGCCCTAGGCTCTGTTGCTTTGTTGTATAGATGTTTCAGGAAACACCATACACTTCTCCCGAGTGTCTGTTGGCAATTTACATCCCGCCCATCAGCATAACAAGGCTCCCAGTTCTCCATGGCCTGTCCTGCCTTTCTGGATTTTACACTTTTTTCAGATGGCCCTTTTGACCGGGGGGAAGTGAGACTTCATTGTAGTGCAGATTTCCTTTGCAAGCTTGCTTGGTTGGCCAAAAAGGGCGTATGCGTTTTTTCCTGAATATATTCAGGAAAAAACGCATACGCCCTTTTTGGCCAAGTGCATCATTGTGGACGTTCTGCCTCTTTTCCTATGCTTTCAATGCAATTCCAGTCTACCTCCTGAAATCGGTTTCCTGCAATTCTGCCCCGCTTTCAAGTCCTCTTGGCAGCCTTACTTCAGTATATTTTTGGACGATAGCTGTCATTTATAACTCTGCAGGTTTGTGAATTACAGTGCCCCTGAGCTCCTTTCTTCAACTCGCTTTCTTGTGACCTGGCCGCAACACCGCATGATGGCTTCAGGCCCTAATCTGGTTCCGGCACGACACGCTGAGCCTTTGGTTAATTCCTCTTCCTGGTGGGAAATGAGAGTTAAATTTGCCCGTCCAGACACCTCCAGCTAGTCTCTCATTTGTTCTCGCTATTCCTGTTCATCTTCCGCAGAAATTGCAAACTGGGCCAAACAGGAGATTAAAGGGACGCACTCTCCAAGTCAGGAGAGTGTTAGTAAAGCGTCTGGAATGTTGCACCCGAGTACCAGGGTACGAAAACTGAGACATATTTGAACACGTCTCCCGATCACATGGTTGATCATACTCTAGGTTCCACATGCATGTTTTAGCTGAAGGAAGAATACCTTAAACCTGGGTAGTTGAAACCCGTGGAATGGGTACCATGCAATATGACTTCAAAGGGTCTTCATTTGCTCACCGAACCTCTCCAATCCTATCACTGCTGCGTTTATGCCCCTGTACACACGCTTGATTCTCTTTCGGAGACATAGCAATCCATAGGTTTTAAGATACTTACTAGTCAGGTACATTCTTAGGCGTTTAATATGCGGTGTTGAGTCCATTTCGTTGAGCAAGGAGTAGCTCTTGTCTAGTCCATATTTGGCTTAAGGAACTTTATCTGTGCTCGTTTCAATCTCTGGTTTTATGCAGCACCCCAACTCACCTTTACCCTTAAGCAAGCATAAGTTGGTTTTCTAAATTTGAGACCCTGTTCTGTTCTGTAATTCAGTTCCTGTGTAGCCAAGTTTACATTCCGTGTATTACTGATATCTTATGATGTTTCTTTTTCTGTGTGACTTATTTCAGTTAGAATCATCATACCTGAATCCACTCATTGTGCTGCTAAGGGCCTGATGACATAGATTTCATTGCTGAGTGATATTGCTTTGTAAGTAAATACCACACCTTCTTTATCCATTTTTCACTTTCTGCGATGTTGAACTTGTACTGTAAACGAGGTTCTTGTAAACAGAGGCGTCCCAAACTTTGGGGTGGCTGTGTCTTTTTGATTTTAATTTCCCTAAGCTATAGGACCATAAGTGGAAGTGCCCTAGGCTCTGTTGCTTTGTTTTTTAGATGTTTCAGGAAACACCATACACTTCTCCCGAGTGTCTGTTGGCAATTTACATCCCGCCCATCAGCATAACAAGGCTCCCAGTTCTCCATGGCCTGTCCTGCCTTTCTGGATTTTACACTTTTTTCAGATGGCCCTTTTGACCGGGGGGAAGTGAGACTTCATTGTAGTGCAGATTTCCTTTGCAAGCTTGCTTGGTTGGCCAAAAAGGGCGTATGCGTTTTTTCCTGAATATATTCAGGAAAAAACGCATACGCCCTTTTTGGCCAAGTGCATCATTGTGGACGTTCTGCCTCTTTTCCTATGCTTTCAATGCAATTCCAGTCTACCTCCTGAAATCGGTTTCCTGCAATTCTGCCCCGCTTTCGAGTCCTCTTGGCAGCCTTACTTCAGTATATTTTTGGACGATAGCTGTCATTTATAACTCTGCAGGTTTGTGAATTACAGTGCCCCTGAGCTCCTTTCTTCAACTCGCTTTCTTTTGAGCTGGCCGCAACACCGCAGGATGGCTTCAGGCCCTAATCTGGTTCCGGCCCGGCACGCTGAGCCTTTGGATATTTCCTCTTCCTGGTGGGAAATGAGAGTTAAATTTGCCCGTCCAGACACCTCCAGCTAGTCTCTCATTGGTGTTCCCTATTCCTGTTCATCTTCCGCAGAAATTGCAAACTGGGCCAAACAGGAGGTTAAAGGCGCTGACTCTCCAAGTGGGGAGAGTGTTAGTTAAGCGTCTGGAATGTTGCACCCGAGTACCAGGGGAGGAAAACTGAGACATATTTGAACACGTCTCCCGTTCACATGGTTGATCATACTCTGGGTTCCACATGCATGTTTTAGCTGAAGGAAGAATACCTTAAACCTGGAGAGTTGAGACCCGTGGAAAGGGTACCATGCAATATGACTTCAAAGGGTCTTCATTTGCTCACCGAACCTCTCCAATCCTATCACTGCTGCGTTTATGCCCCTGTACACACGCTTGATTCTCTTTTGGAGACATAGCAATCCATAGGTTTTAAGATACTTACTAGTCAGGTACATTCTTAGGCGTTTAATATGGGGTGTTGAGTCCATTTCGTTGAGCAAGGAGTAGCTCTTGTCTAGTCCATATTTGGCTTAAGGAACTTTATCTGTGCTCATTTCAATCTCTGGTTTTATGCAGCACCCCAACTCACCTTTCCCTTTAAGCAAGCATAAGTTGGTTTTCTAAATTTGAGACCCTGTTCTGTTTTGGAATTCAGTTCCTGTGTAGCCAAGTTTACATTCCGTGTATTAGTGATATCTTATGATGTTTCTTTTTCTGTGTGACTTATTTCAGTGAGAATCATCGTACCTGAATCCACTCATTATGCTGCTACGGGCCTGATGACATAGATTTCATTGCTGAGTGATACTGCATTGTACGTAAGTACCACAAGTTCTTTATCCATTTTTCACTTTCTGTGATATTGAACTTGTACGGTAAACGAGGTTCTTGTAAACAGAGGCGTCCCAAACTTTGGGGTGGCTGTGTCTTTTTGATTTTAATTTCCCTAAGCTATAGGACCATAAGTGGAAGTGCCCTAGGCTCTGTTGCTTTGTTGTATAGATGTTTCAGGAAACACCATACACTTCTCCAGAGTGTCTGTTGGCAATTTACATCCCGCCCATCAGCATAACAAGGCTCCCAGTTCTCCATGGCCTATCCTGCCTTTCTGGATTTTACACTTTTTTCAGATGGCCCTTTTGACCGGGGGGAAGTGAGACTTCATTGTAGTGCAGATTTCCTTTGCAAGCTTGCTTGGTTGGCCAAAAAGGGCGTATGCGTTTTTTCCTGAATATATTCAGGAAAAAACGCATACGCCCTATTTGGCCAAGTGCATCATTGTGGACGTTCTGCCTCTTTTCCTATGCTTTCAATGCAATTCCAGTCTACCTCCTGAAATCGGTTTCCTGCAATTCTGCCCCGCTTTCAAGTCCTCTTGGCAGCCTGACTTCAGTATATTTTTGGACGATAGCTGTCATTTATAACTCTGCAGGTTTGTGAATTACAGTGCCCCTGAGCTCCTTTCTTCAACTCGCTTTCTTTTGAGCTGGCCGCAACACCACAGAATGGCTTCAGGCCCTAATATGGTTCCGGCACGGCACGCTGAGCCTTTGGTTATTTCCTCTTCCTGGTGGGAAATGAGAGTTAAATTTGCCCGTCCAGACACCTCCTGCTAGTCTCTCATTGGTTCTCACTATTCCTGTTCATCTTCCTCAGAAATTGCAAACTGGGCCAAACAGGAGGTTAAAGGCGCTGACTCTCCAAGTGGGGAGAGTGTTAGTAAAGCGTCTGGAATGTTGCACCCGAGTACCAGGAGAGGAAAACTGAGACATATTTGAACACGTCTCCCGTTCACATGGTTGATCATACTCTGGGTTCCACATGCATGTTTTAGCTGAAGGAAGAATACCTTAAACCTGGAGAGTTGAGACCCGTGGAATGGGTACCATGCAATATGACTTCAAAGGGTCTTCATTTGCTCACCGAACCTCTCCAATCCTATCACTGCTGCGTTTATGCCCCTGTACACATGCTTGATTCTCTTTTGGAGACATAGCAATCCATAGGTTTTAAGATACTTACTAGTCAGGTACATTATTAGGCGTTTAATATGGGGTGTTGAGTTCATTTCGTTGAGCAAGGAGTAGCTCTTGTCTAGTCCATATTTGGCTTAAGGAACTTTATCTGTGCTCATTTCAATCTCTGGTTTAATGCAGCACCCCAACTCACCTTTCCCCTTAAGCAAGCATAAGTTGGTTTTCTAAATTTGAGACCCTGTTCTGTTTTGGAATTCAGTTCCTGTGTAGCCAAGTTTACATTCCGTGTATTAGTGATATCTTATGATGTTTCTTTTTCTGTGTGACTTATTTCAGTGAGAATCATCGTACCTGAATCCACTCATTATGCTGCTACGGGCCTGATGACATAGATTTCATTGCTGAGTGATACTGCATTGTACGTAAGTACCACAAGTTCTTTATCCATTTTTCACTTTCTGTGATATTGAACTTGTACGGTAAACGAGGTTCTTGTAAACAGAGGCGTCCCAAACTTTGGGGTGGCTGTGTCTTTTTGATTTTAATTTCCCTAAGCTATAGGACCATAAGTGGAAGTGCCCTAGGCTCTGTTGCTTTGTTGTATAGATGTTTCAGGAAACACCATACACTTCTCCAGAGTGTCTGTTGGCAATTTACATCCCGCCCATCAGCATAACAAGGCTCCCAGTTCTCCATGGCCTATCCTGCCTTTCTGGATTTTACACTTTTTTCAGATGGCCCTTTTGACCGGGGGGAAGTGAGACTTCATTGTAGTGCAGATTTCCTTTGCAAGCTTGCTTGGTTGGCCAAAAAGGGCGTATGCGTTTTTTCCTGAATATATTCAGGAAAAAACGCATACGCCCTATTTGGCCAAGTGCATCATTGTGGACGTTCTGCCTCTTTTCCTATGCTTTCAATGCAATTCCAGTCTACCTCCTGAAATCGGTTTCCTGCAATTCTGCCCCGCTTTCAAGTCCTCTTGGCAGCCTGACTTCAGTATATTTTTGGACGATAGCTGTCATTTATAACTCTGCAGGTTTGTGAATTACAGTGCCCCTGAGCTCCTTTCTTCAACTCGCTTTCTTTTGAGCTGGCCGCAACACCACAGAATGGCTTCAGGCCCTAATATGGTTCCGGCACGGCACGCTGAGCCTTTGGTTATTTCCTCTTCCTGGTGGGAAATGAGAGTTAAATTTGCCCGTCCAGACACCTCCTGCTAGTCTCTCATTGGTTCTCACTATTCCTGTTCATCTTCCTCAGAAATTGCAAACTGGGCCAAACAGGAGGTTAAAGGCGCTGACTCTCCAAGTGGGGAGAGTGTTAGTAAAGCGTCTGGAATGTTGCACCCGAGTACCAGGAGAGGAAAACTGAGACATATTTGAACACGTCTCCCGTTCACATGGTTGATCATACTCTGGGTTCCACATGCATGTTTTAGCTGAAGGAAGAATACCTTAAACCTGGAGAGTTGAGACCCGTGGAATGGGTACCATGCAATATGACTTCAAAGGGTCTTCATTTGCTCACCGAACCTCTCCAATCCTATCACTGCTGCGTTTATGCCCCTGTACACATGCTTGATTCTCTTTTGGAGACATAGCAATCCATAGGTTTTAAGATACTTACTAGTCAGGTACATTCTTAGGCGTTTAATATGGGGTGTTGAGTTCATTTCGTTGAGCAAGGAGTAGCTCTTGTCTAGTCCATATTTGGCTTAAGGAACTTTATCTGTGCTCATTTCAATCTCTGGTTTAATGCAGCACCCCAACTCACCTTTCCCCTTAAGCAAGCATAAGTTGGTTTTCTAAATTTGAGACCCTGTTCTGTTTTGGAATTCAGTTCCTGTGTAGCCAAGTTTACATTCCGTGTATTAGTGATATCTTATGATGTTTCTTTTTCTGTGTGACTTATTTCAGTGAGAATCATCGTACCTGAATCCACTCATTATGCTGCTACGGGCCTGATGACATAGATTTCATTGCTGAGTGATACTGCATTGTACGTAAGTACCACAAGTTCTTTATCCATTTTTCACTTTCTGTGATATTGAACTTGTACGGTAAACGAGGTTCTTGTAAACAGAGGCGTCCCAAACTTTGGGGTGGCTGTGTCTTTTTGATTTTAATTTCCCTAAGCTATAGGACCATAAGTGGAAGTGCCCTAGGCTCTGTTGCTTTGTTGTATAGATGTTTCAGGAAACACCATACACTTCTCCAGAGTGTCTGTTGGCAATTTACATCCCGCCCATCAGCATAACAAGGCTCCCAGTTCTCCATGGCCTATCCTGCCTTTCTGGATTTTACACTTTTTTCAGATGGCCCTTTTGACCGGGGGGAAGTGAGACTTCATTGTAGTGCAGATTTCCTTTGCAAGCTTGCTTGGTTGGCCAAAAAGGGCGTATGCGTTTTTTCCTGAATATATTCAGGAAAAAACGCATACGCCCTATTTGGCCAAGTGCATCATTGTGGACGTTCTGCCTCTTTTCCTATGCTTTCAATGCAATTCCAGTCTACCTCCTGAAATCGGTTTCCTGCAATTCTGCCCCGCTTTCAAGTCCTCTTGGCAGCCTGACTTCAGTATATTTTTGGACGATAGCTGTCATTTATAACTCTGCAGGTTTGTGAATTACAGTGCCCCTGAGCTCCTTTCTTCAACTCGCTTTCTTTTGAGCTGGCCGCAACACCACAGAATGGCTTCAGGCCCTAATATGGTTCCGGCACGGCACGCTGAGCCTTTGGTTATTTCCTCTTCCTGGTGGGAAATGAGAGTTAAATTTGCCCGTCCAGACACCTCCTGCTAGTCTCTCATTGGTTCTCACTATTCCTGTTCATCTTCCTCAGAAATTGCAAACTGGGCCAAACAGGAGGTTAAAGGCGCTGACTCTCCAAGTGGGGAGAGTGTTAGTAAAGCGTCTGGAATGTTGCACCCGAGTACCAGGAGAGGAAAACTGAGACATATTTGAACACGTCTCCCGTTCACATGGTTGATCATACTCTGGGTTCCACATGCATGTTTTAGCTGAAGGAAGAATACCTTAAACCTGGAGAGTTGAGACCCGTGGAATGGGTACCATGCAATATGACTTCAAAGGGTCTTCATTTGCTCACCGAACCTCTCCAATCCTATCACTGCTGCGTTTATGCCCCTGTACACATGCTTGATTCTCTTTTGGAGACATAGCAATCCATAGGTTTTAAGATACTTACTAGTCAGGTACATTCTTAGGCGTTTAATATGGGGTGTTGAGTTCATTTCGTTGAGCAAGGAGTAGCTCTTGTCTAGTCCATATTTGGCTTAAGGAACTTTATCTGTGCTCATTTCAATCTCTGGTTTAATGCAGCACCCCAACTCACCTTTCCCCTTAAGCAAGCATAAGTTGGTTTTCTAAATTTGAGACCCTGTTCTGTTTTGGAATTCAGTTCCTGTGTAGCCAAGTTTACATTCCGTGTATTAGTGATATCTTATGATGTTTCTTTTTCTGTGTGACTTATTTCAGTGAGAATCATCGTACCTGAATCCACTCATTATGCTGCTACGGGCCTGATGACATAGATTTCATTGCTGAGTGATACTGCATTGTACGTAAGTACCACAAGTTCTTTATCCATTTTTCACTTTCTGTGATATTGAACTTGTACGGTAAACGAGGTTCTTGTAAACAGAGGCGTCCCAAACTTTGGGGTGGCTGTGTCTTTTTGATTTTAATTTCCCTAAGCTATAGGACCATAAGTGGAAGTGCCCTAGGCTCTGTTGCTTTGTTTTTTAGATGTTTCCGGAAACACCATACACTTCTCCCGAGTGTCTGTTGGCAATTTACATCCCGCCCCTCAGCATAACAAGGCTCCCAGTTCTCCATGGCCTGTCCTGCCTTTCTGGATTTTACACTTTTTTCAGATGGCCCTTTTGACCGGGGGGAAGTGAGACTTCATTGTAGTGCAGATTTCCTTTGCAAGCTTGCTTGGTTGGCCAAAAAGGGCGTATGCGTTTTTTCCTGAATATATTCAGGAAAAAACGCATACGCCCTTTTTGGCCAAGTGCATCATTGTGGACGTTCTGCCTCTTTTCCTATGCTTTCAATGCAATTCCAGTCTACCTCCTGAAATCGGTTTCCTGCAATTCTGCCCCGCTTTCGAGTCCTCTTGGCAGCCTTACTTCAGTATATTTTTGGACGATAGCTGTCATTTATAACTCTGCAGGTTTGTGAATTACAGTGCCCCTGAGCTCCTTTCTTCAACTCGCTTTCTTGTGACCTGGCCGCAACACCGCAGGATGGCTTCAGGCCCTAATCTGGTTCCGGCACGGCACGCTGAGCCTTTGGTTAATTCCTCTTCCTGGTGGGAAATGAGAGTTAAATTTGCCCGTCCAGACACCTCCAGCTAGTCTCTCATTGGTTCTCGCTATTCCTGTTCATCTTCTGCAGAAACTGCAAACTGGGCCAAACAGGAGATTAAAGGGACGGACTCTCCAAGTCGGGAGAGTGTTAGTAAAGCGTCTGGAATGTTGCACCCGAGTACCAGGGTACGAAAACTGAGACATATTTGAACACGTCTCCCGATCACATGGTTGATCATACTCTAGGTTCCACATGCATGTTTTAGCTGAAGGAAGAATACCTTAAACCTGGGTAGTTGAAACCCGTGGAATGGGTACCATGCAATATGACTTCAAAGGGACTTCATTTGCTCACCGAACCTCTCCAATCCTATCACTGCTGCGTTTATGCCCCTGTACACATGCTTGATTCTCTTTCGGAGACATAGCAATCCATAGGTTTTAAGATACTTACTAGTCAGGTACATTCTTAGGCGTTTAATATGCGGTGTTGAGTCCATTTCGTTGAGCAAGGAGTAGCTCTTGTCTAGTCCATATTTGGCTTAAGGAACTTTATCTGTGCTCGTTTCAATCTCTCGTTTTATGCAGCACCCCAACTCACTTTTACCCTTAAGCAAGCATAAGTTGGTTTTCTAAATTTGAGACCCTGTTCTGTTCTGTAATTCAGTTCCTGTGTAGCCAAGTTTACATTCCGTGTATTACTGATATCTTATGATGTTTCTTTTTCTGTGTGACTTATTTCAGTGAGAATCATCGTACCTGAATCCACTCATTATGCTGCTACGGGCCTGATGACATAGATTTCATTGCTGAGTGATACTGCATTGTACGTAAGTACCACAAGTTCTTTATCCATTTTTCACTTTCTGTGATATTGAACTTGTACGGTAAACGAGGTTCTTGTAAACAGAGGCGTCCCAAACTTTGGGGTGGCTGTGTCTTTTTGATTTTAATTTCCCTAAGCTATAGGACCATAAGTGGAAGTGCCCTAGGCTCTGTTGCTTTGTTTTTTAGATGTTTCAGGAAACACCATACACTTCTCCCGAGTGTCTGTTGGCAATTTACATCCCGCCCATCAGCATAACAAGGCTCCCAGTTCTCCATGGCCTGTCCTGCCTTTCTGGATTTTACACTTTTTTCAGATGGCCCTTTTGACCAGGGGGAAGTGAGACTTCATTGTAGTGCAGATTTCCTTTGCAAGCTTGCTTGGTTGGCCAAAAAGGGCGTATGCGTTTTTTCCTGAATATATTCAGGAAAAAACGCATACGCCCTTTTTGGCCAAGTGCATCATTGTGGACGTTCTGCCTCTTTTCCTATGCTTTCAAAGCAATTCCAGTCTACCTCCTGAAATCGGTTTCCTGCAATTCTGCCCCGCTTTCAAGTCCTCTTGGCAGCCTTACTTCAGTATATTTTTGGACGATAGCTGTCATTTATAACTCTGCAGGTTTGTGAATTACAGTGCCCCTGAGCTCCTTTCTTCAACTCGCTTTCTTTTGAGCTGGCCGCAACACCGCAGGATGGCTTCAGGCCCTAATCTGGTTCTGGCACGGCACGCTGAGCCTTTGGTTATTTCCTCTTCCTGGTGGGAAATGAGAGTTAAATTTGCCCGTCCAGACACCTCCAGCTAGTCTCTCATTGGTGTTCCCTATTCCTGTTCATCTTCCGCAGAAATTGCAAACTGGGCCAAACAGGAGGTTAAAGGCGCTGACTCTCCAAGTGGGGAGAGTGTTAGTAAAGCATCTGGAATGTTGCACCCGAGTACCAGGGGAGGAAAACTGAGACATATTTGAACACGTCTCCCGTTCACATGGTTGATCATACTCTGGGTTCCACATGCATGTTTTAGCTGAAGGAAGAATACCTTAAACCTGGAGAGTTGAGACCCGTGGAATGGGTACCATGCAATATGACTTCAAAGGGTCTTCATTTGCTCACCGAACCTCTCCAATCCTATCACTGCTGCGTTTATGCCCCTGTACACACGCTTGATTCTCTTTTGGAGACATAGCAATCCATAGGTTTTAAGATACTTACTAGTCAGGTACATTCTTAGGCGTTTAATATGGGGTGTTGAGTCCATTTCGTTGAGCAAGGAGTAGCTCTTGTCTATTCCATATTTGGCTTAAGGAACTTTATCTGTGCTCGTTTCAATCTCTGGTTTTATGCAGCACCCCAACTCACCTTTCCCCTTAAGCAAGCATAAGTTGGTTTTCTAAATTTGAGACCCTGTTCTGTTCTGTAATTCAGTTCCTGTGTAGCCAAGTTTACATTCCGTGTATTACTGATATCTTATGATGTTTCTTTTTCTGTGTGACTTATTTCAGTGAGAATCATCATACCTGAATCCACTCATTATGCTGCTACGGGCCTGATGACATAGATTTCATTGCTGAGTGATACTGCATTGTACGTAAGTACCACAAGTTCTTTATCCATTTTTCACTTTCTGTGATATTGAACTTGTACGGTAAACGAGGTTCTTGTAAACAGAGGCGTCCCAAACTTTGGGGTGGCTGTGTCTTTTTGATTTTAATTTCCCTAAGCTATAGGACCATAAGTGGAAGTGCCCTAGGCTCTGTTGCTTTGTTTTTTAGATGTTTCAGGAAACACCATACACTTCTCCCGAGTGTCTGTTGGCAATTTACATCCCGCCCATCAGCATAACAAGGCTCCCAGTTCTCCATGGCCTGTCCTGCCTTTCTGGATTTTACACTTTTTTCAGATGGCCCTTTTGACCGGGGGGAAGTGAGACTTCATTGTAGTGCAGATTTCCTTTGCAAGCTTGCTTGGTTGGCCAAAAAGGGCGTATGCGTTTTTTCCTGAATATATTCAGGAAAAAACGCATACGCTCTTTTTGGCCAAGTGCATCATTGTGGACGTTCTGCCTCTTTTCCTATGCTTTCAAAGCAATTCCAGTCTACCTCCTGAAATCGGTTTCCTGCAATTCTGCCCCGCTTTCAAGTCCTCTTGGCAGCCTTACTTCAGTATATTTTTGGACGATAGCTGTCATTTATAACTCTGCAGGTTTGTGAATTACAGTGCCCCTGAGCTCCTTTCTTCAACTCGCTTTCTTTTGAGCTGGCCGCAACACCACAGAATGGCTTCAGGCCCTAATCTGGTTCCGGCACGGCACGCTGAGCCTTTGGTTATTTCCTCTTCCTGGTGGGAAATGAGAGTTAAATTTGCCCGTCCAGACACCTCCTGCTAGTCTCTCATTGGTTCTCACTATTCCAGTTCATCTTCCGCAGAAATTGTAAACTGGGCCAAACAGGAGGTTAAAGGCGCTGACTCTCCAAGTGGGGAGAGTGTTAGTAAAGCGTCTGGAATGTTGCACCCGAGTACCAGGGGAGGAAAACTGAGACGTATTTGAACACGTCTCCCGTTCACATGGTTGATCATACTCTGGGTTCCACATGCATGTTTTAGCTGAAGGAAGAATACCTTAAACCTGGAGAGTTGAGACCCGTGGAATGGGTACCATGCAATATGACTTCAAAGGGTCTTCATTTGCTCACCGAACCTCTCCAATCCTATCACTGCTGCGTTTATGCCCCTGTACACACGCTTGATTCTCTTTTGGAGACATAGCAATCCATAGGTTTTAAGATACTTACTAGTCAGGTACATTCTTAGGCGTTTAATATGGGGTGTTGAGTCCATTTCGTTGAGCAAGGAGTAGCTCTTGTCTAGTCCATATTTGGCTTAAGGAACTTTATCTGTGCTCATTTCAATCTCTGGTTTTATGCAGCACCCCAACTCACCTTTCCCCTTAAGCAAGCATAAGTTGGTTTTCTAAATTTGAGACCCTGTTCTGTTTTGGAATTCAGTTCCTGTGTAGCCAAGTTTACATTCCGTGTATTAGTGATATCTTATGATGTTTCTTTTTCTGTGTGACTTATTTCAGTGAGAATCATCGTACCTGAATCCACTCATTATGCTGCTACGGGCCTGATGACATAGATTTCATTGCTGAGTGATACTGCATTGTACGTAAGTACCACAAGTTCTTTATCCATTTTTCACTTTCTGTGATATTGAACTTGTACGGTAAACGAGGTTCTTGTAAACAGAGGCGTCCCAAACTTTGGGGTGGCTGTGTCTTTTTGATTTTAATTTCCCTAAGCTATAGGACCATAAGTGGAAGTGCCCTAGGCTCTGTTGCTTTGTTTTTTAGATGTTTCAGGAAACACCATACACTTCTCCCGAGTGTCTATTGGCAATTTACATCCCGCCCATCAGCATAACAAGGCTCCCAGTTCTCCATGGCCTGTCCTGCCTTTCTGGATTTTACACTTTTTTCAGATGGCCCTTTTGACCGGGGGGAAGTGAGACTTCATTGTAGTGCAGATTTCCTTTGCAAGCTTGCTTGGTTGGCCAAAAAGGGCGTATGCGTTTTTTCCTGAATATATTCAGGAAAAAACGCATACGCCCTTTTTGGCCAAGTGCATCATTGTGGACGTTCTGCCTCTTTTCCTATGCTTTCAATGCAATTCCAGTCTACCTCCTGAAATCGGTTTCCTGCAATTCTGCCCCGCTTTCAAGTCCTCTTGGCAGCCTTACTTCAGTATATTTTTGGACGATAGCTGTCATTTATAACTCTGCAGGTTTGTGAATTACAGTGCCCCTGAGCTCCTTTCTTCAACTCGCTTTCTTTTGAGCTGGCCGCAACACCGCAGGATGGCTACAGGCCCTAATCTGGTTCCGGCACGGCACGCTGAGCCTTTGGTTATTTCCTCTTCCTGGTGGGAAATGAGAGTTAAATTTGCCCGTCCAGACACCTCCTGCTAGTCTCTCATTGGTTCTCACTATTCCAGTTCATCTTCCGCAGAAATTGCAAACTGGGCCAAACAGGAGGTTAAAGGCGCTGACTCTCCAAGTGGGGAGAGTGTTAGTAAAGCGTCTGGAATGTTTCACCCGAGTACCAGGGGAGGAAAACTGAGACGTATTTGAACACGTCTCCCGTTCACATGGTTGATCATACTCTGGGTTCCACATGCATGTTTTAGCTGAAGGAAGAATACCTTAAACCTGGAGAGTTGAGACCCGTGGAATGGGTACCATGCAATATGACTTCAAAGGGTCTTCATTTGCTCACCGAACCTCTCCAATCCTATCACTGCTGCGTTTATGCCCCTGTACACACGCTTGATTCTCTTTTGGAGACATAGCAATCCATAGGTTTTAAGATACTTACTAGTCAGGTACATTCTTAGGCGTTTAATATGGGGTGTTGAGTCCATTTCGTTGAGCAAGGAGTAGCTCTTGTCTAGTCCATATTTGGCTTAAGGAACTTTATCTGTGCTCATTTCAATCTCTGGTTTTATGCAGCACCCCAACTCACCTTTCCCCTTAAGCAAGCATAAGTTGGTTTTCTAAATTTGAGACCCTGTTCTGTTTTGGAATTCAGTTCCTGTGTAGCCAAGTTTACATTCCGTGTATTAGTGATATCTTATGATGTTTCTTTTTCTGTGTGACTTATTTCAGTGAGAATCATCGTACCTGAATCCACTCATTATGCTGCTACGGGCCTGATGACATAGATTTCATTGCTGAGTGATACTGCATTGTACGTAAGTACCACAAGTTCTTTATCCATTTTTCACTTTCTGTGATATTGAACTTGTACGGTAAACGAGGTTCTTGTAAACAGAGGCGTCCCAAACTTTGGGGTGGCTGTGTCTTTTTTATTTTAATTTCCCTAAGCTATAGGACCATAAGTGGAAGTGCCCTAGGCTCTGTTGCTTTGTTGTTTAGATGTTTCAGGAAACACCATACACTTCTCCCGAGTGTCTGTTGGCAATTTACATCCCGCCCATCAGCATAACAAGGCTCCCAGTTCTCCATGGCCTGTCCTGCCTTTCTGGATTTTACACTTTTTTCAGATGGCCCTTTTGACCGGGGGGAAGTGAGACTTCATTGTAGTGCAGATTTCCTTTGCAAGCTTGCTTGGTTGGCCAAAAAGGGCGTATGCGTTTTTTCCTGAATATATTCAGGAAAAAACGCATACGCCCTTTTTGGCCAAGTGCATCATTGTGGACGTTCTGCCTCTTTTCCTATGCTTTCAAAGCAATTCCAGTCTACCTCCTGAAATCGGTTTCCTGCAATTCTGCCCCGCTTTCAAGTCCTCTTGGCAGCCTTACTTCAGTATATTTTTGGACGATAGCTGTCATTTATAACTCTGCAGGTTTGTGAATTACAGTGCCCCTGAGCTCCTTTCTTCAACTCGCTTTCTTTTGAGCTGGCCGCAACACCGCAGGATGGCTACAGGCCCTAATCTGGTTCCGGCACGGCACGCTGAGCCTTTGGTTATTTCCTCTTCCTGGTGGGAAATGAGAGTTAAATTTGCCCGTCCAGACACCTCCTGCTAGTCTCTCATTGGTTCTCACTATTCCAGTTCATCTTCCGCAGAAATTGCAAACTGGGCCAAACAGGAGGTTAAAGGCGCTGACTCTCCAAGTGGGGAGAGTGTTAGTAAAGCGTCTGGAATGTTGAACCCGAGTACCAGGGGAGGAAAACTGAGACGTATTTGAACACGTCTCCCGTTCACATGGTTGATCATACTCTGGGTTCCACATGCATGTTTTAGCTGAAGGAAGAATACCTTAAACCTGGAGAGTTGAGACCCGTGGAATGGGTACCATGCAATATGACTTCAAAGGGTCTTCATTTGCTCACCGAACCTCTCCAATCCTATCACTGCTGCGTTTATGCCCCTGTACACACGCTTGATTCTCTTTTGGAGACATAGCAATCCATAGGTTTTAAGATACTTACTAGTCAGGTACATTCTTAGGCGTTTAATATGGGGTGTTGAGTCCATTTCGTTGAGCAAGGAGTAGCTCTTGTCTAGTCCATATTTGGCTTAAGGAACTTTATCTGTGCTCATTTCAATCTCTGGTTTTATGCAGCACCCCAACTCACCTTTCCCCTTAAGCAAGCATAAGTTGGTTTTCTAAATTTGAGACCCTGTTCTGTTTTGGAATTCAGTTCCTGTGTAGCCAAGTTTACATTCCGTGTATTAGTGATATCTTATGATGTTTCTTTTTCTGTGTGACTTATTTCAGTGAGAATCATCGTACCTGAATCCACTCATTATGCTGCTACGGGCCTGATGACATAGATTTCATTGCTGAGTGATACTGCATTGTACGTAAGTACCACAAGTTCTTTATCCATTTTTCACTTTCTGTGATATTGAACTTGTACGGTAAACGAGGTTCTTGTAAACAGAGGCGTCCCAAACTTTGGGGTGGCTGTGTCTTTTTGATTTTAATTTCCCTAAGCTATAGGACCATAAGTGGAAGTGCCCTAGGCTCTGTTGCTTTGTTGTTTAGATGTTTCAGGAAACACCATACACTTCTCCCGAGTGTCTGTTGGCAATTTACATCCCGCCCATCAGCATAACAAGGCTCCCAGTTCTCCATGGCCTGTCCTGCCTTTCTGGATTTTACACTTTTTTCAGATGGCCCTTTTGACCGGGGGGAAGTGAGACTTCATTGTAGTGCAGATTTCCTTTGCAAGCTTGCTTGGTTGGCCAAAAAGAGCGTATGCGTTTTTTCCTGAATATATTCAGGAAAAAACGCATACGCTCTTTTTGGCCAAGTGCATCATTGTGGACGTTCTGCCTCTTTTCCTATGCTTTCAAAGCAATTCCAGTCTACCTCCTGAAATCGGTTTCCTGCAATTCTGCCCCGCTTTCAAGTCCTCTTGGCAGCCTTACTTCAGTATATTTTTGGACGATAGCTGTCATTTATAACTCTGCAGGTTTGTGAATTACAGTGCCCCTGAGCTCCTTTCTTCAACTCGCTTTCTTTTGAGCTGGCCGCAACACCACAGAATGGCTTCAGGCCCTAATCTGGTTCCGGCACGGCACGCTGAGCCTTTGGTTATTTCCTCTTCCTGGTGGGAAATGAGAGTTAAATTTGCCCGTCCAGACACCTCCTGCTAGTCTCTCATTGGTTCTCACTATTCCAGTTCATCTTCCGCAGAAATTGTAAACTGGGCCAAACAGGAGGTTAAAGGCGCTGACTCTCCAAGTGGGGAGAGTGTTAGTAAAGCGTCTGGAATGTTGCACCCGAGTACCAGGGGAGGAAAACTGAGACGTATTTGAACACGTCTCCCGTTCACATGGTTGATCATACTCTGGGTTCCACATGCATGTTTTAGCTGAAGGAAGAATACCTTAAACCTGGAGAGTTGAGACCCGTGGAATGGGTACCATGCAATATGACTTCAAAGGGTCTTCATTTGCTCACCGAACCTCTCCAATCCTATCACTGCTGCGTTTATGCCCCTGTACACACGCTTGATTCTCTTTTGGAGACATAGCAATCCATAGGTTTTAAGATACTTACTAGTCAGGTACATTCTTAGGCGTTTAATATGCGGTGTTGAGTCCATTTCGTTGAGCAAGGAGTAGCTCTTGTCTAGTCCATATTTGGCTTAAGGAACTTTATCTGTGCTCATTTCAATCTCTGGTTTTATGCAGCACCCCAACTCACCTTTCCCCTTAAGCAAGCATAAGTTGGTTTTCTAAATTTGAGACCCTGTTCTGTTTTGGAATTCAGTTCCTGTGTAGCCAAGTTTACATTCCGTGTATTAGTGATATCTTATGATGTTTCTTTTTCTGTGTGACTTATTTCAGTGAGAATCATCGTACCTGAATCCACTCATTATGCTGCTACGGGCCTGATGACATAGATTTCATTGCTGAGTGATACTGCATTGTACGTAAGTACCACAAGTTCTTTATCCATTTTTCACTTTCTGTGATATTGAACTTGTACGGTAAACGAGGTTCTTGTAAACAGAGGCGTCCCAAACTTTGGGGTGGCTGTGTCTTTTTGATTTTAATTTCCCTAAGCTATAGGACCATAAGTGGAAGTGCCCTAGGCTCTGTTGCTTTGTTGTTTAGATGTTTCAGGAAACACCATACACTTCTCCCGAGTGTCTGTTGGCAATTTACATCCCGCCCATCAGCATAACAAGGCTCCCAGTTCTCCATGGCCTGTCCTGCCTTTCTGGATTTTACACTTTTTTCAGATGGCCCTTTTGACCGGGGGGAAGTGAGACTTCATTGTAGTGCAGATTTCCTTTGCAAGCTTGCTTGGTTGGCCAAAAAGGGCGTATGCGTTTTTTCCTGAATATATTCAGGAAAAAACGCATACGCCCTTTTTGGCCAAGTGCATCATTGTGGACGTTCTGCCTCTTTTCCTATGCTTTCAAAGCAATTCCAGTCTACCTCCTGAAATCGGTTTCCTGCAATTCTGCCCCGCTTTCAAGTCCTCTTGGCAGCCTTACTTCAGTATATTTTTGGACGATAGCTGTCATTTATAACTCTGCAGGTTTGTGAATTACAGTGCCCCTGAGCTCCTTTCTTCAACTCGCTTTCTTTTGAGCTGGCCGCAACACCACAGAATGGCTTCAGGCCCTAATCTGGTTCCGGCACGGCACGCTGAGCCTTTGGTTATTTCCTCTTCCTGGTGGGAAATGAGAGTTAAATTTGCCCGTCCAGACACCTCCTGCTAGTCTCTCATTGGTTCTCACTATTCCAGTTCATCTTCCGCAGAAATTGCAAACTGGGCCAAACAGGAGGTTAAAGGCGCTGACTCTCCAAGTGGGGAGAGTGTTAGTAAAGCGTCTGGAATGTTTCACCCGAGTACCAGGGGAGGAAAACTGAGACGTATTTGAACACGTCTCCCGTTCACATGGTTGATCATACTCTGGGTTCCACATGCATGTTTTAGCTGAAGGAAGAATACCTTAAACCTGGAGAGTTGAGACCCGTGGAATGGGTACCATGCAATATGACTTCAAAGGGTCTTCATTTGCTCACCGAACCTCTCCAATCCTATCACTGCTGCGTTTATGCCCCTGTACACACGCTTGATTCTCTTTTGGAGACATAGCAATCCATAGGTTTTAAGATACTTACTAGTCAGGTACATTCTTAGGCGTTTAATATGGGGTGTTGAGTCCATTTAGTTGAGCAAGGAGTAGCTCTTGTCTAGTCCATATTTGGCTTAAGGAACTTTATCTGTGCTCATTTCAATCTCTGGTTTTATGCAGCACCCCAACTCACCTTTCCCCTTAAGCAAGCATAAGTTGGTTTTCTAAATTTGAGACCCTGTTCTGTTTTGGAATTCAGTTCCTGTGTAGCCAAGTTTACATTCCGTGTATTAGTGATATCTTATGATGTTTCTTTTTCTGTGTGACTTATTTCAGTGAGAATCATCGTACCTGAATCCACTCATTATGCTGCTACGGGCCTGATGACATAGATTTCATTGCTGAGTGATACTGCATTGTACGTAAGTACCACAAGTTCTTTATCCATTTTTCACTTTCTGTGATATTGAACTTGTACGGTAAACGAGGTTCTTGTAAACAGAGGCGTCCCAAACTTTGGGGTGGCTGTGTCTTTTTGATTTTAATTTCCCTAAGCTATAGGACCATAAGTGGAAGTGCCCTAGGCTCTGTTGCTTTGTTTTTTAGATGTTTCAGGAAACACCATACACTTCTCCCGAGTGTCTGTTGGCAATTTACATCCCGCCCATCAGCATAACAAGGCTCCCAGTTCTCCATGGCCTGTCCTGCCTTTCTGGATTTTACACTTTTTTCAGATGGCCCTTTTGACCGGGGGGAAGTGAGACTTCATTGTAGTGCAGATTTCCTTTGCAAGCTTGCTTGGTTGGCCAAAAAGGGCGTATGCGTTTTTTCCTGAATATATTCAGGAAAAAACGCATACGCCCTTTTTGGACAAGTGCATCATTGTGGACGTTCTGCCTCTTTTCCTATGCTTTCAATGCAATTCCAGTCTACCTCCTGAAATCGGTTTCCTGCAATTCTGCCCCGCTTTCAAGTCCTCTTGGCAGCCTTACTTCAGTATATTTTTGGACGATAGCTGTCATTTATAACTCTGCAGGTTTGTGAATTACAGTGCCCCTGAGCTCCTTTCTTCAACTCGCTTTCTTTTGAGCTGGCCGCAACACCACAGAATGGCTTCAGGCCCTAATCTGGTTCCGGCACGGCACGCTGAGCCTTTGGTTATTTCCTCTTCCTGGTGGGAAATGAGAGTTAAATTTGCCCGTCCAGACACCTCCTGCTAGTCTCTCATTGGTTCTCACTATTCCAGTTCATCTTCCGCAGAAATTGCAAACTGGGCCAAACAGGAGGTTAAAGGCGCTGACTCTCCAAGTGGGGAGAGTGTTAGTAAAGCGTCTGGAATGTTGCACCCGAGTACCAGGGGAGGAAAACTGAGACATATTTGAACACGTCTCCCGTTCACATGGTTGATCATACTCTGGGTTCCACATGCATGTTTTAGCTGAAGGAAGAATACCTTAAACCTGGAGAGTTGAGACCCGTGGAATGGGTACCATGCAATATGACTTCAAAGGGTCTTCATTTGCTCACCGAACCTCTCCAATCCTATCACTGCTGCGTTTATGCCCCTGTACACACGCTTGATTCTCTTTTGGAGACATAGCAATCCATAGGTTTTAAGATACTTACTAGTCAGGTACATTCTTAGGCGTTTAATATGCGGTGTTGAGTCCATTTCGTTGAGCAAGGAGTAGCTCTTGTCTAGTCCATATTTGGCTTAAGGAACTTTATCTGTGCTCATTTCAATCTCTGGTTTTATGCAGCACCCCAACTCACCTTTCCCCTTAAGCAAGCATAAGTTGGTTTTCTAAATTTGAGACCCTGTTCTGTTTTGGAATTCAGTTCCTGTGTAGCCAAGTTTACATTCCGTGTATTATTGATATCTTATGATGTTTCTTTTTCTGTGTGACTTATTTCAGTGAGAATCATCGTACCTGAATCCACTCATTATGCTGCTACGGGCCTGATGACATAGATTTCATTGCTGAGTGATACTGCATTGTACGTAAGTACCACAAGTTCTTTATCCATTTTTCACTTTCTGTGATATTGAACTTGTACGGTAAACGAGGTTCTTGTAAACAGAGGCGTCCCAAACTTTGGGGTGGCTGTGTCTTTTTGATTTTAATTTCCCTAAGCTATAGGACCATAAGTGGAAGTGCCCTAGGCTCTGTTGCTTTGTTTTTTAGATGTTTCAGGAAACACCATACACTTCTCCCGAGTGTCTGTTGGCAATTTACATCCCGCCCATCAGCATAACAAGGCTCCCAGTTCTCCATGGCCTGTCCTGCCTTTCTGGATTTTACACTTTTTTCAGATGGCCCTTTTGACCGGGGGGAAGTGAGACTTCATTGTAGTGCAGATTTCCTTTGCAAGCTTGCTTGGTTGGCCAAAAAGGGCGTATGCGTTTTTTCCTGAATATATTCAGGAAAAAACGCATACGCCCTTTTTGGCCAAGTGCATCATTGTGGACGTTCTGCCTCTTTTCCTATGCTTTCAAAGCAATTCCAGTCTACCTCCTGAAATCGGTTTCCTGCAATTCTGCCCCGCTTTCAAGTCCTCTTGGCAGCCTTACTTCAGTATATTTTTGGACGATAGCTGTCATTTATAACTCTGCAGGTTTGTGAATTACAGTGCCCCTGAGCTCCTTTCTTCAACTCGCTTTCTTTTGAGCTGGCCGCAACACCACAGAATGGCTTCAGGCCCTAATCTGGTTCCGGCACGGCACGCTGAGCCTTTGGTTATTTCCTCTTCCTGGTGGGAAATGAGAGTTAAATTTGCCCGTCCAGACACCTCCTGCTAGTCTCTCATTGGTTCTCACTATTCCAGTTCATCTTCCGCAGAAATTGCAAACTGGGCCAAACAGGAGGTTAAAGGCGCTGACTCTCCAAGTGGGGAGAGTGTTAGTAAAGCGTCTGGAATGTTGCACCCGAGTACCAGGGGAGGAAAACTGAGACATATTTGAACACGTCTCCCGTTCACATGGTTGATCATACTCTGGGTTCCACATGCATGTTTTAGCTGAAGGAAGAATACCTTAAACCTGGAGAGTTGAGACCCGTGGAATGGGTACCATGCAATATGACTTCAAAGGGTCTTCATTTGCTCACCGAACCTCTCCAATCCTATCACTGCTGCGTTTATGCCCCTGTACACACGCTTGATTCTCTTTTGGAGACATAGCAATCCATAGGTTTTAAGATACTTACTAGTCAGGTACATTCTTAGGCGTTTAATATGGGGTGTTGAGTCCATTTCGTTGAGCAAGGAGTAGCTCTTGTCTAGTCCATATTTGGCTTAAGGAACTTTATCTGTGCTCATTTCAATCTCTGGTTTTATGCAGCACCCCAACTCACCTTTCCCCTTAAGCAAGCATAAGTTGGTTTTCTAAATTTGAGACCCTGTTCTGTTTTGGAATTCAGTTCCTGTGTAGCCAAGTTTACATTCCGTGTATTAGTGATATCTTATGATGTTTCTTTTTCTGTGTGACTTATTTCAGTGAGAATCATCGTACCTGAATCCACTCATTATGCTGCTACGGGCCTGATGACATAGATTTCATTGCTGAGTGATACTGCATTGTACGTAAGTACCACAAGTTCTTTATCCATTTTTCACTTTCTGTGATATTGAACTTGTACGGTAAACGAGGTTCTTGTAAACAGAGGCGTCCCAAACTTTGGGGTGGCTGTGTCTTTTTGATTTTAATTTCCCTAAGCTATAGGACCATAAGTGGAAGTGCCCTAGGCTCTGTTGCTTTGTTTTTTAGATGTTTCAGGAAACACCATACACTTCTCCCGAGTGTCTGTTGGCAATTTACATCCCGCCCATCAGCATAACAAGGCTCCCAGTTCTCCATGGCCTGTCCTGCCTTTCTGGATTTTACACTTTTTTCAGATGGCCCTTTTGACCGGGGGGAAGTGAGACTTCATTGTAGTGCAGATTTCCTTTGCAAGCTTGCTTGGTTGGCCAAAAAGGGCGTATGCGTTTTTTCCTGAATATATTCAGGAAAAAACGCATACGCCCTTTTTGGCCAAGTGCATCATTGTGGACGTTCTGCCTCTTTTCCTATGCTTTCAAAGCAATTCCAGTCTACCTCCTGAAATCGGTTTCCTGCAATTCTGCCCCGCTTTCAAGTCCTCTTGGCAGCCTTACTTCAGTATATTTTTGGACGATAGCTGTCATTTATAACTCTGCAGGTTTGTGAATTACAGTGCCCCTGAGCTCCTTTCTTCAACTCGCTTTCTTTTGAGCTGGCCGCAACACCACAGAATGGCTTCAGGCCCTAATCTGGTTCCGGCACGGCACGCTGAGCCTTTGGTTATTTCCTCTTCCTGGTGGGAAATGAGAGTTAAATTTGCCCGTCCAGACACCTCCTGCTAGTCTCTCATTGGTTCTCACTATTCCAGTTCATCTTCCGCAGAAATTGCAAACTGGGCCAAACAGGAGGTTAAAGGCGCTGACTCTCCAAGTGGGGAGAGTGTTAGTAAAGCGTCTGGAATGTTGCACCCGAGTACCAGGGGAGGAAAACTGAGACATATTTGAACACGTCTCCCGTTCACATGGTTGATCATACTCTGGGTTCCACATGCATGTTTTAGCTGAAGGAAGAATACCTTAAACCTGGAGAGTTGAGACCCGTGGAATGGGTACCATGCAATATGACTTCAAAGGGTCTTCATTTGCTCACCGAACCTCTCCAATCCTATCACTGCTGCGTTTATGCCCCTGTACACACGCTTGATTCTCTTTTGGAGACATAGCAATCCATAGGTTTTAAGATACTTACTAGTCAGGTACATTCTTAGGCGTTTAATATGCGGTGTTGAGTCCATTTCGTTGAGCAAGGAGTAGCTCTTGTCTAGTCCATATTTGGCTTAAGGAACTTTATCTGTGCTCATTTCAATCTCTGGTTTTATGCAGCACCCCAACTCACCTTTCCCCTTAAGCAAGCATAAGTTGGTTTTCTAAATTTGAGACCCTGTTCTGTTTTGGAATTCAGTTCCTGTGTAGCCAAGTTTACATTCCGTGTATTATTGATATCTTATGATGTTTCTTTTTCTGTGTGACTTATTTCAGTGAGAATCATCGTACCTGAATCCACTCATTATGCTGCTACGGGCCTGATGACATAGATTTCATTGCTGAGTGATACTGCATTGTACGTAAGTACCACAAGTTCTTTATCCATTTTTCACTTTCTGTGATATTGAACTTGTACGGTAAACGAGGTTCTTGTAAACAGAGGCGTCCCAAACTTTGGGGTGGCTGTGTCTTTTTGATTTTAATTTCCCTAAGCTATAGGACCATAAGTGGAAGTGCCCTAGGCTCTGTTGCTTTGTTTTTTAGATGTTTCAGGAAACACCATACACTTCTCCCGAGTGTCTGTTGGCAATTTACATCCCGCCCATCAGCATAACAAGGCTCCCAGTTCTCCATGGCCTGTCCTGCCTTTCTGGATTTTACACTTTTTTCAGATGGCCCTTTTGACCGGGGGGAAGTGAGACTTCATTGTAGTGCAGATTTCCTTTGCAAGCTTGCTTGGTTGGCCAAAAAGGGCGTATGCGTTTTTTCCTGAATATATTCAGGAAAAAACGCATACGCCCTTTTTGGACAAGTGCATCATTGTGGACGTTCTGCCTCTTTTCCTATGCTTTCAATGCAATTCCAGTCTACCTCCTGAAATCGGTTTCCTGCAATTCTGCCCCGCTTTCAAGTCCTCTTGGCAGCCTTACTTCAGTATATTTTTGGACGATAGCTGTCATTTATAACGCTGCAGGTTTGTGAATTACAGTGCCCCTGAGCTCCTTTCTTCAACTCGCTTTCTTTTGAGCTGGCCGCAACACCGCAGGATGGCTTCAGGCCCTAATCTGGTTCCGGCACGGCACGCTGAGCCTTTGGTTATTTCCTCTTCCTGGTGGGAAATGAGAGTTAAATTTGCCCGTCCAGACACCTCCTGCTAGTCTCTCATTGGTTCTCACTATTCCAGTTCATCTTCCGCAGAAATTGCAAACTGGGCCAAACAGGAGGTTAAAGGCGCTGACTCTCCAAGTGGGGAGAGTGTTAGTAAAGCGTCTGGAATGTTTCACCCGAGTACCAGGGGAGGAAAACTGAGACATATTTGAACACGTCTCCCGTTCACATGGTTGATCATACTCTGGGTTCCACATGCATGTTTTAGCTGAAGGAAGAATACCTTAAACCTGGAGAGTTGAGACCCGTGGAATGGGTACCATGCAATATGACTTCAAAGGGTCTTCATTTGCTCACCGAACCTCTCCAATCCTATCACTGCTGCGTTTATGCCCCTGTACACACGCTTGATTCTCTTTTGGAGACATAGCAATCCATAGGTTTTAAGATACTTACTAGTCAGGTACATTCTTAGGCGTTTAATATGGGGTGTTGAGTCCATTTCGTTGAGCAAGGAGTAGCTCTTGTCTAGTCCATATTTGGCTTAAGGAACTTTATCTGTGCTCATTTCAATCTCTGGTTTTATGCAGCACCCCAACTCACCTTTCCCCTTAAGCAAGCATAAGTTGGTTTTCTAAATTTGAGACCCTGTTCTGTTTTGGAATTCAGTTCCTGTGTAGCCAAGTTTACATTCCGTGTATTAGTGATATCTTATGATGTTTCTTTTTCTGTGTGACTTATTTCAGTGAGAATCATCGTACCTGAATCCACTCATTATGCTGCTACGGGCCTGATGACATAGATTTCATTGCTGAGTGATACTGCATTGTACGTAAGTACCACAAGTTCTTTATCCATTTTTCACTTTCTGTGATATTGAACTTGTACGGTAAACAAGGTTCTTGTAAACAGAGGCGTCCCAAACTTTGGGGTGGCTGTGTCTTTTTGATTTTAATTTCCCTAAGCTATAGGACCATAAGTGGAAGTGCCCTAGGCTCTGTTGCTTTGTTTTTTAGATGTTTCAGGAAACACCATACACTTCTCCCGAGTGTCTGTTGGCAATTTACATCCCGCCCATCAGCATAACAAGGCTCCCAGTTCTCCATGGCCTGTCCTGCCTTTCTGGATTTTACACTTTTTTTCAGATGGCCCTTTTGACCGGGGGGAAGTGAGACTTCATTGTAGTGCAGATTTCCTTTGCAAGCTTGCTTGGTTGGCCAAAAAGGGCGTATGCGTTTTTTCCTGAATATATTCAGGAAAAAACGCATACGCCCTTTTTGGCCAAGTGCATCATTGTGGACGTTCTGCCTCTTTTCCTATGCTTTCAATGCAATTCCAGTCTACCTCCTGAAATCGGTTTCCTGCAATTCTGCCCCGCTTTCAAGTCCTCTTGGCAGCCTTACTTCAGTATATTTTTGGACGATAGCTGTCATTTATAACTCTGCAGGTTTGTGAATTACAGTGCCCCTGAGCTCCTTTCTTCAACTCGCTTTCTTTTGAGCTGGCCGCAACACCGCAGGATGGCTTCAGGCCCTAATCTGGTTCCGGCATGGCACGCTGAGCCTTTGGTTATTTCCTCTTCCTGGTGGGAAATGAGAGTTAAATTTGCCCGTCCAGACACCTCCAGCTAGTCTCTCATTGGTGTTCCCTATTCCTGTTCATCTTCCGCAGAAATTGCAAACTGGGCCAAACAGGAGGTTAAAGGCGCTGACTCTCCAAGTGGGGAGAGTGTTAGTAAAGCGTCTGGAATGTTGCACCCGAGTACCAGGGGAGGAAAACTGAGACGTATTTGAACACGTCTCCCGTTCACATGGTTGATCATACTCTGGGTTCCACATGCATGTTTTAGCTGAAGGAAGAATACCTTAAACCTGGAGAATTGAGACCCGTGGAATGGGTACCATGCAATATGACTTCAAAGGGTCTTCATTTGCTCACTGAACCTCTCCAATCCTATCACTGCTGCGTTTATGCCCCTGTACACACGCTTGATTCTCTTTTGGAGACATAGCAATCCATAGGTTTTAAGATACTTACTAGTCAGGTACATTCTTAGGCGTTTAATATGCGGTGTTGAGTCCATTTCGTTGAGCAAGGAGTAGCTCTTGTCTATTCCATATTTGGCTTAAGGAACTTTATCTGTGCTCATTTCAATCTCTGGTTTTATGCAGCACCCCAACTCACCTTTCCCCTTAAGCAAGCATAAGTTGGTTTTCTAAATTTGAGACCCTGTTCTGTTTTGGAATTCAGTTCCTGTGTAGCCAAGTTTACATTCCGTGTATTAGTGATATCTTATGATGTTTCTTTTTCTGTGTGACTTATTTCAGTGAGAATCATCGTACCTGAATCCACTCATTATGCTGCTACGGGCCTGATGACATAGATTTCATTGCTGAGTGATACTGCATTGTACGTAAGTACCACAAGTTCTTTATCCATTTTTCACTTTCTGTGATATTGAACTTGTACGGTAAACGAGGTTCTTGTAAACAGAGGCTCCCAAACTTTGGGGTGGCTGTGTCTTTTTGATTTTAATTTCCCTAAGCTATAGGACCATAAGTGGAAGTGCCCTAGGCTCTGTTGCTTTGTTTTTTAGATGTTTCAGGAAACACCATACACTTCTCCCGAGTGTCTGTTGGCAATTTACATCCCGCCCATCAGCATAACAAGGCTCCCAGTTCTCCATGGCCTGTCCTGCCTTTCTGGATTTTACACTTTTTTCAGATGGCCCTTTTGACCGGGGGGAAGTGAGACTTCATTGTAGTGCAGATTTCCTTTGCAAGCTTGCTTGGTTGGCCAAAAAGGGCGTATGCGTTTTTTCCTGAATATATTCAGGAAAAAACGCATACACCCTTTTTGGCCAAGTGCATCATTGTGGACGTTCTGCCTCTTTTCCTATGCTTTCAATGCAATTCCAGTCTACCTCCTGAAATCGGTTTCCTGCAATTCTGCCCCGCTTTCAAGTCCTCTTGGCAGCCTTACTTCAGTATATTTTTGGACGAAAGCTGTCATTTATAACGCTGCAGGTTTGTGAATTACAGTGCCCCTGAGCTCCTTTCTTCAACTCGCTTTCTTTTGAGCTGGCCGCAACACCGCAGGATGGCTTCAGGCCCTAATCTGGTTCCGGCACGGCACGCTGAGCCTTTGGTTATTTCCTCTTCCTGGTGGGAAATGAGAGTTAAATTTGCCCGTCCAGACACCTCCAGCTAGTCTCTCATTGGTGTTCCCTATTCCTGTTCATCTTCCGCAGAAATTGCAAACTGGGCCAAACAGGAGGTTAAAGGCGCTGACTCTCCAAGTGGGGAGAGTGTTAGTAAAGCGTCTGGAATGTTGCACCCGAGTACCAGGGGAGGAAAACTGAGACGTATTTGAACACGTCTCCCGTTCACATGGTTGATCATACTCTGGGTTCCACATGCATGTTTTAGCTGAAGGAAGAATACCTTAAACCTGGAGAGTTGAGACCCGTGGAATGGGTACCATGCAATATGACTTCAAAGGGTCTTCATTTGCTCACCGAACCTCTCCAATCCTATCACTGCTGCGTTTATGCCCCTGTACACACGCTTGATTCTCTTTTGGAGACATAGCAATCCATAGGTTTTAAGATACTTACTAGTCAGGTACATTCTTAGGCGTTAAATATGCGGTGTTGAGTCCATTTCGTTGAGCAAGGAGTAGCTCTTGTCTAGTCCATATTTGGCTTAAGGAACTTTATCTGTGCTCATTTCAATCTCTGGTTTTATGCAGCACCCCAACTCACCTTTCCCCTTAAGCAAGCATAAGTTGGTTTTCTAAATTTGAGACCCTGTTCTGTTTTGGAATTCAGTTCCTGTGTAGCCAAGTTTACATTCCGTGTATTAGTGATATTTTATGATGTTTCTTTTTCTGTGTGACTTATTTCAGTGAGAATCATCGTACCTGAATCCACTCATTATGCTGCTACGGGCCTGATGACATAGATTTCATTGCTGAGTGATACTGCATTGTACGTAAGTACCACAAGTTCTTTATCCATTTTTCACTTTCTGTGATATTGAACTTGTACGGTAAACGAGGTTCTTGTAAACAGAGGTGTCCCAAACTTTGGGGTGGCTGTGTCTTTTTGATTTTAATTTCCCTAAGCTATAGGACCATAAGTGGAAGTGCCCTAGGCTCTGTTGCTTTGTTGTTTAGATGTTTCAGGAAACACCATACACTTCTCCCGAGTGTCTGTTGGCAATTTACATCCCGCCCATCAGCATAACAAGGCTCCCAGTTCTCCATGGCCTGTCCTGCCTTTCTGGATTTTACACTTTTTTCAGATGGCCCTTTTGACCGGGGGGAAGTGAGACTTCATTGTAGTGCAGATTTCCTTTGCAAGCTTGCTTGGTTGGCCAAAAAGGGCGTATGCGTTTTTTCCTGAATATATTCAGGAAAAAACACATACGCCCTTTTTGGCCAAGTGCATCATTGTGGGCGTTCTGCCTCTTTTCCTATGCTTTCAATGCAATTCCAGTCTACCTCCTGAAATCGGTTTCCTGCAATTCTGCCCCGCTTTCAAGTCCTCTTGGCAGCCTTACTTCAGTATATTTTTGGACGATAGCTGTCATTTATAACTCTGCAGGTTTGTGAATTACAGTGCCCCTGAGCTCCTTTCTTCAACTCGCTTTCTTTTGAGCTGGCCGCAACACCGCAGGATGGCTTCAGGCCCTAATCTGGTTCCGGCCCGGCACGCTGAGCCTTTGGTTATTTCCTCTTCCTGGTGGGAAATGAGAGTTAAATTTGCCCGTCCAGACACCTCCAGCTAGTCTCTCATTGGTGTTCCCTATTCCTGTTCATCTTCCGCAGAAATTGCAAACTGGGCCAAACAGGAGGTTAAAGGCGCTGACTCTCCAAGTGGGGAGAGTGTTAGTAAAGCATCTGGAATGTTGCACCCGAGTACCAGGGGAGGAAAACTGAGACATATTTGAACACGTCTCCCGTTCACATGGTTGATCATACTCTGGGTTCCACATGCATGTTTTAGCTGAAGGAAGAATACCTTAAACCTGGAGAGTTGAGACCCGTGGAATGGGTACCATGCAATATGACTTCAAAGGGTCTTCATTTGCTCACCGAACCTCTCCAATCCTATCACTGCTGCGTTTATGCCCCTGTACACACGCTTGATTCTCTTTTGGAGACATAGCAATCCATAGGTTTTAAGATACTTACTAGTCAGGTACATTCTTAGGCGTTAAATATGCGGTGTTGAGTCCATTTCGTTGAGCAAGGAGTAGCTCTTGTCTATTCCATATTTGGCTTAAGGAACTTTATCTGTGCTCATTTCAATCTCTGGTTTTATGCAGCACCCCAACTCACCTTTCCCCTTAAGCAAGCATAAGTTGGTTTTCTAAATTTGAGACCCTGTTCTGTTTTGGAATTCAGTTCCTGTGTAGCCAAGTTTACATTCCGTGTATTAGTGATATCTTATGATGTTTCTTTTTCTGTGTGACTTATTTCAGTGAGAATCATCGTACCTGAATCCACTCATTATGCTGCTACGGGCCTGATGACATAGATTTCATTGCTGAGTGATACTGCATTGTACGTAAGTACCACAAGTTCTTTATCCATTTTTCACTTTCTGTGATATTGAACTTGTACGGTAAACGAGGTTCTTGTAAACAGAGGCTCCCAAACTTTGGGGTGGCTGTGTCTTTTTGATTTTAATTTCCCTAAGCTATAGGACCATAAGTGGAAGTGCCCTATGCTCTGTTGCTTTGTTTTTTAGATGTTTCAGGAAACACCATACACTTCTCCCGAGTGTCTGTTGGCAATTTACATCCCGCCCATCAGCATAACAAGGCTCCCAGTTCTCCATGGCCTGTCCTGCCTTTCTGGATTTTACACTTTTTTCAGATGGCCCTTTTGACCGGGGGGAAGTGAGACTTCATTGTAGTGCAGATTTCCTTTGCAAGCTTGCTTGGTTGGCCAAAAAGGGCGTATGCGTTTTTTCCTGAATATATTCAGGAAAAAACGCATACGCCCTTTTTGGCCAAGTGCATCATTGTGGACGTTCTGCCTCTTTTCCTATGCTTTCAATGCAATTCCAGTCTACCTCCTGAAATCGGTTTCCTGCAATTCTGCCCCGCTTTCAAGTCCTCTTGGCAGCCTTACTTCAGTATATTTTTGGACGAAAGCTGTCATTTATAACGCTGCAGGTTTGTGAATTACAGTGCCCCTGAGCTCCTTTCTTCAACTCGCTTTCTTTTGAGCTGGCCGCAACACCGCAGGATGGCTTCAGGCCCTAATCTGGTTCCGGCACGGCACGCTGAGCCTTTGGTTATTTCCTCTTCCTGGTGGGAAATGAGAGTTAAATTTGCCCGTCCAGACACCTCCAGCTAGTCTCTCATTGGTGTTCCCTATTCCTGTTCATCTTCCGCAGAAATTGCAAACTGGGCCAAACAGGAGGTTAAAGGCGCTGACTCTCCAAGTGGGGAGAGTGTTAGTAAAGCGTCTGGAATGTTGCACCCGAGTACCAGGGGAGGAAAACTGAGACGTATTTGAACACGTCTCCCGTTCACATGGTTGATCATACTCTGGGTTCCACATGCATGTTTTAGCTGAAGGAAGAATACCTTAAACCTGGAGAGTTGAGACCCGTGGAATGGGTACCATGCAATATGACTTCAAAGGGTCTTCATTTGCTCACCGAACCTCTCCAATCCTATCACTGCTGCGTTTATGCCCCTGTACACACGCTTGATTCTCTTTTGGAGACATAGCAATCCATAGGTTTTAAGATACTTACTAGTCAGGTACATTCTTAGGCGTTAAATATGCGGTGTTGAGTCCATTTCGTTGAGCAAGGAGTAGCTCTTGTCTAGTCCATATTTGGCTTAAGGAACTTTATCTGTGCTCATTTCAATCTCTGGTTTTATGCAGCACCCCAACTCACCTTTCCCCTTAAGCAAGCATAAGTTGGTTTTCTAAATTTGAGACCCTGTTCTGTTTTGGAATTCAGTTCCTGTGTAGCCAAGTTTACATTCCGTGTATTAGTGATATTTTATGATGTTTCTTTTTCTGTGTGACTTATTTCAGTGAGAATCATCGTACCTGAATCCACTCATTATGCTGCTACGGGCCTGATGACATAGATTTCATTGCTGAGTGATACTGCATTGTACGTAAGTACCACAAGTTCTTTATCCATTTTTCACTTTCTGTGATATTGAACTTGTACGGTAAACGAGGTTCTTGTAAACAGAGGTGTCCCAAACTTAGGGGTGGCTGTGTCTTTTTGATTTTAATTTCCCTAAGCTATAGGACCATAAGTGGAAGTGCCCTAGGCTCTGTTGCTTTGTTGTTTAGATGTTTCAGGAAACACCATACACTTCTCCCGAGTGTCTGTTGGCAATTTACATCCCGCCCATCAGCATAACAAGGCTCCCAGTTCTCCATGGCCTGTCCTGCCTTTCTGGATTTTACACTTTTTTCAGATGGCCCTTTTGACCGGGGGGAAGTGAGACTTCATTGTAGTGCAGATTTCCTTTGCAAGCTTGCTTGGTTGGCCAAAAAGGGCGTATGCGTTTTTTCCTGAATATATTCAGGAAAAAACACATACGCCCTTTTTGGCCAAGTGCATCATTGTGGGCGTTCTGCCTCTTTTCCTATGCTTTCAATGCAATTCCAGTCTACCTCCTGAAATCGGTTTCCTGCAATTCTGCCCCGCTTTCAAGTCCTCTTGGCAGCCTTACTTCAGTATATTTTTGGACGATAGCTGTCATTTATAACTCTGCAGGTTTGTGAATTACAGTGCCCCTGAGCTCCTTTCTTCAACTCGCTTTCTTTTGAGCTGGCCGCAACACCGCAGGATGGCTTCAGGCCCTAATCTGGTTCCGGCCCGGCACGCTGAGCCTTTGGTTATTTCCTCTTCCTGGTGGGAAATGAGAGTTAAATTTGCCCGTCCAGACACCTCCAGCTAGTCTCTCATTGGTGTTCCCTATTCCTGTTCATCTTCCGCAGAAATTGCAAACTGGGCCAAACAGGAGGTTAAAGGCGCTGACTCTCCAAGTGGGGAGAGTGTTAGTAAAGCATCTGGAATGTTGCACCCGAGTACCAGGGGAGGAAAACTGAGACATATTTGAACACGTCTCCCGTTCACATGGTTGATCATACTCTGGGTTCCACATGCATGTTTTAGCTGAAGGAAGAATACCTTAAACCTGGAGAGTTGAGACCCGTGGAATGGGTACCATGCAATATGACTTCAAAGGGTCTTCATTTGCTCACCAAACCTCTCCAATCCTATCACTGCTGCGTTTATGCCCCTGTACACACGCTTGATTCTCTTTTGGAGACATAGCAATCCATAGGTTTTAAGATACTTACTAGTCAGGTACATTCTTAGGCGTTAAATATGCGGTGTTGAGTCCATTTCGTTGAGCAAGGAGTAGCTCTTGTCTATTCCATATTTGGCTTAAGGAACTTTATCTGTGCTCGTTTCAATCTCTGGTTTTATGCAGCACCCCAACTCACCTTTCCCCTTAAGCAAGCATAAGTTGGTTTTCTAAATTTGAGACCCTGTTCTGTTCTGTAATTCAGTTCCTGTGTAGCCAAGTTTACATTCCGTGTATTAGTGATATCTTATGATGTTTCTTTTTCTGTGTGACTTATTTCAGTGAGAATCATCGTACCTGAATCCACTCATTATGCTGCTACGGGCCTGATGACATAGATTTCATTGCTGAGTGATACTGCATTGTACGTAAGTACCACAAGTTCTTTATCCATTTTTCACTTTCTGTGATATTGAACTTGTACGGTAAACGAGGTTCTTGTAAACAGAGGCGTCCCAAACTTTGGGGTGGCTGTGTCTTTTTGATTTTAATTTCCCTAAGCTATAGGACCATAAGTGGAAGTGCCCTAGGCTCTGTTGCTTTGTTTTTTAGATGTTTCAGGAAACACCATACACTTCTCCCGAGTGTCTGTTGGCAATTTACATCCCGCCCATCAGCATAACAAGGCTCCCAGTTCTCCATGGCCTGTCCTGCCTTTCTGGATTTTACATTTTTTCAGATGGCCCTTTTGACCGGGGGGAAGTGAGACTTCATTGTAGTGCAGATTTCCTTTGCAAGCTTGCTTGGTTGGCCAAAAAGGGCGTATGCGTTTTTTCCTGAATATATTCAGGAAAAAACGCATACGCCCTTTTTGGCCAAGTGCATCATTGTGGACGTTCTGCCTCTTTTCCTATGCTTTCAAAGCAATTCCAGTCTACCTCCTGAAATCGGTTTCCTGCAATTCTGCCCCGCTTTCAAGTCCTCTTGGCAGCCTTACTTCAGTATATTTTTGGACGATAGCTGTCATTTATAACTCTGCAGGTTTGTGAATTACAGTGCCCCTGAGCTCCTTTCTTCAACTCGCTTTCTTTTGAGCTGGCCGCAACACCACAGAATGGCTTCAGGCCCTAATCTTGTTCCGGCACGGCACGCTGAGCCTTTGGTTATTTCCTCTTCCTGGTGGGAAATGAGAGTTAAATTTGCCCGTCCAGAAACCTCCTGCTAGTCTCTCATTGGTGTTCCCTATTCCTGTTCATCTTCCGCAGAAATTGCAAACTGGGCCAAACAGGAGGTTAAAGGCGCTGACTCTCCAAGTGGGGAGATTGTTAGTAAAGCGTCTGGAATGTTGCACCCGAGTACCAGGGGAGGAAAACTGAGACATATTTGAACACGTCTCCCGTTCACATGGTTGATCATACTCTGGGTTCCACATGCATGTTTTAGCTGAAGGAAGAATACCTTAAACCTGGAGAGTTGAGACCCGTGGAATGGGTACCATGCAATATGACTTCAAAGGGTCTTCATTTGCTCACCGAACCTCTCCAATCCTATCACTGCTGCGTTTATGCCCCTGTACACACGCTTGATTCTCTTTTGGAGACATAGCAATCCATAGGTTTTAAGATACTTACTAGTCAGGTACATTCTTAGGCGTTTAATATGGGGTGTTGAGTCCATTTCGTTGAGCAAGGAGTAGCTCTTGTCTAGTCCATATTTGGCTTAAGGAACTTTATCTGTGCTCATTTCAATCTCTGGTTTTATGCAGCACCCCAACTCACCTTTCCCCTTAAGCAAGCATAAGTTGGTTTTCTAAATTTGAGACCCTGTTCTGTTTTGGAATTCAGTTCCTGTGTAACCAAGTTTACATTCCATGTATTAGTGATATCTTATGATGTTTCTTTTTCTGTGTGACTTATTTCAGTGAGAATCATCGTACCTGAATCCACTCATTATGCTGCTATGGGCCTGATGACATAGATTTCATTGCTGAGTGATACTGCATTGTACGTAAGTACCACAAGTTCTTTATCCATTTTTCACTTTCTGTGATATTGAACTTGTACGGTAAACGAGGTTCTTGTAAACAGAGGCGTCCCAAACTTTGGGGTGGCTGTGTCTTTTTGATTTTAATTTCCCTAAGCTATAGGACCATAAGTGGAAGTGCCCTAGGCTCTGTTGCTTTGTTGTTTAGATGTTTCAGGAAACACCATACACTTCTCCCGAGTGTCTGTTGGCAATTTACATCCCGCCCATCAGCATAACAAGGCTCCCAGTTCTCCATGGCCTGTCCTGCCTTTCTGGATTTTACACTTTTTTCAGATGGCCCTTTTGACCGGGGGGAAGTGAGACTTCATTGTAGTGCAGATTTCCTTTGCAAGCTTGCTTGGTTGGCCAAAAAGGGCGTATGCGTTTTTTCCTGAATATATTCAGGAAAAAACACATACGCCCTTTTTGGCCAAGTGCATCATTGTGGGCGTTCTGCCTCTTTTCCTATGCTTTCAATGCAATTCCAGTCTACCTCCTGAAATCGGTTTCCTGCAATTCTGCCCCGCTTTCAAGTCCTCTTGGCAGCCTTACTTCAGTATATTTTTGGACGATAGCTGTCATTTATAACTCTGCAGGTTTGTGAATTACAGTGCCCCTGAGCTCCTTTCTTCAACTCGCTTTCTTTTGAGCTGGCCGCAACACCGCAGGATGGCTTCAGGCCCTAATCTGGTTCCGGCCCGGCACGCTGAGCCTTTGGTTATTTCCTCTTCCTGGTGGGAAATGAGAGTTAAATTTGCCCGTCCAGACACCTCCAGCTAGTCTCTCATTGGTGTTCCCTATTCCTGTTCATCTTCCGCAGAAATTGCAAACTGGGCCAAACAGGAGGTTAAAGGCGCTGACTCTCCAAGTGGGGAGAGTGTTAGTAAAGCATCTGGAATGTTGCACCCGAGTACCAGGGGAGGAAAACTGAGACATATTTGAACACGTCTCCCGTTCACATGGTTGATCATACTCTGGGTTCCACATGCATGTTTTAGCTGAAGGAAGAATACCTTAAACCTGGAGAGTTGAGACCCGTGGAATGGGTACCATGCAATATGACTTCAAAGGGTCTTCATTTGCTCACCGAACCTCTCCAATCCTATCACTGCTGCGTTTATGCCCCTGTACACACGCTTGATTCTCTTTTGGAGACATAGCAATCCATAGGTTTTAAGATACTTACTAGTCAGGTACATTCTTAGGCGTTTAATATGCGGTGTTGAGTCCATTTCGTTGAGCAAGGAGTAGCTCTTGTCTAGTCCATATTTGGCTTAAGGAACTTTATCTGTGCTCGTTTCAATCTCTGGTTTTATGCAGCACCCCAACTCACCTTTCCCCTTAAGCAAGCATAAGTTGGTTTTCTAAATTTGAGACCCTGTTCTGTTCTGTAATTCAGTTCCTGTGTAGCCAAGTTTACATTCCGTGTATTAGTGATATCTTATGATGTTTCTTTTTCTGTGTGACTTATTTCAGTGAGAATCATCGTACCTGAATCCACTCATTATGCTGCTACGGGCCTGATGACATAGATTTCATTGCTGAGTGATACTGCATTGTACGTAAGTACCACAAGTTCTTTATCCATTTTTCACTTTCTGTGATATTGAACTTGTACGGTAAACGAGGTTCTTGTAAACAGAGGCGTCCCAAACTTTGGGGTGGCTGTGTCTTTTTGATTTTAATTTCCCTAAGCTATAGGACCATAAGTGGAAGTGCCCTAGGCTCTGTTGCTTTGTTTTTTAGATGTTTCAGGAAACACCATACACTTCTCCCGAGTGTCTGTTGGCAATTTACATCCCGCCCATCAGCATAACAAGGCTCCCAGTTCTCCATGGCCTGTCCTGCCTTTCTGGATTTTACACTTTTTTCAGATGGCCCTTTTGACCAGGGGGAAGTGAGACTTCATTGTAGTGCAGATTTCCTTTGCAAGCTTGCTTGGTTGGCCAAAAAGGGCGTATGCGTTTTTTCCTGAATATATTCAGGAAAAAACGCATACGCCCTTTTTGGCCAAGTGCATCATTGTGGACGTTCTGCCTCTTTTCCTATGCTTTCAATGCAATTCCAGTCTACCTCCTGAAATCGGTTTCCTGCAATTCTGCCCCGCTTTCAAGTCCTCTTGGCAGCCTTACTTCAGTATATTTTTGGACGATAGCTGTCATTTATAACTCTGCAGGTTTGTGAATTACAGTGCCCCTGAGCTCCTTTCTTCAACTCGCTTTCTTTTGAGCTGGCCGCAACACCACCGAATGGCTTCAGGTCCTAATCTGGTTCCGGCACGGCACGCTGAGCCTTTGGTTATTTCCTCTTCCTGGTGGGAAATGAGAGTTAAATTTGCCCGTCCAGACACCTCCTGCTAGTCTCTCATTGGTTCTCACTATTCCAGTTCATCTTCCGCAGAAATTGTAAACTGGGCCAAACAGGAGGTTAAAGGCGCTGACTCTCCAAGTGGGGAGAGTGTTAGTAAAGCGTCTGGAATGTTGCACCCGAGTACCAGGGGAGGAAAACTGAGACATATTTGAACACGTCTCCCGTTCACATGGTTGATCATACTCTGGGTTCCACATGCATGTTTTAGCTGAAGGAAGAATACCTTAAACCTGGAGAGTTGAGACCCGTGGAATGGGTACCATGCAATATGACTTCAAAGGGTCTTCATTTGCTCACCGAACCTCTCCAATCCTATCACTGCTGCGTTTATGCCCCTGTACACACGCTTGATTCTCTTTTGGAGACATAGCAATCCATAGGTTTTAAGATACTTACTAGTCAGGTACATTCTTAGGCGTTTAATATGGGGTGTTGAGTCCATTTCGTTGAGCAAGGAGTAGCTCTTGTCTAGTCCATATTTGGCTTAAGGAACTTTATCTGTGCTCATTTCAATCTCTGGTTTTATGCAGCACCCCAACTCACCTTTCCCCTTAAGCAAGCATAAGTTGGTTTTCTAAATTTGAGACCCTGTTCTGTTTTGGAATTCAGTTCCTGTGTTGCCAAGTTTACATTCCGTGTATTAGTGATATCTTATGATGTTTCTTTTTCTGTGTGACTTATTTCAGTGAGAATCATCGTACCTGAATCCACTCATTATGCTGCTACGGGCCTGATGACATAGATTTCATTGCTGAGTGATACTGCATTGTACGTAAGTACCACAAGTTCTTTATCCATTTTTCACTTTCTGTGATATTGAACTTGTACGGTAAACGAGGTTCTTGTAAACAGAGGCGTCCCAAACTTTGGGGTGGCTGTGTCTTTTTGATTTTAATTTCCCTAAGCTATAGGACCATAAGTGGAAGTGCCCTAGGCTCTGTTGCTTTGTTTTTTAGATGTTTCAGGAAACACCATACACTTCTCCCGAGTGTCTGTTGGCAATTTACATCCCGCCCATCAGCATAACAAGGCTCCCAGTTCTCCATGGCCTGTCCTGCCTTTCTGGATTTTACACTTTTTTCAGATGGCCCTTTTGACCGGGGGGAAGTGAGACTTCATTGTAGTGCAGATTTCCTTTGCAAGCTTGCTTGGTTGGCCAAAAAGGGCGTATGCGTTTTTTCCTGAATATATTCAGGAAAAAACGCATACGCCCTTTTTGGCCAAGTGCATCATTGTGGACGTTCTGCCTCTTTTCCTATGCTTTCAATGCAATTCCAGTCTACCTCCTGAAATCGGTTTCCTGCAATTCTGCCCCGCTTTCGAGTCCTCTTGGCAGCCTTACTTCAGTATATTTTTGGACGATAGCTGTCATTTATAACTCTGCAGGTTTGTGAATTACAGTGCCCCTGAGCTCCTTTCTTCAACTCGCTTTCTTTTGAGCTGGCCGCAACACCGCAGGATGGCTTCAGGCCCTAATCTGGTTCCGGCACGGCACGCTGAGCCTTTGGTTATTTCCTCTTCCTGGTGGGAAATGAGAGTTAAATTTGCCCGTCCAGACACCTCCAGCTAGTCTCTCATTGGTGTTCCCTATTCCTGTTCATCTTCCGCAGAAATTGCAAACTGGGCCAAACAGGAGGTTAAAGGCGCTGACTCTCCAAGTGGGGAGAGTGTTAGTAAAGCGTCTGGAATGTTGCACCCGAGTACCAGGGGAGGAAAACTGAGACGTATTTGAACACGTCTCCCGTTCACATGGTTGATCATACTCTGGGTTCCACATGCATGTTTTAGCTGAAGGAAGAATACCTTAAACCTGGAGAGTTGAGACCCGTGGAATGGGTACCATGCAATATGACTTCAAAGGGTCTTCATTTGCTCACCGAACCTCTCCAATCCTATCACTGCTGCGTTTATGCCCCTGTACACACGCTTGATTCTCTTTTGGAGACATAGCAATCCATAGGTTTTAAGATACTTACTAGTCAGGTACATTCTTAGGCGTTAAATATGCGGTGTTGAGTCCATTTCGTTGAGCAAGGAGTAGCTCTTGTCTAGTCCATATTTGGCTTAAGGAACTTTATCTGTGCTCATTTCAATCTCTGGTTTTATGCAGCACCCCAACTCACCTTTCCCCTTAAGCAAGCATAAGTTGGTTTTCTAAATTTGAGACCCTGTTCTGTTTTGGAATTCAGTTCCTGTGTAGCCAAGTTTACATTCCGTGTATTAGTGATATCTTATGATGTTTCTTTTTCTGTGTGACTTATTTCAGTGAGAATCATCGTACCTGAATCCACTCATTATGCTGCTACGGGCCTGATGACATAGATTTCATTGCTGAGTGATACTGCATTGTACGTAAGTACCACAAGTTCTTTATCCATTTCTCACTTTCTGTGATATTGAACTTGTACGGTAAACGAGGTTCTTGTAAACAGAGGCGTCCCAAACTTTGGGGTGGCTGTGTCTTTTTGATTTTAATTTCCCTAAGCTATAGGACCATAAGTGGAAGTGCCCTAGGCTCTGTTGCTTTGTTTTTTAGATGTTTCAGGAAACACCATACACTTCTCCCGAGTGTCTGTTGGCAATTTACATCCCGCCCATCAGCATAACAAGGCTCCCAGTTCTCCATGGCCTGTCCTGCCTTTCTGGATTTTACACTTTTTTCAGATGGCCCTTTTGACCGGGGGGAAGTGAGACTTCATTGTAGTGCAGATTTCCTTTGCAAGCTTGCTTGGTTGGCCAAAAAGGGCGTATGCGTTTTTTCCTGAATATATTCAGGAAAAAACGCATACGCCCTTTTTGGCCAAGTGCATCATTGTGGACGTTCTGCCTCTTTTCCTATGCTTTCAATGCAATTCCAGTCTACCTCCTGAAATCGGTTTCCTGCAATTCTGCCCCGCTTTCAAGTCCTCTTGGCAGCCTTACTTCAGTATATTTTTGGACGATAGCTGTCATTTATAACTCTGCAGGTTTGTGAATTACAGTGCCCCTGAGCTCCTTTCTTCAACTCGCTTTCTTTTGAGCTGGCCGCAACACCGCAGGATGGCTTCAGGCCCTAATCTGGTTCCGGCATGGCACGCTGAGCCTTTGGTTATTTCCTCTTCCTGGTTGGAAATGAGAGTTAAATTTGCCCGTCCAGACACCTCCAGCTAGTCTCTCATTGGTGTTCCCTATTCCTGTTCATCTTCCGCAGAAATTGCAAACTGGGCCAAACAGGAGGTTAAAGGCGCTGACTCTCCAAGTGGGGAGAGTGTTAGTAAAGCGTCTGGAATGTTGCACCCGAGTACCAGGGGAGGAAAACTGAGACGTATTTGAACACGTCTCCCGTTCACATGGTTGATCATACTCTGGGTTCCACATGCATGTTTTAGCTGAAGGAAGAATACCTTAAACCTGGAGAGTTGAGACCCGTGGAATGGGTACCATGCAATATGACTTCAAAGGGTCTTCATTTGCTCACTGAACCTCTCCAATCCTATCACTGCTGCGTTTATGCCCCTGTACACACGCTTGATTCTCTTTTGGAGACATAGCAATCCATAGGTTTTAAGATACTTACTAGTCAGGTACATTCTTAGGCGTTTAATATGCGGTGTTGAGTCCATTTCGTTGAGCAAGGAGTAGCTCTTGTCTATTCCATATTTGGCTTAAGGAACTTTATCTGTGCTCATTTCAATCTCTGGTTTTATGCAGCACCCCAACTCACCTTTCCCCTTAAGCAAGCATATGTTGGTTTTCTAAATTTGAGACCCTGTTCTGTTTTGGAATTCAGTTCCTGTGTAGCCAAGTTTACATTCCGTGTATTAGTGATATCTTATGATGTTTCTTTTTCTGTGTGACTTATTTCAGTGAGAATCATCGTACCTGAATCCACTCATTATGCTGCTACGGGCCTGATGACATAGATTTCATTGCTGAGTGATACTGCATTGTACGTAAGTACCACAAGTTCTTTATCCATTTTTCACTTTCTGTGATATTGAACTTGTACGGTAAAGGAGGTTCTTGTAAACAGAGGCGTCCCAAACTTTGGGGTGGCTGTGTCTTTTTGATTTTAATTTCCCTAAGCTATAGGACCATAAGTGGAAGTGCCCTAGGCTCTGTTGCTTTGTTTTTTAGATGTTTCAGGAAACACCATACACTTCTCCCGAGTGTCTGTTGGCAATTTACATCCCGCCCATCAGCATAACAAGGCTCCCAGTTCTCCATGGCCTGTCCTGCCTTTCTGGATTTTACACTTTTTTCAGATGGCCCTTTTGACCGGGGGGAAGTGAGACTTCATTGTAGTGCAGATTTCCTTTGCAAGCTTGCTTGGTTGGCCAAAAAGGGCGTATGCGTTTTTTCCTGAATATATTCAGGAAAAAACGCATACACCCTTTTTGGCCAAGTGCATCATTGTGGACGTTCTGCCTCTTTTCCTATGCTTTCAATGCAATTCCAGTCTACCTCCTGAAATCGGTTTCCTGCAATTCTGCCCCGCTTTCAAGTCCTCTTGGCAGCCTTACTTCAGTATATTTTTGGACGAAAGCTGTCATTTATAACGCTGCAGGTTTGTGAATTACAGTGCCCCTGAGCTCCTTTCTTCAACTCGCTTTCTTTTGAGCTGGCCGCAACACCGCAGGATGGCTTCAGGCCCTAATCTGGTTCCGGCACGGCACGCTGAGCCTTTGGTTATTTCCTCTTCCTGGTGGGAAATGAGAGTTAAATTTGCCCGTCCAGACACCTCCAGCTAGTCTCTCATTGGTGTTCCCTATTCCTGTTCATCTTCCGCAGAAATTGCAAACTGGGCCAAACAGGAGGTTAAAGGCGCTGACTCTCCAAGTGGGGAGAGTGTTAGTAAAGCGTCTGGAATGTTGCACCCGAGTACCAGGGGAGGAAAACTGAGACGTATTTGAACACGTCTCCCGTTCACATGGTTGATCATACTCTGGGTTCCACATGCATGTTTTAGCTGAAGGAAGAATACCTTAAACCTGGAGAGTTGAGACCCGTGGAATGGGTACCATGCAATATGACTTCAAAGGGTCTTCATTTGCTCACCGAACCTCTCCAATCCTATCACTGCTGCGTTTATGCCCCTGTACACACGCTTGATTCTCTTTTGGAGACATAGCAATCCATAGGTTTTAAGATACTTACTAGTCAGGTACATTCTTAGGCGTTAAATATGCGGTGTTGAGTCCATTTCGTTGAGCAAGGAGTAGCTCTTGTCTAGTCCATATTTGGCTTAAGGAACTTTATCTGTGCTCATTTCAATCTCTGGTTTTATGCAGCACCCCAACTCACCTTTCCCCTTAAGCAAGCATAAGTTGGTTTTCTAAATTTGAGACCCTGTTCTGTTTTGGAATTCAGTTCCTGTGTAGCCAAGTTTACATTCCGTGTATTAGTGATATCTTATGATGTTTCTTTTTCTGTGTGACTTATTTCAGTGAGAATCATCGTACCTGAATCCACTCATTATGCTGCTACGGGCCTGATGACATAGATTTCATTGCTGAGTGATACTGCATTGTACGTAAGTACCACAAGTTCTTTATCCATTTTTCACTTTCTGTGATATTGAACTTGTACGGTAAACGAGGTTCTTGTAAACAGAGGTGTCCCAAACTTTGGGGTGGCTGTGTCTTTTTGATTTTAATTTCCCTAAGCTATAGGACCATAAGTGGAAGTGCCCTAGGCTCTGTTGCTTTGTTGTTTAGATGTTTCAGGAAACACCATACACTTCTCCCGAGTGTCTGTTGGCAATTTACATCCCGCCCATCAGCATAACAAGGCTCCCAGTTCTCCATGGCCTGTCCTGCCTTTCTGGATTTTACACTTTTTTCAGATGGCCCTTTTGACCGGGGGGAAGTGAGACTTCATTGTAGTGCAGATTTCCTTTGCAAGCTTGCTTGGTTGGCCAAAAAGGGCGTATGCGTTTTTTCCTGAATATATTCAGGAAAAAACACATACGCCCTTTTTGGCCAAGTGCATCATTGTGGGCGTTCTGCCTCTTTTCCTATGCTTTCAATGCAATTCCAGTCTACCTCCTGAAATCGGTTTCCTGCAATTCTGCCCCGCTTTCAAGTCCTCTTGGCAGCCTTACTTCAGTATATTTTTGGACGATAGCTGTCATTTATAACTCTGCAGGTTTGTGAATTACAGTGCCCCTGAGCTCCTTTCTTCAACTCGCTTTCTTTTGAGCTGGCCGCAACACCGCAGGATGGCTTCAGGCCCTAATCTGGTTCCGGCCCGGCACGCTGAGCCTTTGGTTATTTCCTCTTCCTGGTGGGAAATGAGAGTTAAATTTGCCCGTCCAGACACCTCCAGCTAGTCTCTCATTGGTGTTCCCTATTCCTGTTCATCTTCCGCAGAAATTGCAAACTGGGCCAAACAGGAGGTTAAAGGCGCTGACTCTCCAAGTGGGGAGAGTGTTAGTAAAGCATCTGGAATGTTGCACCCGAGTACCAGGGGAGGAAAACTGAGACGTATTTGAACACGTCTCCCGTTCACATGGTTGATCATACTCTGGGTTCCACATGCATGTTTTAGCTGAAGGAAGAATACCTTAAACCTGGAGAGTTGAGACCCGTGGAATGGGTACCATGCAATATGACTTCAAAGGGTCTTCATTTGCTCACCGAACCTCTCCAATCCTATCACTGCTGCGTTTATGCCCCTGTACACACGCTTGATTCTCTTTTGGAGACATAGCAATCCATAGGTTTTAAGATACTTACTAGTCAGGTACATTCTTAGGCGTTTAATATGCGGTGTTGAGTCCATTTCGTTGAGCAAGGAGTAGCTCTTGTCTAGTCCATATTTGGCTTAAGGAACTTTATCTGTGCTCGTTTCAATCTCTGGTTTTATGCAGCACCCCAACTCACCTTTCCCCTTAAGCAAGCATAAGTTGGTTTTCTAAATTTGAGACCCTGTTCTGTTCTGTAATTCAGTTCCTGTGTAGCCAAGTTTACATTCCGTGTATTAGTGATATCTTATGATGTTTCTTTTTCTGTGTGACTTATTTCAGTGAGAATCATCGTACCTGAATCCACTCATTATGCTGCTACGGGCCTGATGACATAGATTTCATTGCTGAGTGATACTGCATTGTACGTAAGTACCACAAGTTCTTTATCCATTTTTCACTTTCTGTGATATTGAACTTGTACGGTAAACGAGGTTCTTGTAAACAGAGGCGTCCCAAACTTTGGGGTGGCTGTGTCTTTTTGATTTTAATTTCCCTAAGCTATAGGACCATAAGTGGAAGTGCCCTAGGCTCTGTTGCTTTGTTGTTTAGATGTTTCAGGAAACACCATACACTTCTCCCGAGTGTCTGTTGGCAATTTACATCCCGCCCATCAGCATAACAAGGCTCCCAGTTCTCCATGGCCTGTCCTGCCTTTCTGGATTTTACACTTTTTTCAGATGGCCCTTTTGACCGGGGGGAAGTGAGACTTCATTGTAGTGCAGATTTCCTTTGCAAGCTTGCTTGGTTGGCCAAAAAGGGCGTATGCGTTTTTTCCTGAATATATTCAGGAAAAAACGCATACGCCCTTTTTGGCCAAGTGCATCATTGTGGACGTTCTGCCTCTTTTCCTATGCTTTCAAAGCAATTCCAGTCTACCTCCTGAAATCGGTTTCCTGCAATTCTGCCCCGCTTTCAAGTCCTCTTGGCAGCCTTACTTCAGTATATTTTTGGACGATAGCTGTCATTTATAACTCTGCAGGTTTGTGAATTACAGTGCCCCTGAGCTCCTTTCTTCAACTCGCTTTCTTTTGAGCTGGCCGCAACACCACCGAATGGCTTCAGGCCCTAATCTGGTTCCGGCACGGCACGCTGAGCCTTTGGTTATTTCCTCTTCCTGGTGGGAAATGAGAGTTAAATTTGCCCGTCCAGACACCTCCTGCTAGTCTCTCATTGGTTCTCACTATTCCAGTTCATCTTCCGCAGAAATTGTAAACTGGGCCAAACAGGAGGTTAAAGGCGCTGACTCTCCAAGTGGGGAGAGTGTTAGTAAAGCGTCTGGAATGTTGCACCCGAGTACCAGGGGAGGAAAACAGACATATTTGAACACGTCTCCCGTTCACATGGTTGATCATACTCTGGGTTCCACATGCATGTTTTAGCTGAAGGAAGAATACCTTAAACCTGGAGAGTTGAGACCCGTGGAATGGGTACCATGCAATATGACTTCAAAGGGTCTTCATTTGCTCACCGAACCTCTCCAATCCTATCACTGCTGCGTTTATGCCCCTGTACACACGCTTGATTCTCTTTTGGAGACATAGCAATCCATAGGTTTTAAGATACTTACTAGTCAGGTACATTCTTAGGCGTTTAATATGGGGTGTTGAGTCCATTTCGTTGAGCAAGGAGTAGCTCTTGTCTAGTCCATATTTGGCTTAAGGAACTTTATCTGTGCTCATTTCAATCTCTGGTTTTATGCAGCACCCCAACTCACCTTTCCCCTTAAGCAAGCATAAGTTGGTTTTCTAAATTTGAGACCCTGTTCTGTTTTGGAATTCAGTTCCTGTGTTGCCAAGTTTACATTCCGTGTATTAGTGATATCTTATGATGTTTCTTTTTCTGTGTGACTTATTTCAGTGAGAATCATCGTACCTGAATCCACTCATTATGCTGCTACGGGCCTGATGACATAGATTTCATTGCTGAGTGATACTGCATTGTACGTAAGTACCACAAGTTCTTTATCCATTTTTCACTTTCTGTGATATTGAACTTGTACGGTAAACGAGGTTCTTGTAAACAGAGGCGTCCCAAACTTTGGGGTGGCTGTGTCTTTTTGATTTTAATTTCCCTAAGCTATAGGACCATAAGTGGAAGTGCCCTAGGCTCTGTTGCTTTGTTTTTTAGATGTTTCAGGAAACACCATACACTTCTCCCGAGTGTCTGTTGGCAATTTACATCCCGCCCATCAGCATAACAAGGCTCCCAGTTCTCCATGGCCTGTCCTGCCTTTCTGGATTTTACACTTTTTTCAGATGGCCCTTTTGACCGGGGGGAAGTGAGACTTCACTGTAGTGCAGATTTCCTTTGCAAGCTTGCTTGGTTGGCCAAAAAGGGCGTATGCGTTTTTTCCTGAATATATTCAGGAAAAAACGCATACGCCCTTTTTGGCCAAGTGCATCATTGTGGACGTTCTGCCTCTTTTCCTATGCTTTCAATGCAATTCCAGTCTACCTCCTGAAATCGGTTTCCTGCAATTCTGCCCCGCTTTCGAGTCCTCTTGGCAGCCTTACTTCAGTATATTTTTGGACGATAGCTGTCATTTATAACTCTGCAGGTTTGTGAATGACAGTGCCCCTGAGCTCCTTTCTTCAACTCGCTTTCTTTTGAGCTGGCCGCAACACCGCAGGATGGCTTCAGGCCCTAATCTGGTTCCGGCACGGCACGCTGAGCCTTTGGTTATTTCCTCTTCCTGGTGGGAAATGAGAGTTAAATTTGCCCGTCCAGACACCTCCAGCTAGTCTCTCATTGGTGTTCCCTATTCCTGTTCATCTTCCGCAGAAATTGCAAACTGGGCCAAACAGGAGGTTAAAGGCGCTGACTCTCCAAGTGGGGAGAGTGTTAGTAAAGCGTCTGGAATGTTGCACCCGAGTACCAGGGGAGGAAAACTGAGACGTATTTGAACACGTCTCCCGTTCACATGGTTGATCATACTCTGGGTTCCACATGCATGTTTTAGCTGAAGGAAGAATACCTTAAACCTGGAGAGTTGAGACCCGTGGAATGGGTACAATGCAATATGACTTCAAAGGATCTTCATTTGCTCACCGAACCTCTCCAATCCTATCACTGCTGCGTTTATGCCCCTGTACACACGCTTGATTCTCTTTTGGAGACATAGCAATCCATAGGTTTTAAGATACTTACTAGTCAGGTACATTCTTAGGCGTTTAATATGCGGTGTTGAGTCCATTTCGTTGAGCAAGGAGTAGCTCTTGTCTAGTCCATATTTGGCTTAAGGAACTTTATCTGTGCTCATTTCAATCCCTGGTTTTATGCAGCACCCCAACTCACCTTTCCCCTTAAGCAAGCATAAGTTGGTTTTCTAAATTTGAGACCCTGTTCTGTTTTGGAATTCAGTTCCTGTGTAGCCAAGTTTACATTCCGTGTATTAGTGATATCTTATGATGTTTCTTTTTCTGTGTGACTTATTTCAGTGAGAATCATCGTACCTGAATCCACTCATTATGCTGCTACGGGCCTGATGACATAGATTTCATTGCTGAGTGATACTGCATTGTACGTAAGTACCACAAGTTCTTTATCCATTTTTCACTTTCTGTGATATTGAACTTGTACGGTAAACGAGGTTCTTGTAAACAGAGGCGTCCCAAACTTTGGGGTGGCTGTGTCTTTTTGATTTTAATTTCCCTAAGCTATAGGACCATAAGTGGAAGTGCCCTAGGCTCTGTTGCTTTGTTTTTTAGATGTTTCAGGAAACACCATACACTTCTCCCGAGTGTCTGTTGGCAATTTACATCCCGCCCATCAGCATAACAAGGCTCCCAGTTCTCCATGGCCTGTCCTGCCTTTCTGGATTTTACACTTTTTTCAGATGGCCCTTTTGACCGGGGGGAAGTGAGACTTCATTGTAGTGCAGATTTCCTTTGCAAGCTTGCTTGGTTGGCCAAAAAGGGCGTATGCGTTTTTTCCTGAATATATTCAGGAAAAAACGCATACGCACTTTTTGGCCAAGTGCATCATTGTGGGCGTTCTGCCTCTTTTCCTATGCTTTCAATGCAATTCCAGTCTACCTCCTGAAATCGGTTTCCTGCAATTCTGCCCCGCTTTCAAGTCCTCTTGGCAGCCTTACTTCAGTATATTTTTGGACGATAGCTGTCATTTATAACTCTGCAGGTTTGTGAATTACAGTGCCCCTGAGCTCCTTTCTTCAACTCGCTTTCTTTTGAGCTGGCCGCAACACCGCAGGATGGCTTCAGGCCCTAATCTGGTTCCGGCCCGGCACGCTGAGCCTTTGGTTATTTCCTCTTCCTGGTGGGAAATGAGAGTTAAATTTGCCCGTCCAGACACCTCCAGCTAGTCTCTCATTGGTGTTCCCTATTCCTGTTCATCTTCCGCAGAAATTGCAAACTGGGCCAAACAGGAGGTTAAAGGCGCTGACTCTCCAAGTGGGGAGAGTGTTAGTAAAGCATCTGGAATGTTGCACCCGAGTACCAGGGGAGGAAAACTGAGACGTATTTGAACACGTCTCCCGTTCACATGGTTGATCATACTCTGGGTTCCACATGCATGTTTTAGCTGAAGGAAGAATACCTTAAACCTGGAGAGTTGAGACCCGTGGAATGGGTACCATGCAATATGACTTCAAAGGGTCTTCATTTGCTCACCGAACCTCTCCAATCCTATCACTGCTGCGTTTATGCCCCTGTACACACGCTTGATTCTCTTTTGGAGACATAGCAATCCATAGGTTTTAAGATACTTACTAGTCAGGTACATTCTTAGGCGTTTAATATGCGGTGTTGAGTCCATTTCGTTGAGCAAGGAGTAGCTCTTGTCTAGTCCATATTTGGCTTAAGGAACTTTATCTGTGCTCGTTTCAATCTCTGGTTTTATGCAGCACCCCAACTCACCTTTCCCCTTAAGCAAGCATAAGTTGGTTTTCTAAATTTGAGACCCTGTTCTGTTCTGTAATTCAGTTCCTGTGTAGCCAAGTTTACATTCCGTGTATTAGTGATATCTTATGATGTTTCTTTTTCTGTGTGACTTATTTCAGTGAGAATCATCGTACCTGAATCCACTCATTATGCTGCTACGGGCCTGATGACATAGATTTCATTGCTGAGTGATACTGCATTGTACGTAAGTACCACAAGTTCTTTATCCATTTTTCACTTTCTGTGATATTGAACTTGTACGGTAAACGAGGTTCTTGTAAACAGAGGCGTCCCAAACTTTGGGGTGGCTGTGTCTTTTTGATTTTAATTTCCCTAAGCTATAGGACCATAAGTGGAAGTGCCCTAGGCTCTGTTGCTTTGTTTTTTAGATGTTTCAGGAAACACCATACACTTCTCCCGAGTGTCTGTTGGCAATTTACATCCCGCCCATCAGCATAACAAGGCTCCCAGTTCTCCATGGCCTGTCCTGCCTTTCTGGATTTTACACTTTTTTCAGATGGCCCTTTTGACCGGGGGGAAGTGAGACTTCATTGTAGTGCAGATTTCCTTTGCAAGCTTGCTTGGTTGGCCAAAAAGGGCGTATGCGTTTTTTCCTGAATATATTCAGGAAAAAACGCATACGCCCTTTTTGGCCAAGTGCATCATTGTGGACGTTCTGCCTCTTTTCCTATGCTTTCAAAGCAATTCCAGTCTACCTCCTGAAATCGGTTTCCTGCAATTCTGCCCCGCTTTCAAGTCCTCTTGGCAGCCTTACTTCAGTATATTTTTGGACGATAGCTGTCATTTATAACTCTGCAGGTTTGTGAATTACAGTGCCCCTGAGCTCCTTTCTTCAACTCGCTTTCTTTTGAGCTGGCCGCAACACCACCGAATGGCTTCAGGTCCTAATCTGGTTCCGGCACGGCACGCTGAGCCTTTGGTTATTTCCTCTTCCTGGTGGGAAATGAGAGTTAAATTTGCCCGTCCAGACACCTCCTGCTAGTCTCTCATTGGTTCTCACTATTCCAGTTCATCTTCCGCAGAAATTGTAAACTGGGCCAAACAGGAGGTTAAAGGCGCTGACTCTCCAAGTGGGGAGAGTGTTAGTAAAGCGTCTGGAATGTAGCACCCGAGTACCAGGGGAGGAAAACTGAGACATATTTGAACACGTCTCCCGTTCACATGGTTGATCATACTCTGGGTTCCACATGCATGTTTTAGCTGAAGGAAGAATACCTTAAACCTGGAGAGTTGAGACCCGTGGAATGGGTACCATGCAATATGACTTCAAAGGGTCTTCATTTGCTCACCGAACCTCTCCAATCCTATCACTGCTGCGTTTATGCCCCTGTACACACGCTTGATTCTCTTTTGGAGACATAGCAATCCATAGGTTTTAAGATACTTACTAGTCAGGTACATTCTTAGGCGTTTAATATGGGGTGTTGAGTCCATTTCGTTGAGCAAGGAGTAGCTCTTGTCTAGTCCATATTTGGCTTAAGGAACTTTATCTGTGCTCATTTCAATCTCTGGTTTTATGCAGCACCCCAACTCACCTTTCCCCTTAAGCAAGCATAAGTTGGTTTTCTAAATTTGAGACCCTGTTCTGTTTTGGAATTCAGTTCCTGTGTAGCCAAGTTTACATTCCGTGTATTAGTGATATCTTATGATGTTTCTTTTTCTGTGTGACTTATTTCAGTGAGAATCATCGTACCTGAATCCACTCATTATGCTGCTACGGGCCTGATGACATAGATTTCATTGCTGAGTGATACTGCATTGTACGTAAGTACCACAAGTTCTTTATCCATTTTTCACTTTCTGTGATATTGAACTTGTACGGTAAACGAGGTTCTTGTAAACAGAGGCGTCCCAAACTTTGGGGTGGCTGTGTCTTTTTGATTTTAATTTCCCTAAGCTATAGGACCATAAGTGGAAGTGCCCTAGGCTCTGTTGCTTTGTTTTTTAGATGTTTCAGGAAACACCATACACTTCTCCCGAGTGTCTGTTGGCAATTTACATCCCGCCCATCAGCATAACAAGGCTCCCAGTTCTCCATGGCCTGTCCTGCCTTTCTGGATTTTACACGTTTTTCAGATGGCCCTTTTGACCGGGGGGAAGTGAGACTTCATTGTAGTGCAGATTTCCTTTGCAAGCTTGCTTGGTTGGCCAAAAAGGGCGTATGCGTTTTTTCCTGAATATATTCAGGAAAAAACGCATACGCCCTTTTTGGCCAAGTGCATCATTGTGGACGTTCTGCCTCTTTTCCTATGCTTTCAATGCAATTCCAGTCTACCTCCTGAAATCGGTTTCCTGCAATTCTGCCCCGCTTTCAAGTCCTCTTGGCAGCCTTACTTCAGTATATTTTTGGACGAAAGCTGTCATTTATAACGCTGCAGGTTTGTGAATTACAGTGCCCCTGAGCTCCTTTCTTCAACTCGCTTTCTTTTGAGCTGGCCGCAACACCGCAGGATGGCTTCAGGCCCTAATCTGGTTCCGGCACGGCACGCTGAGCCTTTGGTTATTTCCTCTTCCTGGTGGGAAATGAGAGTTAAATTTGCCCGTCCAGACACCTCCAGCTAGTCTCTCATTGGTGTTCCCTATTCCTGTTCATCTTCCGCAGAAATTGCAAACTGGGCCAAACAGGAGGTTAAAGGCGCTGACTCTCCAAGTGGGGAGAGTGTTAGTAAAGCGTCTGGAATGTTGCACCCGAGTACCAGGGGAGGAAAACTGAGACGTATTTGAACACGTCTCCCGTTCACATGGTTGATCATACTCTGGGTTCCACATGCATGTTTTAGCTGAAGGAAGAATACCTTAAACCTGGAGAGTTGAGACCCGTGGAATGGGTACCATGCAATATGACTTCAAAGGGTCTTCATTTGCTCACCGAACCTCTCCAATCCTATCACTGCTGCGTTTATGCCCCTGTACACACGCTTGATTCTCTTTTGGAGACATAGCAATCCATAGGTTTTAAGATACTTACTAGTCAGGTACATTCTTAGGCGTTAAATATGCGGTGTTGAGTCCATTTCGTTGAGCAAGGAGTAGCTCTTGTCTAGTCCATATTTGGCTTAAGGAAGTTTATCTGTGCTCATTTCAATCTCTGGTTTTATGCAGCACCCCAACTCACCTTTCCCCTTAAGCAAGCATAAGTTGGTTTTCTAAATTTGAGACCCTGTTCTGTTTTGGAATTCAGTTCCTGTGTAGCCAAGTTTACATTCCGTGTATTAGTGATATCTTATGATGTTTCTTTTTCTGTGTGACTTATTTCAGTGAGAATCATCGTACCTGAATCCACTCATTATGCTGCTACGGGCCTGATGACATAGATTTCATTGCTGAGTGATACTGCATTGTACGTAAGTACCACAAGTTCTTTATCCATTTTTCACTTTCTGTGATATTGAACTTGTACGGTAAACGAGGTTCTTGTAAACAGAGGCGTCCCAAACTTTGGGGTGGCTGTGTCTTTTTGATTTTAATTTCCCTAAGCTATAGGACCATAAGTGGAAGTGCCCTAGGCTCTGTTGCTTTGTTGTTTAGATGTTTCAGGAAACACCATACACTTCTCCCGAGTGTCTGTTGGCAATTTACATCCCGCCCATCAGCATAACAAGGCTCCCAGTTCTCCATGGCCTGTCCTGCCTTTCTGGATTTTACACTTTTTTCAGATGGCCCTTTTGACCGGGGGGAAGTGAGACTTCATTGTAGTGCAGATTTCCTTTGCAAGCTTGCTTGGTTGGCCAAAAAGGGCGTATGCGTTTTTTCCTGAATATATTCAGGAAAAAACACATACGCCCTTTTTGGCCAAGTGCATCATTGTGGGCGTTCTGCCTCTTTTCCTATGCTTTCAATGCAATTCCAGTCTACCTCCTGAAATCGGTTTCCTGCAATTCTGCCCCGCTTTCAAGTCCTCTTGGCAGCCTTACTTCAGTATATTTTTGGACGATAGCTGTCATTTATAACTCTGCAGGTTTGTGAATTACAGTGCCCCTGATCTCCTTTCTTCAACTCGCTTTCTTTTGAGCTGGCCGCAACACCGCAGGATGGCTTCAGGCCCTAATCTGGTTCCGGCCCGGCACGCTGAGCCTTTGGTTATTTCCTCTTCCTGGTGGGAAATGAGAGTTAAATTTGCCCGTCCAGACACCTCCAGCTAGTCTCTCATTGGTGTTCCCTATTCCTGTTCATCTTCCGCAGAAATTGCAAACTGGGCCAAACAGGAGGTTAAAGGCGCTGACTCTCCAAGTGGGGAGAGTGTTAGTAAAGCGTCTGGAATGTTGCACCCGAGTACCAGGGGAGGAAAACTGAGACGTATTTGAACACGTCTCCCGTTCACATGGTTGATCATACTCTGGGTTCCACATGCATGTTTTAGCTGAAGGAAGAATACCTTAAACCTGGAGAGTTGAGACCCGTGGAATGGGTACCATGCAATATGACTTCAAAGGATCTTCATTTGCTCACCGAACCTCTCCAATCCTATCACTGCTGCGTTTATGCCCCTGTACACACGCTTGATTCTCTTTTGGAGACATAGCAATCCATAGGTTTTAAGATACTTACTAGTCAGGTACATTCTTAGGCGTTTAATATGCGGTGTTGAGTCCATTTCGTTGAGCAAGGAGTAGCTCTTGTCTATTCCATATTTGGCTTAAGGAACTTTATCTGTGCTCATTTCAATCTCTGGTTTTATGCAGCACCCCAGCTCACCTTTCCCCTTAAGCAAGCATAAGTTGGTTTTCTAAATTTGAGACCCTGTTCTGTTTTGGAATTCAGTTCCTGTGTAGCCAAGTTTACATTCCGTGTATTAGTGATATCTTATGATGTTTCTTTTTCTGTGTGACTTATTTCAGTGAGAATCATCGTACCTGAATCCACTCATTATGCTGCTACGGGCCTGATGACATAGATTTCATTGCTGAGTGATACTGCATTGTACGTAAGTACCACAAGTTCTTTATCCATTTTTCACTTTCTGTGATATTGAACTTGTACGGTAAACGAGGTTCTTGTAAACAGAGGCGTCCCAAACTTTGGGGTGGCTGTGTCTTTTTGATTTTAATTTCCCTAAGCTATAGGACCATAAGTGGAAGTGCCCTAGGCTCTGTTGCTTTGTTTTTTAGATGTTTCAGGAAACACCATACACTTCTCCCGAGTGTCTGTTGGCAATTTACATCCCGCCCATCAGCATAACAAGGCTCCCAGTTCTCCATGGCCTGTCCTGCCTTTCTGGATTTTACACGTTTTTCAGATGGCCCTTTTGACCGGGGGGAAGTGAGACTTCATTGTAGTGCAGATTTCCTTTGCAAGCTTGCTTGGTTGGCCAAAAAGGGCGTATGCGTTTTTTCCTGAATATATTCAGGAAAAAACGCATACGCCCTTTTTGGCCAAGTGCATCATTGTGGACGTTCTGCCTCTTTTCCTATGCTTTCAATGCAATTCCAGTCTACCTCCTGAAATCGGTTTCCTGCAATTCTGCCCCGCTTTCAAGTCCTCTTGGCAGCCTTACTTCAGTATATTTTTGGACGAAAGCTGTCATTTATAACGCTGCAGGTTTGTGAATTACAGTGCCCCTGAGCTCCTTTCTTCAACTCGCTTTCTTTTGAGCTGGCCGCAACACCGCAGGATGGCTTCAGGCCCTAATCTGGTTCCGGCACGGCACGCTGAGCCTTTGGTTATTTCCTCTTCCTGGTGGGAAATGAGAGTTAAATTTGCCCGTCCAGACACCTCCAGCTAGTCTCTCATTGGTGTTCCCTATTCCTGTTCATCTTCCGCAGAAATTGCAAACTGGGCCAAACAGGAGGTTAAAGGCGCTGACTCTCCAAGTGGGGAGAGTGTTAGTAAAGCGTCTGGAATGTTGCACCCGAGTACCAGGGGAGGAAAACTGAGACGTATTTGAACACGTCTCCCGTTCACATGGTTGATCATACTCTGGGTTCCACATGCATGTTTTAGCTGAAGGAAGAATACCTTAAACCTGGAGAGTTGAGACCCGTGGAATGGGTACCATGCAATATGACTTCAAAGGGTCTTCATTTGCTCACCAAACCTCTCCAATCCTATCACTGCTGCGTTTATGCCCCTGTACACACGCTTGATTCTCTTTTGGAGACATAGCAATCCATAGGTTTTAAGATACTTACTAGTCAGGTACATTCTTAGGCGTTAAATATGCGGTGTTGAGTCCATTTCGTTGAGCAAGGAGTAGCTCTTGTCTAGTCCATATTTGGCTTAAGGAACTTTATCTGTGCTCATTTCAATCTCTGGTTTTATGCAGCACCCCAACTCACCTTTCCCCTTAAGCAAGCATAAGTTGGTTTTCTAAATTTGAGACCCTGTTCTGTTTTGGAATTCAGTTCCTGTGTAGCCAAGTTTACATTCCGTGTATTAGTGATATCTTATGATGTTTCTTTTTCTGTGTGACTTATTTCAGTGAGAATCATCGTACCTGAATCCACTCATTATGCTGCTACGGGCCTGATGACATAGATTTCATTGCTGAGTGATACTGCATTGTACGTAAGTACCACAAGTTCTTTATCCATTTTTCACTTTCTGTGATATTGAACTTGTACGGTAAACGAGGTTCTTGTAAACAGAGGCGTCCCAAACTTTGGGGTGGCTGTGTCTTTTTGATTTTAATTTCCCTAAGCTATAGGACCATAAGTGGAAGTGCCCTAGGCTCTGTTGCTTTGTTGTTTAGATGTTTCAGGAAACACCATACACTTCTCCCGAGTGTCTGTTGGCAATTTACATCCCGCCCATCAGCATAACAAGGCTCCCAGTTCTCCATGGCCTGTCCTGCCTTTCTGGATTTTACACTTTTTTCAGATGGCCCTTTTGACCGGGGGGAAGTGAGACTTCATTGTAGTGCAGATTTCCTTTGCAAGCTTGCTTGGTTGGCCAAAAAGGGCGTATGCGTTTTTTCCTGAATATATTCAGGAAAAAACACATACGCCCTTTTTGGCCAAGTGCATCATTGTGGGCGTTCTGCCTCTTTTCCTATGCTTTCAATGCAATTCCAGTCTACCTCCTGAAATCGGTTTCCTGCAATTCTGCCCCGCTTTCAAGTCCTCTTGGCAGCCTTACTTCAGTATATTTTTGGACGAAAGCTGTCATTTATAACGCTGCAGGTTTGTGAATTACAGTGCCCCTGAGCTCCTTTCTTCAACTCGCTTTCTTTTGAGCTGGCCGCAACACCGCAGGATGGCTTCAGGCCCTAATCTGGTTCCGGCACGGCACGCTGAGCCTTTGGTTATTTCCTCTTCCTGGTGGGAAATGAGAGTTAAATTTGCCCGTCCAGACACCTCCAGCTAGTCTCTCATTGGTGTTCCCTATTCCTGTTCATCTTCCGCAGAAATTGCAAACTGGGCCAAACAGGAGGTTAAAGGCGCTGACTCTCCAAGTGGGGAGAGTGTTAGTAAAGCGTCTGGAATGTTGCACCCGAGTACCAGGGGAGGAAAACTGAGACGTATTTGAACACGTCTCCCGTTCACATGGTTGATCATACTCTGGGTTCCACATGCATGTTTTAGCTGAAGGAAGAATACCTTAAACCTGGAGAGTTGAGACCCGTGGAATGGGTACCATGCAATATGACTTCAAAGGGTCTTCATTTGCTCACCGAACCTCTCCAATCCTATCACTGCTGCGTTTATGCCCCTGTACACACGCTTGATTCTCTTTTGGAGACATAGCAATCCATAGGTTTTAAGATACTTACTAGTCAGGTACATTCTTAGGCGTTAAATATGCGGTGTTGAGTCCATTTCGTTGAGCAAGGAGTAGCTCTTGTCTAGTCCATATTTGGCTTAAGGAACTTTATCTGTGCTCATTTCAATCTCTGGTTTTATGCAGCACCCCAACTCACCTTTCCCCTTAAGCAAGCATAAGTTGGTTTTCTAAATTTGAGACCCTGTTCTGTTTTGGAATTCAGTTCCTGTGTAGCCAAGTTTACATTCCGTGTATTAGTGATATCTTATGATGTTTCTTTTTCTGTGTGACTTATTTCAGTGAGAATCATCGTACCTGAATCCACTCATTATGCTGCTACGGGCCTGATGACATAGATTTCATTGCTGAGTGATACTGCATTGTACGTAAGTACCACAAGTTCTTTATCCATTTTTCACTTTCTGTGATATTGAACTTGTACGGTAAACGAGGTTCTTGTAAACAGAGGCGTCCCAAACTTTGGGGTGGCTGTGTCTTTTTGATTTTAATTTCCCTAAGCTATAGGACCATAAGTGGAAGTGCCCTAGGCTCTGTTGCTTTGTTGTTTAGATGTTTCAGGAAACACCATACACTTCTCCCGAGTGTCTGTTGGCAATTTACATCCCGCCCATCAGCATAACAAGGCTCCCAGTTCTCCATGGCCTGTCCTGCCTTTCTGGATTTTACACTTTTTTCAGATGGCCCTTTTGACCGGGGGGAAGTGAGACTTCATTGTAGTGCAGATTTCCTTTGCAAGCTTGCTTGGTTGGCCAAAAAGGGCGTATGCGTTTTTTCCTGAATATATTCAGGAAAAAACACATACGCCCTTTTTGGCCAAGTGCATCATTGTGGGCGTTCTGCCTCTTTTCCTATGCTTTCAATGCAATTCCAGTCTACCTCCTGAAATCGGTTTCCTGCAATTCTGCCCCGCTTTCAAGTCCTCTTGGCAGCCTTACTTCAGTATATTTTTGGACGATAGCTGTCATTTATAACTCTGCAGGTTTGTGAATTACAGTGCCCCTGATCTCCTTTCTTCAACTCGCTTTCTTTTGAGCTGGCCGCAACACCGCAGGATGGCTTCAGGCCCTAATCTGGTTCCGGCCCGGCACGCTGAGCCTTTGGTTATTTCCTCTTCCTGGTGGGAAATGAGAGTTAAATTTGCCCGTCCAGACACCTCCAGCTAGTCTCTCATTGGTGTTCCCTATTCCTGTTCATCTTCCGCAGAAATTGCAAACTGGGCCAAACAGGAGGTTAAAGGCGCTGACTCTCCAAGTGGGGAGAGTGTTAGTAAAGCATCTGGAATGTTGCACCCGAGTACCAGGGGAGGAAAACTGAGACATATTTGAACACGTCTCCCGTTCACATGGTTGATCATACTCTGGGTTCCACATGCATGTTTTAGCTGAAGGAAGAATACCTTAAACCTGGAGAGTTGAGACCCGTGGAATGGGTACCATGCAATATGACTTCAAAGGGTCTTCATTTGCTCACCGAACCTCTCCAATCCTATCACTGCTGCGTTTATGCCCCTGTACACACGCTTGATTCTCTTTTGGAGACATAGCAATCCATAGGTTTTAAGATACTTACTAGTCAGGTACATTCTTAGGCGTTTAATATGGGGTGTTGAGTCCATTTCGTTGAGCAAGGAGTAGCTCTTGTCTAGTCCATATTTGGCTTAAGGAACTTTATCTGTGCTCATTTCAATCTCTGGTTTTATGCAGCACCCCAACTCACCTTTCCCCTTAAGCAAGCATAAGTTGGTTTTCTAAATTTGAGACCCTGTTCTGTTTTGGAATTCAGTTCCTGTGTAGCCAAGTTTACATTCCGTGTATTAGTGATATCTTATGATGTTTCTTTTTCTGTGTGACTTATTTCAGTGAGAATCATCGTACCTGAATCCACTCATTATGCTGCCACGGGCCTGATGACATAGATTTCATTGCTGAGTGATACTGCATTGTACGTAAGTACCACAAGTTCTTTATCCATTTTTCACTTTCTGTGATATTGAACTTGTACGGTAAACGAGGTTCTTGTAAACAGAGGCGTCCCAAACTTTGGGGTGGCTGTGTCTTTTTGATTTTAATTTCCCTAAGCTATAGGACCATAAGTGGAAGTGCCCTAGGCTCTGTTGCTTTGTTTTTTAGATGTTTCAGGAAACACCATACACTTCTCCCGAGTGTCTGTTGGCAATTTACATCCCGCCCATCAGCATAACAAGGCTCCCAGTTCTCCATGGCCTGTCCTGCCTTTCTGGATTTTACACTTTTTTCAGATGGCCCTTTTGACCGGGGGGAAGTGAGACTTCATTGTAGTGCAGATTTCCTTTGCAAGCTTGCTTGGTTGGCCAAAAAGGGCGTATGCGTTTTTTCCTGAATATATTCAGGAAAAAACGCATACGCCCTTTTTGGACAAGTGCATCATTGTGGACGTTCTGCCTCTTTTCCTATGCTTTCAATGCAATTCCAGTCTACCTCCTGAAATCGGTTTCCTGCAATTCTGCCCCGCTTTCAAGTCCTCTTGGCAGCCTTACTTCAGTATATTTTTGGACGATAGCTGTCATTTATAACTCTGCAGGTTTGTGAATTACAGTGCCCCTGAGCTCCTTTCTTCAACTCGCTTTCTTTTGAGCTGGCCGCAACACCGCAGGATGGCTTCAGGCCCTAATCTGGTTCCGGCACGGCACGCTGAGCCTTTGGTTATTTCCTCTTCCTGGTGGGAAATGAGAGTTAAATTTGCCCGTCCAGACACCTCCAGCTAGTCTCTCATTGGTGTTCCCTATTCCTGTTCATCTTCCGCAGAAATTGCAAACTGGGCCAAACAGGAGGTTAAAGGCGCTGACTCTCCAAGTGGGGAGAGTGTTAGTAAAGCGTCTGGAATGTTGCACCCGAGTACCAGGGGAGGAAAACTGAGACGTATTTGAACACGTCTCCCGTTCACATGGTTGATCATACTCTGGGTTCCACATGCATGTTTTAGCTGAAGGAAGAATACCTTAAACCTGGAGAGTTGAGACCCGTGGAATGGGTACAATGCAATATGACTTCAAAGGATCTTCATTTGCTCACCGAACCTCTCCAATCCTATCACTGCTGCGTTTATGCCCCTGTACACACGCTTGATTCTCTTTTGGAGACATAGCAATCCATAGGTTTTAAGATACTTACTAGTCAGGTACATTCTTAGGCGTTTAATATGCGGTGTTGAGTCCATTTCGTTGAGCAAGGAGTAGCTCTTGTCTAGTCCATATTTGGCTTAAGGAACTTTATCTGTGCTCATTTCAATCCCTGGTTTTATGCAGCACCCCAGCTCACCTTTCCCCTTAAGCAAGCATAAGTTGGTTTTCTAAATTTGAGACCCTGTTCTGTTTTGGAATTCAGTTCCTGTGTAGCCAAGTTTACATTCCGTGTATTAGTGATATCTTATGATGTTTCTTTTTCTGTGTGACTTATTTCAGTGAGAATCATCGTACCTGAATCCACTCATTATGCTGCTACGGGCCTGATGACATAGATTTCATTGCTGAGTGATACTGCATTGTACGTAAGTACCACAAGTTCTTTATCCATTTTTCACTTTCTGTGATATTGAACTTGTACGGTAAACGAGGTTCTTGTAAACAGAGGCGTCCCAAACTTTGGGGTGGCTGTGTCTTTTTGATTTTAATTTCCCTAAGCTATAGGACCATAAGTGGAAGTGCCCTAGGCTCTGTTGCTTTGTTGTTTAGATGTTTCAGGAAACACCATACACTTCTCCCGAGTGTCTGTTGGCAATTTACATCCCGCCCATCAGCATAACAAGGCTCCCAGTTCTCCATGGCCTGTCCTGCCTTTCTGGATTTTACACTTTTTTCAGATGGCCCTTTTGACCGGGGGGAAGTGAGACTTCATTGTAGTGCAGATTTCCTTTGCAAGCTTGCTTGGTTGGCCAAAAAGGGCGTATGCGTTTTTTCCTGAATATATTCAGGAAAAAACACATACGCCCTTTTTGGCCAAGTGCATCATTGTGGGCGTTCTGCCTCTTTTCCTATGCTTTCAATGCAATTCCAGTCTACCTCCTGAAATCGGTTTCCTGCAATTCTGCCCCGCTTTCAAGTCCTCTTGGCAGCCTTACTTCAGTATATTTTTGGACGATAGCTGTCATTTATAACTCTGCAGGTTTGTGAATTACAGTGCCCCTGATCTCCTTTCTTCAACTCGCTTTCTTTTGAGCTGGCCGCAACACCGCAGGATGGCTTCAGGCCCTAATCTGGTTCCGGCCCGGCACGCTGAGCCTTTGGTTATTTCCTCTTCCTGGTGGGAAATGAGAGTTAAATTTGCCCGTCCAGACACCTCCAGCTAGTCTCTCATTGGTGTTCCCTATTCCTGTTCATCTTCCGCAGAAATTGCAAACTGGGCCAAACAGGAGGTTAAAGGCGCTGACTCTCCAAGTGGGGAGAGTGTTAGTAAAGCATCTGGAATGTTGCACCCGAGTACCAGGGGAGGAAAACTGAGACATATTTGAACACGTCTCCCGTTCACATGGTTGATCATACTCTGGGTTCCACATGCATGTTTTAGCTGAAGGAAGAATACCTTAAACCTGGAGAGTTGAGACCCGTGGAATGGGTACCATGCAATATGACTTCAAAGGGTCTTCATTTGCTCACCGAACCTCTCCAATCCTATCACTGCTGCGTTTATGCCCCTGTACACACGCTTGATTCTCTTTTGGAGACATAGCAATCCATAGGTTTTAAGATACTTACTAGTCAGGTACATTCTTAGGCGTTTAATATGGGGTGTTGAGTCCATTTCGTTGAGCAAGGAGTAGCTCTTGTCTAGTGCATATTTGGCTTAAGGAACTTTATCTGTGCTCATTTCAATCTCTGGTTTTATGCAGCACCCCAACTCACCTTTCCCCTTAAGCAAGCATAAGTTGGTTTTCTAAATTTGAGACCCTGTTCTGTTTTGGAATTCAGTTCCTGTGTAGCCAAGTTTACATTCCGTGTATTAGTGATATCTTATGATGTTTCTTTTTCTGTGTGACTTATTTCAGTGAGAATCATCGTACCTGAATCCACTCATTATGCTGCTACGGGCCTGATGACATAGATTTCATTGCTGAGTGATACTGCATTGTACGTAAGTACCACAAGTTCTTTATCCATTTTTCACTTTCTGTGATATTGAACTTGTACAGTAAACGAGGTTCTTGTAAACAGAGGCGTCCCAAACTTTGGGGTGGCTGTGTCTTTTTGATTTTAATTTCCCTAAGCTATAGGACCATAAGTGGAAGTGCCCTAGGCTCTGTTGCTTTGTTTTTTAGATGTTTCAGGAAACACCATACACTTCTCCCGAGTGTCTGTTGGCAATTTACATCCCGCCCATCAGCATAACAAGGCTCCCAGTTCTCCATGGCCTGTCCTGCCTTTCTGGATTTTACACTTTTTTCAGATGGCCCTTTTGACCGGGGGGAAGTGAGACTTCATTGTAGTGCAGATTTCCTTTGCAAGCTTGCTTGGTTGGCCAAAAAGGGCGTATGCGTTTTTTCCTGAATATATTCAGGAAAAAACGCATACGCCCTTTTTGGACAAGTGCATCATTGTGGACGTTCTGCCTCTTTTCCTATGCTTTCAATGCAATTCCAGTCTACCTCCTGAAATCGGTTTCCTGCAATTCTGCCCCGCTTTCAAGTCCTCTTGGCAGCCTTACTTCAGTATATTTTTGGACGATAGCTGTCATTTATAACTCTGCAGGTTTGTGAATTACAGTGCCCCTGAGCTCCTTTCTTCAACTCGCTTTCTTTTGAGCTGGCCGCAACACCGCAGGATGGCTTCAGGCCCTAATCTGGTTCCGGCCCGGCACGCTGAGCCTTTGGTTATTTCCTCTTCCTGGTGGGAAATGAGAGTTAAATTTGCCCGTCCAGACACCTCCAGCTAGTCTCTCATTAGTGTTCCCTATTCCTGTTCATCTTCCGCAGAAATTGCAAACTGGGCCAAACAGGAGGTTAAAGGCGCTGACTCTCCAAGTGGGGAGAGTGTTAGTAAAGCATCTGGAATGTTGCACCCGAGTACCAGGGGAGGAAAACTGAGACATATTTGAACACGTCTCCCGTTCACATGGTTGATCATACTCTGGGTTCCACATGCATGTTTTAGCTGAAGGAAGAATACCTTAAACCTGGAGAGTTGAGACCCGTGGAATGGGTACCATGCAATATGACTTCAAAGGGTCTTCATTTGCTCACCGAACCTCTCCAATCCTATCACTGCTGCGTTTATGCTCCTGTACACACGCTTGATTCTCTTTTGGAGACATAGCAATCCATAGGTTTTAAGATACTTACTAGTCAGGTACATTCTTAGGCGTTTAATATGCGGTGTTGAGTCCATTTCGTTGAGCAAGGAGTAGCTCTTGTCTAGTCCATATTTGGCTTAAGGAACTTTATCTGTGCTCATTTCAATCTCTGGTTTTATGCAGCACCCCAACTCACCTTTCCCCTTAAGCAAGCATAAGTTGGTTTTCTAAATTTGAGACCCTGTTCTGTTTTGGAATTCAGTTCCTGTGTAGCCAAGTTTACATTCCGTGTATTAGTGATATCTTATGATGTTTCTTTTTCTGTGTGACTTATTTCAGTGAGAATCATCGTACCTGAATCCACTCATTATGCTGCCACGGGCCTGATGACATAGATTTCATTGCTGAGTGATACTGCATTGTACGTAAGTACCACAAGTTCTTTATCCATTTTTCACTTTCTGTGATATTGAACTTGTACGGTAAACGAGGTTCTTGTAAACAGAGGCGTCCCAAACTTTGGGGTGGCTGTGTCTTTTTGATTTTAATTTCCCTAAGCTATAGGACCATAAGTGGAAGTGCCCTAGGCTCTGTTGCTTTGTTTTTTAGATGTTTCAGGAAACACCATACACTTCTCCCGAGTGTCTGTTGGCAATTTACATCCCGCCCATCAGCATAACAAGGCTCCCAGTTCTCCATGGCCTGTCCTGCCTTTCTGGATTTTACACTTTTTTCAGATGGCCCTTTTGACCGGGGGGAAGTGAGACTTCATTGTAGTGCAGATTTCCTTTGCAAGCTTGCTTGGTTGGCCAAAAAGGGCGTATGCGTTTTTTCCTGAATATATTCAGGAAAAAACGCATACGCCCTTTTTGGACAAGTGCATCATTGTGGACGTTCTGCCTCTTTTCCTATGCTTTCAATGCAATTCCAGTCTACCTCCTGAAATCGGTTTCCTGCAATTCTGCCCCGCTTTCAAGTCCTCTTGGCAGCCTTACTTCAGTATATTTTTGGACGATAGCTGTCATTTATAACTCTGCAGGTTTGTGAATTACAGTGCCCCTGAGCTCCTTTCTTCAACTCGCTTTCTTTTGAGCTGGCCGCAACACCGCAGGATGGCTTCAGGCCCTAATCTGGTTCCGGCACGGCACGCTGAGCCTTTGGTTATTTCCTCTTCCTGGTGGGAAATGAGAGTTAAATTTGCCCGTCCAGACACCTCCAGCTAGTCTCTCATTGGTGTTCCCTATTCCTGTTCATCTTCCGCAGAAATTGCAAACTGGGCCAAACAGGAGGTTAAAGGCGCTGACTCTCCAAGTGGGGAGAGTGTTAGTAAAGCGTCTGGAATGTTGCACCCGAGTACCAGGGGAGGAAAACTGAGACGTATTTGAACACGTCTCCCGTTCACATGGTTGATCATACTCTGGGTTCCACATGCATGTTTTAGCTGAAGGAAGAATACCTTAAACCTGGAGAGTTGAGACCCGTGGAATGGGTACAATGCAATATGACTTCAAAGGATCTTCATTTGCTCACCGAACCTCTCCAATCCTATCACTGCTGCGTTTATGCCCCTGTACACACGCTTGATTCTCTTTTGGAGACATAGCAATCCATAGGTTTTAAGATACTTACTAGTCAGGTACATTCTTAGGCGTTTAATATGCGGTGTTGAGTCCATTTCGTTGAGCAAGGAGTAGCTCTTGTCTAGTCCATATTTGGCTTAAGGAACTTTATCTGTGCTCATTTCAATCCCTGGTTTTATGCAGCACCCCAGCTCACCTTTCCCCTTAAGCAAGCATAAGTTGGTTTTCTAAATTTGAGACCCTGTTCTGTTTTGGAATTCAGTTCCTGTGTAGCCAAGTTTACATTCCGTGTATTAGTGATATCTTATGATGTTTCTTTTTCTGTGTGACTTATTTCAGTGAGAATCATCGTACCTGAATCCACTCATTATGCTGCTACGGGCCTGATGACATAGATTTCATTGCTGAGTGATACTGCATTGTACGTAAGTACCACAAGTTCTTTATCCATTTTTCACTTTCTGTGATATTGAACTTGTACGGTAAACGAGGTTCTTGTAAACAGAGGCGTCCCAAACTTTGGGGTGGCTGTGTCTTTTTGATTTTAATTTCCCTAAGCTATAGGACCATAAGTGGAAGTGCCCTAGGCTCTGTTGCTTTGTTGTTTAGATGTTTCAGGAAACACCATACACTTCTCCCGAGTGTCTGTTGGCAATTTACATCCCGCCCATCAGCATAACAAGGCTCCCAGTTCTCCATGGCCTGTCCTGCCTTTCTGGATTTTACACTTTTTTCAGATGGCCCTTTTGACCGGGGGGAAGTGAGACTTCATTGTAGTGCAGATTTCCTTTGCAAGCTTGCTTGGTTGGCCAAAAAGGGCGTATGCGTTTTTTCCTGAATATATTCAGGAAAAAACGCATACGCCCTTTTTGGCCAAGTGCATCATTGTGGGCGTTCTGCCTCTTTTCCTATGCTTTCAATGCAATTCCAGTCTACCTCCTGAAATCGGTTTCCTGCAATTCTGCCCCGCTTTCAAGTCCTCTTGGCAGCCTTACTTCAGTATATTTTTGGACGATAGCTGTCATTTATAACTCTGCAGGTTTGTGAATTACAGTGCCCCTGATCTCCTTTCTTCAACTCGCTTTCTTTTGAGCTGGCCGCAACACCGCAGGATGGCTTCAGGCCCTAATCTGGTTCCGGCCCGGCACGCTGAGCCTTTGGTTATTTCCTCTTCCTGGTGGGAAATGAGAGTTAAATTTGCCCGTCCAGACACCTCCAGCTAGTCTCTCATTGGTGTTCCCTATTCCTGTTCATCTTCCGCAGAAATTGCAAACTGGGCCAAACAGGAGGTTAAAGGCGCTGACTCTCCAAGTGGGGAGAGTGTTAGTAAAGCATCTGGAATGTTGCACCCGAGTACCAGGGGAGGAAAACTGAGACATATTTGAACACGTCTCCCGTTCACATGGTTGATCATACTCTGGGTTCCACATGCATGTTTTAGCTGAAGGAAGAATACCTTAAACCTGGAGAGTTGAGACCCGTGGAATGGGTACCATGCAATATGACTTCAAAGGGTCTTCATTTGCTCACCGAACCTCTCCAATCCTATCACTGCTGCGTTTATGCCCCTGTACACACGCTTGATTCTCTTTTGGAGACATAGCAATCCATAGGTTTTAAGATACTTACTAGTCAGGTACATTCTTAGGCGTTTAATATGGGGTGTTGAGTCCATTTCGTTGAGCAAGGAGTAGCTCTTGTCTAGTGCATATTTGGCTAAAGGAACTTTATCTGTGCTCATTTCAATCTCTGGTTTTATGCAGCACCCCAACTCACCTTTCCCCTTAAGCAAGCATAAGTTGGTTTTCTAAATTTGAGACCCTGTTCTGTTTTGGAATTCAGTTCCTGTGTAGCCAAGTTTACATTCCGTGTATTAGTGATATCTTATGATGTTTCTTTTTCTGTGTGACTTATTTCAGTGAGAATCATCGTACCTGAATCCACTCATTATGCTGCTACGGGCCTGATGACATAGATTTCATTGCTGAGTGATACTGCATTGTACGTAAGTACCACAAGTTCTTTATCCATTTTTCACTTTCTGTGATATTGAACTTGTACGGTAAACGAGGTTCTTGTAAACAGAGGCGTCCCAAACTTTGGGGTGGCTGTGTCTTTTTGATTTTAATTTCCCTAAGCTATAGGACCATAAGTGGAAGTGCCCTAGGCTCTGTTGCTTTGTTTTTTAGATGTTTCAGGAAACACCATACACTTCTCCCGAGTGTCTGTTGGCAATTTACATCCCGCCCATCAGCATAACAAGGCTCCCAGTTCTCCATGGCCTGTCCTGCCTTTCTGGATTTTACACTTTTTTCAGATGGCCCTTTTGACCGGGGGGAAGTGAGACTTCATTGTAGTGCAGATTTCCTTTGCAAGCTTGCTTGGTTGGCCAAAAAGGGCGTATGCGTTTTTTCCTGAATATATTCAGGAAAAAACGCATACGCCCTTTTTGGACAAGTGCATCATTGTGGACGTTCTGCCTCTTTTCCTATGCTTTCAATGCAATTCCAGTCTACCTCCTGAAATCGGTTTCCTGCAATTCTGCCCCGCTTTCAAGTCCTCTTGGCAGCCTTACTTCAGTATATTTTTGGACGATAGCTGTCATTTATAACTCTGCAGGTTTGTGAATTACAGTGCCCCTGAGCTCCTTTCTTCAACTCGCTTTCTTTTGAGCTGGCCGCAACACCGCAGGATGGCTTCAGGCCCTAATCTGGTTCCGGCACGGCACGCTGAGCCTTTGGTTATTTCCTCTTCCTGGTGGGAAATGAGAGTTAAATTTGCCCGTCCAGACACCTCCAGCTAGTCTCTCATTGGTGTTCCCTATTCCTGTTCATCTTCCGCAGAAATTGCAAACTGGGCCAAACAGGAGGTTAAAGGCGCTGACTCTCCAAGTGGGGAGAGTGTTAGTAAAGCGTCTGGAATGTTGCACCCGAGTACCAGGGGAGGAAAACTGAGACGTATTTGAACACGTCTCCCGTTCACATGGTTGATCATACTCTGGGTTCCACATGCATGTTTTAGCTGAAGGAAGAATACCTTAAACCTGGAGAGTTGAGACCCGTGGAATGGGTACCATGCAATATGACTTCAAGGGGTCTTCATTTGCTCACCGAACCTCTCCAATCCTATCACTGCTGCGTTTATGCCCCTGTACACACGCTTGATTCTCTTTTGGAGACATAGCAATCCATAGGTTTTAAGATACTTACTAGTCAGGTACATTCTTAGGCGTTAAATATGCGGTGTTGAGTCCATTTCGTTGAGCAAGGAGTAGCTCTTGTCTAGTCCATATTTGGCTTAAGGAACTTTATCTGTGCTCATTTCAATCTCTGGTTTTATGCAGCACCCCAACTCACCTTTCCCCTTAAGCAAGCATAAGTTGGTTTTCTAAATTTGAGACCCTGTTCTGTTTTGGAATTCAGTTCCTGTGTAGCCAAGTTTACATTCCGTGTATTAGTGATATCTTATGATGTTTCTTTTTCTGTGTGACTTATTTCAGTGAGAATCATCGTACCTGAATCCACTCATTATGCTGCTACGGGCCTGATGACATAGATTTCATTGCTGAGTGATACTGCATTGTACGTAAGTACCACAAGTTCTTTATCCATTTCTCACTTTCTGTGATATTGAACTTGTACGGTAAACGAGGTTCTTGTAAACAGAGGCGTCCCAAACTTTGGGGTGGCTGTGTCTTTTTGATTTTAATTTCCGTAAGCTATAGGACCATAAGTGGAAGTGCCCTAGGCTCTGTTGCTTTGTTTTTTAGATGTTTCAGGAAACACCATACACTTCTCCCGAGTGTCTGTTGGCAATTTACATCCCGCCCATCAGCATAACAAGGCTCCCAGTTCTCCATGGCCTGTCCTGCCTTTCTGGATTTTACACTTTTTTCAGATGGCCCTTTTGACCGGGGGGAAGTGAGACTTCATTGTAGTGCAGATTTCCTTTGCAAGCTTGCTTGGTTGGCCAAAAAGGGCGTATGCGTTTTTTCCTGAATATATTCAGGAAAAAACACATACGCCCTTTTTGGCCAAGTGCATCATTGTGGACGTTCTGCCTCTTTTCCTATGCTTTCAATGCAATTCCAGTCTACCTCCTGAAATCGGTTTCCTGCAATTCTGCCCCGCTTTCAAGTCCTCTTGGCAGCCTTACTTCAGTATATTTTTGGACGATAGCTGTCATTTATAACTCTGCAGGTTTGTGAATTACAGTGCCCCTGAGCTCCTTTCTTCAACTCGCTTTCTTTTGAGCTGGCCGCAACACCGCAGGATGGCTACAGGCCCTAATCTGGTTCCGGCACGGCACGCTGAGCCTTTGGTTATTTCCTCTTCCTGGTGGGAAATGAGAGTTAAATTTGCCCGTCCAGACACCTCCTGCTAGTCTCTCATTGGTTCTCACTATTCCAGTTCATCTTCCGCAGAAATTGCAAACTGGGCCAAACAGGAGGTTAAAGGCGCTGACTCTCCAAGTGGGGAGAGTGTTAGTAAAGCGTCTGGAATGTTGAACCCGAGTACCAGGGGAGGAAAACTGAGACGTATTTGAACACGTCTCCCGTTCACATGGTTGATCATACTCTGGGTTCCACATGCATGTTTTAGCTGAAGGAAGAATACCTTAAACCTGGAGAGTTGAGACCCGTGGAATGGGTACCATGCAATATGACTTCAAAGGGTCTTCATTTGCTCACCGAACCTCTCCAATCCTATCACTGCTGCGTTTATGCCCCTGTACACACGCTTGATTCTCTTTTGGAGACATAGCAATCCATAGGTTTTAAGATACTTACTAGTCAGGTACATTCTTAGGCGTTTAATATGGGGTGTTGAGTCCATTTCGTTGAGCAAGGAGTAGCTCTTGTCTAGTCCATATTTGGCTTAAGGAACTTTATCTGTGCTCATTTCAATCTCTGGTTTTATGCAGCACCCCAACTCACCTTTCCCCTTAAGCAAGCATAAGTTGGTTTTCTAAATTTGAGACCCTGTTCTGTTTTGGAATTCAGTTCCTGTGTAGCCAAGTTTACATTCCGTGTATTAGTGATATCTTATGATGTTTCTTTTTCTGTGTGACTTATTTCAGTGAGAATCATCGTACCTGAATCCACTCATTATGCTGCTACGGGCCTGATGACATAGATTTCATTGCTGAGTGATACTGCATTGTACGTAAGTACCACAAGTTCTTTATCCATTTTTCACTTTCTGTGATATTGAACTTGTACGGTAAACGAGGTTCTTGTAAACAGAGGCGTCCCAAACTTTGGGGTGGCTGTGTCTTTTTTATTTTAATTTCCCTAAGCTATAGGACCATAAGTGGAAGTGCCCTAGGCTCTGTTGCTTTGTTGTTTAGATGTTTCAGGAAACACCATACACTTCTCCCGAGTGTCTGTTGGCAATTTACATCCCGCCCATCAGCATAACAAGGCTCCCAGTTCTCCATGGCCTGTCCTGCCTTTCTGGATTTTACACTTTTTTCAGATGGCCCTTTTGACCGGGGGGAAGTGAGACTTCATTGTAGTGCAGATTTCCTTTGCAAGCTTGCTTGGTTGGCCAAAAAGGGCGTATGCGTTTTTTCCTGAATATATTCAGGAAAAAACGCATACGCCCTTTTTGGCCAAGTGCATCATTGTGGACGTTCTGCCTCTTTTCCTATGCTTTCAAAGCAATTCCAGTCTACCTCCTGAAATCGGTTTCCTGCAATTCTGCCCCGCTTTCAAGTCCTCTTGGCAGCCTTACTTCAGTATATTTTTGGACGATAGCTGTCATTTATAACTCTGCAGGTTTGTGAATTACAGTGCCCCTGAGCTCCTTTCTTCAACTCGCTTTCTTTTGAGCTGGCCGCAACACCGCAGGATGGCTACAGGCCCTAATCTGGTTCCGGCACGGCACGCTGAGCCTTTGGTTATTTCCTCTTCCTGGTGGGAAATGAGAGTTAAATTTGCCCGTCCAGACACCTCCTGCTAGTCTCTCATTGGTTCTCACTATTCCAGTTCATCTTCCGCAGAAATTGCAAACTGGGCCAAACAGGAGGTTAAAGGCGCTGACTCTCCAAGTGGGGAGAGTGTTAGTAAAGCGTCTGGAATGTTGAACCCGAGTACCAGGGGAGGAAAACTGAGACGTATTTGAACACGTCTCCCGTTCACATGGTTGATCATACTCTGGGTTCCACATGCATGTTTTAGCTGAAGGAAGAATACCTTAAACCTGGAGAGTTGAGACCCGTGGAATGGGTACCATGCAATATGACTTCAAAGGGTCTTCATTTGCTCACCGAACCTCTCCAATCCTATCACTGCTGCGTTTATGCCCCTGTACACACGCTTGATTCTCTTTTGGAGACATAGCAATCCATAGGTTTTAAGATACTTACTAGTCAGGTACATTCTTAGGCGTTTAATATGGGGTGTTGAGTCCATTTCGTTGAGCAAGGAGTAGCTCTTGTCTAGTCCATATTTGGCTTAAGGAACTTTATCTGTGCTCATTTCAATCTCTGGTTTTATGCAGCACCCCAACTCACCTTTCCCCTTAAGCAAGCATAAGTTGGTTTTCTAAATTTGAGACCCTGTTCTGTTTTGGAATTCAGTTCCTGTGTAGCCAAGTTTACATTCCGTGTATTAGTGATATCTTATGATGTTTCTTTTTCTGTGTGACTTATTTCAGTGAGAATCATCGTACCTGAATCCACTCATTATGCTGCCACGGGCCTGATGACATAGATTTCATTGCTGAGTGATACTGCATTGTACGTAAGTACCACAAGTTCTTTATCCATTTTTCACTTTCTGTGATATTGAACTTGTACGGTAAACGAGGTTCTTGTAAACAGAGGCGTCCCAAACTTTGGGGTGGCTGTGTCTTTTTGATTTTAATTTCCCTAAGCTATAGGACCATAAGTGGAAGTGCCCTAGGCTCTGTTGCTTTGTTGTTTAGATGTTTCAGGAAACACCATACACTTCTCCCGAGTGTCTGTTGGCAATTTACATCCCGCCCATCAGCATAACAAGGCTCCCAGTTCTCCATGGCCTGTCCTGCCTTTCTGGATTTTACACTTTTTTCAGATGGCCCTTTTGACCGGGGGGAAGTGAGACTTCATTGTAGTGCAGATTTCCTTTGCAAGCTTGCTTGGTTGGCCAAAAAGGGCGTATGCGTTTTTTCCTGAATATATTCAGGAAAAAACGCATACGCTCTTTTTGGCCAAGTGCATCATTGTGGACGTTCTGCCTCTTTTCCTATGCTTTCAAAGCAATTCCAGTCTACCTCCTGAAATCGGTTTCCTGCAATTCTGCCCCGCTTTCAAGTCCTCTTGGCAGCCTTACTTCAGTATATTTTTGGACGATAGCTGTCATTTATAACTCTGCAGGTTTGTGAATTACAGTGCCCCTGAGCTCCTTTCTTCAACTCGCTTTCTTTTGAGCTGGCCGCAACACCACAGAATGGCTTCAGGCCCTAATCTGGTTCCGGCACGGCACGCTGAGCCTTTGGTTATTTCCTCTTCCTGGTGGGAAATGAGAGTTAAATTTGCCCGTCCAGACACCTCCTGCTAGTCTCTCATTGGTTCTCACTATTCCAGTTCATCTTCCGCAGAAATTGCAAACTGGGCCAAACAGGAGGTTAAAGGCGCTGACTCTCCAAGTGGGGAGAGTGTTAGTAAAGCGTCTGGAATGTTTCACCCGAGTACCAGGGGAGGAAAACTGAGACGTATTTGAACACGTCTCCCGTTCACATGGTTGATCATACTCTGGGTTCCACATGCATGTTTTAGCTGAAGGAAGAATACCTTAAACCTGGAGAGTTGAGACCCGTGGAATGGGTACCATGCAATATGACTTCAAAGGGTCTTCATTTGCTCACCGAACCTCTCCAATCCTATCACTGCTGCGTTTATGCCCCTGTACACACGCTTGATTCTCTTTTGGAGACATAGCAATCCATAGGTTTTAAGATACTTACTAGTCAGGTACATTCTTAGGCGTTTAATATGGGGTGTTGAGTCCATTTCGTTGAGCAAGGAGTAGCTCTTGTCTAGTCCATATTTGGCTTAAGGAACTTTATCTGTGCTCATTTCAATCTCTGGTTTTATGCAGCACCCCAACTCACCTTTCCCCTTAAGCAAGCATAAGTTGGTTTTCTAAATTTGAGACCCTGTTCTGTTTTGGAATTCAGTTCCTGTGTAGCCAAGTTTACATTCCGTGTATTAGTGATATCTTATGATGTTTCTTTTTCTGTGTGACTTATTTCAGTGAGAATCATCGTACCTGAATCCACTCATTATGCTGCTACGGGCCTGATGACATAGATTTCATTGCTGAGTGATACTGCATTGTACGTAAGTACCACAAGTTCTTTATCCATTTTTCACTTTCTGTGATATTGAACTTGTACGGTAAACGAGGTTCTTGTAAACAGAGGCGTCCCAAACTTTGGGGTGGCTGTGTCTTTTTGATTTTAATTTCCCTAAGCTATAGGACCATAAGTGGAAGTGCCCTAGGCTCTGTTGCTTTGTTTTTTAGATGTTTCAGGAAACACCATACACTTCTCCCGAGTGTCTGTTGGCAATTTACATCCCGCCCATCAGCATAACAAGGCTCCCAGTTCTCCATGGCCTGTCCTGCCTTTCTGGATTTTACACTTTTTTCAGATGGCCCTTTTGACCGGGGGGAAGTGAGACTTCATTGTAGTGCAGATTTCCTTTGCAAGCTTGCTTGGTTGGCCAAAAAGGGCGTATGCGTTTTTTCCTGAATATATTCAGGAAAAAACGCATACGCCCTTTTTGGCCAAGTGCATCATTGTGGACGTTCTGCCTCTTTTCCTATGCTTTCAAAGCAATTCCAGTCTACCTCCTGAAATCGGTTTCCTGCAATTCTGCCCCGCTTTCAAGTCCTCTTGGCAGCCTTACTTCAGTATATTTTTGGACGATAGCTGTCATTTATAACTCTGCAGGTTTGTGAATTACAGTGCCCCTGAGCTCCTTTCTTCAACTCGCTTTCTTTTGAGCTGGCCGCAACACCACAGAATGGCTTCAGGCCCTAATCTGGTTCCGGCACGGCACGCTGAGCCTTTGGTTATTTCCTCTTCCTGGTGGGAAATGAGAGTTAAATTTGCCCGTCCAGACACCTCCTGCTAGTCTCTCATTGGTTCTCACTATTCCAGTTCATCTTCCGCAGAAATTGCAAACTGGGCCAAACAGGAGGTTAAAGGCGCTGACTCTCCAAGTGGGGAGAGTGTTAGTAAAGCGTCTGGAATGTTGCACCCGAGTACCAGGGGAGGAAAACTGAGACATATTTGAACACGTCTCCCGTTCACATGGTTGATCATACTCTGGGTTCCACATGCATGTTTTAGCTGAAGGAAGAATACCTTAAACCTGGAGAGTTGAGACCCGTGGAATGGGTACCATGCAATATGACTTCAAAGGGTCTTCATTTGCTCACCGAACCTCTCCAATCCTATCACTGCTGCGTTTATGCCCCTGTACACACGCTTGATTCTCTTTTGGAGACATAGCAATCCATAGGTTTTAAGATACTTACTAGTCAGGTACATTCTTAGGCGTTTAATATGCGGTGTTGAGTCCATTTCGTTGAGCAAGGAGTAGCTCTTGTCTAGTCCATATTTGGCTTAAGGAACTTTATCTGTGCTCATTTCAATCTCTGGTTTTATGCAGCACCCCAACTCACCTTTCCCCTTAAGCAAGCATAAGTTGGTTTTCTAAATTTGAGACCCTGTTCTGTTTTGGAATTCAGTTCCTGTGTAGCCAAGTTTACATTCCGTGTATTATTGATATCTTATGATGTTTCTTTTTCTGTGTGACTTATTTCAGTGAGAATCATCGTACCTGAATCCACTCATTATGCTGCTACGGGCCTGATGACATAGATTTCATTGCTGAGTGATACTGCATTGTACGTAAGTACCACAAGTTCTTTATCCATTTTTCACTTTCTGTGATATTGAACTTGTACGGTAAACGAGGTTCTTGTAAACAGAGGCGTCCCAAACTTTGGGGTGGCTGTGTCTTTTTGATTTTAATTTCCCTAAGCTATAGGACCATAAGTGGAAGTGCCCTAGGCTCTGTTGCTTTGTTTTTTAGATGTTTCAGGAAACACCATACACTTCTCCCGAGTGTCTGTTGGCAATTTACATCCCGCCCATCAGCATAACAAGGCTCCCAGTTCTCCATGGCCTGTCCTGCCTTTCTGGATTTTACACTTTTTTCAGATGGCCCTTTTGACCGGGGGGAAGTGAGACTTCATTGTAGTGCAGATTTCCTTTGCAAGCTTGCTTGGTTGGCCAAAAAGGGCGTATGCGTTTTTTCCTGAATATATTCAGGAAAAAACGCATACGCCCTTTTTGGACAAGTGCATCATTGTGGACGTTCTGCCTCTTTTCCTATGCTTTCAATGCAATTCCAGTCTACCTCCTGAAATCGGTTTCCTGCAATTCTGCCCCGCTTTCAAGTCCTCTTGGCAGCCTTACTTCAGTATATTTTTGGACGATAGCTGTCATTTATAACGCTGCAGGTTTGTGAATTACAGTGCCCCTGAGCTCCTTTCTTCAACTCGCTTTCTTTTGAGCTGGCCGCAACACCGCAGGATGGCTTCAGGCCCTAATCTGGTTCCGGCACGGCACGCTGAGCCTTTGGTTATTTCCTCTTCCTGGTGGGAAATGAGAGTTAAATTTGCCCGTCCAGACACCTCCTGCTAGTCTCTCATTGGTTCTCACTATTCCAGTTCATCTTCCGCAGAAATTGCAAACTGGGCCAAACAGGAGGTTAAAGGCGCTGACTCTCCAAGTGGGGAGAGTGTTAGTAAAGCGTCTGGAATGTTTCACCCGAGTACCAGGGGAGGAAAACTGAGACATATTTGAACACGTCTCCCGTTCACATGGTTGATCATACTCTGGGTTCCACATGCATGTTTTAGCTGAAGGAAGAATACCTTAAACCTGGAGAGTTGAGACCCGTGGAATGGGTACCATGCAATATGACTTCAAAGGGTCTTCATTTGCTCACCGAACCTCTCCAATCCTATCACTGCTGCGTTTATGCCCCTGTACACACGCTTGATTCTCTTTTGGAGACATAGCAATCCATAGGTTTTAAGATACTTACTAGTCAGGTACATTCTTAGGCGTTTAATATGGGGTGTTGAGTCCATTTCGTTGAGCAAGGAGTAGCTCTTGTCTAGTCCATATTTGGCTTAAGGAACTTTATCTGTGCTCATTTCAATCTCTGGTTTTATGCAGCACCCCAACTCACCTTTCCCCTTAAGCAAGCATAAGTTGGTTTTCTAAATTTGAGACCCTGTTCTGTTTTGGAATTCAGTTCCTGTGTAGCCAAGTTTACATTCCGTGTATTAGTGATATCTTATGATGTTTCTTTTTCTGTGTGACTTATTTCAGTGAGAATCATCGTACCTGAATCCACTCATTATGCTGCTACGGGCCTGATGACATAGATTTCATTGCTGAGTGATACTGCATTGTACGTAAGTACCACAAGTTCTTTATCCATTTTTCACTTTCTGTGATATTGAACTTGTACGGTAAACAAGGTTCTTGTAAACAGAGGCGTCCCAAACTTTGGGGTGGCTGTGTCTTTTTGATTTTAATTTCCCTAAGCTATAGGACCATAAGTGGAAGTGCCCTAGGCTCTGTTGCTTTGTTTTTTAGATGTTTCAGGAAACACCATACACTTCTCCCGAGTGTCTGTTGGCAATTTACATCCCGCCCATCAGCATAACAAGGCTCCCAGTTCTCCATGGCCTGTCCTGCCTTTCTGGATTTTACACTTTTTTTCAGATGGCCCTTTTGACCGGGGGGAAGTGAGACTTCATTGTAGTGCAGATTTCCTTTGCAAGCTTGCTTGGTTGGCCAAAAAGGGCGTATGCGTTTTTTCCTGAATATATTCAGGAAAAAACGCATACGCCCTTTTTGGCCAAGTGCATCATTGTGGACGTTCTGCCTCTTTTCCTATGCTTTCAATGCAATTCCAGTCTACCTCCTGAAATCGGTTTCCTGCAATTCTGCCCCGCTTTCAAGTCCTCTTGGCAGCCTTACTTCAGTATATTTTTGGACGATAGCTGTCATTTATAACTCTGCAGGTTTGTGAATTACAGTGCCCCTGAGCTCCTTTCTTCAACTCGCTTTCTTTTGAGCTGGCCGCAACACCGCAGGATGGCTTCAGGCCCTAATCTGGTTCCGGCATGGCACGCTGAGCCTTTGGTTATTTCCTCTTCCTGGTGGGAAATGAGAGTTAAATTTGCCCGTCCAGACACCTCCAGCTAGTCTCTCATTGGTGTTCCCTATTCCTGTTCATCTTCCGCAGAAATTGCAAACTGGGCCAAACAGGAGGTTAAAGGCGCTGACTCTCCAAGTGGGGAGAGTGTTAGTAAAGCGTCTGGAATGTTGCACCCGAGTACCAGGGGAGGAAAACTGAGACGTATTTGAACACGTCTCCCGTTCACATGGTTGATCATACTCTGGGTTCCACATGCATGTTTTAGCTGAAGGAAGAATACCTTAAACCTGGAGAATTGAGACCCGTGGAATGGGTACCATGCAATATGACTTCAAAGGGTCTTCATTTGCTCACTGAACCTCTCCAATCCTATCACTGCTGCGTTTATGCCCCTGTACACACGCTTGATTCTCTTTTGGAGACATAGCAATCCATAGGTTTTAAGATACTTACTAGTCAGGTACATTCTTAGGCGTTTAATATGCGGTGTTGAGTCCATTTCGTTGAGCAAGGAGTAGCTCTTGTCTATTCCATATTTGGCTTAAGGAACTTTATCTGTGCTCATTTCAATCTCTGGTTTTATGCAGCACCCCAACTCACCTTTCCCCTTAAGCAAGCATAAGTTGGTTTTCTAAATTTGAGACCCTGTTCTGTTTTGGAATTCAGTTCCTGTGTAGCCAAGTTTACATTCCGTGTATTAGTGATATCTTATGATGTTTCTTTTTCTGTGTGACTTATTTCAGTGAGAATCATCGTACCTGAATCCACTCATTATGCTGCTACGGGCCTGATGACATAGATTTCATTGCTGAGTGATACTGCATTGTACGTAAGTACCACAAGTTCTTTATCCATTTTTCACTTTCTGTGATATTGAACTTGTACGGTAAACGAGGTTCTTGTAAACAGAGGCTCCCAAACTTTGGGGTGGCTGTGTCTTTTTGATTTTAATTTCCCTAAGCTATAGGACCATAAGTGGAAGTGCCCTAGGCTCTGTTGCTTTGTTTTTTAGATGTTTCAGGAAACACCATACACTTCTCCCGAGTGTCTGTTGGCAATTTACATCCCGCCCATCAGCATAACAAGGCTCCCAGTTCTCCATGGCCTGTCCTGCCTTTCTGGATTTTACACTTTTTTCAGATGGCCCTTTTGACCGGGGGGAAGTGAGACTTCATTGTAGTGCAGATTTCCTTTGCAAGCTTGCTTGGTTGGCCAAAAAGGGCGTATGCGTTTTTTCCTGAATATATTCAGGAAAAAACGCATACACCCTTTTTGGCCAAGTGCATCATTGTGGACGTTCTGCCTCTTTTCCTATGCTTTCAATGCAATTCCAGTCTACCTCCTGAAATCGGTTTCCTGCAATTCTGCCCCGCTTTCAAGTCCTCTTGGCAGCCTTACTTCAGTATATTTTTGGACGAAAGCTGTCATTTATAACGCTGCAGGTTTGTGAATTACAGTGCCCCTGAGCTCCTTTCTTCAACTCGCTTTCTTTTGAGCTGGCCGCAACACCGCAGGATGGCTTCAGGCCCTAATCTGGTTCCGGCACGGCACGCTGAGCCTTTGGTTATTTCCTCTTCCTGGTGGGAAATGAGAGTTAAATTTGCCCGTCCAGACACCTCCAGCTAGTCTCTCATTGGTGTTCCCTATTCCTGTTCATCTTCCGCAGAAATTGCAAACTGGGCCAAACAGGAGGTTAAAGGCGCTGACTCTCCAAGTGGGGAGAGTGTTAGTAAAGCGTCTGGAATGTTGCACCCGAGTACCAGGGGAGGAAAACTGAGACGTATTTGAACACGTCTCCCGTTCACATGGTTGATCATACTCTGGGTTCCACATGCATGTTTTAGCTGAAGGAAGAATACCTTAAACCTGGAGAGTTGAGACCCGTGGAATGGGTACCATGCAATATGACTTCAAAGGGTCTTCATTTGCTCACCGAACCTCTCCAATCCTATCACTGCTGCGTTTATGCCCCTGTACACACGCTTGATTCTCTTTTGGAGACATAGCAATCCATAGGTTTTAAGATACTTACTAGTCAGGTACATTCTTAGGCGTTAAATATGCGGTGTTGAGTCCATTTCGTTGAGCAAGGAGTAGCTCTTGTCTAGTCCATATTTGGCTTAAGGAACTTTATCTGTGCTCATTTCAATCTCTGGTTTTATGCAGCACCCCAACTCACCTTTCCCCTTAAGCAAGCATAAGTTGGTTTTCTAAATTTGAGACCCTGTTCTGTTTTGGAATTCAGTTCCTGTGTAGCCAAGTTTACATTCCGTGTATTAGTGATATTTTATGATGTTTCTTTTTCTGTGTGACTTATTTCAGTGAGAATCATCGTACCTGAATCCACTCATTATGCTGCTACGGGCCTGATGACATAGATTTCATTGCTGAGTGATACTGCATTGTACGTAAGTACCACAAGTTCTTTATCCATTTTTCACTTTCTGTGATATTGAACTTGTACGGTAAACGAGGTTCTTGTAAACAGAGGTGTCCCAAACTTTGGGGTGGCTGTGTCTTTTTGATTTTAATTTCCCTAAGCTATAGGACCATAAGTGGAAGTGCCCTAGGCTCTGTTGCTTTGTTGTTTAGATGTTTCAGGAAACACCATACACTTCTCCCGAGTGTCTGTTGGCAATTTACATCCCGCCCATCAGCATAACAAGGCTCCCAGTTCTCCATGGCCTGTCCTGCCTTTCTGGATTTTACACTTTTTTCAGATGGCCCTTTTGACCGGGGGGAAGTGAGACTTCATTGTAGTGCAGATTTCCTTTGCAAGCTTGCTTGGTTGGCCAAAAAGGGCGTATGCGTTTTTTCCTGAATATATTCAGGAAAAAACACATACGCCCTTTTTGGCCAAGTGCATCATTGTGGGCGTTCTGCCTCTTTTCCTATGCTTTCAATGCAATTCCAGTCTACCTCCTGAAATCGGTTTCCTGCAATTCTGCCCCGCTTTCAAGTCCTCTTGGCAGCCTTACTTCAGTATATTTTTGGACGATAGCTGTCATTTATAACTCTGCAGGTTTGTGAATTACAGTGCCCCTGAGCTCCTTTCTTCAACTCGCTTTCTTTTGAGCTGGCCGCAACACCGCAGGATGGCTTCAGGCCCTAATCTGGTTCCGGCCCGGCACGCTGAGCCTTTGGTTATTTCCTCTTCCTGGTGGGAAATGAGAGTTAAATTTGCCCGTCCAGACACCTCCAGCTAGTCTCTCATTGGTGTTCCCTATTCCTGTTCATCTTCCGCAGAAATTGCAAACTGGGCCAAACAGGAGGTTAAAGGCGCTGACTCTCCAAGTGGGGAGAGTGTTAGTAAAGCATCTGGAATGTTGCACCCGAGTACCAGGGGAGGAAAACTGAGACATATTTGAACACGTCTCCCGTTCACATGGTTGATCATACTCTGGGTTCCACATGCATGTTTTAGCTGAAGGAAGAATACCTTAAACCTGGAGAGTTGAGACCCGTGGAATGGGTACCATGCAATATGACTTCAAAGGGTCTTCATTTGCTCACCGAACCTCTCCAATCCTATCACTGCTGCGTTTATGCCCCTGTACACACGCTTGATTCTCTTTTGGAGACATAGCAATCCATAGGTTTTAAGATACTTACTAGTCAGGTACATTCTTAGGCGTTAAATATGCGGTGTTGAGTCCATTTCGTTGAGCAAGGAGTAGCTCTTGTCTATTCCATATTTGGCTTAAGGAACTTTATCTGTGCTCATTTCAATCTCTGGTTTTATGCAGCACCCCAACTCACCTTTCCCCTTAAGCAAGCATAAGTTGGTTTTCTAAATTTGAGACCCTGTTCTGTTTTGGAATTCAGTTCCTGTGTAGCCAAGTTTACATTCCGTGTATTAGTGATATCTTATGATGTTTCTTTTTCTGTGTGACTTATTTCAGTGAGAATCATCGTACCTGAATCCACTCATTATGCTGCTACGGGCCTGATGACATAGATTTCATTGCTGAGTGATACTGCATTGTACGTAAGTACCACAAGTTCTTTATCCATTTTTCACTTTCTGTGATATTGAACTTGTACGGTAAACGAGGTTCTTGTAAACAGAGGCTCCCAAACTTTGGGGTGGCTGTGTCTTTTTGATTTTAATTTCCCTAAGCTATAGGACCATAAGTGGAAGTGCCCTAGGCTCTGTTGCTTTGTTTTTTAGATGTTTCAGGAAACACCATACACTTCTCCCGAGTGTCTGTTGGCAATTTACATCCCGCCCATCAGCATAACAAGGCTCCCAGTTCTCCATGGCCTGTCCTGCCTTTCTGGATTTTACACTTTTTTCAGATGGCCCTTTTGACCGGGGGGAAGTGAGACTTCATTGTAGTGCAGATTTCCTTTGCAAGCTTGCTTGGTTGGCCAAAAAGGGCGTATGCGTTTTTTCCTGAATATATTCAGGAAAAAACGCATACACCCTTTTTGGCCAAGTGCATCATTGTGGACGTTCTGCCTCTTTTCCTATGCTTTCAATGCAATTCCAGTCTACCTCCTGAAATCGGTTTCCTGCAATTCTGCCCCGCTTTCAAGTCCTCTTGGCAGCCTTACTTCAGTATATTTTTGGACGAAAGCTGTCATTTATAACGCTGCAGGTTTGTGAATTACAGTGCCCCTGAGCTCCTTTCTTCAACTCGCTTTCTTTTGAGCTGGCCGCAACACCGCAGGATGGCTTCAGGCCCTAATCTGGTTCCGGCACGGCACGCTGAGCCTTTGGTTATTTCCTCTTCCTGGTGGGAAATGAGAGTTAAATTTGCCCGTCCAGACACCTCCAGCTAGTCTCTCATTGGTGTTCCCTATTCCTGTTCATCTTCCGCAGAAATTGCAAACTGGGCCAAACAGGAGGTTAAAGGCGCTGACTCTCCAAGTGGGGAGAGTGTTAGTAAAGCGTCTGGAATGTTGCACCCGAGTACCAGGGGAGGAAAACTGAGACGTATTTGAACACGTCTCCCGTTCACATGGTTGATCATACTCTGGGTTCCACATGCATGTTTTAGCTGAAGGAAGAATACCTTAAACCTGGAGAGTTGAGACCCGTGGAATGGGTACCATGCAATATGACTTCAAAGGGTCTTCATTTGCTCACCGAACCTCTCCAATCCTATCACTGCTGCGTTTATGCCCCTGTACACACGCTTGATTCTCTTTTGGAGACATAGCAATCCATAGGTTTTAAGATACTTACTAGTCAGGTACATTCTTAGGCGTTAAATATGCGGTGTTGAGTCCATTTCGTTGAGCAAGGAGTAGCTCTTGTCTAGTCCATATTTGGCTTAAGGAACTTTATCTGTGCTCATTTCAATCTCTGGTTTTATGCAGCACCCCAACTCACCTTTCCCCTTAAGCAAGCATAAGTTGGTTTTCTAAATTTGAGACCCTGTTCTGTTTTGGAATTCAGTTCCTGTGTAGCCAAGTTTACATTCCGTGTATTAGTGATATTTTATGATGTTTCTTTTTCTGTGTGACTTATTTCAGTGAGAATCATCGTACCTGAATCCACTCATTATGCTGCTACGGGCCTGATGACATAGATTTCATTGCTGAGTGATACTGCATTGTACGTAAGTACCACAAGTTCTTTATCCATTTTTCACTTTCTGTGATATTGAACTTGTACGGTAAACGAGGTTCTTGTAAACAGAGGTGTCCCAAACTTAGGGGTGGCTGTGTCTTTTTGATTTTAATTTCCCTAAGCTATAGGACCATAAGTGGAAGTGCCCTAGGCTCTGTTGCTTTGTTGTTTAGATGTTTCAGGAAACACCATACACTTCTCCCGAGTGTCTGTTGGCAATTTACATCCCGCCCATCAGCATAACAAGGCTCCCAGTTCTCCATGGCCTGTCCTGCCTTTCTGGATTTTACACTTTTTTCAGATGGCCCTTTTGACCGGGGGGAAGTGAGACTTCATTGTAGTGCAGATTTCCTTTGCAAGCTTGCTTGGTTGGCCAAAAAGGGCGTATGCGTTTTTTCCTGAATATATTCAGGAAAAAACACATACGCCCTTTTTGGCCAAGTGCATCATTGTGGGCGTTCTGCCTCTTTTCCTATGCTTTCAATGCAATTCCAGTCTACCTCCTGAAATCGGTTTCCTGCAATTCTGCCCCGCTTTCAAGTCCTCTTGGCAGCCTTACTTCAGTATATTTTTGGACGATAGCTGTCATTTATAACTCTGCAGGTTTGTGAATTACAGTGCCCCTGAGCTCCTTTCTTCAACTCGCTTTCTTTTGAGCTGGCCGCAACACCGCAGGATGGCTTCAGGCCCTAATCTGGTTCCGGCCCGGCACGCTGAGCCTTTGGTTATTTCCTCTTCCTGGTGGGAAATGAGAGTTAAATTTGCCCGTCCAGACACCTCCAGCTAGTCTCTCATTGGTGTTCCCTATTCCTGTTCATCTTCCGCAGAAATTGCAAACTGGGCCAAACAGGAGGTTAAAGGCGCTGACTCTCCAAGTGGGGAGAGTGTTAGTAAAGCATCTGGAATGTTGCACCCGAGTACCAGGGGAGGAAAACTGAGACATATTTGAACACGTCTCCCGTTCACATGGTTGATCATACTCTGGGTTCCACATGCATGTTTTAGCTGAAGGAAGAATACCTTAAACCTGGAGAGTTGAGACCCGTGGAATGGGTACCATGCAATATGACTTCAAAGGGTCTTCATTTGCTCACCAAACCTCTCCAATCCTATCACTGCTGCGTTTATGCCCCTGTACACACGCTTGATTCTCTTTTGGAGACATAGCAATCCATAGGTTTTAAGATACTTACTAGTCAGGTACATTCTTAGGCGTTAAATATGCGGTGTTGAGTCCATTTCGTTGAGCAAGGAGTAGCTCTTGTCTATTCCATATTTGGCTTAAGGAACTTTATCTGTGCTCGTTTCAATCTCTGGTTTTATGCAGCACCCCAACTCACCTTTCCCCTTAAGCAAGCATAAGTTGGTTTTCTAAATTTGAGACCCTGTTCTGTTTTGGAATTCAGTTCCTGTGTAGCCAAGTTTACATTCCGTGTATTAGTGATATCTTATGATGTTTCTTTTTCTGTGTGACTTATTTCAGTGAGAATCATCGTACCTGAATCCACTCATTATGCTGCTACGGGCCTGATGACATAGATTTCATTGCTGAGTGATACTGCATTGTACGTAAGTACCACAAGTTCTTTATCCATTTTTCACTTTCTGTGATATTGAACTTGTACGGTAAACGAGGTTCTTGTAAACAGAGGCGTCCCAAACTTTGGGGTGGCTGTGTCTTTTTGATTTTAATTTCCCTAAGCTATAGGACCATAAGTGGAAGTGCCCTAGGCTCTGTTGCTTTGTTTTTTAGATGTTTCAGGAAACACCATACACTTCTCCCGAGTGTCTGTTGGCAATTTACATCCCGCCCATCAGCATAACAAGGCTCCCAGTTCTCCATGGCCTGTCCTGCCTTTCTGGATTTTACATTTTTTCAGATGGCCCTTTTGACCGGGGGGAAGTGAGACTTCATTGTAGTGCAGATTTCCTTTGCAAGCTTGCTTGGTTGGCCAAAAAGGGCGTATGCGTTTTTTCCTGAATATATTCAGGAAAAAACGCATACGCCCTTTTTGGCCAAGTGCATCATTGTGGACGTTCTGCCTCTTTTCCTATGCTTTCAAAGCAATTCCAGTCTACCTCCTGAAATCGGTTTCCTGCAATTCTGCCCCGCTTTCAAGTCCTCTTGGCAGCCTTACTTCAGTATATTTTTGGACGATAGCTGTCATTTATAACTCTGCAGGTTTGTGAATTACAGTGCCCCTGAGCTCCTTTCTTCAACTCGCTTTCTTTTGAGCTGGCCGCAACACCACAGAATGGCTTCAGGCCCTAATCTTGTTCCGGCACGGCACGCTGAGCCTTTGGTTATTTCCTCTTCCTGGTGGGAAATGAGAGTTAAATTTGCCCGTCCAGAAACCTCCTGCTAGTCTCTCATTGGTGTTCCCTATTCCTGTTCATCTTCCGCAGAAATTGCAAACTGGGCCAAACAGGAGGTTAAAGGCGCTGACTCTCCAAGTGGGGAGATTGTTAGTAAAGCGTCTGGAATGTTGCACCCGAGTACCAGGGGAGGAAAACTGAGACATATTTGAACACGTCTCCCGTTCACATGGTTGATCATACTCTGGGTTCCACATGCATGTTTTAGCTGAAGGAAGAATACCTTAAACCTGGAGAGTTGAGACCCGTGGAATGGGTACCATGCAATATGACTTCAAAGGGTCTTCATTTGCTCACCGAACCTCTCCAATCCTATCACTGCTGCGTTTATGCCCCTGTACACACGCTTGATTCTCTTTTGGAGACATAGCAATCCATAGGTTTTAAGATACTTACTAGTCAGGTACATTCTTAGGCGTTTAATATGGGGTGTTGAGTCCATTTCGTTGAGCAAGGAGTAGCTCTTGTCTAGTCCATATTTGGCTTAAGGAACTTTATCTGTGCTCATTTCAATCTCTGGTTTTATGCAGCACCCCAACTCACCTTTCCCCTTAAGCAAGCATAAGTTGGTTTTCTAAATTTGAGACCCTGTTCTGTTTTGGAATTCAGTTCCTGTGTAACCAAGTTTACATTCCATGTATTAGTGATATCTTATGATGTTTCTTTTTCTGTGTGACTTATTTCAGTGAGAATCATCGTACCTGAATCCACTCATTATGCTGCTATGGGCCTGATGACATAGATTTCATTGCTGAGTGATACTGCATTGTACGTAAGTACCACAAGTTCTTTATCCATTTTTCACTTTCTGTGATATTGAACTTGTACGGTAAACGAGGTTCTTGTAAACAGAGGCGTCCCAAACTTTGGGGTGGCTGTGTCTTTTTGATTTTAATTTCCCTAAGCTATAGGACCATAAGTGGAAGTGCCCTAGGCTCTGTTGCTTTGTTGTTTAGATGTTTCAGGAAACACCATACACTTCTCCCGAGTGTCTGTTGGCAATTTACATCCCGCCCATCAGCATAACAAGGCTCCCAGTTCTCCATGGCCTGTCCTGCCTTTCTGGATTTTACACTTTTTTCAGATGGCCCTTTTGACCGGGGGGAAGTGAGACTTCATTGTAGTGCAGATTTCCTTTGCAAGCTTGCTTGGTTGGCCAAAAAGGGCGTATGCGTTTTTTCCTGAATATATTCAGGAAAAAACACATACGCCCTTTTTGGCCAAGTGCATCATTGTGGGCGTTCTGCCTCTTTTCCTATGCTTTCAATGCAATTCCAGTCTACCTCCTGAAATCGGTTTCCTGCAATTCTGCCCCGCTTTCAAGTCCTCTTGGCAGCCTTACTTCAGTATATTTTTGGACGATAGCTGTCATTTATAACTCTGCAGGTTTGTGAATTACAGTGCCCCTGAGCTCCTTTCTTCAACTCGCTTTCTTTTGAGCTGGCCGCAACACCGCAGGATGGCTTCAGGCCCTAATCTGGTTCCGGCCCGGCACGCTGAGCCTTTGGTTATTTCCTCTTCCTGGTGGGAAATGAGAGTTAAATTTGCCCGTCCAGACACCTCCAGCTAGTCTCTCATTGGTGTTCCCTATTCCTGTTCATCTTCCGCAGAAATTGCAAACTGGGCCAAACAGGAGGTTAAAGGCGCTGACTCTCCAAGTGGGGAGAGTGTTAGTAAAGCATCTGGAATGTTGCACCCGAGTACCAGGGGAGGAAAACTGAGACATATTTGAACACGTCTCCCGTTCACATGGTTGATCATACTCTGGGTTCCACATGCATGTTTTAGCTGAAGGAAGAATACCTTAAACCTGGAGAGTTGAGACCCGTGGAATGGGTACCATGCAATATGACTTCAAAGGGTCTTCATTTGCTCACCGAACCTCTCCAATCCTATCACTGCTGCGTTTATGCCCCTGTACACACGCTTGATTCTCTTTTGGAGACATAGCAATCCATAGGTTTTAAGATACTTACTAGTCAGGTACATTCTTAGGCGTTTAATATGCGGTGTTGAGTCCATTTCGTTGAGCAAGGAGTAGCTCTTGTCTAGTCCATATTTGGCTTAAGGAACTTTATCTGTGCTCGTTTCAATCTCTGGTTTTATGCAGCACCCCAACTCACCTTTCCCCTTAAGCAAGCATAAGTTGGTTTTCTAAATTTGAGACCCTGTTCTGTTCTGTAATTCAGTTCCTGTGTAGCCAAGTTTACATTCCGTGTATTAGTGATATCTTATGATGTTTCTTTTTCTGTGTGACTTATTTCAGTGAGAATCATCGTACCTGAATCCACTCATTATGCTGCTACGGGCCTGATGACATAGATTTCATTGCTGAGTGATACTGCATTGTACGTAAGTACCACAAGTTCTTTATCCATTTTTCACTTTCTGTGATATTGAACTTGTACGGTAAACGAGGTTCTTGTAAACAGAGGCGTCCCAAACTTTGGGGTGGCTGTGTCTTTTTGATTTTAATTTCCCTAAGCTATAGGACCATAAGTGGAAGTGCCCTAGGCTCTGTTGCTTTGTTTTTTAGATGTTTCAGGAAACACCATACACTTCTCCCGAGTGTCTGTTGGCAATTTACATCCCGCCCATCAGCATAACAAGGCTCCCAGTTCTCCATGGCCTGTCCTGCCTTTCTGGATTTTACACTTTTTTCAGATGGCCCTTTTGACCGGGGGGAAGTGAGACTTCATTGTAGTGCAGATTTCCTTTGCAAGCTTGCTTGGTTGGCCAAAAAGGGCGTATGCGTTTTTTCCTGAATATATTCAGGAAAAAACGCATACGCCCTTTTTGGCCAAGTGCATCATTGTGGACGTTCTGCCTCTTTTCCTATGCTTTCAATGCAATTCCAGTCTACCTCCTGAAATCGGTTTCCTGCAATTCTGCCCCGCTTTCAAGTCCTCTTGGCAGCCTTACTTCAGTATATTTTTGGACGATAGCTGTCATTTATAACTCTGCAGGTTTGTGAATTACAGTGCCCCTGAGCTCCTTTCTTCAACTCGCTTTCTTTTGAGCTGGCCGCAACACCACCGAATGGCTTCAGGTCCTAATCTGGTTCCGGCACGGCACGCTGAGCCTTTGGTTATTTCCTCTTCCTGGTGGGAAATGAGAGTTAAATTTGCCCGTCCAGACACCTCCTGCTAGTCTCTCATTGGTTCTCACTATTCCAGTTCATCTTCCGCAGAAATTGTAAACTGGGCCAAACAGGAGGTTAAAGGCGCTGACTCTCCAAGTGGGGAGAGTGTTAGTAAAGCGTCTGGAATGTTGCACCCGAGTACCAGGGGAGGAAAACTGAGACATATTTGAACACGTCTCCCGTTCACATGGTTGATCATACTCTGGGTTCCACATGCATGTTTTAGCTGAAGGAAGAATACCTTAAACCTGGAGAGTTGAGACCCGTGGAATGGGTACCATGCAATATGACTTCAAAGGGTCTTCATTTGCTCACCGAACCTCTCCAATCCTATCACTGCTGCGTTTATGCCCCTGTACACACGCTTGATTCTCTTTTGGAGACATAGCAATCCATAGGTTTTAAGATACTTACTAGTCAGGTACATTCTTAGGCGTTTAATATGGGGTGTTGAGTCCATTTCGTTGAGCAAGGAGTAGCTCTTGTCTAGTCCATATTTGGCTTAAGGAACTTTATCTGTGCTCATTTCAATCTCTGGTTTTATGCAGCACCCCAACTCACCTTTCCCCTTAAGCAAGCATAAGTTGGTTTTCTAAATTTGAGACCCTGTTCTGTTTTGGAATTCAGTTCCTGTGTTGCCAAGTTTACATTCCGTGTATTAGTGATATCTTATGATGTTTCTTTTTCTGTGTGACTTATTTCAGTGAGAATCATCGTACCTGAATCCACTCATTATGCTGCTACGGGCCTGATGACATAGATTTCATTGCTGAGTGATACTGCATTGTACGTAAGTACCACAAGTTCTTTATCCATTTTTCACTTTCTGTGATATTGAACTTGTACGGTAAACGAGGTTCTTGTAAACAGAGGCGTCCCAAACTTTGGGGTGGCTGTGTCTTTTTGATTTTAATTTCCCTAAGCTATAGGACCATAAGTGGAAGTGCCCTAGGCTCTGTTGCTTTGTTTTTTAGATGTTTCAGGAAACACCATACACTTCTCCCGAGTGTCTGTTGGCAATTTACATCCCGCCCATCAGCATAACAAGGCTCCCAGTTCTCCATGGCCTGTCCTGCCTTTCTGGATTTTACACTTTTTTCAGATGGCCCTTTTGACCGGGGGGAAGTGAGACTTCATTGTAGTGCAGATTTCCTTTGCAAGCTTGCTTGGTTGGCCAAAAAGGGCGTATGCGTTTTTTCCTGAATATATTCAGGAAAAAACGCATACGCCCTTTTTGGCCAAGTGCATCATTGTGGACGTTCTGCCTCTTTTCCTATGCTTTCAATGCAATTCCAGTCTACCTCCTGAAATCGGTTTCCTGCAATTCTGCCCCGCTTTCGAGTCCTCTTGGCAGCCTTACTTCAGTATATTTTTGGACGATAGCTGTCATTTATAACTCTGCAGGTTTGTGAATTACAGTGCCCCTGAGCTCCTTTCTTCAACTCGCTTTCTTTTGAGCTGGCCGCAACACCGCAGGATGGCTTCAGGCCCTAATCTGGTTCCGGCACGGCACGCTGAGCCTTTGGTTATTTCCTCTTCCTGGTGGGAAATGAGAGTTAAATTTGCCCGTCCAGACACCTCCAGCTAGTCTCTCATTGGTGTTCCCTATTCCTGTTCATCTTCCGCAGAAATTGCAAACTGGGCCAAACAGGAGGTTAAAGGCGCTGACTCTCCAAGTGGGGAGAGTGTTAGTAAAGCGTCTGGAATGTTGCACCCGAGTACCAGGGGAGGAAAACTGAGACGTATTTGAACACGTCTCCCGTTCACATGGTTGATCATACTCTGGGTTCCACATGCATGTTTTAGCTGAAGGAAGAATACCTTAAACCTGGAGAGTTGAGACCCGTGGAATGGGTACCATGCAATATGACTTCAAAGGGTCTTCATTTGCTCACCGAACCTCTCCAATCCTATCACTGCTGCGTTTATGCCCCTGTACACACGCTTGATTCTCTTTTGGAGACATAGCAATCCATAGGTTTTAAGATACTTACTAGTCAGGTACATTCTTAGGCATTAAATATGCGGTGTTGAGTCCATTTCGTTGAGCAAGGAGTAGCTCTTGTCTAGTCCATATTTGGCTTAAGGAACTTTATCTGTGCTCATTTCAATCTCTGGTTTTATGCAGCACCCCAACTCACCTTTCCCCTTAAGCAAGCATAAGTTGGTTTTCTAAATTTGAGACCCTGTTCTGTTTTGGAATTCAGTTCCTGTGTAGCCAAGTTTACATTCCGTGTATTAGTGATATCTTATGATGTTTCTTTTTCTGTGTGACTTATTTCAGTGAGAATCATCGTACCTGAATCCACTCATTATGCTGCTACGGGCCTGATGACATAGATTTCATTGCTGAGTGATACTGCATTGTACGTAAGTACCACAAGTTCTTTATCCATTTTTCACTTTCTGTGATATTGAACTTGTACGGTAAACGAGGTTCTTGTAAACAGAGGCGTCCCAAACTTTGGGGTGGCTGTGTCTTTTTGATTTTAATTTCCCTAAGCTATAGGACCATAAGTGGAAAAGCCCTAGGCTCTGTTGCTTTGTTGTTTAGATGTTTCAGGAAACACCATACACTTCTCCCGAGTGTCTGTTGGCAATTTACATCCCGCCCATCAGCATAACAAGGCTCCCAGTTCTCCATGGCCTGTCCTGCCTTTCTGGATTTTACACTTTTTTCAGATGGCCCTTTTGACCGGGGGGAAGTGAGACTTCATTGTAGTGCAGATTTCCTTTGCAAGCTTGCTTGGTTGGCCAAAAAGGGCGTATGCGTTTTTTCCTGAATATATTCAGGAAAAAACACATACGCCCTTTTTGGCCAAGTGCATCATTGTGGGCGTTCTGCCTCTTTTCCTATGCTTTCAATGCAATTCCAGTCTACCTCCTGAAATCGGTTTCCTGCAATTCTGCCCCGCTTTCAAGTCCTCTTGGCAGCCTTACTTCAGTATATTTTTGGACGATAGCTGTCATTTATAACTCTGCAGGTTTGTGAATTACAGTGCCCCTGAGCTCCTTTCTTCAACTCGCTTTCTTTTGAGCTGGCCGCAACACCGCAGGATGGCTTCAGGCCCTAATCTGGTTCCGGCATGGCACGCTGAGCCTTTGGTTATTTCCTCTTCCTGGTGGGAAATGAGAGTTAAATTTGCCCGTCCAGACACCTCCAGCTAGTCTCTCATTGGTGTTCCCTATTCCTGTTCATCTTCCGCAGAAATTGCAAACTGGGCCAAACAGGAGGTTAAAGGCGCTGACTCTCCAAGTGGGGAGAGTGTTAGTAAAGCGTCTGGAATGTTGCACCCGAGTACCAGGGGAGGAAAACTGAGACGTATTTGAACACGTCTCCCGTTCACATGGTTGATCATACTCTGGGTTCCACATGCATGTTTTAGCTGAAGGAAGAATACCTTAAACCTGGAGAGTTGAGACCCGTGGAATGGGTACCATGCAATATGACTTCAAAGGGTCTTCATTTGCTCACCGAACCTCTCCAATCCTATCACTGCTGCGTTTATGCCCCTGTACACACGCTTGATTCTCTTTTGGAGACATAGCAATCCATAGGTTTTAAGATACTTACTAGTCAGGTACATTCTTAGGCGTTAAATATGCGGTGTTGAGTCCATTTCGTTGAGCAAGGAGTAGCTCTTGTCTAGTCCATATTTGGCTTAAGGAACTTTATCTGTGCTCATTTCAATCTCTGGTTTTATGCAGCACCCCAACTCACCTTTCCCCTTAAGCAAGCATAAGTTGGTTTTCTAAATTTGAGACCCTGTTCTGTTTTGGAATTCAGTTCCTGTGTAGCCAAGTTTACATTCCGTGTATTAGTGATATCTTATGATGTTTCTTTTTCTGTGTGACTTATTTCAGTGAGAATCATCGTACCTGAATCCACTCATTATGCTGCTACGGGCCTGATGACATAGATTTCATTGCTGAGTGATACTGCATTGTACGTAAGTACCACAAGTTCTTTATCCATTTCTCACTTTCTGTGATATTGAACTTGTACGGTAAACGAGGTTCTTGTAAACAGAGGCGTCCCAAACTTTGGGGTGGCTGTGTCTTTTTGATTTTAATTTCCCTAAGCTATAGGACCATAAGTGGAAGTGCCCTAGGCTCTGTTGCTTTGTTTTTTAGATGTTTCAGGAAACACCATACACTTCTCCCGAGTGTCTGTTGGCAATTTACATCCCGCCCATCAGCATAACAAGGCTCCCAGTTCTCCATGGCCTGTCCTGCCTTTCTGGATTTTACACTTTTTTCAGATGGCCCTTTTGACCGGGGGGAAGTGAGACTTCATTGTAGTGCAGATTTCCTTTGCAAGCTTGCTTGGTTGGCCAAAAAGGGCGTATGCGTTTTTTCCTGAATATATTCAGGAAAAAACGCATACGCCCTTTTTGGCCAAGTGCATCATTGTGGACGTTCTGCCTCTTTTCCTATGCTTTCAATGCAATTCCAGTCTACCTCCTGAAATCGGTTTCCTGCAATTCTGCCCCGCTTTCAAGTCCTCTTGGCAGCCTTACTTCAGTATATTTTTGGACGATAGCTGTCATTTATAACTCTGCAGGTTTGTGAATTACAGTGCCCCTGAGCTCCTTTCTTCAACTCGCTTTCTTTTGAGCTGGCCGCAACACCGCAGGATGGCTTCAGGCCCTAATCTGGTTCCGGCATGGCACGCTGAGCCTTTGGTTATTTCCTCTTCCTGGTGGGAAATGAGAGTTAAATTTGCCCGTCCAGACACCTCCAGCTAGTCTCTCATTGGTGTTCCCTATTCCTGTTCATCTTCCGCAGAAATTGCAAACTGGGCCAAACAGGAGGTTAAAGGCGCTGACTCTCCAAGTGGGGAGAGTGTTAGTAAAGCGTCTGGAATGTTGCACCCGAGTACCAGGGGAGGAAAACTGAGACGTATTTGAACACGTCTCCCGTTCACATGGTTGATCATACTCTGGGTTCCACATGCATGTTTTAGCTGAAGGAAGAATACCTTAAACCTGGAGAGTTGAGACCCGTGGAATGGGTACCATGCAATATGACTTCAAAGGGTCTTCATTTGCTCACTGAACCTCTCCAATCCTATCACTGCTGCGTTTATGCCCCTGTACACACGCTTGATTCTCTTTTGGAGACATAGCAATCCATAGGTTTTAAGATACTTACTAGTCAGGTACATTCTTAGGCGTTTAATATGCGGTGTTGAGTCCATTTCGTTGAGCAAGGAGTAGCTCTTGTCTATTCCATATTTGGCTTAAGGAACTTTATCTGTGCTCATTTCAATCTCTGGTTTTATGCAGCACCCCAACTCACCTTTCCCCTTAAGCAAGCATATGTTGGGTTTCTAAATTTGAGACCCTGTTCTGTTTTGGAATTCAGTTCCTGTGTAGCCAAGTTTACATTCCGTGTATTAGTGATATCTTATGATGTTTCTTTTTCTGTGTGACTTATTTCAGTGAGAATCATCGTACCTGAATCCACTCATTATGCTGCTACGGGCCTGATGACATAGATTTCATTGCTGAGTGATACTGCATTGTACGTAAGTACCACAAGTTCTTTATCCATTTTTCACTTTCTGTGATATTGAACTTGTACGGTAAAGGAGGTTCTTGTAAACAGAGGCGTCCCAAACTTTGGGGTGGCTGTGTCTTTTTGATTTTAATTTCCCTAAGCTATAGGACCATAAGTGGAAGTGCCCTAGGCTCTGTTGCTTTGTTTTTTAGATGTTTCAGGAAACACCATACACTTCTCCCGAGTGTCTGTTGGCAATTTACATCCCGCCCATCAGCATAACAAGGCTCCCAGTTCTCCATGGCCTGTCCTGCCTTTCTGGATTTTACACTTTTTTCAGATGGCCCTTTTGACCGGGGGGAAGTGAGACTTCATTGTAGTGCAGATTTCCTTTGCAAGCTTGCTTGGTTGGCCAAAAAGGGCGTATGCGTTTTTTCCTGAATATATTCAGGAAAAAACGCATACACCCTTTTTGGCCAAGTGCATCATTGTGGACGTTCTGCCTCTTTTCCTATGCTTTCAATGCAATTCCAGTCTACCTCCTGAAATCGGTTTCCTGCAATTCTGCCCCGCTTTCAAGTCCTCTTGGCAGCCTTACTTCAGTATATTTTTGGACGAAAGCTGTCATTTATAACGCTGCAGGTTTGTGAATTACAGTGCCCCTGAGCTCCTTTCTTCAACTCGCTTTCTTTTGAGCTGGCCGCAACACCGCAGGATGGCTTCAGGCCCTAATCTGGTTCCGGCACGGCACGCTGAGCCTTTGGTTATTTCCTCTTCCTGGTGGGAAATGAGAGTTAAATTTGCCCGTCCAGACACCTCCAGCTAGTCTCTCATTGGTGTTCCCTATTCCTGTTCATCTTCCGCAGAAATTGCAAACTGGGCCAAACAGGAGGTTAAAGGCGCTGACTCTCCAAGTGGGGAGAGTGTTAGTAAAGCGTCTGGAATGTTGCACCCGAGTACCAGGGGAGGAAAACTGAGACGTATTTGAACACGTCTCCCGTTCACATGGTTGATCATACTCTGGGTTCCACATGCATGTTTTAGCTGAAGGAAGAATACCTTAAACCTGGAGAGTTGAGACCCGTGGAATGGGTACCATGCAATATGACTTCAAAGGGTCTTCATTTGCTCACCGAACCTCTCCAATCCTATCACTGCTGCGTTTATGCCCCTGTACACACGCTTGATTCTCTTTTGGAGACATAGCAATCCATAGGTTTTAAGATACTTACTAGTCAGGTACATTCTTAGGCGTTAAATATGCGGTGTTGAGTCCATTTCGTTGAGCAAGGAGTAGCTCTTGTCTAGTCCATATTTGGCTTAAGGAACTTTATCTGTGCTCATTTCAATCTCTGGTTTTATGCAGCACCCCAACTCACCTTTCCCCTTAAGCAAGCATAAGTTGGTTTTCTAAATTTGAGACCCTGTTCTGTTTTGGAATTCAGTTCCTGTGTAGCCAAGTTTACATTCCGTGTATTAGTGATATCTTATGATGTTTCTTTTTCTGTGTGACTTATTTCAGTGAGAATCATCGTACCTGAATCCACTCATTATGCTGCTACGGGCCTGATGACATAGATTTCATTGCTGAGTGATACTGCATTGTACGTAAGTACCACAAGTTCTTTATCCATTTTTCACTTTCTGTGATATTGAACTTGTACGGTAAACGAGGTTCTTGTAAACAGAGGTGTCCCAAACTTTGGGGTGGCTGTGTCTTTTTGATTTTAATTTCCCTAAGCTATAGGACCATAAGTGGAAGTGCCCTAGGCTCTGTTGCTTTGTTGTTTAGATGTTTCAGGAAACACCATACACTTCTCCCGAGTGTCTGTTGGCAATTTACATCCCGCCCATCAGCATAACAAGGCTCCCAGTTCTCCATGGCCTGTCCTGCCTTTCTGGATTTTACACTTTTTTCAGATGGCCCTTTTGACCGGGGGGAAGTGAGACTTCATTGTAGTGCAGATTTCCTTTGCAAGCTTGCTTGGTTGGCCAAAAAGGGCGTATGCGTTTTTTCCTGAATATATTCAGGAAAAAACACATACGCCCTTTTTGGCCAAGTGCATCATTGTGGGCGTTCTGCCTCTTTTCCTATGCTTTCAATGCAATTCCAGTCTACCTCCTGAAATCGGTTTCCTGCAATTCTGCCCCGCTTTCAAGTCCTCTTGGCAGCCTTACTTCAGTATATTTTTGGACGATAGCTGTCATTTATAACTCTGCAGGTTTGTGAATTACAGTGCCCCTGAGCTCCTTTCTTCAACTCGCTTTCTTTTGAGCTGGCCGCAACACCGCAGGATGGCTTCAGGCCCTAATCTGGTTCCGGCCCGGCACGCTGAGCCTTTGGTTATTTCCTCTTCCTGGTGGGAAATGAGAGTTAAATTTGCCCGTCCAGACACCTCCAGCTAGTCTCTCATTGGTGTTCCCTATTCCTGTTCATCTTCCGCAGAAATTGCAAACTGGGCCAAACAGGAGGTTAAAGGCGCTGACTCTCCAAGTGGGGAGAGTGTTAGTAAAGCATCTGGAATGTTGCACCCGAGTACCAGGGGAGGAAAACTGAGACGTATTTGAACACGTCTCCCGTTCACATGGTTGATCATACTCTGGGTTCCACATGCATGTTTTAGCTGAAGGAAGAATACCTTAAACCTGGAGAGTTGAGACCCGTGGAATGGGTACCATGCAATATGACTTCAAAGGGTCTTCATTTGCTCACCGAACCTCTCCAATCCTATCACTGCTGCGTTTATGCCCCTGTACACACGCTTGATTCTCTTTTGGAGACATAGCAATCCATAGGTTTTAAGATACTTACTAGTCAGGTACATTCTTAGGCGTTTAATATGCGGTGTTGAGTCCATTTCGTTGAGCAAGGAGTAGCTCTTGTCTAGTCCATATTTGGCTTAAGGAACTTTATCTGTGCTCGTTTCAATCTCTGGTTTTATGCAGCACCCCAACTCACCTTTCCCCTTAAGCAAGCATAAGTTGGTTTTCTAAATTTGAGACCCTGTTCTGTTCTGTAATTCAGTTCCTGTGTAGCCAAGTTTACATTCCGTGTATTAGTGATATCTTATGATGTTTCTTTTTCTGTGTGACTTATTTCAGTGAGAATCATCGTACCTGAATCCACTCATTATGCTGCTACGGGCCTGATGACATAGATTTCATTGCTGAGTGATACTGCATTGTACGTAAGTACCACAAGTTCTTTATCCATTTTTCACTTTCTGTGATATTGAACTTGTACGGTAAACGAGGTTCTTGTAAACAGAGGCGTCCCAAACTTTGGGGTGGCTGTGTCTTTTTGATTTTAATTTCCCTAAGCTATAGGACCATAAGTGGAAGTGCCCTAGGCTCTGTTGCTTTGTTTTTTAGATGTTTCAGGAAACACCATACACTTCTCCCGAGTGTCTGTTGGCAATTTACATCCCGCCCATCAGCATAACAAGGCTCCCAGTTCTCCATGGCCTGTCCTGCCTTTCTGGATTTTACACTTTTTTCAGATGGCCCTTTTGACCGGGGGGAAGTGAGACTTCATTGTAGTGCAGATTTCCTTTGCAAGCTTGCTTGGTTGGCCAAAAAGGGCGTATGCGTTTTTTCCTGAATATATTCAGGAAAAAACGCATACGCCCTTTTTGGCCAAGTGCATCATTGTGGACGTTCTGCCTCTTTTCCTATGCTTTCAAAGCAATTCCAGTCTACCTCCTGAAATCGGTTTCCTGCAATTCTGCCCCGCTTTCAAGTCCTCTTGGCAGCCTTACTTCAGTATATTTTTGGACGATAGCTGTCATTTATAACTCTGCAGGTTTGTGAATTACAGTGCCCCTGAGCTCCTTTCTTCAACTCGCTTTCTTTTGAGCTGGCCGCAACACCACCGAATGGCTTCAGGCCCTAATCTGGTTCCGGCACGGCACGCTGAGCCTTTGGTTATTTCCTCTTCCTGGTGGGAAATGAGAGTTAAATTTGCCCGTCCAGACACCTCCTGCTAGTCTCTCATTGGTTCTCACTATTCCAGTTCATCTTCCGCAGAAATTGTAAACTGGGCCAAACAGGAGGTTAAAGGCGCTGACTCTCCAAGTGGGGAGAGTGTTAGTAAAGCGTCTGGAATGTTGCACCCGAGTACCAGGGGAGGAAAACAGACATATTTGAACACGTCTCCCGTTCACATGGTTGATCATACTCTGGGTTCCACATGCATGTTTTAGCTGAAGGAAGAATACCTTAAACCTGGAGAGTTGAGACCCGTGGAATGGGTACCATGCAATATGACTTCAAAGGGTCTTCATTTGCTCACCGAACCTCTCCAATCCTATCACTGCTGCGTTTATGCCCCTGTACACACGCTTGATTCTCTTTTGGAGACATAGCAATCCATAGGTTTTAAGATACTTACTAGTCAGGTACATTCTTAGGCGTTTAATATGGGGTGTTGAGTCCATTTCGTTGAGCAAGGAGTAGCTCTTGTCTAGTCCATATTTGGCTTAAGGAACTTTATCTGTGCTCATTTCAATCTCTGGTTTTATGCAGCACCCCAACTCACCTTTCCCCTTAAGCAAGCATAAGTTGGTTTTCTAAATTTGAGACCCTGTTCTGTTTTGGAATTCAGTTCCTGTGTTGCCAAGTTTACATTCCGTGTATTAGTGATATCTTATGATGTTTCTTTTTCTGTGTGACTTATTTCAGTGAGAATCATCGTACCTGAATCCACTCATTATGCTGCTACGGGCCTGATGACATAGATTTCATTGCTGAGTGATACTGCATTGTACGTAAGTACCACAAGTTCTTTATCCATTTTTCACTTTCTGTGATATTGAACTTGTACGGTAAACGAGGTTCTTGTAAACAGAGGCGTCCCAAACTTTGGGGTGGCTGTGTCTTTTTGATTTTAATTTCCCTAAGCTATAGGACCATAAGTGGAAGTGCCCTAGGCTCTGTTGCTTTGTTTTTTAGATGTTTCAGGAAACACCATACACTTCTCCCGAGTGTCTGTTGGCAATTTACATCCCGCCCATCAGCATAACAAGGCTCCCAGTTCTCCATGGCCTGTCCTGCCTTTCTGGATTTTACACTTTTTTCAGATGGCCCTTTTGACCGGGGGGAAGTGAGACTTCATTGTAGTGCAGATTTCCTTTGCAAGCTTGCTTGGTTGGCCAAAAAGGGCGTATGCGTTTTTTCCTGAATATATTCAGGAAAAAACGCATACGCCCTTTTTGGCCAAGTGCATCATTGTGGACGTTCTGCCTCTTTTCCTATGCTTTCAATGCAATTCCAGTCTACCTCCTGAAATCGGTTTCCTGCAATTCTGCCCCGCTTTCGAGTCCTCTTGGCAGCCTTACTTCAGTATATTTTTGGACGATAGCTGTCATTTATAACTCTGCAGGTTTGTGAATGACAGTGCCCCTGAGCTCCTTTCTTCAACTCGCTTTCTTTTGAGCTGGCCGCAACACCGCAGGATGGCTTCAGGCCCTAATCTGGTTCCGGCACGGCACGCTGAGCCTTTGGTTATTTCCTCTTCCTGGTGGGAAATGAGAGTTAAATTTGCCCGTCCAGACACCTCCAGCTAGTCTCTCATTGGTGTTCCCTATTCCTGTTCATCTTCCGCAGAAATTGCAAACTGGGCCAAACAGGAGGTTAAAGGCGCTGACTCTCCAAGTGGGGAGAGTGTTAGTAAAGCGTCTGGAATGTTGCACCCGAGTACCAGGGGAGGAAAACTGAGACGTATTTGAACACGTCTCCCGTTCACATGGTTGATCATACTCTGGGTTCCACATGCATGTTTTAGCTGAAGGAAGAATACCTTAAACCTGGAGAGTTGAGACCCGTGGAATGGGTACAATGCAATATGACTTCAAAGGATCTTCATTTGCTCACCGAACCTCTCCAATCCTATCACTGCTGCGTTTATGCCCCTGTACACACGCTTGATTCTCTTTTGGAGACATAGCAATCCATAGGTTTTAAGATACTTACTAGTCAGGTACATTCTTAGGCGTTTAATATGCGGTGTTGAGTCCATTTCGTTGAGCAAGGAGTAGCTCTTGTCTAGTCCATATTTGGCTTAAGGAACTTTATCTGTGCTCATTTCAATCCCTGGTTTTATGCAGCACCCCAACTCACCTTTCCCCTTAAGCAAGCATAAGTTGGTTTTCTAAATTTGAGACCCTGTTCTGTTTTGGAATTCAGTTCCTGTGTAGCCAAGTTTACATTCCGTGTATTAGTGATATCTTATGATGTTTCTTTTTCTGTGTGACTTATTTCAGTGAGAATCATCGTACCTGAATCCACTCATTATGCTGCTACGGGCCTGATGACATAGATTTCATTGCTGAGTGATACTGCATTGTACGTAAGTACCACAAGTTCTTTATCCATTTTTCACTTTCTGTGATATTGAACTTGTACGGTAAACGAGGTTCTTGTAAACAGAGGCGTCCCAAACTTTGGGGTGGCTGTGTCTTTTTGATTTTAATTTCCCTAAGCTATAGGACCATAAGTGGAAGTGCCCTAGGCTCTGTTGCTTTGTTTTTTAGATGTTTCAGGAAACACCATACACTTCTCCCGAGTGTCTGTTGGCAATTTACATCCCGCCCATCAGCATAACAAGGCTCCCAGTTCTCCATGGCCTGTCCTGCCTTTCTGGATTTTACACTTTTTTCAGATGGCCCTTTTGACCGGGGGGAAGTGAGACTTCATTGTAGTGCAGATTTCCTTTGCAAGCTTGCTTGGTTGGCCAAAAAGGGCGTATGCGTTTTTTCCTGAATATATTCAGGAAAAAACACATACGCACTTTTTGGCCAAGTGCATCATTGTGGGCGTTCTGCCTCTTTTCCTATGCTTTCAATGCAATTCCAGTCTACCTCCTGAAATCGGTTTCCTGCAATTCTGCCCCGCTTTCAAGTCCTCTTGGCAGCCTTACTTCAGTATATTTTTGGACGATAGCTGTCATTTATAACTCTGCAGGTTTGTGAATTACAGTGCCCCTGAGCTCCTTTCTTCAACTCGCTTTCTTTTGAGCTGGCCGCAACACCGCAGGATGGCTTCAGGCCCTAATCTGGTTCCGGCCCGGCACGCTGAGCCTTTGGTTATTTCCTCTTCCTGGTGGGAAATGAGAGTTAAATTTGCCCGTCCAGACACCTCCAGCTAGTCTCTCATTGGTGTTCCCTATTCCTGTTCATCTTCCGCAGAAATTGCAAACTGGGCCAAACAGGAGGTTAAAGGCGCTGACTCTCCAAGTGGGGAGAGTGTTAGTAAAGCATCTGGAATGTTGCACCCGAGTACCAGGGGAGGAAAACTGAGACGTATTTGAACACGTCTCCCGTTCACATGGTTGATCATACTCTGGGTTCCACATGCATGTTTTAGCTGAAGGAAGAATACCTTAAACCTGGAGAGTTGAGACCCGTGGAATGGGTACCATGCAATATGACTTCAAAGGGTCTTCATTTGCTCACCGAACCTCTCCAATCCTATCACTGCTGCGTTTATGCCCCTGTACACACGCTTGATTCTCTTTTGGAGACATAGCAATCCATAGGTTTTAAGATACTTACTAGTCAGGTACATTCTTAGGCGTTTAATATGCGGTGTTGAGTCCATTTCGTTGAGCAAGGAGTAGCTCTTGTCTAGTCCATATTTGGCTTAAGGAACTTTATCTGTGCTCGTTTCAATCTCTGGTTTTATGCAGCACCCCAACTCACCTTTCCCCTTAAGCAAGCATAAGTTGGTTTTCTAAATTTGAGACCCTGTTCTGTTCTGTAATTCAGTTCCTGTGTAGCCAAGTTTACATTCCGTGTATTAGTGATATCTTATGATGTTTCTTTTTCTGTGTGACTTATTTCAGTGAGAATCATCGTACCTGAATCCACTCATTATGCTGCTACGGGCCTGATGACATAGATTTCATTGCTGAGTGATACTGCATTGTACGTAAGTACCACAAGTTCTTTATCCATTTTTCACTTTCTGTGATATTGAACTTGTACGGTAAACGAGGTTCTTGTAAACAGAGGCGTCCCAAACTTTGGGGTGGCTGTGTCTTTTTGATTTTAATTTCCCTAAGCTATAGGACCATAAGTGGAAGTGCCCTAGGCTCTGTTGCTTTGTTTTTTAGATGTTTCAGGAAACACCATACACTTCTCCCGAGTGTCTGTTGGCAATTTACATCCCGCCCATCAGCATAACAAGGCTCCCAGTTCTCCATGGCCTGTCCTGCCTTTCTGGATTTTACACTTTTTTCAGATGGCCCTTTTGACCGGGGGGAAGTGAGACTTCATTGTAGTGCAGATTTCCTTTGCAAGCTTGCTTGGTTGGCCAAAAAGGGCGTATGCGTTTTTTCCTGAATATATTCAGGAAAAAACGCATACGCCCTTTTTGGCCAAGTGCATCATTGTGGACGTTCTGCCTCTTTTCCTATGCTTTCAAAGCAATTCCAGTCTACCTCCTGAAATCGGTTTCCTGCAATTCTGCCCCGCTTTCAAGTCCTCTTGGCAGCCTTACTTCAGTATATTTTTGGACGATAGCTGTCATTTATAACTCTGCAGGTTTGTGAATTACAGTGCCCCTGAGCTCCTTTCTTCAACTCGCTTTCTTTTGAGCTGGCCGCAACACCACCGAATGGCTTCAGGTCCTAATCTGGTTCCGGCACGGCACGCTGAGCCTTTGGTTATTTCCTCTTCCTGGTGGGAAATGAGAGTTAAATTTGCCCGTCCAGACACCTCCTGCTAGTCTCTCATTGGTTCTCACTATTCCAGTTCATCTTCCGCAGAAATTGTAAACTGGGCCAAACAGGAGGTTAAAGGCGCTGACTCTCCAAGTGGGGAGAGTGTTAGTAAAGCGTCTGGAATGTAGCACCCGAGTACCAGGGGAGGAAAACTGAGACATATTTGAACACGTCTCCCGTTCACATGGTTGATCATACTCTGGGTTCCACATGCATGTTTTAGCTGAAGGAAGAATACCTTAAACCTGGAGAGTTGAGACCCGTGGAATGGGTACCATGCAATATGACTTCAAAGGGTCTTCATTTGCTCACCGAACCTCTCCAATCCTATCACTGCTGCGTTTATGCCCCTGTACACACGCTTGATTCTCTTTTGGAGACATAGCAATCCATAGGTTTTAAGATACTTACTAGTCAGGTACATTCTTAGGCGTTTAATATGGGGTGTTGAGTCCATTTCGTTGAGCAAGGAGTAGCTCTTGTCTAGTCCATATTTGGCTTAAGGAACTTTATCTGTGCTCATTTCAATCTCTGGTTTTATGCAGCACCCCAACTCACCTTTCCCCTTAAGCAAGCATAAGTTGGTTTTCTAAATTTGAGACCCTGTTCTGTTTTGGAATTCAGTTCCTGTGTAGCCAAGTTTACATTCCGTGTATTAGTGATATCTTATGATGTTTCTTTTTCTGTGTGACTTATTTCAGTGAGAATCATCGTACCTGAATCCACTCATTATGCTGCTACGGGCCTGATGACATAGATTTCATTGCTGAGTGATACTGCATTGTACGTAAGTACCACAAGTTCTTTATCCATTTTTCACTTTCTGTGATATTGAACTTGTACGGTAAACGAGGTTCTTGTAAACAGAGGCGTCCCAAACTTTGGGGTGGCTGTGTCTTTTTGATTTTAATTTCCCTAAGCTATAGGACCATAAGTGGAAGTGCCCTAGGCTCTGTTGCTTTGTTTTTTAGATGTTTCAGGAAACACCATACACTTCTCCCGAGTGTCTGTTGGCAATTTACATCCCGCCCATCAGCATAACAAGGCTCCCAGTTCTCCATGGCCTGTCCTGCCTTTCTGGATTTTACACGTTTTTCAGATGGCCCTTTTGACCGGGGGGAAGTGAGACTTCATTGTAGTGCAGATTTCCTTTGCAAGCTTGCTTGGTTGGCCAAAAAGGGCGTATGCGTTTTTTCCTGAATATATTCAGGAAAAAACGCATACGCCCTTTTTGGCCAAGTGCATCATTGTGGACGTTCTGCCTCTTTTCCTATGCTTTCAATGCAATTCCAGTCTACCTCCTGAAATCGGTTTCCTGCAATTCTGCCCCGCTTTCAAGTCCTCTTGGCAGCCTTACTTCAGTATATTTTTGGACGAAAGCTGTCATTTATAACGCTGCAGGTTTGTGAATTACAGTGCCCCTGAGCTCCTTTCTTCAACTCGCTTTCTTTTGAGCTGGCCGCAACACCGCAGGATGGCTTCAGGCCCTAATCTGGTTCCGGCACGGCACGCTGAGCCTTTGGTTATTTCCTCTTCCTGGTGGGAAATGAGAGTTAAATTTGCCCGTCCAGACACCTCCAGCTAGTCTCTCATTGGTGTTCCCTATTCCTGTTCATCTTCCGCAGAAATTGCAAACTGGGCCAAACAGGAGGTTAAAGGCGCTGACTCTCCAAGTGGGGAGAGTGTTAGTAAAGCGTCTGGAATGTTGCACCCGAGTACCAGGGGAGGAAAACTGAGACGTATTTGAACACGTCTCCCGTTCACATGGTTGATCATACTCTGGGTTCCACATGCATGTTTTAGCTGAAGGAAGAATACCTTAAACCTGGAGAGTTGAGACCCGTGGAATGGGTACCATGCAATATGACTTCAAAGGGTCTTCATTTGCTCACCGAACCTCTCCAATCCTATCACTGCTGCGTTTATGCCCCTGTACACACGCTTGATTCTCTTTTGGAGACATAGCAATCCATAGGTTTTAAGATACTTACTAGTCAGGTACATTCTTAGGCGTTAAATATGCGGTGTTGAGTCCATTTCGTTGAGCAAGGAGTAGCTCTTGTCTAGTCCATATTTGGCTTAAGGAACTTTATCTGTGCTCATTTCAATCTCTGGTTTTATGCAGCACCCCAACTCACCTTTCCCCTTAAGCAAGCATAAGTTGGTTTTCTAAATTTGAGACCCTGTTCTGTTTTGGAATTCAGTTCCTGTGTAGCCAAGTTTACATTCCGTGTATTAGTGATATCTTATGATGTTTCTTTTTCTGTGTGACTTATTTCAGTGAGAATCATCGTACCTGAATCCACTCATTATGCTGCTACGGGCCTGATGACATAGATTTCATTGCTGAGTGATACTGCATTGTACGTAAGTACCACAAGTTCTTTATCCATTTTTCACTTTCTGTGATATTGAACTTGTACGGTAAACGAGGTTCTTGTAAACAGAGGCGTCCCAAACTTTGGGGTGGCTGTGTCTTTTTGATTTTAATTTCCCTAAGCTATAGGACCATAAGTGGAAGTGCCCTAGGCTCTGTTGCTTTGTTGTTTAGATGTTTCAGGAAACACCATACACTTCTCCCGAGTGTCTGTTGGCAATTTACATCCCGCCCATCAGCATAACAAGGCTCCCAGTTCTCCATGGCCTGTCCTGCCTTTCTGGATTTTACACTTTTTTCAGATGGCCCTTTTGACCGGGGGGAAGTGAGACTTCATTGTAGTGCAGATTTCCTTTGCAAGCTTGCTTGGTTGGCCAAAAAGGGCGTATGCGTTTTTTCCTGAATATATTCAGGAAAAAACACATACGCCCTTTTTGGCCAAGTGCATCATTGTGGGCGTTCTGCCTCTTTTCCTATGCTTTCAATGCAATTCCAGTCTACCTCCTGAAATCGGTTTCCTGCAATTCTGCCCCGCTTTCAAGTCCTCTTGGCAGCCTTACTTCAGTATATTTTTGGACGATAGCTGTCATTTATAACTCTGCAGGTTTGTGAATTACAGTGCCCCTGATCTCCTTTCTTCAACTCGCTTTCTTTTGAGCTGGCCGCAACACCGCAGGATGGCTTCAGGCCCTAATCTGGTTCCGGCCCGGCACGCTGAGCCTTTGGTTATTTCCTCTTCCTGGTGGGAAATGAGAGTTAAATTTGCCCGTCCAGACACCTCCAGCTAGTCTCTCATTGGTGTTCCCTATTCCTGTTCATCTTCCGCAGAAATTGCAAACTGGGCCAAACAGGAGGTTAAAGGCGCTGACTCTCCAAGTGGGGAGAGTGTTAGTAAAGCGTCTGGAATGTTGCACCCGAGTACCAGGGGAGGAAAACTGAGACGTATTTGAACACGTCTCCCGTTCACATGGTTGATCATACTCTGGGTTCCACATGCATGTTTTAGCTGAAGGAAGAATACCTTAAACCTGGAGAGTTGAGACCCGTGGAATGGGTACCATGCAATATGACTTCAAAGGATCTTCATTTGCTCACCGAACCTCTCCAATCCTATCACTGCTGCGTTTATGCCCCTGTACACACGCTTGATTCTCTTTTGGAGACATAGCAATCCATAGGTTTTAAGATACTTACTAGTCAGGTACATTCTTAGGCGTTTAATATGCGGTGTTGAGTCCATTTCGTTGAGCAAGGAGTAGCTCTTGTCTAGTCCATATTTGGCTTAAGGAACTTTATCTGTGCTCATTTCAATCCCTGGTTTTATGCAGCACCCCAGCTCACCTTTCCCCTTAAGCAAGCATAAGTTGGTTTTCTAAATTTGAGACCCTGTTCTGTTTTGGAATTCAGTTCCTGTGTAGCCAAGTTTACATTCCGTGTATTAGTGATATCTTATGATGTTTCTTTTTCTGTGTGACTTATTTCAGTGAGAATCATCGTACCTGAATCCACTCATTATGCTGCTACGGGCCTGATGACATAGATTTCATTGCTGAGTGATACTGCATTGTACGTAAGTACCACAAGTTCTTTATCCATTTTTCACTTTCTGTGATATTGAACTTGTACGGTAAACGAGGTTCTTGTAAACAGAGGCGTCCCAAACTTTGGGGTGGCTGTGTCTTTTTGATTTTAATTTCCCTAAGCTATAGGACCATAAGTGGAAGTGCCCTAGGCTCTGTTGCTTTGTTTTTTAGATGTTTCAGGAAACACCATACACTTCTCCCGAGTGTCTGTTGGCAATTTACATCCCGCCCATCAGCATAACAAGGCTCCCAGTTCTCCATGGCCTGTCCTGCCTTTCTGGATTTTACACGTTTTTCAGATGGCCCTTTTGACCGGGGGGAAGTGAGACTTCATTGTAGTGCAGATTTCCTTTGCAAGCTTGCTTGGTTGGCCAAAAAGGGCGTATGCGTTTTTTCCTGAATATATTCAGGAAAAAACGCATACGCCCTTTTTGGCCAAGTGCATCATTGTGGACGTTCTGCCTCTTTTCCTATGCTTTCAATGCAATTCCAGTCTACCTCCTGAAATCGGTTTCCTGCAATTCTGCCCCGCTTTCAAGTCCTCTTGGCAGCCTTACTTCAGTATATTTTTGGACGAAAGCTGTCATTTATAACGCTGCAGGTTTGTGAATTACAGTGCCCCTGAGCTCCTTTCTTCAACTCGCTTTCTTTTGAGCTGGCCGCAACACCGCAGGATGGCTTCAGGCCCTAATCTGGTTCCGGCACGGCACGCTGAGCCTTTGGTTATTTCCTCTTCCTGGTGGGAAATGAGAGTTAAATTTGCCCGTCCAGACACCTCCAGCTAGTCTCTCATTGGTGTTCCCTATTCCTGTTCATCTTCCGCAGAAATTGCAAACTGGGCCAAACAGGAGGTTAAAGGCGCTGACTCTCCAAGTGGGGAGAGTGTTAGTAAAGCGTCTGGAATGTTGCACCCGAGTACCAGGGGAGGAAAACTGAGACGTATTTGAACACGTCTCCCGTTCACATGGTTGATCATACTCTGGGTTCCACATGCATGTTTTAGCTGAAGGAAGAATACCTTAAACCTGGAGAGTTGAGACCCGTGGAATGGGTACCATGCAATATGACTTCAAAGGGTCTTCATTTGCTCACCAAACCTCTCCAATCCTATCACTGCTGCGTTTATGCCCCTGTACACACGCTTGATTCTCTTTTGGAGACATAGCAATCCATAGGTTTTAAGATACTTACTAGTCAGGTACATTCTTAGGCGTTAAATATGCGGTGTTGAGTCCATTTCGTTGAGCAAGGAGTAGCTCTTGTCTAGTCCATATTTGGCTTAAGGAACTTTATCTGTGCTCATTTCAATCTCTGGTTTTATGCAGCACCCCAACTCACCTTTCCCCTTAAGCAAGCATAAGTTGGTTTTCTAAATTTGAGACCCTGTTCTGTTTTGGAATTCAGTTCCTGTGTAGCCAAGTTTACATTCCGTGTATTAGTGATATCTTATGATGTTTCTTTTTCTGTGTGACTTATTTCAGTGAGAATCATCGTACCTGAATCCACTCATTATGCTGCTACGGGCCTGATGACATAGATTTCATTGCTGAGTGATACTGCATTGTACGTAAGTACCACAAGTTCTTTATCCATTTTTCACTTTCTGTGATATTGAACTTGTACGGTAAACGAGGTTCTTGTAAACAGAGGCGTCCCAAACTTTGGGGTGGCTGTGTCTTTTTGATTTTAATTTCCCTAAGCTATAGGACCATAAGTGGAAGTGCCCTAGGCTCTGTTGCTTTGTTGTTTAGATGTTTCAGGAAACACCATACACTTCTCCCGAGTGTCTGTTGGCAATTTACATCCCGCCCATCAGCATAACAAGGCTCCCAGTTCTCCATGGCCTGTCCTGCCTTTCTGGATTTTACACTTTTTTCAGATGGCCCTTTTGACCGGGGGGAAGTGAGACTTCATTGTAGTGCAGATTTCCTTTGCAAGCTTGCTTGGTTGGCCAAAAAGGGCGTATGCGTTTTTTCCTGAATATATTCAGGAAAAAACACATACGCCCTTTTTGGCCAAGTGCATCATTGTGGGCGTTCTGCCTCTTTTCCTATGCTTTCAATGCAATTCCAGTCTACCTCCTGAAATCGGTTTCCTGCAATTCTGCCCCGCTTTCAAGTCCTCTTGGCAGCCTTACTTCAGTATATTTTTGGACGAAAGCTGTCATTTATAACGCTGCAGGTTTGTGAATTACAGTGCCCCTGAGCTCCTTTCTTCAACTCGCTTTCTTTTGAGCTGGCCGCAACACCGCAGGATGGCTTCAGGCCCTAATCTGGTTCCGGCACGGCACGCTGAGCCTTTGGTTATTTCCTCTTCCTGGTGGGAAATGAGAGTTAAATTTGCCCGTCCAGACACCTCCAGCTAGTCTCTCATTGGTGTTCCCTATTCCTGTTCATCTTCCGCAGAAATTGCAAACTGGGCCAAACAGGAGGTTAAAGGCGCTGACTCTCCAAGTGGGGAGAGTGTTAGTAAAGCGTCTGGAATGTTGCACCCGAGTACCAGGGGAGGAAAACTGAGACGTATTTGAACACGTCTCCCGTTCACATGGTTGATCATACTCTGGGTTCCACATGCATGTTTTAGCTGAAGGAAGAATACCTTAAACCTGGAGAGTTGAGACCCGTGGAATGGGTACCATGCAATATGACTTCAAAGGGTCTTCATTTGCTCACCGAACCTCTCCAATCCTATCACTGCTGCGTTTATGCCCCTGTACACACGCTTGATTCTCTTTTGGAGACATAGCAATCCATAGGTTTTAAGATACTTACTAGTCAGGTACATTCTTAGGCGTTAAATATGCGGTGTTGAGTCCATTTCGTTGAGCAAGGAGTAGCTCTTGTCTAGTCCATATTTGGCTTAAGGAACTTTATCTGTGCTCATTTCAATCTCTGGTTTTATGCAGCACCCCAACTCACCTTTCCCCTTAAGCAAGCATAAGTTGGTTTTCTAAATTTGAGACCCTGTTCTGTTTTGGAATTCAGTTCCTGTGTAGCCAAGTTTACATTCCGTGTATTAGTGATATCTTATGATGTTTCTTTTTCTGTGTGACTTATTTCAGTGAGAATCATCGTACCTGAATCCACTCATTATGCTGCTACGGGCCTGATGACATAGATTTCATTGCTGAGTGATACTGCATTGTACGTAAGTACCACAAGTTCTTTATCCATTTTTCACTTTCTGTGATATTGAACTTGTACGGTAAACGAGGTTCTTGTAAACAGAGGCGTCCCAAACTTTGGGGTGGCTGTGTCTTTTTGATTTTAATTTCCCTAAGCTATAGGACCATAAGTGGAAGTGCCCTAGGCTCTGTTGCTTTGTTGTTTAGATGTTTCAGGAAACACCATACACTTCTCCCGAGTGTCTGTTGGCAATTTACATCCCGCCCATCAGCATAACAAGGCTCCCAGTTCTCCATGGCCTGTCCTGCCTTTCTGGATTTTACACTTTTTTCAGATGGCCCTTTTGACCGGGGGGAAGTGAGACTTCATTGTAGTGCAGATTTCCTTTGCAAGCTTGCTTGGTTGGCCAAAAAGGGCGTATGCGTTTTTTCCTGAATATATTCAGGAAAAAACACATACGCCCTTTTTGGCCAAGTGCATCATTGTGGGCGTTCTGCCTCTTTTCCTATGCTTTCAATGCAATTCCAGTCTACCTCCTGAAATCGGTTTCCTGCAATTCTGCCCCGCTTTCAAGTCCTCTTGGCAGCCTTACTTCAGTATATTTTTGGACGATAGCTGTCATTTATAACTCTGCAGGTTTGTGAATTACAGTGCCCCTGATCTCCTTTCTTCAACTCGCTTTCTTTTGAGCTGGCCGCAACACCGCAGGATGGCTTCAGGCCCTAATCTGGTTCCGGCCCGGCACGCTGAGCCTTTGGTTATTTCCTCTTCCTGGTGGGAAATGAGAGTTAAATTTGCCCGTCCAGACACCTCCAGCTAGTCTCTCATTGGTGTTCCCTATTCCTGTTCATCTTCCGCAGAAATTGCAAACTGGGCCAAACAGGAGGTTAAAGGCGCTGACTCTCCAAGTGGGGAGAGTGTTAGTAAAGCATCTGGAATGTTGCACCCGAGTACCAGGGGAGGAAAACTGAGACATATTTGAACACGTCTCCCGTTCACATGGTTGATCATACTCTGGGTTCCACATGCATGTTTTAGCTGAAGGAAGAATACCTTAAACCTGGAGAGTTGAGACCCGTGGAATGGGTACCATGCAATATGACTTCAAAGGGTCTTCATTTGCTCACCGAACCTCTCCAATCCTATCACTGCTGCGTTTATGCCCCTGTACACACGCTTGATTCTCTTTTGGAGACATAGCAATCCATAGGTTTTAAGATACTTACTAGTCAGGTACATTCTTAGGCGTTTAATATGGGGTGTTGAGTCCATTTCGTTGAGCAAGGAGTAGCTCTTGTCTAGTCCATATTTGGCTTAAGGAACTTTATCTGTGCTCATTTCAATCTCTGGTTTTATGCAGCACCCCAACTCACCTTTCCCCTTAAGCAAGCATAAGTTGGTTTTCTAAATTTGAGACCCTGTTCTGTTTTGGAATTCAGTTCCTGTGTAGCCAAGTTTACATTCCGTGTATTAGTGATATCTTATGATGTTTCTTTTTCTGTGTGACTTATTTCAGTGAGAATCATCGTACCTGAATCCACTCATTATGCTGCCACGGGCCTGATGACATAGATTTCATTGCTGAGTGATACTGCATTGTACGTAAGTACCACAAGTTCTTTATCCATTTTTCACTTTCTGTGATATTGAACTTGTACGGTAAACGAGGTTCTTGTAAACAGAGGCGTCCCAAACTTTGGGGTGGCTGTGTCTTTTTGATTTTAATTTCCCTAAGCTATAGGACCATAAGTGGAAGTGCCCTAGGCTCTGTTGCTTTGTTTTTTAGATGTTTCAGGAAACACCATACACTTCTCCCGAGTGTCTGTTGGCAATTTACATCCCGCCCATCAGCATAACAAGGCTCCCAGTTCTCCATGGCCTGTCCTGCCTTTCTGGATTTTACACTTTTTTCAGATGGCCCTTTTGACCGGGGGGAAGTGAGACTTCATTGTAGTGCAGATTTCCTTTGCAAGCTTGCTTGGTTGGCCAAAAAGGGCGTATGCGTTTTTTCCTGAATATATTCAGGAAAAAACGCATACGCCCTTTTTGGACAAGTGCATCATTGTGGACGTTCTGCCTCTTTTCCTATGCTTTCAATGCAATTCCAGTCTACCTCCTGAAATCGGTTTCCTGCAATTCTGCCCCGCTTTCAAGTCCTCTTGGCAGCCTTACTTCAGTATATTTTTGGACGATAGCTGTCATTTATAACTCTGCAGGTTTGTGAATTACAGTGCCCCTGAGCTCCTTTCTTCAACTCGCTTTCTTTTGAGCTGGCCGCAACACCGCAGGATGGCTTCAGGCCCTAATCTGGTTCCGGCACGGCACGCTGAGCCTTTGGTTATTTCCTCTTCCTGGTGGGAAATGAGAGTTAAATTTGCCCGTCCAGACACCTCCAGCTAGTCTCTCATTGGTGTTCCCTATTCCTGTTCATCTTCCGCAGAAATTGCAAACTGGGCCAAACAGGAGGTTAAAGGCGCTGACTCTCCAAGTGGGGAGAGTGTTAGTAAAGCATCTGGAATGTTGCACCCGAGTACCAGGGGAGGAAAACTGAGACGTATTTGAACACGTCTCCCGTTCACATGGTTGATCATACTCTGGGTTCCACATGCATGTTTTAGCTGAAGGAAGAATACCTTAAACCTGGAGAGTTGAGACCCGTGGAATGGGTACAATGCAATATGACTTCAAAGGATCTTCATTTGCTCACCGAACCTCTCCAATCCTATCACTGCTGCGTTTATGCCCCTGTACACACGCTTGATTCTCTTTTGGAGACATAGCAATCCATAGGTTTTAAGATACTTACTAGTCAGGTACATTCTTAGGCGTTTAATATGCGGTGTTGAGTCCATTTCGTTGAGCAAGGAGTAGCTCTTGTCTAGTCCATATTTGGCTTAAGGAACTTTATCTGTGCTCATTTCAATCCCTGGTTTTATGCAGCACCCCAGCTCACCTTTCCCCTTAAGCAAGCATAAGTTGGTTTTCTAAATTTGAGACCCTGTTCTGTTTTGGAATTCAGTTCCTGTGTAGCCAAGTTTACATTCCGTGTATTAGTGATATCTTATGATGTTTCTTTTTCTGTGTGACTTATTTCAGTGAGAATCATCGTACCTGAATCCACTCATTATGCTGCTACGGGCCTGATGACATAGATTTCATTGCTGAGTGATACTGCATTGTACGTAAGTACCACAAGTTCTTTATCCATTTTTCACTTTCTGTGATATTGAACTTGTACGGTAAACGAGGTTCTTGTAAACAGAGGCGTCCCAAACTTTGGGGTGGCTGTGTCTTTTTGATTTTAATTTCCCTAAGCTATAGGACCATAAGTGGAAGTGCCCTAGGCTCTGTTGCTTTGTTGTTTAGATGTTTCAGGAAACACCATACACTTCTCCCGAGTGTCTGTTGGCAATTTACATCCCGCCCATCAGCATAACAAGGCTCCCAGTTCTCCATGGCCTGTCCTGCCTTTCTGGATTTTACACTTTTTTCAGATGGCCCTTTTGACCGGGGGGAAGTGAGACTTCATTGTAGTGCAGATTTCCTTTGCAAGCTTGCTTGGTTGGCCAAAAAGGGCGTATGCGTTTTTTCCTGAATATATTCAGGAAAAAACACATACGCCCTTTTTGGCCAAGTGCATCATTGTGGGCGTTCTGCCTCTTTTCCTATGCTTTCAATGCAATTCCAGTCTACCTCCTGAAATCGGTTTCCTGCAATTCTGCCCCGCTTTCAAGTCCTCTTGGCAGCCTTACTTCAGTATATTTTTGGACGATAGCTGTCATTTATAACTCTGCAGGTTTGTGAATTACAGTGCCCCTGATCTCCTTTCTTCAACTCGCTTTCTTTTGAGCTGGCCGCAACACCGCAGGATGGCTTCAGGCCCTAATCTGGTTCCGGCCCGGCACGCTGAGCCTTTGGTTATTTCCTCTTCCTGGTGGGAAATGAGAGTTAAATTTGCCCGTCCAGACACCTCCAGCTAGTCTCTCATTGGTGTTCCCTATTCCTGTTCATCTTCCGCAGAAATTGCAAACTGGGCCAAACAGGAGGTTAAAGGCGCTGACTCTCCAAGTGGGGAGAGTGTTAGTAAAGCATCTGGAATGTTGCACCCGAGTACCAGGGGAGGAAAACTGAGACATATTTGAACACGTCTCCCGTTCACATGGTTGATCATACTCTGGGTTCCACATGCATGTTTTAGCTGAAGGAAGAATACCTTAAACCTGGAGAGTTGAGACCCGTGGAATGGGTACCATGCAATATGACTTCAAAGGGTCTTCATTTGCTCACCGAACCTCTCCAATCCTATCACTGCTGCGTTTATGCCCCTGTACACACGCTTGATTCTCTTTTGGAGACATAGCAATCCATAGGTTTTAAGATACTTACTAGTCAGGTACATTCTTAGGCGTTTAATATGGGGTGTTGAGTCCATTTCGTTGAGCAAGGAGTAGCTCTTGTCTAGTGCATATTTGGCTTAAGGAACTTTATCTGTGCTCATTTCAATCTCTGGTTTTATGCAGCACCCCAACTCACCTTTCCCCTTAAGCAAGCATAAGTTGGTTTTCTAAATTTGAGACCCTGTTCTGTTTTGGAATTCAGTTCCTGTGTAGCCAAGTTTACATTCCGTGTATTAGTGATATCTTATGATGTTTCTTTTTCTGTGTGACTTATTTCAGTGAGAATCATCGTACCTGAATCCACTCATTATGCTGCTACGGGCCTGATGACATAGATTTCATTGCTGAGTGATACTGCATTGTACGTAAGTACCACAAGTTCTTTATCCATTTTTCACTTTCTGTGATATTGAACTTGTACAGTAAACGAGGTTCTTGTAAACAGAGGCGTCCCAAACTTTGGGGTGGCTGTGTCTTTTTGATTTTAATTTCCCTAAGCTATAGGACCATAAGTGGAAGTGCCCTAGGCTCTGTTGCTTTGTTTTTTAGATGTTTCAGGAAACACCATACACTTCTCCCGAGTGTCTGTTGGCAATTTACATCCCGCCCATCAGCATAACAAGGCTCCCAGTTCTCCATGGCCTGTCCTGCCTTTCTGGATTTTACACTTTTTTCAGATGGCCCTTTTGACCGGGGGGAAGTGAGACTTCATTGTAGTGCAGATTTCCTTTGCAAGCTTGCTTGGTTGGCCAAAAAGGGCGTATGCGTTTTTTCCTGAATATATTCAGGAAAAAACGCATACGCCCTTTTTGGACAAGTGCATCATTGTGGACGTTCTGCCTCTTTTCCTATGCTTTCAATGCAATTCCAGTCTACCTCCTGAAATCGGTTTCCTGCAATTCTGCCCCGCTTTCAAGTCCTCTTGGCAGCCTTACTTCAGTATATTTTTGGACGATAGCTGTCATTTATAACTCTGCAGGTTTGTGAATTACAGTGCCCCTGAGCTCCTTTCTTCAACTCGCTTTCTTTTGAGCTGGCCGCAACACCGCAGGATGGCTTCAGGCCCTAATCTGGTTCCGGCCCGGCACGCTGAGCCTTTGGTTATTTCCTCTTCCTGGTGGGAAATGAGAGTTAAATTTGCCCGTCCAGACACCTCCAGCTAGTCTCTCATTAGTGTTCCCTATTCCTGTTCATCTTCCGCAGAAATTGCAAACTGGGCCAAACAGGAGGTTAAAGGCGCTGACTCTCCAAGTGGGGAGAGTGTTAGTAAAGCATCTGGAATGTTGCACCCGAGTACCAGGGGAGGAAAACTGAGACATATTTGAACACGTCTCCCGTTCACATGGTTGATCATACTCTGGGTTCCACATGCATGTTTTAGCTGAAGGAAGAATACCTTAAACCTGGAGAGTTGAGACCCGTGGAATGGGTACCATGCAATATGACTTCAAAGGGTCTTCATTTGCTCACCGAACCTCTCCAATCCTATCACTGCTGCGTTTATGCTCCTGTACACACGCTTGATTCTCTTTTGGAGACATAGCAATCCATAGGTTTTAAGATACTTACTAGTCAGGTACATTCTTAGGCGTTTAATATGCGGTGTTGAGTCCATTTCGTTGAGCAAGGAGTAGCTCTTGTCTAGTCCATATTTGGCTTAAGGAACTTTATCTGTGCTCATTTCAATCTCTGGTTTTATGCAGCACCCCAACTCACCTTTCCCCTTAAGCAAGCATAAGTTGGTTTTCTAAATTTGAGACCCTGTTCTGTTTTGGAATTCAGTTCCTGTGTAGCCAAGTTTACATTCCGTGTATTAGTGATATCTTATGATGTTTCTTTTTCTGTGTGACTTATTTCAGTGAGAATCATCGTACCTGAATCCACTCATTATGCTGCCACGGGCCTGATGACATAGATTTCATTGCTGAGTGATACTGCATTGTACGTAAGTACCACAAGTTCTTTATCCATTTTTCACTTTCTGTGATATTGAACTTGTACGGTAAACGAGGTTCTTGTAAACAGAGGCGTCCCAAACTTTGGGGTGGCTGTGTCTTTTTGATTTTAATTTCCCTAAGCTATAGGACCATAAGTGGAAGTGCCCTAGGCTCTGTTGCTTTGTTTTTTAGATGTTTCAGGAAACACCATACACTTCTCCCGAGTGTCTGTTGGCAATTTACATCCCGCCCATCAGCATAACAAGGCTCCCAGTTCTCCATGGCCTGTCCTGCCTTTCTGGATTTTACACTTTTTTCAGATGGCCCTTTTGACCGGGGGGAAGTGAGACTTCATTGTAGTGCAGATTTCCTTTGCAAGCTTGCTTGGTTGGCCAAAAAGGGCGTATGCGTTTTTTCCTGAATATATTCAGGAAAAAACGCATACGCCCTTTTTGGACAAGTGCATCATTGTGGACGTTCTGCCTCTTTTCCTATGCTTTCAATGCAATTCCAGTCTACCTCCTGAAATCGGTTTCCTGCAATTCTGCCCCGCTTTCAAGTCCTCTTGGCAGCCTTACTTCAGTATATTTTTGGACGATAGCTGTCATTTATAACTCTGCAGGTTTGTGAATTACAGTGCCCCTGAGCTCCTTTCTTCAACTCGCTTTCTTTTGAGCTGGCCGCAACACCGCAGGATGGCTTCAGGCCCTAATCTGGTTCCGGCACGGCACGCTGAGCCTTTGGTTATTTCCTCTTCCTGGTGGGAAATGAGAGTTAAATTTGCCCGTCCAGACACCTCCAGCTAGTCTCTCATTGGTGTTCCCTATTCCTGTTCATCTTCCGCAGAAATTGCAAACTGGGCCAAACAGGAGGTTAAAGGCGCTGACTCTCCAAGTGGGGAGAGTGTTAGTAAAGCGTCTGGAATGTTGCACCCGAGTACCAGGGGAGGAAAACTGAGACGTATTTGAACACGTCTCCCGTTCACATGGTTGATCATACTCTGGGTTCCACATGCATGTTTTAGCTGAAGGAAGAATACCTTAAACCTGGAGAGTTGAGACCCGTGGAATGGGTACAATGCAATATGACTTCAAAGGATCTTCATTTGCTCACCGAACCTCTCCAATCCTATCACTGCTGCGTTTATGCCCCTGTACACACGCTTGATTCTCTTTTGGAGACATAGCAATCCATAGGTTTTAAGATACTTACTAGTCAGGTACATTCTTAGGCGTTTAATATGCGGTGTTGAGTCCATTTCGTTGAGCAAGGAGTAGCTCTTGTCTAGTCCATATTTGGCTTAAGGAACTTTATCTGTGCTCATTTCAATCCCTGGTTTTATGCAGCACCCCAGCTCACCTTTCCCCTTAAGCAAGCATAAGTTGGTTTTCTAAATTTGAGACCCTGTTCTGTTTTGGAATTCAGTTCCTGTGTAGCCAAGTTTACATTCCGTGTATTAGTGATATCTTATGATGTTTCTTTTTCTGTGTGACTTATTTCAGTGAGAATCATCGTACCTGAATCCACTCATTATGCTGCTACGGGCCTGATGACATAGATTTCATTGCTGAGTGATACTGCATTGTACGTAAGTACCACAAGTTCTTTATCCATTTTTCACTTTCTGTGATATTGAACTTGTACGGTAAACGAGGTTCTTGTAAACAGAGGCGTCCCAAACTTTGGGGTGGCTGTGTCTTTTTGATTTTAATTTCCCTAAGCTATAGGACCATAAGTGGAAGTGCCCTAGGCTCTGTTGCTTTGTTGTTTAGATGTTTCAGGAAACACCATACACTTCTCCCGAGTGTCTGTTGGCAATTTACATCCCGCCCATCAGCATAACAAGGCTCCCAGTTCTCCATGGCCTGTCCTGCCTTTCTGGATTTTACACTTTTTTCAGATGGCCCTTTTGACCGGGGGGAAGTGAGACTTCATTGTAGTGCAGATTTCCTTTGCAAGCTTGCTTGGTTGGCCAAAAAGGGCGTATGCGTTTTTTCCTGAATATATTCAGGAAAAAACGCATACGCCCTTTTTGGCCAAGTGCATCATTGTGGGCGTTCTGCCTCTTTTCCTATGCTTTCAATGCAATTCCAGTCTACCTCCTGAAATCGGTTTCCTGCAATTCTGCCCCGCTTTCAAGTCCTCTTGGCAGCCTTACTTCAGTATATTTTTGGACGATAGCTGTCATTTATAACTCTGCAGGTTTGTGAATTACAGTGCCCCTGATCTCCTTTCTTCAACTCGCTTTCTTTTGAGCTGGCCGCAACACCGCAGGATGGCTTCAGGCCCTAATCTGGTTCCGGCCCGGCACGCTGAGCCTTTGGTTATTTCCTCTTCCTGGTGGGAAATGAGAGTTAAATTTGCCCGTCCAGACACCTCCAGCTAGTCTCTCATTGGTGTTCCCTATTCCTGTTCATCTTCCGCAGAAATTGCAAACTGGGCCAAACAGGAGGTTAAAGGCGCTGACTCTCCAAGTGGGGAGAGTGTTAGTAAAGCATCTGGAATGTTGCACCCGAGTACCAGGGGAGGAAAACTGAGACATATTTGAACACGTCTCCCGTTCACATGGTTGATCATACTCTGGGTTCCACATGCATGTTTTAGCTGAAGGAAGAATACCTTAAACCTGGAGAGTTGAGACCCGTGGAATGGGTACCATGCAATATGACTTCAAAGGGTCTTCATTTGCTCACCGAACCTCTCCAATCCTATCACTGCTGCGTTTATGCCCCTGTACACACGCTTGATTCTCTTTTGGAGACATAGCAATCCATAGGTTTTAAGATACTTACTAGTCAGGTACATTCTTAGGCGTTTAATATGGGGTGTTGAGTCCATTTCGTTGAGCAAGGAGTAGCTCTTGTCTAGTGCATATTTGGCTTAAGGAACTTTATCTGTGCTCATTTCAATCTCTGGTTTTATGCAGCACCCCAACTCACCTTTCCCCTTAAGCAAGCATAAGTTGGTTTTCTAAATTTGAGACCCTGTTCTGTTTTGGAATTCAGTTCCTGTGTAGCCAAGTTTACATTCCGTGTATTAGTGATATCTTATGATGTTTCTTTTTCTGTGTGACTTATTTCAGTGAGAATCATCGTACCTGAATCCACTCATTATGCTGCTACGGGCCTGATGACATAGATTTCATTGCTGAGTGATACTGCATTGTACGTAAGTACCACAAGTTCTTTATCCATTTTTCACTTTCTGTGATATTGAACTTGTACGGTAAACGAGGTTCTTGTAAACAGAGGCGTCCCAAACTTTGGGGTGGCTGTGTCTTTTTGATTTTAATTTCCCTAAGCTATAGGACCATAAGTGGAAGTGCCCTAGGCTCTGTTGCTTTGTTTTTTAGATGTTTCAGGAAACACCATACACTTCTCCCGAGTGTCTGTTGGCAATTTACATCCCGCCCATCAGCATAACAAGGCTCCCAGTTCTCCATGGCCTGTCCTGCCTTTCTGGATTTTACACTTTTTTCAGATGGCCCTTTTGACCGGGGGGAAGTGAGACTTCATTGTAGTGCAGATTTCCTTTGCAAGCTTGCTTGGTTGGCCAAAAAGGGCGTATGCGTTTTTTCCTGAATATATTCAGGAAAAAACGCATACGCCCTTTTTGGACAAGTGCATCATTGTGGACGTTCTGCCTCTTTTCCTATGCTTTCAATGCAATTCCAGTCTACCTCCTGAAATCGGTTTCCTGCAATTCTGCCCCGCTTTCAAGTCCTCTTGGCAGCCTTACTTCAGTATATTTTTGGACGATAGCTGTCATTTATAACTCTGCAGGTTTGTGAATTACAGTGCCCCTGAGCTCCTTTCTTCAACTCGCTTTCTTTTGAGCTGGCCGCAACACCGCAGGATGGCTTCAGGCCCTAATCTGGTTCCGGCCCGGCACGCTGAGCCTTTGGTTATTTCCTCTTCCTGGTGGGAAATGAGAGTTAAATTTGCCCGTCCAGACACCTCCAGCTAGTCTCTCATTAGTGTTCCCTATTCCTGTTCATCTTCCGCAGAAATTGCAAACTGGGCCAAACAGGAGGTTAAAGGCGCTGACTCTCCAAGTGGGGAGAGTGTTAGTAAAGCATCTGGAATGTTGCACCCGAGTACCAGGGGAGGAAAACTGAGACATATTTGAACACGTCTCCCGTTCACATGGTTGATCATACTCTGGGTTCCACATGCATGTTTTAGCTGAAGGAAGAATACCTTAAACCTGGAGAGTTGAGACCCGTGGAATGGGTACCATGCAATATGACTTCAAAGGGTCTTCATTTGCTCACCGAACCTCTCCAATCCTATCACTGCTGCGTTTATGCTCCTGTACACACGCTTGATTCTCTTTTGGAGACATAGCAATCCATAGGTTTTAAGATACTTACTAGTCAGGTACATTCTTAGGCGTTTAATATGCGGTGTTGAGTCCATTTCGTTGAGCAAGGAGTAGCTCTTGTCTATTCCATATTTGGCTTAAGGAACTTTATCTGTGCTCGTTTCAATCTCTGGTTTTATGCAGCACCCCAACTCACCTTTCCCCTTAAGCAAGCATAAGTTGGTTTTCTAAATTTGAGACCCTGTTCTGTTTTGGAATTCAGTTCCTGTGTAGCCAAGTTTACATTCCGTGTATTAGTGATATCTTATGATGTTTCTTTTTCTGTGTGACTTATTTCAGTGAGAATCATCGTACCTGAATCCACTCATTATGCTGCTACGGGCCTGATGACATAGATTTCATTGCTGAGTGATACTGCATTGTACGTAAGTACCACAAGTTCTTTATCCATTTTTCACTTTCTGTGATATTGAACTTGTACGGTAAACGAGGTTCTTGTAAACAGAGGCGTCCCAAACTTTGGGGTGGCTGTGTCTTTTTGATTTTAATTTCCCTAAGCTATAGGACCATAAGTGGAAGTGCCCTAGGCTCTGTTGCTTTGTTTTTTAGATGTTTCAGGAAACACCATACACTTCTCCCGAGTGTCTGTTGGCAGTTTACATCCCGCCCATCAGCATAACAAGGCTCCCAGTTCTCCATGGCCTGTCCTGCCTTTCTGGATTTTACACTTTTTTCAGATGGCCCTTTTGACCGGGGGGAAGTGAGACTTCATTGTAGTGCAGATTTCCTTTGCAAGCTTGCTTGGTTGGCCAAAAAGGGCGTATGCGTTTTTTCCTGAATATATTCAGGAAAAAACGCATACGCCCTTTTTGGCCAAGTGCATCATTGTGGACGTTCTGCCTCTTTTCCTATGCTTTCAATGCAATTCCAGTCTACCTCCTGAAATCGGTTTCCTGCAATTCTGCCCCGCTTTCAAGTCCTCTTGGCAGCCTTACTTCAGTATATTTTTGGACGATAGCTGTCATTTATAACTCTGCAGGTTTGTGAATTACAGTGCCCCTGAGCTCCTTTCTTCAACTCGCTTTCTTTTGAGCTGGCCGCAACACCACAGAATGGCTTCAGGCCCTAATCTGGTTCCGGCACGGCACGCTGAGCCTTTGGTTATTTCCTCTTCCTGGTGGGAAATGAGAGTTAAATTTGCCCGTCCAGACACCTCCTGCTAGTCTCTCATTGGTTCTCACTATTCCAGTTCATCTTCCGCAGAAATTGCAAACTGGGCCAAACAGGAGGTTAAAGGTGCTGACTCTCCAAGTGGGGAGAGTGTTAGTAAAGCGTCTGGAATGTTGCACCCGAGTACCAGGGGAGGAAAACTGAGACATATTTGAACACGTCTCCCGTTCACATGGTTGATCATACTCTGGGTTCCACATGCATGTTTTAGCTGAAGGAAGAATACCTTAAACCTGGAGAGTTGAGACCCGTGGAATGGGTACCATGCAATATGACTTCAAAGGGTCTTCATTTGCTCACCGAACCTCTCCAATCCTATCACTGCTGCGTTTATGCCCCTGTACACACGCTTGATTCTCTTTTGGAGACATAGCAATCCATAGGTTTTAAGATACTTACTAGTCAGGTACATTCTTAGGCGTTTAATATGGGGTGTTGAGTCCATTTCGTTGAGCAAGGAGTAGCTCTTGTCTAGTGCATATTTGGCTTAAGGAACTTTATCTGTGCTCATTTCAATCTCTGGTTTTATGCAGCACCCCAACTCACCTTTCCCCTTAAGCAAGCATAAGTTGGTTTTCTAAATTTGAGAACCTGTTCTGTTTTGGAATTCAGTTCCTGTGTAGCCAAGTTTACATTCCGTGTATTAGTGATATCTTATGATGTTTCTTTTTCTGTGTGACTTATTTCAGTGAGAATCATCGTACCTGAATCCACTCATTATGCTGCTACGGGCCTGATGACATAGATTTCATTGCTGAGTGATACTGCATTGTACGTAAGTACCACAAGTTCTTTATCCATTTTTCACTTTCTGTGATATTGAACTTGTACGGTAAACGAGGTTCTTGTAAACAGAGGCGTCCCAAACTTTGGGGTGGCTGTGTCTTTTTGATTTTAATTTCCCTAAGCTATAGGACCATAAGTGGAAGTGCCCTAGGCTCTGTTGCTTTGTTTTTTAGATGTTTCAGGAAACACCATACACTTCTCCCGAGTGTCTGTTGGCAATTTACATCCCGCCCATCAGCATAACAAGGCTCCCAGTTCTCCATGGCCTGTCCTGCCTTTCTGGATTTTACACTTTTTTCAGATGGCCCTTTTGACCGGGGGGAAGTGAGACTTCATTGTAGTGCAGATTTCCTTTGCAAGCTTGCTTGGTTGGCCAAAAAGGGCGTATGCGTTTTTTCCTGAATATATTCAGGAAAAAACGCATACGCCCTTTTTGGACAAGTGCATCATTGTGGACGTTCTGCCTCTTTTCCTATGCTTTCAATGCAATTCCAGTCTACCTCCTGAAATCGGTTTCCTGCAATTCTGCCCCGCTTTCAAGTCCTCTTGGCAGCCTTACTTCAGTATATTTTTGGACGATAGCTGTCATTTATAACTCTGCAGGTTTGTGAATTACAGTGCCCCTGAGCTCCTTTCTTCAACTCGCTTTCTTTTGAGCTGGCCGCAACACCGCAGGATGGCTTCAGGCCCTAATCTGGTTCCGGCACGGCACGCTGAGCCTTTGGTTATTTCCTCTTCCTGGTGGGAAATGAGAGTTAAATTTGCCCGTCCAGACACCTCCAGCTAGTCTCTCATTGGTGTTCCCTATTCCTGTTCATCTTCCGCAGAAATTGCAAACTGGGCCAAACAGGAGGTTAAAGGCGCTGACTCTCCAAGTGGGGAGAGTGTTAGTAAAGCGTCTGGAATGTTGCACCCGAGTACCAGGGGAGGAAAACTGAGACGTATTTGAACACGTCTCCCGTTCACATGGTTGATCATACTCTGGGTTCCACATGCATGTTTTAGCTGAAGGAAGAATACCTTAAACCTGGAGAGTTGAGACCCGTGGAATGGGTACCATGCAATATGACTTCAAGGGGTCTTCATTTGCTCACCGAACCTCTCCAATCCTATCACTGCTGCGTTTATGCCCCTGTACACACGCTTGATTCTCTTTTGGAGACATAGCAATCCATAGGTTTTAAGATACTTACTAGTCAGGTACATTCTTAGGCGTTAAATATGCGGTGTTGAGTCCATTTCGTTGAGCAAGGAGTAGCTCTTGTCTAGTCCATATTTGGCTTAAGGAACTTTATCTGTGCTCATTTCAATCTCTGGTTTTATGCAGCACCCCAACTCACCTTTCCCCTTAAGCAAGCATAAGTTGGTTTTCTAAATTTGAGACCCTGTTCTGTTTTGGAATTCAGTTCCTGTGTAGCCAAGTTTACATTCCGTGTATTAGTGATATCTTATGATGTTTCTTTTTCTGTGTGACTTATTTCAGTGAGAATCATCGTACCTGAATCCACTCATTATGCTGCTACGGGCCTGATGACATAGATTTCATTGCTGAGTGATACTGCATTGTACGTAAGTACCACAAGTTCTTTATCCATTTCTCACTTTCTGTGATATTGAACTTGTACGGTAAACGAGGTTCTTGTAAACAGAGGCGTCCCAAACTTTGGGGTGGCTGTGTCTTTTTGATTTTAATTTCCGTAAGCTATAGGACCATAAGTGGAAGTGCCCTAGGCTCTGTTGCTTTGTTTTTTAGATGTTTCAGGAAACACCATACACTTCTCCCGAGTGTCTGTTGGCAATTTACATCCCGCCCATCAGCATAACAAGGCTCCCAGTTCTCCATGGCCTGTCCTGCCTTTCTGGATTTTACACTTTTTTCAGATGGCCCTTTTGACCGGGGGGAAGTGAGACTTCATTGTAGTGCAGATTTCCTTTGCAAGCTTGCTTGGTTGGCCAAAAAGGGCGTATGCGTTTTTTCCTGAATATATTCAGGAAAAAACACATACGCCCTTTTTGGCCAAGTGCATCATTGTGGGCGTTCTGCCTCTTTTCCTATGCTTTCAATGCAATTCCAGTCTACCTCCTGAAATCGGTTTCCTGCAATTCTGCCCCGCTTTCAAGTCCTCTTGGCAGCCTTACTTCAGTATATTTTTGGACGATAGCTGTCATTTATAACTGTGCAGGTTTGTGAATTACAGTGCCCCTGAGCTCCTTTCTTCAACTCGCTTTCTTTTGAGCTGGCCGCAACACCGCAGGATGGCTTCAGGCCCTAATCTGGTTCCGGCACGGCACGCTGAGCCTTTGGTTATTTCCTCTTCCTGGTGGGAAATGAGAGTTAAATTTGCCCGTCCAGACACCTCCAGCTAGTCTCTCATTGGTGTTCCCTATTCCTGTTCATCTTCCGCAGAAATTGCAAACTGGGCCAAACAGGAGGTTAAAGGCGCTGACTCTCCAAGTGGGGAGAGTGTTAGTAAAGCGTCTGGAATGTTGCACCCGAGTACCAGGGGAGGAAAACTGAGACGTATTTGAACACGTCTCCCGTTCACATGGTTGATCATACTCTGGGTTCCACATGCATGTTTTAGCTGAAGGAAGAATACCTTAAACCTGGAGAGTTGAGACCCGTGGAATGGGTACCATGCAATATGACTTCAAAGGGTCTTCATTTGCTCACCAAACCTCTCCAATCCTATCACTGCTGCGTTTATGCCCCTGTACACACGCTTGATTCTCTTTTGGAGACATAGCAATCCATAGGTTTTAAGATACTTACTAGTCAGGTACATTCTTAGGCGTTAAATATGCGGTGTTGAGTCCATTTCGTTGAGCAAGGAGTAGCTCTTGTCTAGTCCATATTTGGCTTAAGGAACTTTATCTGTGCTCATTTCAATCTCTGGTTTTATGCAGCACCCCAACTCACCTTTCCCCTTAAGCAAGCATAAGTTGGTTTTCTAAATTTGAGACCCTGTTCTGTTTTGGAATTCAGTTCCTGTGTAGCCAAGTTTACATTCCGTGTATTAGTGATATCTTATGATGTTTCTTTTTCTGTGTGACTTATTTCAGTGAGAATCATCGTACCTGAATCCACTCATTATGCTGCTACGGGCCTGATGACATAGATTTCATTGCTGAGTGATACTGCATTGTACGTAAGTACCACAAGTTCTTTATCCATTTTTCACTTTCTGTGATATTGAACTTGTACGGTAAACGAGGTTCTTGTAAACAGAGGCGTCCCAAACTTTGGGGTGGCTGTGTCTTTTTGATTTTAATTTCCCTAAGCTATAGGACCATAAGTGGAAGTGCCCTAGGCTCTGTTGCTTTGTTGTTTAGATGTTTCAGGAAACACCATACACTTCTCCCGAGTGTCTGTTGGCAATTTACATCCCGCCCATCAGCATAACAAGGCTCCCAGTTCTCCATGGCCTGTCCTGCCTTTCTGGATTTTACACTTTTTTCAGATGGCCCTTTTGACCGGGGGGAAGTGAGACTTCATTGTAGTGCAGATTTCCTTTGCAAGCTTGCTTGGTTGGCCAAAAAGGGCGTATGCGTTTTTTCCTGAATATATTCAGGAAAAAACACATACGCCCTTTTTGGCCAAGTGCATCATTGTGGGCGTTCTGCCTCTTTTCCTATGCTTTCAATGCAATTCCAGTCTACCTCCTGAAATCGGTTTCCTGCAATTCTGCCCCGCTTTCAAGTCCTCTTGGCAGCCTTACTTCAGTATATTTTTGGACGAAAGCTGTCATTTATAACGCTGCAGGTTTGTGAATTACAGTGCCCCTGAGCTCCTTTCTTCAACTCGCTTTCTTTTGAGCTGGCCGCAACACCGCAGGATGGCTTCAGGCCCTAATCTGGTTCCGGCACGGCACGCTGAGCCTTTGGTTATTTCCTCTTCCTGGTGGGAAATGAGAGTTAAATTTGCCCGTCCAGACACCTCCAGCTAGTCTCTCATTGGTGTTCCCTATTCCTGTTCATCTTCCGCAGAAATTGCAAACTGGGCCAAACAGGAGGTTAAAGGCGCTGACTCTCCAAGTGGGGAGAGTGTTAGTAAAGCGTCTGGAATGTTGCACCCGAGTACCAGGGGAGGAAAACTGAGACGTATTTGAACACGTCTCCCGTTCACATGGTTGATCATACTCTGGGTTCCACATGCATGTTTTAGCTGAAGGAAGAATACCTTAAACCTGGAGAGTTGAGACCCGTGGAATGGGTACCATGCAATATGACTTCAAAGGGTCTTCATTTGCTCACCGAACCTCTCCAATCCTATCACTGCTGCGTTTATGCCCCTGTACACACGCTTGATTCTCTTTTGGAGACATAGCAATCCATAGGTTTTAAGATACTTACTAGTCAGGTACATTCTTAGGCGTTAAATATGCGGTGTTGAGTCCATTTCGTTGAGCAAGGAGTAGCTCTTGTCTAGTCCATATTTGGCTTAAGGAAATTTATCTGTGCTCATTTCAATCTCTGGTTTTATGCAGCACCCCAACTCACCTTTCCCCTTAAGCAAGCATAAGTTGGTTTTCTAAATTTGAGACCCTGTTCTGTTTTGGAATTCAGTTCCTGTGTAGCCAAGTTTACATTCCGTGTATTAGTGATATCTTATGATGTTTCTTTTTCTGTGTGACTTATTTCAGTGAGAATCATCGTACCTGAATCCACTCATTATGCTGCTACGGGCCTGATGACATAGATTTCATTGCTGAGTGATACTGCATTGTACGTAAGTACCACAAGTTCTTTATCCATTTTTCACTTTCTGTGATATTGAACTTGTACGGTAAACGAGGTTCTTGTAAACAGAGGCGTCCCAAACTTTGGGGTGGCTGTGTCTTTTTGATTTTAATTTCCCTAAGCTATAGGACCATAAGTGGAAGTGCCCTAGGCTCTGTTGCTTTGTTGTTTAGATGTTTCAGGAAACACCATACACTTCTCCCGAGTGTCTGTTGGCAATTTACATCCCGCCCATCAGCATAACAAGGCTCCCAGTTCTCCATGGCCTGTCCTGCCTTTCTGGATTTTACACTTTTTTCAGATGGCCCTTTTGACCGGGGGGAAGTGAGACTTCATTGTAGTGCAGATTTCCTTTGCAAGCTTGCTTGGTTGGCCAAAAAGGGCGTATGCGTTTTTTCCTGAATATATTCAGGAAAAAACACATACGCCCTTTTTGGCCAAGTGCATCATTGTGGGCGTTCTGCCTCTTTTCCTATGCTTTCAATGCAATTCCAGTCTACCTCCTGAAATCGGTTTCCTGCAATTCTGCCCCGCTTTCAAGTCCTCTTGGCAGCCTTACTTCAGTATATTTTTGGACGATAGCTGTCATTTATAACTCTGCAGGTTTGTGAATTACAGTGCCCCTGATCTCCTTTCTTCAACTCGCTTTCTTTTGAGCTGGCCGCAACACCGCAGGATGGCTTCAGGCCCTAATCTGGTTCCGGCCCGGCACGCTGAGCCTTTGGTTATTTCCTCTTCCTGGTGGGAAATGAGAGTTAAATTTGCCCGTCCAGACACCTCCAGCTAGTCTCTCATTGGTGTTCCCTATTCCTGTTCATCTTCCGCAGAAATTGCAAACTGGGCCAAACAGGAGGTTAAAGGCGCTGACTCTCCAAGTGGGGAGAGTGTTAGTAAAGCATCTGGAATGTTGCACCCGAGTACCAGGGGAGGAAAACTGAGACATATTTGAACACGTCTCCCGTTCACATGGTTGATCATACTCTGGGTTCCACATGCATGTTTTAGCTGAAGGAAGAATACCTTAAACCTGGAGAGTTGAGACCCGTGGAATGGGTACCATGCAATATGACTTCAAAGGGTCTTCATTTGCTCACCGAACCTCTCCAATCCTATCACTGCTGCGTTTATGCCCCTGTACACACGCTTGATTCTCTTTTGGAGACATAGCAATCCATAGGTTTTAAGATACTTACTAGTCAGGTACATTCTTAGGCGTTTAATATGGGGTGTTGAGTCCATTTCGTTGAGCAAGGAGTAGCTCTTGTCTAGTGCATATTTGGCTTAAGGAACTTTATCTGTGCTCATTTCAATCTCTGGTTTTATGCAGCACCCCAACTCACCTTTCCCCTTAAGCAAGCATAAGTTGGTTTTCTAAATTTGAGACCCTGTTCTGTTTTGGAATTCAGTTCCTGTGTAGCCAAGTTTACATTCCGTGTATTAGTGATATCTTATGATGTTTCTTTTTCTGTGTGACTTATTTCAGTGAGAATCATCGTACCTGAATCCACTCATTATGCTGCTACGGGCCTGATGACATAGATTTCATTGCTGAGTGATACTGCATTGTACGTAAGTACCACAAGTTCTTTATCCATTTTTCACTTTCTGTGATATTGAACTTGTACAGTAAACGAGGTTCTTGTAAACAGAGGCGTCCCAAACTTTGGGGTGGCTGTGTCTTTTTGATTTTAATTTCCCTAAGCTATAGGACCATAAGTGGAAGTGCCCTAGGCTCTGTTGCTTTGTTTTTTAGATGTTTCAGGAAACACCATACACTTCTCCCGAGTGTCTGTTGGCAATTTACATCCCGCCCATCAGCATAACAAGGCTCCCAGTTCTCCATGGCCTGTCCTGCCTTTCTGGATTTTACACTTTTTTCAGATGGCCCTTTTGACCGGGGGGAAGTGAGACTTCATTGTAGTGCAGATTTCCTTTGCAAGCTTGCTTGGTTGGCCAAAAAGGGCGTATGCGTTTTTTCCTGAATATATTCAGGAAAAAACGCATACGCCCTTTTTGGACAAGTGCATCATTGTGGACGTTCTGCCTCTTTTCCTATGCTTTCAATGCAATTCCAGTCTACCTCCTGAAATCGGTTTCCTGCAATTCTGCCCCGCTTTCAAGTCCTCTTGGCAGCCTTACTTCAGTATATTTTTGGACGATAGCTGTCATTTATAACTCTGCAGGTTTGTGAATTACAGTGCCCCTGAGCTCCTTTCTTCAACTCGCTTTCTTTTGAGCTGGCCGCAACACCGCAGGATGGCTTCAGGCCCTAATCTGGTTCCGGCCCGGCACGCTGAGCCTTTGGTTATTTCCTCTTCCTGGTGGGAAATGAGAGTTAAATTTGCCCGTCCAGACACCTCCAGCTAGTCTCTCATTAGTGTTCCCTATTCCTGTTCATCTTCCGCAGAAATTGCAAACTGGGCCAAACAGGAGGTTAAAGGCGCTGACTCTCCAAGTGGGGAGAGTGTTAGTAAAGCATCTGGAATGTTGCACCCGAGTACCAGGGGAGGAAAACTGAGACATATTTGAACACGTCTCCCGTTCACATGGTTGATCATACTCTGGGTTCCACATGCATGTTTTAGCTGAAGGAAGAATACCTTAAACCTGGAGAGTTGAGACCCGTGGAATGGGTACCATGCAATATGACTTCAAAGGGTCTTCATTTGCTCACCGAACCTCTCCAATCCTATCACTGCTGCGTTTATGCTCCTGTACACACGCTTGATTCTCTTTTGGAGACATAGCAATCCATAGGTTTTAAGATACTTACTAGTCAGGTACATTCTTAGGCGTTTAATATGCGGTGTTGAGTCCATTTCGTTGAGCAAGGAGTAGCTCTTGTCTAGTCCATATTTGGCTTAAGGAACTTTATCTGTGCTCATTTCAATCTCTGGTTTTATGCAGCACCCCAACTCACCTTTCCCCTTAAGCAAGCATAAGTTGGTTTTCTAAATTTGAGACCCTGTTCTGTTTTGGAATTCAGTTCCTGTGTAGCCAAGTTTACATTCCGTGTATTAGTGATATCTTATGATGTTTCTTTTTCTGTGTGACTTATTTCAGTGAGAATCATCGTACCTGAATCCACTCATTATGCTGCCACGGGCCTGATGACATAGATTTCATTGCTGAGTGATACTGCATTGTACGTAAGTACCACAAGTTCTTTATCCATTTTTCACTTTCTGTGATATTGAACTTGTACGGTAAACGAGGTTCTTGTAAACAGAGGCGTCCCAAACTTTGGGGTGGCTGTGTCTTTTTGATTTTAATTTCCCTAAGCTATAGGACCATAAGTGGAAGTGCCCTAGGCTCTGTTGCTTTGTTTTTTAGATGTTTCAGGAAACACCATACACTTCTCCCGAGTGTCTGTTGGCAATTTACATCCCGCCCATCAGCATAACAAGGCTCCCAGTTCTCCATGGCCTGTCCTGCCTTTCTGGATTTTACACTTTTTTCAGATGGCCCTTTTGACCGGGGGGAAGTGAGACTTCATTGTAGTGCAGATTTCCTTTGCAAGCTTGCTTGGTTGGCCAAAAAGGGCGTATGCGTTTTTTCCTGAATATATTCAGGAAAAAACGCATACGCCCTTTTTGGACAAGTGCATCATTGTGGACGTTCTGCCTCTTTTCCTATGCTTTCAATGCAATTCCAGTCTACCTCCTGAAATCGGTTTCCTGCAATTCTGCCCCGCTTTCAAGTCCTCTTGGCAGCCTTACTTCAGTATATTTTTGGACGATAGCTGTCATTTATAACTCTGCAGGTTTGTGAATTACAGTGCCCCTGAGCTCCTTTCTTCAACTCGCTTTCTTTTGAGCTGGCCGCAACACCGCAGGATGGCTTCAGGCCCTAATCTGGTTCCGGCACGGCACGCTGAGCCTTTGGTTATTTCCTCTTCCTGGTGGGAAATGAGAGTTAAATTTGCCCGTCCAGACACCTCCAGCTAGTCTCTCATTGGTGTTCCCTATTCCTGTTCATCTTCCGCAGAAATTGCAAACTGGGCCAAACAGGAGGTTAAAGGCGCTGACTCTCCAAGTGGGGAGAGTGTTAGTAAAGCGTCTGGAATGTTGCACCCGAGTACCAGGGGAGGAAAACTGAGACGTATTTGAACACGTCTCCCGTTCACATGGTTGATCATACTCTGGGTTCCACATGCATGTTTTAGCTGAAGGAAGAATACCTTAAACCTGGAGAGTTGAGACCCGTGGAATGGGTACAATGCAATATGACTTCAAAGGATCTTCATTTGCTCACCGAACCTCTCCAATCCTATCACTGCTGCGTTTATGCCCCTGTACACACGCTTGATTCTCTTTTGGAGACATAGCAATCCATAGGTTTTAAGATACTTACTAGTCAGGTACATTCTTAGGCGTTTAATATGCGGTGTTGAGTCCATTTCGTTGAGCAAGGAGTAGCTCTTGTCTAGTCCATATTTGGCTTAAGGAACTTTATCTGTGCTCATTTCAATCCCTGGTTTTATGCAGCACCCCAGCTCACCTTTCCCCTTAAGCAAGCATAAGTTGGTTTTCTAAATTTGAGACCCTGTTCTGTTTTGGAATTCAGTTCCTGTGTAGCCAAGTTTACATTCCGTGTATTAGTGATATCTTATGATGTTTCTTTTTCTGTGTGACTTATTTCAGTGAGAATCATCGTACCTGAATCCACTCATTATGCTGCTACGGGCCTGATGACATAGATTTCATTGCTGAGTGATACTGCATTGTACGTAAGTACCACAAGTTCTTTATCCATTTTTCACTTTCTGTGATATTGAACTTGTACGGTAAACGAGGTTCTTGTAAACAGAGGCGTCCCAAACTTTGGGGTGGCTGTGTCTTTTTGATTTTAATTTCCCTAAGCTATAGGACCATAAGTGGAAGTGCCCTAGGCTCTGTTGCTTTGTTGTTTAGATGTTTCAGGAAACACCATACACTTCTCCCGAGTGTCTGTTGGCAATTTACATCCCGCCCATCAGCATAACAAGGCTCCCAGTTCTCCATGGCCTGTCCTGCCTTTCTGGATTTTACACTTTTTTCAGATGGCCCTTTTGACCGGGGGGAAGTGAGACTTCATTGTAGTGCAGATTTCCTTTGCAAGCTTGCTTGGTTGGCCAAAAAGGGCGTATGCGTTTTTTCCTGAATATATTCAGGAAAAAACACATACGCCCTTTTTGGCCAAGTGCATCATTGTGGGCGTTCTGCCTCTTTTCCTATGCTTTCAATGCAATTCCAGTCTACCTCCTGAAATCGGTTTCCTGCAATTCTGCCCCGCTTTCAAGTCCTCTTGGCAGCCTTACTTCAGTATATTTTTGGACAATAGCTGTCATTTATAACTCTGCAGGTTTGTGAATTACAGTGCCCCTGATCTCCTTTCTTCAACTCGCTTTCTTTTGAGCTGGCCGCAACACCGCAGGATGGCTTCAGGCCCTAATCTGGTTCCGGCCCGGCACGCTGAGCCTTTGGTTATTTCCTCTTCCTGGTGGGAAATGAGAGTTAAATTTGCCCGTCCAGACACCTCCAGCTAGTCTCTCATTGGTGTTCCCTATTCCTGTTCATCTTCCGCAGAAATTGCAAACTGGGCCAAACAGGAGGTTAAAGGCGCTGACTCTCCAAGTGGGGAGAGTGTTAGTAAAGCATCTGGAATGTTGCACCCGAGTACCAGGGGAGGAAAACTGAGACATATTTGAACACGTCTCCCGTTCACATGGTTGATCATACTCTGGGTTCCACATGCATGTTTTAGCTGAAGGAAGAATACCTTAAACCTGGAGAGTTGAGACCCGTGGAATGGGTACCATGCAATATGACTTCAAAGGGTCTTCATTTGCTCACCGAACCTCTCCAATCCTATCACTGCTGCGTTTATGCCCCTGTACACACGCTTGATTCTCTTTTGGAGACATAGCAATCCATAGGTTTTAAGATACTTACTAGTCAGGTACATTCTTAGGCGTTTAATATGGGGTGTTGAGTCCATTTCGTTGAGCAAGGAGTAGCTCTTGTCTAGTGCATATTTGGCTTAAGGAACTTTATCTGTGCTCATTTCAATCTCTGGTTTTATGCAGCACCCCAACTCACCTTTCCCCTTAAGCAAGCATAAGTTGGTTTTCTAAATTTGAGACCCTGTTCTGTTTTGGAATTCAGTTCCTGTGTAGCCAAGTTTACATTCCGTGTATTAGTGATATCTTATGATGTTTCTTTTTCTGTGTGACTTATTTCAGTGAGAATCATCGTACCTGAATCCACTCATTATGCTGCTACGGGCCTGATGACATAGATTTCATTGCTGAGTGATACTGCATTGTACGTAAGTACCACAAGTTCTTTATCCATTTTTCACTTTCTGTGATATTGAACTTGTACAGTAAACGAGGTTCTTGTAAACAGAGGCGTCCCAAACTTTGGGGTGGCTGTGTCTTTTTGATTTTAATTTCCCTAAGCTATAGGACCATAAGTGGAAGTGCCCTAGGCTCTGTTGCTTTGTTTTTTAGATGTTTCAGGAAACACCATACACTTCTCCCGAGTGTCTGTTGGCAATTTACATCCCGCCCATCAGCATAACAAGGCTCCCAGTTCTCCATGGCCTGTCCTGCCTTTCTGGATTTTACACTTTTTTCAGATGACCCTTTTGACCGGGGGGAAGTGAGACTTCATTGTAGTGCAGATTTCCTTTGCAAGCTTGCTTGGTTGGCCAAAAAGGGCGTATGCGTTTTTTCCTGAATATATTCAGGAAAAAACGCATACGCCCTTTTTGGACAAGTGCATCATTGTGGACGTTCTGCCTCTTTTCCTATGCTTTCAATGCAATTCCAGTCTACCTCCTGAAATCGGTTTCCTGCAATTCTGCCCCGCTTTCAAGTCCTCTTGGCAGCCTTACTTCAGTATATTTTTGGACGATAGCTGTCATTTATAACTCTGCAGGTTTGTGAATTACAGTGCCCCTGAGCTCCTTTCTTCAACTCGCTTTCTTTTGAGCTGGCCGCAACACCGCAGGATGGCTTCAGGCCCTAATCTGGTTCCGGCCCGGCACGCTGAGCCTTTGGTTATTTCCTCTTCCTGGTGGGAAATGAGAGTTAAATTTGCCCGTCCAGACACCTCCAGCTAGTCTCTCATTAGTGTTCCCTATTCCTGTTCATCTTCCGCAGAAATTGCAAACTGGGCCAAACAGGAGGTTAAAGGCGCTGACTCTCCAAGTGGGGAGAGTGTTAGTAAAGCATCTGGAATGTTGCACCCGAGTACCAGGGGAGGAAAACTGAGACATATTTGAACACGTCTCCCGTTCACATGGTTGATCATACTCTGGGTTCCACATGCATGTTTTAGCTGAAGGAAGAATACCTTAAACCTGGAGAGTTGAGACCCGTGGAATGGGTACCATGCAATATGACTTCAAAGGGTCTTCATTTGCTCACCGAACCTCTCCAATCCTATCACTGCTGCGTTTATGCTCCTGTACACACGCTTGATTCTCTTTTGGAGACATAGCAATCCATAGGTTTTAAGATACTTACTAGTCAGGTACATTCTTAGGCGTTTAATATGCGGTGTTGAGTCCATTTCGTTGAGCAAGGAGTAGCTCTTGTCTAGTCCATATTTGGCTTAAGGAACTTTATCTGTGCTCATTTCAATCTCTGGTTTTATGCAGCACCCCAACTCACCTTTCCCCTTAAGCAAGCATAAGTTGGTTTTCTAAATTTGAGACCCTGTTCTGTTTTGGAATTCAGTTCCTGTGTAGCCAAGTTTACATTCCGTGTATTAGTGATATCTTATGATGTTTCTTTTTCTGTGTGACTTATTTCAGTGAGAATCATCGTACCTGAATCCACTCATTATGCTGCCACGGGCCTGATGACATAGATTTCATTGCTGAGTGATACTGCATTGTACGTAAGTACCACAAGTTCTTTATCCATTTTTCACTTTCTGTGATATTGAACTTGTACGGTAAACGAGGTTCTTGTAAACAGAGGCGTCCCAAACTTTGGGGTGGCTGTGTCTTTTTGATTTTAATTTCCCTAAGCTATAGGACCATAAGTGGAAGTGCCCTAGGCTCTGTTGCTTTGTTTTTTAGATGTTTCAGGAAACACCATACACTTCTCCCGAGTGTCTGTTGGCAATTTACATCCCGCCCATCAGCATAACAAGGCTCCCAGTTCTCCATGGCCTGTCCTGCCTTTCTGGATTTTACACTTTTTTCAGATGGCCCTTTTGACCGGGGGGAAGTGAGACTTCATTGTAGTGCAGATTTCCTTTGCAAGCTTGCTTGGTTGGCCAAAAAGGGCGTATGCGTTTTTTCCTGAATATATTCAGGAAAAAACGCATACGCCCTTTTTGGACAAGTGCATCATTGTGGACGTTCTGCCTCTTTTCCTATGCTTTCAATGCAATTCCAGTCTACCTCCTGAAATCGGTTTCCTGCAATTCTGCCCCGCTTTCAAGTCCTCTTGGCAGCCTTACTTCAGTATATTTTTGGACGATAGCTGTCATTTATAACTCTGCAGGTTTGTGAATTACAGTGCCCCTGAGCTCCTTTCTTCAACTCGCTTTCTTTTGAGCTGGCCGCAACACCGCAGGATGGCTTCAGGCCCTAATCTGGTTCCGGCACGGCACGCTGAGCCTTTGGTTATTTCCTCTTCCTGGTGGGAAATGAGAGTTAAATTTGCCCGTCCAGACACCTCCAGCTAGTCTCTCATTGGTGTTCCCTATTCCTGTTCATCTTCCGCAGAAATTGCAAACTGGGCCAAACAGGAGGTTAAAGGCGCTGACTCTCCAAGTGGGGAGAGTGTTAGTAAAGCGTCTGGAATGTTGCACCCGAGTACCAGGGGAGGAAAACTGAGACGTATTTGAACACGTCTCCCGTTCACATGGTTGATCATACTCTGGGTTCCACATGCATGTTTTAGCTGAAGGAAGAATACCTTAAACCTGGAGAGTTGAGACCCGTGGAATGGGTACAATGCAATATGACTTCAAAGGATCTTCATTTGCTCACCGAACCTCTCCAATCCTATCACTGCTGCGTTTATGCCCCTGTACACACGCTTGATTCTCTTTTGGAGACATAGCAATCCATAGGTTTTAAGATACTTACTAGTCAGGTACATTCTTAGGCGTTTAATATGCGGTGTTGAGTCCATTTCGTTGAGCAAGGAGTAGCTCTTGTCTAGTCCATATTTGGCTTAAGGAACTTTATCTGTGCTCATTTCAATCCCTGGTTTTATGCAGCACCCCAGCTCACCTTTCCCCTTAAGCAAGCATAAGTTGGTTTTCTAAATTTGAGACCCTGTTCTGTTTTGGAATTCAGTTCCTGTGTAGCCAAGTTTACATTCCGTGTATTAGTGATATCTTATGATGTTTCTTTTTCTGTGTGACTTATTTCAGTGAGAATCATCGTACCTGAATCCACTCATTATGCTGCTACGGGCCTGATGACATAGATTTCATTGCTGAGTGATACTGCATTGTACGTAAGTACCACAAGTTCTTTATCCATTTTTCACTTTCTGTGATATTGAACTTGTACGGTAAACGAGGTTCTTGTAAACAGAGGCGTCCCAAACTTTGGGGTGGCTGTGTCTTTTTGATTTTAATTTCCCTAAGCTATAGGACCATAAGTGGAAGTGCCCTAGGCTCTGTTGCTTTGTTGTTTAGATGTTTCAGGAAACACCATACACTTCTCCCGAGTGTCTGTTGGCAATTTACATCCCGCCCATCAGCATAACAAGGCTCCCAGTTCTCCATGGCCTGTCCTGCCTTTCTGGATTTTACACTTTTTTCAGATGGCCCTTTTGACCGGGGGGAAGTGAGACTTCATTGTAGTGCAGATTTCCTTTGCAAGCTTGCTTGGTTGGCCAAAAAGGGCGTATGCGTTTTTTCCTGAATATATTCAGGAAAAAACGCATACGCCCTTTTTGGCCAAGTGCATCATTGTGGGCGTTCTGCCTCTTTTCCTATGCTTTCAATGCAATTCCAGTCTACCTCCTGAAATCGGTTTCCTGCAATTCTGCCCCGCTTTCAAGTCCTCTTGGCAGCCTTACTTCAGTATATTTTTGGACGATAGCTGTCATTTATAACTCTGCAGGTTTGTGAATTACAGTGCCCCTGATCTCCTTTCTTCAACTCGCTTTCTTTTGAGCTGGCCGCAACACCGCAGGATGGCTTCAGGCCCTAATCTGGTTCCGGCCCGGCACGCTGAGCCTTTGGTTATTTCCTCTTCCTGGTGGGAAATGAGAGTTAAATTTGCCCGTCCAGACACCTCCAGCTAGTCTCTCATTGGTGTTCCCTATTCCTGTTCATCTTCCGCAGAAATTGCAAACTGGGCCAAACAGGAGGTTAAAGGCGCTGACTCTCCAAGTGGGGAGAGTGTTAGTAAAGCATCTGGAATGTTGCACCCGAGTACCAGGGGAGGAAAACTGAGACATATTTGAACACGTCTCCCGTTCACATGGTTGATCATACTCTGGGTTCCACATGCATGTTTTAGCTGAAGGAAGAATACCTTAAACCTGGAGAGTTGAGACCCGTGGAATGGGTACCATGCAATATGACTTCAAAGGGTCTTCATTTGCTCACCGAACCTCTCCAATCCTATCACTGCTGCGTTTATGCCCCTGTACACACGCTTGATTCTCTTTTGGAGACATAGCAATCCATAGGTTTTAAGATACTTACTAGTCAGGTACATTCTTAGGCGTTTAATATGGGGTGTTGAGTCCATTTCGTTGAGCAAGGAGTAGCTCTTGTCTAGTGCATATTTGGCTTAAGGAACTTTATCTGTGCTCATTTCAATCTCTGGTTTTATGCAGCACCCCAACTCACCTTTCCCCTTAAGCAAGCATAAGTTGGTTTTCTAAATTTGAGACCCTGTTCTGTTTTGGAATTCAGTTCCTGTGTAGCCAAGTTTACATTCCGTGTATTAGTGATATCTTATGATGTTTCTTTTTCTGTGTGACTTATTTCAGTGAGAATCATCGTACCTGAATCCACTCATTATGCTGCTACGGGCCTGATGACATAGATTTCATTGCTGAGTGATACTGCATTGTACGTAAGTACCACAAGTTCTTTATCCATTTTTCACTTTCTGTGATATTGAACTTGTACGGTAAACGAGGTTCTTGTAAACAGAGGCGTCCCAAACTTTGGGGTGGCTGTGTCTTTTTGATTTTAATTTCCCTAAGCTATAGGACCATAAGTGGAAGTGCCCTAGGCTCTGTTGCTTTGTTTTTTAGATGTTTCAGGAAACACCATACACTTCTCCCGAGTGTCTGTTGGCAATTTACATCCCGCCCATCAGCATAACAAGGCTCCCAGTTCTCCATGGCCTGTCCTGCCTTTCTGGATTTTACACTTTTTTCAGATGGCCCTTTTGACCGGGGGGAAGTGAGACTTCATTGTAGTGCAGATTTCCTTTGCAAGCTTGCTTGGTTGGCCAAAAAGGGCGTATGCGTTTTTTCCTGAATATATTCAGGAAAAAACGCATACGCCCTTTTTGGACAAGTGCATCATTGTGGACGTTCTGCCTCTTTTCCTATGCTTTCAATGCAATTCCAGTCTACCTCCTGAAATCGGTTTCCTGCAATTCTGCCCCGCTTTCAAGTCCTCTTGGCAGCCTTACTTCAGTATATTTTTGGACGATAGCTGTCATTTATAACTCTGCAGGTTTGTGAATTACAGTGCCCCTGAGCTCCTTTCTTCAACTCGCTTTCTTTTGAGCTGGCCGCAACACCGCAGGATGGCTTCAGGCCCTAATCTGGTTCCGGCCCGGCACGCTGAGCCTTTGGTTATTTCCTCTTCCTGGTGGGAAATGAGAGTTAAATTTGCCCGTCCAGACACCTCCAGCTAGTCTCTCATTAGTGTTCCCTATTCCTGTTCATCTTCCGCAGAAATTGCAAACTGGGCCAAACAGGAGGTTAAAGGCGCTGACTCTCCAAGTGGGGAGAGTGTTAGTAAAGCATCTGGAATGTTGCACCCGAGTACCAGGGGAGGAAAACTGAGACATATTTGAACACGTCTCCCGTTCACATGGTTGATCATACTCTGGGTTCCACATGCATGTTTTAGCTGAAGGAAGAATACCTTAAACCTGGAGAGTTGAGACCCGTGGAATGGGTACCATGCAATATGACTTCAAAGGGTCTTCATTTGCTCACCGAACCTCTCCAATCCTATCACTGCTGCGTTTATGCTCCTGTACACACGCTTGATTCTCTTTTGGAGACATAGCAATCCATAGGTTTTAAGATACTTACTAGTCAGGTACATTCTTAGGCGTTTAATATGCGGTGTTGAGTCCATTTCGTTGAGCAAGGAGTAGCTCTTGTCTATTCCATATTTGGCTTAAGGAACTTTATCTGTGCTCGTTTCAATCTCTGGTTTTATGCAGCACCCCAACTCACCTTTCCCCTTAAGCAAGCATAAGTTGGTTTTCTAAATTTGAGACCCTGTTCTGTTTTGGAATTCAGTTCCTGTGTAGCCAAGTTTACATTCCGTGTATTAGTGATATCTTATGATGTTTCTTTTTCTGTGTGACTTATTTCAGTGAGAATCATCGTACCTGAATCCACTCATTATGCTGCTACGGGCCTGATGACATAGATTTCATTGCTGAGTGATACTGCATTGTACGTAAGTACCACAAGTTCTTTATCCATTTTTCACTTTCTGTGATATTGAACTTGTACGGTAAACGAGGTTCTTGTAAACAGAGGCGTCCCAAACTTTGGGGTGGCTGTGTCTTTTTGATTTTAATTTCCCTAAGCTATAGGACCATAAGTGGAAGTGCCCTAGGCTCTGTTGCTTTGTTTTTTAGATGTTTCAGGAAACACCATACACTTCTCCCGAGTGTCTGTTGGCAGTTTACATCCCGCCCATCAGCATAACAAGGCTCCCAGTTCTCCATGGCCTGTCCTGCCTTTCTGGATTTTACACTTTTTTCAGATGGCCCTTTTGACCGGGGGGAAGTGAGACTTCATTGTAGTGCAGATTTCCTTTGCAAGCTTGCTTGGTTGGCCAAAAAGGGCGTATGCGTTTTTTCCTGAATATATTCAGGAAAAAACGCATACGCCCTTTTTGGCCAAGTGCATCATTGTGGACGTTCTGCCTCTTTTCCTATGCTTTCAATGCAATTCCAGTCTACCTCCTGAAATCGGTTTCCTGCAATTCTGCCCCGCTTTCAAGTCCTCTTGGCAGCCTTACTTCAGTATATTTTTGGACGATAGCTGTCATTTATAACTCTGCAGGTTTGTGAATTACAGTGCCCCTGAGCTCCTTTCTTCAACTCGCTTTCTTTTGAGCTGGCCGCAACACCACAGAATGGCTTCAGGCCCTAATCTGGTTCCGGCACGGCACGCTGAGCCTTTGGTTATTTCCTCTTCCTGGTGGGAAATGAGAGTTAAATTTGCCCGTCCAGACACCTCCTGCTAGTCTCTCATTGGTTCTCACTATTCCAGTTCATCTTCCGCAGAAATTGCAAACTGGGCCAAACAGGAGGTTAAAGGTGCTGACTCTCCAAGTGGGGAGAGTGTTAGTAAAGCGTCTGGAATGTTGCACCCGAGTACCAGGGGAGGAAAACTGAGACATATTTGAACACGTCTCCCGTTCACATGGTTGATCATACTCTGGGTTCCACATGCATGTTTTAGCTGAAGGAAGAATACCTTAAACCTGGAGAGTTGAGACCCGTGGAATGGGTACCATGCAATATGACTTCAAAGGGTCTTCATTTGCTCACCGAACCTCTCCAATCCTATCACTGCTGCGTTTATGCCCCTGTACACACGCTTGATTCTCTTTTGGAGACATAGCAATCCATAGGTTTTAAGATACTTACTAGTCAGGTACATTCTTAGGCGTTTAATATGGGGTGTTGAGTCCATTTCGTTGAGCAAGGAGTAGCTCTTGTCTAGTGCATATTTGGCTTAAGGAACTTTATCTGTGCTCATTTCAATCTCTGGTTTTATGCAGCACCCCAACTCACCTTTCCCCTTAAGCAAGCATAAGTTGGTTTTCTAAATTTGAGACCCTGTTCTGTTTTGGAATTCAGTTCCTGTGTAGCCAAGTTTACATTCCGTGTATTAGTGATATCTTATGATGTTTCTTTTTCTGTGTGACTTATTTCAGTGAGAATCATCGTACCTGAATCCACTCATTATGCTGCTACGGGCCTGATGACATAGATTTCATTGCTGAGTGATACTGCATTGTACGTAAGTACCACAAGTTCTTTATCCATTTTTCACTTTCTGTGATATTGAACTTGTACGGTAAACGAGGTTCTTGTAAACAGAGGCGTCCCAAACTTTGGGGTGGCTGTGTCTTTTTGATTTTAATTTCCCTAAGCTATAGGACCATAAGTGGAAGTGCCCTAGGCTCTGTTGCTTTGTTTTTTAGATGTTTCAGGAAACACCATACACTTCTCCCGAGTGTCTGTTGGCAATTTACATCCCGCCCATCAGCATAACAAGGCTCCCAGTTCTCCATGGCCTGTCCTGCCTTTCTGGATTTTACACTTTTTTCAGATGGCCCTTTTGACCGGGGGGAAGTGAGACTTCATTGTAGTGCAGATTTCCTTTGCAAGCTTGCTTGGTTGGCCAAAAAGGGCGTATGCGTTTTTTCCTGAATATATTCAGGAAAAAACGCATACGCCCTTTTTGGCCAAGTGCATCATTGTGGACGTTCTGCCTCTTTTCCTATGCTTTCAATGTAATTCCAGTCTACCTCCTGAAATCGGTTTCCTGCAATTCTGCCCCGCTTTCAAGTCCTCTTGGCAGCCTTACTTCAGTATATTTTTGGACGATAGCTGTCATTTATAACTCTGCAGGTTTGTGAATTACAGTGCCCCTGAGCTCCTTTCTTCAACTCGCTTTCTTTTGAGCTGGCCGCAACACCGCAGGATGGCTTCAGGCCCTAATCTGGTTCCGGCACGGCACGCTGAGCCTTTGGTTATTTCCTCTTCCTGGTGGGAAATGAGAGTTAAATTTGCCCGTCCAGACACCTCCAGCTAGTCTCTCATTGGTGTTCCCTATTCCTGTTCATCTTCCGCAGAAATTGCAAACTGGGCCAAACAGGAGGTTAAAGGCGCTGACTCTCCAAGTGGGGAGAGTGTTAGTAAAGCGTCTGGAATGTTGCACCCGAGTACCAGGGGAGGAAAACTGAGACGTATTTGAACACGTCTCCCGTTCACATGGTTGATCATACTCTGGGTTCCACATGCATGTTTTAGCTGAAGGAAGAATACCTTAAACCTGGAGAGTTGAGACCCGTGGAATGGGTACCATGCAATATGACTTCAAGGGGTCTTCATTTGCTCACCGAACCTCTCCAATCCTATCACTGCTGCGTTTATGCCCCTGTACACACGCTTGATTCTCTTTTGGAGACATAGCAATCCATAGGTTTTAAGATACTTACTAGTCAGGTACATTCTTAGGCGTTAAATATGCGGTGTTGAGTCCATTTCGTTGAGCAAGGAGTAGCTCTTGTCTAGTCCATATTTGGCTTAAGGAACTTTATCTGTGCTCATTTCAATCTCTGGTTTTATGCAGCACCCCAACTCACCTTTCCCCTTAAGCAAGCATAAGTTGGTTTTCTAAATTTGAGACCCTGTTCTGTTTTGGAATTCAGTTCCTGTGTAGCCAAGTTTACATTCCGTGTATTAGTGATATCTTATGATGTTTCTTTTTCTGTGTGACTTATTTCAGTGAGAATCATCGTACCTGAATCCACTCATTATGCTGCTACGGGCCTGATGACATAGATTTCATTGCTGAGTGATACTGCATTGTACGTAAGTACCACAAGTTCTTTATCCATTTCTCACTTTCTGTGATATTGAACTTGTACGGTAAACGAGGTTCTTGTAAACAGAGGCGTCCCAAACTTTGGGGTGGCTGTGTCTTTTTGATTTTAATTTCCGTAAGCTATAGGACCATAAGTGGAAGTGCCCTAGGCTCTGTTGCTTTGTTTTTTAGATGTTTCAGGAAACACCATACACTTCTCCCGAGTGTCTGTTGGCAATTTACATCCCGCCCATCAGCATAACAAGGCTCCCAGTTCTCCATGGCCTGTCCTGCCTTTCTGGATTTTACACTTTTTTCAGATGGCCCTTTTGACCGGGGGGAAGTGAGACTTCATTGTAGTGCAGATTTCCTTTGCAAGCTTGCTTGGTTGGCCAAAAAGGGCGTATGCGTTTTTTCCTGAATATATTCAGGAAAAAACACATACGCCCTTTTTGGCCAAGTGCATCATTGTGGGCGTTCTGCCTCTTTTCCTATGCTTTCAATGCAATTCCAGTCTACCTCCTGAAATCGGTTTCCTGCAATTCTGCCCCGCTTTCAAGTCCTCTTGGCAGCCTTACTTCAGTATATTTTTGGACGATAGCTGTCATTTATAACTCTGCAGGTTTGTGAATTACAGTGCCCCTGAGCTCCTTTCTTCAACTCGCTTTCTTTTGAGCTGGCCGCAACACCGCAGGATGGCTTCAGGCCCTAATCTGGTTCCGGCCCGGCACGCTGAGCCTTTGGTTATTTCCTCTTCCTGGTGGGAAATGAGAGTTAAATTTGCCCGTCCAGACACCTCCAGCTAGTCTCTCATTAGTGTTCCCTATTCCTGTTCATCTTCCGCAGAAATTGCAAACTGGGCCAAACAGGAGGTTAAAGGCGCTGACTCTCCAAGTGGGGAGAGTGTTAGTAAAGCATCTGGAATGTTGCACCCGAGTACCAGGGGAGGAAAACTGAGACATATTTGAACACGTCTCCCGTTCACATGGTTGATCATACTCTGGGTTCCACATGCATGTTTTAGCTGAAGGAAGAATACCTTAAACCTGGAGAGTTGAGACCCGTGGAATGGGTACCATGCAATATGACTTCAAAGGGTCTTCATTTGCTCACCGAACCTCTCCAATCCTATCACTGCTGCGTTTATGCTCCTGTACACACGCTTGATTCTCTTTTGGAGACATAGCAATCCATAGGTTTTAAGATACTTACTAGTCAGGTACATTCTTAGGCGTTTAATATGCGGTGTTGAGTCCATTTCGTTGAGCAAGGAGTAGCTCTTGTCTATTCCATATTTGGCTTAAGGAACTTTATCTGTGCTCGTTTCAATCTCTGGTTTTATGCAGCACCCCAACTCACCTTTCCCCTTAAGCAAGCATAAGTTGGTTTTCTAAATTTGAGACCCTGTTCTGTTTTGGAATTCAGTTCCTGTGTAGCCAAGTTTACATTCCGTGTATTAGTGATATCTTATGATGTTTCTTTTTCTGTGTGACTTATTTCAGTGAGAATCATCGTACCTGAATCCACTCATTATGCTGCTACGGGCCTGATGACATAGATTTCATTGCTGAGTGATACTGCATTGTACGTAAGTACCACAAGTTCTTTATCCATTTTTCACTTTCTGTGATATTGAACTTGTACGGTAAACGAGGTTCTTGTAAACAGAGGCGTCCCAAACTTTGGGGTGGCTGTGTCTTTTTGATTTTAATTTCCCTAAGCTATAGGACCATAAGTGGAAGTGCCCTAGGCTCTGTTGCTTTGTTTTTTAGATGTTTCAGGAAACACCATACACTTCTCCCGAGTGTCTGTTGGCAGTTTACATCCCGCCCATCAGCATAACAAGGCTCCCAGTTCTCCATGGCCTGTCCTGCCTTTCTGGATTTTACACTTTTTTCAGATGGCCCTTTTGACCGGGGGGAAGTGAGACTTCATTGTAGTGCAGATTTCCTTTGCAAGCTTGCTTGGTTGGCCAAAAAGGGCGTATGCGTTTTTTCCTGAATATATTCAGGAAAAAACGCATACGCCCTTTTTGGCCAAGTGCATCATTGTGGACGTTCTGCCTCTTTTCCTATGCTTTCAAAGCAATTCCAGTCTACCTCCTGAAATCGGTTTCCTGCAATTCTGCCCCGCTTTCAAGTCCTCTTGGCAGCCTTACTTCAGTATATTTTTGGACGATAGCTGTCATTTATAACTCTGCAGGTTTGTGAATTACAGTGCCCCTGAGCTCCTTTCTTCAACTCGCTTTCTTTTGAGCTGGCCGCAACACCACAGAATGGCTTCAGGCCCTAATCTGGTTCCGGCACGGCACGCTGAGCCTTTGGTTATTTCCTCTTCCTGGTGGGAAATGAGAGTTAAATTTGCCCGTCCAGACACCTCCTGCTAGTCTCTCATTGGTTCTCACTATTCCAGTTCATCTTCCGCAGAAATTGCAAACTGGGCCAAACAGGAGGTTAAAGGTGCTGACTCTCCAAGTGGGGAGAGTGTTAGTAAAGCGTCTGGAATGTTGCACCCGAGTACCAGGGGAGGAAAACTGAGACATATTTGAACACGTCTCCCGTTCACATGGTTGATCATACTCTGGGTTCCACATGCATGTTTTAGCTGAAGGAAGAATACCTTAAACCTGGATAGTTGAGACCCGTGGAATGGGTACCATGCAATATGACTTCAAAGGGTCTTCATTTGCTCACCGAACCTCTCCAATCCTATCACTGCTGCGTTTATGCCCCTGTACACACGCTTGATTCTCTTTTGGAGACATAGCATTCCATAGGTTTTAAGATACTTACTAGTCAGGTACATTCTTAGGCGTTTAATATGGGGTGTTGAGTCCATTTCGTTGAGCAAGGAGTAGCTCTTGTCTAGTCCATATTTGGCTTAAGGAACTTTATCTGTGCTCATTTCAATCTCTGGTTTTATGCAGCACCCCAACTCACCTTTCACCTTAAGCAAGCATAAGTTGGTTTTCTAAATTTGAGACCCTGTTCTGTTTTGGAATTCAGTTCCTGTGTAGCCAAGTTTACATTCCGTGTATTAGTGATATCTTATGATGTTTCTTTTTCTGTGTGACTTATTTCAGTGAGAATCATCGTACCTGAATCCACTCATTATGCTGCTACGGGCCTGATGACATAGATTTCATTGCTGAGTGATACTGCATTGTACGTAAGTACCACAAGTTCTTTATCCATTTTTCACTTTCTGTGATATTGAACTTGTACGGTAAACGAGGTTCTTGTAAACAGAGGCGTCCCAAACTTTGGGGTGGCTGTGTCTTTTTGATTTTAATTTCCCTAAGCTATAGGACCATAAGTGGAAGTGCCCTAGGCTCTGTTGCTTTGTTGTTTAGATGTTTCAGGAAACACCATACACTTCTCCCGAGTGTCTGTTGGCAATTTACATCCCGCCCATCAGCATAACAAGGCTCCCAGTTCTCCATGGCCTGTCCTGCCTTTCTGGATTTTACACTTTTTTCAGATGGCCCTTTTGACCGGGGGGAAGTGAGACTTCATTGTAGTGCAGATTTCCTTTGCAAGCTTGCTTGGTTGGCCAAAAAGGGCGTATGCGTTTTTTCCTGAATATATTCAGGAAAAAACGCATACGCCCTTTTTGGCCAAGTGCATCATTGTGGACGTTCTGCCTCTTTTCCTATGCTTTCAATGCAATTCCAGTCTACCTCCTGAAATCGGTTTCCTGCAATTCTGCCCCGCTTTCAAGTCCTCTTGGCAGCCTTACTTCAGTATATTTTTGGACGAAAGCTGTCATTTATAACGCTGCAGGTTTGTGAATTACAGTGCCCCTGAGCTCCTTTCTTCAACTCGCTTTCTTTTGAGCTGGCCGCAACACCGCAGGATGGCTTCAGGCCCTAATCTGGTTCCGGCACGGCACGCTGAGCCTTTGGTTATTTCCTCTTCCTGGTGGGAAATGAGAGTTAAATTTGCCCGTCCAGACACCTCCAGCTAGTCTCTCATTGGTGTTCCCTATTCCTGTTCATCTTCCACAGAAATTGCAAACTGGGCCAAACAGGAGGTTAAAGGCGCTGACTCTCCAAGTGGGGAGAGTGTTAGTAAAGCGTCTGGAATGTTGCACCCGAGTACCAGGGGAGGAAAACTGAGACGTATTTGAACACGTCTCCCGTTCACATGGTTGATCATACTCTGGGTTCCACATGCATGTTTTAGCTGAAGGAAGAATACCTTAAACCTGGAGAGTTGAGACCCGTGGAATGGGTACCATGCAATATGACTTCAAAGGGTCTTCATTTGCTCACCGAACCTCTCCAATCCTATCACTGCTGCGTTTATGCCCCTGTACACACGCTTGATTCTCTTTTGGAGACATAGCAATCCATAGGTTTTAAGATACTTACTAGTCAGGTACATTCTTAGGCGTTAAATATGCGGTGTTGAGTCCATTTCGTTGAGCAAGGAGTAGCTCTTGTCTAGTCCATATTTGGCTTAAGGAACTTTATCTGTGCTCATTTCAATCTCTGGTTTTATGCAGCACCCCAACTCACCTTTCCCCTTAAGCAAGCATAAGTTGGTTTTCTAAATTTGAGACCCTGTTCTGTTTTGGAATTCAGTTCCTGTGTAGCCAAGTTTACATTCCGTGTATTAGTGATATCTTATGATGTTTCTTTTTCTGTGTGACTTATTTCAGTGAGAATCATCGTACCTGAATCCACTCATTATGCTGCTACGGGCCTGATGACATAGATTTCATTGCTGAGTGATACTGCATTGTACGTAAGTACCACAAGTTCTTTATCCATTTTTCACTTTCTGTGATATTGAACTTGTACGGTAAACGAGGTTCTTGTAAACAGAGGCGTCCCAAACTTTGGGGTGGCTGTGTCTTTTTGATTTTAATTTCCCTAAGCTATAGGACCATAAGTGGAAGTGCCCTAGGCTCTGTTGCTTTGTTGTTTAGATGTTTCAGGAAACACCATACACTTCTCCCGAGTGTCTGTTGGCAATTTACATCCCGCCCATCAGCATAACAAGGCTCCCAGTTCTCCATGGCCTGTCCTGCCTTTCTGGATTTTACACTTTTTTCAGATGGCCCTTTTGACCGGGGGGAAGTGAGACTTCATTGTAGTGCAGATTTCCTTTGCAAGCTTGCTTGGTTGGCCAAAAAGGGCGTATGCGTTTTTTCCTGAATATATTCAGGAAAAAACACATACGCCCTTTTTGGCCAAGTGCATCATTGTGGGCGTTCTGCCTCTTTTCCTATGCTTTCAATGCAATTCCAGTCTACCTCCTGAAATCGGTTTCCTGCAATTCTGCCCCGCTTTCAAGTCCTCTTGGCAGCCTTACTTCAGTATATTTTTGGACGATAGCTGTCATTTATAACTCTGCAGGTTTGTGAATTACAGTGCCCCTGAGCTCCTTTCTTCAACTCGCTTTCTTTTGAGCTGGCCGCAACACCGCAGGATGGCTTCAGGCCCTAATCTGGTTCCGGCCCGGCACGCTGAGCCTTTGGTTATTTCCTCTTCCTGGTGGGAAATGAGAGTTAAATTTGCCCGTCCAGACACCTCCAGCTAGTCTCTCATTAGTGTTCCCTATTCCTGTTCATCTTCCGCAGAAATTGCAAACTGGGCCAAACAGGAGGTTAAAGGCGCTGACTCTCCAAGTGGGGAGAGTGTTAGTAAAGCATCTGGAATGTTGCACCCGAGTACCAGGGGAGGAAAACTGAGACATATTTGAACACGTCTCCCGTTCACATGGTTGATCATACTCTGGGTTCCACATGCATGTTTTAGCTGAAGGAAGAATACCTTAAACCTGGAGAGTTGAGACCCGTGGAATGGGTACCATGCAATATGACTTCAAAGGGTCTTCATTTGCTCACCGAACCTCTCCAATCCTATCACTGCTGCGTTTATGCTCCTGTACACACGCTTGATTCTCTTTTGGAGACATAGCAATCCATAGGTTTTAAGATACTTACTAGTCAGGTACATTCTTAGGCGTTTAATATGCGGTGTTGAGTCCATTTCGTTGAGCAAGGAGTAGCTCTTGTCTATTCCATATTTGGCTTAAGGAACTTTATCTGTGCTCGTTTCAATCTCTGGTTTTATGCAGCACCCCAACTCACCTTTCCCCTTAAGCAAGCATAAGTTGGTTTTCTAAATTTGAGACCCTGTTCTGTTTTGGAATTCAGTTCCTGTGTAGCCAAGTTTACATTCCGTGTATTAGTGATATCTTATGATGTTTCTTTTTCTGTGTGACTTATTTCAGTGAGAATCATCGTACCTGAATCCACTCATTATGCTGCTACGGGCCTGATGACATAGATTTCATTGCTGAGTGATACTGCATTGTACGTAAGTACCACAAGTTCTTTATCCATTTTTCACTTTCTGTGATATTGAACTTGTACGGTAAACGAGGTTCTTGTAAACAGAGGCGTCCCAAACTTTGGGGTGGCTGTGTCTTTTTGATTTTAATTTCCCTAAGCTATAGGACCATAAGTGGAAGTGCCCTAGGCTCTGTTGCTTTGTTTTTTAGATGTTTCAGGAAACACCATACACTTCTCCCGAGTGTCTGTTGGCAGTTTACATCCCGCCCATCAGCATAACAAGGCTCCCAGTTCTCCATGGCCTGTCCTGCCTTTCTGGATTTTACACTTTTTTCAGATGGCCCTTTTGACCGGGGGGAAGTGAGACTTCATTGTAGTGCAGATTTCCTTTGCAAGCTTGCTTGGTTGGCCAAAAAGGGCGTATGCGTTTTTTCCTGAATATATTCAGGAAAAAACGCATACGCCCTTTTTGGCCAAGTGCATCATTGTGGACGTTCTGCCTCTTTTCCTATGCTTTCAATGCAATTCCAGTCTACCTCCTGAAATCGGTTTCCTGCAATTCTGCCCCGCTTTCAAGTCCTCTTGGCAGCCTTACTTCAGTATATTTTTGGACGATAGCTGTCATTTATAACTCTGCAGGTTTGTGAATTACAGTGCCCCTGAGCTCCTTTCTTCAACTCGCTTTCTTTTGAGCTGGCCGCAACACCACAGAATGGCTTCAGGCCCTAATCTGGTTCCGGCACGGCACGCTGAGCCTTTGGTTATTTCCTCTTCCTGGTGGGAAATGAGAGTTAAATTTGCCCGTCCAGACACCTCCTGCTAGTCTCTCATTGGTTCTCACTATTCCAGTTCATCTTCCGCAGAAATTGCAAACTGGGCCAAACAGGAGGTTAAAGGTGCTGACTCTCCAAGTGGGGAGAGTGTTAGTAAAGCGTCTGGAATGTTGCACCCGAGTACCAGGGGAGGAAAACTGAGACATATTTGAACACGTCTCCCGTTCACATGGTTGATCATACTCTGGGTTCCACATGCATGTTTTAGCTGAAGGAAGAATACCTTAAACCTGGAGAGTTGAGACCCGTGGAATGGGTACCATGCAATATGACTTCAAAGGGTCTTCATTTGCTCACCGAACCTCTCCAATCCTATCACTGCTGCGTTTATGCCCCTGTACACACGCTTGATTCTCTTTTGGAGACATAGCAATCCATAGGTTTTAAGATACTTACTAGTCAGGTACATTCTTAGGCGTTTAATATGGGGTGTTGAGTCCATTTCGTTGAGCAAGGAGTAGCTCTTGTCTAGTGCATATTTGGCTTAAGGAACTTTATCTGTGCTCATTTCAATCTCTGGTTTTATGCAGCACCCCAACTCACCTTTCCCCTTAAGCAAGCATAAGTTGGTTTTCTAAATTTGAGACCCTGTTCTGTTTTGGAATTCAGTTCCTGTGTAGCCAAGTTTACATTCCGTGTATTAGTGATATCTTATGATGTTTCTTTTTCTGTGTGACTTATTTCAGTGAGAATCATCGTACCTGAATCCACTCATTATGCTGCTACGGGCCTGATGACATAGATTTCATTGCTGAGTGATACTGCATTGTACGTAAGTACCACAAGTTCTTTATCCATTTTTCACTTTCTGTGATATTGAACTTGTACGGTAAACGAGGTTCTTGTAAACAGAGGCGTCCCAAACTTTGGGGTGGCTGTGTCTTTTTGATTTTAATTTCCCTAAGCTATAGGACCATAAGTGGAAGTGCCCTAGGCTCTGTTGCTTTGTTTTTTAGATGTTTCAGGAAACACCATACACTTCTCCCGAGTGTCTGTTGGCAATTTACATCCCGCCCATCAGCATAACAAGGCTCCCAGTTCTCCATGGCCTGTCCTGCCTTTCTGGATTTTACACTTTTTTCAGATGGCCCTTTTGACCGGGGGGAAGTGAGACTTCATTGTAGTGCAGATTTCCTTTGCAAGCTTGCTTGGTTGGCCAAAAAGGGCGTATGCGTTTTTTCCTGAATATATTCAGGAAAAAACGCATACGCCCTTTTTGGCCAAGTGCATCATTGTGGACGTTCTGCCTCTTTTCCTATGCTTTCAATGTAATTCCAGTCTACCTCCTGAAATCGGTTTCCTGCAATTCTGCCCCGCTTTCAAGTCCTCTTGGCAGCCTTACTTCAGTATATTTTTGGACGATAGCTGTCATTTATAACTCTGCAGGTTTGTGAATTACAGTGCCCCTGAGCTCCTTTCTTCAACTCGCTTTCTTTTGAGCTGGCCGCAACACCGCAGGATGGCTTCAGGCCCTAATCTGGTTCCGGCACGGCACGCTGAGCCTTTGGTTATTTCCTCTTCCTGGTGGGAAATGAGAGTTAAATTTGCCCGTCCAGACACCTCCAGCTAGTCTCTCATTGGTGTTCCCTATTCCTGTTCATCTTCCGCAGAAATTGCAAACTGGGCCAAACAGGAGGTTAAAGGCGCTGACTCTCCAAGTGGGGAGAGTGTTAGTAAAGCGTCTGGAATGTTGCACCCGAGTACCAGGGGAGGAAAACTGAGACGTATTTGAACACGTCTCCCGTTCACATGGTTGATCATACTCTGGGTTCCACATGCATGTTTTAGCTGAAGGAAGAATACCTTAAACCTGGAGAGTTGAGACCCGTGGAATGGGTACCATGCAATATGACTTCAAGGGGTCTTCATTTGCTCACCGAACCTCTCCAATCCTATCACTGCTGCGTTTATGCCCCTGTACACACGCTTGATTCTCTTTTGGAGACATAGCAATCCATAGGTTTTAAGATACTTACTAGTCAGGTACATTCTTAGGCGTTAAATATGCGGTGTTGAGTCCATTTCGTTGAGCAAGGAGTAGCTCTTGTCTAGTCCATATTTGGCTTAAGGAACTTTATCTGTGCTCATTTCAATCTCTGGTTTTATGCAGCACCCCAACTCACCTTTCCCCTTAAGCAAGCATAAGTTGGTTTTCTAAATTTGAGACCCTGTTCTGTTTTGGAATTCAGTTCCTGTGTAGCCAAGTTTACATTCCGTGTATTAGTGATATCTTATGATGTTTCTTTTTCTGTGTGACTTATTTCAGTGAGAATCATCGTACCTGAATCCACTCATTATGCTGCTACGGGCCTGATGACATAGATTTCATTGCTGAGTGATACTGCATTGTACGTAAGTACCACAAGTTCTTTATCCATTTCTCACTTTCTGTGATATTGAACTTGTACGGTAAACGAGGTTCTTGTAAACAGAGGCGTCCCAAACTTTGGGGTGGCTGTGTCTTTTTGATTTTAATTTCCGTAAGCTATAGGACCATAAGTGGAAGTGCCCTAGGCTCTGTTGCTTTGTTTTTTAGATGTTTCAGGAAACACCATACACTTCTCCCGAGTGTCTGTTGGCAATTTACATCCCGCCCATCAGCATAACAAGGCTCCCAGTTCTCCATGGCCTGTCCTGCCTTTCTGGATTTTACACTTTTTTCAGATGGCCCTTTTGACCGGGGGGAAGTGAGACTTCATTGTAGTGCAGATTTCCTTTGCAAGCTTGCTTGGTTGGCCAAAAAGGGCGTATGCGTTTTTTCCTGAATATATTCAGGAAAAAACACATACGCCCTTTTTGGCCAAGTGCATCATTGTGGGCGTTCTGCCTCTTTTCCTATGCTTTCAATGCAATTCCAGTCTACCTCCTGAAATCGGTTTCCTGCAATTCTGCCCCGCTTTCAAGTCCTCTTGGCAGCCTTACTTCAGTATATTTTTGGACGATAGCTGTCATTTATAACTCTGCAGGTTTGTGAATTACAGTGCCCCTGAGCTCCTTTCTTCAACTCGCTTTCTTTTGAGCTGGCCGCAACACCGCAGGATGGCTTCAGGCCCTAATCTGGTTCCGGCCCGGCACGCTGAGCCTTTGGTTATTTCCTCTTCCTGGTGGGAAATGAGAGTTAAATTTGCCCGTCCAGACACCTCCAGCTAGTCTCTCATTAGTGTTCCCTATTCCTGTTCATCTTCCGCAGAAATTGCAAACTGGGCCAAACAGGAGGTTAAAGGCGCTGACTCTCCAAGTGGGGAGAGTGTTAGTAAAGCATCTGGAATGTTGCACCCGAGTACCAGGGGAGGAAAACTGAGACATATTTGAACACGTCTCCCGTTCACATGGTTGATCATACTCTGGGTTCCACATGCATGTTTTAGCTGAAGGAAGAATACCTTAAACCTGGAGAGTTGAGACCCGTGGAATGGGTACCATGCAATATGACTTCAAAGGGTCTTCATTTGCTCACCGAACCTCTCCAATCCTATCACTGCTGCGTTTATGCTCCTGTACACACGCTTGATTCTCTTTTGGAGACATAGCAATCCATAGGTTTTAAGATACTTACTAGTCAGGTACATTCTTAGGCGTTTAATATGCGGTGTTGAGTCCATTTCGTTGAGCAAGGAGTAGCTCTTGTCTATTCCATATTTGGCTTAAGGAACTTTATCTGTGCTCGTTTCAATCTCTGGTTTTATGCAGCACCCCAACTCACCTTTCCCCTTAAGCAAGCATAAGTTGGTTTTCTAAATTTGAGACCCTGTTCTGTTTTGGAATTCAGTTCCTGTGTAGCCAAGTTTACATTCCGTGTATTAGTGATATCTTATGATGTTTCTTTTTCTGTGTGACTTATTTCAGTGAGAATCATCGTACCTGAATCCACTCATTATGCTGCTACGGGCCTGATGACATAGATTTCATTGCTGAGTGATACTGCATTGTACGTAAGTACCACAAGTTCTTTATCCATTTTTCACTTTCTGTGATATTGAACTTGTACGGTAAACGAGGTTCTTGTAAACAGAGGCGTCCCAAACTTTGGGGTGGCTGTGTCTTTTTGATTTTAATTTCCCTAAGCTATAGGACCATAAGTGGAAGTGCCCTAGGCTCTGTTGCTTTGTTTTTTAGATGTTTCAGGAAACACCATACACTTCTCCCGAGTGTCTGTTGGCAGTTTACATCCCGCCCATCAGCATAACAAGGCTCCCAGTTCTCCATGGCCTGTCCTGCCTTTCTGGATTTTACACTTTTTTCAGATGGCCCTTTTGACCGGGGGGAAGTGAGACTTCATTGTAGTGCAGATTTCCTTTGCAAGCTTGCTTGGTTGGCCAAAAAGGGCGTATGCGTTTTTTCCTGAATATATTCAGGAAAAAACGCATACGCCCTTTTTGGCCAAGTGCATCATTGTGGACGTTCTGCCTCTTTTCCTATGCTTTCAAAGCAATTCCAGTCTACCTCCTGAAATCGGTTTCCTGCAATTCTGCCCCGCTTTCAAGTCCTCTTGGCAGCCTTACTTCAGTATATTTTTGGACGATAGCTGTCATTTATAACTCTGCAGGTTTGTGAATTACAGTGCCCCTGAGCTCCTTTCTTCAACTCGCTTTCTTTTGAGCTGGCCGCAACACCACAGAATGGCTTCAGGCCCTAATCTGGTTCCGGCACGGCACGCTGAGCCTTTGGTTATTTCCTCTTCCTGGTGGGAAATGAGAGTTAAATTTGCCCGTCCAGACACCTCCTGCTAGTCTCTCATTGGTTCTCACTATTCCAGTTCATCTTCCGCAGAAATTGCAAACTGGGCCAAACAGGAGGTTAAAGGTGCTGACTCTCCAAGTGGGGAGAGTGTTAGTAAAGCGTCTGGAATGTTGCACCCGAGTACCAGGGGAGGAAAACTGAGACATATTTGAACACGTCTCCCGTTCACATGGTTGATCATACTCTGGGTTCCACATGCATGTTTTAGCTGAAGGAAGAATACCTTAAACCTGGATAGTTGAGACCCGTGGAATGGGTACCATGCAATATGACTTCAAAGGGTCTTCATTTGCTCACCGAACCTCTCCAATCCTATCACTGCTGCGTTTATGCCCCTGTACACACGCTTGATTCTCTTTTGGAGACATAGCATTCCATAGGTTTTAAGATACTTACTAGTCAGGTACATTCTTAGGCGTTTAATATGGGGTGTTGAGTCCATTTCGTTGAGCAAGGAGTAGCTCTTGTCTAGTCCATATTTGGCTTAAGGAACTTTATCTGTGCTCATTTCAATCTCTGGTTTTATGCAGCACCCCAACTCACCTTTCACCTTAAGCAAGCATAAGTTGGTTTTCTAAATTTGAGACCCTGTTCTGTTTTGGAATTCAGTTCCTGTGTAGCCAAGTTTACATTCCGTGTATTAGTGATATCTTATGATGTTTCTTTTTCTGTGTGACTTATTTCAGTGAGAATCATCGTACCTGAATCCACTCATTATGCTGCTACGGGCCTGATGACATAGATTTCATTGCTGAGTGATACTGCATTGTACGTAAGTACCACAAGTTCTTTATCCATTTTTCACTTTCTGTGATATTGAACTTGTACGGTAAACGAGGTTCTTGTAAACAGAGGCGTCCCAAACTTTGGGGTGGCTGTGTCTTTTTGATTTTAATTTCCCTAAGCTATAGGACCATAAGTGGAAGTGCCCTAGGCTCTGTTGCTTTGTTGTTTAGATGTTTCAGGAAACACCATACACTTCTCCCGAGTGTCTGTTGGCAATTTACATCCCGCCCATCAGCATAACAAGGCTCCCAGTTCTCCATGGCCTGTCCTGTCTTTCTGGATTTTACACTTTTTTCAGATGGCCCTTTTGACCGGGGGGAAGTGAGACTTCATTGTAGTGCAGATTTCCTTTGCAAGCTTGCTTGGTTGGCCAAAAAGGGCGTATGCGTTTTTTCCTGAATATATTCAGGAAAAAACGCATACGCCCTTTTTGGCCAAGTGCATCATTGTGGACGTTCTGCCTCTTTTCCTATGCTTTCAATGCAATTCCAGTCTACCTCCTGAAATCGGTTTCCTGCAATTCTGCCCCGCTTTCAAGTCCTCTTGGCAGCCTTACTTCAGTATATTTTTGGACGAAAGCTGTCATTTATAACGCTGCAGGTTTGTGAATTACAGTGCCCCTGAGCTCCTTTCTTCAACTCGCTTTCTTTTGAGCTGGCCGCAACACCGCAGGATGGCTTCAGGCCCTAATCTGGTTCCGGCACGGCACGCTGAGCCTTTGGTTATTTCCTCTTCCTGGTGGGAAATGAGAGTTAAATTTGCCCGTCCAGACACCTCCAGCTAGTCTCTCATTGGTGTTCCCTATTCCTGTTCATCTTCCACAGAAATTGCAAACTGGGCCAAACAGGAGGTTAAAGGCGCTGACTCTCCAAGTGGGGAGAGTGTTAGTAAAGCGTCTGGAATGTTGCACCCGAGTACCAGGGGAGGAAAACTGAGACGTATTTGAACACGTCTCCCGTTCACATGGTTGATCATACTCTGGGTTCCACATGCATGTTTTAGCTGAAGGAAGAATACCTTAAACCTGGAGAGTTGAGACCCGTGGAATGGGTACCATGCAATATGACTTCAAAGGGTCTTCATTTGCTCACCGAACCTCTCCAATCCTATCACTGCTGCGTTTATGCCCCTGTACACACGCTTGATTCTCTTTTGGAGACATAGCAATCCATAGGTTTTAAGATACTTACTAGTCAGGTACATTCTTAGGCGTTAAATATGCGGTGTTGAGTCCATTTCGTTGAGCAAGGAGTAGCTCTTGTCTAGTCCATATTTGGCTTAAGGAACTTTATCTGTGCTCATTTCAATCTCTGGTTTTATGCAGCACCCCAACTCACCTTTCCCCTTAAGCAAGCATAAGTTGGTTTTCTAAATTTGAGACCCTGTTCTGTTTTGGAATTCAGTTCCTGTGTAGCCAAGTTTACATTCCGTGTATTAGTGATATCTTATGATGTTTCTTTTTCTGTGTGACTTATTTCAGTGAGAATCATCGTACCTGAATCCACTCATTATGCTGCTACGGGCCTGATGACATAGATTTCATTGCTGAGTGATACTGCATTGTACGTAAGTACCACAAGTTCTTTATCCATTTTTCACTTTCTGTGATATTGAACTTGTACGGTAAACGAGGTTCTTGTAAACAGAGGCGTCCCAAACTTTGGGGTGGCTGTGTCTTTTTGATTTTAATTTCCCTAAGCTATAGGACCATAAGTGGAAGTGCCCTAGGCTCTGTTGCTTTGTTGTTTAGATGTTTCAGGAAACACCATACACTTCTCCCGAGTGTCTGTTGGCAATTTACATCCCGCCCATCAGCATAACAAGGCTCCCAGTTCTCCATGGCCTGTCCTGCCTTTCTGGATTTTACACTTTTTTCAGATGGCCCTTTTGACCGGGGGGAAGTGAGACTTCATTGTAGTGCAGATTTCCTTTGCAAGCTTGCTTGGTTGGCCAAAAAGGGCGTATGCGTTTTTTCCTGAATATATTCAGGAAAAAACACATACGCCCTTTTTGGCCAAGTGCATCATTGTGGGCGTTCTGCCTCTTTTCCTATGCTTTCAATGCAATTCCAGTCTACCTCCTGAAATCGGTTTCCTGCAATTCTGCCCCGCTTTCAAGTCCTCTTGGCAGCCTTACTTCAGTATATTTTTGGACGATAGCTGTCATTTATAACTCTGCAGGTTTGTGAATTACAGTGCCCCTGAGCTCCTTTCTTCAACTCGCTTTCTTTTGAGCTGGCCGCAACACCGCAGGATGGCTTCAGGCCCTAATCTGGTTCCGGCCCGGCACGCTGAGCCTTTGGTTATTTCCTCTTCCTGGTGGGAAATGAGAGTTAAATTTGCCCGTCCAGACACCTCCAGCTAGTCTCTCATTGGTGTTCCCTATTCCTGTTCATCTTCCGCAGAAATTGCAAACTGGGCCAAACAGGAGGTTAAAGGGGCTGACTCTCCAAGTGGGGAGAGTGTTAGTAAAGCATCTGGAATGTTGCACCCGAGTACCAGGGGAGGAAAACTGAGACATATTTGAACACGTCTCCCGTTCACATGGTTGATCATACTCTGGGTTCCACATGCATGTTTTAGCTGAAGGAAGAATACCTTAAACCTGGAGAGTTGAGACCCGTGGAATGGGTACCATGCAATATGACTTCAAAGGGTCTTCATTTGCTCACCGAACCTCTCCAATCCTATCACTGCTGCGTTTATGCCCCTGTACACACGCTTGATTCTCTTTTGGAGACATAGCAATCCATAGGTTTTAAGATACTTACTAGTCAGGTACATTCTTAGGCGTTTAATATGGGGTGTTGAGTCCATTTCGTTGAGCAAGGAGTAGCTCTTGTCTAGTCCATATTTGGCTTAAGGAACTTTATCTGTGCTCATTTCAATCTCTGGTTTTATGCAGCACCCCAACTCACCTTTCCCCTTAAGCAAGCATAAGTTGGTTTTCTAAATTTGAGACCCTGTTCTGTTCTGTAATTCAGTTCCTGTGTAGCCAAGTTTACATTCCGTGTATTAGTGATATCTTATGATGTTTCTTTTTCTGTGTGACTTATTTCAGTGAGAATCATCGTACCTGAATCCACTCATTATGCTGCTACGGGCCTGATGACATAGATTTCATTGCTGAGTGATACTGCATTGTACGTAAGTACCACAAGTTCTTTATCCATTTTTCACTTTCTGTGATATTGAACTTGTACGGTAAACGAGGTTCTTGTAAACAGAGGCGTCCCAAACTTTGGGGTGGCTGTGTCTTTTTGATTTTAATTTCCCTAAGCTATAGGACCATAAGTGGAAGTGCCCTAGGCTCTGTTGCTTTGTTTTTTAGATGTTTCAGGAAACACCATACACTTCTCCCGAGTGTCTGTTGGCAGTTTACATCCCGCCCATCAGCATAACAAGGCTCCCAGTTCTCCATGGCCTGTCCTGCCTTTCTGGATTTTACACTTTTTTCAGATGGCCCTTTTGACCGGGGGGAAGTGAGACTTCATTGTAGTGCAGATTTCCTTTGCAAGCTTGCTTGGTTGGCCAAAAAGGGCGTATGCGTTTTTTCCTGAATATATTCAGGAAAAAACGCATACGCCCTTTTTGGCCAAGTGCATCATTGTGGACGTTCTGCCTCTTTTCCTATGCTTTCAAAGCAATTCCAGTCTACCTCCTGAAATCGGTTTCCTGCAATTCTGCCCCGCTTTCAAGTCCTCTTGGCAGCCTTACTTCAGTATATTTTTGGACGATAGCTGTCATTTATAACTCTGCAGGTTTGTGAATTACAGTGCCCCTGAGCTCCTTTCTTCAACTCGCTTTCTTTTGAGCTGGCCGCAACACCACAGAATGGCTTCAGGCCCTAATCTGGTTCCGGCACGGCACGCTGAGCCTTTGGTTATTTCCTCTTCCTGGTGGGAAATGAGAGTTAAATTTGCCCGTCCAGACACCTCCAGCTAGTCTCTCATTGGTGTTCCCTATTCCTGTTCATCTTCCGCAGAAATTGCAAACTGGGCCAAACAGGAGGTTAAAGGCGCTGACTCTCCAAGTGGGGAGAGTGTTAGTAAAGCGTCTGGAATGTTGCACCCGAGTACCAGGGGAGGAAAACTGAGACGTATTTGAACACGTCTCCCGTTCACATGGTTGATCATACTCTGGGTTCCACATGCATGTTTTAGCTGAAGGAAGAATACCTTAAACCTGGAGAGTTGAGACCCGTGGAATGGGTACCATGCAATATGACTTCAAAGGGTCTTCATTTGCTCACCGAACCTCTCCAATCCTATCACTGCTGCGTTTATGCCCCTGTACACACGCTTGATTCTCTTTTGGAGACATAGCAATCCATAGGTTTTAAGATACTTACTAGTCAGGTACATTCTTAGGCGTTTAATATGGGGTGTTGAGTCCATTTCGTTGAGCAAGGAGTAGCTCTTGTCTAGTCCATATTTGGCTTAAGGAACTTTATCTGTGCTCATTTCAATCTCTGGTTTTATGCAGCACCCCAACTCAGCTTTCCCCTTAAGCAAGCATAAGTTGGTTTTCTAAATTTGAGACCCTGTTCTGTTTTGGAATTCAGTTCCTGTGTAGCCAAGTTTACATTCCGTGTATTAGTGATATCTTATGATGTTTCTTTTTCTGTGTGACTTATTTCAGTGAGAATCATCGTACCTGAATCCACTCATTATGCTGCTACGGGCCTGATGACATAGATTTCATTGCTGAGTGATACTGCATTGTACGTAAGTACCACAAGTTCTTTATCCATTTTTCACTTTCTGTGATATTGAACTTGTACGGTAAACGATGTTCTTGTAAACAGAGGCGTCCCAAACTTTGGGGTGGCTGTGTCTTTTTGATTTTAATTTCCCTAAGCTATAGGACCATAAGTGGAAGTGCCCTAGGCTCTGTTGCTTTGTTGTTTAGATGTTTCAGGAAACACCATACACTTCTCCCGAGTGTCTGTTGGCAATTTACATCCCGCCCATCAGCATAACAAGGCTCCCAGTTCTCCATGGCCTGTCCTGCCTTTCTGGATTTTACACTTTTTTCAGATGGCCCTTTTGACCGGGGGGAAGTGAGACTTCATTGTAGTGCAGATTTCCTTTGCAAGCTTGCTTGGTTGGCCAAAAAGGGCGTATGCGTTTTTTCCTGAATATATTCAGGAAAAAACACATACGCCCTTTTTGGCCAAGTGCATCATTGTGGGCGTTCTGCCTCTTTTCCTATGCTTTCAATGCAATTCCAGTCTACCTCCTGAAATCGGTTTCCTGCAATTCTGCCCCGCTTTCAAGTCCTCTTGGCAGCCTTACTTCAGTATATTTTTGGACGATAGCTGTCATTTATAACTCTGCAGGTTTGTGAATTACAGTGCCCCTGAGCTCCTTTCTTCAACTCGCTTTCTTTTGAGCTGGCCGCAACACCGCAGGATGGCTTCAGGCCCTAATCTGGTTCCGGCCCGGCACGCTGAGCCTTTGGTTATTTCCTCTTCCTGGTGGGAAATGAGAGTTAAATTTGCCCGTCCAGACACCTCCAGCTAGTCTCTCATTGGTGTTCCCTATTCCTGTTCATCTTCCGCAGAAATTGCAAACTGGGCCAAACAGGAGGTTAAAGGCGCTGACTCTCCAAGTGGGGAGAGTGTTAGTAAAGCATCTGGAATGTTGCACCCGAGTACCAGGGGAGGAAAACTGAGACATATTTGAACACGTCTCCCGTTCACATGGTTGATCATACTCTGGGTTCCACATGCATGTTTTAGCTGAAGGAAGAATACCTTAAACCTGGAGAGTTGAGACCCGTGGAATGGGTACCATGCAATATGACTTCAAAGGGTCTTCATTTGCTCACCGAACCTCTCCAATCCTATCACTGCTGCGTTTATGCCCCTGTACACACGCTTGATTCTCTTTTGGAGACATAGCAATCCATAGGTTTTAAGATACTTACTAGTCAGGTACATTCTTAGGCGTTTAATATGGGGTGTTGAGTCCATTTCGTTGAGCAAGGAGTAGCTCTTGTCTAGTCCATATTTGGCTTAAGGAACTTTATCTGTGCTCATTTCAATCTCTGGTTTTATGCAGCACCCCAACTCACCTTTCCCCTTAAGCAAGCATAAGTTGGTTTTCTAAATTTGAGACCCTGTTCTGTTCTGTAATTCAGTTCCTGTGTAGCCAAGTTTACATTCCGTGTATTAGTGATATCTTATGATGTTTCTTTTTCTGTGTGACTTATTTCAGTGAGAATCATCGTACCTGAATCCACTCATTATGCTGCTACGGGCCTGATGACATAGATTTCATTGCTGAGTGATACTGCATTGTACGTAAGTACCACAAGTTCTTTATCCATTTTTCACTTTCTGTGATATTGAACTTGTACGGTAAACGAGGTTCTTGTAAACAGAGGCGTCCCAAACTTTGGGGTGGCTGTGTCTTTTTGATTTTAATTTCCCTAAGCTATAGGACCATAAGTGGAAGTGCCCTAGGCTCTGTTGCTTTGTTTTTTAGATGTTTCAGGAAACACCATACACTTCTCCCGAGTGTCTGTTGGCAGTTTACATCCCGCCCATCAGCATAACAAGGCTCCCAGTTCTCCATGGCCTGTCCTGCCTTTCTGGATTTTACACTTTTTTCAGATGGCCCTTTTGACCGGGGGGAAGTGAGACTTCATTGTAGTGCAGATTTCCTTTGCAAGCTTGCTTGGTTGGCCAAAAAGGGCGTATGCGTTTTTTCCTGAATATATTCAGGAAAAAACGCATACGCCCTTTTTGGCCAAGTGCATCATTGTGGACGTTCTGCCTCTTTTCCTATGCTTTCAAAGCAATTCCAGTCTACCTCCTGAAATCGGTTTCCTGCAATTCTGCCCCGCTTTCAAGTCCTCTTGGCAGCCTTACTTCAGTATATTTTTGGACGATAGCTGTCATTTATAACTCTGCAGGTTTGTGAATTACAGTGCCCCTGAGCTCCTTTCTTCAACTCGCTTTCTTTTGAGCTGGCCGCAACACCACAGAATGGCTTCAGGCCCTAATCTGGTTCCGGCACGGCACGCTGAGCCTTTGGTTATTTCCTCTTCCTGGTGGGAAATGAGAGTTAAATTTGCCCGTCCAGACACCTCCAGCTAGTCTCTCATTGGTGTTCCCTATTCCTGTTCATCTTCCGCAGAAATTGCAAACTGGGCCAAACAGGAGGTTAAAGGCGCTGACTCTCCAAGTGGGGAGAGTGTTAGTAAAGCGTCTGGAATGTTGCACCCGAGTACCAGGGGAGGAAAACTGAGACGTATTTGAACACGTCTCCCGTTCACATGGTTGATCATACTCTGGGTTCCACATGCATGTTTTAGCTGAAGGAAGAATACCTTAAACCTGGAGAGTTGAGACCCGTGGAATGGGTACCATGCAATATGACTTCAAAGGGTCTTCATTTGCTCACCGAACCTCTCCAATCCTATCACTGCTGCGTTTATGCCCCTGTACACACGCTTGATTCTCTTTTGGAGACATAGCAATCCATAGGTTTTAAGATACTTACTAGTCAGGTACATTCTTAGGCGTTTAATATGGGGTGTTGAGTCCATTTCGTTGAGCAAGGAGTAGCTCTTGTCTAGTCCATATTTGGCTTAAGGAACTTTATCTGTGCTCATTTCAATCTCTGGTTTTATGCAGCACCCCAACTCAGCTTTCCCCTTAAGCAAGCATAAGTTGGTTTTCTAAATTTGAGACCCTGTTCTGTTTTGGAATTCAGTTCCTGTGTAGCCAAGTTTACATTCCGTGTATTAGTGATATCTTATGATGTTTCTTTTTCTGTGTGACTTATTTCAGTGAGAATCATCGTACCTGAATCCACTCATTATGCTGCTACGGGCCTGATGACATAGATTTCATTGCTGAGTGATACTGCATTGTACGTAAGTACCACAAGTTCTTTATCCATTTTTCACTTTCTGTGATATTGAACTTGTACGGTAAACGATGTTCTTGTAAACAGAGGCGTCCCAAACTTTGGGGTGGCTGTGTCTTTTTGATTTTAATTTCCCTAAGCTATAGGACCATAAGTGGAAGTGCCCTAGGCTCTGTTGCTTTGTTTTTTAGATGTTTCAGGAAACACCATACACTTCTCCCGAGTGTCTGTTGGCAATTTACATCCCGCCCATCAGCATAACAAGGCTCCCAGTTCTCCATGGCCTGTCCTGCCTTTCTGGATTTTACACTTTTTTCAGATGGCCCTTTTGACCGGGGGGAAGTGAGACTTCATTGTAGTGCAGATTTCCTTTGCAAGCTTGCTTGGTTGGCCAAAAAGGGCGTATGCGTTTTTTCCTGAATATATTCAGGAAAAAACGCATACGCCCTTTTTGGCCAAGTGCATCATTGTGGACGTTCTGCCTCTTTTCCTATGCTTTCAATGCAATTCCAGTCTACCTCCTGAAATCGGTTTCCTGCAATTCTGCCCCGCTTTCAAGTCCTCTTGGCAGCCTTACTTCAGTATATTTTTGGACGAAAGCTGTCATTTATAACGCTGCAGGTTTGTGAATTACAGTGCCCCTGAGCTCCTTTCTTCAACTCGCTTTCTTTTGAGCTGGCCGCAACACCGCAGGATGGCTTCAGGCCCTAATCTGGTTCCGGCACGGCACGCTGAGCCTTTGGTTATTTCCTCTTCCTGGTGGGAAATGAGAGTTAAATTTGCCCGTCCAGACACCTCCAGCTAGTCTCTCATTGGTGTTCCCTATTCCTGTTCATCTTCCGCAGAAATTGCAAACTGGGCCAAACAGGAGGTTAAAGGCGCTGACTCTCCAAGTGGGGAGAGTGTTAGTAAAGCGTCTGGAATGTTGCACCCGAGTACCAGGGGAGGAAAACTGAGACGTATTTGAACACGTCTCCCGTTCACATGGTTGATCATACTCTGGGTTCCACATGCATGTTTTAGCTGAAGGAAGAATACCTTAAACCTGGAGAGTTGAGACCCGTGGAATGGGTACCATGCAATATGACTTCAAAGGGTCTTCATTTGCTCACCGAACCTCTCCAATCCTATCACTGCTGCGTTTATGCCCCTGTACACACGCTTGATTCTCTTTTGGAGACATAGCAATCCATAGGTTTTAAGATACTTACTAGTCAGGTACATTCTTAGGCGTTAAATATGCGGTGTTGAGTCCATTTCGTTGAGCAAGGAGTAGCTCTTGTCTAGTCCATATTTGGCTTAAGGAACTTTATCTGTGCTCATTTCAATCTCTGGTTTTATGCAGCACCCCAACTCACCTTTCCCCTTAAGCAAGCATAAGTTGGTTTTCTAAATTTGAGACCCTGTTCTGTTCTGTAATTCAGTTCCTGTGTAGCCAAGTTTACATTCCGTGTATTAGTGATATCTTATGATGTTTCTTTTTCTGTGTGACTTATTTCAGTGAGAATCATCGTACCTGAATCCACTCATTATGCTGCTACGGGCCTGATGACATAGATTTCATTGCTGAGTGATACTGCATTGTACGTAAGTACCACAAGTTCTTTATCCATTTTTCACTTTCTGTGATATTGAACTTGTACGGTAAACGAGGTTCTTGTAAACAGAGGCGTCCCAAACTTTGGGGTGGCTGTGTCTTTTTGATTTTAATTTCCCTAAGCTATAGGACCATAAGTGGAAGTGCCCTAGGCTCTGTTGCTTTGTTTTTTAGATGTTTCAGGAAACACCATACACTTCTCCCGAGTGTCTGTTGGCAGTTTACATCCCGCCCATCAGCATAACAAGGCTCCCAGTTCTCCATGGCCTGTCCTGCCTTTCTGGATTTTACACTTTTTTCAGATGGCCCTTTTGACCGGGGGGAAGTGAGACTTCATTGTAGTGCAGATTTCCTTTGCAAGCTTGCTTGGTTGGCCAAAAAGGGCGTATGCGTTTTTTCCTGAATATATTCAGGAAAAAACGCATACGCCCTTTTTGGCCAAGTGCATCATTGTGGACGTTCTGCCTCTTTTCCTATGCTTTCAAAGCAATTCCAGTCTACCTCCTGAAATCGGTTTCCTGCAATTCTGCCCCGCTTTCAAGTCCTCTTGGCAGCCTTACTTCAGTATATTTTTGGACGATAGCTGTCATTTATAACTCTGCAGGTTTGTGAATTACAGTGCCCCTGAGCTCCTTTCTTCAACTCGCTTTCTTTTGAGCTGGCCGCAACACCACAGAATGGCTTCAGGCCCTAATCTGGTTCCGGCACGGCACGCTGAGCCTTTGGTTATTTCCTCTTCCTGGTGGGAAATGAGAGTTAAATTTGCCCGTCCAGACACCTCCAGCTAGTCTCTCATTGGTGTTCCCTATTCCTGTTCATCTTCCGCAGAAATTGCAAACTGGGCCAAACAGGAGGTTAAAGGCGCTGACTCTCCAAGTGGGGAGAGTGTTAGTAAAGCGTCTGGAATGTTGCACCCGAGTACCAGGGGAGGAAAACTGAGACGTATTTGAACACGTCTCCCGTTCACATGGTTGATCATACTCTGGGTTCCACATGCATGTTTTAGCTGAAGGAAGAATACCTTAAACCTGGAGAGATGAGACCCGTGGAATGGGTACCATGCAATATGACTTCAAAGGGTCTTCATTTGCTCACCGAACCTCTCCAATCCTATCACTGCTGCGTTTATGCCCCTGTACACACGCTTGATTCTCTTTTGGAGACATAGCAATCCATAGGTTTTAAGATACTTACTAGTCAGGTACATTCTTAGGCGTTTAATATGGGGTGTTGAGTCCATTTCGTTGAGCAAGGAGTAGCTCTTGTCTAGTCCATATTTGGCTTAAGGAACTTTATCTGTGCTCATTTCAATCTCTGGTTTTATGCAGCACCCCAACTCAGCTTTCTCCTTAAGCAAGCATAAGTTGGTTTTCTAAATTTGAGACCCTGTTCTGTTTTGGAATTCAGTTCCTGTGTAGCCAAGTTTACATTCCGTGTATTAGTGATATCTTATGATGTTTCTTTTTCTGTGTGACTTATTTCAGTGAGAATCATCGTACCTGAATCCACTCATTATGCTGCTACGGGCCTGATGACATAGATTTCATTGCTGAGTGATACTGCATTGTACGTAAGTACCACAAGTTCTTTATCCATTTTTCACTTTCTGTGATATTGAACTTGTACGGTAAACGATGTTCTTGTAAACAGAGGCGTCCCAAACTTTGGGGTGGCTGTGTCTTTTTGATTTTAATTTCCCTAAGCTATAGGACCATAAGTGGAAGTGCCCTAGGCTCTGTTGCTTTGTTTTTTAGATGTTTCAGGAAACACCATACACTTCTCCCGAGTGTCTGTTGGCAATTTACATCCCGCCCATCAGCATAACAAGGCTCCCAGTTCTCCATGGCCTGTCCTGCCTTTCTGGATTTTACACTTTTTTCAGATGGCCCTTTTGACCGGGGGGAAGTGAGACTTCATTGTAGTGCAGATTTCCTTTGCAAGCTTGCTTGGTTGGCCAAAAAGGGCGTATGCGTTTTTTCCTGAATATATTCAGGAAAAAACGCATACGCCCTTTTTGGCCAAGTGCATCATTGTGGACGTTCTGCCTCTTTTCCTATGCTTTCAATGCAATTCCAGTCTACCTCCTGAAATCGGTTTCCTGCAATTCTGCCCCGCTTTCAAGTCCTCTTGGCAGCCTTACTTCAGTATATTTTTGGACGAAAGCTGTCATTTATAACGCTGCAGGTTTGTGAATTACAGTGCCCCTGAGCTCCTTTCTTCAACTCGCTTTCTTTTGAGCTGGCCGCAACACCGCAGGATGGCTTCAGGCCCTAATCTGGTTCCGGCACGGCACGCTGAGCCTTTGGTTATTTCCTCTTCCTGGTGGGAAATGAGAGTTAAATTTGCCCGTCCAGACACCTCCAGCTAGTCTCTCATTGGTGTTCCCTATTCCTGTTCATCTTCCGCAGAAATTGCAAACTGGGCCAAACAGGAGGTTAAAGGCGCTGACTCTCCAAGTGGGGAGAGTGTTAGTAAAGCGTCTGGAATGTTGCACCCGAGTACCAGGGGAGGAAAACTGAGACGTATTTGAACACGTCTCCCGTTCACATGGTTGATCATACTCTGGGTTCCACATGCATGTTTTAGCTGAAGGAAGAATACCTTAAACCTGGAGAGTTGAGACCCGTGGAATGGGTACCATGCAATATGACTTCAAAGGGTCTTCATTTGCTCACCGAACCTCTCCAATCCTATCACTGCTGCGTTTATGCCCCTGTACACACGCTTGATTCTCTTTTGGAGACATAGCAATCCATAGGTTTTAAGATACTTACTAGTCAGGTACATTCTTAGGCGTTAAATATGCGGTGTTGAGTCCATTTCGTTGAGCAAGGAGTAGCTCTTGTCTAGTCCATATTTGGCTTAAGGAACTTTATCTGTGCTCATTTCAATCTCTGGTTTTATGCAGCACCCCAACTCACCTTTCCTCTTAAGCAAGCATAAGTTGGTTTTCTAAATTTGAGACCCTGTTCTGTTCTGTAATTCAGTTCCTGTGTAGCCAAGTTTACATTCCGTGTATTAGTGATATCTTATGATGTTTCTTTTTCTGTGTGACTTATTTCAGTGAGAATCATCGTACCTGAATCCACTCATTATGCTGCTACGGGCCTGATGACATAGATTTCATTGCTGAGTGATACTGCATTGTACGTAAGTACCACAAGTTCTTTATCCATTTTTCACTTTCTGTGATATTGAACTTGTACGGTAAACGAGGTTCTTGTAAACAGAGGCGTCCCAAACTTTGGGGTGGCTGTGTCTTTTTGATTTTAATTTCCCTAAGCTATAGGACCATAAGTGGAAGTGCCCTAGGCTCTGTTGCTTTGTTTTTTAGATGTTTCAGGAAACACCATACACTTCTCCCGAGTGTCTGTTGGCAGTTTACATCCCGCCCATCAGCATAACAAGGCTCCCAGTTCTCCATGGCCTGTCCTGCCTTTCTGGATTTTACACTTTTTGGAGATGGCCCTTTTGACCGGGGGGAAGTGAGACTTCATTGTAGTGCAGATTTCCTTTGCAAGCTTGCTTGGTTGGCCAAAAAGGGCGTATGCGTTTTTTCCTGAATATATTCAGGAAAAAACGCATACGCCCTTTTTGGCCAAGTGCATCATTGTGGACGTTCTGCCTCTTTTCCTATGCTTTCAAAGCAATTCCAGTCTACCTCCTGAAATCGGTTTCCTGCAATTCTGCCCCGCTTTCAAGTCCTCTTGGCAGCCTTACTTCAGTATATTTTTGGACGATAGCTGTCATTTATAACTCTGCAGGTTTGTGAATTACAGTGCCCCTGAGCTCCTTTCTTCAACTCGCTTTCTTTTGAGCTGGCCGCAACACCACAGAATGGCTTCAGGCCCTAATCTGGTTCCGGCACGGCACGCTGAGCCTTTGGTTATTTCCTCTTCCTGGTGGGAAATGAGAGTTAAATTTGCCCGTCCAGACACCTCCTGCTAGTCTCTCATTGGTTCTCACTATTCCAGTTCATCTTCCGCAGAAATTGCAAACTGGGCCAAACAGGAGGTTAAAGGCGCTGACTCTCCAAGTGGGGAGAGTGTTAGTAAAGCGTCTGGAATGTTTCACCCGAGTACCAGGGGAGGAAAACTGAGACATATTTGAACACGTCTCCCGTTCACATGGTTGATCATACTCTGGGTTCCACATGCATGTTTTAGCTGAAGGAAGAATACCTTAAACCTGGAGAGTTGAGACCCGTGGAATGGGTACCATGCAATATGACTTCAAAGGGTCTTCATTTGCTCACCGAACCTCTCCAATCCTATCACTGCTGCGTTTATGCCCCTGTACACACGCTTGATTCTCTTTTGGAGACATAGCAATCCATAGGTTTTAAGATACTTACTAGTCAGGTACATTCTTAGGCGTTTAATATGGGGTGTTGAGTCCATTTCGTTGAGCAAGGAGTAGCTCTTGTCTAGTCCATATTTGGCTTAAGGAACTTTATCTGTGCTCATTTCAATCTCTGGTTTTATGCAGTACCCCAACTCACCTTTCCCCTTAAGCAAGCATAAGTTGGTTTTCTAAATTTGAGACCCTGTTCTGTTTTGGAATTCAGTTCCTGTGTAGCCAAGTTTACATTCCGTGTATTAGTGATATCTTATGATGTTTCTTTTTCTGTGTGACTTATTTCAGTGAGAATCATCGTACCTGAATCCACTCATTATGCTGCTACGGGCCTGATGACATAGATTTCATTGCTGAGTGATACTGCATTGTACGTAAGTACCACAAGTTCTTTATCCATTTTTCACTTTCTGTGATATTGAACTTGTACGGTAAACGAGGTTCTTGTAAACAGAGGCGTCCCAAACTTTGGGGTGGCTGTGTCTTTTTGATTTTAATTTCCCTAAGCTATAGGACCATAAGTGGAAGTGCCCTAGGCTCTGTTGCTTTGTTTTTTAGATGTTTCAGGAAACACCATACACTTCTCCCGAGTGTCTGTTGGCAATTTACATCCCGCCCATCAGCATAACAAGGCTCCCAGTTCTCCATGGCCTGTCCTGCCTTTCTGGATTTTACACTTTTTTCAGATGGCCCTTTTGACCGGGGGGAAGTGAGACTTCATTGTAGTGCAGATTTCCTTTGCAAGCTTGCTTGGTTGGCCAAAAAGGGCGTATGCGTTTTTTCCTGAATATATTCAGGAAAAAACGCATACGCCCTTTTTGGCCAAGTGCATCATTGTGGACGTTCTGCCTCTTTTCCTATGCTTTCAATGCAATTCCAGTCTACCTCCTGAAATCGGTTTCCTGCAATTCTGCCCCGCTTTCAAGTCCTCTTGGCAGCCTTACTTCAGTATATTTTTGGACGAAAGCTGTCATTTATAACGCTGCAGGTTTGTGAATTACAGTGCCCCTGAGCTCCTTTCTTCAACTCGCTTTCTTTTGAGCTGGCCGCAACACCGCAGGATGGCTTCAGGCCCTAATCTGGTTCCGGCACGGCACGCTGAGCCTTTGGTTATTTCCTCTTCCTGGTGGGAAATGAGAGTTAAATTTGCCCGTCCAGACACCTCCAGCTAGTCTCTCATTGGTGTTCCCTATTCCTGTTCATCTTCCGCAGAAATTGCAAACTGGGCCAAACAGGAGGTTAAAGGCGCTGACTCTCCAAGTGGGGAGAGTGTTAGTAAAGCGTCTGGAATGTTGCACCCGAGTACCAGGGGAGGAAAACTGAGACGTATTTGAACACGTCTCCCGTTCACATGGTTGATCATACTCTGGGTTCCACATGCATGTTTTAGCTGAAGGAAGAATACCTTAAACCTGGAGAGTTGAGACCCGTGGAATGGGTACCATGCAATATGACTTCAAAGGGTCTTCATTTGCTCACCGAACCTCTCCAATCCTATCACTGCTGCGTTTATGCCCCTGTACACACGCTTGATTCTCTTTTGGAGACATAGCAATCCATAGGTTTTAAGATACTTACTAGTCAGGTACATTCTTAGGCGTTTAATATGCGGTGTTGAGTCCATTTCGTTGAGCAAGGAGTAGCTCTTGTCTAGTCCATATTTGGCTTAAGGAACTTTATCTGTGCTCATTTCAATCTCTGGTTTTATGCAGCACCCCAACTCAGCTTTCCCCTTAAGCAAGCATAAGTTGGTTTTCTAAATTTGAGACCCTGTTCTGTTTTGGAATTCAGTTCCTGTGTAGCCAAGTTTACATTCCGTGTATTAGTGATATCTTATGATGTTTCTTTTTCTGTGTGACTTATTTCAGTGAGAATCATCGTACCTGAATCCACTCATTATGCTGCTACGGGCCTGATGACATAGATTTCATTGCTGAGTGATACTGCATTGTACGTAAGTACCACAAGTTCTTTATCCATTTTTCACTTTCTGTGATATTGAACTTGTACGGTAAACGAGGTTCTTGTAAACAGAGGCGTCCCAAACTTTGGGGTGGCTGTGTCTTTTTGATTTTAATTTCCCTAAGCTATAGAACCATAAGTGGAAGTGCCCTAGGCTCTGTTGCTTTGTTTTTTAGATGTTTCAGGAAACACCATACACTTCTCCCGAGTGTCTGTTGGCAATTTACATCCCGCCCATCAGCATAACAAGGCTCCCAGTTCTCCATGGCCTGTCCTGCCTTTCTGGATTTTACACTTTTTTCAGATGGCCCTTTTGACCGGGGGGAAGTGAGACTTCATTGTAGTGCAGATTTCCTTTGCAAGCTTGCTTGGTTGGCCAAAAAGGGCGTATGCGTTTTTTCCTGAATATATTCAGGAAAAAACGCATACGCCCTTTTTGGCCAAGTGCATCATTGTGGACGTTCTGCCTCTTTTCCTATGCTTTCAATGCAATTCCAGTCTACCTCCTGAAATCGGTTTCCTGCAATTCTGCCCCGCTTTTAAGTCCTCTTGGCAGCCTTACTTCAGTATATTTTTGGACGATAGCTGTCATTTATAACTCTGCAGGTTTGTGAATTACAGTGCCCCTGAGCTCCTTTCTTCAACTCGCTTTCTTTTGAGCTGGCCGCAACACCGCAGGATGGCTTCAGGCCCTAATCTGGTTCCGGCACGGCACGCTGAGCCTTTGGTTATTTCCTCTTCCTGGTGGGAAATGAGAGTTAAATTTGCCCGTCCAGACACCTCCAGCTAGTCTCTCATTGGTGTTCCCTATTCCTGTTCATCTTCCGCAGAAATTGCAAACTGGGCCAAACAGGAGGTTAAAGGCGCTGACTCTCCAAGTGGGGAGAGTGTTAGTAAAGCGTCTGGAATGTTGCATCCGAGTACCAGGGGAGGAAAACTGAGACGTATTTGAACACGTCTCCCGTTCACATGGTTGATCATACTCTGGGTTCCACATGCATGTTTTAGCTGAAGGAAGAATACCTTAAACCTGGAGAGTTGAGACCCGTGGAATGGGTACCATGCAATATGACTTCAAAGGGTCTTCATTTGCTCACCGAACCTCTCCAATCCTATCACTGCTGCGTTTATGCCCCTGTACACACGCTTGATTCTCTTTTGGAGACATAGCAATCCATAGGTTTTAAGATACTTACTAGTCAGGTACATTCTTAGGCGTTAAATATGCGGTGTTGAGTCCATTTCGTTGAGCAAGGAGTAGCTCTTGTCTAGTCCATATTTGGCTTAAGGAACTTTATCTGTGCTCATTTCAATCTCTGGTTTTATGCAGCACCCCAACTCACCTTTCCCCTTAAGCAAGCATAAGTTGGTTTTCTAAATTTGAGACCCTGTTCTGTTTTGGAATTCAGTTCCTGTGTAGCCAAGTTTACATTCCGTGTATTAGTGATATCTTATGATGTTTCTTTTTCTGTGTGACTTATTTCAGTGAGAATCATCGTACCTGAATCCACTCATTATGCTGCTACGGGCCTGATGACATAGATTTCATTGCTGAGTGATACTGCATTGTACGTAAGTACCACAAGTTCTTTATCCATTTTTCACTTTCTGTGATATTGAACTTGTACGGTAAACGAGGTTCTTGTAAACAGAGGCGTCCCAAACTTTGGGGTGGCTGTGTCTTTTTGATTTTAATTTCCCTAAGCTATAGGACCATAAGTGGAAGTGCCCTAGGCTCTGTTGCTTTGTTTTTTAGATGTTTCAGGAAACACCATACACTTCTCCCGAGTGTCTGTTGGCAATTTACATCCCGCCCATCAGCATAACAAGGCTCCCAGTTCTCCATGGCCTGTCCTGCCTTTCTGGATTTTACACTTTTTTCAGATGGCCCTTTTGACCGGGGGGAAGTGAGACTTCATTGTAGTGCAGATTTCCTTTGCAAGCTTGCTTGGTTGGCCAAAAAGGGCGTATGCGTTTTTTCCTGAATATATTCAGGAAAAAACGCATACGCCCTTTTTGGCCAAGTGCATCATTGTGGACGTTCTGCCTCTTTTCCTATGCTTTCAATGCAATTCCAGTCTACCTCCTGAAATCGGTTTCCTGCAATTCTGCCCCGCTTTCAAGTCCTCTTGGCAGCCTTACTTCAGTATATTTTTGGACGAAAGCTGTCATTTATAACGCTGCAGGTTTGTGAATTACAGTGCCCCTGAGCTCCTTTCTTCAACTCGCTTTCTTTTGAGCTGGCCGCAACACCGCAGGATGGCTTCAGGCCCTAATCTGGTTCCGGCACGGCACGCTGAGCCTTTGGTTATTTCCTCTTCCTGGTGGGAAATGAGAGTTAAATTTGCCCGTCCAGACACCTCCAGCTAGTCTCTCATTGGTGTTCCCTATTCCTGTTCATCTTCCGCAGAAATTGCAAACTGGGCCAAACAGGAGGTTAAAGGCGCTGACTCTCCAAGTGGGGAGAGTGTTAGTAAAGCGTCTGGAATGTTGCACCCGAGTACCAGGGGAGGAAAACTGAGACGTATTTGAACACGTCTCCCGTTCACATGGTTGATCATACTCTGGGTTCCACATGCATGTTTTAGCTGAAGGAAGAATACCTTAAACCTGGAGAGTTGAGACCCGTGGAATGGGTACCATGCAATATGACTTCAAAGGGTCTTCATTTGCTCACCGAACCTCTCCAATCCTATCACTGCTGCGTTTATGCCCCTGTACACACGCTTGATTCTCTTTTGGAGACATAGCAATCCATAGGTTTTAAGATACTTACTAGTCAGGTACATTCTTAGGCGTTAAATATGCGGTGTTGAGTCCATTTCGTTGAGCAAGGAGTAGCTCTTGTCTAGTCCATATTTGGCTTAAGGAACTTTATCTGTGCTCATTTCAATCTCTGGTTTTATGCAGCACCCCAACTCACCTTTCCCCTTAAGCAAGCATAAGTTGGTTTTCTAAATTTGAGACCCTGTTCTGTTTTGGAATTCAGTTCCTGTGTAGCCAAGTTTACATTCCGTGTATTAGTGATATCTTATGATGTTTCTTTTTCTGTGTGACTTATTTCAGTGAGAATCATCGTACCTGAATCCACTCATTATGCTGCTACGGGCCTGATGACATAGATTTCATTGCTGAGTGATACTGCATTGTACGTAAGTACCACAAGTTCTTTATCCATTTTTCACTTTCTGTGATATTGAACTTGTACGGTAAACGAGGTTCTTGTAAACAGAGGCGTCCCAAACTTTGGGGTGGCTGTGTCTTTTTGATTTTAATTTCCCTAAGCTATAGGACCATAAGTGGAAGTGCCCTAGGCTCTGTTGCTTTGTTGTTTAGATGTTTCAGGAAACACCATACACTTCTCCCGAGTGTCTGTTGGCAATTTACATCCCGCCCATCAGCATAACAAGGCTCCCAGTTCTCCATGGCCTGTCCTGCCTTTCTGGATTTTACACTTTTTTCAGATGGCCCTTTTGACCGGGGGGAAGTGAGACTTCATTGTAGTGCAGATTTCCTTTGCAAGCTTGCTTGGTTGGCCAAAAAGGGCGTATGCGTTTTTTCCTGAATATATTCAGGAAAAAACGCATACGCCCTTTTTGGACAAGTGCATCATTGTGGACGTTCTGCCTCTTTTCCTATGCTTTCAATGCAATTCCAGTCTACCTCCTGAAATCGGTTTCCTGCAATTCTGCCCCGCTTTCAAGTCCTCTTGGCAGCCTTACTTCAGTATATTTTTGGACGAAAGCTGTCATTTATAACGCTGCAGGTTTGTGAATTACAGTGCCCCTGAGCTCCTTTCTTCAACTCGCTTTCTTTTGAGCTGGCCGCAACACCGCAGGATGGCTTCAGGCCCTAATCTGGTTCCGGCACGGCACGCTGAGCCTTTGGTTATTTCCTCTTCCTGGTGGGAAATGAGAGTTAAATTTGCCCGTCCAGACACCTCCAGCTAGTCTCTCATTGGTGTTCCCTATTCCTGTTCATCTTCCGCAGAAATTGCAAACTGGGCCAAACAGGAGGTTAAAGGCGCTGACTCTCCAAGTGGGGAGAGTGTTAGTAAAGCGTCTGGAATGTTGCACCCGAGTACCAGGGGAGGAAAACTGAGACGTATTTGAACACGTCTCCCGTTCACATGGTTGATCATACTCTGGGTTCCACATGCATGTTTTAGCTGAAGGAAGAATACCTTAAACCTGGAGAGTTGAGACCCGTGGAATGGGTACCATGCAATATGACTTCAAAGGGTCTTCATTTGCTCACCGAACCTCTCCAATCCTATCACTGCTGCGTTTATGCCCCTGTACACATGCTTGATTCTCTTTCGGAGACATAGCAATCCATAGGTTTTAAGATACTTACTAGTCAGGTACATTCTTAGGCGTTTAATATGCGGTGTTGAGTCCATTTCGTTGAGCAAGGAGTAGCTCTTGTCTATTCCATATTTGGCTTAAGGAACTTTATCTGTGCTCATTTCAATCTCTGGTTTTATGTAGCACCCCAACTCACCTTTCCCCTTAAGCAAGCATAAGTTGGTTTTCTAAATTTGAGACCCTGTTCTGTTCTGTAATTCAGTTCCTGTGTAGCCAAGTTTACATTCCATGTATTACTGATATCTTATGATGTTTCTTTTTCTGTGTGACTTATTTCAGTTAGAATCATCATACCTGAATCCACTCATTGTGCTGCTAAGGGCCTGATGACATAGATTTCATTTCTGAGTGATATTGCTTTGTACGTAAATACCACAACTTCTTTATCCATTTTTCACTTTCTACGATGTTGAACTTGTACCGTAAACGAGGTTCTTGTAAACAGAGGCGTCCCAAACTTTGGGGTGGCTCTGTCTTTTTGATTTTAATTTCCCTAAGCTATAGGACCATAAGTGGAAGTGCCCTAGGCTCTGTTGCTTTGTTTTTTAGATGTTTCAGGAAACACCATACACTTCTCCCGAGTGTCTGTTGGCAATTTACATCCCGCCCATCAGCATAACAAGGCTCCCAGTTCTCCATGGCCTGTCCTGCCTTTCTGGATTTTACACTTTTTTCAGATGGCCCTTTTGACTGGGGGGAAGTGAGACTTCATTGTAGTGCAGATTTCCTTTGCAAGCTTGCTTGGTTGGCCAAAAAGGGCGTATGCGTTTTTTCCTGAATATATTCAGGAAAAAACGCATACGCCCTTTTTGGCCAAGTGCATCATTGTGGACGTTCTGCCTCTTTTCCTATGCTTTCAATGCAATTCCAGTCTACCTCCTGAAATCGGTTTCCTGCAATTCTGCCCCGCTTTCAAGTCCTCTTGGCAGCCTTACTTCAGTATATTTTTGGACGATAGCTGTCATTTATAACTCTGCAGGTTTGTGAATTACAGTGCCCCTGAGCTCCTTTCTTCAACTCGCTTTCTTTTGAGCTGGCCGCAACACCGCAGGATGGCTTCAGGCCCTAATCTGGTTCCGGCATGGCACGCTGAGCCTTTGGTTATTTCCTCTTCCTGGTGGGAAATGAGAGTTAAATTTGCCCGTCCAGAGACCTCCAGCTAGTCTCTCATTGGTTCTCCCAATTCCTGTTCATCTTCCGCAGAAATTGCAAACTGGGCCAAACAGGAGGTTAAAGGGACTGACTCTCCAAGTGGGGAGAGTGTTAGTAAAGCGTCTGGAATGTTGCACCCGAGTACCAGGGGAGGAAAACTCAGACATATTTGAACACGTCTCCCGTTCACACGGTTGATCATACTCTGGGTTCCACATGCATGTTTTAGCTGAAGGAAGAATACCTTAAACCTGGAGAGTTGAGACCCGTGGAATGGGTATCATGCAATATGACTTCAAAGGGTCTTCATTTGCTCACCGAACCTCTCCAATCCTATCACTGCTGCGTTTATGCCCCTGTACACACGCTTGATTCTCTTTTGGAGACATAGCAATCCATAGGTTTTAAGATACTTACTAGTCAGGTACATTCTTAGGCGTTTAATATGGGGTGTTGAGTCCATTTCGTTGAGCAAGGAGTAGCTCTTGTCTAGTCCATATTTGGCTTAAGGAACTTTATCTGTGCTCATTTCAATCTCTGGTTTTATGCAGCACCCCAACTCACCTTTCCCCTTAAGCAAGCAGAAGTTGGTTTTCTAAATTTGAGACCCTGTTCTGTTTTGGAATTCAGTTCCTGTGTAGCCAAGTTTACATTCCGTGTATTAGTGATATCTTATGATGTTTCTTTTTCTGTGTGACTTATTTCAGTTAGAATCATCGTACCTGAATCCACTCATTATGCTGCTACGGGCCTGATGACATAGGTTTCATTGCTGAGTGATACTGCATTGTACGTAAGTACCACAAGCTCTTTATCCATTTTTCACTTTCTGTGATATTGAACTTGTAAGGTAAACGAGGTTCTTGTAAACAGAGGCGTCCCAAACTTTGGGGTGGCTGTGTCTTTTTGATTTTAATTTCCCTAAGCTATAGGACCATAAGTGGAAGTGCCCTAGGCTCTGTTGCTTTGTTTTTTAGATGTTTCAGGAAACACCATACACTTCTCCCCAGTGTCTGTTGGCAATTTACATCCCACCCATCAGCATAACAAGGCTCCCAGTTCTCCATGGCCTGTCCTGCCTTTCTGGATTTTACACTTTTTTCAGATGGCCCTTTTGACCGGGGGGAAGTGAGACTTCATTGTAGTGCAGATTTCCTTTGCAAGCTTGCTTGGTTGGCCAAAAAGGGCGTATGCGTTTTTTCCTGAATATATTCAGGAAAAAACGCATACGCCCTTTTTGGCCAAGTGCATCATTGTGGACGTTCTGCCTCTTTTCCTATGCTTTCAATGCAATTCCAGTCTACCTCCTGAAATCGGTTTCCTGCAATTCTGCTCCGCTTTCAAATCCTCTTGGCAGACTTACTTCAGTGTATTTTTGGACGATAGCTGTCATTTATAACTCTGCAAGTTTGTGAATTACAGTGCCCCTGAGCTCCTTTCTTCAACTCGCTTTCTTGTGACCTGGCCGCAACACCGCAGGATGGCTTCAGGCCCTAATCTGGTTCCGGCACGGCACGCTGAGCCTTTGGTTAATTCCTCTTTCTGGTGGGAAATGAGAGTTAAATTTCCCCGTCCAGACACCTCCAGCTAGTCTCTCATTGGTTCTCGCTATTCCTGTTCATCTTCCGCAGAAATTGCAAACTGGGCCAAACAGGAGGTTAAAGGGACTGACTCTCCAAGATGGGAAAGTGTTAGTAAAGCGTCTGGAATGTTGCACCCGAGTACCAGGGTAGGAAAACTGAGACATATTTGAACACGTCTCCCAATCACATGGTTGATCATACTCTAGGTTCCACATTCATGTTTAGCTGAAGGAAGAATACCTGAAACCTGGGTAGTTGAAACCGTTGGAATGGGTACCATGCAATATGTCTTCTAAGGGTCTTCATTTGCTCACCGAACCTCTCCAATCCTATCACTGCTGCGTTTATGCCCCTGTACACATGCTTGATTCTCTTTCGGAGACATAGCAATCCATAGGTTTTAAGATACTTACTAGTCAGGTACATTCTTAGGCGTTTAATATGCGGTGTTGAGTCCATTTCATTGAGCAAGGAGTAGCTCTTGTCTATTCCATATTTGGCTTAAGGAACTTTATCTGTGCTCATTTCAATCTCTGGTTTTATGCAGCACCCCAACTCACCTTTCCCCTTAAGCAAGCATAAGTTGGTTTTCTAAATTTGAGACCCTGTTCTGTTTTGGAATTCAGTTCCTGTGTAGCCAAGTTTACATTCCGTGTATTACTGATATCTTATGATGTTTCTTTTTCTGTGTGACTTATTTCAGTTAGAATCATCATACCTGAATCCACTCATTGTGCTGCTAAGGGCCTGATGACATAGATTTCATTGCTGAGTGATACTGCATTGTACGTAAGTACCACAAGTTCTTTATCCATTTTTCTCTTTCTGCGATGTTGAACTTGTACTGTAAACGAGGTTCTTGTAAACAGAGGCGTCCCAAACTTTGGGGTGGCTGTGTCTTTTTGATTTTAATTTCCCTAAGCTATAGGACCATAAGTGGAAGTGCCCTAGGCTCTGTTGCTTTGTTTTCTAGATGTTTCAGGAAACACCATACACTTCTCCCGAGTGTCTGTTGGCAATTTACATCCCACCCATCAGCATAACAAGGCTCCCAGTTCTCCATGGCCTGTCCTGCCTTTCTGGATTTTACACTTTTTTCAGATGGCCCTTTTGACCGGGGGGAAGTGAGACTTCATTGTAGTGCAGATTTCCTTTGCAAGCTTGCTTGGTAGGCCAAATAGGGCGTACGCGTTTTTTTCTGAATATATTCAGGAAAAAACGCGTACACACTCTTTGGCCAAGTGCATCATTGTGGACGTTCTGCCTCTTTTCCTATGCTTTCAATGCAATTCCAGTCTACCTCCTGAAATCGGTTTCCTGCAATTCTGCCCCGCTTTCAAGTCCTCTTGGCAGCCTTACTTCAGTATATTTTTGGACGATAGCTGTCATTTATAACTCTGCAGGTTTGTGAATTACAGTGCCCCTGAGCTCCTTTCTTCAACTCGCTTTCTTGTGACCTGGCCGCAACACCGCAGGATAGCTTCAGGCCCTAATCTGGTTCCGGCACGGCACGCTGAGCCTTTGGTTAATTCCTCTTCCTAGTGGGAAATGAGAGTTAAATTTGCCCGTCCAGACACCTCCAGCTAGTCTCTCATTGGTTCTCGCTATTCCTGTTAATCTTCCGCAGAAATTGCAAACTGGGCCAAACAGGAGGTTAAAGGGACTGACTCTCCAAGTCGGGAGAGTGTTAGTAAAGCGTCTGGAATGTTGCAGCTGAGTACCAGGGGAGGAAAACTGAGAGATATGTGAACACGTCTCCTGTTCACACGGTTGATCATACTCTGGGTTCCACATGCATGTTTTAGCTGAAGGAAGAATACCTTAAACCTGGAGAGTTGAGACCTTTGTAATGGGTACCATGCAATATGACTTCAAAGGGTCTTCATTTGCTCACCGAACCTCTCCAATCCTATCACTGCTGCGTTTATGCCCCTGTACACACGCTTGATTCTCTTTTGGAGACATAGCAATCCATAGGTTTTAAGATACTTACTAGTCAGGTACATTCTTAGGCGTTTAATATGGGGTGTTGAGTCCATTTTGTTGAGCAAGGAGTAGCTCTTGTCTATTCCATATTTGGCTTAAGGAACTTTATCTGTGCTCATTTCAATCTCTGGTTTTATGCAGCACCCCAACACACCTTTACCCTTAAGCAAGCAGAATTTTGTTTTCTAAATTTGAGACCCTGTTCTGTTTTGGAATTCAGTTCCTGTGTAGCCAAGTTTACATTTCGTGTATTAGTGATATCTTATGATGTTTCTTTTTCTGTGTGACTTATTTCAGTTAGAATCATCGTACCTGAATGCACTCATTATGCTGCTACGGGCCTGATGACATAGATTTCATTGCTGAGTGATACTGCATTGTACGTAAGTACCACAAGTTCTTTATCCATTTTTCACTTTCTGTGATATTGAACTTGTACGGTAAACGAGGTTCTTGTAAACAGAGGCGTCCCAAACTTTGGGGCGGCTGTGTCTTTTTGATTTTAATTTCCCTAAGGTATAGGACCATAAGTGGAAGTGCCCTAGGCTCTGTTGCTTTGTTTTTTAGATGTTTCAGGAAACACCATACACTTCTCCGGAGTGTCTGTTGGCAATTTACATCCCGCCCATCAGCATAACAAGGCTCCCAGTTCTCCATGGCCTGTCCTGCCTTTCTGGATTTTACACTTTTTTCAGATGGCCCTTTTGACCGGGGGGAAGTGAGACTTCATTATAGTGCAGATTTCCTTTGCAAGCTTGCTTGGTTGGCCAAAAAGGGCGTATGCGTTTTTTCCTGAATATATTCAGGAAAAAACGCATACGCCCTTTTTGGCCAAGTGCATCATTGTGGACGTTCTGCCTCTTTTCCTATGCTTTCAATGCAATTCCAGTCTACCTCCTGAAATCGGTTTCCTGCAATTCTGCCCCGCTTTCAAGTCCTCTTCGCAGCCTTACTTCAGTATATTTTTGGACGATAGCTGTCATTTATAACTCTGCAGGTTTGTGAATTACAGTGCCCCTGAGCTCCTTTCTTCAACTCGCTTTCTTTTGAGCTGGACGCAACACCGCAGGATGGCTTCAGACCCTAATCTGGTTCCGGCACGGCACGCTGAGCCTTTGGTTATTTCCTCTTCCTGGTGGGAAATGAGAGTTAAATTTGCCCGTCCAGACATCTCCAGCTAGTCTCTCATTGGTTCTCCCTATTCCTGTTCATCTTCCGCAGAAATTGCAAACTGGGCCAAACAGGAGGTTAAAGGCGCTGACTCTCCAAGTGGGGAGAGTGTTAGTAAAGCGTCTGGAATGTTGCACCCGAGTACCAGGGGAGGAAAACTGAGACATATTTGAACACGTCTCCCGTTCACACGGTTGATCATACTCTGGGTTCCACATGCATGTTTTAGCTGAAGGAAGAATACCTTAAACCTGGAGAGTTGAGACCCGTGGAATGGGTACCATGCAATATGACTTCAAAGGGTCTTCATTTGCTCACCGAACCTCTCCAATCCTATCACTGCTGCGTTTATGCCCCTGTACACACGCTTGATTCTCTTTTGGAGACATAGCAATCCATAGGTTTTAAGATACTTACTAGTCAGGTACATTCTTAGGCGTTTAATATGGGGTGTTGAGTCCATTTCGTTGAGCAAGGAGAAGCTCTTGTCTAGTCCATATTTGGCTTAAGGAACTTTATCTGTGCTCATTTCAATCTCTGGTTTTATGCAGCACCCCAACTCACCTTTACCCTTAAGCAAGCAGAAGTTGGTTTTCTAAATTTGAGACCCTGTTCTGTTTTGGAATTCAGTTCCTGTGTAGCCAAGTTTACATTCCGTGTATTACTGATATCTTATGATGTTTCTTTTTCTGTGTGACTTATTTCAGTTAGAATCATCGTACCTGAATCCACTCATTATGCTGCTACGGGCCTGATGACATAGATGTCATTGCTGAGTGATACTGCATTGTACGTAAGTACCACAAGTTCTTTATCCATTTTTCACTTTCTGTGATATTGAACTTGTATGGTAAACGAGGTTCTTGTAAACAGAGGCGTCCCAAACTTTGGGGTGGCTGTGTCTTTTTGATTTTAATTTCCCTAAGCTATAGGACCATAAGTGGAAGTGCCCTAGGCTCTGTTGCTTTGTTTTTTAGATGTTTCAGGAAACACCATACACTTCTCCCGAATGTCTGTTGGCAATTTACATCCCACCCATCAGCATAACAAGGCTCCCAGTTCTCCATGGCCTGTCCTGCCTTTCTGGATTTTACACTTTTTTCAGATGGCCCTTTTGACCGGGGGGAAGTGAGACTTCATTGTAGTGCAGATTTCTTCTGCAAGCTTGCTTGGTTGGCCAAAAAGTGCGTATGCGTTTTTTCCTGAATATATTCAGGAAAAAACACATACGCCCTTTTTGGCCAAGTGCATCATTGTGGACCTTCTGCCTCTTTTCCTATGCTTTCAATGCAATTCCAGTCTACCTCCTGAAATCGGTTTCCTGCAATTCTGCCCCGCTTTCAAGTCCTCTTCGCAGCCTTACTTCAGTATATTTTTGGACGATAGCTGTCATTTATAACTCTGCAGGTTTGTGAATTACAGTGCCCCTGAGCTCCTTTCTTCAACTCGCTTTCTTGTGACCTGGCCGCAACACTGCAGGATGGCTTCAGGCCCTAATCTGGTTCCGGCACGGCACGCTGAGCCTTTGGTTAATTCCTCTTCCTGGTGGGAAATGAGAGTTAAATTTGCCCGTCCAGACACCTCCAGCTAGTCTCTCATTGGTTCTCGCTATTCCTGTTCATCTTCCGCAGAAATTGCAAACTGGGCCAAACAGGAGGTTAAAGGGACTGACTCTCCAAGTCGGGAGAGTGTTAGTAAAGCATCTGGAATGTTGCACCCGAGTACCAGGGTACGAAAACTGAGACATATTTGAACACGTCTCCTGATCACATGGTTGATCATACTCTAGGTTCCACATGCATGTTTTAGCTGAAGGAAGAATACCTTAAACCTGGGTAGTGGAAACCCGTGGAATGGGTACCATGCAATATGACTTCTAAGGGTCTTCATTTGCTCACCGAACCTCTCCTATACTATCACTGCTGCATTTATGTCCCTGTACACATGCTTGATTCTCTTTCGGAGACATAGCAATCCATAGGTTTGAAGATACTTACTAGTCAGGTACATTCTTAGGCGTTTAATATGCGGTGTTGAGTCCATTTCGTTGAGCAAGGAGTAGCTCTTGTCTATTCCATATTTGGCTTAAGGAACTTTATCTGTGCTCATTTCGATCTCTGGTTTTATGCAGCACCCCAACTCACCTTTCCCCTTAAGCAAGCATAAGTTGGTTTTCTAAATTTGAGACCCTGTTCTGTTCTGTAATTCAGTTCCTGTGTAGCCAAGTTTACATTCCGTGTATTACTGATATCTTATGATGTTTCTTTTTCTGTGTGACTTATTTCAGTTAGAATCATCATACCTGAATCCACTCATTGTGCTGCTAAGGGCCTGATGACATAGATTTCATTGCTGAGTGATACTGCATTGTACGTAAGTACCACAAGTTCTTTATCCATTTTTCTCTTTCTGCGATGTTGAACTTGTACTGTAAACGAGGTTCTTGTAAACAGAGGCGTCCCAAACTTTGGGGTGGCTGTGTCTTTTTGATTTTAATTTCCCTAAGCTATAGGACCATAAGTGGAAGTGCCCTAGGCTCTGTTGCTTTGTTTTCTAGATGTTTCAGGAAACACCATACACTTCTCCCGAGTGTCTGTTGGCAATTTACATCCCGCCCATCAGCATAACAAGGCTCCCAGTTCTCCATGGCCTGTCCTGCCTTTCTGGATTTTACACTTTTTTCAGATGGCCCTTTTGACCGGGGGGAAGTGAGACTTCATTGTAGTGCAGATTTCCTTTGCAAGCTTGCTTGGTTGGCCAAACAGGGCATATGCGTTTTTTCCTGAATATATTCAGGAAAAAACGCATATGCCCTTTTTGGCCAAGTGCATCATTGTGGACGTTCTGCCTCTTTTCCTATGCTTTCAATGCAATTCCAGTCTACCTCCTGAAATCGGTTTCCTGCAATTCTGCCCCGCTTTCAAGTCCTCTTGGCAGCCTTACTTCAGTATATTTTTGGACGATAGCTGTCATTTATAACTCTGCAGGTTTGTGAATTACAGTGCCCCTGAGCTCCTTTCTTCAACTTGCTTTCTTTTGAGCTGGCTGCAACACCGCAGGATGGCTTCAGGCCCTAATCTGGTTCCGGCACGGCACGCTGAGCCTTTGGTTATTTCCTCTTCCTGGTGGGAAATGAGAGTTAAATTTGCCCGTCCAGACACCTCCAGCTAGTGTCTCATTGGTTCTCGCTATTCCTGTTCATCTTCCGCAGAAATTGCAAACTGGGCCAAACAGGAGGTTAAAGGCGCTGACTCTCCAAGTGGGGAGAGTGTTAGTAAAGCGTCTGGAATGTTGCAGCCGAGTACCAGGGGAGGAAAACTGAGAGATATGTGAACACGTCTCCTGTTCACACGGTTGATCATACTCTGGGTTCCACATGCATGTTTTAGCTGAAGGAAGAATACCTTAAACCTGGAGAGTTGAGACCTTTGTAATGGGTACCATGCAATATGACTTCAAAGGGTCTTCATTTGCTCACCGAACCTCTCCAATCCTATCACTGCTGCGTTTATTCCCCTGTACACACGCTTGATTCTCTTTTGGAGACATAGCAATCCATAGGTTTTAAGATACTTACTAGTCAGGTACATTCTTAGGCGTTTAATATGGGGTGTTGAGTCCATTTTGTTGAGCAAGGAGTAGCTCTTGTCTATTCCATATTTGGCTTAAGGAACTTTATCTGTGCTCATTTCAATCTCTGGTTTTATGCAGCACCCCAACACACCTTTACCCTTAAGCAAGCAGAATTTTGTTTTCTAAATTTGAGACCCTGTTCTGTTTTGGAATTCAGTTCCTGTGTAGCCAAGTTTACATTCCGTGTATTAGTGATATCTTATGATGTTTCTTTTTCTGTGTGACATATTTCAGTTAGAATCATCGTACCTGAATCCACTCATTATGCTGCTACGGGCCTGATGACATAGATTTCATTGCTGAGTGATACTGCATTGTACGTAAGTACCACAAGTTCTTTATCCATTTTTCACTTTCTGTGATATTGAACTTGTACGGTAAACGAGGTTCTTGTAAACAGAGGCGTCCCAAACTTTGGGGTGGCTGTGTCTTTTTGATTTTAATTTCCCTAAGCTATAGGACCATAAGTGCAAGTGCCCTAGGCTCTGTTGCTTTGTTTTTTAGATGTTTCAGGAAACACCATACACTTCTCCCGAGTGTCTGTTGGCAATTTACATCCCGCCCCATCAGCATAACAAGGCTCCCAGTTCTCCATGGCCTGTCCTGCCTTTCTGGATTTTACAATTTTTTCATATGGCCCTTTTGACCGGGGGGAAGTGAGACTTCATTGTAGTGCAGATTTCCTTTGCAAGCTTGCTTGGTTGGCCAAAAAGGGCGTACGTGTTTTTTTCTGAATATATTCAGGAAAAAACGCGTACACACTCTTTGGCCAAGTGCATCATTGTGGACGTTCTGCCTCTTTTCCTATGCTTTCAATGCAATTCCAGTCTACCTCCTGAAATCGGTTTCCTGCAATTCTGCCCCGCTTTCAAGTCCTCTTGGCAGCCTTACTTCAGTATATTTTTGGACGATAGCTGTCATTTATAACTCTGCAGGTTTGTGAATTACAGTGCCCCTGAGCTCCTTTCTTCAACTCGCTTTCTTGTGACCTGGCCGCAACACCGCAGGATGGCTTCAGGCCCTAATCTGGTTCTGGCACGGCACGCTGAGCCTTTGGTTAATTCCTCTTCCTGGTGGGAAATGAGAGTTAAATTTGCCCGTCCAGACACCTCCAGCTAGTCTCTCATTGGTTCTCGCTATTCCTGTTCATCTTCCGCAGAAATTGCAAACTGGGCCAAACAGGAGGTTAAAGGGACTGACTCTCCAAGTCGGGAGAGTGTTAGTAAAGAGTCTGGAATGTTGCACCCGAGTACCAGGGTAGGAAAACTGAGACATATTTGAACACGTCTCCCGATCATATGGTTGATCATACTCTAGGTTCCACATGCATGTTTTAGCTGAAGGAAGAATACCTTAAACCTGGGTAGTTGAAACCCGTGGAATGGGTACCATGCAATATGACTTCTAAGGGTCTTCATTTGCTCACCGAACCTCTCCAATCCTATCACTGCTGCGTTCATGCCCCTGTACACATGCTTGATTCTCTTTCGGAGACATAGCAATCCATAGGTTTTAAGATACTTACTAGTCAGGTACATTCTTAGGCGTTTAATATGGGGTGTTGAGTCCATTTTGTTGAGCAAGGAGTAGGTCTTGTCTATTCCATATTTGGCTTAAGGAACTTTATCTGTGCTCATTTCAATCTCTGGTTTTATGCAGCACCCCAACACACCTTTCTCCTTAAGCAAGCATAAGTTGGTTTTCTAAATTTGAGACCCTGTTCTGTTTTGGAATTCAGTTCCTGTGTAGCCAAGTTTACATTCCGTGTATTACTGATATCTTATGATGTTTCTTTTTCCGTGTGACTTATTTCAGTTAGAATCATCGTACCTGAATCCACTCATTATGCTGCTACGGGCCTGATGACATAGATTTCATTGCTGAGTGATACTGCATTGTACGTAAGTTCCACAAGTTCTTTATCCATTTTTCCCTTTCTGTGATATTGAACTTGTACGGTAAACGAGGTTCTTGTAAACAGAGATGTCCCAAACTTTGGGGTGGCTGTGTCTTTTTGATTTTAATTTCCCTAAGCTATAGGACCATAAGTGCAAGTGCCCTAGGCTCTGTTGCTTTGTTTTTTAGATGTTTCAGGAAACACCATACACTTCTCCCGAGTGTCTGTTGGCAATTTACATCCCGCCCCATCAGCATAACAAGGCTCCCAGTTCTCCATGGCCTGTCCTGCCTTTCTGGATTTTACAATTTTTTCAGATGGCCCTTTTGACCGGGGGGAAGTGAGACTTCATTGTAGTGCAGATTTCCTTTGCAAGCTTGCTTGGTTGGCCAAAAAGGGCGTATGCGTTTTTTTCTGAATATATTCAGGAAAAAACGCGTACACACTCTTTGGCCAAGTGCATCATTGTGGACGTTCTGCCTCTTTTCCTATGCTTTCAATGCAATTCCAGTCTACCTCCTGAAATCGGTTTCCTGCAATTCTGCCCCGCTTTCAAGTCCTCTTGGCAGCCTTACTTCAGTATATTTTTGGACGATAGCTGTCATTTATAACTCTGCAGGTTTGTGAATTACAGTGCCCCTGAGCTCCTTTCTTCAACTCGCTTTCTTGTGACCTGGCCGCAACACCGCAGGATGGCTTCAGGCCCTAATCTGATTCCTTCACGGCACGCTGAGCCTTTGGTTAATTCCTCTTCCTGGTGGGAAATGAGAGTTAAATTTGCCCGTCCAGACACCTCCAGCTAGTCTCTTATTGGTTCTCGCTATTCCTGTTCATCTTCCGCAGAAATTGCAAACTGGGCCAAACAGGAGGTTAAAGGGACTGACTCTCCAAGTCGGGAGAGTGTTAGTAAAGCATCTGGAATGTTGCACCCGAGTACCAGGGTACGAAAACTGAGACATATTTGAACACGTCTCCCAATCACATGGTTGATCATACTCTAGGTTCCACATGCATGTTTTAGCTGAAGGAAGAATACCTTAAACCTGGGTAGTTGAAACCCGTAGAATGGGTACCATGCAATATGACTTCAAAGGGTCTTCATTTGCTCACCGAACCTCTCCAATCCTATCACTGCTGCGTTTATGCCCCTGTACACATGCTTGATTCTCTTTCGGAGACATAGCAATCCATAGGTTTTAAGATACTTACTAGTTAGGTACATTCTTAGGCGTTTAATATGCGGTGTTGAGTCCATTTCGTTGACCAAGGAGTAGCTCTTGTCTAGTCCATATTTGGCTTAAGGAACTTTATCTGTGCTCATTTCAATCTCTGGTTTTATGCAGCACTCCAACTCACCTTTCCCCTTAAGCAAGCATAAGTTGGTTTTCTAAATTTGAGACCCTGTTCTGTTTTGGAATTCAGTTCCTGTGTAGCCAAGTTTACATTCCGTGTATTAGTGATATCTTATGATGTTTCTTTTTCTGTGTGACTTATTTCAGTGAGAATCATCGTACCTGAATCCACTCATTATGCTGCTACGGGCCTGATGACATAGATTTCATTGCTGAGTGATACTGCATTGTACGTAAGTACCACAAGTTCTTTATCCATTTTTCACTTTCTGTGATATTGAACTTGTACGGTAAACGAGGTTCTTGTAAACAGAGGCGTCCCAAACTTTGGGGTGGCTGTGTGTTTTTGATTTTAATTTCCCTAAGCTATAGGACCATAAGTGGAAGTGTCCTAGGCTCTGTTGCTTTGTTTTTTAGATGTTTCAGGAAACACCATACACTTCTCCCGAGTGTCTGTTGGCAATTTACATCCCGCCCATCAGCATAACAAGGCTCCCAGTTCTCCATGGCCTGTCCTGCCTTTCTGGATTTTACACATTTTTCAGATGGCCCTTTTGACCGGGGGGAAGTGAGACTTCATTGTAGTGCAGATTTCCTTTGCAAGCTTGCTTGGTTGGCCAAAAAGGGCGTATGCGTTTTTTCCTGAATATATTCAGGAAAAAACGCATACGCCCTTTTTGGCCAAGTGCATCATTGTGGACGTTCTGCCTCTTTTCCTATGCTTTCAAAGCAATTCCAGTCTACCTCCTGAAATCGGTTTCCTGCAATTCTGCCCCGCTTTCAAGTCCTCTTGGCAGCCTTACTTCAGTATATTTTTGGACGATAGCTGTCATTTATAACTCTGCAGGTTTGTGAATTACAGTGCCCCTGAGCTCCTTTCTTCAACTCGCTTTCTTTTGAGCTTGCCGCAACACCACAGAATGGCTTCAGGCCCTAATATGTTTCCGGCACGGCACGCTGAGCCTTTGGTTATTTCCTCTTCCTGGTGGGAAATGAGAGTTAAATTTGCCCATCCAGACACCTCCTGCTAGTCTCTCATTGGTTCTCACTATTCCTGTTCATCTTCCTCAGAAATTGCAAACTGGGCCAAACAGGAGGTTAAAGGCGCTGACTCTCCAAGTGGGGAGAGTGTTAGTAAAGCGTCTGGAATGTTGCACCCGAGTACCAGGGGAGGAAAACTGAGACATATTTGAACACGTCTCCCGTTCACATGGTTGATCATACTCTGGGTTCCACATGCATGTTTTAGCTGAAGGAAGAATACCTTAAACCTGGAGAGTTGAGACCCGTGGAATGGGTACCATGCAATATGACTTCAAAGGGTCTTCATTTGCTCACCGAACCTCTCCAATCCTATCACTGCTGCGTTTATGCCCCTGTACACACGCTTGATTCTCTTTTGGAGACATAGCAATCCATAGGTTTTAAGATACTTACTAGACAGGTACATTCTTAGGCGTTTAATATGGGGTGTTGAGTCCATTTCGTTGAGCAAGGAGTAGCTCTTGTCTAGTCCATATTTGGCTTAAGGAACTTTATCTGTGCTCATTTCAATCTCTGGTTTTATGCAGCACCCCAACTCACCTTTCCCCTTAAGAAAGCATAAGTTGGTTTTCTAAATTTGAGACCCTGTTCTGTTTTGGAATTCAGTTCCTGTGTAGCCAAGTTTACATTCCGTGTATTAATGATATCTTATGATGTTTCTTTTTCTGTGTGACTTATTTCAGTTAGAATCATCGTACCTGAATCTACTCATTATGCTGCTACGGGCCTGATGACATAGATTTCATTGCTGAGTGATACTGCATTGTACGTAAGTACCACAATTTCTTTATCCATTTTTCACTTTCTGTGATATTGAACTTGTACGGTAAACGAGGTTCTTGTAAACAGAGGCGTCCCAAACTTTGGGGTGGCTGTGTCTGTTTGATTTTAATTTCCCTAAGCTATAGGACCATAAGTGGAAGTGCCCTAGGCTCTGTTTCTTTGTTTTTTAGATGTTTCCGGAAACACCATACACTTCTCCCGAGTGTCTGTTGGCAATTTACATCCCGCCCATCAGCATAACAAGGCTCCCAGTTCTCCATGGCCTGTCCTGCCTTTCTGGATTTTACACTTTTTTCAGATGGCCCTTTTGACCGGGGGGAAGTGAGACTTCATTGTAGTGCAGATTTCCTTTGCAAGTTTGCTTTGTTGGCCAAAAAGGGCGTATGAGTTTTTTCCTGAATATATTCAGGAAATATATTCAGGAATATATTCAGGAATATATTCAGGAAAAAACGCATACGCCCTTTTTGGCCAAGTGCATCATTGTGGACGTTCTGCCTCTTTTCCTATGCTTTCAATGTAATTCCTGTCTACCTCCTGAAATCGGTTTCCTGCAATTCTGCCCCGTTTTCAAGTCCTTTTGGCAGCCTTACTTCAGTATATTTTTGGACGATAGCTGTCATTTATAACTCTGCAGGTTTGTGAATTACAGTGCCCCTCAGCTCCTTTCTTCAACTCGCTTTCTTTTGAGCTGGCCACAACACCGCAGGATGGCTTCAGGCCCTAATCTGGTTCCGGCACGGCATGCTGAGCCTTTGGTTATTTCCTCTTCCTGGTGGGAAATGAGAGTTAAATTTGCCCGTCCAGACACCTCCAGCTAGTCTCTCATTGGTTCTCGCTATTCCTGTTCATCTTCCGCAGAAATTGCAAACTGGGCCAAACAGGAGGTTAAAGGCGCTGACTCTCCAAGTGGGGAGAGTGTTAGTAAAGCGTCTGGAATGTTGCACCCGAGTACCAGGGGAGGAAAACTGAGACATATTTGAACACGTCTCCCATTCACACGGTTGATCATATTCTGGGTTCCACATGCATGTTTTAGCTGAAGGAAGAATACCTTAAACCTGGAGAGTTGAGACCCGTGGAATGGGTACCATGCAATATGACTTCAAAGGGTCTTCATTTGCTCACCGAACCTCTCCAATCCTATCACTGCTGCGTTTATGCCCCTGTACACACGGTTGATTCTCTTTTGGAGACATAGCGATCCATAGGTTTTAAGATACTTACTAGTCAGGTACATTCTTAGGCGTTTAATATGGGGTGTTGAGTCAATTTCGTTGAGCAAGGAGTAGCTCTTGTCTATTCCATATTTGGCTTTAGGAACTTTATCTGTGCTCATTTCAATCTCTGGTTTAATGCAGCACCCCAACTCACCTTTACCCTTAAGCAAGCATAAGTTGGTTTTCTAAATTTGAGACCCTGTTCTGTTTTGGAATTCAGTTCCTGTGTAGCCAAGTTTACATTCCGTGTATTAGTGATATCTTATGATGTTTCTTTTTCTGTGTGACTTATTTCAGTTAGAATCATCGTACATGATTCCACTCATTATGCTGCTACGGGCCTGATGACATAGATTTTATTGCTGAGTGATACTGCATTGTACGTAAGTACCACAAGTTATTTATCCATTTTTCACTTTCTGTGATATTGAACTTGTACGGTAAACGAGGTTCTTGTAAACAGAGGCGTCCCAAACTTTGGGGTGGCTGTGTCTTTTTGATTTTAATTTCCCTAAGCTATAGGACCATAAGTGGAAGTGCCCTAGGCTCTGTTGCTTTGTTTGTTAGATGTTTCAGGAAACACCATACACTTCTCCCGAGTGTCTGTTAGCAATTTACATCCCGCCCATCAGAATAACAAGGCTCCCAGTTCTCCATGGCCTGTCCTGCCTTTCTGGATTTTACACTTTTTTCAGATGGCCCTTTTGACCGGGGGGAAGTGAGACTTCATTGTAGTGCAGATTTCCTTTGCAAGCTTGCTTGGTTGGCCAAAAAGGGCGTATGCGTTTTTTCCTGAATATATTCAGGAAAAAACGCATACGCCCTTTTTGGCCAAGTGCATCATTGTGGACGTTCTGCCTCTTTTCCTATGCTTTCAATGCAATTCCAGTCTACCTCCTGAAATCGGTTTCTTGCAATTCTGCCCCGTTTTCAAGTCCTCTTGGCAGCCTTACTTCAGTATATTTTTGGACGATAGCTGTCATTTATAACTCTGCAAGTTTGTGAATTACAGTGACCCTGAGCTCCTTTCTTCAACTCGCTTTCTTTTGAGCTGGCCGCAACACCGCAGGGTGGCTTCAGGCCCTAATCTTGTTCAGGCATGGCACACTGAGCCTTTGGTTATTTCCTCTTCCTGGTGGGAAATGAGAGTTAAATTTGCCCGTCCAGAGACCTCCAGCTAGTCTCTCATTGGTTCTCGCTATTCCTGTTCATCTTCCGCAGAAATTGCAAACTGGGCCAAACAGGAGGTTAAAGGCGCTGACTCTCCAAGTGGGGAGAGTGTTAGTAAAGCGTCTGGAATGTTGCACCCGAGTACCAGGGGGGGAAAACTAAGACATATTTGAAAACGTCTCCCATTCACACAGTTGTTCATACTCTGGGTTCCACATGCATGTTTTAGCTGAAGGAAGAATACCTTAAACCTGGAGAGTTGAGACCCGTGGAATGGGTACCATGCAATATGACTTCAAAGGGTCTTCATTTGCTCACCGAACCTCTCCAATCCTATCACTGCTGCGTTTATGCCCCTGTACACTCACTTGATTCTCTTTTGAGACATAGCAATCCATAGGTTTTAAGATACTTACTAGTCAGGTACATTCTTAGGCGTTTAATATGGGGTGTTGAGTCCATTTCGTTGAGCAAGGAGTAGCTCTTGTCTATTCCATATTTGGCTTAAGGAAATTTATCTGTGCTCATTTCAATCTCTGGTTTTATGCAGCACCCCAACTCACGTTTCCCCTTAAGCAAGCATAAGTTGGTTTTCTAAATTTGAGACCCTGTTCTGTTCTGTAATTCAGTTCCTGTGTAGCCAAGTTTACATTCCGTGTATTAGTGATATCTTATGATGTTTCTTTTTCTGTGTGACTTATTTCAGTTAGAATCATCGTACCTGAATCCACTCATTATGCTGCTATGGGCCTGCTGACGTAGATTTCATTGCTGAGTGATACTGCATTGTACGTAAGTACCACAAGTTCCTTATCCATTTTTCACTTTCTGTGATATTGAACTTGTACGGTAAACGAGGTTCTTGTAAACAGAAGCGTCCCAAACTTTGGGGTGGCTGTGTCTTTTTGATTTTAATTTCCCTAAGCTATAGGACCCTAAGTGGAAGTGCCCTAGGCTCTGTTGCTTTGTTTTTTAGATGTTTCAGGAAACACCATACACTTCTTCCGAGTGTCTGTTGGCAATTTACATCCCGCCCATCAGCATAACAAGGCTCCCAGTTCTCCATGGCCTGTCCTGCCTTTCTGGATTTTACACTTTTTTCAGATGGCCCTTTTGACCGGGGGGAAGTGAGACTTCATTGTAGTGCAGATTTCCTTTGCAAGCTTGCTTGGTTGGCCAAAAAGGGCGTATGCGTTTTTTCCTGAATATATTCAGGAAAAAATGCATACGCCATTTTTGGCCAAGTGCGTCATTGTGGACATTCTGCCTCTTTTCCTATGCTTTCAATGCAATTCCAGTCTACCTCCTGAAATCGGTTTCCTCCAATTCTGCCCCGCTTTCAAGACCTCTTGGCAGCCTTACTTCAGTATATTTTTGGACGATAGCTGTCATTTATACCTCTGCAGGTTTGTGAATTACAGTGCCCCTGAGCTACTTTCTTCAACTCGCTTTCTTGTGACCTGGCCGCAACACCGCAGGATGGCTTCAGGCCCTAATCTGGTTCCGGCACGGCACGCTGAGCCTTTGGTTAATTCCTTTTCCTGGTGGGAAATGAGAGTTAAATTTGCCCGTCCAGACACCTCCAGCTAGTCTCTCATTGGTTCTCGCTATTCCTGTTCATCTTCCGCAGAAATTGCAAACTGGGCCAAACAGGAGGTTAAAGGGACTGACTCTCCAAGTCGGGAGAGTGTTAGTAAAGCGTCTGGAATGTTGCACCCGAGAATCAGGGTATGAAAACTGAGACATATTTGAACACGTCTCCCGATCACATGGTTGATCATACTCTAGGTTCCACATGCATGTTTTAGCTGAAGGAAGAATACCTTAAACCTGGGTAGTTGAAACCCGTGGAATGGGTACCATGCAATATGACTTCAAAGGGTCTTCATTTGCTCACCGAACCTCTCCAATCCTATCACTGCTGCGTTTATGCCCCTGTACACACGCTTGATTCTCTTTCGGAGACATAGCAATCCATAGGTTTGAAGATACTTCCTAGTCAGGTACATTCTTAGGCTTTTAATATGCGGTGTTGAGTCCATTTCGTTGAGCAAGGAGTAGCTCTTGTCTATTCCATATTTGGCTTAAGGAACTTTATCTGTGCTCATTTCAATCTCTGGTTTTATGCAGCACCCCAACTCACCTTTCCCCTTAAGCAAGCATAAGTTGGTTTTCTAAATTTGAGACCCTGTTCTGTTCTGTAATTCAGTTCCTGTGTAGCCAAGTTTACATTCCGTGTATTACTGATATCTTATGATGTTTCTTTTTCTGTGTGACTTATTTCAGTTAGAATCATCATACCTGAATCCACTCATTGTGCTGCTACGGGCCTGATGACATAGATTTCATTGCTGAGTGATATTGCTTTGTAAGTAAATACCACATGTTCTTTATCCATTTTTCACTTTCTGCGATGTTGAACTTGTACTGTAAACGAGGTTCTTGTAAACAGAGGCGTCCCAAACTTTGGGGTGGCTGTGTCTTTTTGATTTTAATTTCCCTAAGCTATAGGACCATAAGTGGAAGTGCCCTAGGCTCTGTTGCTTTGTTTTTTAGATGTTTCAGGAAACACCATACACTTCTCCCGAGTGTCTGTTGGCAATTTACATCCCGCCCATCAGCATAACAAGGCTCCCAGTTCTCCATGGCCTGTCCTGCCTTTCTGGATTTTACACTTTTTTCAGATGGCCCTTTTGACCGGGGGGAAGTGAGACTTCATTGTAGTGCAGATTTCCTTTGCAAGCTTGCTTGGTTGGCCAAAAAGGGCGTATGCGTTTTTTCCTGAATATATTCAGGAAAAAACGCATACGCCCTTTTTGGCCAAGTGCATCATTGTGGACGTTCTGCCTCTTTTCCTATGCTTTCAATGCAATTCCAGTCTACCTCCTGAAATCGGTTTCCTGCAATTCTGCCCCGCTTTCAAGTCCTCTTGGCAGCCTTACTTCAGTATATTTTTGGACGATAGCTGTCATTTATAACTCTGCAGGTTTGTGAATTACAGTGCCCCTGAGGTCCTTTCTTCAACTCGCTTTCTTTTGAGCTGGCCGCAACACCGCAGGATGGCTTCAGGCCCTAATCTGGTTCCGGCACGGCACTCTGAGCCTTTGGTTATTTCCTCTTCCTGGTGGGAAATGAGAGTTAAATTTGCCCGTCCAGACACCTCCAGCTAGTCTCTCATTGGTTCTCCCTATTCCTGTTCATCTTCCGCAGAAATTGCAAACAGGGCCAAACAGGAGGTTAAAGGCGCTGACTCTCCAAGTGGGGAGAGTGTTAGTAAAGCGTGTGGAATGTTGCACCCGAGTACCAGGGGAGGAAAACTGAGACATATTTGAACACGTCTCCCGTTCACACGGTTGATCATACTCTGGGTTCCACATGCATGTTTTAGCTGAAAGAAGAATACCTTAAACCTGGAGAGTTGAGACCCGTGGAATGGGTACCATGCAATATGACTTCAAAGGGTCTTCATTTGCTCACCGAACCTCTCCAATCCTATCACTGCTGCGTTTATGCCCCTGTACACACGCTTGATTCTCTTTTGGAGACATAGCAATCCATAGGTTTTAAGATACTTACTAGTCAGGTACATTCTTAGGCGTTTAATATGGGGTGTTGAGTCCATTTCGTTGAGCAAGGAGTAGCTCTTGTCTATTCCATATTTGGCTTAAGGAACTTTATCTGTGCTCATTTCAATCTCTGGTTTTATGCAGCACCCCAACTCACCTTTCCCCTTAAGCAAGCATAAGTTGGTTTTCTAAATTTGAGACCCTGTTCTGTTTTGGAATTCAGTTCCTGTGTAGCCAAGTTTACATTCCGTGTATTAGTGATATCTTATGATGTTTCATTTTCTGTGTGACTTATTGCAGTTAGAATCATCGTACCTGAATCCACTCATTATGCTGCTATGGGCCAGATGACATAGATTTCATTGCTGAGTGATACTGCATTGTACGTAAGTACCACAAGTTCTTTATCCATTTTTCACTTTCTGTGATATTGAACTTGTATGGTAAACGAGGTTCTTGTAAACAGAGGCGTCCCAAACTTTGGGGTGGCTGTGTCTTTTTGATTTTAATTTCCCTAAGCTATAGGACCATAAGTGGAAGTGCCCTAGGCTCTGTTGCTTTGTTTTTTAGATGTTTCAGGAAACACCATACACTTCTTCCGAGTGTCTGTTGGCAATTTACATCCCGCCCATCAGCATAACAAGGCTCCCAGTTCTCCATGGCCTGTCCTGACTTTCTGGATTTTACACTTTTTTCAGATGGCCCTTTTGACCGGGGGGAAGTGAGACTTCATTGTAGTGCAGATTTCCTTTGCAAGCTTGCTTGGTTGGCCAAAAAGTGCGTATGCGTTTTTTCCTGATTCAGGAAAAAACGCATACGCCCTTTTTGGCCAAGTGCATCATTGTGGACGTTCTGCCTCATTTCCTATGCTTTCAATGCAATTCCAGTCTACCTCCTGAAATTGGTTTCCTGCAATTCTGCCCCGCTTTCAAGTCCTCTTGGCAGCCTTACTTCAGTATATTTTTGGACGATAGCTGTCATTTATAACTCTGCAGGTTTGTGAATTACAGTGCCCCTGAGCTCCTTTCTTCAACTGGCTTTCTTGTGACCTGGCCGCAACACCGCAGGATGGCTTCAGGCCCTAATCTTGTTCCGGCACGGCACGCTGAGCCTTTGGTTAATTCCTCTTCCTGGTGGGAAATGAGAGTTAAATTTGCCCGTCCAGACACCTCCAGCTAGTCTCTCATTGGTTCTCCCTATTCCTGTTCATCTTCCGCAGAAATTGCAAACTGGGCCAAACAGGAGTTTAAAGGGACTGACTCTCCAAGTCGGGAGAGTGTTAGTAAAGTGTCTGGAATGTTGCACCCGAGTACCAGTGTACGAAAACTGAGACATATTTGAACACGTCTCCCGATCACATGGTTGATCATACTCTAGGTTCCACATGCATGTTTTAGCTGAAGGAAGGATACCTTAAACCTGGGTAGTTGAAACCCGTGGAATGGGTACCATGCAATATGACTTCAAAGGGTCTTCATTTGCTCACCGAACCTCTCCAATCCTATCACTGCTGCGTTTATGCCCCTGTACAGACGCTTGATTCTCTTTCGGAGACATAGCAATCCATAGGTTTTAAGATACTTACTAGTCAGGTACATTCTTAGGCGTTTAATATGCGGTGTTGAGTCCATTTCATTGAGCAAGGAGTAGCTCTTGTCTATTCCATATTTGGCTTAAGGAACTTTATCTGTGCTCATTTCAATCTCTGGTTTTATGCAGCACCCCAACTCTCCTTTCCCCTTAAGCAAGCATAAGTTGGTTTTCTAAATTTGAGACCCTCTTCTGTTCTGTAATTCAGTTCCTGTGTAGCCAAGTTTACATTCCGTGTATTACTGATATCTTATGATGTTTCTTTTTCTGTGTGACTTATTTCAGTTAGAATCATCGTACCTGAATCCACTCATTATGCTGCTACGGGCCTGATGACATAGATTTCATTGCTGAGTGATACTGCATTGTACATAAGTACCACAATTTCTTTATCCATTTTTCACTTTCTGTGATACTGAACTAGTACGGTAAACGAGGTTCTTGTAAACAGAGGCGTCCCAAACTTTGGGGTGGCTGTGTCTTTTTGATTTTAATTTCCCTAAGCTATAGGACCATAAGTGGAAGTGCCCTAGGCTCTGTTGCTTTGTTTTTTAGATGTTTCAGGAAACACCATACACTTCTTCCGAGTGTCTGTTGGCAATTTACATCCCGCCCATCAGCATAACAAGGCTCCCAGTTCTCCATGGCCTGTCCTGCCTTTCTGGATTTTACACTTTTTTCAGATGGCCCTTTTGACGGGGGGGAAGTGAGACTTCATTGTAGTGCAGATTTCCTTTGCAAGCTTGCTTGGTTGGCCAAAAAGGGCGTATGCGTTTTTTCCTGAATATTCAGGAAAAAACGCATACGCCCTTTTTGGCCAAGTGCATCATTGTGGACGTTCTGCCTCTTTTCCTATGCTTTCAATGCAATTCCAGTCTACCTCCTGAAATCGGTTTCCTGCAATTCTGCCCCGCTTTCAAGTCCTCTTGGCAGCCTTACTTCAGTATATTTTTGGACGATAGCTGTCATTTATAACTCTGCAGGTTTGTGAATTACAGTGCCCCTGAGCTCCTTTCTACAACTCGCTTTCTTTTGAGCTGGCCGCAACACCGCAGGATGGCTTCAGGCCCTAATCTGGTTCCGGCACGGCACGCTGAGCCTTTGGTTATTTCCTCTTCCTGGTGGGAAATGAGAGTTAAATTTGCCCGTCCAGACACCTCCAGCTAGTCTCTCATTGGTTCTCCCTATTCCTGTTCATCTTCCGCAGAAATTGCAAACAGGGCCAAACAGGAGGTTAAAGGCGCTGACTCTCCAAGTAGGGAGAGTGTTAGTAAAGCGTGTGGAATGTTGCACCCGAGTACCAGGGGAGGAAAACTGAGACATATTTGAACACGTCTCCCGTTCACACGGTTGATCATACTCTGGGTTCCACATGCATGTTTTAGCTGAAAGAAGAATACCTTAAACCTGGAGAGTTGAGACCCGTGGAATGGGTACCATGCAATATGACTTCAAAGGGTCTTCATTTGCTCACCGAACCTCTCCAATCCTATCACTGCTGCGTTTATGTCCCTGTACACACGCTTGATTCTCTTTTGGAGACATAGCAATCCATAGGTTTTAAGATACTTACTAGTCAGGTACATTCTTAGGCGTTTAATATGGGGTGTTGAGTCCATTTCGTTGAGCAAGGAGTAGCTCTTGTCTATTCCATATTTGGCTTAAGGAACTTTATCTGTGCTCATTTCAATCTCTGGTTTTATGCAGCACCCCAACTCACCTTTCCCCTTAAGCAAGCATAAGTTGGTTTTCTAAATTTGAGACCCTGTTCTGTTTTGGAATTCAGTTCCTGTGTAGCCAAGTTTACATTCCGTGTATTAGTGATATCTTATGATGTTTCATTTTCTGTGTGACTTATTGCAGTTAGAATCATCGTACCTGAATCCACTCATTATGCTGCTATGGGCCAGATGACATAGATTTCATTGCTGAGTGATACTGCATTGTACGTAAGTACCACAAGTTCTTTATCCATTTTTCACTTTCTGTGATATTGAACTTGTATGGTAAACGAGGTTCTTGTAAACAGAGGCGTCCCAAACTTTGGGGTGGCTGTGTCTTTTTGATTTTAATTTCCCTAAGCTATAGGACCATAAGTGGAAGTGCCCTAGGCTCTGTTGCTTTGTTTTTTAGATGTTTCAGGAAACACCATACACTTCTCCCGAGTGTCTGTTGGCAATTTACATCCCGCCCATCAGCATAACAAGGCTCCCAGTTCTCCATGGCCTGTCCTGCCTTTCTGGATTTTACACTTTTTTCAGATGGCCCTTTTGACCGGGGGGAAGTGAGACTTCATTGTAGTGCAGATTTCCTTTGCAAGCTTGCTTGGTTGGCCAAAAAGTGCGTATGCGTTTTTTCCTGATTCAGGAAAAAACGCATACGCCCTTTTTGGCCAAGTGCATCATTGTGGACGTTCTGCCTCATTTCCTATGCTTTCAATGCAATTCCAGTCTACCTCCTGAAATCGGTTTCCTGCAATTCTGCCCCGCTTTCAAGTCCTCTTGGCAGCCTTACTTCAGTATATTTTTGGACGATAGCTGTCATTTATAACTCTGCAGGTTTGTGAATTACAGTGCCCCTGAGCTCCTTTCTTCAACTGGCTTTCTTGTGACCTGGCCGCAACACCGCAGGATGGCTTCAGGCCCTAATCTGGTTCCGGCACGGCACGCTGAGCCTTTGGTTAATTCCTCTTCCTGGTGGGAAATGAGAGTTAAATTTGCCCGTCCAGACACCTCCAGCTAGTCTCTCATTGGTTCTCCCTATTCCTGTTCATCTTCCGCAGAAATTGCAAACTGGGCCAAACAGGAGTTTAAAGGGACTGACTCTCCAAGTCGGGAGAGTGTTAGTAAAGTGTCTGGAATGTTGCACCCGAGTACCAGGGTACGAAAACTGAGACATATTTGAACACGTCTCCCGATCACATGGTTGATCATACTCTAGGTTCCACATGCATGTTTTAGCTGAAGGAAGAATACCTTAAACCTGGGTAGTTGAAACCCGTGGAATGGGTACCATGCAATATGACTTCAAAGGGTCTTCATTTGCTCACCGAACCTCTCCAATCCTATCACTGCTGCGTTTATGCCCCTGTACAGACGCTTGATTCTCCTTCGGAGACATAGCAATCCATAGGTTTTAAGATACTTACTAGTCAGGTACATTCTTAGGCGTTTAATATGCGGTGTTGAGTCCATTTCGTTGAGCAAGGAGTAGCTCTTGTCTATTCCATATTTGGCTTAAGGAACTTTATCTGTGCTCATTTCAATCCCTGGTTTTATGCAGCACCCCAACTCTCCTTTCCCCTTAAGCAAGCATAAGTTGGTTTTCTAAATTTGAGACCCTCTTCTGTTCTGTAATTCAGTTCCTGTGTAGCCAAGTTTACATTCCATGTATTACTGATATCTTATGATGTTTCTTTTTCTGTGTGACTTATTTCAGTTAGAATCATCGTACCTGAATCCACTCATTATGCTGCTACGGGCCTGATGACATAGATTTCATTGCTGAGTGATACTGCATTGTACATAAGTACCACAATTTCTTTATCCATTTTTCACTTTCTGTGATACTGAACTTGTACGGTAAACGAGGTTCTTGTAAACAGAGGCGTCCCAAACTTTGGGGTGGCTGTGTCTTTTTGATTTTAATTTCCCTAAGCTATAGGACCATAAGTGGAAGTGCCCTAGGCTCTGTTGCTTTGTTTTTTAGATGTTTCCGGAAACACCATACACTTCTTCCGAGTGTCTGTTGGCAATTTACATCCCGCCCATCAGCATAACAAGGCTCCCAGTTCTCCATGGCCTGTCCTGCCTTTCTGGATTTTACACTTTTTTCAGATGGCCCTTTTGACCGGGGGGAAGTGAGACTTCATTGTAGTGCAGATTTCCTTTGCAAGCTTGCTTGGTTGGCCAAAAAGCGCGTATGCGTTTTTTCCTGAATATATTCCTGAATATATTCAGGAAAAAACGCATACGCCCTTTTTGGCCAAGTGCATCCTTGTGGACGTTCTGCCTCTTTTCCTATGCTTTCAATGCAATTTCAGTCTACCTCCTGAAATCGGTTTCCTGCAATTCTGCCCCGCTTTCAAGTCCTCTTGGCAGCCTTACTTCAGTATATTTTTGGACGATAGCTGTCATTTATAACTCTGCAGGTTTGTGAATTACAGTGCCCCTGAGCTCCTTTCTTCAACTGGCTTTCTTGTGACCTGGCCGCAACACCGCAGGATGGCTTCAGGCCCTAATCTGGTTCCGGCACGGCACGCTGAGCCTTTGGTTAATTCCTCTTCCTGGTGGGAAATGAGAGTTAAATTTGCCCGTCCAGACACCTCCAGCTAGTCTCTCATTGGTTCTCCCTATTCCTGTTCATCTTCCGCAGAAATTGCAAACTGGGCCAAACAGGAGTTTAAAGGGACTGACTATCCAAGTCGGGAGAGTGTTAGTAAAGTGTCTGGAATGTTGCACCCGAGTACCAGGGTACGAAAACTGAGACATATTTGAACACGTCTCCCGATCACATGGTTGATCATACTCTAGGTTCCACATGCATGTTTTAGCTGAAGGAAGAATACCTTAAACCTGGGTAGTTGAAACCCGTGGAATGGGTACCATGCAATATGACTTCAAAGGGTCTTCATTTGCTCACCGAACCTCTCCAATCCTATCACTGCTGCGTTTATGCCCCTGTACAGACGCTTGATTCTCTTTCGGAGACATAGCAATCCATAGGTTTTAAGATACTTACTAGTCAGGTACATTCTTAGGCGTTTAATATGCGGTGTTGAGTCCATTTCGTTGAGCAAGGAGTAGCTCTTGTCTATTCCATATTTGGCTTAAGGAACTTTATCTGTGCTCATTTCAATCTCTGGTTTTATGCAGCACCCCAACTCTCCTTTCCCCTTAAGCAAGCATAAGTTGGTTTTCTAAATTTGAGACCCTCTTCTGTTCTGTAATTCAGTTCCTGTGTAGCCAAGTTTACATTCCGTGTATTACTGATATCTTATGATGTTTCTTTTCCTGTGTGACTTATTTCAGTTAGAATCATCGTACCTGAATCCACTCATTATGCTTCTACGGGCCAGATGACATAGATTTCATTGCTGAGTGATACTGCATTGTACATAAGTACCACAATTTCTTTATCCATTTTTCACTTTCTGTGATACTGAACTTGTACGGTAAACGAGGTTCTTGTAAACAGAGGCGTCCCAAACTTTGGGGTGGCTGTGTCTTTTTGATTTTAATTTCCCTAAGCTATAGGACCATAAGTGGAAGTGCCCTAGGCTCTGTTGCTTTGTTTTTTAGATGTTTCAGGAAACACCATACACTTCTCCCGAGTGTCTGTTGGCAATTTACATCCCGCCCATCAGCATAACAAGGCTCCCAGTTCTCCATGGCCTGTCCTGCCTTTCTGGATTTTACACTTTTTTCAGATGGCCCTTTTGACCGGGGGGAAGTGAGACTTCATTGTAGTGCAGATTTCCTTTGCAAGCTTGCTTGGTTGGCCAAAAAGGGCGTATGCGTTTTTTCCTGAATATATTCCTGAATATATTCAGGAAAAAACGCATACGCCCTTTTTGGCCAAGTGCATCATTGTGGACGTTCTGCCTCTTTTCCTATGCTTTCAATGCAATTTCAGTCTACCTCCTGAAATCGGTTTCCTGCAATTCTGCCCCGCTTTCAAGTCCTCTTGGCAGCCTTACTTCAGTATATTTTTGGACGATAGCTGTCATTTATAACTCTGCAGGTTTGTGAATTACAGTGACCCTGAGCTCCTTTCTTCAACTGGCTTTCTTGTGACCTGGCCGCAACACCGCAGGATGGCTTCAGGCCCTAATCTGGTTCCGGCACGGCACGCTGAGCCTTTGGTTAATTCCTCTTCCTGGTGGGAAATGAGAGTTAAATTTGCCCGTCCAGACACCTCTAGCTAGTCTCTCATTGGTTCTCCCTATTCCTGTTCATCTTCCGCAGAAATTGCAAACTGGGCCAAACAGGAGTTTAAAGGGACTGACTATCCAAGTCGGGAGAGTGTTAGTAAAGTGTCTGGAATGTTGCACCCGAGTACCAGGGTACGAAAACTGAGACATATTTGAACACGTCTCCCGATCACATGGTTGATCATACTCTAGGTTCCACATGCATGTTTTAGCTGAAGGAAGAATACCTTAAACCTGGGTAGTTGAAACCCGTGGAATGGGTACCATGCAATATGACTTCAAAGGGTCTTCATTTGCTCACCGAACCTCTCCAATCCTATCACTGCTGCGTTTATGCCCCTGTACAGACGCTTGATTCTCTTTCGGAGACATAGCAATCCATAGGTTTTAAGATACTTACTAGTCAGGTACATTCTTAGGCGTTTAATATGCGGTGTTGAGTCCATTTCGTTGAGCAAGGAGTAGCTCTTGTCTATTCCATATTTGACTTAAGGAACTTTATCTGTGCTCATTTCAATCTCTGGTTTTATGCAGCACCCCAACTCTCCTTTCCCCTTAAGCAAGCATAAGTTGGTTTTCTAAATTTGAGACCCTCTTCTGTTCTGTAATTCAGTTCCTGTGTAGCCAAGTTTACATTCCGTGTATTACTGATATCTTATGATGTTTCTTTTTCTGTGTGACTTATTTCAGTTAGAATCATCGTACCTGAATCCACTCATTATGCTGCTACGGGCCAGATGACATAGATTTCATTGCTGAGTGATACTGCATTGTACATAAGTACCACAATTTCTTTATCCATTTTTCACTTTCTGTGATACTGAACTTGTACGGTAAACGAGGTACTTGTAAACAGAGGCGTCCCAAACTTTGGGGTGGCTGTGTCTTTTTGATTTTAATTTCCCTAAGCTATAGGACCATAAGTGGAAGTGCCCTAGGCTCTGTTGCTTTGTTTTTTAGATGTTTCAGGAAACACCATACACTTCTCCCAGTGTCTGTTGGCAATTTACATCCCGCCCATCAGCATAACAAGGCTCCCAGTTCTCCATGGCCTGTCCTGCCTTTCTGGATTTTACACTTTTTTCAGATGGCCCTTTTGACCGGGGGGAAGTGAGACTTCATTGTAGTGCAGATTTCCTTTGCAAGCTTGCTTGGTTGGCCAAAAAGTGCGTATGCGTTTTTTCCTGATTCAGGAAAAAACGCATACGCACTTTTTGGCCAAGTGCATCATTGTGGACGTTCTGCCTCATTTCCTATGCTTTCAATGCAATTCCAGTCTACCTCCTGAAATCGGTTTCCTGCAATTCTGCCCCGCTTTCAAGTCCTCTTGGCAGCCTTACTTCAGTATATTTTTGGACAATAGCTGTCATTTATAACTCTGCAGGTTTGTGAATTACAGTGCCCCTGAGCTCCTTTCTTCAACTCGCTTTCTTTTGAGCTGGCCGCAACACCGCAGGATGGCTTCAGGCCCTAATCTGGTTCCGGCACGGCACGCTGAGCCTTTGGTTAATTCCTCTTCCTGGTGGGAAATGAGAGTTAAATTTGCCCGTCCAGACACCTCCAGCTAGTCTCTCATTGGTTCTCGCTATTCCTGTTCATCTTCCGCAGAAATTGCAAACTGGGCCAAACAGGAGGTTAAAGGGACTGACTCTCCAAGTCGGGAGAGTGTTAGTAAAGCGTCTGGAATGTTGCACCCGAGTACCAGGGTACGAAATCTGAGACATATTTGAACACGTCTCCCGATCACATGGTTGATCATACTCTAGGTTCCACATGCATGTTTTAGCTGAAGGAAGAATACCTTAAACCTGGGTAGTTGAAACCCGTGGAATGGGTACCATGCAATATGACTTCAAAGGGTCTTCATTTGCTCACCGAACCTCTCCAATCCTATCACTGCTGCGTTTATGCCCCTGTACACACGCTTGATTCCCTTTCGGAGACATAGCAATCCATAGGTTTGAAGATACTTCCTAGTCAGGTACATTCTTAGGCTTTTAATATGCGGTGTTGAGTCCATTTCGTTGAGCAAGGAGTAGCTCTTGTCTATTCCATATTTGGCTTAAGGAACTTTATCTGTGCTCATTTCAATCTCTGGTTTTATGCAGCACCCCAACTCACCTTTCCCCTTAAGCAAGCATAAGTTGGTTTTCTAAATTTGAGACCCTGTTCTGTTTTGGAATTCAGTTCCTGTGTAGCCAAGTTTACATTCCGTGTATTACTAATATCTTATGATGTTTCTTTTTCTGTGTGACTTATTTCAGTTAGAATCATCATACCTGAATCCACTCATTGTGCTGCTACGGGCCTGATGACATAGATTTCATTGCTGAGTGATATTGCTTTGTAAGTAAATACCACATGTTCTTTATCCATTTTTCACTTTCTGCGATGTTGAACTTGTACTGTAAACGAGGTTCTTGTAAACAGAGGCGTCCCAAACTTTGGGGTGGCTGTGTCTTTTTGATTTTAATTTCCCTAAGCTATAGGACCATAAGTGGAAGTGCCCTAGGCTCTGTTGCTTTGTTTTTTAGATGTTTCAGGAAACACCATACACTTCTCCCGAGTGTCTGTTGGCAATTTACATCCCGCCCATCAGCATAACAAGGCTCCCAGTTCTCCATGGCCTGTCCTGCCTTTCTGGATTTTACACTTTTTTTCAGATGGCCCTTTTGACCGGGGGGAAGTGAGACTTCATTGTAGTGCAGATTTCCTTTGCAAGCTTGCTTGGTTGGCCAAAAAGGGCGTATGCGTTTTTTCCTGAATATATTCAGGAAAAAACGCATACGCCCTTTTTGGCCAAGTGCATCATTGTGGACGTTCTGCCTCTTTTCCTATGCTTTCAATGCAATTCCAGTCTACCTCCTGAAATTGGTTTCCTGCAATTCTGCCCCACTTTCAAGTCCTCTTGGCAGCCTTACTTCAGTATATTTTTGGACGATAGCTGTCATTTATAACTCTGCAGGTTTGTGAATTACAGTGCCCCTGAGCTCCTTTTTTCAACTGGCTTTCTTGTGACGTGGCCGCAGCACCGCAGGATGGCTTCAGGCCCTAATCTGGTTCCGGCACGGCACGCTGAGCCTTTGGTTATTTCCTCTTCCTGGTGGGAAATGAGAGTTAAATTTGCCCGTCCAGACACCTCCAGCTAGTCTCTCATTGGTTCTCCCTATTCCTGTTCATCTTCCGCAGAAATTGCAAACTGGGCCAAACAGGAGGTTAAAGGCGCTGACTCTCCAAGTCGGGAGAGTGTTAGTAAAGCGTCTGGAATGTTGCACCCGAGTACCAGGGGAGGAAAACTGAGACATATTTGAACACGTCTCCCGTTCACACGGTTGATCATACTCTGGGTTCCACATGCATGTTTTAGCTGAAGGAAGAATACCATAAACCTGGAGAGTTGAGACCCGTGGAATGGGTACCATGCAATATGACTTCAAAGGGTCTTCATTTGCTCACCGAACCTCTCCAATCCTATCACTGCTGCGTTTATGCCCCTGTACACACGCTTGATTCTCTTTTGGAGACATAGCAATCCATAGGTTTTAAGATACTTACTAGTCAGGTACATTCTTAGGCGTTTAATATGGGGTGTTGAGTCCATTTCGTTGAGCAAGGAGTAGCTCTTGTCTATTCCATATTTGGCTTAAGGAACTTTATCTGTGCTCATTTCAATCTCTGGTTTTATGCAGCACCCCAACTCACCTTTCCCCTTAAGCAAGCATAAGTTGGTTTTCTAAATTTGAGACCCTGTTCTGTTTTGGAATTCAGTTCCTGTGTAGCCAAGTTTACATTCCGTGTATTAGTGATATCTTATGATGTTTCATTTTCTGTGTGACTTATTGCAGTTAGAATCATCGTACCTGAATCCACTCATTATGCTGCTATGGGCCAGATGACATAGATTTCATTGCTGAGTGATACTGCATTGTACGTAAGTACCACAAGTTCTTTATCCATTTTTCACTTTCTGTGATATTGAACTTGTATGGTAAACGAGGTTCTTGTAAACAGAGGCGTCCCAAACTTTGGGGTGGCTGTGTCTTTTTGATTTTAATTTCCCTAAGCTATAGGACCATAAGTTGAAGTGCCCTAGGCTCTGTTGCTTTGTTTTTTAGATGTTTCAGGAAACACCATACACTTCTCCCGAGTGTCTGTTGGCAATTTACATCCCGCCCATCAGCATAACAAGGCTCCCAGTTCTCCATGGCCTGTCCTGCCTTTCTGGATTTTACACTTTTTTCAGATGGCCCTTTTGACCGGGGGGAAGTGAGACTTCATTGTAGTGCAGATTTCCTTTGCAAGCTTGCTTGGTTGGCCAAAAAGGGCGTATGCGTTTTTTCCTGAATATATTCCTGAATATATTCAGGAAAAAACGCATACGCCCTTTTTGGCCAAGTGCATCATTGTGGACGTTCTGCCTCTTTTCCTATGGTTTCAATGCAATTTCAGTCTACCTCCTGAAATCGGTTTCCTGCAATTCTGCCCCGCTTTCAAGTCCTCTTGGCAGCCTTACTTCAGTATATTTTTGGACGATAGCTGTCATTTATAACTCTGCAGGTTTGTGAATTACAGTGACCCTGAGCTCCTTTCTTCAACTGGCTTTCTTGTGACCTGGCCGCAACACCGCAGGATGGCTTCAGGCCCTAATCTGGTTCCGGCACGGCACGCTGAGCCTTTGGTTAATTCCTCTTCCTGGTGGGAAATGAGAGTTAAATTTGCCCGTCCAGACACCTCTAGCTAGTCTCTCATTGGTTCTCCCTATTCCTGTTCATCTTCCGCAGAAATTGCTAACTGGGCCAAACAGGAGGTTAAAGGCGCTGACTCTCCAAGTGGGGAGAGTGTTAGTAAAGCGTCTGGAATGTTGCACCCGAGTACCATGGGAGGAAAACTGAGACATATTTGAACACGTCTCCCGTTCACACGGTTGATCATACTCTGGGTTCCACATGCATGTTTTAGCTGAAGGAAGAATACCATAAACCTGGAGAGTTGAGACCCGTGGAATGGGTACCATGCAATATGACTTCAAAGGGTCTTCATTTGCTCACCGAACATCTCCAATCTTATCACTGCTGCGTTTATGCCCCTGTACACATGCTTGATTCTCTTTCGGAGACATAGCAATCCATAGGTTTTAAGATACTTACTAGTCAGGTACATTCTTAGGCGTTTAATATGCGGTGTTGAGTCCATTTCGTTGAGCAAGGAGTAGCTCTTGTCTATTCCATATTTGGCTTAAGGAACTTTATCTGTGCTCATTTCAATCTCTGGTTTTATGCAGCACCCCAACTCACCTTTCCCCTTAAGCAAGCATAAGTTGGTTTTCTAAATTTGAGACCCTGTTCTGTTCTGTAATTCAGTTCCTGTGGAGCCAAGTTTACATTCCGTGTATTACTGATATCTTATGATGTTTCTTTTTCTGTGTGACTTATTTCAGTTAGAATCATCATACCTGAATCCACTCATTGTGCTGCTAAGGGCCTGATGACATAGTTTTCATTGCTGAGTGATATTGCTTTGTAAGTAAATACCACAACTTCTTTATCCATTTTTCACTTTCTGCGATGTTGAACTTGTACTGTAAACGAGGTTCTTGTAAACAGAGGCGTCCCAAACTTTGGGGTGGCTGTGTCTTTTTGATTTTAATTTCCCTAAGCTATAGGACCATAAGTGGAAGTGCCCTAGGCTCTGTTGCTTTGTTTTTTAGATGTTTCAGGAAACACCATACACTTCTCCGGAGTGTCTGTTGGCAATTTACATCCCGCCCATCAGCATAACAAGGCTCCCAGTTCTCCATGGCCTGTCCTGCCTTTCTGGATTTTACACTTTTTTCAGATGGCCCTTTTGACCGGGGTGAAGTGAGACTTCATTGTAGTGCAGATTTCCTTTGCAAGCTTGCTTGGTTGGCCAAAAAGGGCGTATGCGTTTTTTCCTGAATATATTCAGGAAAAAACGTATATGCCCTTTTTGGCCAAGTGCATCATTGTGGACGTTCTGCCCCTTTTCCTATGCTTTCAATGCAATTCCAGTCTACCTCCTGAAATCGGTTTCCTGCAATTCTGCCTCGCTTTCAAGTCCTCTTGGCAGCCTTACTTCAGTATGTTTTTGGACGATAGCTGTCATTTATAACTCTGCAGGTTTTTGAATTACAGTGCCCCTGAGCACCTTTCTTCAACTCGCTTTCTTTTGAGCTGGCCGCAACACCGCAGGATGGCTTCAGGCCCTAATCTGGTTCTGGCACGGCACGCTGAGCCTTTGGTTAATTCCTCTTCCTGGTGGGAAATGAGAGTTAAATTTGCCCGTCCAGACACCTCCAGCTAGTCTCTCATTGGTTCTCCCTATTCCTGTTCATCTTCCACAGAAATTTCAAACTGGGCCAAACAGGAGGTTAAAGGGACTGTCTCTCCAAGTCGGGAGAGTGTTAGTAAAGCGTCTGGAATGTTGCACCCGAGTACCAGGTTACGAAAACTGAGACATATTTGAACACGTCTCCCGATCACATGGTTGATCATACTCTAGGTTCCACATGCATGTTTTAGCTGAAGGAAGAATACCTTAAACCTGGGTAGTTGAAACCCGTGGAATGGGTACCATGCAATATGACTTCAAAGGGTCTTCATTTGCTCACCGAACCTCTCCAATCCTATCACTGCTGCGTTTATGCCCCTGTTCACACGCTTGATTCTCTTTCAGAGACATAGCAATCCATATGTTTTAAGATAATTACTAGTCAGGTACATTCTTAGGCGTTTAATATGCGGTGTTGAGTCCATTTCGTTGAGCAAGGAGTAGCTCTTGTCTATTCCATATTTGGCTTAAGGAACTTTTTCTGTGCTCATTTCAATCTCTGGTTTTATGCAGCACCCCAACTCACCTTTCCCCTTAAGCAAGCATAAGTTGGTTTTCTAAATTTGAGACCCTGTTCTGTTCTGTAATTCAGCTCCTGTGGAGCCAAGTTTACATTCCGTTTATTACTGATATCTTATGATGTTTCTTTTTCTGTGTGACTTATTTCAGTTAGAATCATCATACCTGAATCCACTCATTGTGCTGCTAAGGGCCTGATGACATAGATTTCATTGCTGAGTGCTATTGCTTTGTAAGTAAATACCACAACTTCTTTATCCATTTTTCACTTTCTGCGATGTTGAACTTGTACTGTAAACGAGGTTCTTGTAAACAGAGGCGTCCCAAACTTTGGGGTGGTTGTGTCTTTTTGATTTTAATTTCCCTAAGCTATAGGACCATAAGTGGAAGTGCCCTAGGCTCTGTTGCTTTGTTTTTTAGATGTTTCAGGAAACACCATACACTTCTCCCCAGTGTCTGTTGGCAATTTACATCCCGCCCATCAGCATAACAAGGCTCCCAGTTCTCCATGGCCTGTCCTGCCTTTCTGGATTTTACACTTTTTTCAGATGGCCCTTTTGACCGGGGTGAAGTGAGACTTCATTGTAGTGCAGATTTCCTTTGCAAGCTTGCTTGGTTGGCCATAAAGGGCGTATGCGTTTTTTCCTGAATATATTCAGGAAAAAACGTATATGCCCTTTTTGGCCAAGTGCATCATTGTGGAAGTTCTGCCCCTTTTCCTATGCTTTCAATGCAATTCCAGTCTACCTCCTGAAATCGGTTTCCTGCAATTCTGCCCCCCTTTCGAGTCCTCTTGGCAGCCTTACTTCAGTATGTTTTTGGACGATAGCTGTCATTTATAACTCTGCAGGTTTGTGAATTACAGTGCCCCTGAGCTCCTTTCTTCAACTCGCTTTCTTTTGAGCTGGCCGCAACACCGCAGGATGGCTTCAGGCCCTAATCTGGTTCCGGCACGGCACGCTGAGCCTTTGGTTAATTCCTCTTCCTGGTGGGAAATGAGAGTTAAATTTGCCCGTCCAGACACCTCCAGCTAGTCTCTCATTGGTTCTCGCTATTCCTGTTCATCTTCCACAGAAATTTCAAACTGGGCCAAACAGGAGGTTAAAGGGACTGTCTCTCCAAGTCGGGAGAGTGTTAGTAAAGCGTGTGGAATGTTGCACCCGAGTACCAGGTTACGAAAACTGAGACATATTTGAACACGTCTCCCGATCACATGGTTGATCATACTCTAGGTTCCACATGCATGTTTTAGCTGAAGGAAGAATACCTTAAACCTGAGTAGCTGAAACCCGTGGAATGGGTACCATGCAATATGACTTCAAAGGGTCTTCATTTGCTCACCGAACCTCTCCAATCCTATCACTGCTGCGTTTATCTCCCTGTACACACGCTTGATTCTCTTTCGGAGACATAGCAATCCATAGGTTTTCAGATACTTACTAGTCAGGTACATTCTTAGGCGTTTAATATGGGGTGTTGAGTCCATTTCGTTGAGCAAGGAGTAGCTCTTGTGTATTACATATTCGGCTTAAGGAAATTTATCTGTTCTCATTTCAATCTCTGGTTTTATGCAGCACCCCAACTCACCTTTCCCCTTAAGCAAGCATAAGTTGGTTTTCTAAATTTGAGACCCTGTTCTGTTTTGTAATCCAGTTCCTCTGTATCCAAATTTACATTCACTGTATTAGTGATATCTTATGTTTCTTTTTCTGTGTGACTTATTTCAGTTAGAATCATCATACCTGAATCCACTCATGATGCTGCTACGGGCCTGATGACATAGATTTCATTGCTGAGTGATATTGCATTGTACGTAAGTACCACAACTTCTTTCTCCATTTTTCACTTTCTGCGATATTGAACTTGTACCGTAAACGAGGTTCTTGTAAACAGAGGCGTCCCAAACTTTGGGGTGGCTGTGACTTTTTGATTTTAATTTCCCTAAGCTATAGGACCATAAGTGGAAGTGCCCTAGGCTCTGTTGCTTTGTTTTTTAGGTGTTTCAGGAAACACCATACACTTCTCCCGAGTGTCTGTTGGCAATTTACATCCCGCCCATCAGCATAACAAGGCTCCCAGTTCTCCATGGCCTGTCCTGCCTTTCTGGATTTTACACTTTTCTCAGATGGCCCTTTTAACCGGTGGGAAGGGAGACTTCATTGTTGTGCAGATTTTCTTTGCAACCTTGCTTGGTTGTCCAAAAAGGGCATATGCGTTTTTTCCTGAATATATTCAGGAAAAAACGCATATGCCCTTTATGGCTAAGTGCATCATTGTGGACGTTCTGCCTCTTTTCCTATGCTTTCAATGCAATTCCAGTCTACCTCCTGAAATCGGTTTCCTGTAATTCTGCCCCGCTTTCAAGTCCTCTTGGCAGCCTTACTTCAGTATATTTTTGGACGATAGTTGTCATTTATAACTCTGCAAGTTTGTGAATTACAGTGTCCCTGAGCTCCTTTCTTCAACTCGCTTTCTTTTGAGCTGGGCGCAACACCGCAGGATGGCTTCAGGCCCTAATCTGGTTCCGGCACGGCACGCTGAGCCTTTGGTTAATTCCTCTTCCTGGTGGGAATTGAGAGTTCAATTTGCCCGTCCAGACACCTCCAGCTAGTCTCTCATTGGTGTTCCCTATTCCTGTTCATCTTCTGCAGAAATTGCAAACTGGGCCAAACAGGAGGTTAAAGGCACTGACTCTCGAAGTGGGGAGAGTGTTAGTAAAGCGTCTGGAATGTTGCACCCGAGTACCAGGGGACGAAAACTGAGACATATTTGAACACGTCTCCCGATCACACGGTTGATCATACTCTGGGTTCCACATGCATGTTTTAGCTGAAGGAAGAATCCCTTAAACCTGGAGAGTTGAGACCCGTGGAATGGGTACCATGCAATATGACTTCTAAGGGTCTTCATTTGCTCACTGAACTTCTCCAATCCTATCACTGCTGCGTTCATGCCCCTGTACACACGCTTAATTCTCTTTCGGAGACATAGCAATCCATAGGTTTTAAGATACTTACTAGTCAGGTACATTCTTAGGCGTTTAATATGGGGTGTTGAGTCCATTTCGTTGAGCAAGGAGTAGCTCTTGTCTATTCCATATTTGGCTTAAGGAACATTATCTGTGCTCATTTCAATCCCTGGTTTTCTGCAGCACCCCAACTCACCTTTCCACTTAAGCAAGCATAAGTTGATTTTCTAAATTTGAGACCCTGTTCTGTTTTGTAATCCAGTTCCTGTGTAGTCAAGTTTCCATTCCGTGTATTAGTGATATCTTATGATGTTTCTTTTTCTGTGTGACTTATTTCAGTTAGAATCATCGTACCTGAATCCACTCATTATGCTGCTATGGGCCTGATGACATAGATTTCATTGTTGAGTGATATGCATTGTACGTAAGTACCACAACTTCTTTATCCATTTTTCACTTTCTGCGATATTGAACTTGTCCCGTAAACGAGGTTCTTGTAAACAGAGCTGTCCCAAACTTTGGGGTGGCTGTGTCTTTTTGATTTTAATTTCCCTAAGCTATAGGACCATAAGTGGAAGTGCCCTAGGCTCTGTTGCTTTGTTTTTTAGATGTTTCAGGAAACACCATAGACTTCTACCCTAGTGGCTGTTGGCAATTTACATCCCGCCCATCAGCATAACAAGGCTCCCAGTTCTCCATGGCCTGTCCTGCCTTTCTGGATTTTACACTTTTCTCAGATGGCCCTTTTAACCGGTGGGAAGTGAGACTTTATTGTAGTGCAGATTTCCTTTGCAAGCTTGCTTGGTTGTCCAAAAAGTGCATATGCGTTTTTTCCTGAATATATTCAGGAAAAAACACATACGCCCTTTTTGGCCAAGTGGATCATTGTCGACGTTCTGCCTCATTTCCTATGCTTTAAATGCAATTCCAGTCTACCTCCTGAAATCGGTTTCCTGCAATTCTGCCTTTGTTTCAATGCCTCTTCATAGCCTTTCCTCAATATCGTTTTTGAAAATTGTTGGCCTTTATAACTCTGCACGTTTTTGAATTGCAGTGGCCCTTAGCTCCATTTTTCAGCTCTTATTTTTGTGATCTTGCCTCATAACCGCAGGATTCCTTCAGGCCCTATTCTTCTTGTGGGACGCCTTGCTCTGCCTTTGGTTAATTCTTCTTACTGATGTGAAATTAGAGTGACATGTGCCCATTGAAACCACTACATTAGTTTCTCACTGGTTCCCCCTAACCCATTCATCCTCCGCACTATCTGCAGACTGTGCGATACTGGATCTTAAAGGCATTGACTCTCCATGTGGGGTTGTTGTTAGTAAAGCAGCTGGAATGTCGATCCGGAGCCCCAGGAGAGGAACAATGAGGTGCGTTTTAGAAACCTTTCCCGATCATATGGTATACCAGTCGCTGGGTTTCCCAAGCATGGTTTAGCTGTAGGAAGATTCCCTTCAACCTGGAGTGTTGGGACCCTTGGAATGAGTAGCATGAAGTATTGCATTAAACTTTTGGCAGTTGCTCACCAAAGCTCACCAATCCTCTCAGCCCTAAGTGTCCAGCCTTATGTCTTATCCAGCTGTGGGTTTATATGTGGTCAATCCAGGTTGCATCACAGCCCCTGAGCGAATTTTGTAAGAATTTTTCTCTCTTTCATTGTTTCAGCGTTTTGTTTTTAAAATTTATTTCTATAATGGGGTTTAGCTCATTTTCACTGCTGTGTTTGTGCCACTCTGCACACACTTGATTCCCTTATGGAGATATATCAATACATGGGTTTTAAGATTCTTATTACTCAGATATATTTCTCTGCGGTGTATAGGGTGTGTTGAGGCCAGTTCATTGAGCAAGGTGTAGATCTTGTCTAATACCTATTTGGTTTATTGAACGGTATCTGTGCTAATTTCAAACTCTGGTTTTATGCATCACCCCACCTCTCCTTTCCCCTTAAGCTGACATAAATGTGTTTTCTAAATGTGAGACACTGTTCTGTTTTGTAATTCATTTTTTGTGCAGCCATATTTACCCTCCCTCTATAAGTGATATCTTATGATATGTTTCTTTTTCTGTTTGACTTATTTCAAGTAGTATTATCGGACCTAAATCCACTCTTTATCCTTCTACTAGCCTTATTACATTGATTTCATGGTGAAGAGATATTCCATTGTACATAAGTACCACATCTTCTTTATCCATTGTTCTCTTTCCTGGGATATTTAAGGTGTACTGAAGTTGAGGTTCTTGTAAACAGAGTAGCCCTAAACTGTGGTGTGCTTGTGTCTTGTTGATTTTTAGACTTCCCTAGATATACTCCCATGATTGGAAGTGTCCTATGCTCTGTAGCTCTGTTTTTTAGATGATTTAGGAACCACCATACATTCCTCCAGAGTGGCTCTCGGCAGTTCACACACTGCCCATCAGCGTATAAAGGCTCCCTGTTCTCCATGGCCTGTCCTGCATTTCTGGTTTTTACAATTTTTTAGGATGGCCCTTTTGACCAGTGGGAAATGAGACTTCTTTGTTGTGCACATTTGCATTGCTTGCTTGTTTCCTTGCCCATAAGGTGCATATGCGTTATTTCCTGGATATAATCAGGAAAAAACGCATACGCCCTTTTGGGCCAACTGCATCATTATCGAAATTCTGCCGCTTTTCATGTGCTTTAAAGACGAGTCCAATCTATTTCTTGAAATCTGTTTCTTGCAATTCTGTCTTGCATTCAGATCCTCTTCTTTGCCTTACCTCAACATAATTTTGGACGTTAGTTTTCATTTATAACTCTGCAGGTTTGTGAATTGCAGTGACCCTGAGCTCCATTTTTTAAGTTGTTCTTTTGTGAGCTGGCCTCAAACCCGCAGGATTACTTCAGGCCCTATTTTGGCTCCAGCGAGGTGGGCTGAGCCTTTTTTTAATTCTTATTCTTAATGGGAAATTAGAGTGATATGTGCCCGTCCAAACCCCTACAACTATTCTCTCATTGGTTCCCCCTCTTCCCGTTCATCCTCCTCACAATTTGCAAAATGTGTGAAACAGAAGTTTAAATGTGCTGATTCTCCAAGTGGGGAGATTCTAAGTAACGTGGCTGGAATGGTGAACAGGAGCACCAGGAGAGGATAAATGAGCTGCATTTTAGACACATCTCCCGATCACATGGTGTACAGTCCTCTGGGTTTTCCATGCATGTTTTAGCTGTAGGAAGATCCCTTGAACCTGCAGATTTGGGACCCATTGAATGGGTACCAGGTAGTATTACTTTAAAGGGTGTGCATTTCCTCACCCAACCTCACATTTCTCTTAGCGCGAACAGTTTCCAGCCTTATGTCTCATCCTGCTGTGGGTCTAGACGTGTTCAATCCATGTTGCATCACCGTCCCTGAGGAAAAGTTGTAAGAGGTTTTCTCTGTCTCTCTGTCGTTTATTTTTTTTCAATTTATTACTATATTGGTTACAGCTGATTTTCAAATCTCTGTTTCTTGCTGCTGTACATCCACTTGATTCACGTACAGAGAGACATCAGTAAATTCTTTTTCAGATTCTTACCAGTCGTATATATTCTTTTCCGGTGACTTGAGTGTGCTGAGTGCAGTTCTTTTAGCTACCGTGTAGGCCTTGTTGATTATCAGTTTGGTATTTGGAATGGTATCTTTGCTAATTTCAACCTCCTGGATGATGCCTCACCCCTCCCCACCTTTCCCGTTTAGCAGCCTTATGCGTGTTTTCTACATATTTGACTATGTTTTTGTTTTGTAATTTATTTCATGTGTAGCTATTTTGGATTCCACCGTTAAGTGATATCTTATGATATGTATCTTTTTCTTTTTGAATTCTGTCACTTAGAATGATCATACGTAACTCCTCTGGAGTTGTTACAACTGGCCATATTTCATTGATTTCCAGGCTGAGTAATATTCCACTCTACATAAGTACCACATCTCTATCCATTTTTTCCCTCCAGAGACATTTAAGTTATATCCTAGTTGAGGATCTTTTAAACAGAGAGGGGGTAAACATTGGGGTGCCTGTGTCCTCTCGATTTTTGTTTTTCCCAAGATATACGCCCATGAGTGCAAGTGCCCTATGCTCTGTAGCTCATTTTTTAGATGCTTTAGTAAACACAATACACTTCTCCAGAATGGCCGTTGGCAATATACATTTCCACTATAAGTCTCACAGGGCTCCCTCTTCTCGTTGCCCTGTCCTGCATTTCTGTTGTTTACGCTTTATGAGGATGGCTCTTGTGACTGATGCGAAGTGATATCCATTGTAGTATTGATTTCCAGTGCCCACCTGTTTGGTTGGCTAAAAAAGTGTATGCCCTTTTCTTGAATATATACAGAAAAAAACGCATACACCCTTTTTGGCCAACTGCAATGTTGGCAATGTTCAGCTCCTTTTCTTGTGCTTAATGGCGAGTCCTTTCTACCTCCTCAAATCCCTTTCCTGCCATTCTCCCTTGCTTACAAGTCCTTTTCTCTGACTTTCCTCAAGACATTTTTCAGTGATGGATATTTTCAACTCTGCAGTTTCGTGAATTTTACTGCCCCTGAGCTCCATTGTTCAACTTGTGTTTATGGGAACTGGCCACAAAGCAGCAGGATTTCCTCAAGCCCTATACTGTTTCCATGGGCAACCCTAGCCTTTGGTCAATTCGTCTTCCTGATTGGAAATTAGAGTGACATGTGCCTGTCTGAACACCTAGGACTTGTCTCTCATTTTTCCTCATCCTTCCGCTTCATCCTCTGGACACATTCCAAACTGTATGCAACAGGATGTTGACAGTGCTGACATCTCCAAGTGGGGAGACTGTTAGTAAAGACGCTGGAGGGGTGAACCCGAGCACCAGGAGATGAGGAGATGAGATGCCTTTTCCAAACTCTTCCCGATCAGATGGTATACTATCCTCTGGGTGTGACAGACATGTTTTAGCAGTAGGAAGAGTCCCATTCATGTAAGGAGAACACCAGGGCTTTTTCAAAATCAGTGTCTCCCCGAAACCCAAACTGGGGAATTTTTTAAGCTATGGCTACACATATGTTCATTAAGGGCCTTGGGAAGTAGGCAGAGTCCAAACTTTAGATGATTGAAGTCTTCAGGGTCAGAAGCACTCACCACCAGCTTCCCTTAGGTTACACTTTAACTGTCATTGATAGATGATGTCAATAAAAATATCTATTCTTTTTCAGATTATTTCCCCTTATAGGTTATTGCAAAATGTTGAGTGTAGTTCCCTGTGCTATACAGTAGTTCCTTGTTGATGATCTATTTTATACATAGCAGTGTGTATGTGTTAATCCCAAACTGTTAATTTATCCCTCCTCCCACCTTTCCCCTTTGGTAATAATAAATTATAAGATTTTATACTTCTCAGAAATGGGGGAGCTGAAAGAGAGGTATCATTTTCAATGGAAAATCATTTAAAACAAGATTGAAGCTTTAACCAAGATTATTAGATGTACATCCTTGGAAAGAAATCACTTCGTTTCTCTAATATTGACCTGACAAATAAGACAAACCTTTTCACTGAACTTGCTTATAATAAAGTGATGGAAATATCAAATGGAAGTGTTAGAAACATCTTATTTTACCCGAGCCTTATACACTGTTCTATGTTAACTACAGTTTGGCTCACACATCTGTTCATTGAGGTTACAATAGTCTCAATTTCTGTTACTGATCCTCCAGAGTGGACCCCAACAAGTGTCCCCCTGCCCAGTGTCATTGGGGCCAACAGATCGAGACTGAGTTTGGTTCACAAGCAAAGGAAACTTTATATTTTGATCAGAGAATGGAGAGGTGAGAGCATGCACTACCCCGTGGGCTGTGGGCTGGGCTGCTGTGTAGAGATCCTGTCAGAGTCATTGGGAGGGAGGGGACAGAGCTTTCAAGGGCTGGGTTGGCTGCAGCTCAGGCTCTATATCGTGGAGTCTGCACTGGGCCCCAGGAGCTGAGGTGTCGACCCAGCCATTCTGCACTAGGAAATCTGGTCTGAAGTGCCGGCTGTGGAACCTCTGCATGCGAGACCCTAGGAGTACGTGAAATTAGACAAAGCACAAAGGATAAAAAAGTTAGACTTGACTTTATTGCCCAGATTCTATTTTTATCTCCCAGGGATTTTTAATGGGCTTTGCTGGGGACAAACTCCTCCTCTGCCTTTCGTCCCGTTCCTCATTCTTGGAGTGCTGAGGGTGAAGACCCTTCTTCTGTAACTGCTGAGTGCTGAGTTGGGAGCCCTCATACCCAGGGGCGAGGGTCAGAACTTCTCCCCAGCAGCCTCCAGGTGACGTTGATTGTCCCCAGGCCCCCTGCCTCCTTGCTCGTCCACCTGAGCACCAGCATTGGAAGTGTTATAGATTCTAATGACCTTTAAGGGTCCAGGAAAGAGATGTGCAGAGACGCTGTGGGGGCTGGTTTCACCCCACCCCACATTTGTTCGGCCACCTTAGGCTGACCGTTTCTGCCAGCCTAGATGCTCTGAACAGTAGTCTGTGCTTTCTTCAATTAGGCCCCTGAATTAACGTACAAACAGCACCAGGTGTCAGAGCCCTGCCCACTCAACTCCCAGACAGTCCAGGGTCAGTGGTGATCAAGGACCATGATGGCCACTGAGTCAACAGCCTTTTGAAGTAAACAGGAGTCCAGCCGGTCTTATTGGCCACCATCATCACGGTGTCTGTAGGCTTTTCTATGGTGACAGTGTGATATACCGTTCCCCCGCCAAGATTATTAGCTCCCCTCTGGGTGCAGTAAGTCCTGCAAGCAGTAGTCTACTCTTTTGGGACACACTCTTGTTGTTTTATGAGAGAAACTCCAGGTCAAGTGATGTTCACACGAGTCGTCATGGTGCCCTGTTGCCCCCGGTTATCTCTCTGGATGTTGGAGTTGGAAGGCCTCCTCACTCGAGGTCGGTGTGCCCACGGAGCGAACCCTGCAACTTCAGGGCATGGTTGGTGGTTAGGATCACCACGTGGGGTCCTTTTCCCTTAGGAGGGAGGTGGCCTTTTGGGCTACTGATTTCCAGGTTTTTAGATACCGCCATTATCTTGGCCAGATGTGGCAGTGGGCCAAGCCCCTTGGTGACCGTAGTTTATCCTAACTGGATGGCATTCTTGCATTGTTCCATTTCAAGTGGTCCCAGTTTTTGCACTAATTCTCCAATGGCGATTCACCTTTCACCAGGAATGTAAAGGTCAAAGGGTTTAGCTAAATTAGGGAGTTCCAGGGCAAGGGTCTGAATTGACTGCTCTTTCCATTCTTGAAAGGCCACTTCTGGATTCTATTCAAAAGGATCATCATCTTTTCCTTTCAGTGTTTCATATAGAGGCCCAGCTAGTAGACTGTAGTTAGGGATCCAGAAGCAGCAAACCCTGGCCTCCCCAGGAACCCCTAAGCTGTCTTCTAGTTTTAGAAAGGGGTAAGGCTGAAAATGGTTTCTTCCCTTTCCTGGGATGGGCTTCTCCGACCTTCTGTGAGAATGAAGCCCAGGCAGGTCACCGCAGTCTGTGATATTTGAGCTTCTTTTTGGACGACTTCTATCCTTTATTGGCTTGGTAGTTCAGAGGCCTCCTTAGTAGGGCTGGCGATCAGAATGTCATCTGCGTATTGAAGGAGGGTTTCCTTTTCCAGAGGTAGAACTTTTAGGTCTTTACCTAAGCTTTCCCCAAAGACGGTGTGGGAATTTTTGCACCCTTGGGGCAAGACGGCCCGGAAGTATTGTTTTAGTTGTATGTTGAGTCCTGCCACTCACAAGCCAAAATTTCTTGTGACTCTGGGACTAATGGAATACAAAAGAAGGCATCATTGAAGACTAATACAGAATACCATGTCCTGGTGGTTGGTAGAATGACCAGCAGGGTGTAGGAATTAGGAGCAGCTGGAGGTATATCCTCGGTGGCTTCACTGACTGTCCTGACATCCTTTACCAGGTCCCCAGCAGCCCATGGTGCTCTCGTGGTCAGACCAATCCCCGGATACAGAGCTCCCCTTGCAGGTACCGTGGCAGGGCTGGGCACACAGGAACCGTGCACATAGCCCTCATTGCAGAGCACCCCCAGCTCACCTGTCACTCAGAGCTGACACAGAGCACCTCAGAGCAGGACTTGAACTAACAAACAGCAACTGCGACAGGTCTGTGACCCTGGGCATCACTCTGTATGGCCTCCCTCCACCTGGTCTTCCAGAGACTTCCACTGCACCTGGGGCACCAGGCCTCTGTCTCCAACCACCACCCACCCCTCCTCTCCCTGACTCCTGGGTTCCTCTCATTAGGAGAGGGTTTTCTTGAAGTTGTCTCCCACTCATGGGCCAGATAAAATGATTAGAAAACAAGCCAAAGCTGCAGCCCCTTGTCTATCTTGACTCTCAGGAGCCCACACCTGTTCCTTGGACCTGGCCGGTTCAGCAAGTTCCATTTTCTGCAACTGTGAGCCCCTGAGGGGTGATGATTGGCTGACCTGGGCAGCCTTACCGTGCCGGCCAGCCCTCCCCAGGTGTGCCTGGGTTGAGATCAATATAAATACCACTCCAGGCAGCAAGAGCCCCTGCAGCCGTGCCTGACGCCATTTTCTCTGCCCTGTCAGCAGTCTCGGGGCTGGGCTGGTGGGAGGGAGTGAGAGGCCACAGCTTTGTGGGTGGCCCAGTGTGAGTGAGGCTCTGCTGGACTTTCTGCAGCAGTTGCCAGGCTGCCACCTGCTAAGGAAGAGGATGTGTCACCCATACCTGCTGCTGGAATTTCTCCCTGGGCAGAGGTGAGGAAGGAAAAAAGCAGTGGGGGCAGGGACAGGACGGGTATCTCAGGCAGGGAAATGGAAATCTTCCAGAAGAGCACCCAGGGCCAGGACCATCCTGGCTGGCCTGCAGGCACCAAGTCGGCTGGCATGCTGTCACTCGTGTGGCTCCATGGCCCTTCCTCTAGGCTTTCAAGTCCTTGTACATATTCAGGTGTTTTACCTGGGAAGGTTGGGAACAGTTCAGCAGCAGCTGGCCTGGGGCTCATCTCACGTTTACTCACAGATGCCTCGGCACGGTCCCCCAGGCTTGTAATGAGGACACTCCTTGCGGGGGGGCTGCTGGCTGCATGCGAGATGATTCCCCACCTCTGACCAACTTCAGAATTGTCTACCACTGAAGCAAGTGCCCTGATAGGGTTTTCATCTGTATAACTGGTGGGTTCTGTTTTGTTTTTTTCTTTTTTGTTTCAAGGTAGGTTTTATTCCTCTTTTTTGTACTTATGGATGTAAGCATGGAAATAATTCATTCATATAAATACATGTATGTGAAGGGAATAACTTTTTTCCGTTTTTAAAAAAATTTTATTTTTCATTTTATTTTATTTATTTTTTATACAGCAGGTTCTTATTGGTTATCTATTTTATACATATAAATGTATACATGTCAATCCCAATCTCCCAACTCCTCCCACCGCCACCCCCCCCCATGGCTTTCCCCTCTTTGTGTCCATACATTTGTTCTCTACATCTGTGTCTCTATTTCTGCCCTTCAAACCGGTTCATCTGTACCATTTTTCTAGGTTCCACATATATGCGTTAATATACAATATTTGTTTTTCTCTCTCTGACTTACTTCACTCTGTATGACAGTCTCTAGATCCATCGACGTCTCTACAAATGACCCAATTTCATTCCTTTTTATGGCTAATAGTCCATTTTATATATGTACCACATCTTTATCCATTCGTCTGTCTGTGGGCATTTAGGTTGCTTCCATTACCTGGCTATTGTAAATAGTGCTGCAATGAACATTGTGGTGAACGTGTCTTTTTGATTTATGGTTTTCTCTGGGTATATGTCCAGTAGTGGGTTGCTGGATCATATGGTAATTCTATTTTTAGTTTTTTAAGGAACCTCCATACTGTTCTCCATAGTGACTATCAATTTACATTCCCACCAATCGTGGAAGAGGGTTCCTTTTCTCCACACCCTCTCCAGCATTTGTTGTTTGTAGATTTTCTGATGATGCCCATTCTAACAGGTGTGAGGTGATACCTCATTGTAGTTTTGATTTGCATTTCTCTAATAATTAGTGATGTAGAGCAGCTTTTCATGTGCTCCTTGGCCATCTCTACATCTTTTTGGAAGAAATGTCTATTTAGATCTTCTGCCCATTTTTGTATTGGGTTGTTTGTTTTTTTAATATTGAGCTGCATCAGCTGTTTATATATATTGGAGATTAATCCTTTGTCCATTGATTCAGTTGCAAATATATTCTCCCATTCTGAGGGTTGTCTTTTTGTGTTTGTAGTTTCCATTGCTTTGCAAAAGCTTTTACGTTTCATTAGGTCCCATTTGTTTAGTTTTCTTTTTTATGTCATTACTCTAGGAGGTGGATCAAAAAAGATCTTGCTGTGATTTATGTTAGAGTATTCTTCCTATGTTTTCCTCTAAGAATTTTATACTGTCCGGTCTTACATTAAGGTCTCTAATCCATTTTGAATTTATTTTTGTGTATGGTGTTGGGGGTGTTCTAATTTCATTCTTTTACATGTAGCTGTCCATTTTTCCCAGCACCACTGATTGAAGACACTGTCTTTTCTCCATTGTATAGTCTTGCCTACTTTGTCATAGATTAGTTGACCATAGGTGTGTAGGTTTATCTCTGGGCTTCTTTCTTTTTTATTTTCCTTTTACACCTTTATTGGAGTATAATTGCTTTACAATGGAGTGTTAGTTTCTGCTGTATAACAAAGTGAATCAATTATACATATACATATATCACCATATCCCCTCCCTCTTACATCTCCCTCCCACCCTCCACATCCCACCCCTTTAGGTGGTCGCAAAGCACCGAGCTGATCTCCCTGTGCTATGTGGCTGCTTCCCAGTAGCTATCGATGTTACATTTGGTAATGTATATATGTCCATGGCACTCTCTCACTTCGTCCCAGCTTACCCTTCCCCCTCCCCGTGTCCTCAAGTCCTTTCTCTATGTCTGTGTCCTTAATCCTGTCCTGCCCCTAGGTTCTTCATAAACTTTTTTCTTTAGATTCCATATATCTCTGTTAGTACACGGTATTTATTTTTCTCTTTCTGACTTACTTCACTGTGTAGGACAGACTCTAAGTCCATCCCCCTCACTACAAATAACTCAGTTTTGTTTCTTTTTATGGCTGAGTAATATTCCATTTATATATGTGCCAGATATTCTTTATCCATTTATCTGTCGATGGACACTTAGGTTGCTTCCATGTCCTGGCTATTGTAAGTAGAACTGCAATGAACATTGTTGTATATAACTCTTTTTGAATTATGGTTTTCTCAGGGCAAATGCCCAGTAGTTGGATTGCTGGGTCGTATGGTACTTCTATTTTTAGTTTTTTCAGGAACCTCTATACTGTTATCCCTAGTGGGTATAGCAATTTACATTCCCAGCAACAGTGCAAGAACGTTCCCTTTTCTCCAGTAAATGCCTCTCCAGCATTTATTGTTTGTAGATTTTTTGATGATTGCCATTCTGACTGCTGGGAGTTGATACTTCACTGTAGTTTTGATTTGCATTTCTCTAATGATTAGTGATGTTCAGCATCCTTTCATGTGTTTATTGGCAATCTGTATATCTCCTTTGGAGAAATGTCTATTTAGGTCTTCTGCCCATTTTTGGATTGTGTTGTTTGTTTTTGTGATATTGAGCTACACGAGCTGCTTGTAAATTTTGGAGATTAATCTTTTGTCATTTGCTTCATTTGAAAACATTTTCTCCCATTCTGAGGGTTGTATTTTCATCTTGTTTGTTTTTCTTTGCTGTGCAAAAGCTTTGAAGTTTCATTAGGTCCCATTTGTTTATTTTTGTTTTTATTTCCACTTCTCTAGGAGGTGGGTCAAAAAGGATCTTGCTGTGATTTATGTCATAGAGTGTTCTGCCTATGTTTTCCTCTAATAATTTTATAGTGTCTGGTCTAACATTTAGATCTCTAATTCATTTTGAGTTTATTTTTTTGTATGGTGTTATGGAGTGTTCTAATTTCATTCTTTCACGTGTAGCTGTCCAGTTTTCCCAGCACCACTTACTGAAGAGACTGTCTTTTCTTCATTGTATATCTTTGCCTCCTTTGTCATAGATGAGTTAGCCATAGGTACGTAGGTTTATCTCTGGGCTTTCTATCTTGTTCAATTGATCTATATTTCTGTTTTTGTGCCAGTACCATATAGTCTTGATTAATGTAGCTTTGTAGTATAGTCTGAAGTTAGGAAGTCTGATTCCTCCAGCTCTTTTAACTTCCCTCAAGACTGCTTTGGCTATTCGGGGTCTTTTGTGTCTCCATAGAAATTTTAAGATTTTTTTGTTCTAGTTCTGTAGAAAATGCCAGTGGTATTTGATAGGGATTGCATTGAATCTGTAGCTTGCTTTGGGTACTATAGTCATTTTCACAATATTGATTCTTCTAATCCAAGAACATGGTTTATACCTCCATATGTTTATATCATCATTGATTTCTTTCAGCAGTGTCTTATAGTTTTCTGAGTACAGGTCTTTTACCTCCTTATGTAGGTTCATTCCTCCGTATTTTATTCTTTTTGTTGCAATGGTGAATGAGATTGTTTCCTTAATTTCTCTTTCTGATCTTTCATTGTTAGTGTATAGGAATGCAAGAGATTTCTGTGCATTAATTTTGTATCCTGCAACTTTACCAAATTCATTGATTAGCTCTGGTAGTTTTCTGGTGGCATCTTTAGGATTCACTATGTGTAGTATCGTGTCATTTGCAAACAGTGACAATTTTACTTCTTCTTTTCCAATTTGTATTCCTTTTATTTCTTTTTCTTCTCTGATTACTGTGTCTAGGACTTCCAAAAACTATGTTGAGTAATAGTGGTGAGAGCGGACATCCTTGTCTTGTTCCTGATCTTAGAGGAAATGCTTTTAGTTTTTCACTATTGAGAATGATGTTTGCTGTGGGTTTGTCATATACTGCCTTTATTATGTTGAGGTAGATTCCCTCTATGCCCACTTTTTGGAGACTTTTAATCATAAATTGGTGTTGAATTTTGTCAAAAGCTTTTCCTGCATCTATTGGGATGATCATATTTTAATTCTACAATTTGTTAATATGGTGTATCACATTGATTGATTTGTGTATATTGAAGAATTCTTGCATCCCTGGGATAAACCCCACCTGATCATGGTGCATGATCCTTTTAATGTGTTGTTTAATTCTGTTTCCTAGTATTTTGTTGAGGATTTTTACATCTATATTAATCAGTGATATTGGTCTCTAATTTTCTTTTTCTGTAGTATCTTTGTCTGGTTTTGGTATCAGGGTGATTGTGGCCTCATATAATGAGTTTGGGAGTGTTCCTTCCCCTGAAAAGTTCTGAAGAGTTTGAGAAGATTGGGTGTTAGCTCTTGTCTAAATGTTTGATAGAATTCACCTCTGATGCCATCTCGTTCTGGACTTTTGTTTGTTGGAAGATTTTTAATCACACTTTCAATTTCATTACTTGTGATTGGTCTGTTCATATTTTCTATTTCTTCCCGGTTCAGTCTTGGAAGGTTATACCTTTCTAAGAATTTGTCCATTTCTTCCAGGTTGTCCATTTTATTGGCATAGAGTTGCTTGTAGAGGTCTCTTAGGATGCTTTGTATTTCTGTGGTGTCTGTTACAACTTCTCCTGTTTCATTTCTAATTTTATTGATTTGAGTCCTCTCCCTCTTTTACTTGAGTCTGGCTAAAGGTTTATCATTTTTGTTTATCTTCTCAAAGAACCAGCTTTTAGTTTTATTGATCTTTGCTATTGTTTTTATTTCATTTATTTCTGCTCTGATCTTTATGATTTCTTTCCTTCTATTAACTTTGGGTTTTGTTCTTCATTCTCTAGTTCCTTTAGGTGTAGGGTTAGATTGTTTATTTGAGATTTTTCTGGTTTCTTGAGGTAGGCTTTTATTGCTATAAACTTCCCTCTTAGAACTGTTTTTGCTGCATCCCATAGGTTTTGGATCATCGTGTTTTTGTTGTCATTTGTCTCTAGGTATTTTTTGATTTCCTCTTTGATTTCCTCAGTGATCTCTTGGTTATTTAGAAATGTATTGTTTAGCCTCCATGTGTTTGTTTTTTACGTTATTTTCCCTGTAATTGATTTCTAATCTCATAGCATTGTGATCGGAACAGCTGCTTGATATGATTTCAGTTTTCTTAAATTTACTGAGGCTTTATTTGTGACCCAAGATGTGATCTATCCCGGAGAATGTTCCGTGTGCCATTGAGAAGAACTTGTAGTCTGCTGTTTTTGGATGGAATGTCCTATAAATATCCATTAAATCTATCTGGTCTATTGTGTCATTTAAAGCTTGTGTTTCCTTATTAATTTTCTGTCTGGATGATCTCCATTGGTGTAAGTGAGGTGTTAAAGTCCCTTGCTATTATTGTGTTACTGTTGATTTCCTCTTTTATAGCTGTTAGCAGTTGCCTTATGTATTGAGGTGTTCCTGTGTTGGGTACATATATATTTATAATTGTTATATCTTGGATTGATCCCTTGATCATTATGTAGTGTCCTTCCTTGTCTCTTGTAACATTCTTTATTTTAAAATCTATTTTATCTGATATGAGTATTGCTACTCCAGCTTTCTTTTGATTTTCATTTGCATGGAATATATTTTTCCATCCTCTCACTTTCAGTCTGTATGTGTCCCTAGGTCTGAAATGGGTCTCTTGTAGACAGCATATATATGGATCTTGTTTTTGTATCCATTCAGTGAGCCTGTGTCATTTGGTTGGAGCATTTAATCCATTCACGTTTAAGGTAATTATCAATATGTATGTTCCTATTATTATTTTCTTAATTGTTATGGGTTTGTCTTAGTGGGTCCTTTTCTTCTCTTGTGTTTCCCACTTAGAGAAGTTCCTTTAGCATTTGTTGTAGAGCTGGTTTCGTGGTGCTGAATTCTCTTAGCTTTTGCTTGTCTGTAAAGCTTTTGATTTCTCCATCAAATCTGAATGAGATACTTGCTGGGTGGAGTACTCTTGGTGGTAGGTTCTTCCCTTTCATCACGTTAAATTTATCATGCCACTCCCTTCTGGCTTGTAGATTTTCTGCTGAGAAATCAGCTGTTAACCTTATGGGAATTCCGTTGTATGTTGTCATTTTTCCCTTGTTGCTTTCAATAATTTTTCTTTGTCTTTAATTTTTTCAATTTGATTACTGTGTGTCTCGGCATTTTTCTCCTTTGGTTTATCCTGCCTGGGACTCTCTGCGCTTCGTGGACTTTGGTGGCTATTTCTTTTCCCATGCTAGGGAAGTTTTCAACTATAATCTCTTCAGATATTTTCTCGAGTCCTTTCTCTCTCTGTTCTCCATCTGGGACCCCTATAATGCGAATGTTGTTGCATTTAATGTTGTCCCAGAAGTCTCTTAGGTTGTCTTCATTTATTTTCATTCTTTTTCTTTATTTTGTTCCATGGCAGTGATTTCCACCTTTCTGTCTTCCAGGTCACTTATCCGTTCTTCTGTCACAGTTATTCTGCTATTGATTCCTTCTAGTGTATTTTTCATTTCAGTTATTGTATTGTTCATCTCTGTTTGTTTGTTCTTTAATTCTTCTAGGTGTTTGTTCCTTAATTCTTCTAGGTCTTTGTTAAGCATTTCTTGCATCTTCTCGATCTTTGCCTCCATTATTTTTCTAAGGTCTTGGATCATCTTCACTATCATTATTCTGAATTCTTTTACTGGAAGGTTACCTATCCTCACTTCATTTCGTTGTTTTTCTGAGGATTTATCTTGTTCCTTGATCTGGTATAAAGTCCTCTGCCTTTTCATTTTCTCTATCTTTCTGTGAATGTGGTTTTCCTTCCACAGGCTGCAGAATTGTAGTTCTTCTTGCTTCTGCTGTCTGCTCTCCAGTGATTGAGTCTATCTGAGAGGCTTGTGCAAGCTTCCTTATGCGAGGGACTGGTGGTGGGTAGAGCTGGGTGTTGTTCTGGTGGGCAGAGCTTTAATCTGCTTGTCTGTGGATTAAATAAAAGTTTAATAAAAAGTTTAATCCACTTGTCTGCTGATGCATGGGGCTGGGTTCCCTCCCTGTTGGTTGTTTGGACTGAGGCGACCCAGCACTGGAGCCTACCTTGCTCTTGGTGGGGCTAATGGTGGACTCTGGGAGAGTTCACGCCAAGGAGTATCTCCCAGAACTTCTGCTGTCAGTGTCGTTGTCCCCATGGTGAGCCGCAGCCACACCCCACCTCTGCAGGAGACCCTCTAAAACTAGCAGCTAGGTATGATCATTCACCTACGGGGTGACTGCTCCTTCCCCTGGGTCCTGATGTGCACACTACTTTGTGTGTGTCCTCCAAGAGTGGAGTCTCTGTTGAGACTCTGAGTCTCTGAATGCAGTTGAGACTCTGAGTGGAGTCGCACAGACTCTGGGTCCTGTGAAGCTTCGATGTTTTGTGGTTCTAGAAATCCTATAGGAGACGGTCCACAGCAGGTGAAGCTAATGCTGTCATAGAGGTGGTGAAACCAAAGATCTGCAGTTCCGACTAGAGGTGCTGATGTACAAACAGGACAAAATCATCTCATGTGAATGTAGTTCAGGCACGTTTAAAATGAATGCAGTCATGTTAATGCCTAACATCTTCTATCTTGTGCCTCTCCTCAAGGACCCCCTCCTCAGTTCCTGAGGCTCCTGTAAGTCATGTACAGGGGAATGGAGAGTGGGCTCTGTCCAGTCTGAGCCCTGAGTTACCCTGTGTGTATCTTAGGATACTTTGTATTTCTGTGGTGGCTCTTGTAACATCATCTCTTTCAGTTCTGATTTATTTGGCCCCTCTCTTTAAAAAAAATACTACTGTTGTCTTTTATTCTTTACAGAAGTTTAATAAGTGTTTGATCTACTACCCTTACTCTATGTATACTTTTTGCCGTGAGATTTTTACTTTTGTTTGTTTTCTTGTTACTGTCAATAATTAGTGAGAATTCTTTTAAGCTACCTTCAACATTGCTTATAAAGCTGCTTTATTAGTGATGACAGAGCTTTAATGGAAGTCGTGTTCTGGTTGTAAATTAGAATGCAATGTGCCAGCAAAAAGCCCCTTAAGTGTATGTCTCATTACTTCTCGTTCTTTTTTTTCCCTTTTTTTCTCTCTTTTTTTTCTTGTTCTTTTTTTAATGTTTATTTTTTATCAGAGCAAATTTGATTAAAATGTTTTGTTTGTTCTAGGTGTGTAAGATGTGGTTCTTTTACACATATACATGTATCTATACTTCTTCAGATCGTTTTCTCATGTAGCTTGTGACACAATGTTGAGTAGTCTTCTCTTGGTATTCCGTAGGTCTTTGGTGATTATATATTTCACATGTGTTTCTATATCTATGTTAACCCCAATATCCTAATGTATCCAGTCCTCACACCTTTCCATTTGGTGAACCATAACTTTGTTTAATGAATCTGTGATTGCCTTTCTCTGTGGAAATATCTTCATTGGTATCAATTTTTAGCTAACACCTATAAGTGATATTATAGGATATGTGTCTTTTGCTGTCTGACTTAGTACAATTTGCCTGATTACCTCTAGAATCATCTACGGTGCTGCAAATGGCATTGTTTCATTTTTTTCCCTAGATAATATTCCATCTGTACATGTACCAGTTCTTCTTTGTCCACTCACCTGTTGATGGACTTTTTGGTTGCCTCCATGATTGGCTATTGTAATACTGCTGCACTGCACATTTGCCTGCCTGTGTCTTTACAATTCTGTCTTCTTATGTTATAGGCCCAGGAGTGGGCATCCTGTATCATATGGTATCTCGGGGTTTACCGTTTAAATGCACCACGATTCTGTGCTCATTATTGGCTCTTTCCAGGTTACATCCCACTTAAAGTTGAGGGTATGCATTTCTCCACAACACCTTCAGCATTTATTTATTTATTTATTTTTAATATCTTTATTGAAGTATAATTGCTTTACAATGGTGTGCTAGCTTGTGCTTTACAACAAAATGAATCAGTTATACATATACATATGTTCCCATATCACTTCCCTCTTGCGTCTCCCTCCCTCCCACCCTCCCTCCCCTCCAGGCGGTCACAAAGCACCGAGCTGATCTCCCTGTGCCATGCTGCTGCTTCCCACTAGCTATCTACCTTACGTTTGGTAGTGTATATATGTCCATGCCTCTCTCTCCCTCTGTCACAGCTTACCCTTCCCCCTCCCCATATCCTCAAGTCCATTCTCTAGTAGATCTCTGTCTTTATTCCTGTTTTACCCCTAGGTTCTTCATGACATTTTTTTCCCTTAAATTCCAGGTATATGTGTTAGCATACGGTATTTGTCTCTCTCTTTCTGACTTACTTCACTGTGTATGACAGACTCTAGGTCTATCCACCTCATTACAAATAGCTCAATTTCGTTTCTTTTTATGGCTTCAGCATTTATTGTTTGTAGTTTTCTTGCTGATGGATATTCTGACTGGTGTGAGCTGATACCTCTTTGTGGTTGAATTTGCATATGACTCATAATCCTTTGAAATTGAGCTTTAAGTCATGTCCTTTTTATTTTTCAAACTGTGATTACAGCTTAGCTCTTCAAAGTGTTTTCTAAAGTATGTGTTACATTTTGAAATTTATTGGCCATTACCTCCCTCAAAACATTTTGAGGGCAGGTTTCATTTACAGCCCTGCAGTACTTGTTCACATGAAGTGACCATTAGCACAGGCTTTAAAGCTGCTTTTGCAGGTAACGGCCAGATTGCGGCAGCCTTTCTTTGTTCCCCATGCTGGTACTAGGGAAACAGAGCTTCCGGCCGGTGGTCTTCCTCGGTTACAAATTAGAGTGGAATGTGCCCGGATAAACCCCCAAAGGCTGATGTCTCCTTACTTTTGTTTGTTTTTTTAATTTAATTTATATTTTTATCGGAATAATATTCCATTTTGTATATGGACCACTTCTTGGTGCATTGCTCTGTTGAGGGACATTTTCGTTGCTTCCAAGTGTTGGCTATATTAAATATTGCTGGAGTGCAAGATTGCCAGCTTGTGACTTTTTGATTCTCATTTTCTCAGGTGATAGTCCCAGCAGTGGGTATGACTGATTGACTAGTAGCTCAATGTTTACCTTTTCAAAGCACCTCCATTGTGTTTTCATTAGTGGCTCTTACCATGTCTCCCTTAGAGCCGAGGGTACGAACTTCTCCACAATCCCTTCAGCATTTATAGTTTGCAGCATTTTTGCTAATGGCCAATCTGACTGCTGTGACCTGATAGGTTTTTGTAATTTGGGTTTGCATGACTTTAAAAATTCCTAAAATTCATCATTTTCCACGCCTTTTTCCTTTCTGTTAAAAATCAAGTGTGAGTACAATCTATCTCTTGAAGCTGTCTTCTTGGAAGGTTGCCCTCTTTTGAATTTTTGGTGGATATTCGACCCCAGGATTTTTTTGGAGGGCAGATGTCATTACAGAACTGCAAGTTTGGTGAATATTTAGTGACCATTAGCACTGGGTTTAAAGCTGCTGTTGTGGGAAACGGCCACAAGGAGGCAGCATTTGTCCTTTCCCAAATCTGGGTACTAGGGCAGCAGAGCCTTTCTGGAAGTCGTGGTCCTAGGTTTTAAGTTAGAATGGAATGTGCCAGGAGGAACGCCCATAAGTTTATGTCTCATTACATCTTGGTTTTTAAAATTTATTTAATCGGGGTAATGATTAGATATTGTTTGTCCAGATGTACACAATCTGGTTCATTTGTACAATATATATGTCTATTCATGTTCAGATCCTCTTCCCATGTAAAATATTACAGTGTTCCATAGACCTCCCTTGCTATATGGTCCGTCTTTTTGATATATGTTTATTATATGTATTTGTATACGTATGGTAACGTTAATCTTAATTTATCCATTCTGCCCACCTTTCCTTTTAGATAAGCATACTTAATTTCTAAGTCTGTGAGTGTCTTTCTCTGTGGAAATATGTTCATTTGTGTTAGTTATTAGATAACGCCTATAAGTGATATCATAGGATATAGGTCTTTTGCTTTCTGACTTACCTCATATTCTGTGATTATCTCCAAGCTCATCTATGGCACCTCAAATAGCAGTGTTCATTGTTTTCCATGGCTAATATTCTATTGTGAACGTGGACCACTTCTTCTTCATCCATACATCTGTTGATGGACATTTTGGTGGCTTCACTGTCTTGGCTATTGTGAATAAGGCTGCAGTGCAGCTTTTGCAGCCCGCGTCTTCTCGATTCTGGTCTTCTCAGGTGAGAGGCCCAGTGGTGTGACTGCTGCATCGAATGGTACCTCAACTTTTACTTTTAATCGTAGCTCCTTTCTGTTCTCATTATTGGCTCTTACCACGTTACATCTCACCAGCAGCTAGAGGGTACACAGTTCTCTAAAACCCCTTCAGAATTTATTGTTTGTAGACCTTTTGCTGATGGTCAGTCGACTGGTGTGAGTTGAAACCTTTTTGTACATTAGATTTGCATGAGTCTAATAATTCCTGAGGTTGAGCTTTCACCCATTTTCCTTTTTTTAAACAAGAGAGTGAGTCAAACTTACCTCTTCATACTATCGTCTTGAAAAATTTGCCAGTTTTGAATTTTATTGTCCATTCCCTACCTCAGCACAGTTGTTTAGGGCAGGTGTCCTTTGCAGCCCTGAGTCCTTGTGAATGTTAAGAGAACATTAGCTGTGGGCTTAACGCCGCTCTTGCGGAAAACGGCCACAAGGCAGCAGAATTTCTACATTTCCAACTCTGGGTTTTTGGGCAGCAGAGCCTTCCTGGAAATCGTGTTAGTAGGCTGCAAATTAGAGTGGAATGTGCCAGAGCACATCCCCAAGAGCTTATATCTCCTTACTTCTTGTTTGTTTTATAAATTTAATTTTTATTAATTATCAGAGCAAACTTGATAAAAATATTTTGTTTCTCCTAGGTGTACAGAATCTGGTTCATTATATCAATGTATCTGTCATTTATCTTTGCATTCTTTACCATGTAGGTTATTACAGAGTGTTGCCTAGACCTCTCTTGGTATTCCATAGGTATTTTGTGATTATATATTTCATATGTATTAGTACATGTCTGTTAACCCTCATATCCTAATTCACACATTCCTTACACTTTTCCATTGGTTAAACATAATTTTTTTTCTTAATCCATGCTTTTCCTTCTCTTGGAAATAAGTTCATGAGTATCAACTTTTAGGTAACACCTAGAAGTGATGTCATAGGATATCTGTCTTTCACTTTCTTTCTTTAATTTGAGTGATTATCTCTAGGTCCTTATATGGTGGTGCAAACGGCACTGTTTCATTGTTTTCCATGGCTTATATTCCATTGTTTACATGGACCACTTCCTCTTTGTGCATTTTTCTGTTGATGGACATTTTGGTTTCTTCCAAGTCTTGGCTATGTTAAATATTCCTGCAGTGCAGGATTGCCAGTCTGTGTCTTTTCCATTCTGCTCTGCTCAGGTGATAGGCACATCAAAGGACCTACCAGATCACATGGTAGCTCAATTTTTACCCTTAAACGCACCTCCATTATGTTCTCACTACTGGCTGTTACCAGTTTACATCCCCCCCAGCAGCTGGAGGGTACACAGTTCTCTGAAACCCCTTCAGCATTTATTCTTTGTAGACTTTTTGCTGAAGAACATTCTGACGGCTGTGAGGTGAACATTTCTGTAATTGGATTTGCATGGCTTTATTCATTGCTGATGTTGCGCATTTTTCAATTCCCTTTTAAAGAGAAAAAAAAGAAAAGACAAAATGTGCGTAAAATATGCCTCTTGACATTGTCTTCTTGAAATGTTGACGTCTTTTGAATTTTCTGGTCGATTACGACCCCAGGACATTTTTGAGGCCCGGTGTCCTTTACAGTGCTGCACATATTTTGAATATTAAGTGACCATTACCTCTTGGTTTAAAGCTGCTGTTGTGTGAAACAGTCACAAGGCGGCAGCATTTCTCCTTTACCAAATCTGGTTACCAGGGCAACAGAGCCTTAATGGAAGTCCTGTTCTAGGTTGAAAATTAGAATGGGATGTGCCAGGAAAAATTCCTTTCAGTTTATGTCTCATTATTTCTTGTTCATATTTTTAATTTAATTTTTATTTTTTATCGCAGCAAATTTGATTACAATGTTTTTTTTTTGTTCTAGGTGTGCAAGATGTGGTTCTTTCACACACATACATATATCTATTCTTCTTCGGAACCTTTTCCCAGGTAGGTTATGACACAATGTTGAGTAGTCTTCTCTTGGTATTCCGTAGGTCTTTGGTGATTATATATTTCACATGTGTTTCTATATCTATGTTAACCCCAATATCGTAATGTATCCAATGCTCACACCTTTCGATTTGGGGAACCATAAGTTTGTTCAATGAATCTGTGATTGCCTTTCTCTGTGGAAATATCTTCATTGTTATCAATTTTCAGGTAACACCTATAAGTGATACACGTTAGGTGTCTTTCGCTTTCTCACTTACTACAAGTTGCATGGTTACCTCTAAACTCATCTATGGTGCTGCAAATGGCATTGTTTCATTTTTTTCCCGAGCTAATATTCCATCTCTACATGTAACAGTTCCTCTTTGTCCACTCATCTGTTGATGGACTTTTGGTTGCTTCCATGTCTTGGCTATTGTAATACTGCTGCAGTGCAGATTTGCCTGCCTGTGTCTTTCCAATTCTGTCTTCTTATGTTATAGGCCCAGGAGTGGGCCTGCTGGATCATATAGTAGCTCAATATTTACCTTTTAAAGGCACCTCCACCCTGTTCCCATTAGTGACTCTTACCAGGTTACGTCCCACTTCAAATTAAGGGTATGCATTTCTCCACAACCTCTTCAGCATTGATCGTTTGTAGTTTCTTTCCTGATGGTTATTCTGAATGGTGTGAGCTGATACCTCTGTGTGGTTGGATTTGCATGTGTCTCATAATCCTTTGAAATTGAGCTTTCAGGCATGTCCTTTTATTTTTCAAACGGTTATTACAGCTTAGTTCTTCAAATGGTTTTCTTGAAATATGTGCCACATTTTAAAATACTTTGGCCTTTACCTCCCGCAAGACATGATGAAGGCAGGTTTCCTTTACAGCCCTGCAGGACTTGTTCATATGAAGTGACAATTAGCATAGGTTTTAAAGCTGTTTTTTCAGGTAATGGCCAGAGGGTGGAGCATTTCATAATTCTATGAAACGTAACTGAACACACAATATATATTGTTTCTTTTAAATTTCCATTGTTACTTTTTTAAAGTACAATTATAATTGAAGTTCTTTGTAACAAGTGAAATTTAAAAAATTAAAGGAAAAGATAATATTTTACCACTTGCCATCCTTTCCCATTTACTGAAACGACCAGCATAACGTGTAGAGTTCTCATTTTATCCAGGTGTTCTATACATCTGGAATATCATGCTTCTCACTGTAGAAAAACAGATTTAGCTCTCACACTTTTTACAGGCTACATAACAGTCCATAGAACAGAAGTACCAACTAGTTCAGACTTAGCTTTTTGAGGGACACTCAGGTTACTTTCTGTTTTATTTTGTTGTTCTTTTTTTGGGGGGGGGTAGGAGTTTATTATTTATTTATTTATTTTTGTTGTGTTGGGTCTGAGTTTCCGTGTGAGGGCTTTCTCTAGTTGTGGCAAGTGGGGGGCCACTCTTGATCTCGGTGCGCGGGCCTCTCACTATTGCGGCCTCTCTTGTTGCAGAGCACAGGCTCCAGATGCGAGGGCTCACTGGTTGTGGCTTATGGGCCTAGTTGCTCCATGGCATGTGGGATCCTCCCAGACCAGGGCTCGAACCTGTGTCCCCTGCATTAGCAGGCAGATTCTAACCACCGCACCACCAGCGAAGCCCTCTATTTTGTTGTTCTGCTAGTTTGTTTTAACCCAAGAAAATATTTTTTTAAATACAAAAAAACAAAATTAAGCTGGGGTAAGGATTAGGGTTTAGGGTAAGGTTTAGGGTTAGGGTACGGGTTAGGATTATTGTACGGCTTAGAGTATGGTTTAGGGTTATGGTTATGGTATGGGTTAGTGTTAGGGTACAGTTTAGGGTATGGCTATGGTTTAGTGTTAGGGTACGGGTTAAGGTATGGGTTAGTGTTAGGGTATGGGTTAGGATTCAGGTACGGTTTACGTTCAGGGTTATGGTTAGGTTTAGTGTATGGGTTAGTGTTAGGTACGGGTTAGGGTTAGGTTTAATGTTAAGGAAGGGGTACAGTTTAGGGTACAGGATAGGGAACAACAAAGGGTTAGGGTTAGGGTACGTGTTAGGGTACAGTTTAGTGTTAGTGTACGGGTTAGGATTAGGGTACGGTTTAGGGTAAGGTTTAGGGTTAGGGTTAGGGGACGGGTATGGTTTGGGGTACAGTTTAGGGTATGACCACGGGTTAGGAGTAGGGTAAGTGTTAGGGTACGGTTTAGTGTTAGTGTACAGGTTAGGATTATGGTACGGGATAGTGTAAGGGTTAGGTTTAGGGAATGGGTACGGATTAGGTTGCAGGTTAGGGTATGACAACGGGTTAAGGTTAGGGTACGTGTTAGTGTATGGGTTAGGATTAGGGTACGGGTTAGGTTATGGGTTAGTGTTAGGGGATGGGTTAGGATTAGGATACGGGTTATGGTACGGTTTAGGGAAAGGGTTAGGATACGGGGTAGGGTTAGGATAAAGTTTAGTGTATGGCTATGTGTTACTGTTAGGGTACATGTTAGCGTACGGGTTAGTGTTCGTGTACAGCTTAGGGTAAGGGTTAGGGTTAGGGAACGGGTACGGTCTCAGGTACAGGTTAGGGTACGGTAGCGGGATAGGGTTAGGGTACGTGTTAGGATGAGACTTCTTTGTAGTGCAGATTTGAATTTCCCGCTTGCTTGGTTGGCCAAAAAGTGTGTATGCATTTTATCCTGAATATACTCAGGAAAAAACGCATACGCCCTTTTTGGCCAAGTGCATCGCTGCCAAACGATGTGCCAAACAGGAGGTTACAAGCACTGACTCTCCAAGTGGGGAGATTGTTAGTAAAGCGTCTGGAATGGCGAACCCGAGTACCAGAGGACGAATAATGAGATGCGTTTTAGAAACCTTGCCCGATCACACTGTGGACCATCCTCTGGGTTTCCCACGCATGTTTTAGCTGTAGGAAGAATCCCTTAAACCTGGAGAGTTGGGACCCATGGAATGGGTAGCACGCAGTACTACTTCAAAGGGTCTGCATTTGCTCACCGAACCTCACCAATTCTCTCAGCCCCAAGTGTCCAGCCTTATGTCTCACCCAGCTGTGGGTGTAGATGTGGTAAATCCAGGTTTCATCACAAGCCTGAACGAATTATTTAAGAATTTCTCTCTCTTTCACTGTCTTTCTGTTTTGTTTTTGAAGTTTATTTTTATAATGGGGTTGAGCTAATTTTCACTGCTGTGTTTATGCGTCTGTACACACACTTGATTCTCTTACGGAGACATATAAATACATAGATTTTAAGATTCTTACTAGTCAGATATATTCCTCTGCGGTGAATAGGGGGTGTTGAGTCCACTTCGCTGAGCAAGGAGTAAGTCTTGTCTATTACATATTTGGCTTATGGAACGGTATCTGTGCTCATTTCAATCTCTGGATTTATGCAGCACCCCAACTCACCTTTCCCCTTAAGCAAACATGTTTGTTTTCTAAATGTGAGACTCTGTTCTGTTTTGTAATTCAGTTCATGTGTAGCCAAGTTTACATTCCCTCTATAAGTGATATCTTATGATAAGTTTCTTTATCTGTGTGACTTATTTCCTTAGAATCATCGTACCTAAATCCACTCATTATGCTCCTACGGGCCTGATGATATTGATTTCATTGCTGAGTGATATTCCATTGTACATAAGTACCACAACTTCTTTATCCATTTTCCTCTTTCTGGGATATTTAAATTGTACCGTAGTCGAGGTTCTTGTAAACACAGCAGCCCTAAACTTTGGGGTGGCTGTGTCTTGTTGATTTTAATTTTCCTAAGCTATAGGACCATAAGTGGAAGCAACCTAGGCTCTGTAGCTTTGTTTTTTAGAGGTTTCAGGAAACACCATACACTTTTCCAGAGTGGCTGTTGGCCATTTACATCCCGCCCATCAGCATAGCAAGGCTCCCAGTTCTCCATGGCCTGTCCTGCCTTTCTGGTTTTTACACTTTTTTCAGATGGCCCTTTTGACCGGTGGGAAGTGAGACTTCATTGTAGTGCAGATCTCCGTTGCAGGCTTGCTTATTTGGACAAAAAGAGCGTATGCGTTTTTTCCTGCATGTATTCAGGAAAAAAACGTATACGCCCTTTTTGGCCAAGTGCATCATTGTCAAAGTTCTGCCGCTTTTCATATGCTTTAAATGCAGTTTCCATCTACCTCCTGAAATATATTTCCTGCAATTGTGCCATGCTTTCAAGTCCTCTTCGCAGCCTTACCTCAATATATTTTTGGACGATAGCTGTCATTTATAACTCTGCAGGTTTATGAATTACAGTGCCCCTGAGGTCCTTTCTTCAACTCGCTTTCTTGTGGGCTGGCCGCAGAGCTGCAGGATTGCTTCAGGCCCTAATCTTGTTTCATCACGGCATGCTGAGCCTTTTGTTAATTCCTCTTCCTGGTGGGAAATTAGAGTGAAATGTGACCGTCCAAACACCTACAGCTAGTCTCTCATTGGTTCTCCCTATTCCCGTTCAACCTCTGCAGAAATTGCTAACTGTGCCAAACAGGAGTTTTAAGGCACTGACTCTCCACGTGGGGAGATTTTTAGTAAAGCGTCTGGAATGGCGAACCCGTGTACCAGGGGACAAAAAATTAGATGGGTTTTAGAAACGTTGCCCGATCACATGGTGTACAATCCTCTGGGTTTCCCATGCATGTTTTAGCTGTAGGAAGAATCCCTTAAACCAGGAGAGTTGGGACCCAGGGAATGGGTAGCATACAGTATTACTTCAAAGGGTCTGCATTTGCTCACCGAACCTCACCAATCCTCTCAGCCCCAAATGTCCTGCCTTATGTCTCACCCAGCTGTGGGTGTAGATGTGGTAAATCCAAGTTTCATCACAAGCCCTGAACGAATTATTTAAGAACTTTCTCTCCTTCACTGTCTTTGTTTTTGAAATTTATTTTAATAATGGGGTTTAGTTGATTTTTCACAGCTGTGTATACTGCTCTACACACACTTGATTCTCTTACGGAGACATATAGATACATATGTTTTAATATTCTTATTGTCAGATATATTCCTCTGCGGTGAATAGGTGGTGTTGAGTCTAATTCGTTGAGCAAGGAGTATATCTTGTCTATTATATATTTGGCTTATGGAATAGTATCTGTGCTAATTTCAATCTCTGGTTTTACGCAGCACCCCAACTCACCATTCCCCTTAAGAAAGCATAAGTTTGTTTTCTAAATGTGAGACTCTGTTCTGTTTTGTAATTCAGTTCATGTGTAGCCAAGTTTACATCCCCTCTGTAAGTGATATCTTATGATAAGTTTCTTTTTCTGTGTGACTTATTTCCTTTGAATCATCGTACCTAAATCCATTCATTATGCTTGTACGGGCCTGACGACATTGATTTCATTGTTGAGTGATATTCCATTGTACGTAAGTACGAAAACTTCTTTATCCATTTCTCTCTTTCAAGGATATTTAATTTGTACCGTAGTCGAGGCTCTTGTAAACAGAGCAGCACTAAACTTTGCGGTGGTTGTTTCTTGTTATTTTAATTTTCCTGAGCTATAGTGCTATAAGTGGGTTTAGGGTTAGGGTTAAGGTTAGGGTTAGGGAACGGGTATGGTTTAGGATGCGACAATGGTTTAGGGTGAGCGAAAGTGTTAGGGTACAGGTCAGTGTTAGTGTGCCGTTTAGGATTAGGGTAAGTGTTAGGGTAATGCTTCGGGTTAGGGTTACGGTTAGGGAATGGGGACGGTTTAGGGTACAGGTTAGGGTACGACAACGGTTTAGGGATAGCGTACATGTAAGGGTAAGATTTAGTGTTAGCGTACGGGTTAGGATTAGGGGACGGGTGAGGGTAAGGCTTCAGGTAAGGGTTAGGGTTAGGGTTAGGGGAGAGGGACAGTTTAGGGTACAGGTTAGGGTGCGACAATGGTTTAGGATGAGCGTACGTGTTAGGGTACGGGTTAGTGTTAGCGTATGGGCTAGGATTAGGTGACGGGATAGAGTAAGGCTTCGGGTAAGGGTTAAGGTTAGGGTTAAGGGACGGGGACGGTATAGGGTACAGGTTAGGGTACGATAACGGTTTAGAGTGAGCATACGTGTGAGGGCACGGGTTAGTGTTAGCGTACGGGTTAGGATTAGGAGAGGGGTTAGGTTAAGGCTTCGGGTAAGGGTTAGGGTTAGGGTTAGGGGACGATTTAGGGTACAGGTTAGGGTACGACAATGGTATAGTGTGAGCGTAAGTGTGAGGGCATGGGTTAGTGTCAGCGTACTAGTTAGGTTTAGGGGATGGGTTAGGGTAAGGCTTCAGGTAAGGGATAGGGTTAGGGTTAGGGTTAGGGGACAGGGACGGTTTAGGGTACAGGTTAGGGTAAGACAATGGTTTAGGGTGAGCGTACATGTGAGGGCATGGGTTAGTGTTAGCGTACGGGTTAGGATTAGGGGACGGGTTGGGGGACGGGTTAGGGGACGGGTTAGGGTTAGGGTTAGGGGACGGGGACGGTTTAGGGGACAGGTTAGGGTTAGGGGACGGGGACGGTTTAGGGGACAGGTTAGGGTACGACAATGGTTGAGGGTGAGCGTACGTGTGAAGGCATGGGTTAGTGTTAGCGTACGGGTTAGGATTAGGGGACGGGTTAGGGTAAGGCTTTGGGTAAGGGTTAGGGTTAGGGTTAGAGGACGGGGACGGTTTAGGGGACAAGTTAGGGTACGACAACGGTTTAGGGTGAGCGTACGTGTGAGGGCACGGGTTAGTGTTAGCGTACGGGTTAGGATTAGGGGACGGATTAGGGTAAGGCTTCGGGTAAGGGATAGGATAAGGGTTCGGGCTAGGGTTAGGGTTAGGGGACGGGGACGGTTTAGGGTCCAGGGGAGGGTACGACAACGCTTTAGGCTGAGCGTACGTGTGAGGGCATGGGTTAGTGTTAGCGTACGGGTTAGGATTAGGGGACGGGTGAGGGTAAGGCTTCGGGGAAGGGTTAGGGTTAGGGTTCGGGCTAGGGTTAGGGTTAGGGGACGGGGACGGTTTAGGGTCCAGGTGAGGGTACGACAACGCTTTAGGGGAAGCGTACGTGTGAGGGAGCGGCTTAGTGTTAGAGTACGGGATAGGATTAGGGGAACGGTAAGGGTCAGACTACGGGGAAGGGTTAGGGTTAGGGTTCGGGCTAGGGTTAGGGTTAGGGGACAGGGACGGTTTAGGGTCCAGGGGAGGGTACGACAACGCTTTAGGGGGAGCGTACGTGTGAGGGCACGGGTTAGTGTTAGCGTACGGGTTAGGATTAGGGGACGGGTGAGTGTAAGGCTTCGGGGAAGGGTTAGGGTTAGGGTTCGGGTTAGGGTTAGGGTTAGGGGACGGGGATGGTTTAGGGTCCAGGTGAGTGTACCACAACGGTTTAGGGTGAGCGTACATGTGAGGGCACGGGATAGAGTTAGCGTACGGGTTAGGATTACGGGACGGTTGAGTGTAAGGCTTCGGGGAAGGGTTAGGGTTAGGGTTCGGGCTAGGGTTAGGGTTAGGGACGGGGACGGTTTCGGGTCCAGGTGAGGGTACGACAACGCTTTAGGGGAAGCGTACGTGTGAGGGAGCGGCTTAGTGTTAGAGTACGGGATAGGATTAGGGGACGGGTGAGGGTCAGGCTTCGGGGAAGGGTTAGGGTTAGGGTTCGGGCTAAGGTTAGGGTTACGGGAAGGGGACGGTTTAGGGTCCAGGTGAGGGTACGACAATGGTTTAGGGGGAGCGTACGTGTGAGGGCGCGCGTTAGTGTTAGCGTACGGGTTAGGATTGGGGAAGGGTGAGGGTCAGGCTTCGGGGAAGGTTAGGGTTAGTGTGCGGGCTAGGGTTAGGGTTAGGGGATGGGGACGGTTTAGGGTACAGGTTAGGGTACGACAACGCTTTAGGGGGAGCGTACGTGTGAGGGCATGGGTTAGTGATAGCGTACGGGTTAGGATTAGGGGACGGGTGAGGGTCAGGCTTCGGGGAAGGGTTAGGGTTAGCGGACGGGGACGGTTTAGCGTCCAGTTGAAGGTACGACAACGCTTTAGGGGGAGCGTACGTGTGAGGGTGCGGGTTAGTGTTAGCGTACGGGTTAGGATTACGGACCGGTTGAGGGTCAGGCTTCGGGGAAGGGTTAGGGTTAGGGTTCGGACTAGGGTTAGGGTTAGGGGACGGGGACGGTTTAGGGTCCAGGGAAGGGTACGACAACGCTTTAGGGGGAGCGTACGTGTGAGGGCGCGTGTTAGTGTTAGCGTACAGGTTAGGATTAGGGGACGGGTGAGGGTCAGGCTTTGGGGAAGGGTTAGGTTTAGAGTTCAGGTTAGGGATAGGGTTAGGGGACGGGGACGGTTTAGGGTCCAGGTGAGGGTACGACAACGCTTTAGGGGGAGCGTACGTGTGAGGGCGCGGGTTAGTGTTAGCGTACGGGTTAGGATTAGGGGACGGGTGAGGGTCAGGCTTCGGGGAAGGGTTAGGGTTCGGGCTAGGGTTAGGGTTAAGGGATGGGGACGGTTTAGGGTCCTGGTGAGGGTACAACAACGCTTTAGTTGGAGCGTACGTGTGAGGGCGCGTGTTAGTGTTAGTGTACGGGTTAGGATTAGGGGACGGGTGAGGGTCAGGGTTCAGGGAAGGGCTAGGGTTAGGGTTCTGGCTAGGGTTAGGGTTAGGGCTAGGGTTAGGGTTAGGGGACGGGGACGGTTTAGGATCCAGGTGAGGGTACGACAAAGATTCAGGGGGAGCGTATGTGTGAGGGCGCGGGTTAGTGTTAGCGTACGGGTTAGGATTAGTGGACGGGTGAGGGTCAGGCTTCGTGGAAGTTTTAGGGTTAGGGTTCGGGCTAGGGTTATGGTTAGGGGATGGGGACGGTTTAGGGTCCAGGTGAGGGTGCGACAACGCTTTAGGGGGAGCGTACGTGTGAGGGCGCGGGTTAGTGTTAGCGTACGGGTTAGGATTAGGGGACGGGTGAGGGTCAGGCTTCGGGGAAGTGTTAGGGTTAGGGTTTGGGATAGGGTTAGGGTTAGGGGACGGGGACGGTTTAGGGTCCAGGTGAGGGTGCGACAACGCTTTAGGGGGAGCGTACGTGTGAGGGCGCGGGTTAGTGTTAGCGTACGGGTTAGGATTAGTGGACGGGTGAGGGTCAGGCTTCGTGGAAGTTTTAGGGTTAGGGTTCGGGCTAGGGTTATGGTTAGGGGATGGGGACGGTTTAGGGTCCAGGTGAGGGTGCGACAACGCTTTAGGGGGAGCGTACGTGTGAGGGCGCGGGTTAGTGTTAGCGTACGGGTTAGGATTAGTGGACGGGTGAGGGTCAGGCTTCGGGAAAGGGTTAGGGTTAGGGTTCGGGCTAAGGTTAGGGTTAGGGGACGGGGACGGTTTATGGTCCAGGGAAGGGAAGGACAACGCATTAGGGGGAGCGTACGTGTGAGGGCGCGGGTTATTGTTAGCGTACGGGTTAGGATTAGGGGACGGGTGTGGGTCAGGCTTCGGGGAAGGGTTAGGGTTAGGGTTCGGGCTAGGGTTAGGGTAAGGGGACCGGGACGGTTTAGGGTCCAGGGAACGGTACGACAACGCTTTAGGGGGAGCGTACGCGTGAGGGCACGGGTTAGTGTTAGCGTACGGGTTAGGATTAGGGGACGGGTGAGGGTCAGGCTTCGGGGAAGGGTTAGGGTTAGGGTTCGGGCTAGGGTTAGGGTTAGGGGACGGGGACGGTTTAGGGTCCAGGGGAGGGTACGACAACGCTTTAGGGGGAGCGTACGTGTGAGGGCGCGGTTTAGTGTTAGCGTGCGGGTAAGTGTTAGCGTACGGGTGAGGATTAGGGGACGGGTGAGGGTCAGGCTTCGGGGAAGGGTTAGGGTTAGGGTTCGGGCTAGGGTTAGGGGACTGGGATGCTTTACGGTCCAGGGGAGGGTACGACAACGCTTTAGGGGGAGCGTACGTGTGAGGGTGCGGGTTAGTGTTAGCGTACGGGTGAGGATTAGTGGACGGGTGAGGGTCTGGCTTCGGGGAAGGTTTAGGGTTAGGGTTCGGGTTAGGGTTAGGGTTAGGGGACGGGGATGCTTTAGGGTCCAGGGGAGGGTACGACAACGCTTTAGGGGGAGCGTACGTGTGAGGGCGCGGGTTAGTGTTAGCGTACGATTTAGGATTAGGGGACGGGTGAGGGTCTGGCTTCGGGGAAGGTTTAGGGTTAGGGTTCGGGCTAGTGTTAGGGTTAGGGGACGGGGACGGTTTAGGGTCCAGGGGAGGGTACGGCAACGCTTTAGGGGGAGCGTACATGTGAGGGCGCGGGTTAGTGTTAGCGTAAGGTTGAGGATTAGGGGATGGGTGAGGGTCAGGCTTCGGGGAAGAGTTAGTGTTAGGTTTCGGGCTAGGGTTAGGGTTAGGGGATGGGGACGGTTTAGGGTCCAGGGGAGGGTACAACAACGCTTTAGGGGTTGCGTACGTGTGAGGGCGGGGGTTAGTGTTAGGGTAAGGGTGAGGATTTAGGGGACCGGTGAGGGTCAGGCTTCGGGGAAGGGTTAGGGTTAGGGTTCCGGCTAGGGTTAGGGTTAGGGGATGGGGACGCTTTAGGGTCCAGGGGAGGGTACGACAACGCTTTAGGGGGAGCGTACGTGTGAGGGCGCGGTTTACTGTTAGCGTACGGGTGAGGATTAGTGGACGGGTGAGGGTCTGGCTTCGGGGAAGGTTTAGGGTTAGGGTTCGGGCTAGTGTTAGGGTTATGAGACGGGGACGGTTTAGGGTCCAGGGGAGGGTACGACAACGCTTTAGGGGGAGCGTACATGTGAGGGCGTGGGTTAGTGTTAGCGTACGGGTGAGGATAAGGGGATGGGTGAGGGTCAGGCTTCGGGGAAGGGATAGGGTTAGGTTTCGGGCTAGGGTTAGGGTTAGGGGATGGGGACGGTTTAGGGTCCAGGGGAGGGTACGACAACGCTTTAGGGGGTGCGTACGTGTGAGGGCGGGGGTTAGTGTTAGGGTAAGGGTGAGGATTTAGGGAACCGGTGAGGGTCAGGCTTCGGGGAAGTGTTAGGGTTAGGGTTCGGGCTAGGGTTAGTGTTAGGGGATGGGGATGCTTTAGGGTCCAGGGGAGGGTACGACAACGCTTTAGGTGGAGCGTACGTGTGAGGGCGCGGGTTAGTGTTAGCGAACGGGTGAGGATTAGGGAACGGGTGAGGGTCAGTCTTCGGGGAAGGGTTAGGGTTAGGGTTCGGGCTAGGGTTAGGGTTAGGGGACGAGGACGGTTTAGGGTCCAGGGGAGGGTACGACAACGCTTTAGGGGGAGCGTACGTGTGAGGGCGCGGGTTAGTGTTAGCGTGCGGGTAAGTGTTAGCGTACGGGTGAGGATTAGGGGACGGGTGAGGGTCTGGCTTCGGGGAAGGTTTAGGGTTAGGATTCGGGCTAGGGTTAGGGGACGGGGACGCTTTACGGTCCAGGGGAGGGTACGACAACGCTTTAGGTGGAGCGTACGTGTGAGGGCGCGGGTTAGTGTTAGCGAACGGGTGAGGATTAGGGAACGGGTGAGGGTCAGTCTTCGGGGAAGGGTTAGGGTTAGGGTTCGGGCTAGGGTTAGGGTTAGGGGATGGGGACGGTTTAGGGTCCAGGTGAGGGTACGACAACGCTTTAGGGGGAGCGTACGTGTGAGGGCTCGGGTTAGGGTTAGCGTACGGGTTAGGATTGGGGACGGGTGAGTGTCAGGCTTCGGGGAAGTGTTAGGTTTAGGGTTCAGGCTAGGATTAGGTTTAGTGGATGTGGACGGTTTAGGGTCCAGGTGAGTGTACGACAACGCTTTAGGGGGAGCGTACGTGTGAGGGCGCGGGTTAGTGTTAGCGTACGGGTTAGGATTAGGGGACGGGTGAGGTTCAGGCTTCGGGGAAGAGTTAGGGTTAGGGTTCAGGCTAGGGTTAGGGTTAGGGGACGGGGACGGTTTAGGGTCCAGGGGAGGGTACGACAACGCTTTAGGGGGAGTGTGGGTGTGAGGGCGCGGGTTAGTGTTAGTGTACGGGTTAGGATTACGGGACAGGTGAGGGTCAGGCTTCGGGGAAGGGTTAGGGTTAGGGTTCGAGCTAGGGTTTGGGTTAGGGGACGGGGACGGTTTAGGGTCCAGGAGAGGGTACGACAATGCTTTATGGGGAGCGTGGGTGTGAGGGCGCGGGTTAGTGTTAGCGTACGGGTTAGGATTAGGGGACGGGTGAGGGTCAGGCTTCGGGGAAGTGTTAGGGTTAGGGTTCGGGCTAGGGTTAGGGTTAGGGGACGGGGACGGTTTAGGGTCCAGGGGATGGTACGACAACGCTTTAGGGGGAGCGTACGTGTGAGGTCGCGGGTTAGTTTTAGCGTACGGGTTAGGAATAGGGGACGGGTGAGGGTCAGGCTTCGGGGAAGGGTTAGGGTTAGCGTTCGGGCTAGGGTTAGGGTTAGGGGACGGGGACAGTTTAGGGTCCAGGGGAGGGTACGACAACGCTTTAGGGGGAGCGTACATGTGAGGGCGCAGGTTAGTGTTAGCGTACGGGTGAGGATTAGGGGACGGGTGAGGGTCAGGCTTCGGGGAAGGGTTAGGGTTAGGGTTCGGGCTAGGGTTAGGGTTAGGGGACGAGGATGGTTTAGGGTCCAGGGGAGGGTACGACAACGCTTTAGGGGGAGCGTACGTGTGAGGGCGCGGTTTAGTGTTAGCGTGCGGGTAAGTGTTAGCGTACGGGTGAGGATTAGGGGACGGGTGAGGGTCAGGCTTCGGGGAAGGGTTAGGGTTAGGGTTCGGGCTAGGGTTAGGGTTAGGGGACGAGGACGGTTTAGGGTCCAGGGGAGGGTACGACAACGCTTTAGGGGGAGCGTACGTGTGAGGGCGCGGGTTAGTGTTAGCGTGCGGGTAAGTGTTAGCGTACGGGTGAGGATTAGGGGACGGGTGAGGGTCTGGCTTCGGGGAAGGTTTAGGGTTAGGATTCGGGCTAGGGTTAGGGGACGGGGACGCTTTACGGTCCAGGGGAGGGTACGACAACGCTTTAGGGGGAGCGTACGTGTGAGGGTGTGGGTTAGTGTTAGCGTACGGGTTAGGATTATGGGACGGGTGAGGGTCAGGCTTCGGGCTAGGGTTAGGGTTAGGGGACGGGGACAGTTTAGGGTCCAGGGGAGGGTACGACAACGCTTTAGGGGGAGCGTACGTGTGAGGGCGGGGGTTAGTGTTAGGGTAAGGGTGAGGATTTAGGGGACCGGTGAGGGTCAGGCTTCGGGGAAGGGTTAGGGTTAGGGTTCCGGCTAGGGTTAGGGTTAGGGGATGGGGACGCTTTAGGGTCCAGGGGAGTGTACGACAACGCTTTAGGGGGAGCGTACGTGTGAGGGCGTGGGTTAGTGTTAGCGAATGGGTGAGGATTAGGGGACGGGTGAGGGTCAGGCTTCGGGGAAGGGTTAGGGTTAGGGTTCGGGCTAGGGTTAGGGTTAGGGGACGGGGACGGTTTAGGGTCCAGGGGAGGGTACGACAACGCTTTAGGGGGAACGTACGTGTGAGGGCGTGGGTTAGTGTTAGCGTACGGGTGAGGATTAGGGGACGGGTGAGGGTCAGGCTTCGGGGAAGGGTTAGGGTTAGGTTTCGGGCTAGGGTTAGGGTTAGGGGACGGGGACGGTTTAGGGTCCAGGGGAGGGTACGACAACGCTTTAGGGGGAGCGTACGTGTGAGGGCGGGGGTTAGTGTTAGGGTAAGGGTGAGGATTTAGGGAACCGGTGAGGGTCAGGCTTCGGGGAAGTGTTAGGGTTAGGGTTCGGGCTAGGGTTAGTGTTAGGGGATGGGGATGCTTTAGGGTCTAGGGGAGGGTACGACAACGCTTTAGGGGGAGCGTACGTGTGAGGGCGCGGGTTAGTGTTAGCGAACGGGTGAGGATTAGGGGACGGGTGAGGGTCAGACTTCGGGGAAGGGTTAGGGTTAGGGTTCGGGCTAGGGTTAGGGTTAGGGGACGGGGACGGTTTAGGGTCCAGGGGAGGGTACGAAAACGCTTTAGGGGGAGCGTACGTGTGAGGGCGTGGGTTAGTGTTAGCGTACGGGTGAGAATTAGGGGACTGGTGAGGGTCAGGCTTCGGGGAAGGGTTAGGGTTAGGGTTTGGGCTAGAGTTAGGGTTAGGGGACGGGGACGGTTTAGGGTCCAGGGGAGGGTACGACAACGCTTTAGGGGGAGCGTACGTGTGAGGGCGTGGGTAAGTGTTAGCGTAAGGGTGAGGATTAGGGGACGGGTGAGGTTCAGGCTTCGGGGAAGAGTTAGGGTTAGGGTTCGGGCTAGGGTTAGGGTTAGGGGACGGGGACGGTTTAGGGTCCAGGGGAGGGTACGACAACGCTTTAGGGGGAGCGTACGTGTGAGGGCGCGGGTTAGTGTTAACGTTCAGGTTAGGATTAGGGGACGGGTGAGGGTCAGGCTTCGGGGAAGGGTAGGGTTAGGGTTCGGGCTTGGGTTAGGGTTAGGGGACGGGGACGGTTTAGGGTCCAGGTGAGTGTACGACAATGCTTTAGGGGGAGCGTACGTGTGAGGGCGCTTGTTAGTGTTAGCGTACAGGTTAGGATTAGGGGACGGGTGAGGGTCAAGCTTCAGGGAAGGGTTAGGGTTAGGGTCGGGCTTGGGTTAGGGTTAGGGGACGGGGACGTTTTAGGGTCCAGGTGAGGGTACGAAAACGCTTTTGAGGGAGCGTACGTGTGAGGGCGCAGGTTAGTGTTAGCGTACAGGTTAGGATTAGGGGACGGGTGAGGGTCAGGCTTCGGGGGAGGGTTAGGGTTAGGGTTCGGGCTAGGGTTAGGGTTAGGGGACGGGGACGGTTTAGGGTCCAGGGGAGTGTACAACAACGCTTTAGGGGGAGCTTACGTGTGAGGGCGCGGGTTAGTGTTAGCGTAGGGGTTAGGATTAGGGGACGGGTGAGGGTCAGGCTTCGGGGGAGGGTTAGGGTTAGGGTTCGGGCTAGGGTTAGGGTTAGGGGACGGGGACGGTTTAGGGTCCAGGTGAGGGTATGACAACGCTATAGGGGGAGCATACGTGTGAGGGCGTGGGTTAGTGTTAGCGTGCGGGTTAGGATTAGGGGACGGGTGAGGGTCAGGCTTCGGGGAAGGGTTAGGTTTAGGGTTCGGGCTAGGGTTAGTGTTAGGGGACGGGGACGGTTTAGGGTCCAGGTGAGAGTACGACAACGCTTTAGGGTGAGCGTACGTGTGAGGGCACGGGTTAGTGTTAGCGTACGGGTTAGGATTAGGGGACTTGTGAGTGTAAGGCTTCGGGGAAGTGTTAGGGTTAGGGTTCGGGCTAGGGTTAGGGTTAGGGTACGGGGACGGTTTAGGGTCCAGGTGAGGGTACGACAGTGCTTTAGGGGGAGCGTACGTGTGAGGGTGTGGGTTAGTGTTAGCGTACGGGTTAGGATTATGGGATGGGTGAGGGTCAGGCTTTGGGGAAGGATTAGGGTTAGGGTTTGGGCTAGGGTTAGGGTTAGGGGACGGGGACGGTTTAGGGTCCAGGTGAGGGTAGGACAACTCTTTAGGGTGAGCGCACATGTGAGGGCACGGGTTAGTGTTAGCGTACGGTTTAGGATTAGGGGCCGGGTTACAGTAAGGCTTCGGGGAAGGGTTAGGGTTAGGGTTCGGGTTAGGGTTAGGGTTAGGGGACGGGGATGGTTTAGGGTCCAGGTGAGTGTACCACAACGGTTTAGGGTGAGCGTACATGTGAGGGCACGGGATAGAGTTAGCGTACGGTTTAGGATTACGGGACGGTTGAGTGTAAGGCTTCTGGGAAGGGTTAGGGTTAGGGTTCGGGCTAGGGTTAGGGTTAGGGACGGGGACGGTTTCGGGTCCAGGTGAGGGTACGACAACGCTTTAGGGGAAGCGTACGTGTGAGGGAGCGGCTTAGTGTTAGAGTACGGGATAGGATTAGGGGACGGGTGAGGGTCAGGCTTCGGGGAAGGGTTAGGGTTAGGGTTCGGGCTAAGGTTAGGGTTACGGGAAGGGGACGGTTTAGGGTCCAGGTGAGGGTACGACAATGCTTTAGGGGGAGCGTACGTGTGAGGGCGCGGGGTAGTGTTAGCGTACGGGTTAGGATTGGGGAAGGGTGAGGGTCAGGCTTCGGGGAAGGTTAGGGTTAGTGTTCGGGCTAGGGTTAGGGTTAGGGGATGGGGACGGTTTAGGGTACAGGTTAGGGTACGACAACGCTTTAGGGAGAGCGTACGTGTGAGGGCATGGGTTAGTGATAGCGTACGGGTTAGGATTAGGGGACGGGTGAGGGTCAGGCTTCGGGGAAGGGTTAGGGTTAGGGGACGGGGACGGTTTAGCGTCCAGTTGAAGGTACGACAACGCTTTAGGGGGAGCGTACGTGTGAGGGCGCGGGTTAGTGTTAGCGTACGGGTTAGGATTAGGGACCGGTTGAGGGTCAGGCTTCGGGGAAGGGTTAGGGTTAGGGTTCGGACTAGGGTAAGGGTTAGGGGACGGGGACGGTTTAGGGTCCAGGGAAGGGTACGACAACGCTTTAGGGGGAGCGTACGTGTGAGGGCGCGTGTTAGTGTTAGCGTACAGGTTAGGATTAGGGGACGGGTGAGGGTCAGGCTTTGGGGAAGGGTTAGGTTTAGAGTTCAGGTTAGGGATAGGGTTAGGGGACGGGGACGGTTTAGGGTCCAGGTGAGGTTACGACAACGCTTTAGGGGGAGCGTACGTGTGAGGGCACGGGTTAGTGTTAGCGTACGGGTTAGGATTAGGGGACGGGTGAGGGTCAGGCTTCGGGGAAGGGTTAGGGTTCGGGCTAGGGTTAGGGTTAAGGGATGGGGACGGTTTAGGGTCCTGGTGAGGGTACAACAACGCTTTAGTTGGAGCGTACGTGTGAGGGCGCGTGTTAGTGTTAGTGTACGGGTTAGGATTAGGGGACGGGTGAGGGTCAGGGTTCAGGGAAGGGCTAGGGTTAGGGTTCTGGCTAGGGTTAGGGTTAGGGCTAGGGTTAGGGTTAGGGGACGGGGACGGTTTAGGATCCAGGTGAGGGTACGACAATGATTCAGGGGGAGCGTATGTGTGAGGGCGCGGGTTAGTGTTAGCGTACGGGTTAGGATTAGTGGACGGGTGAGGGTCAGGCTTCGTGGAAGTTTTAGAGTTAGGGTTCGGGCTAGGGTTATGGTTAGGGGATGGGGACGGTTTAGGGTCCAGGTGAGGGTGCGACAACGCTTTAGGGGGAGCGTACGTGTGAGGGCGCGGGTTAGTGTTAGCGTACGGGTTAGGATTAGGGGACGGGTGAGGGTCAGGCTTCGGGGAAGTGTTAGGGTTAGGGTTTGGGATAGGGTTAGGGTTAGGGGACGGGGACGGTTTAGGGTCCAGATGAGGGTGCGACAACGCTTTAGGGGGAGCGTACGTGTGAGGGCGCGGGTTAGTGTTAGCGTACGGGTTAGGATTAGGGGACGGGTGAGGGTCAGGCTTCGGGGATGGGTTAGGGTTAGGGGACGGGGACGGTTTAACGTCCAGGTGAGGGTACGACAACGCTTTAGGGGGAGCGTACGTGTGAGGGCGCGGGTTAGTGTTAGCGTACGGGTTAGGATTAGTGGACGGGTGAGGGTCAGGCTTCGGGAATGGGTTAGGGTTAGGGTTCGGGCTAAGGTTAGGGTTAGGGGACGGGGACGGTTTATGGTCCAGGGCAGGGAAGGACAACGCATTAGGGGGAGCGTACGTGTGAGGGCGCGGGTTATTGTTAGCGTACGGGTTAGGATTAGGGGACGGGTGTGGGTCAGGCTTCGGGGAAGGGTTAGGGTTAGGGTTCGGGCTAGGGTTAGGGTAAGGGGACCGGGACGGTTTAGGGTCCAGGGAACGGTACGACAACGCTTTAGGGGGAGCGTACGCGTGAGGGCACGGGTTAGTGTTAGCGTACGGGTTAGGATTAGGGGACGGGTGAGGGTCAGGCTTCGGGGAAGGGTTAGGGTTAGGGTTCGGGCTAGGGTTAGGGTTAGGGGACGGGGACGGTTTAGGGTCCAGGGGAGGGTACGACAACGCTTTAGGGGGAGCGTACGTGTGAGGGCGTGGGTTAGTGTTAGCGTACGGGTTAGGATTAGGGGACGGGTGAGGGTCAGGCTTCGGGGAAGTGTTAGGGTTAGGGTTCGGGATAGGGTTAGGGTTAGGGGACGGGGACGGTTTAGGGTCCAGGTGAGGGTGCGACAACGCTTTAGGGGGAGCGTACGTGTGAGGGCGCGGTTTAGTGTTAGCGTGCGGGTAAGTGTTAGCATACGGGTGAGGATTAGGGGACGGGTGAGGGTCAGGCTTCGGGGAAGGGTTAGGGTTAGGGTTCGGGCTAGGGTCAGGGGACTGGGATGCTTTACGGTCCAGGGGAGGGTACGACAACGCTTTAGGGGGAGCGTACGTTTGAGGGTGCGGGTTAGTGTTAGCGTACGGGTGAGGATTAGTGGACGGGTGAGGGTCTGGCTTCGGGGAAGGTTTAGGGTTAGGGTTCGGGTTAGGGTTAGGGTTAGGGGACGGGGATGCTTTAGGGTCCAGGGGAGGGTACGACAACGCTTTAGGGGGAGCGTACGTGTGAGGGCGCGGGTTAGTGTTAGCGTACGATTTAGGATTAGGGGACGGGTGAGGGTCTGGCTTCGGGGAAGGTTTAGGGTTAGGGTTCGGGCTAGTGTTAGGGTTAGGGGACGGGGACGGTTTAGGGTCCAGAGGAGGGTACGACAACGCTTTAGTGGGAGCGTACATGTGAGGGCGCGGGTTAGTGTTAGCGTAAGGTTGAGGATTAGGGGATGGGTGAGGGTCAGGCTTCGGGGAAGAGTTAGTGTTAGGTTTCGGGCTAGGGTTAGGGTTAGGGGATGGGGACGGTTTAGGGTCCAGGGGAGGGTACGACAACGCTTTAGGGGTTGCATACGTGTGAGGGCGGGGGTTAGTGTTAGGGTAAGGGTGAGGATTTAGGGGACCGGTGAGGGTCAGGCTTCGGGGAAGGGTTAGGGTTAGGGTTCCGGCTAGGGTTAGGGTTAGGGGATGGGGACGCTTTAGGGTCCAGGGGAGGGTACGACAACGCTTTAGGGGGAGCGTACGTGTGAGGGCGCGGTTTACTGTTAGCGTACGGGTGAGGATTAGTGGACGGGTGAGGGTCTGGCTTCGGGGAAGGTTTAGGGTTAGGGTTCGGGCTAGTGTTAGGGTTATGAGACGGGGACGGTTTAGGGTCCAGGGGAGGGTACGACAACGCTTTAGGGGGAGCGTACATGTGAGGGCGTGGGTTAGTGTTAGCGTACGGGTGAGGATAAGGGGACGGGTGAGGGTCAGGCTTCGGAGAAGGGTTAGGGTTAGGTTTCGGGCTAGGGTTAGGGTTAGGGGATGGGGACGGTTTAGGGTCCAGGGGAGGGTACGACAACGCTTTAGGGGGTGCGTACGTGTGAGAGCGGGGGTTAGTGTTAGGGTAAGGGTGAGGATTTAGGGAACCGGTGAGGGTCAGGCTTCAGGGAAGTGTTAGGGTTAGGGTTCGGGCTAGGGTTAATGTTAGGGGATGGGGATGCTTTAGGGTCCAGGGGAGGGTACGACAACGCTTTAGGGGGAGCGTACGTGTGAGGGCGTGGGTTAGTGTTAGCGAACGGGTGAGGATTAGGGAACGGGTGAGGGTCAGTCATCGGGGAAGGGTTAGGGTTAGGGTTCGGGCTAGGGTTAGGGTTAGGGGATGGGGACGGTTTAGGGTCCAGGTGAGGGTACGACAACGCTTTAGGGGGATCGTACGTGTGAGGGCTCGGGTTAGGGTTAGCGTACGGGTCAAGATTGGGGACGGGTGAGTGTCAGGCTTCGGGAAAGGGTTAGGTTTAGGGTTCAGGCTAGGATTAGGTTTAGTGGATGTGGACGGTTTAGGGTCCAGGTGAGTGTACGACAACGCTTTAGGGGGAGCGTACGTGTGAGGGCGCGGGTTAGTGTTAGCGTACGGGTTAGGATTAGGGGACGGGTGAGGTTCAGGCTTTGGGGAAGAGTTAGGGTTAGGGTTCAGGCTAGGGTTAGGGTTAGGGGACGGGGACGGTTTAGGGTCCAGGGGAGGGTACGACAACGCTTTAGGGGGAGTGTGGGTCTGAGGGCGCGGGTGTGTGTTAGCGTACGGGTTAGGATTAGGGGACGGGTGAGTGTCAGGCTTCGGGGAAGGGTTAGGGTTAGGGTTCAGGCTAGGGTTAGGGTTAGGGCACGGGGACGGTTTAGGGTGCAGGGGAGGGTACGACAACGCTTTAGGGGGAGTGTACGTGTGAGTGCGCGGGTTAGTGTTAGTGTACGGGTTAGGATTATGGGACAGGTGAGGGTCAGGCTTCGGGGAAGGGTTAGGGTTAGGGTTCGGGCTAGGGTTAGGGTTAGGGAACGAGGACGGTTTAGGGTCCAGGGGAGGGTATGACAACGCTTTAGGGGGAGCGTACGTGTGAGGGCGCAGGTTAGTGTTAGCGTACGGGTGAGGATTAGGGGACGGGTGAGGGTCAGGCTTCGGGGAAGGGTTAGGGTTAGGGTTCGGGCTAGGGTTAGGGTTAGGGGACGAGGATGGTTTAGGGTCCAGGGGAGGGTACGACAACGCTTTAGGGGGAGCGTACGTGTGAGGGCGCGGTTTAGTGTTAGCGTGCGGGTAAGTGTTAGCGTACGGGTGAGGATTAGGGGACTGGTGAGGGTCAGGCTTCGGGGAAGGGTTAGGGTTAGGGTTCGGGCTAGGGTTAGGGTTAGGGGACGAGGACGGTTTAGGGTCCAGGGGAGGGTATGACAACGCTTTAGGGGGAGCGTACGTGTGAGGGAGCGGGTTAGTGTTAGCGTGCGGGTAAGTGTTAGCGTACGGGTGAGGATTAGGGGACGGGTGAGGGTCTGGCTTCGGGGAAGGTTTAGGGTTAGGATTCGGGCTAAGGTTAGGGGACGGGGACGCTTTACGGTCCAGGGGAGGGTACGACAACGCTTTAGGGGGAGCGTACGTGTGAGGGTGCGTTTTAGTGTTAGCGTACGGGTTAGGATTATGGGACGGGTGAGGGTCAGGCTTCGGGGAAGGGTTAGGGTTAGGGTTCGGGCTAGGGTTAGGGTTAGGGGACGGGGACAGTTTAGGGTCCAGGGGAGGGTACGACAACGCTTTAGGGGGACCGTACGTGTGAGGGCGGGGATTAGTGTTAGGGTAAGGGTGAGGATTTAGGGGACCGGTGAGGGTCAGGCTTCGGGGAAGGGTTAGGGTTAGGGTTCCGGCTAGGGTTAGGGTTAGGGGATGGGGACGCTTTAGGGTCCAGGGGAGGGTACGACAACGCTTTAGGGGGAGCGTACGTGTGAGGGCGTGGGTTAGTGTTAGCGAACGGGTGAGGATTAGGGGACGGGTGAGGGTCAGGCTTCGGGGAAGGGTTAGGGTTAGGGTTCGGGCTAGGGTTAGGGTTAGGGGACGGGGACGGTTTAGGGTCCAGGGGAGGGTACGACAACGCTTTAGGGGGAGCGTACGTGTGAGGGCGTGGGTTAGTGTTAGCGTACGGGTGAGGATTAGGGGACTGGTGAGGGTCACGCTTCGGGGAAGGGTTAGGGTTAGGGTTCGGGCTAGGGTTAGGGTTAGGGGACGGAGACGGTTTAGGGTCCAGGGGAGGGTACGACAACGCTTTAGGGGGAGCGTACATGTGAGGGCGTGGGTTAGTGTTAGCGTACGGCTGAGGATTAGGGGACGGGTGAGGGTCAGGCTTCGGGGAAGGGTTAGGGTTAGGTTTCGGGCTAGGGTTAGGGTTAGGGGACGGGGACGGTTTAGGGTCCAGGGGAGGGTACGACAACGCTTTAGGGGGAGCGTACATGTGAGGGCGTGGGTTAGTGTTAGCGTACGGGTGAGGATTAGGGGACGGGTGAGGGTCAGGCTTCGGGGAAGGGTTAGGGTTAGGTTTCGGGCTAGGGTTAGGGTTAGGGGACGGGGACGGTTTAGGGTCCAGGGGAGGGTACGACAACGCTTTAGGGGGAGCGTACGTGTGAGGGCGGGTGTTAGTGTTAGGGTAAGGGTGAGGATTTAGGGAACCGGTGAGGGTCAGGCTTCGGGGAAGTGTTAGGGTTAGGGTTCGGGCTAGGGTTAGTGTTAGGGGATGGGGATGCTTTAGGGTCTAGGGGAGGGTACGACAACGCTTTAGGGGGAGCGTACCTGTGAGGGCGCGGGTTAGTGTTAGCGAACGGGTGAGGATTAGGGGACGGGTGAGGGTCAGACTTCGGGGAAGGGTTAGGGTTAGGGTTCGGGCTAGGGTTAGGGTTAGGGGACGGGGAAGGTTTAGGGTCCAGGGGAGGGTACGAAAACGCTTTAGGGGGAGCGTACGTGTGAGGGCGTGGGTTAGTGTTAGCGTACGGGTGAGGATTAGGGGACTGGTGAGGGTCAGGCTTCGGGGAAGGGTTAGGGTTAGGGTTTGGGCTAGAGTTAGGGTTAGGGGACGGGGACGGTTTAGGGTCCAGGGGAGGGTACGACAACGCTTTAGGGGGAGCGTACGTGTGAGGGCGTGGGTAAGTGTTAGCGTAAGGGTGAGGATTAGGGGACGGGTGAGGTTCAGGCTTCGGGGAAGAGTTAGGGTTAGGGTTCGGGCTAAGGTTAGGGTTAGGGGACGGGGACGGTTTAGGGTCCAGCGGAGGGTACAACAACACTTTAGGGGGAGCGTACGTGTGGGGGCGCGGGTTAGTGTTAGCGTACGGGTGAGGATTAGGGGACGGGTGAGGGTCAGCCTTCGGGGACGGGTTAGGGTTAGGATTCAGGCTAGGGTTAGGGTTAGGGGACGGGGACGGTTTAGGGTCCAGGGTAGGGTACGACAACGCTTTAGGGGGAGCGTACGTGTGAGGGCGCGGGTTAGTGTTAACGTTCAGGTTAGGTTTAGGGGACGGGTGAGGGTCAGGCTTCGGGGAAGGGTAGGGTTAGGGTTCGGGCTTGGGTTAGGGTTAGGGGACGGGGACGGTTTAGGGTCCAGGTGAGTGTACGACAATGCTTTAGGGGGAGCGTACGTGTGAGGGCGCTGGTTAGTGTTAGCGTACAGGTTAGGATTAGGGGACGGGTGAGGGTCAAGCTTCAGGGAAGGGTTAGGGTTAGGGTCGGGCTAGGGTTAGGGTTAGGGGACGGGGACGTTTTAGGGTCCAGGTGAGGGTACGAAAACGCTTTTGAGGGAGCGTACGTGTGAGGGCTCAGGTTAGTGTTAGCGTACAGGTTAGGATTAGGGGACGGGTGAGGGTCAGGCTTCGGGGGAGGGTTAGGGTTAGGGTTCGGGCTAGGGTTAGGGTTAGGGGACGGGGACGGTTTAGGGTCCAGGGGAGGGTACGACAACGCTTTAAGGGGAGCGTACGTGTGAGGGTGCGGGTCAGTGTTAGCGTACGTGTTAGGATAAGGGGACGGGTGAGGGTCAGGCTTCGGGGAACGGTTAGGGTTAGGTTTCGGGCTAGGGTTAGGGTTAGGGGACGGGGACGGTTTAGGGTCCAGGGGAGGGTACGACAACGCTTTAGGGGGAGCGTACGTGTGAGGGCGCGGGTTAGTGTTAGCGTACGGGTTAGGATTAGGGGACGGGTGAGGGTCAGGCTTCAGGGAAGGGTTAGGGTTAGGGTTCGGGCTAGGGTTAGGGTTAGGGGACGGGGACGGTTTAGGGTCCAGGGGAGTGTACGACAACGCTTTAGGGGGAGCGTACGTGTGAGGGCGTGGGTTCGTGTTAGCGTACGGGTTAGGATTAGGGGACGGGTGAGGGTCAGGCTTCGGGGAAGGGTTAGGGTTAGGGTTCGGGCTAGGGTTAGGGTTAGGGAACGGGGACGGTTTAGGGTCCAGAGGAGGGTACGACAACGCTTTAGGGGGAGCGTACGTGTGAGGGCGCGGGTTCATGTTAGCGTACTGGTTAGGATTAGGGGCCGGGTGAGGGTCAGGCTTCTGGGAAGGGTTAGGGTTAGGGTTTGGGCTAGGGTTAGGGTTAGGGGACGGGGACGGTTTAGGGTCCAGGGGAGGGTACGACAACGCTTTAGGGGGAGTGTACGCATGAGGGCGCGGGTTAGTGTTATCGTACGGTTTAGGATTAGGGGAAGGGTGAGGGTCAGGCTTCGGAGAGGGTATAGGGTTAGGGTTCGGGCTAGGGTTAGGGTTAGGGGACGGGGACGGTTTAGGGTCCAAGGGAGGGTACGACAACGCTTTAGGGGGAGCGTACGTGTGAGGTCGTGGGTTAGTGTTAGCGTACGGGTTAGGATTAGGGGACGGGTGAGGGTCAGGCTTCGGGGAAGGTTTAGGGTTAGGGTTCGGGCTAGGGTTAGGGTTAGGGGACGGGGATGGTTTAGGGTCAAGGGGAGGGTACGACAACGCTTTAGGGGGAGCGTACGTGTGAGGGAGCGGGTTAGTGTTAGCGTACGGGTGAGGATTAGGGGAGGGGTGAGGGTCAGGCTCAGGGGAAGGGTTAGGGTTAGGGTTCGGGCTAGGGTTAGGGTTAGGGGACGGGGACGGTTTAGGGTCCAGGGGAGGGTACGACAACGCTTTAGGGGGAGCGTACGTGTGAGGGCGCGGGTTAGTGTTCGCGTACGGGTTAGGATTAGGGGACGGGTGAGGGTCAGGCTTCGGGGAAGGGTTAGGGTTAGGGTTCGGGCTAGGGCTAGGGTTAGGGTACGGGGACGGTTTAGGGTCCAGGTGAGGGTACGACAGTGCTTTAGGGGGAGCGTACGTGTGAGGGTGTGGGTTAGTGTTAGCGTACGGGTTAGGATTATGGGATGGGTGAGGGTCAGGCTTTGGGGAAGGATTAGGGTTAGGGTTTGGGCTAGGGTTAGGGTTAGGGGACGGGGACGGTTTAGGGTCCAGGTGAGGGTAGGACAACTCTTTAGGGTGAGCGCACATGTGAGGGCACGGGTTAGTGTTAGCGTACGGTTTAGGATTAGGGGCCGGGTTACAGTAAGGCTTCGGGGAAGGGTTAGGGTTAGGGTTCGGGTTAGGGTTAGGGTTAGGGGACGGGGATGGTTTAGGGTCCAGGTGAGTGTACCACAACGGTTTAGGGTGAGCGTACATGTGAGGGCACGGGATAGAGTTAGCGTACGGTTTAGGATTACGGGACGGTTGAGTGTAAGGCTTCTGGGAAGGGTTAGGGTTAGGGTTCGTGCTAGGGTTAGGGTTAGGGACGGGGACGGTTTCGGGTCCAGGTGAGGGTACGACAACGCTTTAGGGGAAGCGTACGTGTGAGGGAGCGGCTTAGTGTTAGAGTACGGGATAGGATTAGGGGACGGGTGAGGGTCAGGCTTCGGGGAAGGGTTAGGGTTAGGGTTCGGGCTAAGGTTAGGGTTACGGGAAGGGGACGGTTTAGGGTCCAGGTGAGGGTACGACAATGCTTTAGGGGGAGCGTACGTGTGAGGGCGCGGGGTAGTGTTAGCGTACGGGTTAGGATTGGGGAAGGGTGAGGGTCAGGCTTCGGGGAAGGTTAGGGTTAGTGTTCGGGCTAGGGTTAGGGTTAGGGGATGGGGACGGTTTAGGGTACAGGTTAGGGTACGACAACGCTTTAGGGAGAGCGTACGTGTGAGGGCATGGGTTAGTGATAGCGTACGGGTTAGGATTAGGGGACGGGTGAGGGTCAGGCTTCGGGGAAGGGTTAGGGTTAGGGGACGGGGACGGTTTAGCGTCCAGTTGAAGGTACGACAACGCTTTAGGGGGAGCGTACGTGTGAGGGCGCGGGTTAGTGTTAGCGTACGGGTTAGGATTAGGGACCGGTTGAGGGTCAGGCTTCGGGGAAGGGTTAGGGTTAGGGTTCGGACTAGGGTAAGGGTTAGGGGACGGGGACGGTTTAGGGTCCAGGGAAGGGTACGACAACGCTTTAGGGGGAGCGTACGTGTGAGGGCGCGTGTTAGTGTTAGCGTACAGGTTAGGATTAGGGGACGGGTGAGGGTCAGGCTTTGGGGAAGGGTTAGGTTTAGAGTTCAGGTTAGGGATAGGGTTAGGGGACGGGGACGGTTTAGGGTCCAGGTGAGGTTACGACAACGCTTTAGGGGGAGCGTACGTGTGAGGGCACGGGTTAGTGTTAGCGTACGGGTTAGGATTAGGGGACGGGTGAGGGTCAGGCTTCGGGGAAGGGTTAGGGTTCGGGCTAGGGTTAGGGTTAAGGGATGGGGACGGTTTAGGGTCCTGGTGAGGGTACAACAACGCTTTAGTTGGAGCGTACGTGTGAGGGCGCGTGTTAGTGTTAGTGTACGGGTTAGGATTAGGGGACGGGTGAGGGTCAGGGTTCAGGGAAGGGCTAGGGTTAGGGTTCTGGCTAGGGTTAGGGTTAGGGCTAGGGTTAGGGTTAGGGGACGGGGACGGTTTAGGATCCAGGTGAGGGTACGACAATGATTCAGGGGGAGCGTATGTGTGAGGGCGCGGGTTAGTGTTAGCGTACGGGTTAGGATTAGTGGACGGGTGAGGGTCAGGCTTCGTGGAAGTTTTAGAGTTAGGGTTCGGGCTAGGGTTATGGTTAGGGGATGGGGACGGTTTAGGGTCCAGGTGAGGGTGCGACAACGCTTTAGGGGGAGCGTACGTGTGAGGGCGCGGGTTAGTGTTAGCGTACGGGTTAGGATTAGGGGACGGGTGAGGGTCAGGCTTCGGGGAAGTGTTAGGGTTAGGGTTTGGGATAGGGTTAGGGTTAGGGGACGGGGACGGTTTAGGGTCCAGATGAGGGTGCGACAACGCTTTAGGGGGAGCGTACGTGTGAGGGCGCGGGTTAGTGTTAGCGTACGGGTTAGGATTAGGGGACGGGTGAGGGTCAGGCTTCGGGGATGGGTTAGGGTTAGGGGACGGGGACGGTTTAACGTCCAGGTGAGGGTACGACAACGCTTTAGGGGGAGCGTACGTGTGAGGGCGCGGGTTAGTGTTAGCGTACGGGTTAGGATTAGTGGACGGGTGAGGGTCAGGCTTCGGGAATGGGTTAGGGTTAGGGTTCGGGCTAAGGTTAGGGTTAGGGGACGGGGACGGTTTATGGTCCAGGGCAGGGAAGGACAACGCATTAGGGGGAGCGTACGTGTGAGGGCGCGGGTTATTGTTAGCGTACGGGTTAGGATTAGGGGACGGGTGTGGGTCAGGCTTCGGGGAAGGGTTAGGGTTAGGGTTCGGGCTAGGGTTAGGGTAAGGGGACCGGGACGGTTTAGGGTCCAGGGAACGGTACGACAACGCTTTAGGGGGAGCGTACGCGTGAGGGCACGGGTTAGTGTTAGCGTACGGGTTAGGATTAGGGGACGGGTGAGGGTCAGGCTTCGGGGAAGGGTTAGGGTTAGGGTTCGGGCTAGGGTTAGGGTTAGGGGACGGGGACGGTTTAGGGTCCAGGGGAGGGTACGACAACGCTTTAGGGGGAGCGTACGTGTGAGGGCGTGGGTTAGTGTTAGCGTACGGGTTAGGATTAGGGGACGGGTGAGGGTCAGGCTTCGGGGAAGTGTTAGGGTTAGGGTTCGGGATAGGGTTAGGGTTAGGGGACGGGGACGGTTTAGGGTCCAGGTGAGGGTGCGACAACGCTTTAGGGGGAGCGTACGTGTGAGGGCGCGGTTTAGTGTTAGCGTGCGGGTAAGTGTTAGCATACGGGTGAGGATTAGGGGACGGGTGAGGGTCAGGCTTCGGGGAAGGGTTAGGGTTAGGGTTCGGGCTAGGGTCAGGGGACTGGGATGCTTTACGGTCCAGGGGAGGGTACGACAACGCTTTAGGGGGAGCGTACGTTTGAGGGTGCGGGTTAGTGTTAGCGTACGGGTGAGGATTAGTGGACGGGTGAGGGTCTGGCTTCGGGGAAGGTTTAGGGTTAGGGTTCGGGTTAGGGTTAGGGTTAGGGGACGGGGATGCTTTAGGGTCCAGGGGAGGGTACGACAACGCTTTAGGGGGAGCGTACGTGTGAGGGCGCGGGTTAGTGTTAGCGTACGATTTAGGATTAGGGGACGGGTGAGGGTCTGGCTTCGGGGAAGGTTTAGGGTTAGGGTTCGGGCTAGTGTTAGGGTTAGGGGACGGGGACGGTTTAGGGTCCAGAGGAGGGTACGACAACGCTTTAGTGGGAGCGTACATGTGAGGGCGCGGGTTAGTGTTAGCGTAAGGTTGAGGATTAGGGGATGGGTGAGGGTCAGGCTTCGGGGAAGAGTTAGTGTTAGGTTTCGGGCTAGGGTTAGGGTTAGGGGATGGGGACGGTTTAGGGTCCAGGGGAGGGTACGACAACGCTTTAGGGGTTGCATACGTGTGAGGGCGGGGGTTAGTGTTAGGGTAAGGGTGAGGATTTAGGGGACCGGTGAGGGTCAGGCTTCGGGGAAGGGTTAGGGTTAGGGTTCCGGCTAGGGTTAGGGTTAGGGGATGGGGACGCTTTAGGGTCCAGGGGAGGGTACGACAACGCTTTAGGGGGAGCGTACGTGTGAGGGCGCGGTTTACTGTTAGCGTACGGGTGAGGATTAGTGGACGGGTGAGGGTCTGGCTTCGGGGAAGGTTTAGGGTTAGGGTTCGGGCTAGTGTTAGGGTTATGAGACGGGGACGGTTTAGGGTCCAGGGGAGGGTACGACAACGCTTTAGGGGGAGCGTACATGTGAGGGCGTGGGTTAGTGTTAGCGTACGGGTGAGGATAAGGGGATGGGTGAGGGTCAGGCTTCGGGGAAGGGATAGGGTTAGGTTTCGGGCTAGGGTTAGGGTTAGGGGATGGGGACGGTTTAGGGTCCAGGGGAGGGTACGACAACGCTTTAGGGGGTGCGTACGTGTGAGGGCGGGGGTTAGTGTTAGGGTAAGGGTGAGGATTTAGGGAACCGGTGAGGGTCAGGCTTCGGGGAAGTGTTAGGGTTAGGGTTCGGGCTAGGGTTAGTGTTAGGGGATGGGGATGCTTTAGGGTCCAGGGGAGGGTACGACAACGCTTTAGGTGGAGCGTACGTGTGAGGGCGCGGGTTAGTGTTAGCGAACGGGTGAGGATTAGGGAACGGGTGAGGGTCAGTCTTCGGGGAAGGGTTAGGGTTAGGGTTCGGGCTAGGGTTAGGGTTAGGGGATGGGGACGGTTTAGGGTCCAGGTGAGGGTACGACAACGCTTTAGGGGGAGCGTACGTGTGAGGGCTCGGGTTAGGGTTAGCGTACGGGTTAGGATTGGGGACGGGTGAGTGTCAGGCTTCGGGGAAGTGTTAGGTTTAGGGTTCAGGCTAGGATTAGGTTTAGTGGATGTGGACGGTTTAGGGTCCAGGTGAGTGTACGACAACGCTTTAGGGGGAGCGTACGTGTGAGGGCGCGGGTTAGTGTTAGCGTACGGGTTAGGATTAGGGGACGGGTGAGGTTCAGGCTTCGGGGAAGAGTTAGGGTTAGGGTTCAGGCTAGGGTTAGGGTTAGGGGACGGGGACGGTTTAGGGTCCAGGGGAGGGTACGACAACGCTTTAGGGGGAGTGTGGGTGTGAGGGCGCGGGTTAGTGTTAGTGTACGGGTTAGGATTACGGGACAGGTGAGGGTCAGGCTTCGGGGAAGGGTTAGGGTTAGGGTTCGAGCTAGGGTTTGGGTTAGGGGACGGGGACGGTTTAGGGTCCAGGAGAGGGTACGACAATGCTTTATGGGGAGCGTGGGTGTGAGGGCGCGGGTTAGTGTTAGCGTACGGGTTAGGATTAGGGGACGGGTGAGGGTCAGGCTTCGGGGAAGTGTTAGGGTTAGGGTTCGGGCTAGGGTTAGGGTTAGGGGACGGGGACGGTTTAGGGTCCAGGGGATGGTACGACAACGCTTTAGGGGGAGCGTACGTGTGAGGTCGCGGGTTAGTTTTAGCGTACGGGTTAGGAATAGGGGACGGGTGAGGGTCAGGCTTCGGGGAAGGGTTAGGGTTAGCGTTCGGGCTAGGGTTAGGGTTAGGGGACGGGGACAGTTTAGGGTCCAGGGGAGGGTACGACAACGCTTTAGGGGGAGCGTACATGTGAGGGCGCAGGTTAGTGTTAGCGTACGGGTGAGGATTAGGGGACGGGTGAGGGTCAGGCTTCGGGGAAGGGTTAGGGTTAGGGTTCGGGCTAGGGTTAGGGTTAGGGGACGAGGATGGTTTAGGGTCCAGGGGAGGGTACGACAACGCTTTAGGGGGAGCGTACGTGTGAGGGCGCGGTTTAGTGTTAGCGTGCGGGTAAGTGTTAGCGTACGGGTGAGGATTAGGGGACGGGTGAGGGTCAGGCTTCGGGGAAGGGTTAGGGTTAGGGTTCGGGCTAGGGTTAGGGTTAGGGGACGAGGACGGTTTAGGGTCCAGGGGAGGGTACGACAACGCTTTAGGGGGAGCGTACGTGTGAGGGCGCGGGTTAGTGTTAGCGTGCGGGTAAGTGTTAGCGTACGGGTGAGGATTAGGGGACGGGTGAGGGTCTGGCTTCGGGGAAGGTTTAGGGTTAGGATTCGGGCTAGGGTTAGGGGACGGGGACGCTTTACGGTCCAGGGGAGGGTACGACAACGCTTTAGGGGGAGCGTACGTGTGAGGGCGTGGGTTAGTGTTAGCGAACGGGTGAGGATTAGGGAACGGGTGAGGGTCAGTCATCGGGGAAGGGTTAGGGTTAGGGTTCGGGCTAGGGTTAGGGTTAGGGGATGGGGACGGTTTAGGGTCCAGGTGAGGGTACGACAACGCTTTAGGGGGATCGTACGTGTGAGGGCTCGGGTTAGGGTTAGCGTACGGGTTAAGATTGGGGACGGGTGAGTGTCAGGCTTCGGGAAAGGGTTAGGTTTAGGGTTCAGGCTAGGATTAGGTTTAGTGGATGTGGACGGTTTAGGGTCCAGGTGAGTGTACGACAACGCTTTAGGGGGAGCGTACGTGTGAGGGCGCGGGTTAGTGTTAGCGTACGGGTTAGGATTAGGGGACGGGTGAGGTTCAGGCTTTGGGGAAGAGTTAGGGTTAGGGTTCAGGCTAGGGTTAGGGTTAGGGGACGGGGACGGTTTAGGGTCCAGGGGAGGGTACGACAACGCTTTAGGGGGAGTGTGGGTCTGAGGGCGCGGGTGTGTGTTAGCGTACGGGTTAGGATTAGGGGACGGGTGAGTGTCAGGCTTCGGGGAAGGGTTAGGGTTAGGGTTCAGGCTAGGGTTAGGGTTAGGGCACGGGGACGGTTTAGGGTGCAGGGGAGGGTACGACAACGCTTTAGGGGGAGTGTACGTGTGAGTGCGCGGGTTAGTGTTAGTGTACGGGTTAGGATTATGGGACAGGTGAGGGTCAGGCTTCGGGGAAGGGTTAGGGTTAGGGTTCGGGCTAGGGTTAGGGTTAGGGAACGAGGACGGTTTAGGGTCCAGGGGAGGGTATGACAACGCTTTAGGGGGAGCGTACGTGTGAGGGCGCAGGTTAGTGTTAGCGTACGGGTGAGGATTAGGGGACGGGTGAGGGTCAGGCTTCGGGGAAGGGTTAGGGTTAGGGTTCGGGCTAGGGTTAGGGTTAGGGGACGAGGATGGTTTAGGGTCCAGGGGAGGGTACGACAACGCTTTAGGGGGAGCGTACGTGTGAGGGCGCGGTTTAGTGTTAGCGTGCGGGTAAGTGTTAGCGTACGGGTGAGGATTAGGGGACTGGTGAGGGTCAGGCTTCGGGGAAGGGTTAGGGTTAGGGTTCGGGCTAGGGTTAGGGTTAGGGGACGAGGACGGTTTAGGGTCCAGGGGAGGGTATGACAACGCTTTAGGGGGAGCGTACGTGTGAGGGAGCGGGTTAGTGTTAGCGTGCGGGTAAGTGTTAGCGTACGGGTGAGGATTAGGGGACGGGTGAGGGTCTGGCTTCGGGGAAGGTTTAGGGTTAGGATTCGGGCTAAGGTTAGGGGACGGGGACGCTTTACGGTCCAGGGGAGGGTACGACAACGCTTTAGGGGGAGCGTACGTGTGAGGGTGCGTTTTAGTGTTAGCGTACGGGTTAGGATTATGGGACGGGTGAGGGTCAGGCTTCGGGGAAGGGTTAGGGTTAGGGTTCGGGCTAGGGTTAGGGTTAGGGGACGGGGACAGTTTAGGGTCCAGGGGAGGGTACGACAACGCTTTAGGGGGAGCGTACGTGTGAGGGCGGGGATTAGTGTTAGGGTAAGGGTGAGGATTTAGGGGACCGGTGAGGGTCAGGCTTCGGGGAAGGGTTAGGGTTAGGGTTCCGGCTAGGGTTAGGGTTAGGGGATGGGGACGCTTTAGGGTCCAGGGGAGGGTACGACAACGCTTTAGGGGGAGCGTACGTGTGAGGGCGTGGGTTAGTGTTAGCGAACGGGTGAGGATTAGGGGACGGGTGAGGGTCAGGCTTCGGGGAAGGGTTAGGGTTAGGGTTCGGGCTAGGGTTAGGGTTAGGGGACGGGGACGGTTTAGGGTCCAGGGGAGGGTACGACAACGCTTTAGGGGGAGCGTACGTGTGAGGGCGTGGGTTAGTGTTAGCGTACGGGTGAGGATTAGGGGACTGGTGAGGGTCACGCTTCGGGGAAGGGTTAGGGTTAGGGTTCGGGCTAGGGTTAGGGTTAGGGGACGGAGACGGTTTAGGGTCCAGGGGAGGGTACGACAACGCTTTAGGGGGAGCGTACATGTGAGGGCGTGGGTTAGTGTTAGCGTACGGCTGAGGATTAGGGGACGGGTGAGGGTCAGGCTTCGGGGAAGGGTTAGGGTTAGGTTTCGGGCTAGGGTTAGGGTTAGGGGACGGGGACGGTTTAGGGTCCAGGGGAGGGTACGACAACGCTTTAGGGGGAGCGTACATGTGAGGGCGTGGGTTAGTGTTAGCGTACGGGTGAGGATTAGGGGACGGGTGAGGGTCAGGCTTCGGGGAAGGGTTAGGGTTAGGTTTCGGGCTAGGGTTAGGGTTAGGGGACGGGGACGGTTTAGGGTCCAGGGGAGGGTACGACAACGCTTTAGGGGGAGCGTACGTGTGAGGGCGGGTGTTAGTGTTAGGGTAAGGGTGAGGATTTAGGGAACCGGTGAGGGTCAGGCTTCGGGGAAGTGTTAGGGTTAGGGTTCGGGCTAGGGTTAGTGTTAGGGGATGGGGATGCTTTAGGGTCTAGGGGAGGGTACGACAACGCTTTAGGGGGAGCGTACCTGTGAGGGCGCGGGTTAGTGTTAGCGAACGGGTGAGGATTAGGGGACGGGTGAGGGTCAGACTTCGGGGAAGGGTTAGGGTTAGGGTTCGGGCTAGGGTTAGGGTTAGGGGACGGGGAAGGTTTAGGGTCCAGGGGAGGGTACGAAAACGCTTTAGGGGGAGCGTACGTGTGAGGGCGTGGGTTAGTGTTAGCGTACGGGTGAGGATTAGGGGACTGGTGAGGGTCAGGCTTCGGGGAAGGGTTAGGGTTAGGGTTTGGGCTAGAGTTAGGGTTAGGGGACGGGGACGGTTTAGGGTCCAGGGGAGGGTACGACAACGCTTTAGGGGGAGCGTACGTGTGAGGGCGTGGGTAAGTGTTAGCGTAAGGGTGAGGATTAGGGGACGGGTGAGGTTCAGGCTTCGGGGAAGAGTTAGGGTTAGGGTTCGGGCTAAGGTTAGGGTTAGGGGACGGGGACGGTTTAGGGTCCAGCGGAGGGTACAACAACACTTTAGGGGGAGCGTACGTGTGGGGGCGCGGGTTAGTGTTAGCGTACGGGTGAGGATTAGGGGACGGGTGAGGGTCAGCCTTCGGGGACGGGTTAGGGTTAGGATTCAGGCTAGGGTTAGGGTTAGGGGACGGGGACGGTTTAGGGTCCAGGGTAGGGTACGACAACGCTTTAGGGGGAGCGTACGTGTGAGGGCGCGGGTTAGTGTTAACGTTCAGGTTAGGTTTAGGGGACGGGTGAGGGTCAGGCTTCGGGGAAGGGTAGGGTTAGGGTTCGGGCTTGGGTTAGGGTTAGGGGACGGGGACAGTTTAGGGTCCAGGTGAGTGTACGACAATGCTTTAGGGGGAGCGTACGTGTGAGGGCGCTGGTTAGTGTTAGCGTACAGGTTAGGATTAGGGGACGGGTGAGGGTCAAGCTTCAGGGAAGGGTTAGGGTTAGGGTCGGGCTAGGGTTAGGGTTAGGGGACGGGGACGTTTTAGGGTCCAGGTGAGGGTACGAAAACGCTTTTGAGGGAGCGTACGTGTGAGGGCTCAGGTTAGTGTTAGCGTACAGGTTAGGATTAGGGGACGGGTGAGCGTCAGGCTTCGGGGGAGGGTTAGGGTTAGGGTTCGGGCTAGGGTTAGGGTTAGGGGACGGGGACGGTTTAGGGTCCAGGGGAGGGTACGACAACGCTTTAAGGGGAGCGTACGTGTGAGGGTGCGGGTCAGTGTTAGCGTACGTGTTAGGATAAGGGGACGGGTGAGGGTCAGGCTTCGGGGAACGGTTAGGGTTAGGTTTCGGGCTAGGGTTAGGGTTAGGGGACGGGGACGGTTTAGGGTCCAGGGGAGGGTACGACAACGCTTTAGGGGGAGCGTACGTGTGAGGGCGCGGGTTAGTGTTAGCGTACGGGTTAGGATTAGGGGACGGGTGAGGGTCAGGCTTCAGGGAAGGGTTAGGGTTAGGGTTCGGGCTAGGGTTAGGGTTAGGGGACGGGGACGGTTTAGGGTCCAGGGGAGTGTACGACAACGCTTTAGGGGGAGCGTACGTGTGAGGGCGTGGGTTCGTGTTAGCGTACGGGTTAGGATTAGGGGACGGGTGAGGGTCAGGCTTCGGGGAAGGGTTAGGGTTAGGGTTCGGGCTAGGGTTAGGGTTAGGGAACGGGGACGGTTTAGGGTCCAGAGGAGGGTACGACAACGCTTTAGGGGGAGCGTACGTGTGAGGGCGCGGGTTCATGTTAGCGTACTGGTTAGGATTAGGGGCCGGGTGAGGGTCAGGCTTCTGGGAAGGGTTAGGGTTAGGGTTTGGGCTAGGGTTAGGGTTAGGGGACGGGGACGGTTTAGGGTCCAGGGGAGGGTACGACAACGCTTTAGGGGGAGTGTACGCATGAGGGCGCGGGTTAGTGTTATCGTACGGTTTAGGATTAGGGGAAGGGTGAGGGTCAGGCTTCGGAGAGGGTATAGGGTTAGGGTTCGGGCTAGGGTTAGGGTTAGGGGACGGGGACGGTTTAGGGTCCAAGGGAGGGTACGACAACGCTTTAGGGGGAGCGTACGTGTGAGGTCGTGGGTTAGTGTTAGCGTACGGGTTAGGATTAGGGGACGGGTGAGGGTCAGGCTTCGGGGAAGGTTTAGGGTTAGGGTTCGGGCTAGGGTTAGGGTTAGGGGACGGGGATGGTTTAGGGTCAAGGGGAGGGTACGACAACGCTTTAGGGGGAGCGTACGTGTGAGGGAGCGGGTTAGTGTTAGCGTACGGGTGAGGATTAGGGGAGGGGTGAGGGTCAGGCTCAGGGGAAGGGTTAGGGTTAGGGTTCGGGCTAGGGTTAGGGTTAGGGGACGGGGACGGTTTAGGGTCCAGGGGAGGGTACGACAACGCTTTAGGGGGAGCGTACGTGTGAGGGCGCGGGTTAGTGTTCGCGTACGGGTTAGGATTAGGGGACGGGTGAGGGTCAGGCTTCGGGGAAGGGTTAGGGTTAGGGTTCGGGCTAGGGCTAGGGTTAGGGTTAGGGGACGGGGAAGGTTTAGGCTTCAGGGGAGGGTACAACAAGGCTTTTGAGGGAGCGTACGTGTGAGGGCGCGGGTTAGTGTTAGCGTACAGGTTAGGATTAGGGGACGGGTGAGGGTCAGGCTTCGGGGGAGGGTTAGGGTTAGGGTTCGGGCTAGGGTTAGGGTTAGGGGAAGGGGACAGTTTAGGGTCCAGGGGTGGGTACAACAACACTTTAGGGGGAGCGTACGTGTGAGGGCGCGGGTTAGTGTTAGCATAAGGGTGAGGATTAGGGGACGGGTGAGGGTCAGGCTTCGGGGAAATGTTAGGGTTAGGGTTCGAGCTAGGGTAAGGGTTAGGGGACCGGGACGGTTTAGGGTCCAGGGGAGGGTACGACAACGCTTTAGGGGGAGCGTACGTGTGAGGGCGCGGGTTAGTGTTAGCGTACAGGTGAAGATTAGGGGACGGGTGAGGGTCAGGCTTTGGGGAAGGGTTAGGTTTAGGGTTCGGGCTAGGGTTAGGGTTAGGGGACGGGGACGGTTCACGGTCCAGGGAAGGGTACGACAACCCATTAGGGGGAGCGTACGTGTGAGGGCGCGGGTTAGTGTTAGCGTACGGGTTAGGATTAGGGGACAGGTGAGGGTCAGGCTTCGGGGAAGTGTTAGGGTTAGGGTTCGGGCTAGGGTTAGGGTTAGGTGACGGGGACGGTTTAGGGTCCAGGGGAGGGTACGACAACGCTTTAGGGGGAGCGTACGTGTGAGGGCGCGGGTTATTGTTCGCGTACGGGTTAAGATTAGGGGACGGGTGAGTGTCAGGCTTCGGGGAAGGCTTAGGGTTAGGGTTCGGGCTAGGGTTAGGGTTAGGGGACGGGGAAGCTTTAGGGTCCAGGGGAGGGTACGACAACGCTTTAAGGGGAGCGTACGTGTGAGGGCGCGGGTCAGTGTTAGCGTACGTGTTAGGATAAGGGGACGGGTGAGGGTCAGGCTTCGGGGAACGGTTAGGGTTAGGTTTCGGGCTAGGGTTAGGGTTAGGGGACGGGGACGGTTTAGGGTCCAGGGGAGGGTACGACAACGCTTTAGGGGGAGCGTACGTGTGAGGGCGCGTGTTAGTGTTAGCGTACGGGTTAGGATTAGGGGACGGGTGAGGGTCAGGCTTCAGGGAAGGGTTAGGGTTAGGGTTCGGGCTAGGGTTCGGGTTAGGGGACGGGGACGGTTTAGGGTCCAGGGGAGTGTACGACAACGCTTTAGGGGGAGCGTACGTGTGAGGGCGCGGGTTCGTGTTAGCGTACGGGTTAGGATTAGGGGACGGGTGAGTGTCAGGCTTCGGGGAAGGGTTAGGGTTAGGGTTCGGGCTAGGGTTAGGGTTAGGGAACGGGGACGGTTTAGGGTCCAGAGGAGGGTACGACAACGCTTTAGGGGGAGCGTACGTGTGAGGGCGCGGGTTCATGTTAGCGAACTGGTTAGGATTAGGGGCCGGGTGAGGGTCAGGCTTCTGGGAAGGGTTAGGGTTAGGGTTCGGGCTAGGGTTAGGGTTAGGGGACGGGGACGGTTTAGGGTCCAGGGGAGGGTACGACAACGCTTTAGGGGGAGTGTACGCATGAGAGCGCGGGTTAGTGTTATCGTACGGTTTAGGATTAGGGGAAGGGTGAGGGTCAGGCTTCGGAGAGGGTATAGGGTTAGGGTTCGGGCTAGGGTTAGGGTTAGGGGAGGGGGACGGTTTAGGGTCCAAGGGAGGGTACGACAACGCTTTAGGGGGAGCGTACGTGTGAGGTCGTGGGTTAGTGTTAGCGTACGGGTTAGGATTAGGGGACGGGTGAGGGTCAGGCTTCGGGGAAGGTTTAGGGTTAGGGTTCGGGCTAGGTTTAGGGTTAGGGGACGGGGATGGTTTAGGGTCAAGGGGAGGGTACGACAACGCTTTAGGGGGAGCGTACGTGTGAGGGAGCGGGTTAGTGTTAGCGTACGGGTGAGGATTAGGGGAGGGGTGAGGGTCAGGCTCAGGGGAAGGGTTAGGGTTAGGGTTCGGGCTAGGGTTAGGGTTAGGGGACGGGGACGGTTTAGGGTCCAGGGGAGGGTACGACAACGCTTTAGGGGGAGCGTACGTGTGAGGGCGCGGGTTAGTGTTCGCGTACGGGTTAGGATTAGGGGACGGGTGAGGGTCAGGCTTCGGGGAAGGGTTAGGGTTAGGGTTCGGGCTAGGGCTAGGGTTAGGGTTAAGGGACGGGGAAGGTTTAGGCTCCAGGGGAGGGTACAACAAGGCTTTTGAGGGAGCGTACGTGTGAGGGCGCGGGTTAGTGTTAGCGTTCAGGTTAGGATTAGGGGACGGGTGAGGGTCAGGCTTCGGGGGAGGGTTAGGGTTAGGGTTCGGGCTAGGGTTAGGGTTAGGGGAAGGGGACAGTTTAGGGTCCAGGGGTGGGTACAACAACACTTTAGGGGGAGCGTACGTGTGAGGGCGCGGGTTAGTGTTAGCATAAGGGTGAGGATTAGGGGACGGGTGAGGGTCAGGCTTCGGGGAAATGTTAGGGTTAGGGTTCGAGCTAGGGTAAGGGTTATGGGACCGGGACGGTTTAGGGTCCAGGGGAGGGTACGACAACGCTTTAGGGGGAGCGTACGTGTGAGGGCGCGGGTTAGTGTTAGCGTACAGGTGAAGATTAGGGGACGGGTGAGGGTCAGGCTTTGGGGAAGGGTTAGGTTTAGGGTTCGGGCTAGGGTTAGGGTTAGGGGACGGGGACGGTTCACGGTCCAGGGAAGGGTACGACAACCCATTAGGGGGAGCGTACGTGTGAGGGCGCGGGTTAGTGTTAGCGTATGGGTTAGGATTAGGGGACGGGTGACGGTCAGGCTTCGGGGAAGGGTTAGGGTTAGGGTTCGGGCTAGGGTTAGGGTTAGGGGACGGGGAAGTTTTAGGGTCCAGGGGAGGGTACGACAACGCTTTAGGGGGAGCGTACATGTCAGGGCGCGGATTAGTGTTAGCGTACGGGTTAGGATTAGGGGACGGGTGAGGGTCAGGCTTCGGGGAAGGGTTAGGGTTAGGGTTCGGGCTAGGGTTAGGGTTAGGGGACGGGGACGGTTTAGGGTCCAGGGGAGGGTACGACAACGCTTTAGGGGGAGCGTACGTGTGAGGGCGCGGATTATTGTTCGCGTACGGGTTAGGATTAGGGGACGGGTGAGTGTCAGGCTTCGGGGAACGGTTAGGGTTAGGGTTCGGGCTAGGGTTAGGGTTAGGGGACGGGGAAGCTTTAGGGTCCAGGGGAGGGTACGACAACGCTTTAGGGGGAGCGTACGTGTGAGGGCGCGGGTTAGTGTTAGCGTACGTGTTAGGATAAGGGGACAGGTGAGCGTCAGGCTTCGGGGAACGGTTAGGGTTAGGTTTCGGGCTAGGGTTAGGGTTAGGGGACGGGGACTGTTTAGGGTCCAGGGGAGGGTACGACAACGCTTTAGGGGGAGCGTACGTGTGAGGGCGCGGGGTAGTGTTAGCGTACGGGTTAGGATTAGGGGACGGGTGAGGGTCAGGCTTCAGGGAAGGGTTAGGGTTAGGGTTCGGGCTAGGGTTCGGGTTAGGGGACGGGGACGGTTTAGGGTCCAGTGGAGGGTACGACAACGCTTTAGGGGGAGCGTACGTGTGAGGGCGCGGGTTCGTGTTAGCGTACGGGTTAGGATTAGGGGACGGGTGAGGGTCAGGCTTCGGGGAAGGGTTAGGGTTAGTGTTCGGGCTAGGGTTAGGGTTAGGGGATGGGGACGGTTTAGGGTCCATGGGAGGGTACGACAACGCTTCAGGGCGAGCGTACGTGTGAGGGCGCGGGTTCATGTTAGCGTACTGGTTAGGATTAGGGGCCGGGTGAGGGTCAGGCTTCGGAGAAGGGTTAGGGTTAGGGTTCGGGCTAAGGTTAGGGTTAGGGGACGGGGACGGTTTAGGGTCCAGGGGAGGGTACGACAACGCTTTAAGGGGAGTGTACGCATGAGGGCGCGGGTTAGTGTTATCGTACGGTTTAGGATTAGGGGATGGGTGAGGGTCAGGCTTCGGAGAGGGTATAGGGTTAGGGTTCGGGCTAGGGTTAGGGTTAGGGGACGGGGACGGTTTAGTGTCCAGGGGAGGGTACGACAACGCTTTAGGGGGAGCGTACGTGTGAGGTCGTGGGTTAGTGTTAGCGTACGGGTTAGGATTAGGGGACGGGTGAGGGTCAGGCTTCGGGGAAGGTTTAGGGTTAGGGTTCGGGCTAGGGTTAGGGTTAGGGGACGGGGACGGTTTAGGGTCCAGGGGAGGGTACGACAACGTTTTAGGGGGAGCGTACGTGTGAGGGAGCGGGTTAGTGTTAGCGTACGGGTGAGGATTAGGGGAGGGGTGAGGGTCAGGCTCAGGGGAAGGGTTAGGGTTAGGGTTCGGGCTAGGGTTAGGGTTAGGGGACGGGGACGGTTTAGGGTCCAGGGGAGGGTACGACAACGCTTTAGAGGGAGCGTACGTGTGAGGGCGCGGGTTAGTGTTAGCGTATGGGTGAGGATTAGGGGACGGGTGAGGGTCAGGCTTCGGGGAAGGGTTAGGTTTAGGGTTCGGGCTAGGGTTCGGGTTAGGAGACGGGGACGGTTTAGGGTCCAGGGGAGGGTACGACAACGCTTTAGGGGAGCGTACGTGTGAGGGCGCGGGTTAGTGTTAGCGTACGGGTTAGGATTAGTGGACGGGTGAGGGTCTGGTTTCGGGGAAGGTTTAGGGTTAGGGTTCGGGCTAGGGTTAGGGTTAGGGGACGGGGACGGTTTAGGGTCCAGGGGAGGGTACAGCAACACTTCAGGGGGAGCGTACGTGTGAGGGCGCGGGTTAGTGTTAGCGAACGTGTGAGGATTAGGGGACGGGTGAGTGTCAGGCTTCGGGGAAGGGTTAGGGTTAGGGTTCGGGCTAGGGTTAGGGTTAGGGGACGGGGACGGTTTAGGGTCCAGTGGAGGGTACGACAACGCTTTAGGGGGAGCGTACATGTGAGGGCGCGGGTTAGTGTTAGCGTACGGGTTAGGATTAGTGGACGGGTGAGTGTCTGGCTTCGGGGAAGGTTTAGGGTTAGGGTTCGGGCTAGGGTTAGGGTTAGGGGACGGGGACGGTTTAGGGTCCAGGGGAGGGTACGACAACGCTTTAGGGGGTGCGTACGTGTGATGGCGCGGGTTAGTGTTAGCGTATGGGTGAGGATTAGGGGACGGGTGAGGGTCAGGCTTCGGGGAAGGGTTAGGGTTAGGGTTCGGGCTAGGATTAGGGTTAGGGGACGGGGACGGTTTACGGTCCAGGGGAGGGTACGACAACGCTTTAGGGGGAGCGTAGGTGTGAGGGCATGGGTTATTGTTAGCGTACGGGTGAGGATTATGGGACGGGTGAGGGTCAGGCTTCGGGGAAGGGTTAGGGTTAGGGTTCAGGCTAGGGTTAGGGTTAGGGGACGGGGACGGTTTAGGGTCCAGGGGAGGGTACGACAACGCTTTAGGGGGAGCGTACGTGTGAGGGCGCGGGTTAGTGTTAGCGTACGGTTGAGGATTAGGGGACGGGTGAGGGTCAGGCTTCGGGGAAGGGTTAGGGTTAGGGTTCGGGCTAGGGTTAGGGTTAGGGGACGGGGACGGTTTAGGGTCCAGTGGAGGGTACGACAACGCTTTAGGGGGAGCGTACGTGTGAGGGCGCGGTTTAGTTTTAGCGTACGGGTGAGGATTAGGGGACGGGTGAGGGTCAGGCTTCGGGGAAAGGTTAGTGTTAGGGTTCAGGCTAGGGTTAGGGTTAGGGGACGGGGACGGTTTAGGGTCCAGGGGAGGGTACGACAACACTTTAGGGGGAGCGTACGTGTGAGGGCGCGGGTTAGTGTTAGCGTACGGGTGAGGATTAGGGGACGGGTGAGGGTCAGGTTTCGGGGAAGGGTTAGGGTTAGGGTTCGTTCTTGGGTTAGGGTTAGGGGACGGGGACGGTTTAGGGTCCAGGGGAGGGTACGCAACACTTTAGGGGGAGCGTACGTGTGAGGGCGCGGGTTAGTGTTAGCGTAAGTGTGAGGATTAGGGGACGGGTGAGGGTCAGGCTTCGGGGAAGGGTTAGGGTTAGGGTTCGAGCTAGGGTTAGGGTTAGGGGACGGGGACGGTTTAGGGTCCAGGGGAGGGTACGACAACGCTTTAGGGGGAGCGTACGTGTTTGGTCACGGGTTAGTGTTAGCGTACGGGTGAGGATTAGGGGACGAGTGAGTGTCAGTGTTCGGGGAAGGGTTAGGGTTAGGGTTCGGGCTAGGGTTAGGGTTAGGGGACGGGGACGGTTTAGGGTCCAGGTGAGGGTACGACAACCCGTTAGGGGGAGCGTACGTGTGAGGGCGCGGGTTAGTGTTAGCGTATGGGTTAGGATTAGGGGACGGGTGAGGGTCAAGCTTCGGGGAAGGGTTAGGTTTAGGGTTCGGGCTAGGGTTCGGGTTGGGGACGGGGACGGTTTAGGGTCCAGGGGAGGGTACGACAACGCTTTAGGGGGAGCGTACGTGTGAGGGCGCGTGTTAGTGTTAGCGTACGGGTTATGATTAGGGGACGGGTGAGGGTCAGGCTTCGGGGAAGGGTTAGGGTTAGGGTTCGGGCTAGGGTTAGGGTTAGGGGACGGGGACGGTTTAGGGTTCAGGGGAGGGTACGACAACGCTTTAGGGGGCGCGTACGTCTGAGGGCGCGAGTTCATGTTAGCGTACAGGTGAGGATTAGGGGACGGGTGAGTGTCTGCCTTCGGGGAAGGTTTAGGGTTAGGGTTCGGGCTAGGGTTAGGGTTAGGGGACGGGAACGGTTTAGGGTCCAGGGGAGGGTACGACAACGCTTTAGGGGGAGCGTACGTGTGAGGGCGCGAGTTAGTGTTAGCGTACGGGTTAGGATTAGGGGACGGGTGAGGGTCAGGCTTCGGAGAAGGGTTATGGTTAGGGTTCGGGCTAGGGTTAGGGTTAGGGGACGGGGATGGTTTAGGGTCCAGCGGAGGGTACGACAACGCTTTAGGGGGAGCGTACGTGTGAGGGCGCGGGTTAGTGTTAGCGTAAGGGTGAGGATTAGGGGACGTGTGAGGGTCAGGCTTCAGGGAAGGGTTAGGTTTAGGGTTCGGGATAGGGTTAGGGTTAGGGGACGGGGACGGTTTAGGGTCCAGGGGAGGGTACGACAACACTTTAGGGGGAGTGTACACATCAGGGGGCGGGTTAGTGTGAGCGTACGGGTTAGGATTAGGGGACGGTGAGGGTCAGGCTTCGGGGAAGGGTCAGGCTTAGGGTTCGGGGTAGGGTTAGGGTTAGGGGACGGGGACGTTTTAGGGTCCAGGGGAGGATACGACAACGCTTTAGGGGGAGTGTACGCGTGAGGGCGTGGGTTAGTGTTAGCGTACGGTTTAGGATTAGGAGATGGGTGAGGGTCAGGCTTCGAGAGGGTATAGGGTTAGGGTTCGGGCTAGGGTTAGGGTTAGGGGACGGGGACGGTTTAGGGTCCATGGGAGGGTACGACAACGCTTTAGGGGGAGCGTACGTGTGAGGGCGCGGGTTAGTATTAGCGAACGGGTGAGGATTACGGGACGGGTGAGGGTCAGGCTTCGGGGAAGGGTTAGGGTTAGGGTTCGGGCTAGGGTTAGGGTTAGGGGACGGGGACGGTTTAGGGTCCAGGGGAGGGTACGACAACCCGTTAGGGGGAGCGTACGTGTGAGGGCGCGGGTTAGTGTTAGCGTATGGGTTAGGATTAGGGGACGGGTGAGGGTCAAGCTTCGGGGAAGGGTTAGGGTTAGGATTCGGGCTAGGGTTCGGGTTAGGGGACGGGGACGGTTTAGGGTCCAGGGGAGGGTACGACAACGCTTTAGGGGGAGCGTACGTGTGAGGGCGCGTGTTACTGTTAGCGTACGGGTTATGATTAGGGGACGGGTGAGGGTCAGGCTTCGGGGAAGTGTTAGGGTTAGGGTTCGGGCTAGGGTTAGGGTTAGGGGACGGGGACGGTTTAGGGTCCAGGGGAGGGTACGACAACGCTTTAGGGGGCGCGTACGTGTGAGGGCGCGAGTTCATGTTAGCGTACAGGTGAGGATTAGGGGACGGGTGAGGGTCAGGCTCAGGGGAAGGGTTAGGGTTAGGGTTCGGGCTAGGGTTAGGGGTAGGAGACGGGGACGGTTTAGGGTCCAGGGAGGGTACGACAACGCTTTAGCGGGAGCGTACGTGTGAGGGCGCGGGTTAGTGTTAGCGTACGGGTTAGGATTAGTGGACGGGTGTGGGTCTGGCTTCGGGGAAGGTTTAGGGTTAGGGTTCGGGCTAGGGTTAGGGTTAGGGGACGGGGACGGTTTAGGGTCCAGGGGAGGGTACAACAACGCTTTAGGAGGAGCGTACGTGTGAGGGCGCGGGTTAGTATTAGCGAACGGGTGAGGATTACGGGACGGGTGAGGGTCAGGCTTCGGGGAAGGGTTAGGGTTAGGGTTCGGGCTAGGGTTAGGGTTAGGGGACGGGGACGGTTTAGGGTCCAGGAGAGGGTACGACAACGCTTTAGGGGGAGCGTACGTGTGAGGGCGTGGGTAAGTGTTAGCGTAAGGGGGAGGATTAGAGGACGGGTGAGGGTCAGGCTTCGGGGAAGGCTTAGGGTTAGGTTTCGGGCTAGGGTTAGGGGACGGGGACGGGGACAGTTTAGGGTCCAGGGGAGGGTACGACAATGCTTTAGGGGGAGCATACGTGTGAGGGCGCGGGTTAGTGTTAGCGTACGGGTGAGGATTAGGGTACAGGTGAGGGTCAGCCTTCGGGGAAGGGTTAGGGTTAGGATTCCGGCTATGGTTAGGGTTAGGGGACGGGGACGGTTTAGGGTCCAGGTGAGGGTACGACAACGAATTAGGGGGAGCGTACGTGTGAGGGCGCGGGTTAGTGTTCGCGTACAGGGTTAGGATTAAGGGACGGGTGAGGGTCAGGCTTCGGGGAAGGGTTAGGGTTAGGGTTCGGGCTAGGGTTAGGGTTAGGGGACAGGGACGGTTTAGGGTCCAGGGGAGGGTACGTCAACGCTTTTGAGGGAGCGTACGTGTGAGGGCACGGGTTAGTGTTAGCGTACAGGTTAAGATTAGGGGACGGGTGAGGGTCAGGCTTCGGGGGAGGGTTAGGTTTAGGGTTCGGGTTAGGGTTAGGGTTAGGGGACGGGGACGGTTTAGGGTCCAGGGGAGGGTACGACAACAATTTAGGGGGAGCGTACGTGTGAGGGCGCGGGTTAGTTTTAGCATAAGTGTGAGGATTAGGGGACCGGTGAGGGTTAGGCTTCGGGGAAGGGTTAGGGTTAGGGTTCGAGCTAGGGTTAGGGTTAGGGGACGGGGACGGTTTAAGGTCCAGGGGAGGGTACGACAACGGTTTAGGGGGAGCGTAAGTGTGAGGGCGCGGGTTAGTGTTAGCGTACGCGTTAGGATTAGGGGCCGGGTGAGGGTCAGGCTTCGGGGAAGGGTTAGGGTTAGGGTTCGGGCTAGGGTTAGGGTTAGGGGACGGGGACGGTTTAGGGTCCAGGGGATGGTACGACAACGCTTTAGGGGGAGCGTACGTGTGAGGGCGCGGGTTCATGTTAGCGTACGGGTTAGGATTAGGGGCCGGGTGAGAGTCAGGCTTCGGGGAAGGGTTAGGGTTAGGGTTTGGGCTAAGGTTAGGGTTAGTGGACGGGGACGGTTTAGGGGCCAGGGGAGGGTACGACAACGCTTTAGGGGGAGTGTACGCGTGAGGGCGCGGGTTAGTGTTATCGTACGGTTTAGGATTAGGGGACGGGTGAGGGTCAGGCTTCGGAGAGGGTATAGGGTTAGGGTTCGGGCTAGGGTTAGGTTTAGGGGACGGGGACGGTTTAGGGTCCAGGGGAGGGTACGACAACGCTTTAGGGGGAGCGTACGTGTGAGGTCGCGGGTTAGTGTTAGCGTACGGGTTAGGATTAGGGGATGGGTGAGGGTCAGGCTTCAGGGAATGGTTAGGGTTAGGGTTCGGGCTAGGGTTAGGGTTAGGGGACGGGGACGGTTTAGGGTCCAGGGGAGGGTACGACAACGCTTTAGGGGGAGCGTACGTGTGAGGGCGCGGGTTAGTGTTCGCGTACGGGTTAGGATTAGGGGACGGGTGAGGGTCAGGCTTCGGGGAAGGGTTAGGGTTAGGGTTCGGGCTAGGGCTAGGGTTAGGGTTAGGGGACGGGGAAGGTTTAGGGTCCAGGGGAGGGTACGACAAGGCTTTTGAGGGAGCGTACTTGTGAGGGCGCGGGTTAGTGTTAGCGTACAGGTTAGGATTAGGGGACGGGTGAGGGTCAGGCTTCGGGGGAGGGTTAGGGTTAGGGTTCGGGCTAGGGTTAGGGTTAGGGGAAGGGGACAGTTTAGGGTCCAGGGGAGGGTACAACAACACTTTAGGGGGAGCGTACGTGTGAGGGCGCGGGTTAGTGTTAGCATAAGGGTGAGGATTAGGGGACGGGTGAGGGTCAGGCTTCGGGGAAGTGTTAGGGTTAGGGTTCGAGCTAGGGTAAGGGTTAGGGGACGGGGACGGTTTAGGGTCCAGGGGAGGGTACGACAACGCTTTAGGGGGAGCGTACGTGTGAGGGCGCGGGTTAGTGTTAGCGTACGGGTGAAGATTAGGGGACGGGTGCGGGTCAGGCTTTGGGGAAGGGTTAGGTTTAGGGTTCGGGCTAGGGTTAGGGTTAGGGGACGGGGACGGTTCACGGTCCAGGGAAGGGTACGACAACCCATTAGGGGGAGCGTACGTGTGAGGGCGCGGGTTAGTGTTAGCGTATGGGTTAGGATTAGGGGACGGGTGAGGGTCAGGCTTCGGGGAAGGGTTAGGGTTAGGGTTCGGGCTAGGGTTAGGGTTAGAGGACGGGGAAGTTTTAGGGTCCAGGGGAGGGTACGACAACGCTTTAGGGGGAGCGTACATGTCAGGGCGCGGATTAGTGTTAGCGTACGGGTTAGGATTAGGGGACGGGTGAGGGTCAGGCTTCGGGGAAGGGTTAGGGTTAGGGTTCGGGCTAGGGTTAGGGTTAGGGGACGGGGACGGTTTAGGGTCCAGGGGAGGGTACGACAACGCTTTAGGGGGAGCGTACGTGTGAGGGCGCGGATTATTGTTCGCGTACGGGTTAGGATTAGGGGACGGGTGAGTGTCAGGCTTCGGGGAACGGTTAGGGTTAGGGTTCGGGCTAGGGTTAGGGTTAGGGGACGGGGAAGCTTTAGGGTCCAGGGGAGGGTACGACAACGCTTTAGGGGGAGCGTACATGTGAGGGCGCGGGTTAGTGTTAGCGTACGGGTTAGGATTAGGGGACGGGTGAGGGTCAGGCTTCAGGGAAGGGTTAGGGTTAGGGTTCGGGCTAGGGTTCGGGTTAGGGGACGGGGACGGTTTAGGGTCCAGGTGAGGGTACGACAACGCTTTAGGGGGAGCGTACGTGTGAGGGCGCTGGTTAGTGTTATCGTACAGGTTAGGATTAGGGGACGGGTGAGGGTCAGGCTTCGGAGAAAGGTTAGGGTTAGGGTCGGGCTAGGGTTAGGGTTAGGGGATGGGGACGTTTTAGGGTCCAGGGGAAGGTACGACAACGCTTTTGAGGGAGCGTACGTGTGAGGGCGCGGGTTAGTGTCAGCGTACAGGTTAGGATTAGGCGACGGGTGAGGGTCAGGCTTCGGGGGAGTGTTAGCGTTAGGGTTCGTGCTAGGGTTAGGGTTAGGGGACGGGGACGGTTTAGGGTCCAGGGGAGGGTACGACAACGCTTTAGGGGGAGCGTACGTGTGAGGGCACGGGTTAGTGTTAGCGTACGGGTTAGGATTAGGGGACGTGTGAGTGTCAGGCTTCGGGGAAGGGTTAGGGTTAGGGTTCGGGCTAGCGTTAGGGTTAGGGGACGGGGACGTTTTAGGGTCCAGGGGAGGGTACGACAACGCTTTAGGGGGAGCGTACGTGTGAGGGCGCGGGTTAGTGTTAGCGTACGGGTTAGGATTAGGGGACGGGTGAGGGTCAGGCTTCAGGAAGGGTTAGGGTTAGAGTTCGGGCTAGGGTTAGGGTTAAGGGACGGGGACGGTTTAGGGTCCAGGGGAGGGTACGACAACGCTTTAGGGGGAGCGTACATGTGAGGGCGCGGGTTAGTGTTAGCGTACAGGTTAGGATTAGGGGACTGGTGAGGGTCAGGCTTCAGGGAAGGGTTAGGGTTAGGGTTCGGGCTAGGGTTACGGTTAGGGGACGGGGACGGTTTAGGGTCCAGGGAAGGGTACGACAACCCGTTAGGGGGAGCGTACGTGTGAGGGCGCGGGTTAGTGTTAGCGTATGGGTTAGGATTAGGGGACGGGTGAGGGTCAGGCTTCGGGGAAGGGTTAGGGTTAGGGTTCGGGCTAGGGTTAGGGTTAGGGGACGGGGATGGTTTAGGGTCTAGGGGAGGGTACGACAACGCTTTAGGGGGAGCGTACGTGTGAGGGCGCGGGTTCATGTTAGCGTACGGTTTAGGATTAGGGGACGGGTGAGGGTCAGGCTTTGGGGAAGGGTTAGGGTTAGGGTTCGGGCTAGGTTTAGGGTTAGGGGACGGGGACGGTTTAGGGGCCAGGGGAGGGTATGACAACGCTTTAGGGAGAGTGTACGCGTGAGGGCGTGGGTTAGTGTTATCGTACGGTTCAGGATTAGGGGACGGGTGAGGGTCAGGCTTCGGAGAGTGTATAGTGTTAGGGTTCGGGCTAGGGTTAGGGTTAGGGGACGGGGACGGTTTAGGGTCCAGGGGAGGGTACGACAACGCTTTAGGGGGAGCGTACGTGTGAGGGCGCGGGTTAGTGTTAGCGTACGGCTTAGGATTAGGGGACGGGTGAGGGTTAGGCTTCGGGGAAGTGTTAGGGTTAGTGTTCGGGCTAGGGTTAGGGTTAGGGGACAGGGACGGTTTAGGGTCAAGGGGAGGGTACGACAATGCTTTAGGGGGAGCGTACGTGTGAGGGCGCAGGTTAGTGTTAGCGTACGGGTGAGGATTAGGGGACTGGTGAGGGTCATGCTTCAGGGAAGTTTTAGGGTTAGGGTTCGGGCTAGGGTTAGGGTTAGGGGACGGGGACGGTTTAGGGTCCAGGGGAGGGTACGACAACGCTTTAGGGGGAGCGTACGTGTGAGGGCGCGGGTTAGTGTTAGTGTATGGGTTAGGATTAGGGGACGGGTGAAGGTCAGGCTTCGGGGAAGGGTTAGGGTTAGGATTCGGGCTAGGGTTCGGGTTAGGGCACGGGGACGGTTTAGGGTCCAGGGGAGGGTACGACAACGCTTTAGGGGGAGCGTACGTGTGAGGGCGCGGGTTAGTGTTAGCGTACGGCTTAGGATTGTGCGACGGGTGAGGGTCAGGATTCGGGGAAGGGTTAGGGTTAGGGTTCGGGCTAGGGTTAGGGTTAGGGGACGGGGATGGTTTAGGGTCCAGGGGAGGGTACGACAACGCTTTAGGGGGAGCGTACGTGTGAGAGCGTGGGTAAGTGTTAGCGTAAGGTTGAGGATTAGGGGACTGGAGAGGGTCAGGCTTCGGGGAAGGGTTAGGTTTAGGGTTCGGGCTGGGGTTAGGGTTAGGGGACGGGGACGGTTTAGGGTCCAGGGGAGGGTACGACAATCCGTTAGGGGGAGCGTACGTGTGAGGGCGCGTGTTAGTGTTAGCCTATGGGTCAGGATTAGGGGACGGGTGAGGGTCAGGCTTCGGGGAAGGGTTAGGGTTAGGGTTCGGGTTAGGGTTCGGGTTAGGGAATGGGGACGGTTTAGGGTCCAGGGGAGGGTACGACAACGCTTTAGGGGGAGCGTACGTGTGAGGGCGTGGGTTAGTGTTAGCGTACGGGTTAGGATTAGCGGACGGGTGAGGGTCAGGCTTCAGGGAAGGGTTAGGGTTAGGGTTCGGGCTAGGGTTAGGGTTAGGGGACGGGGACGGTTTAGGGTCCAGGGGATGGTACGACAACGCTTTAGGGGGAGCGTACGTGTGAGGGCGCGGGTTCATGTTAGCGTACGGTTTAGGATTAGGGGACGGGTGAGGGTCAGGCTTCGGGGAAGGGTTAGGGTTAGGGTTCGGGCTAGGGTTAGGGGACGGGGACGGGGACGGTTTAGGGTCCAGGGGAGGGTACGACAACGCTTTAGGGGGAGTGTACGCGTGAGGGCGTGGGTTAGTGTTATCGTACGGTTTAGGATTAGGGGACGGGTGAGGGTTAGGCTTCGGACAGGGTATAGTGTTAGAGTTCGGGCTAGGGTTAGCGTTAGGGGACGGGGACGGTTTAGGGTCCAGGGGAGGGTACGACAATGCTTTAGGGGGAGCGTACATGTGAGGGCGCGGGTTAGTGTTAGCGTACGGGTTAGGATTAGGGGACGGGTGAGGGTCAGGCTTCAGGGAAGTGTTAGGGTTAGGGTTCGGGCTAGGGTTCGGGTTAGGGGACGGGGACGGTTTAGGGTCCAGGGGAGGGTACGACAACGCTTTAGGGGGAGCGTACGTGTGAGGGCGCGGGTTCGTGTTAGCGTACGGGTTAGGATTAGGGGACGGGTGAGGGTCAGGCTTCGGGGAAGGGTTAGGGTTAGGGTTCTTGCTAGGGTTAGGGTTAGGGGATGGGGACGGTTTAGGGTCCATGGGAGGGTACGACAACGCTTTAGGGCGAGCGTACGTGTGAGGGCGCGGGTTCATGTTAGCGTACTGGTTAGGATTAGGGGCCGGGTGAGGGTCAGGCTTCGGGGAAGGGTTAGGGTTAGGGTTCGGGCTAAGGTTAGGGTTAGGGGACGGGGACGGTTTAGGGTCCAGGGGAGGGTAAGACAACGCTTTAGGGGGAGTGTACGCATGAGGGCGTGGGTTAGTGTTATCGTACGGTTTAGGATTAGGGGACGGGTGAGGGTCAGGCTTCGGAGAGGGTATAGGGTTAGGGTTCGGGCTAGGGTTAGGGTTAGGGGACGGGGACGGTTTAGGGTCCAGGGGAGGGTAGGACAACGCTTTAGGGGGAGCGTACGTGTGAGGTCGTGGGTTAGTGTTAGCGTACGGGTTAGGATTAGGGGACGTGTGAGGGTCTGGCTTCGGGGAAGGTTTAGGGTTAGGGTTCGGGCTAGGGTTAGTGTTAGGGGACGGGGACGGTTTAGGGTCCAGGGGAGGGTACGACAACGCTTTAGGGGGAGCGTACGTGTGAGGGCACGGGTAAGTGTTAGCGTAAGGGTGAGGCTGAGGGGACGGGTGAGGGTCTGGCTTCGGGGAAGGTTTAGGGTTAGGGTTCGGGCTAGGGTTAGGGTTAGGGGACGGGGACGGTTTAGGGTCCAGGAGAGGGTACGACAACGCTTTAGGGGGAGCGTACGTTTGAGGGCGCGGGTTAGTGTTAGCGTATGGGTGAGGATTAGGGGACGGGTGAGGGTCAGGCTTCGGGGAAGGGTTAGGGTTAGGGTTCGGGCTAGGGTTCGGGTTAGGAGACGGGGACGGTTTAGGGTCCAGGGGAGGGTACGACAACGCTTTAGGGGGAGCGTACGTGTGAGGGCGCGGGTTAGTATTAGCGTACGGGTTAGGATTAGTGGACGGGTGAGGGTCTGGTTTCGGGGAAGTTTTAGGGTTAGGGTTCGGGCTAGGGTTAGGATTAGGGGACGGGGACGGTTTAGGGTCCAGGGGAGGGTACAGCAACACTTTAGGGGGAGTGTACGTGTGAGGGCGCTGGTTAGTGTTAGCGTACAGGTTAGGATTAGGGGACGGGTGAGGGTCAGGCTTCGGAGAAGGGTTAGGGTTAGGGTTGGGCTAGGGTTAGGGTTAGGGGATGGGGACGTTTTAGGGTCCAGGGGAGGGTACGACAACGCTTTTGAGGGATCGTACGTGTGAGGGCGCGGGTTAGTGTCAGCGTACGGGTTAGGATTAGGGGACGGGTGAGGGTCAGGCTTCAGGAAGGGTTAGGGTTAGAGTGCGGGCTAGGGTTAGGGTTAGGGGACGGGGACGGTTTAGGGTCCAGGGGAGGGTACGACAACGCTTTAGGGGGAGCGTACATGTGAGGGCGCGGGTTAGTGTTAGCGTACGGGTTAGGATTAGTGGACGGGTGAGTGTCTGGCTTCGGGGAAGGTTTAGGGTTAGGGTTCGGGCTAGGGTTAGCGTTAGGGGACGGGGACGGTTTAGGGTCCAGGGGAGGGTACGACAACGCTTTAGGGGGAGTGTACGCATGAGGGCGCGGGTTAGTGTTATCGTACGGTTTAGGATTAGGGGACGGGTGAGGGTCAGGCTTCGGAGAGGGTATAGGGTTAGGGTTCGGGCTAGGGTTAGGGTTAGGGGACGGGGACGGTTTAGGGTCCAGGGGAGGGTACGACAACGCTTTAGGGGGAGCGTACGTGTGAGGTCGTGGGTTAGTGTTAGCGTACGGGTTAGGATTAGGGGACGGGTGAGGGTCTGGCTTCGGGGAAGGTTTAGGGTTAGGGTTCGGGCTAGGGTTAGGGTTAGGGGACGGGGACGGTTTAGGGTCCAGGGGAGGGTACGACAACGTTTTAGAGGGAGCGTACGTGTGAGGGCGCTGGTTAGAGTTATCGTACGGTTTAGGATTAGGGGACGGGTGAGGGTCAGGCTTCGGAGAGGGTATAGGGTTAGGGTTCGGGCTAGGGTTAGGTTTAGGGGACGGGGACGGTTTAGGGTCCAGGGGAGGGTACGACAACGCTTTAGGGGGAGCGTACGTGTGAGGTCGTTCGTTAGTGTTAGCGTACGGGTTAGGATTAGGGGACGGGTGAGGGTCAGGCTTCGGGGAAGGGTTAGGGTTAGGGTTCGGGCTAGGGTTAGGGTTAGGGGACGGGGACGGTTTAGGGTCCAGGGGAGGGTACGACAACGCTTTAGGGGTAGCGTACGTGTGAGGGCGCGGGTTAGTGTTAGCGTACGCGTGAGGATTAGGGGACTGGTGAGGGTCAGGCTCAGGGGAAGTGTTAGGGTTAGGGTTCGGGCTAGGGTTCGGGTTATGGGACAGGGACGGTTTAGGGTCCAGGGGAGGGTATGACAACGCTTTAGGGGGAGCGTACGTGTGAGGGCGCGGGTTAGTGTTAGCGTACGGGTTAGGATTAGGGGACGGCTGAGGATCAGGCTTCGGGCAAGGGTTAGGGTTAGGGTTCGGGCTAGGGTTAGGGTTAGGGGTCGGGGACGGTTTAGGGTCCAGGGGAGGGTACGACAACGCTTTAGGGGGAGCGTACGTGTGAGGGCGCGGGTTCATGTTAGCGTACGGGTTAGGATTAGGGGCCGGGTGAGGGTCAGGCTTCGGGGAAGGGTTAAGGTTAGGGTTCGGGCTAGGGTTAGGGTTAGCGGATGGGGACGGTTTAGGGGCCAGGGGAGGGTACGACAACGCTTTAGGGGGAGTGTACGCGTGAGGGCGCAGTTTTGTGTTATCGTACGGTTTAGGATTAGGGGACGGGTGAGGGTCAGGCTTCGGAGAGGGTATAGGGTTAGGGTTCGGGCTAGGGTTAGGTTTAGGGTACGGGGACGGCTTAGGGTCCAGGGGAGGGTACAACAACTCTTTAGGGGGAGCGTACGTGTGAGGTCGCGGGTTAGTGTTAGCGTACGGGTTAGGATTAGGGGATGGGTGAGGGTCAGGCTTCGGGGAAGGGTTAGGGTTAGGGTTCGGTCTAGGGTTAGGGTTAGGGGACGGGGACGGTTTAGGGTCCAGGGGAGGGTACGACAACGCTTTAGGGGGAGCGTACGTGTGAGGGCGCGGGTTAGTGTTAGCGTACGGGTGAGGATTAGGGGACGGGTGAGGGTCAGGCTTCGGGGAAGGGTTAGGGTTAGGCTTCGAGCTATGGTTAGGGTTAGGGGACGGGGACGGTTTAGGGTCCAGGAGAGGGTACGACAACGCTTTAGGGGGATCGTACGTGTGAGGGCGCGGGTTAGTGTTAGCGTACGGGTGAGGATTAGGGTACGGGTGAGGGTCAGCCATTGGGGAAGGGTTAGGGTTTGGATTCGGGCTAGGGTTAGGGTTAGGGGACGGGGACGGTTTAGGGTCCAGGTGAGGGTACGACAACGAATTAGGGGGAGCATACGTGTGAGGGCGCGGGTTAGTGTTCGCGTACGGGTTAGGATTAAGGGACAGGTGAGGGTCAGGCTTCGGGGAAGGGTTAGGGTTAGGGTTCGGGCTAGGGTTAGGGTTAGGGGACGGGGACGGTTTAGGGTCCAGGGGAGGGTACGACAACGCTTTTGAGGGAGCGTACGTGTGAGGGCGCGGGTTAGTGTTAGCGTACAGGTTAGGATTAGGGGACGGGTGAGGGTCAGGCTTCGTGGGAGGGTTAGGTTTAGGGTTCGGGTTAGGTTTAGGGTTAGGGGACGGGGACGGTTTAGGGTCCAGGGGAGGGTACGACAACAGTTTAGGGGGAGCGTACGTGTGAGGGCGCGGGTTAGTTTTAGCATAAGGGTGAGGATTAGGGGACGGGTGAGGGTTAGGCTTCGGGGAAGGGTTAGGGTTAGGGTTCGAGCTAGGGTTAGGGTTAGGTGACGGGGACGGTTTAAGGTCCAGGGGAGGGTACGACAACGCTTTAGGGGGAGCGTACGTGTGAGGGCGCGGGTTAGTGTTAGCGTACGGGTTAGGATTAGGGGCCGGGTGAGGGTCAGGCTTCCGGGAAGGGTTAGGGTTAGGGTTCGGGCTAGGGTTAGGGTTAGGGGACGGGGACGGTTTAGGGTCCAGCGGATGGTACGACAACGCTTTAGGGGGAGCGTACGTGTGAGGGCGAGGGTTCATGTTAGCGTACGGGTTAGGATTATGGGCCGGGTGAGGGTCAGGCTTCGGGGAAGGGTTAGGGTTAGGGTTTGAGCTAGGGTTAGGGTTAGTGGACGGGGACGGTTTAGGGGCCAGGGTAGGGTACGACAACGCTTTAGGGGGAGTGTACGCGTGAGGGCGCGGGTTAGTGTTATAGTACGGTTTAGGATTAGGGGACGGGTGAGGGTCAGGCTTCGGAGAGGGTATAGGGTTAGGGTTCGGGCTAGGGTTAGGGTTAGGGGACGGGGACGGTTTAGGGTCCAGGGGAGGGTACAACAACGCTTTAGGGGGAGCGTACGTGTGAGGTCGCGGGTTAGTGTTAGCGTACGGGTTAGGATTAGGGGACGGGTGAGGGTCAGGCTTCGGGGAAGGGTTAGGGTTAGGGTTCGGGCTAGGGTTAGGGTTAGGGGACGGGGACGGTTTAGGGTCCAGGGGAGGGTACGACAACGCTTTAGGGGGAGCGTACATGTGAGGGCGCGGGTTAGTGTTAGCGTACGGGTGAGGTTTAGGGGAAGGGTGAGGGTCAGGCTCAGGGGAATGGTTAGGGTTAGCGTTCGGGCTAGAGTTAGGGTTAAGGGACGGGGACGGTTTAGGGTCCAGGGGAGGGTACGACAACGCTTTAGTGGGAGCGTACGTGTGAGGGCGCGTGTTAGTGTTAGCGTACGGGTTAGGATTAGTGGACGGGTGAGGGTCTGGCTTCGGGGAAGGTTTAGGGTTAGGGTTCGGGCTAGGGTTAGGGTTAGGGGACGGGGACGGTTTAGGGGCCAGGGGAGGGTACAACAACGCTTTAGGGGGAGCGTACATGTGAGGGCGCGGGTTAGTGTTAGCGAACGGGTGAGGATTAGGGGACGGGTGAGGGTCAGGCTTCGGGGAAGGGTTAGGGTTAGGGTTCGGGCTAGGGTTAGGGTTAGGGGACGGGGACGGTTTAGGGTCCAGGTTAGGGTACGACAACGATTTAGGGGGAGCGTACGTGTGAGGGCGCGGGTTAGTGTTCGCGTACGGGTTAGGATTAAGGGACGGGTGAGGGTCAGGCTTCGGGGAAGGGTTAGGGTTAGGGTTCGGGCTAGGGTTAGGGTTAGGGGACGGGGACGGTTTAGGGTCCAGGGGAGGGTAAGACAACACTTTAGGGGGAGCGTACGTGTGAGGGCGCGGGTTAGTGTTAGCATAAGGGTGAGGATTAGGGGACGGGTGAGGGTCAGGCTTCGGGGAAGTGTTAGGGTTAGGGTTCGAGCTATGGTTAGGGTTAGGGGACGGGGACGGTTCAGGGTCCAGGGGAGGGTACGACAACGCTTTAGGGGGAGCGTACGTGTGAGGGCGCGGGTTAGTGTTAGCGTACGGGTGAGGATTAGGGGACGGGTGAGGGTCAGGCTTTGGGGAAGGGTTAGGGTTATGGTTCGGGCTAGGGTTAGGGTTAGGGGACGGGGACGGTTTAGGGTCCAGGGGAGGGTACGACAACCCGTTAGGGGGAGCGAACGTGTGAGGGTGCGGGTTAGTGTTAGAGTATGGGTTAGGATTAGGGGACGGGTGAGGGTCAGGCTTCGGGGAAGGGTTAGCTTTAGGGTTCGGGCTAGGGATCGGGTTAGGGGACGGGGACGGTTTAGGGTCCAGGGGAGGGTACGACAACGATTTAGGGGGAGCGTACGTGTGAGGGCGCGGGTTAGTGTTCGCGTACGGGTTAGGATTAAGGGACGGGTGAGGGTCAGGCTTCGGGGAAGTGTTAGGGTTAGGGTTCGGGCTAGGGTTAGGGTTAGGGGACGGGGACGGTTTAGGGTACAGGGGAGGGTACGACAACCCTTTTGAGGGAGCGTACGTGTGAGGGCGCGGGTTAGTGTTAGCATCAGGTTAGAATTAGGGGACGGGTGAGGGTCAGGCTTCGGGGGTGGGTTAGGGTTAGGGTTCGGGCTAGGGTTAGGGTTAGGGGACGGGGACGGTTTAGGGTCCAGGGGAGGGTACGACAACAATTTAGGGGGAGTGTACGTGTGAGGGCGCGGGTTAGTGTTAGCATAAGTGTGAGGAATAGGGGACGGGTGAGGGTTAGGCTTCGGGGAAGGGTTTGCGTTAGGGTTCGGGCTAGGGTTAGGGTTAGGGTACGGGGACGGTTTAGGGTCCAGGGGATGGTACGACAACGCTTTAGGGGGACCGTACGTGTGAGGGCGCGGGTTCATGTTAGCGTACGGGTTAGGATTAGGGGCCGAGGGTGAGGGTCAGGCTTCGGGGAAGGGTTAGGGTTAGGGTTTGGGCTAGGGTTAGGGTTAGTGGACGGGGACGGTTTAGGGGCCAGGGGAGGGTACGACAACGCTTTAGGGGGAGTGTATGCGTGAGGGCGCTGGTTAGAGTTATCGTACGGTTTAGGATTAGGGGACGGGTGAGGGTCAGGCTTCGGAGAGGGTATAGGGTTAGGGTTCGGGCTAGGGTTAGGTTTAGGGGACGGGGACGGTTTAGGGTCCAGGGGAGGGTAGGACAACGCTTTAGGGGGAGCGTACGTGTGAGGTCGTGGGTTAGTGTTAGCGTACGGGTTAGGATTAGGGGACGGGTGAGGGTCAGGCTTCGGGGAAGGGTTAGGGTTAGGGTTCGGGCTAGGGTTAGGGTTAGGGGACGGGGACGGTTTAGGGTCCAGGGGAGGGTACAGCAACACTTTAGGGGGAGCGTACGTGTGAGGGCGCTGGTTAGTGTTAGCGTACAGGTTAGGATTAGGGGACGGGTGAGGGTCAGGCTTCAGGAAGGGTTAGGGTTAGAGTGCGGGCTAGGGTTAGGGTTAGGGGACGGGGACGGTTTAGGGTCCAGGGGAGGGTACGACAACGCTTTAGGGGGAGCGTACATGTGAGGGCGCGGGTTAGTGTTAGCGTACGGGTTAGGATTAGTGGACGGGTGAGTGTCTGGCTTCGGGGAAGGTTTAGGGTTAGGGTTCGGGCTAGGGTTAGCGTTAGGGGACGGGGACGGTTTAGGGTCCAGGGGAGGGTACGACAACGCTTTAGGGGGAGTGTACGCATGAGGGCGCGGGTTAGTGTTATCGTACGGTTTAGGATTAGGGGACGGGTGAGGGTCAGGCTTCGGAGAGGGTATAGGGTTAGGGTTCGGGCTAGGGTTAGGGTTAGGGGACGGGGACGGTTTAGGGTCCAGGGGAGGGTACGACAACGTTTTAGAGGGAGCGTACGTGTGAGGGAGCGGGTTAGTGTTAGCGTACGGGTGAGGATTAGGGGAGGGGTGAGGGTCAGGCTCAGGGGAAGGGTTAGGTTTAGGGTTCGGACTAGGGTTAGAGTTAGGGGACGGGGACGGTTTAGGGTCCAGGGGAGGGTACGACAACGCTTTAGGGGGAGCTTACGTGTGAGGGCGCGTGTTACTGTTAGCGTACGGGTTATGATTAGGGGACGGGTGAGGGTCAGGCTTCGGGGAAGGGTTAGGGTTAGGGTTCGGGCTAGGGTTAGGGTTAGGGGACGGGGAAGGTTTAGGGTCCAGGGGAGGGTACAACAACGCTTTAGGGGGCGCGTACGTGTGAGGGCGCGAGTTCATGTTAGCGTACAGGTGAGGATTAGGGGACGGGTGAGGGTCAGGCTCAGGGGAAGGGTTAGGGTTAGGGTTCGGACTAGGGTTAGGGTTAGGGGACGGGGACGGTTTAGGGTCCAGGGAGGGTACGACAACGCTTTAGGGGGAGCGTACGTGTGAGGGCGCGGGTTAGTGTTAGCGTACGGGTTAGGATTAGTGGACGGGTGTGGGTCTGGCTTCGGGGAAGGTTTAGGGTTAGGGTTCGGGCTAGGGTTAGGGTTAGGGGACGGGGACGGTTTAGGGTCCAGGGGAGGGTACGACAACGTTTTAGAGGGAGCGTACGTGTGAGGGAGCGGGTTAGTGTTAGCGTACGGGTGAGGATTAGGGGAGGGGTGAGGGTCAGGCTCAGGGGAAGGGTTAGGGTTAGGGTTCGGACTAGGGTTAGAGTTAGGGGACGGGGACGGTTTAGGGTCCAGGGGAGGGTACGACAACGCTTTAGGGGGAGCTTACGTGTGAGGGCGCGTGTTACTGTTAGCGTACGGGTTATGATTAGGGGACGGGTGAGGGTCAGGCTTCGGGGAAGGGTTAGGGTTAGGGTTCGGGCTAGGGTTAGGGTTAGGGGACGGGGAAGGTTTAGGGTCCAGGGGAGGGTACAACAACGCTTTAGGGGGCGCGTACGTGTGAGGGCGCGAGTTCATGTTAGCGTACAGGTGAGGATTAGGGGACGGGTGAGGGTCAGGCTCAGGGGAAGGGTTAGGGTTAGGGTTCGGACTAGGGTTAGGGTTAGGGGACGGGGACGGTTTAGGGTCCAGGGAGGGTACGACAACGCTTTAGGGGGAGCGTACGTGTGAGGGCGCGGGTTAGTGTTAGCGTACGGGTTAGGATTAGTGGACGGGTGTGGGTCTGGCTTCGGGGAAGGTTTAGGGTTAGGGTTCGGGCTAGGGTTAGGTTTAGGGGACGGGGACGGTTTAGGGTCCAGGGGAGGGTACAACAACGCTTTAGGGGGAGCGTACGTGTGAGGGCGCGGGTTAGTATTAGCGAACGGGTGAGGATTACGGGACGGGTGAGGGTCAGGCTTCGGGGAAGGGTTAGGGTTAGGGTTCGGGCTAGGGTTAGGGGACGGGGACGGGGACGGTTTAGGGTCCAGGGGAGGGTACGACAACGCTTTAGGGGGAGCATACGTGTGAGGGCGCGGGTTAGTGTTAGCGTACGGGTGAGGATTAGGGTACGGGTGAGGGTCAGCCTTCGGGGAAGGGTTAGGGTTAGGATTCGGGCTATGGTTAGGGTTAGGGGACGGGGACGGTTTAGGGTCCAGGTGAGGGTACGACAACGAATTAGGGGGAGCGTACGTGTGAGGGCGCGGGTTAGTGTTCGCGTACAGGGTTAGGATTAAGGGACGGGTGAGGGTCAGGCTTCGGGGAAGGGTTAGGATTAGGGTTCGGGCTAGGGTTAGGGTTAGGGGAAAGGGACGGTTTAGGGTCCAGGGGAGGGTACGACAACGCTTTTGAGGGAGCGTACGTGTGAGGGCACGGGTTAGTGTTAGCGTACAGGTTAGGATTAGTGGACGGGTGTGGGTCAGGCTTCGGGGGAGGGTTAGGTTTAGGGTTCGGGTTAGGGTTAGGGTTAGGGGACGGGGACGGTTTAGGGTCCAGGGGAGGGTACGACAACAATTTAGGGGGAGCGTACGTGTGAGGGCGCGGGTTAGTTTTAGCATAAGGGTGAGGATTAGGGGACGGGTGAGGGTTAGGCTTCGGGGAAGGGTTAGGGTTAGGGTTCGAGCTAGGGTTAGGGTTAGGGGACGGGGACGGTTTAAGGTCCAGGGGAGGGTACGACAACGCTTTAGGGGGAGCGTACGTGTGAGGGCGCGGGTTAGTGTTAGCGTACGGGTTAGGATTAGGGGCCGGGTGAGGGTCAGGCTTCGGGGAAGGGTTAGGGTTAGGGTTCGGGCTAGGGTTAGGGTTAGGGGACGGGGACGGTTTAGGGTCCAGGGGATGGTACGACAACGCTTTAGGGGGAGCGTACGTGTGAGGGCGCGGGTTAATGTTAGCGTACGGGTTAGGATTAGGGGCCGGGTGAGGGTCAGGCTTCGGGGAAGGGTTAGGGTTAGGGTTTGGGCTAAGGTTAGGGTTAGTGGACGGGGACGGTTTAGGGGCCAGGGGAGGGTACGACAACGCTTTAGGGGGAGTGTACACGTGAGGGCGCGGGTTAGTGTTATCGTACGGTTTAGGATTAGGGGACGGGTGAGGGTCAGGCTTCGGAGAGGGTATAGGGTTAGGGTTCGGGCTAAGGTTAGGTTTAGGGGACGGAGACGGTTTAGGGTCCAGGAGAGGGTACGACAACGCTTTAGGGGGAGCGTACGTGTGAGGTCGCGGGTTAGTGTTAGCGTACGGGTTAGGATTAGGGGACGGGTGAGGGTCAGGCTTCAGGGAAGGGTTAGGGTTAGGGTTCGGGCTAGGGTTAGGGTTAGGGGACGGGGACGGTTTAGGGTCCAGGGGAGGGTACGACAACGCTTTAGGGGTAGCGTACGTGTGAGGGCGCGCGTTAGTGTTAGCGTACGCGTGAGGATTAGGGGACTCGTGAGGGTCGGGCTCAGGGGAAGTGTTAGGGTTAGGGTTCGGGCTAGGGTTCGGGTTATGGGACAGGGACGGTTTAGGGTCCAGGGGAGGGTATGACAACGCTTTAGGGGGAGCGTACGTGTGAGGGTGCGGGTTAGTGTTAGCGTACGGGTTAGGATTAGGTGACGGGTGAGGGTCAGGCTTCGGGCAAGGGTTAGGGTTAGGGTTCGGGCTAGGGTTAGGGTTAGGGGTCGGGGACGGTTTAGGGTCCAGGGGAGGGTACGACAACGCTTTATGGGGAGCGTACGTGTGAGGGCGCGGGTTCATGTTAGTGTACGGGTTAGGATTAGGGGCCGGGTGAGTGTCAGGCTTCGGGGAAGGGTTAGGGTTAGGGTTCGGGCTAGGGTTAGGGTTAGCGGATGGGGACGGTTTAGGGACCAGGGGAGGGTACGACAACGCTTTAGGGGGAGTGTACGCGTGAGGGGGCGGGTTTGTGTTATCGTACGGTTTAGGATTAGGGGACGGGTGAGGGTCAGGCTTCGGACAGGGTATAGTGTTAGAGTTCGGGCTAGGGTTAGCGTTAGGGGACGGGGACGGTTTAGGGTCCAGGGGAGGGTACGACAACGCTTTAGGGGGAGCGTACGTGTGAGGGCGCGGGTTAGTGTTATCGTACGGTTTAGGATTAGGGGACGGGTGAGGGTCAGGCTTCGGAGAGGGTATAGGGTTAGGGTTCGGGCTAGGGTTAGGTTTAGGGGACGGGGACGGTTTAGGGTCCAGGGGAGGGTACGACAACGCTTTAGGGGGAGCGTACGTGTGAGGTCGCGGGTTAGTGTTAGCGTACGGGTTAGGATTAGGGGACGGGTGAGGGTCAGGCTTCAGGGAAGGGTTAGGGTTAGGGTTCGGGCTAGGGTTAGGGTTAGGGGACGGGGACGGTTTAGGGTCCAGGGCAGGGTACGACAACGCTTTAGGGGTAGCGTACGTGTGAGGGCGCGCGTTAGTGTTAGCGTACGCGTGAGGATTAGGGGACTCGTGAGGGTCAGGCTCAGGGGAAGTGTTAGGGTTAGCGTTCGGGCTAGGGTTCGGGTTATGGGACAGGGACGGTTTAGGGTCCAGGGGACGGTATGACAACGCTTTAGGGGGAGCGTACGTGTGAGGGTGCGGGTTAGTGTTAGCGTACGGGTTAGGATTAGGGGACGGGTGAGGGTCAGGCTTCGGGCAAGGGTTAGGGTTAGGGTTCGGGCTAGGGTTAGGGTTAGGGGTCGGGGACGGTTTAGGGTCCAGGGGAGGGTACGACAACGCTTTATGGGGAGCGTACGTGTGAGGGGGCGGGTTCATGTTAGCGTACGGGTTAGGATTAGGGGCCGGGTGAGGGTCAGGCTTCGGGGAAGGGTTAGGGTTAGGGTTCGGGCTAGGGTTAGGGTTAGCGGATGGGGACGGTTTAGGGACCAGGGGAGGGTACGACAACGCTTTAGGTGGAGTGTACGCGTGAGGGCGCGGGTTTGTGTTATCATACGGTTTAGGATTAGGGGACGGGTGAGGGTCAGGCTTCGGACAGGGTATAGTGTTAGAGTTCGGGCTAGGGTTAGCGTTAGGGGACGGGGACGGTTTAGGGTCCAGGGGAGGGTACGACAACGCTTTAGGGGGAGCGTACGTGTGAGGGCGCGGGTTAGTGTTAGCCTACGGGTTAGGAAGAGGGGACGGGTGAGGGTCAGGCTTCGGGGAAGGTTTAGGGTTAGGGTTCGGGCTAGGGTTAGGGTTAGTGGACGGGGACGGTTTAGGGTCCAGGGGAGGGTACGACAACGCTTTAGGGGGAGCGTAGGTGTGAGGACGCGGGTTAGAGTTAGCGTACGGCTTAGGATTAGGGGACGGGTGAGGGTCAGGCTTCGGGGAAGGGTTAGGGTTAGGCTTCAGGCTAGGGTTAGTGTTAGGGGACGGGGACGGTTTAGGGTCCAGGGGAGGGTACGACAACGCTTTAGGGGGAGCGTACGTGTGAGGGCACGTGTTAGTGTAGCGTACGGCTTAGGATTAGGGGACGGGTGAGGGTCAGGCTTCGGGGAAGTGTTAGGGTTAGGGTTCGGGCTAGGGTTAGGGTTAGGGGACGGGGACGGTTTAGGGTCCAGGGGATGGTACGACAACGCTTTAGGGGGAGCGTACGAGTGAGGGCGCGGGTTCATGTTAGCGTACGGGTTAGGATTAGGGGACGGGTGAGGGTCAGGCTTCGGGGGAGGGTTAGGTTTAGGGTTCGGGTTAGGGTTAGGGTTAGGGGACGGGGACGGTTTAGGGTCCAGGGGAGGGTACGACAACAATTTAGGGGGAGCGTACGTGTGAGGGCGCGGGTTAGTTTTAGCATAAGTGTGAGGATTAGGGGACGGGTGAGGGTTAGGCTTCGGGGAAGGGTTAGGGTTAGGGTTCGAGCTAGGGTTAGGGTTAGGGGACGGGGACGGTTTAAGGTCCAGGGGAGGGTACGACAACGCTTTAGGGGGAGCGTACGTGTGAGGGCGCGGGTTAGTGTTAGCGTACGGGTTAGGATTAGGGGCCGGGTGAGGGTCAGGCTCAGGGGAAGTGTTAGGGTTAGGGTTCGGGCTAGGGTTCGGGTTATGGGACAGGGACGGTTTAGGGTCCAGGGGAGGGTATGACAACGCTTTAGGGGGAGCGTACGTGTGAGGGCGCGGGTTAGTGTTAGCGTACGGGTTAGGATTAGGGGACGGCTGAGGATCAGGCTTCGGGCAAGGGTTAGGGTTAGGGTTCGGGCTAGGGTTAGGGTTAGGGGTCGGGGACGGTTTAGGGTCCAGGGGAGGGTACGACAACGCTTTAGGGGGAGCGTACGTGTGAGGGCGCGGGTTCATGTTAGCGTACGGGTTAGGATTAGGGGCCGGGTGAGGGTCAGGCTTCGGGGAAGGGTTAAGGTTAGGGTTCGGGCTAGGGTTAGGGTTAGCGGATGGGGACGGTTTAGGGGCCAGGGGAGGGTACGACAACGCTTTAGGGGGAGTGTACGCGTGAGGGCGCAGTTTTGTGTTATCGTACGGTTTAGGATTAGGGGACGGGTGAGGTTCAGGCTTCGGAGAGGGTATAGGGTTAGGGTTCGGGCTAGGGTTAGGTTTAGGGTACGGGGACGGCTTAGGGTCCAGGGGAGGGTACAACAACTCTTTAGGGGGAGCGTACGTGTGAGGTCGCGGGTTAGTGTTAGCGTACGGGTTAGGATTAGGGGATGGGTGAGGGTCAGGCTTCGGGGAAGGGTTAGGGTTAGGGTTCGGTCTAGGGTTAGGGTTAGGGGACGGGGACGGTTTAGGGTCCAGGGGAGGGTACGACAACGCTTTAGGGGGAGCGTACGTGTGAGGGCGCGGGTTAGTGTTAGCGTACGGGTGAGGATTAGGGGACGGGTGAGGGTCAGGCTTCGGGGAAGGGTTAGGGTTAGGCTTCGAGCTATGGTTAGGGTTAGGGGACGGGGACGGTTTAGGGTCCAGGAGAGGGTACGACAACGCTTTAGGGGGAGCGTACGTGTGAGGGCGCGGGTTAGTGTTAGCGTACGGGTGAGGATTAGGGTACGGGTGAGGGTCAGCCATCGGGGAAGGGTTAGGGTTTGGATTCGGGCTAGGGTTAGGGTTAGGGGACGGGGACGGTTTAGGGTCCAGGTGAGGGTACGACAACGAATTAGGGGGAGCATACGTGTGAGGGCGCGGGTTAGTGTTCGCGTACGGGTTAGGATTAAGGGACAAGTGAGGGTCAGGCTTCGGGGAAGGGTTAGGGTTAGGGTTCGGGCTAGGGTTAGGGTTAGGGGACGGGGACGGTTTAGGGTCCAGGGGAGGGTACGACAACGCTTTTGAGGGAGCGTACGTGTGAGGGCGCGGGTTAGTGTTAGCGTACAGGTTAGGATTAGGGGACGGGTGAGGGTCAGGCTTCGTGGGAGGGTTAGGTTTAGGGTTCGGGTTAGGTTTAGGGTTAGGGGACGGGGACGGTTTAGGGTCCAGGGGAGGGTACGACAACAGTTTAGGGGGAGCGTACGTGTGAGGGCGCGGGTTAGTTTTAGCATAAGGGTGAGGATTAGGGGACGGGTGAGGGTTAGGCTTCGGGGAAGGGTTAGGGTTAGGGTTCGAGCTAGGGTTAGGGTTAGGTGACGGGGACGGTTTAAGGTCCAGGGGAGGGTACGACAACGCTTTAGGGGGAGCGTACGTGTGAGGGCGCGGGTTAGTGTTAGCGTACGGGTTAGGATTAGGGGCCGGGTGAGGGTCAGGCTTCCGGGAAGGGTTAGGGTTAGGGTTCGGGCTAGGGTTAGGGTTAGGGGACGGGGACGGTTTAGGGTCCAGCGGATGGTACGACAACGCTTTAGGGGGAGCGTACGTGTGAGGGCGCGGGTTCATGTTAGCGTACAGGTTAGGATTATGGGCCGGGTGAGGGTCAGGCTTCGGGGAAGTGTTAGGGTTAGGGTTTGAGCTAGGGTTAGGGTTAGTGGACGGGGACGGTTTAGGGGCCAGAGTAGGGTACGACAACGCTTTAGGGGGAGTGTACGCGTGAGGGCGCGGGTTAGTGTTATAGTACGGTTTAGGATTAGGGGACGGGTGAGGGTCAGGCTTCGGAGAGGGTATAGGGTTAGGGTTCGGGCTAGGGTTAGGGTTAGGGGACGGGGACGGTTTAGGGTCCAGGGGAGGGTACAACAACGCTTTAGGGGGAGCGTACGTGTGAGGTCGCGGGTTAGTGTTAGCGTACGGGTTAGGATTAGTGGACGGGTGAGGGTCTGGCTTCGGGGAAGGTTTAGGGTTAGGGTTCGGGCTAGGGTTAGGGTTAGGGGACGGGGACGGTTTAGGGGCCAGGGGAGGGTACAACAACGCTTTAGGGGGAGCGTACATGTGAGGGCGCGGGTTAGTGTTAGCGAACGGGTGAGGATTAGGGGACGGGTGAGGGTCAGGCTTCGGGGAAGGGTTAGGGTTAGGGTTCGGGCTAGGGTTAGGGTTAGGGGACGGGGACGGTTTAGGGTCCAGGTTAGGGTACGACAACGATTTAGGGGGAGCGTACGTGTGAGGGCGCGGGTTAGTGTTCGCGTACGGGTTAGGATTAAGGGACGGGTGAGGGTCAGGCTTCGGGGAAGGGTTAGGGTTAGGGTTCGGGCTAGGGTTAGGGTTAGGGGACGGGGACGGTTTAGGGTCCAGGGGAGGGTAAGACAACACTTTAGGGGGAGCGTACGTGTGAGGGCGCGGGTTAGTGTTAGCATAAGGGTGAGGATTAGGGGACGGGTGAGGGTCAGGCTTCGGGGAATGGTTAGGGTTAGGGTTCGAGCTATGGTTAGGGTTAGGGGACGGGGACGGTTCAGGGTCCAGGGGAGGGTACGACAACGCTTTAGGGGGAGCGTACGTGTGAGGGCGCGGGTTAGTGTTAGCGTACGGGTGAGGATTAGGGGACGGGTGAGGGTCAGGCTTTGGGGAAGGGTTAGGGTTATGGTTCGGGCTAGGGTTAGGGTTAGGGGACGGGGACGGTTTAGGGTCCAGGGGAGGGTACGACAACCCGTTAGGGGGAGCGAACGTGTGAGGGTGCGGGTTAGTGTTAGAGTATGGGTTAGGATTAGGGGACGGGTGAGGGTCAGGCTTCGGGGAAGGGTTAGCTTTAGGGTTCGGGCTAGGGATCGGGTTAGGGGACGGGGACGGTTTAGGGTCCAGGGGAGGGTACGACAACGATTTAGGGGGAGCGTACGTGTGAGGGCGCGGGTTAGTGTTCGCGTACGGGTTAGGATTAAGGGACGGGTGAGGGTCAGGCTTCGGGGAAGGGTTAGGGTTAGGGTTCGGGCTAGGGTTAGGGTTAGGGGACGGGGACGGTTTAGGGTACAGGGGAGGGTACGACAACCCTTTTGAGGGAGCGTACGTGTGAGGGCGCGGGTTAGTGTTAGCATCAGGTTAGAATTAGGGGACGGGTGAGGGTCAGGCTTCGGGGGTTGGTTAGGGTTAGGGTTCGGGCTAGGGTTAGGGTTAGGGGACGGGGACGGTTTAGGGTCCAGGGGAGGGTACGACAACAATTTAGGGGGAGTGTACGTGTGAGGGCGCGGGTTAGTGTTAGCATAAGGGTGAGGATTAGGGGACGGGTGAGGGTTAGGCTTCGGGGAAGGGTTAGCGTTAGGGTTCGGGCTAGGGTTAGGGTTAGGGTACGGGGACGGTTTAGGGTCCAGGGGATGGTACGACAACGCTTTAGGGGGACCGTACGTGTGAGGGCGCGGGTTCATGTTAGCGTACGGGTTAGGATTAGGGGCCGAGGGTGAGGGTCAGGCTTCGGGGAAGGGTTAGGGTTAGGGTTTGGGCTAGGGTTAGGGTTAGTGGACGGGGACGGTTTAGGGGCCAGGGGAGGGTACGACAACGCTTTAGGGGGAGTGTATGCGTGAGGGCGCTGGTTAGAGTTATCGTACCGTTTAGGATTAGGGGACGGGTGAGGGTCAGGCTTCGGAGAGGGTATAGGGTTAGGGTTCGGGCTAGGGTTAGGTTTAGGGGACGGGGACGGTTTAGGGTCCAGGGGAGGGTAGGACAACGCTTTAGGGGGAGCGTACGTGTGAGGTCGTGGGTTAGTGTTAGCGTACGGGTTAGGATTAGGGGACGGGTGAGGGTCAGGCTTCGGGGAAGGGTTAGGGTTAGGGTTCGGGCTAGGGTTAGGGTTAGGGGACGGGGACGGTTTAGGGTCCAGGGGAGGGTACGACAACGCTTTAGGGGTAGCGTACGTGTGAGGGCGCGGGTTAGTGTTAGCGTACGCGTGAGGATTAGGGGACTGGTGAGGGTCAGGCTCAGGGGAAGTGTTAGGGTTAGGGTTCGGGCTAGGGTTCGGGTTATGGGACAGGGACGGTTTAGGGTCCAGGGGAGGGTATGACAACGCTTTAGGGGGAGCGTAAGTGTGAGGGCGCGGGTTAGTGTTAGCGTACGGGTTAGGATTAGGGGACGGCTGAGGGTCAGGCTTCGGGCAAGGGTTAGGGTTAGGGTTCGGGCTAGGGTTAGGGTTAGGGGTCGCGGACGGTTTAGGGTCCAGGGGAGGGTACGACAACGCTTTAGGGGGAGCGTACGTGTGAGGGCGCGGGTTCATGTTAGCGTACGGGTTAGGATTAGGGGCCGGGTGAGGGTCAGGCTTCGGGGAAGGGTTAAGGTTAGGGTTCGGGCTAGGGTTAGGGTTAGCGGATGGGGACGGTTTAGGGGCCAGGTGAGGGTACGACAACGCTTTAGGGGGAGTGTACGCGTGAGGGCGCGGTTTTGTGTTATCGTACGGTTTAGGATTAGGGGACGGGTGAGGGTCAGGCTTCGGAGAGGGTATAGGGTTAGGGTTCGGGCTAGGGTTAGGGTTAGTGGACGGGGACGGTTTAGGGGCCAGAGTAGGGTACGACAACGCTTTAGGGGGAGTGTACGCGTGAGGGCGCGGGTTAGTGTTATAGTACGGTTTAGGATTAGGGGACGGGTGAGTGTCAGGCTTCGGAGAGGGTATAGGGTTAGGGTTCGGGCTAGGGTTAGGGTTAGGGGACGGGGACGGTTTAGGGTCCAGGGGAGGGTACAACAACGCTTTAGGGGGAGCGTACGTGTGAGGTCGCGGGTTAGTGTTAGCGTACGGGTTAGGATTAGGGGACGGGTGAGGGTCAGGCTTCGGGGAAGGGTTAGGGTTAGGGTTCGGGCTAGGGTTAGGGTTAGGGGACGGGGACGGTTTAGGGTCCAGGGGAGGGTACGACAACGCTTTAGGGGGAGCGTACATGTGAGGGCGCGAGTTAGTGTTAGCGTACGGGTGAGGTTTAGGGGAAGGGTGAGGGTCAGGCTCAGGGGAAGGGTTAGGGTTAGCGTTCGGGCTAGGGTTAGGGTTAAGGGACGGGGACGGTTTAGGGTCCAGGGGAGGGTACGACAACGCTTTAGGGGGAGCGTACGTGTGAGGGCCCGGGTTAGTGTTAGCGTACGGGTTAGGATTAGTGGACGGGTGAGGGTCTGGCTTCGGGGAAGGTTTAGGGTTAGGGTTCGGGCTAGGGTTAGGGTTAGGGGACGGGGACGGTTTAGGTTCCAGGTTAGGGTACGACAACGATTTAGGGGGAGCGTACGTGTGAGGGCGCGGGTTAGTGTTCGCGTATGGGTTAGGATTAAGGGACGGGTGAGGGTCAGGCTTCGGGGAAGGGTTAGGGTTAGGGTTCGGGCTAGGGTTAGGGTTAGGGGACGGGGACGGTTTAGGGTCCAGGGGAGGGTAAGACAACACTTTAGGGGGAGCGTACGTGTGAGGGCGCGGGTTAGTGTTAGCATAAGGGTGAGGATTAGGGGACGGGTGAGGGTCAGGCTTCGGGGAAGGGTTAGGGTTAGGGTTCGAGCTATGGTTAGGGTTAGGGGACGGGGACGGTTCAGGGTCCAGGGGAGGGTACGACAACGCTTTAGGGGGAGCGTACGTGTGAGGGCGCGGGTTAGTGTTAGCGTACGGGTGAGGATTAGGGGACGGGTGAGGGTCAGGCTTTGGGGAAGGGTTAGGTTTATGGTTCGGGCTAGGGTTAGGGTTAGGGGACGGGGACGGTTTAGGGTCCAGGGGAGGGTACGACAACCCGTTAGGGGGAGCGAACGTGTGAGGGTGCGGGTTAGTGTTAGAGTATGGGTTAGGATTAGGGGACGGGTGAGGGTCAGGCTTCGGGGAAGGGTTAGGTTTAGGGTTCGGGCTAGGGATCGGGTTAGGGGACGGGGACGGTTTAGGGTCCAGGGGAGGGTACAACAATGCTTTAGGGGGAGCGTACGTGTGAGGGCGCGGGTTAGTGTTAGCGTTCGGGTTAGGATTAGGTGACGGGTGAGGGTCAGGCTTCGGGGAAGGGTTAGGGTTAGGTTTCGGGCTAGGGTTAGGGTTAGGGGACGGGGACGGTTTAGGGTCCAGGGGAGGGTACGACAACGCTTTAGGGGGAGCGTACGTGTGAGGGCGCGGGTTACTGTTAACGTACGGGTGAGGATTAGGGTACGGGTGAGGGTCAGCCTTCGGGGAAGGGTTAGGGTTAGGATTCGGCCTAGGGTTAGGGTTAGGGGATGGGGACGGTTTAGGGTCCAGGTGAGGGTACGACAACGATTTAGGGGGAGCGTACGTGTGAGGGCGCGGGTTAGTGTTCGCGTACGGGTTAGGATTAAGGGACGGGTGAGGGTCAGGCTTCGGGGAAGGGTTAGGGTTAGGGTTCGGGCTAGGGTTAGGGTTAGGGGAGGGGACGGTTTAGGGTCCAGGGGAGGGTACGACAACGCTTTTGAGGGAGCGTACGTGTGAGGGCGCGGGTTAGTGTTAGCATCATGTTAGAATGAGGGGACGGGTGAGGGTCAGGCTTCGGGGGTGGGTTAGGGTTAGGGTTCGGGCTAGGGTTAGGGTTAGGGGACGGGGACGGTTTAGGGTCCAGGGTAGGGTACGACAACAATTTAGGGGGAGTGTACGTGTGAGGGCGCGGGTTAGTGTTAGCATAAGGGTGAGGATTAGGGGACGGGTGAGGGTTAGGCTTCGGGGAAGGGTTAGGGTTAGGGTTCGGGCTAGGGTTAGGGTTAGGGGACGGGGACGGTTTAGGGTCCAGGGGAGGGTACGGCAACACTTTAGGGGGAGCGTACGTGTGAGGGCGCGGTTTATTGTTAGCGTACGTGTTAGGTTTAGGGGACGGTTGAGGGTCAGGCTTCGGGGAAGGGTTAGTGTTAGGGTTCGAGCTATGGTTAGGGTTAGGGGACAGGGACGGTTTAGGGTCCAGGGGAGGGTACGACAACGCTTTAGGGGGAGCGTACGTGTGAGGGCGCGGGTTAGTGTTAGCGTACGGGTGAGGATTAGGGGACGGGTGAGGGTCAGGCTTCGGGGAAGGGTTAGGGTTATGGTTCGGGCTAGGGTTAGGTTTAGGGGACCGGGACGGTTTAGGGTCCAGGGGAGGGTACAACAACCCGTTAGGGGGAGCGAACGTGTGAGGGCGCGGGTTAGTGTTAGCGTATGGGTTAGGATTAGGGGACGGGTGAGGGTCAGGCTTCGGGGAAGGGTTAGGGTTATGGTTCGGGCTAGGGTTAGGTTTAGGGGACGGGGACGGTTTAGGGTCCAGGGGAGGGTACGACAACCCGTTAGGGGGAGCGTAAGTGTGAGGGCGCGGGTTAGTGTTAGCGTTCGGGTTAGGATTAGGGGACGGGTGAGGGTCAGGCTTCGGGGAAGGGTTAGGGTTAGGGTTCGGGCTAGGGTTAGGGTTAGGGGACGGGGACGGTTTAGGGTCCAGGGGAGGGTACGACAACGCTTTAGGGGGAGCGTACGTGTGAGGGCGTGGGTAAGTGTTAGCGTAAGGTTGAGGATTAGGGGACGGGTGAGGGTCAGGCTTCGGGGAAGGGTTAAGGTTAGGGTTCGGGCTAGGGTTAGGGTTAGCGGATGGGGACGGTTTAGGGGCCAGGGGAGGGTACGACAACGCTTTAGGGGGAGTGTACGCGTGAGGGCGCGGTTTTGTGTTATCGTACAGTTTAGGATTAGGGGACGGGTGAGGGTCAGGCTTCGGAGAGGGTATAGGGTTAGGGTTCGGGCTAGGGTTAGGTTTAGGGGACGGGGACGGCTTAGGGTCCAGGGGAGGGTACAACAACTCTTTAGGGGGAGCGTACGTGTGAGGTCGCGGGTTAGTCTTAGCGTACGGGTTAAGATTAGGGGACGGGTGAGGGTCAGGCCTCGGAGAGGGTATAGGGTTAGGGTTCGGGCTAGGGTTAGGGTTAGGGGACGGGGACGGTTTAGGGTCCAGGGGAGGGTACAACAACGCTTTAGGGTGAGCGTACGTGTGAGGTCGCGGGTTAGTGTTAGCGTTCGGGTTAGGATTAGGGGACGGGTGAGGGTCAGGCTTCGGGGAAGGGTTAGGGTTAGGGTTCGGGCTAGGGTTAGGGTTAGGGGACGGGGACGGTTTAGGGTCCAGGGGAGGGTACGACAACGCTTTAGGGGGAGCGTACGTGTGAGGGCGTGGGTAAGTGTTAGCGTAAGGGTGAGGATTAGGGGACGGGTGAGGGTCAGTCTTCGGGGAAGGATTAGGTTTAGGGTTTGGGCTAGGGTTAGGGTTAGGGGACGGGTACGGTTTAGGGTCCAGGGGAGGGTACGACAACAATTTAGGGGGAGCGTACGTGTGAGGGCGCGGTTTAGTGTTAGCATAAGGGTGAGGATTAGGGGACGGGTGAGGGTTAGGCTTCGGGGAAGGGTTAGGGTTAGGGTTCCAGCTAGGGTTAGGGTTAGGGGACGGGGACGGTTTAGGGTCCAGGGGATGGTACGACAACGCTTTAGGGGGAGCGTACGTGTGAGGGCGCGGGTTCATGTTAGGATTAGGGGCCGGGTTAGGATTAGGGGCCGGGTGAGGGTCAGGCTTCGGAGAGGGTATAGGGTTAGGGTTCGGGCTAGGGTTAGGGTTAGGGGACGGGGACGGTTTAGGGTCCAGGGGAGGGTACGACAACGCTTTAGGGGGAGCGTACGTGTGAGGGCGCGGGTTAGTGTTAGCGTACGGGTGAGGATTAGGGGACGGGTGAGGGTCAGGCTCAGGGGAAGTGTTAGGGTTAGGGTTCGGGCTAGGGTTCGGGTTAGGGGACGGGGACGATTTAGGGTCCAGGGTAGGGTACGACAACGCTTTAGGGGGAGCGTACGTGTGAGGGCGCGGGTTAGTGTTAGCGTACGGGTTAGGATTAGGGGACGGGTGAGGGTCAGGCTTCGGGGAAGGGTTAGGGTTAGGGTTCAGGCCAGGGTTAGGGTTAGGGGACGGGGACGGGTTAGGGGACGGGGACGGTTTAGGGTCCAGGGGATGGTACGACAACGCTTTGGGGGGAGCGTACGTGTGAGGGCACGGTTTCATGTTAGCGTACGGGTTAGGATTAGGGGCCGGGTGAGGGTCAGGCTTCGGGGAAGGGTTAGGGTTAGGATTCGGGCTAGGGTTCGGGTTAGGGGACGGGGACGGTTTAGGGTCCAGGGGAGGGTACGACAATCCATTAGGGGGAGCGTACGTGTGAGGGCGCGGGTTAGTGTTAGCCTATGGGCCAGGATTAGGGGACGGGTGAGGGTCAGGCTTCGGGGAAGGGTTAGGGTTAGGGTTCGGGTTAGGGTTCGGGTTAGGGGACGGGGACGGTTTAGGGTCCAGGGGAGGGTACGACAACGCTTTAGGGGGAGCGTACGTGTGAGGGCGCGGGTTAGTGTTAGCGTACGGGTTAGGATTAGGGGACGGGTGAGGGTCAGGCTTCGGGGAAGGGTTAGGGTTAGGGTTCGGGCTAGGGTTAGGGTTAGGGGACGGGGACGGTTTAGGGTCCAGGGGATGGTACGACAACGCTTTAGGGGGAGCGTACGTGTGAGGGCACGGGTTCATGTTAGCGTACGGTTTAGGATTAGGGGACGGGTGAGGGTCAGGCTTCGGGGAAGGGTTAGGGTTAGGGTTCGGGCTAGGGTTAGGGTTAGGGGACGGGGACGGTTTAGGGTCCAGGGGAGGGTACGACAACGCTTTAGGGGGAGTGTACGCGTGAGGGCGTGGGTTAGTGTTATCGTACGGTTTAGGATTAGGGGACGGGTGAGGGTCAGGCTTCGGACAGGGTATAGTGTTAGAGTTCGGGCTAGGGTTAGCGTTAGGGGACGGGGACGGTTTAGGGTCCAGGGGAGGGTACGACAACGCTTTAGGGGGAGCGTAGGTGTGAGGGCGCGGGTTAGAGTTAGCGTACGGCTTAGGATTAGGAGACGGGTGAGGGTCAGGCTTCGGGGAAGGGTTAGGGTTAGGGTTCGGGCTAGGGTTAGTGTTAGGGGACAGGGATGGTTTAGGGTCCAGGGGAGGGTACGACAACGGTTTACGTCGAGCGTACGCGTGATGGCGCGGGTTAGTGTTAGCGTACGGCTTAGGATTAGGGGACGGGTGAGGGTCATGCTTCGGGGAAGGTTTAGGGTTAGGGTTCGGGCTAGGGTTAGGGTTAGGGGACGGGGACGGTTTAGGGTCCAGGGGAGGGTACGACAACGCTTTAGGGGGAGCATACGCGTGAGGGCGCGGGTTAGTGTTAGCGTACGGGTTAGGATTAAGGGACGGGTGAGGGTCAGGCTTCGGGGAAGGGTTAGGGTTAGGGTTCGGGCTAGGGTTAGGGTTAGGGGACGGGGACGGTTTAGGGTCCAGGGGAGGGTATGACAATGCTTTAGGGGGAGCGTACGTATGAGGGCGCGGGTTAGTGTTAGAGTACGGCTTAGGATTAGGGGACGGGTGAGGGTCAGGCTTCAGGGAAGGGTTAGGGTTAGTGTTCGGGCTAGGGTTAGGGTTAGGGGACGGAGACGGTTTAGGGTCCAGGGGAGGGTACGACAATGCTTTAGGGGGAGCGTACGTGTGAGAGCTTGGGTTAGTGTTAGCGTACGGCTTAGGATTAGGGGACGGGTGAGGGTCAGGCTTCAGGGAAGGGTTAGGGTTAGGGTTCGGGCTAGGGTTAGGGTTAGGGGACGGGGACGGTTTAGGGTCCAAGGGAGGGTATGACAACGCTTTAGGGGGAGCGTACGTGTGAGGGCGCGGGTTAGTGTTAGCGTACGTGTGAGGATTAGGGGACGGGTGAGGGTCAGGCTTCGGGGAAGTGTTAGGGTTAGGGTTCGGCCTAGGGTTACGGTTAGGTGATGGGGACGGTTTAGTGTCCAGGGGAGGGTACGACAACGCTTTAGGGGGAGCGTACGTGTGAGGGCGCGGGTTAGTGTTAGCCTACGGGTTAGGAAGAGGGGACGGGTGAGGGTCAGGCTTCGGGGAAGGTTTAGGGTTAGGGTTCGGGCTAGGGTTAGGGTTAGTGGACGGGAACGGTTTAGGGTCCAGGGGAGGGTACGACAACGCTTTAGGGGGAGCGTAGGTGTGAGGACGCGGGTAAGAGTTAGCGTACGGCTTAGGAATAGGGGACGGGTGAGGGTCAGGCTTCGGGGAAGGGTTAGGGTTAGGCTTCAGGCTAGGGTTAGTGTTAGGGGACCTGGACGGTTTAGCGTCCAGGGGAGGGTACGACAACGCTTTAGGGGGAGCGTACGTGTGAGGGCACGTGTTAGTGTAGCGTTCGGCTTAGGATTAGGGGACGGGTGAGGGTCAGGATTCAGGGAAGGGTTAGGGTTAGGGATCTGGCTAGGGTTAGGGTTAGGGGACGGGGACGGTTTAGGGTCCAGGGGAGGGTACGACAACGCTTTAGGGGGAGCGTACGTGTGAGGGCGCAGGTTAGTGTTAGCGTACGGGTGAGGATTAGGGGACGGGTGAGGGTCAGGCTCAGGGGAAGGGTTAGGGTTAGGGTTCGGGCTAGGGTTAGGGTTAGGGGACGGGGACGGTTTAGGGTCCAGGGAGGGTACGACAACGCTTTAGGGGGATCGTACGTGTGAGGGCGCGGGTTAGTGTTAGCCTACGGGTTAGGATTAGCGGACGGGTGAGGGTCAGGCTTCAGGGAAGTGTTAGGTTTAGGGTTCGGGCTAGGGTTAGGGTTACGGGACGGGGACGGTTTAGGTTCCAGGGGAGGGTACGGCAACACTTTAGGGGGAGCGTACGTGTGAGGGCGCGGTTTAGTGTTAGCGTACGTGTTAGGATTAGGGGACGGGTGAGGGTCAGGCTTCGGGGAAGGGTTAGGGTTAGGGTTCGAGCTATGGTTAGCGTTAGGGGACGGGGACGGTTTAGGGTCCAGGGGAGGGTACGACAACGCTTTAGGGGGAGCGTACGTGTGAGGGCGCGGGTTAGTGTTAGCGTACGGGTGAGGATTAAGGGACGGTTGAGGGTCAGGCTTCGGGGAAGGGTTAGGGTTATGGTTCGGGCTAGGGTTAGGTTTAGGGGACGGGGACGGTTTAGGGTCCAGGGGAGGGTACGACAACCCGTTAGGGGGAGCGAACGTGTGAGGGCGCGGGTTAGTGTTAGCGTATGGGTTAGGATTAGGGGACGGGTGAGGGTCAGGCTTCGGGGAAGTGTTAGGGTTAGGGTTCGGGCTAGGGTTCGGGTTAGGGGACGGGGACGGTTTAGGGTCCAGGGGAGGGTACGACAATGCTTTAGGGGGAGCGTAAGTGTGAGGGCGCGGGTTAGTGTTAGCGTTCGGGTTAGGATTAGGGGACGGGTGAGGGTCAGGCTTCGGGGAAGGGTTAGGGTTAGGGTTCGGGCTAGGGTTAGGGTTAGGGGACGGGGACGGTTTAGGGTCCAGGGGAGGGTACGACAACGCTTTAGGGGGAGCGTACGTGTGAGGGCGTGGGTAAGTGTTAGCGTAAGGGTGAGGATTAGGGGACGGGTGAGGGTCAGTCTTCGGGGAAGGATTAGGTTTAGGGTTTGGGCTAGGGTTAGGGTTAGGGGACGGGTACGGTTTAGGGTCCAGGGGAGGGTACGACAACGCTTTAGGGGGAGCGTACGTGTGAGGGCGCGGGTTAGTGTTAGCGTACGGGTGAGGATTAGGGTACGGGTGAGGGTCAGCCTTCGGGGAAGGGTTAGGGTTAGGATTCGGGCTAGGGTTAGGGTTAGGGGACGGGGACGGTTTAGGGTCCAGGGGAGGGTACGACAACGCTTTTGAGGGAGCGTACGTGTGAGGGCGCGGGTTAGTGTTAGCGTACAGGTTAGGATTAGGGGACGGGTGCGGGTCAGGCTTCGGGGGTGGGTTAGGGTTAGGGTTCGGGCTAGGGTTAGGGTTAGGGGACGGGGACGGTTTAGGGTCCAGGGGAGGTTACGACAACAATTTAGGGGGAGCGTACGTGTGAGGGCGCGGGTTAGTGTTAGCATAAGTGTGAGGATTAGGGGACGGGTGAGGGTTAGGCTTCGGGGAAGGGTTAGGGTTAGGGTTCCAGCTAGGGTTAGGGTTAGGGGACGGGGACGGTTTAGGGTCCAGGGGAGGGTACGACAACGCTTTAGGGGGAGCGTACGTGTAAGGGCGCGGGTTAGTGTTAGCGTACGGGTTAGGATTAGGGGACGGGTGAGGGTCAGGCTTCTGGAAGGGTTAGGGTTAGAGTTCGGGCTAGGGTTAGGGTTAGGGGACGGGGACGGTTTAGGGTCCAGGGGAGGGTACGACAACGCTTTAGGGGGAGCGTAGGTGTGAGGGCGCGGGTTAGAGTTAGCGTAAGGCTTAGGATTAGTTGACGGGTGAGGGTCAGGCTTCGGGGAAGGGTTAGGGTTAGGGTTCGGGCTAGGGTTAGAGTTAGGGGAGAGGGATGGTTTAGGGTCCAGGGGAGGGTACGACAACGGTTTACGTCAAGCGTACGCGTGATGGCGCGGGTTAGTGTTAGCGTACGGCTTAGGATTAGGGGACGGGTGAGGGTCAGGCTTCGGGGAAGGTTTAGGGTTAGGGTTCGGGCTAGGGTTAGGGTTAGGGGACGGGGACGGTTTAGGGTCCAGGGGAGGGTACGACAACGCTTTACGGGGAGCATACGCGTGAGGGCGCGGGTTAGTGTTAGCGTACGGGTTAGGATTAAGGGACGGGTGAGGGTCAGGCTTCGGGGAAGGGTTAGGGTTAGGGTTCGGGCTAGGGTTAGGGTTAGGGGACGGGGACGGTTTAGGGTCCAGGGGAGTGTATGACAATGCTTTAGTGGGAGCGTACGTATGAGGGCGCGGGTTAGTGTTAGAGTACGGCTTAGGATTAGGGGACGGGTGAGGCTCAGGCTTCGGGGAAGGGTTAGGGTTAGGGTTCGGGCTAGGGTTAGGGTTAGGGGACGGAGACGGTTTAGGGTCCAGGGGAGGGTACGACAATGCTTTAGGGGGAGCGTAAGTGTGAGAGCTTGGGTTAGTGTTAGCGTACGGCTTAGGAATAGGGGACAGGTGAGGGTCAGGCTTCAGGGAAGGGTTAGGGTTAGGGTTCGGGCTAGGGTTAGGGTTAGGGGACGGGGACGGTTTAGGGTCCAAGGGAGGGTATGACAACGCTTTAGGGGGAGCGTACGTGTGAGGGCGCGGGTTAGTGTTAGCGTACGTGTGAGGATTAGGGGACGGGTGAGGGTCAGGCTTCGGGGAAGTGTTAGGGTTAGGGTTCGGCCTAGGGTTACGGTTAGGGGATGGGGACGGTTTAGTGTCCAGGGGAGGGTACGACAACGCTTTAGGGGGAGCGTACGTGTGAGGGCGCGGGTTAGTGTTAGCCTACGGGTTAGGAAGAGGGGACGGGTGAGGGTCAGGCTTCGGGGAAGATTTAGGGTTAGGGTTCGGGCTAGGGTTAGGGTTAGTGGACGGGGACGGTTTAGGGTCCAGGGGAGGGTACGACAACTCTTTAGGGGGAGCGTAGGTGTGAGGACGCGGGTTAGAGTTAGCGTACGGCTTAGGATTAGGGGACGGGTGAGGGTCAGGCTTCGGGGAAGGGTTAGGGTTAGGCTTCAGGCTAGGGTTAGTGTTAGGGGACCGGGACGGTTTAGGGTCCAGGGGAGGGTACGACAACGCTTTAGGGGGAGCGTACGTGTGAGGGCACGTGTTATTGTAGCGTACGGCTTAGGATTAGGGGACGGGTGAGGGTCAGCCATCGGGGAAGGGTTAGGGTTTGGATTCGGGCTAGGGTTAGGGTTAGGGGACGGGGACGGTTTAGGGTCCAGGTGAGGGTACGACAACGAATTAGGGGGAGCATACGTGTGAGGGCGTGGGTTAGTGTTCGCGTACGGGTTAGGATTAAGGGACGGGTGAGGGTCAGGCTTTGGGGAAGGGTTAGGGTTAGGGTTCGGGCTAGGGTTAGGGTTAGGGGACGGGGATGGTTTAGGGTGCAGGGGAGGGTACAACAACGCTTTTGAGGGAGCGTACGTGTGAGGGCGCGGGTTAGTGTTAGCGTACAGGTTAGGATTAGGGGACGGGTGAGGGTCAGGCTTCGGGGGAGGGTTAGGTTTAGGGTTCGGGTTAGGTTTAGGGTTAGGGGACGGGGACGGTTTAGGGTCCAGGGGAGGGTACGACAACAGTTTAGGGGGAGCGTACGTGTGAGGGCGCGGGTTAGTTTTAGCATAAGGGTGAGGATTAGGGGACAGGTGAGGGTTAGGCTTCGGGGAAGGGTTAGGGTTAGGGTTCGAGCTAGGGTTAGGGTTAGGGGACGGGGACGGTTTAAGGTCCACGGGAGGGTACGACAACGCTTTAGGGGGATCGTACGTGTGAGGGCGCGGGTTAGTGTTAGCGTACGGGTTAGGATTAGGGGCCGTGTGATGGTCAGGCTTCCGGGAAGGGTTAGGGTTAGGGTTCGGGCTAGGGTTAGGGTTAGGGGACGGGGACGGTTTAGGGTCCAGGGGATGGTACGACAACGCTTTAGGGGGAGCGTACGTGTGAGTGCGCGGGTTCATGTTAGCGTACGGGTTAGGATTATGGGCCGGGTGAGGGTCAGGCTTCGGGGAAGTGTTAGGGTTAGGGTTTGAGCTAGGGTTAGGGTTAGTGGACGGGGACGGTTTAGGGGCCAGGGTAGGGTACGACAACGCTTTAGGGGGAGTGTACGCGTGAGGGCGCGGGTTAGTGTTATAGTACGGTTTAGGATTAGGGGACGGGTGAGGGTCAGGCTTCGGGGGAGGGTTAGGTTTAGGGTTCGGGTTAGGTTTAGGGTTAGGGGACGGGGACGGTTTAGGGTCCAGGGGAGGGTACGACAACAGTTTATGGGGAGCGTACGTGTGAGGGCGCGGGTTAGTTTTAGCATAAGGGTGAGGATTAGGTGACGGGTGAGGGTTAGGCTTCGGGGAAGGGTTAGGGTTAGGGTTCGAGCTAGGGTTAGGGTTAGGGGACGGGGACGGTTTAAGGTCCAGGGGAGGGTACGACAACGCTTTAGGGGGAGCGTACGTGTGAGGGCGCGGGTTAGTGTTAGTGTACGGGTTAGGATTAGGGGCCGGGTGAGGGTCAGGCTTCCGGGAAGGGTTAGGGTTAGGGTTCGGGCTAGGGTTAGGGTTAGGGGACGGGGACGGTTTAGGGTCCAGGGGATGGTACAACAACGCTTTAGGGGGAGCGTACGTATGAGGGCGCGGGTTCATGTTAGCGTACGGGTTAGGATTATGGGCCGGGTGAGGGTCAGGCTTCGGGGAAGGGTTAGGGTTAGCGTTTGGGCTAGGGTTAGGGTTAAGGGACGGGGACGGTTTAGGGTCCAGGGGAGGGTACGACAACGCTTTAGGGGGAGCGTACGTGTGAGGGCGCGGGTTAGTGTTAGCGTACGGGTTAGGATTAGTGGACGGGTGAGGGTCTGGCTTCGGGGAAGGTTTAGGGTTAGGGTTCGGGCTAGGGTTAGGGTTAGTGGACGGGGACGGTTTAGGGGCCAGGGTAGGGTATGACAACGCTTTAGGGGGAGTGTACGCGTGAGGGCGCGGGTTAGTGTTATAGTACGGTTTAGGATTAGGGGACGGGTGAGGGTCAGGCTTCGGAGAGGGTATAGGGTTAGGGTTCGGGCTAGGGTTAGGGTTAGGGGACGGGGACGGTTTAGGGTCCAGGGGAGGGTACAACAACGCTTTAGTGGGAGCGTACGTGTGAGGTCGCGGGTTAGTGTTAGCGTTCGGGTTAGGATTAGGGGACGGGTGAGGGTCAGGCTTCGGGGAAGGGTTAGGGTTAGGGTTCGGGCTAGGGTTAGGGTTAGGGGACGGGGACGGTTTAGGGTCCAGGGGAGGGTACGACAACGCTTTAGGGGGAGCGTACGTGTGAGGGCGTGGGTAAGTGTTAGCGTAAGGGTGAGGATTAGTGGACGGGTGAGGGTCAGTCTTCGGGGAAGGATTAGGTTTAGGCTTTGGGCTAGGGTTAGGGTTAGGGGACGGGTACGGTTTAGGGTCCAGGGGAGGGTACGACAACAATTTAGGGGGAGCGTACGTGTGAGGGCGCGGTTTAGTGTTAGCATAAGGGTGAGGTTTAGGGGACGGGTGAGGGTTAGGCTTCGGGGAAGGGTTAGGGTTAGGGTTCCAGCTAGGGTTAGGGTTAGGGGACGGGGACGGTTTAGGGTCCAGGGGAGGGTACGACAACGCTTTAGGGGGAGCGTACGTGTGAGGGCGCGGGTTAGTGTTAGCGTACGGTTGAGGATTAGGGCCCGGGTGAGGGTCAAGCTTCGGGCAAGGATTAGGGTTAGGGTTCGGGCTAGGGTTAGGGTTAGGGGACGGGGACGGTTTAGGGTCCAGGGGATGGTACGACAACGCTTTAGGGGGAGCGTACGTGTGAGGGCGCGGGTTAGTGTTAGCGTACGGGTGAGGATTAGGGGACGGGTGAGGGTCAGGCTCAGGGGAAGGGTTAGGGTTAGGGTTCGGGCTAGGGTTCGGGTTAGGGGACGGGGACGATTTAGGGTCCAGGGTAGTGTACGACAACGCTTTAGGGGGAGCGTACGTGTGAGGGCGCGGGTTAGTGTTAGCGTACGGGTTAGGATTAGGGGACGGGTGAGGGTCAGGCTTCGGGGAAGGGTTAGGGTTAGGGTTCAGGCCAGGGTTAGGGTTAGGGGACGGGGACGGGTTAGGGGACGGGGACGGTTTAGGGTCCAGGGGATGGTACGACAACGCTTTGGGGGGAGCGTACGTGTGAGGGCGCGGTTTCATGTTAGCGTACGGGTTAGGATTAGGGGCCGGGTGAGGGTCAGGCTTCGGGGAAGGGTTAGGGTTAGGATTCGGGCTAGGGTTCGGGTTAGGGGACGGGGACGGTTTAGGGTCCAGGGGAGGGTACGACAATCCATTAGGGGGAGCGTACGTGTGAGGGCGCGGGTTAGTGTTAGCCTATGGGCCAGGATTAGGGGACGGGTGAGGGTCAGGCTTCGGGGAAGGGTTAGGGTTAGGGTTCGGGTTAGGGTTCGGGTTAGGGGACGGGGACGGTTTAGGGTCCAGGGGAGGGTACGACAACGCTTTAGGGGGAGCGTACGTGTGAGGGCGCGGGTTAGTGTTAGCGTACGGGTTAGGATTAGGGGACGGGTGAGGGTCAGGCTTCGGGGAAGGGTTAGGGTTAGGGTTCGGGCTAGGGTTAGGGTTAGGGGACGGGGACGGTTTAGGGTCCAGGGGATGGTACGACAACGCTTTAGGGGGAGCGTACGTGTGAGGGCACGGGTTCATGTTAGCGTACGGTTTAGGATTAGGGGACGGGTGAGGGTCAGGCTTCGGGGAAGGGTTAGGGTTAGGGTTCGGGCTAGGGTTAGGGTTAGGGGACGGGGACGGTTTAGGGTCCAGGGGAGGGTACGACAACGCTTTAGGGGGAGTGTACGCGTGAGGGCGTGGGTTAGTGTTATCGTACGGTTTAGGATTAGGGGACGGGTGAGGGTCAGGCTTCGGACAGGGTATAGTGTTAGAGTTTGGGCTAGGGTTAGCGTTAGGGGACGGGGACGGTTTAGGGTCCAGGGGAGGGTACGACAACGCTTTAGGGGGAGCGTACGTGTGAGGGCGCGGGTTAGTGTTAGCGTACGGGTGAGGATTAAGGGAAGGGTGAGGGTCAGGCTTCAGGGAAGGGTTAGGGTTAGGGTTCGGGCTAGGGTTAGGGTTAGGGGACGGGGACGGTTTAGGGTCCAAGGGAGGGTATGACAACGCTTTAGGGGGAGCGTACGTGTGAGGGCGCGGGTTAGTGTTAGCGTACGGGTGAGGATTAGGGGACGGGTGAGGGTCAGGCTTCGGGGAAGTGTTAGTGTTAGGGTTCGGCCTAGGGTTAGGGTTAGGGGATGGGGACGGTTTAGTGTCCAGGGGAAGGTACGACAACGCTTTAGGGGGAGCGTACGTGTGAGGGCTCGGGTTAGTGTTAGCGTACGGGTTAGGATTAGGGGACGGGTGAGGGTCAGGCTTCTGGAAGGGTTAGGGTTAGAGTTCGGGCTAGGGTTAGGGTTAGGGGATGGGGACGGTTTAGGGTCCAGGGGAGGGTACGACAACGCTTTAGGGGGAGCGTAGGTGTGAGGGCGCGGGTTAGAGTTAGCGTACGGCTTAGGATTAGGGGACGGGTGAGGGTCAGGCTTCGGGGAAGGGTTAGGGTTAGGGTTCGGGCTAGGGTTAGTGTTAGGGGACAGGGATGGTTTAGGGTCCAGGGGAGGGTACGACAACGGTTTACGTCGAGCGTACGCGTGATGGCGCGGGTTAGTGTTAGCGTACGGCTTAGGATTAGGGGACGGGTGAGGGTCAGGCTTCGGGGAAGGTTTAGGGTTAGGGTTCGGGCTAGGGTTAGGGTTAGGGGACGGGGACGGTTTAGGGTCCAGGGGAGGGTACGACAACGCTTTAGGGGGAGCGTACGTGTGAGGGCGCGGGTTAGTGTTAGCGTACGGGTTAGGATTAGGGGACGGGTGAGGGTCAGGCTTCGGGGAAGGGTTAGGGTTAGGGTTCGGGCTAGGGTTAGGGTTAGGGGACGGGGACGGTTTAGGGTCCAGGGGATGGTACGACAACGCTTTAGGGGGAGCGTACGTGTGAGGGCACGGGTTCATGTTAGCGTACGGTTTAGGATTAGGGGACGGGTGAGGGTCAGGCTTCGGGGAAGGGTTAGGGTTAGGGTTCGGGCTAGGGTTAGGGTTAGGGGACGGGGACGGTTTAGGGTCCAGGGGAGGGTACGACAACGCTTTAGGGGGAGTGTACGCGTGAGGGCGTGGGTTAGTGTTATCGTACGGTTTAGGATTAGGGGACGGGTGAGGGTCAGGCTTCGGACAGGGTATAGTGTTAGAGTTCGGGCTAGGGTGAGCGTTAGGGGACGGGGACGGTTTAGGGTCCAGGGGAGGGTACGACAACGCTTTAGGGGGAGCGTACGTGTGAGGGCGTGGGTTAGTGTTAGCGTACGGGTGAGGATTAAGGGAAGGGTGAGGGTCAGGCTTCAGGGAAGGGTTAGGGTTAGGGTTCGGGCTAGGGTTAGGGTTAGGGGACGGGGACGGTTTAGGGTCCAAGGGAGGGTATGACAACGCTTTAGGGGGAGCGTACGTGTGAGGGCGCGGGTTAGTGTTAGCGTACGGGTGAGGATTAGGGGACGGGTGAGGGTCAGGCTTCGGGGAAGTGTTAGTGTTAGGGTTCGGCCTAGGGTTAGGGTTAGGGGATGGGGACGGTTTAGTGTCCAGGGGAAGGTACGACAACGCTTTAGGGGGAGCGTACGTGTGAGGGCTCGGGTTAGTGTTAGCGTACGGGTTAGGATTAGGGGACGGGTGAGGGTCAGGCTTCTGGAAGGGTTAGGGTTAGAGTTCGGGCTAGGGTTAGGGTTAGGGGATGGGGACGGTGTAGGGTCCAGGGGAGGGTACGACAACGCTTTAGGGGGAGCGTAGGTGTGAGGGCGCGGGTTAGAGTTAGCGTACGGCTTAGGATTAGGGGACGGGTGAAGGTCAGGCTTCGGGGAAGGGTTAGGGTTAGGGTTCGGGCTAGGGTTAGTGTTAGGGGACAGGGATGGTTTAGGGTCCAGGGGAGTGTACGACAACGGTTTACGTCGAGCGTACGCGTGATGGCGCGGGTTAGTGTTAGCGTACGGCTTAGGATTAGGGGACGGGTGAGGGTCAGGCTTCGGGGAAGGTTTAGGGTTAGGGTTCGGGCTAGGGTTAGGGTTAGGGGACGGGGACGGTTTAGGGTCCAGGGGAGGGTACGACAACGCTTTAGGGGGAGCATACGCGTGAGGGCGCGGGTTAGTGTTAGCGTACGGGTTAGGATTAAGGGACGGGTGAGGGTCAGGCTTCGGGGAAGGGTTAGGGTTAGGGTTCGGGCTAGGGTTAGGGTTAGGGGACGGGGACGGTTTAGGGTCCAGGGGAGGGTATGACAATGCTTTAGGGGGAGCGTACGTATGAGGGCGTGGGTTAGTGTTAGAGTACGGCTTAGGATTAGGGGACGGGTGAGGGTCAGGCTTCAGGGAAGGGTTAGGGTTAGGGTTCGGGCTAGGGTTAGGGTTAGGGGACGGAGACGGTTTAGGGTCCAGGGGAGGGTATGACAACGCTTTAGGGGGAGCGTACGTGTGAGGGCGCGGGTTAGTGTTAGCGTACGTGTGAGGATTAGGGGACGGGTGAGGGTCAGGCTTCGGGGAAGTGTTAGGGTTAGGGTTCGGCCTAGGGTTACGGTTAGGTGATGGGGACGGTTTAGTGTCCAGGGGAGGGTACGACAACGCTTTAGGGGGAGCGTACGTGTGAGGGCGCGGGTTAGTGTTAGCCTACGGGTTAGGAAGAGGGGACGGGTGAGGGTCAGGCTTCGGGGAAGGTTTAGGGTTAGGGTTCGGGCTAGGGTTAGGGTTAGTGGACGGGAACGGTTTAGGGTCCAGGGGAGGGTACGACAACGCTTTAGGGGGAGCGTAGGTGTGAGGACGCGGGTAAGAGTTAGCGTACGGCTTAGGATTAGGGGACGGGTGAGGGTCAGGCTTCGGGGAAGGGTTAGGGTTAGGCTTCAGGCTAGGGTTAGTGTTAGGGGACCTGGACGGTTTAGGGTCCAGGGGAGGGTACGACAACGCTTTAGGGGGAGCGTACGTGTGAGGGCACGTGTTAGTGTAGCGTTCGGCTTAGGATTAGGGGACGGGTGAGGGTCAGGATTCAGGGAAGGGTTAGGGTTAGGGATCTGGCTAGGGTTAGGGTTAGGGGACGGGGACGGTTTAGGGTCCAGGGGAGGGTACGACAACGCTTTAGGGGGAGCGTACGTGTGAGGGCGCAGGTTAGTGTTAGCGTACGGGTGAGGATTAGGGGACGGGTGAGGGTCAGGCTCAGGGGAAGGGTTAGGGTTAGGGTTCGGGCTAGGGTTAGGGTTAGGGGACGGGGACGGTTTAGGGTCCAGGGAGGGTACGACAACGCTTTAGGGGGATCGTACGTGTGAGGGCGCAGGTTAGTGTTAGCGTACGGGTTAGGATTAGCGGACGGGTGAGGGTCAGGCTTCAGGGAAGGGTTAGGGTTAGGGTTCGGGTTAGGGTTAGGTTTAGGGGACGGGGACGGTTTAGGGTCCAGGAGAGGGTACGACAACTCTTTAGGGGGAGCGTAGGTGTGAGGACGCGGGTTACAGTTAGCGTACGGCTTAGGATTAGGGGACGGGTGAGGGTCAGGCTTCGGGGAAGGGTTAGGGTTAGGCTTCAGGCTAGGGTTAGTGTTAGGGGACCGGGACGGTTTAGGGTCCAGGGGAGGGTACGACAACGCTTTAGGGGGAGCGTACGTGTGAGGGCACGTGTTATTGTAGCGTACGGCTTAGGATTAGGGGACGGGTGAGGTTCAGGCTTCGGGGAAGTGTTAGGGTTAGGGTTCGGGCTAGGGTTAGGGTTAGGGGACGGGGACGGTTTAGGGTCCAGGGGATGGTACGACAACGCTTTAGGGGGAGCGTACGTGTGAGGGCGCGGGTTCATGTTAGCGTACGGGTTAGGATTAGGGGACGGGTGAGGGTCAGGCTTGGGGGAGGGTTAGGTTTAGGGTTCGGGTTAGGGTTAGGGTTAGGGGACGGGGACGGTTTAGGGTCCAGGGGAGGGTACGACAACAAGTTAGGGGGAGCGTACGTGTGAGGGCGCGGGTTAGTTTTAGCATAAGGGTGAGGATTAGGGGACGGGTGAGGGTCAGGCTTCGGGGAAGGGTTAGGGTTAGGGTTCGGGCTAGGGTTCAGGTTATGGGACAGGGTCGGTTTAGGGTCCAGGGGAGGGTATGACAACGCTTTAGGGGGAGCGTACGTGTGAGGGCGCGGGTTAGTGTTAGCGTACGGGTTAGGATTAGGGGACGGCTGAGGGTCAGGCTTCAGGCAAGGGTTAGGGTTAGGTTTCGGGCTAGGGTTAGGGTTAGGGGTCGGGGACGGTTTAGGGTCCAGGGGAGGGTACGACAACGCTTTAGGGGGTGCGTACGCGTGAGGGCGCGGGTTAGTGTTAGCGTACAGGTTAGGATTAGGGGACGGGTGCGGGTCAGGCTTCGGGGGTGGGTTAGGGTTAGGGTTCGGGCTAGGGTTAGGGTTAGGGGACGGGGACGGTTTAGGGTCCAGGGGAGGTTACGACAACAATTTAGGGGCAGCGTACGTGTGAGGGCGCGGGTTAGTGTTAGCATAAGGGTGAGGATTAGGGGACGGGTGAGGGTTAGGCTTCGGGGAAGGGTTAGGGTTAGGGTTCCAGCTAGGGTTAGGGTTAGGGGACGGGGACGGTTTAGGGTCCAGGGGAGGGTACGACAACGCTTTAGGGGGAGCGTACGTGTGAGGGCGCGGGTTAGTGTTAGCGTACGGGTTAGGATTAGGGGACGGGTGAGGGTCAGGCTTCTGGAAGGGTTAGGGTTAGAGTTCGGGCTAGGGTTAGGGTTAGGGGACGGGGACGGTTTAGGGTCCAGGGGAGGGTACGACAACGCTTTAGGGGGAGCGTAGGTGTGAGGGCGCGGGTTAGAGTTAGCGTAAGGCTTAGGATTAGGGGACGGGTGAGGGTCAGGCTTCGGGGAAGGGTTAGGGTTAGGGTTCGGGCTAGGGTTAGTGTTAGGGGAGAGGGATGGTTTAGGGTCCAGGGGAGGGTACGACAACGGTTTACGTCAAGCGTACGCGTGATGGCACAGGTTAGTGTTAGCGTACGGCTTAGGATTAGGGGACGGGTGAGGGTCAGGCTTCGGGGAAGGTTTAGGGTTAGGGTTCGGGCTAGGGTTAGGGTTAGGGGACGGGGACGGTTTAGGGTCCAGGGGAGGGTACGACAACGCTTTACGGGGAGCATACGCGTGAGGGCGCGGGTTAGTGTTAGCGTACGGGTTAGGATTAAGGGACGGGTGAGGGTCAGGCTTCGGGGAAGGGTTAGGGTTAGGGTTCGGGCTAGGGTTAGGGTTAGGGGACGGGGACGGTTTAGGGTCCAGGGGAGTGTATGACAATGCTTTAGTGGGAGCGTACGTATGAGGGCGCGGGTTAGTGTTAGAGTACGGCTTAGGATTAGGGGACGGGTGAGGGTCAGGCTTCGGGGAAGGGTTAGGGTTAGGGTTCGGGCTAGGGTTAGGGTTAGGGGACGGAGACGGTTTAGGGTCCAGGGGAGGGTACGACAATGCTTTAGGGGGAGCGTACGTGTGAGAGCTTGGGTTAGTGTTAGCGTACGGCTTAGGAATAGGGGACAGGTGAGGGTCAGGCTTCAGGGAAGGGTTAGGGTTAGGGTTCGGGCTAGGGTTAGGGTTAGGGGACGGGGACGGTTTAGGGTCCAAGGGAGGGTATGACAACGCTTTAGGGGGAGCGTACGTGTGAGGGCGCGGGTTAGTGTTAGCGTACGTGTGAGGATTAGGGGACGGGTGAGGGTCAGGCTTCGGGGAAGTGTTAGGGTTAGGGTTCGGCCTAGGGTTACGGTTAGGGGATGGGGACGGTTTAGTGTCCAGGGGAGGGTACGACAACGCTTTAGGGGGAGCGTACGTGTGAGGGCGCGGGTTAGTGTTAGCCTACGGGTTAGGAAGAGGGGACGGGTGAGGGTCAGGCTTCGGGGAAGATTTAGGGTTAGGGTTCGGGCTAGGGTTAGGGTTAGTGGACGGGGACGGTTTAGGGTCCAGGGGAGGGTACGACAACTCTTTAGGGGGAGCGTAGGTGTGAGGACGCGGGTTACAGTTAGCGTACGGCTTAGGATTAGGGGACGGGTGAGGGTCAGGCTTCGGGGAAGGGTTAGGGTTAGGCTTCAGGCTAGGGTTAGTGTTAGGGGACCGGGACGGTTTAGGGTCCAGGGGAGGGTACGACAACGCTTTAGGGGGAGCGTACGTGTGAGGGCACGTGTTATTGTAGCGTACGGCTTAGGATTAGGGGACGGGTGAGGGTCAGGCTTCGGGGAAGGGTTAGGGTTAGGGTTCGGGCTAGGGTTCAGGTTATGGGACAGGGTCGGTTTAGGGTCCAGGGGAGGGTATGACAACGCTTTAGGGGGAGCGTACGTGTGAGGGCGCGGGTTAGTGTTAGCGTACGGGTTAGGATTAGGGGACGGCTGAGGGTCAGGCTTCAGGCAAGGGTTCGGGTTAGGTTTCGGGCTAGGGTTAGGGTTAGGGGTCGGGGACGGTTTAGGGTCCAGGGGAGGGTACGACAACGCTTTAGGGGGTGCGTACGCGTGAGGGCGCGGGTTAGTGTTAGCGTACAGGTTAGGATTAGGGGACGGGTGCGGGTCAGGCTTCGGGGGTGGGTTAGGGTTAGGGTTCGGGCTAGGGTTAGGGTTAGGGGACGGGGACGGTTTAGGGTCCAGGGGAGGTTACGACAACAATTTAGGGGGAGCGTACGTGTGAGGGCGCGGGTTAGTGTTAGCATAAGTGTGAGGATTAGGGGACGGGTGAGGGTTAGGCTTCGGGGAAGGGTTAGGGTTAGGGTTCCAGCTAGGGTTAGGGTTAGGGGACGGGGACGGTTTAGGGTCCAGGGGAGTGTACGACAACGCTTTAGGGGGAGCGTACGTGTGAGGGCGCGGGTTAGTGTTAGCGTACGGGTTAGGATTAGGGGACGGGTGAGGGTCAGGCTTCTGGAAGGGTTAGGGTTAGAGTTCGGGCTAGGGTTAGGGTTAGGGGACGGGGACGGTTTAGGGTCCAGGGGAGGGTACGACAACGCTTTAGGGGGAGCGTAGGTGTGAGGGCGCGGGTTAGAGTTAGCGTAAGGCTTAGGATTAGGGGACGGGTGAGGGTCAGGCTTCGGGGAAGGGTTAGGGTTAGGTTTCGGGCTAGGGTTAGGGTTAGGGGTCGGGGACGGTTTAGGGTCCAGGGGAGGGTACGACAACGCTTTAGGGGGTGCGTACGCGTGAGGGCGCGGGTTAGTGTTAGCGTACAGGTTGGGATTAGGGGACGGGTGCGGGTCAGGCTTCGGGGGTGGGTTAGGGTTAGGGTTCGGGCTAGGGTTAGGGTTAGGGGACGGGGACGGTTTAGGGTCCAGGGGAGGTTACGACAACAATTTAGGGGGAGCGTACGTGTGAGGGCGCGGGTTAGTGTTAGCATAAGGGTGAGGATTAGGGGACGGGTGAGGGTTAGGCTTCGGGGAAGGGTTAGGGTTAGGGTTCCAGCTAGGGTTAGGGTTAGGGGACGGGGACGGTTTAGGGTCCAGGGGAGGGTACGACAACGCTTTAGGGGGAGCGTACGTGTGAGGGCGCGGGTTAGTGTTAGCGTACGGGTTAGGATTAGGGGACGGGTGAGGGTCAGGCTTCTGGAAGGGTTAGGGTTAGAGTTCGGGCTAGGGTTAGGGTTAGGGGACGGGGACGGTTTAGGGTCCAGGGGAGGGTACGACAACGCTTTAGGGGGAGCGTAGGTGTGAGGGCGCGGGTTAGAGTTAGCGTAAGGCTTAGGATTAGGGGACGGGTGAGGGTCAGGCTTCGGGGAAGGGTTAGGGTTAGGGTTCGGGCTAGGGTTAGTGTTAGGGGAGAGGGATGGTTTAGGGTCCAGGGGAGGGTACGACAACGGTTTACGTCAAGCGTACGCGTGATGGCGCGGGTTAGTGTTAGCGTACGGCTTAGGATTAGGGGACGGGTGAGGGTCAGGCTTCGGGGAAGGTTTAGGGTTAGGGTTCGGGCTAGGGTTAGGGTTAGGGGACGGGGACGGTTTAGGGTCCAGGGGATGGTACGACAACGCTTTAGGGGGACCGTACGTGTGAGGGCGCGGGTTCATGTTAGCGTACGGGTTAGGATTAGGGGCCGGGTGAGGGTCAGGCTTCGGGGAAGGGTTAGGGTTAGGGTTTGGGCTAGGGTTAGGGTTAGTGGACGGGGACGGTTTAGGGGCCAGGGGAGGGTACGACAACGCTTTAGGGGGAGTGTATGCGTGAGGGCGCGGGTTAGAGTTATCGTACGGTTTAGGATTAGGGGACGGGTGAGGGTCAGGCTTCGGAGAGGGTATAGGGTTAGGGTTCGGGCTAGGGTTAGGTTTAGGGGACGGGGACGGTTTAGGGTCCAGGGGAGGGTACGACAACGCTTTAGGGGGAGCGTACGTGTGAGGTCGTGGGTTAGTGTTAGCGTACGGGTTAGGATTAGGGGACGGGTGAGGGTCAGGCTTCGGGGAAGGGTTAGGGTTAGGGTTCGGGCTAGGGTTCAGGTTATGGGACAGGGTCGGTTTAGGGTCCAGGGGAGGGTATGACAACGCTTTAGGGGGAGCGTACGTGTGAGGGCGCGGGTTAGTGTTAGCGTACGGGTTAGGATTAGGGGACGGCTGAGGGTCAGGCTTCAGGCAAGGGTTAGGGTTAGGTTTCGGGCTAGGGTTAGGGTTAGGGGTCGGGGACGGTTTAGGGTCCAGGGGAGGGTACGACAACGCTTTAGGGGGTGCGTACGCGTGAGGGCGCGGGTTAGTGTTAGCGTACAGGTTAGGATTAGGGGACGGGTGCGGGTCAGGCTTCGGGGGTGGGTTAGGGTTAGGGTTCGGGCTAGGGTTAGGGTTAGGGGACGGGGACGGTTTAGGGTCCAGGGGAGGTTACGACAACAATTTAGGGGGAGCGTACGTGTGAGGGCGCGGGTTAGTGTTAGCGTACGGGTTAGGATTAGGGGCCGGGTGAGGGTCAGGCTTCGGGGAAGGGTTAGCGTTAGGGTTCGGGCTAGGGTTAGGGTTAGGGGACGGGGACGGTTTAGGATCCAGGGGATGGTACGACAACGCTTTAGGGGGACCGTACGTGTGAGGGCGCGGGTTCATGTTAGCGTACGGGTTAGGATTAGGGGCCGGGTGAGGGTCAGGCTTCGGGGAAGGGTTAGGGTTAGGGTTTGGGCTAGGGTTAGGGTTAGTGGACGGGGACGGTTTAGGGGCCAGGGGAGGGTACGACAACGCTTTAGGGGGAGTGTATGCGTGAGGGCGCGGGTTAGAGTTATCGTACGGTTTAGGATTAGGGGACGGGTGAGGGTCAGGCTTCGGAGAGGGTATAGGGTTAGGGTTCGGGCTAGGGTTAGGTTTAGGGGACGGGGACGGTTTAGGGTCCAGGGGAGGGTACGACAACGCTTTAGGGGGAGCGTACGTGTGAGGTCGTGGGTTAGTGTTAGCGTACGGGTTAGGATTAGGGGACGGGTGAGGGTCAGCCTTCGGGGAAGGGTTAGGGTTAGGATTCGGGCTAGGGTTAGGGTTAGGGGTCGGGGACGGTTTAGGGTCCAGGGGAGGGTACGACAACGCTTTAGGGGGTGCGTACGTGTGAGGGCGCGGGTTCATGTTAGCGTACGGGTTAGGATTAGGGGCCGGGTGAGCGTCAGGCTTCGGGGAAGGGTTAAGGTTAGGGTTCGGGCTAGGGTTAGGGTTAGCGGATGGGGACGGGTTAGGGGCCAGGGGAGGGTACGACAACGCTTTAGGGGGAGTGTACGCGTGAGGGCGCGGGTTTGTGTTATCGTACGGTTTAGGATTAGGGGACGGGTGAGGGTCAGGCTTCGGAGAGGGTATAGGGTTAGGGTTCGGGCTAGGGTTAGGTTTAGGGGACGGGGACGGCTTAGGGTCCAGGGGTGGGTACAACAACTCTTTAGGGGGAGCGTACGTGTGAGGTCGCGGGTTAGTGTTAGCGTACGGGTTAGGATTAGGGGACGGGTGAGGGTCAGGCTTCGGGGAAGGGTTAGGGTTAGGGTTCGGGCTAGGGTTAGGGTTAGGGGACGGGGAGGGTTTATGGTCCAGGGGATGGTACGACAACGCTTTAGGGGGAGCGTACGTGTGAGGGCGCGGGTTCATGTTAGCGTACGGGTTAGGATTAGGGGCCGGGTGAGAGTCAGGCTTCGGAGAGGGTATAGGGTTAGGGTTCGGGCTAGGGTTAGGGTTAGGGGACGGGGACGGTTTAGGGTCCAGGGGAGGGTACGACAACGCTTTAGGGGGAGCGTACGTGTGGGGTCGCGGGTTAGTGTTAGCGTACGGGTGAGGATTAGGGGACGGGTGAGGGTCAGGATCAGGGGAAGGGTTAGGGTTAGGGTTCGGGCTAGGGTTCGGGTTAGGGGACGGGGACGGTTTAAGGGCCAGGGGAGGGTCCGACAACGATTTAGGGGGAGTGTACGCGTGAGGGCGCGGGTTAGTGTTATCGTACGGTTTAGGATTAGGGGACGGGTGAGGGTCAGGCTTCGGAGAGGGTATAGGTTTAGGGTTCGGGCTAGGGTTAGGGTTAGGGGACGGGGATGCTTTAGGGTCCAGGGGAGGGTACGACAACGCTTTAGGGGGAGCGTACGTGTGGGGTCGCGGGTTAGTGTTAGCGTACGGGTTAGGATTAGGGGACGGGTGAGGGTCAGGCCTCGGGGAAGGGTTAGGGTTAGGGTTCGGGCTAGGGTTAGGGTTAGGGGACGGGGATGGTTTAGGGTCCAGGGGAGGGTACGACAACGCTTTAGGGGTAGCGTACGTGTGAGGGCGCGGGTTAGTGTTAGCGTACGGGTGAGGATTAGGGGACGGGTGAGGGTCAGGCTCAGGGGAAGGGTTAGGGTTAGGGTTCGGGCTAGGGTTCGGGTTAGGGGACGGGGACGATTTAGGGTCCAGGGGAGGGTATGACAACGCTTTAGGGGGAGCGTACGTGTGAGGGCGCGGGTTAGTGTTAGCGAACGGGTTAGGATTAGGGGACGGTTGAGGGTCAGGCTTCGGGCAAGTGTTAGGGTTAGGGTTCGGGCTAGGGTTAGGGTTAGGGGTCGGGGACGGTTTAGGGTCCAGGGGAGGGTACGACAACGCTTTAGGGGGAGCGTACGTGTGAGGGCGCGGGTTCATGTTAGCGTACGGGTTAGGATTAGGGGCCGGGTGAGGGTCAGGCTTCGGGGAAGGGTTAGGGTTAGGGTTCGGGCTACGGTTAGGGTTAGCAGACGGGGATGGTTTAGGGGCCAGGGGAGGGTACGAAATCGCTTTAGGGGGAGTGTACGCGTGAGGGCGCGGGTTTGTGTTATCGTACGGTTTAGGATTAGGGGACGGGTGAGGGTCAGGCTTCGGAGAGGGTATAGGGTTAGGGTTCGGGCTAGGGTTAGGGTTAGGGGACTGGGACGGCTTAGGGTCCAGGGGTGGGTACAACAACGCTTTAGGGGGAGCGTACGTGTGAGGTCGCGGGTTAGTGTTAGCGTACGGGTTAGGATTAGGGGACGGGTGAGGGTCAGGCTTCGGGGAAGGGTTAGGGTTAGGGTTCGGGCTAGGGTTAGGGTTAGGGGACGGGGACGGTTTAGGGTCCAGGGGAGGGTACGACAACGTTTTAGGGGGAGCGTACGTGTGAGGGCGTAGGTTAGTGTTAGCGTACGGGTGAGGATTAGGGGACGGGTGAGGGTCAGGCTCAGGGGAAGGGTTAGGGTTAGGGTTCGGGCTATGGTTAGGGTTAGGGGACGGGGACGGTTTAGGGTCCAGGGGAGGGTACGACAACGCTTTAGGGGGAGCGTACGTGTGAGGGCGTGGGTTAGTGTTAGCGTTCGGGTTAGGATTAGGGGACGGTGAGGGTCAGGCTTCGGGGAAGGGTTACGGTTAGGGTTCGGGCTAGGGTTAGGGTTAGGGGACGGGGACGGTTTAGGGTCCAGGGGAGGGTACGACAACGCTTTAGGGGGAGCGTACGTGTGAGGGCGTGGGTAAGTGTTAGCGTAAGGGTGAGGATTAGGGGACGGGTGAGGGTCAGTCTTCGGGGAAGGATTAGGTTTAGGGTTTGGGCTATGGTTAGGGTTAGGGGACGGGTACGGTTTAGGGTCCAGGGGAGGGTACGACAACGCTTTAGGGGGAGCGTACGTGTGAGGGCGCGGGTTAGTGTTAGCGTACGGGTGAGGATTAGGGTACGGGTGAGTGTCAGCCTTCGGGGAAGGGTTAGGGTTAGGATTCGGGCTAGGGTTAGGGTTAGGGGACGGGGACGGTTTAGGGTCCAGGGGAGGGTACGACAACGCTTTTGAGGGAGCGTACGTGTGAGGGCGCGGGTTAGTGTTAGCGTACAGGTTAGGATTAGGGGACGGGTGCGGGTTAGGCTTCGGGGGTGGGTTAGGGTTAGGGTTCGGGCTAGGGTTAGGGTTAGGGGATGGGGACGGTTTAGGGTCCAGGGGAGGGTACGACAATAATTTAGGGGGAGCGTACGTGTGAGGGCGCGGGTTAGTGTTAGCATAAGGGTGAGGATTAGGGGACGGGTGAGGGTTAGGCTTCGGGGAAGGGTTAGGGTTAGGGTTCCAGCTAGGGTTAGGGTTAGGGGACGGGGACGGTTTAGGGTCCAGGGGAGGGTACGACAACGCTTTAGGGGGAGCGTACCTGTGAGGGCGCGGGTTAGTGTTAGCGTACGGTTGAGGATTAGGGCCCGGGTGAGGGTCAGGCTTCGGGCAAGGGTTAGGGTTAGGGTTCGGGCTAGGGTTAGGGTTAGGGGACGGGGACGGTTTAGGGTCCAGGGGATGGTACGACAACGCTTTAGGGGGAGCGTACGTGTGAGGGCGCGGGTTCATGTTAGCGTACGGGTTAGGATTAGGGGCCGGGTGAGGGTCAGGCTTCGGAGAGGGTATAGGGTTAGGGTTCGGGCTAGGGTTAGGGTTAGGGGACGGGGACGGTTTAGGGTCCAGGGGAGGGTACGACAACGCTTTAGGGGGAGCGTACGTGTGGGGTCGCGGGTTAGTGTTAGCGTACGGGTGAGGATTAGGGGACGGGTGAGGGTCAGGCTCAGGGGAAGGGTTAGGGTTAGGGTTCGGGCTAGGGTTCGGGTTAGGGGACGGGGACGATTTAGGGTCCAGGGGAGGGTACGACAACGCTTTAGGGGGAGCGTACGTGTGAGGGCGCGGGTTAGTGTTAGCGTACGGGTTAGGATTAGGGGACGGGTGAGGGTCAGGCTTCGGGGAAGGGTTAGGGTTAGGGTTCGGGCCAGGGTTAGGGTTAGGGGACGGGGACGGTTTAGGGTCCAGGGGATGGTACGACAACGCTTTAGGGGGAGCGTACGTGTGAGGGCGCGGTTTCATGTTAGCGTACGGGTTAGGATTAGGGGCCGGGTGAGGGTCAGGCTTCGGGGAAGGGTTAGGGTTAGGGTTTGGGCTAGGGTTAGGGTTAGTGGACGGGGACGGTTTATGGGCCAGGGGAGGGTACGACAACGATTTAGGGGGAGTGTACGCGTGAGGGCGCGGGTTAGTGTTATCGTACGGTTTAGGATTAGGGGACGGGTGAGGGTCAGGCTTCGGAGAGGGTATAGGTTTAGGGTTCGGGCTAGGGTTAGGGTTAGGGGACGGGGATGCTTTAGGGTCCAGGGGAGGGTACGACAACGCTTTAGGGGGAGCGTACGTGTGGGGTCGCGGGTTAGTGTTAGCGTACGGGTTAGGATTAGGGGACGGGTGAGGGTCAGGCCTCGGGGAAGGGTTAGGGTTAGGGTTCGGGCTAGGGTTAGGGTTAGGGGACGGGGATGGTTTAGGGTCCAGGGGAGGGTACGACAACGCTTTAGGGGGAGCGTACGTGTGAGGGCGCAGGTTAGTGTTAGCGTACGGGTGAGGGTTAGGGGACGGGTGAGGGTCAGGCTTCGGGGAAGGGTTAGGGTTAGGGTTCGGGCTAGGGTTAGGGTTAGCGGACTGGGATGGTTTAGGGGCCAGGGGAGGGTACGAAATCGCTTTAGGGGGAGTGTACGCGTGAGGGCGCGGGTTTGTGTTATCGTACGGTTTAGGATTAGGGGACGGGTGAGGGTCAGGCTTCGGAGAGGGTATAGGGTTAGGGTTCGGGCTAGGGTTAGGGTTAGGGGACGGGGACGGTTTAGGGTCCAGGGGAGGGTACGACAACGCTTTTGAGGGAGCATACGTGTGAGGGCGCGTGTTAGTGTTAGTGTACAGGTTAGGATTAGGGGACGGGTGAGGGTCAGGCTTCGGGGGAGGGTTAAGGTTAGGGTTCGGACTAGGGTTAGGGTTAGGGGACGGGGACGGTTTAGGGTCCAGGGGAGGGTAAGACAACGCTTTAGGGGGAGCGTACATGTGAGGGCGCACGTTAGTGTTAGCGTACAGGTTAGGATTAGGGGACGGGTGAGGGTCAGGCTTCGGGGAAGGGTTAGGGTTAGGGTTCGGGCTAGGGTTAGGGTTAGGTGACGGGGACGGTTTAGGGTCCAGGGGAGGGTACGACAACGCTTTAGGGGGAGCGTACGTGTGAGGGCACGGGTTAGTGTTAGTGTACGGGTTAGGATTAGGGGACGGGTGAGGGTCAGGCTTCGGGGAAGGGTTAGGGTTAGGGTTCGGGCTAGGGTTAGGGTTAGGGGACAGGGACGGTTTAGGGTCCAGGGGAGGGTACGACAACGCTTTAGGGGGAGCGTACGTGTGAGGGCGCAGGTTAGTGTTAGCGAACGGGTGAGGATTATGGGACTGGTGAGGGTCAGGCTTCAGGGAAGGGTTAGGGTTAGGGTTCGGGCTAGGGTTAGGGTTAGGGGACGGGGACGGTTTAGGGTCAAGGGGAGGGTACGACAACAATTTAGGGGGAGCGTACGTGTGAGGGCGCGGGTTAGTGTTAGCATAAGGGTGAGGATTAGGGGACGGGTGAGGGTTAGGCTTCGGGGAAGGGTTAGGGTTAGGGTTCGAGCTAGGGTTAGGGTTAGGGGACGGGGACGGTTTAGGGTCCAGGGGAGGGTACGACAACGCTTTAGGGGGAGCGTACGTGTGAGGGCGCAGGTTAGTGTTAGCGTACGGGTGAGGATTAGGGGACGGGTGAGGGTCAGGCGCAGGGGAAGGGTTAGGGTTAGGGTTCGGGCTAGGGTTAGGGTTAGGGGACGGGGACGGTTTAGGGTCCAGGGAGGGTACGACAACGCTTTAGGGGGATCGTACGTGTGAGGGCGCGGGTTAGTGTTAGCGTACGCGTTAGGATTAGTGGACGGGTGAGGGTCAGGCTTCGGGGAAGGGTTAGGGTTAGGGTTCGGGCTAGGGTTAGGGTTAGGGGACGGGGACGGTTTAGGGTCCAGGGGAGGGTACGACAACGCTTTAGGGGGAGCGTACGTGTGAGGGCGTGGGTAAGTGTTAGCGTAAGGGTGAGGATTAGGGGACGGGTGAGGGTCAGTCTTCGGGGAAGGATTAGGTTTATGGTTTGGGCTATGGTTAGGGTTAGGGGACGGGTACGGTTTAGGGTCCAGGGGAGGGTACGACAACGCTTTAGGGGGAGCGTACGTGTGAGGGCGTGGGTTAGTGTTAGCGTACGGGTGAGGATTAGGGTACGGGTGACGGTCAGCCTTCGGGGAAGGGTTAGGGTTAGGATTCGGGCTAGGGTTAGTGTTAGGGGACGGGGACGGTTTAGGGTCCAGGGGAGGGTACGACAACGCTTTTGAGGGAGCGTACGTGTGAGGGCGCGGGTTAGTGTTAGCGTACAGGTTAGGATTAGGGGACGGGTGCGGGTCAGGCTTCGGGGGTGGGTTAGGGTTAGGGTTCGGGCTAGGGTTAGGGTTAGGGGATGGGGACGGTTTAGGGTCCAGGGGAGGGTACAACAATAATTTAGGGGGAGCGTACGTGTGAGGACGCGGGTTAGTGTTAGCATAAGGGTGAGGATTAGGGGACGGGTGAGGGTTAGGCTTCGGGGAAGGGTTAGGGTTAGGGTTCCAGCTAGGGTTAGGGTTAGGGGACGGGGACGGTTTAGGGTCCAGGGGAGGGTACGACAACGCTTTAGGGGGAGCGTACCTGTGAGGGCGCGGTTTAGTGTTAGCGTACGGTTGAGGATTAGGGCCCGGGTGAGGGTCAGGCTTCGGGCAAGGGTTAGGGTTAGGGTTAGGGCTAGGGTTAGGGTTAGGGGACGGGGACGGTTTAGGGTCCAGGGGATGGTACGACAACGCTTTAGGGGGAGCGTACGTGTGAGGGCGTGGGTTCATGTTAGCGTACGGGTTAGGATTAGGGGCCGGGTGAGGGTCAGGCTTCGGAGAGGGTATAGGGTTAGGGTTCGGGCTAGGGTTAGGGTTAGGGGACGGGGACGGTTTAAGGGCCAGGGGAGGGTACGACAACGATTTAGGGGGAGTGTACGCGTGAGGGCGCGGGTTAGTGTTATCGTACGGTTTAGGATTAGGGGACGGGTGAGGGTCAGGCTTCGGAGAGGGTATAGGTTTAGGGTTCGAGCTAGGGTTAGGGTTAGGGGACGGGGATGCTTTAGGGTCCAGGGGAGGGTACGACAACGCTTTAGGGGGAGCGTACGTGTGGGGTCGCGGTTTAGTGTTAGCGTACGGGTTAGGATTAGGGGACGGGTGAGGGTCAGGCCTCGGGGAAGGGTTAGGGTTAGGGTTCGGGCTAGGGTTAGGGTTAGGGGACGGGGATGGTTTAGGGTCCAGGGGAGGGTACGACAACGCTTTAGGGGTAGCGTACGTGTGAGGGCGCGGGTTAGTGTTAGCGTACGGGTGAGGATTAGGGGACGGGTGAGGGTCAGGCTCAGGGGAAGGGTTAGGGTTAGGGTTCGGGCTAGGGTTCGGGTTAGGGGACGGGGACGGTTTAGGGTCCAGGGGAGGGTACGACAACGCTTTAGGGGGAGCGTACGTGTGAGGGCGCAGGTTAGTGTTAGCGTACGGGTGAGGATTAGGGGACGGGTGAGGGTCAGGCTTCGGGGAAGGGTTAGGGTTAGGGTTCGGGCTAGGGTTAGGGTTAGCGTACGGGGATGGTTTAGGGGCCAGGGGAGGGTACGAAATCGCTTTAGGGGGAGTGTACGCGTGAGGGCGCGGGTTTGTGTTATCGTACGGTTTAGGATTAGGGGACGGGTGAGGGTCAGGCTTCGGAGAGGGTATAGGGTTAGGGTTCGGGCTAGGGTTAGGGTTAGGGGACTGGGACGGCTTAGGGTCCAGGGGTGGGTACAACAACGCTTTAGGGGGAGCGTACGTGTGAGGTCACGGGTTAGTGTTAGCGTACGGGTTAGGATTAGGGGACGGGTGAGGGTCAGGCTTCGGGGAAGGGTTAGGGTTAGGGTTCGGTCTAGGGTTAGGGTTAGGGGACGGGGACGGTTTAGGGTCCAGGGGAGGGTACGACAACGCTTTAGGGGGAGCGTACGTGTGAGGGCGCAGGTTAGTGTTAGCGTACGGGTGAGGATTAGGGGACGGGTGAGGGTCAGGCTCAGGGGAAGGGTTAGGGTTAGGGTTCGGGCTATGGTTAGGGTTAGGGGACGGGGACGGTTTAGGGTCCAGGGGAGGGTACGACAACGCTTTAGGGGGAGCGTACGTGTGAGGGCGTGGGTAAGTGTTAGCGTAAGGGTGAGGATTAGGGGACGGGTGAGGGTCAGTCTTCAGGGAAGGATTAGGTTTAGGGTTTGGGCTATGGTTAGGGTTAGGGGACGGGTACGGTTTAGGGTCCAGGGGAGGGTACGACAACGCTTTAGGGGGAGCGTACGTGTGAGGGCGCGGGTTAGTGTTAGCGTACGGGTGAGGATTAGGGTACGGGTGAGGGTCAGCCTTCGGGGAAGGGTTAGGGTTAGGATTCGGGCTAGGGTTAGGGTTAGGGGACTGGGACGGTTTAGGGTCCAGGGGAGGGTACGACAACGCTTTTGAGGGAGCGTACGTGTGAGGGCGCGGGTTAGTGTTAGCGTACAGTTTAGGATTAGGGGACGGGTGCGGGTCAGGCTTCGGGGGTGGGTTAGGGTTAGGGTTCGGGCTAGGGTTAGGGTTAGAGGACGGGGACGGTTTAGGGTCCAGGGGAGGGTACAACAACAATTTAGGGGGAGCGTACGTGTGAGGGCGCGGGTTAGTGTTAGCATAAGGGTGAGGATTAGGGGACGGTTGAGGGTTAGGCTTCGGGGAAGGGTTAGGGTTAGGCTTCCAGCTAGGGTTATGGTTAGGGGACGGGGACGGTTTAGGGTCCAGGGGAGGGTACGACAACGCTTTAGGGGGAGCGTACCTGTGAGGGCGCGGGTTAGTGTTAGCGTACGGTTGAGGATTAGGGCCCGGGTGAGGGTCAGGCTTCGGGCAAGGGTTAGGGTTAGGGTTCGGGCTAGGGTTAGGGTTAGGGGACGGGGACGGTTTAGGGTCCAGGGGAGGGTACGACAACGCTTTTGAGGGAGCGTACGTGTGAGGGCGCGGGTTAGTGTTAGCGTACAGGTTAGTATTAGGGGACGGGTGAGTGTCAGGCTTCGGGTTACGGTTAGGGTTCGGGCTAGGGTTAGGGTTAGGGGATGGGGACGGTTTAGGGTCCAGGGGAGGGTACGACAACACTTTAGGGGGAGCGTACATGTGAGGGCGCGGGTTAGTGTTAGCATAAGTGTGAGGATTAGGGGACGGGTGAGGGTCAGGCTTCGTGGAAGGGTTAGGGTTAGGGTTCGAGCTAGGGTTAGGGTTAGTGGACGGGGACGGTTTAGGGTCCAGGGGAGGGTACGACAACGCATTAGGGGGAGCGTACGTGTGAGGGCGCGGGTTAGTGTTAGCGTACAGGTGAGGATTAGGGGACGGGTGAGCGTCAGGCTTCGGGGAAGGGTTAGGGTTATGGTTCGGGCTAGGGTTAGGGTTAGGGGACGGGGACAGTTATGGTGCAGGGGAGGGTACGACAACCCGTTAGGGGGAGCGTACGTGTGAGGGCGCGGGTTAGTGTTAGCGTATGCGTTAGGATTAGGGGACGGGTGAGGGTCAGGCTTCGGGGAAGGGTTAGGGTTAGGGTTCGGGCTAGGGTTCGGGTTACGGGACGGGGACGGTTTAGGGTCCAGGGGAGGGTACGACAACGCTTTAGGGGGAGCGTACGTGTGAGGGCGCGGGTTAGTGTTAGCGTACGCTTTAGGATTAGGGGACGGGTGAGGGTCAGGCTCCGTGGAAGGGTTAGGGTTAGGGTTCCAGCTAGGGTTAGGGTTAGTGGACGGGGACGGTTTAGGGTCCAGGGGAGGGTACGACAACGCATTAGGGGGAGCGTACGTGTGAGGGCGCGGGTTAGTGTTAGCGTACAGGTGAGGATTAGGGGACGGGTGAGGGTCAGGCTTCGGGGAAGGGTTAGGGTTATGGTTCGGGCTAGGGTTAGGGTTAGGGGACGGGGATGGTTTAGGGTCCAGGGGAGGGTACGACAACGCTTTAGGGGGAGCGTACGTGTGAGGGCGTGGGTGTTAGCGTAAGGGTGAGGATTAGGGGACGGGTGAGGGTCAGGCTTCGGGGAAGGGTTAGGTTTAGGGTTCGGGCTGGGGTTAGGGTTAGGGGATGGGGACGGTTTAGGTTCCAGGGGAGGGTACGACAAGCCGTTAGGGGGAGCGTACGTGTGAGGGCGCGGGTTAGTGTTAGCCTATGGGTTAGGATTAGGGGACGGTTGAGGGTCAGGCTTCGGGGAAGGGTTAGGGTTAGGGTTCGGGCTATGGTTAGGGTTAGGGGACCGGGACGGTTTAGGGTCCAGCGGAGGGTACGACAACGCTTTAGGGGGAGCGTACGTGTGAGGGCGTGGGTTAGTGTTACCGTTCGGGTTAGGATTAGGGGACGGTGAGGGTCAGGCTTCGGGGAAGGGTTAGGGTTAGGGTTCGGGCTAGGGTTAGGGTTAGGGGACGGGGTCGGTTTAGGGTCCAGGGGAGGGTACGACAACACTTTAGGGGGAGCGTACGTGTGAGGGCGCGGGTTCATGTTAGCGTAGGGGTTAGGATTAGGGGACGGGTGAGGGTCAGGCTTCGGGGAAGGGTTAGGGTTAGGGTTTGGGCTAAGGTTAGGGTTAGGGGACGGGGACGGTTTAGGGTCCAGGGGAGGGTATGACAACGCTTTAGGGGGAGCGTACGTGTGAGGGCGTGGGTAGGTTTTAGCGTAAGGGTGAGGATTAGGGGACGGGTGAGGGTCAGTCTTCGGGGAAGGGTTAGGTTTAGGGTTCGCGCTAGGGTTAGGGTTAGGGGACGGGGACGGTTTAGGGTCCAGGGGAGGGTAGGACAACGCTTTAGGGGGAGCGTACGTGTGAGGGCGCGGGTTAGTGTTAGCGTACGGGTGAGGATTAGGGTACGGGTGAGGGTCAGCCTTCGGGGAAGGGTTAGGGTTAGGATTCGGGCTAGGGTTAGGGTTAGGGGACGGGGACGGTTTAGGGTCCAGGTGAGGGTACGACAACAATTTAGGGGGAGCGTACGTGTGAGGGCGCGGGTTAGTGTTCACGTACGGGTTAGGATTAAGGGACGGGTGAGGGTCAGGCTTCGGGGAAGGGTTAGGGTTAGGGTTCGGGCTAGGGTTAGGGTTAGGGGACGGGGACGGTTTAGGGTCCAGGGGAGGGTACGACAACGCTTTTGAGGGAGCGTACGTGTGAGGGCGCGGGTTAGTGTTAGCGTACAGGTTAGTATTAGGGGACGGGTGAGTGTCAGGCTTCGGGTTAGGGTTAGGGTTCGGGCTAGGGTTAGGGTTAGGGGACGGGGACGGTTTAGGGTCCAGGGGAGGGTACGACAACACTTTAGGGGGAGCGTACGTGTGAGGGCGCGGGTTAGTGTTAGGGTACGGGTTAGGATTAGGGGACGGTTGAGGGTCAGGCTTCGGGCAAGTGTTAGGGTTAGGGTTCGGGCTAGGGTTAGGGTTAGGTGTCGGGGACGGTTTAGGGTCCAGGGGAGGGTACGACAACGCTTTAGGGGGAGCGTACGTGTGAGGGCGCGGGTTCATGTTAGCGTACGGGTTAGGATTAGGGGCCGGGTGAGGGTCAGGCTTCGGGGAAGGGTTAGGGTTAGGGTTCGGGCTAGGGTTAGGGTTAGCGGACGGGGATGGTTTAGGGGCCAGGGTAGGGTACGAAATCGCTTTAGGGGGAGTGTACGCATGAGGGCGCGGGTTTGTGTTATCGTACGGTTTAGGATTAGGGGACGGGTGAGGGTCAGGCTTCGGAGAGGGTATAGGGTTAGGGTTCGGGCTAGGGTTAGGGTTAGGGGACGGGGACGGCTTAGGGTCCAGGGGTGGGTACAACAACGCTTTAGGGGGAGCGTACGTGTGAGGTCGCGGGTTAGTGTTAGCGTACGGGTTAGGATTAGGGGACGGGTGAGGGTCAGGCTTCGGGGAAGGGTTAGGGTTAGGGTTCGGGCTAGGGTTAGGGTTAGGGGACGGGGACGGTTTAGGGTCCAGGGGAGGGTACGACAACGCTTTAGGGGGAGCGTACGTTTGAGGGCGCAGGTTAGTGTTAGCGTACGGGTGAGGATTAGGGGACGGGTGAGGGTCAGGCTCAGGGGAAGGGTTAGGGTTAGGGTTCGGGCTATGGTTAGGGTTAGGGGACGGGGACGGTTTAGGGTCCAGCGGAGGGTACGACAACGCTTTAGGGGGAGCGTACGTGTGAGGGCGTGGGTTAGTGTTAGCGTTCGGGTTAGGATTAGGGGACGGTGAGGGTCAGGCTTCGGGGAAGGGTTAGGGTTAGGGTTCGGGCTAGGGTTAGGGTTAGGGGACGGGGACGGTTTAGGGTCCAGGGGAGGGTACGACAACACTTTAGGGGGAGCGTACGTGTGAGGGCGCGGGTTCATGTTAGCGTAGGGGTTAGGATTAGGGGACGGGTGAGGGTCAGGCTTCGGGGAAGGGTTAGGGTTAGGGTTTGGGCTAAGGTTAGGGTTAGGGGACGGGGACGGTTTAGGGTCCAGGGGAGGGTACGACAACGCTTTAGGGGGAGCGTACGTGTGAGGGCGTGGGTAAGTTTTAGCGTAAGGGTGAGGATTAGGGGACGGGTGAGGGTCAGTCTTCGGGGAAGGGTTAGGTTTAGGGTTCGGGCTAGGGTTAGGGTTAGGGGACGGGGACGGTTTAGGGTCCAGGGGAGGGTACGACAACGCTTTAGGGGGAGCGTACGTGTGAGGGCGCGGGTTAGTGTTAGCGTACGGGTGAGGATTAGGGTACGGGTGAGGGTCAGCCTTCGGGGAAGGGTTACGGTTAGGATTCGGGCTAGGGTTAGGGTTAGGGGACGGGGACGGTTTAGGGTCCAGGTGAGGGTACGACAACAATTTAGGGGGAGCGTACGTGTGAGGGCGCGGGTTAGTGTTCACGTACGGGTTAGGATTAAGGGACGGGTGAGGGTCAGGCTTCGGGGAAGGGTTAGGGTTAGGGTTCGGGCTAGGGTTAGGGTTAGGGGACGGGGACGGCTTAGGGTCCAGGGGAGGGTACGACAACGCTTTTGAGGGAGCGTACGTGTGAGGGCGCGGGTTAGTGTTAGCGTACAGGTTAGTATTAGGGGACGGGTGAGTGTCAGGCTTCGGGTTAGGGTTAGGGTTCGGGCTAGGGTTAGGGTTAGGGGACGGGGACGGTTTAGGGTCCAGGGGAGGGTACGACAACACTTTAGGGGAGCGTACGTGTGAGGGCGCGGGTTAGTGTTAGCATAAGGGTGAGGATTAGGGGACGGGTGAGGGTCAGGCTTCGTGGAAGGGTTAGGGTTATGGTTCGAGCTAGGGTTAGGGTTAGTGGACGGGGACGGTTTAGGGTCCAGGGGAGGGTACGACAACGCATTAGGGGGAGCGTACGTGTGAGGGCGCGGGTTAGTGTTAGCGTACAGGTGAGGATTAGGGGACGGGTGAGGGTCAGGCTTCGGGGAAGGGTTAGGGTTATGGTTCGGGCTAGGGTTAGGGTTAGGGGACGGGGACAGTTTTGGTCCAGGGGAGGGTACGACAACCCGTTAGGGGGAGCGTACGTGTGAGGGCGCGGGTTAGTGTTAGCGTATGCCTTAGGATTAGGGGACGGGTGAGGGTCAGGCTTCGGGAAAGGGTTAGGGTTAGGGTTCGGGCTAGGGTTCGGGTTACGGGACGGGAACGGTTTAGGGTCCAGGGGAGGGTACGACAACGCTTTAGGGGGAGCGTACGTGTGAGGGCGCGGGTTAGTGTTAGCGTACGCTTTAGGATTAGGGGACGGGTGAGGGTCAGGCTTCGTGGAAGGGTTAGGGTTAGGGTTCGAGCTAGGGTTAGGGTTAGTGGACGGGGACGGTTTAGGGTCCAGGGGAGGGTACGACAACGCATTAGGGGGAGCGTACGTGTGAGGGCACGGGTTAGTGTTAGCGTACAGGTGAGGATTAGGGGACGGGTGAGGGTCAGGCTTCGGGAAAGGGTTAGGGTTATGGTTCGGGCTAGGGTTAGGGTTAGGGGACGGGGATGGTTTAGGGTCCAGGGGAGGGTACGACAACGCTTTAGGGGGAGCGTACGTGTGAGGGCGTGGGTAAGTGTTAGCGTAAGGGTGAGGATTAGGGGACGGGTGAGGGTCAGGCTTCGGGGAAGGGTTAGGTTTAGTGTTCGGGCTGGGGTTAGGGTTAGGGGATGGGGACGGTTTAGGGTCCAGGGGAGGGTACGACAAGCCGTTAGGGGGAGCGTACGTGTGAGGGCGCGGGTTAGTGTTAGCCTATGGGTTAGGATTAGGGGACGGTTGAGGGTCAGGCTTCGGGGAAGGGTTAGGGTTAGGGTTCGGGCTAGGGTTCGGGTTAGGGGACGGGGACGGTTTAGGGTCCAGGGGAGGGTACGACAACGCTTTAGGGGGAGCGTACGTGTGAGGGCGCGGGTTAGTGTTAGCGTACGGCTTAGGATTAGGGGATGGGTGAGGGTCAGGCTTCGGGGAAAGGTTAGGGTTAGGGTTCGGGCTAGGGTTAGGGTTAGGGGACAGGGACGGTTTAGGGTCCAGTGGAGGGTATGACAACACTTTAGGGGGAGCGTACGTGTGAGGGCGCGGGTTAGTGTTAGCATAAGGGTGAGGATTAGGGGACGGGTGAGGGTCAAGCTTCGGGGAAGGGTTAGGGTTAGGGTTCGAGCTAGGGTTAGGGTTAGGGGACGGGGACGGTTTAGGGTTCAGGGGAGGGTACGACAACGCTTTAGGGGGAGCGTACGTGTGAGGGCGCGGGTTAGTGTTAGCGTACGGGTTAGGATTAGGGGACGGGTGAGGCTCAGGCTTCGGGGAAGGGTTAGGTTTAGGGTTCGGGCTAGGGTTAGGGTTAGAGGACGGGGACGTTTTAGGGTCCAGGGGAGGGTACGACAACGCTTTAGGGGGAGTGTACGCGTGAGGGCGTGGGTTAGTGTTATCGTACGGTTTAGGATTAGGGGACGGGTGAGGGTCAGGCTTCGGAGAGGGTATAGGGTTAGGGTTCGGGCTAGGGTTAGGGTTAGGGGACGGGGACGGTTTAGGGTCCAGGGGAGGGTACGACAACGCTTTAGGGGGAGCGTACGTGTGAGGTCGCGTGCTAGTGTTAGCGTACGGGTTAGGATTAGGGGACGGGTGAGGGTCAGGCTTCGGGGAAGGGTTAGGGTTAGGGTTCGGGCTAGGGTTAGGGTTAGGGGACGGGGACGGTTTAGGGTCCAGGGGAGGGTACGACAACGCTTTTGAGGGAGCGTACGTGTGAGGGCGCGTGTTAGTGTTAGTGTACAGGTTAGGATTAGGGGACGGGTGAGGGTCAGGCTTCGGGGGAGGGTTAAGGTTAGGGTTCGGGCTAGGGTTAGGGTTAGGGGACGGGGACGGTTTAGGGTCCAGGGGAGGGTAAGACAACGCTTTAGGGGGAGCGTACGTGTGAGGGCGCGGGTTAGTGTTAGCCTATGGGTTAGGATTAGGGGACGGGTGAGGGTCAGGCTTCGGGGAAGGGTTAGGGTTAGGTTTCAGGCTAGGGTTCGGGTTAGTGGACGGGGACGGTTTAGGGTCCAGGGGAGGGTACGACAACGCTTTAGGGGGAGCGTACGTGTGAGGGCGCGGGTTAGTGTTAGCGTATGGATTAGGATTAGGGGACGGGTGAGGGTCAGGCTTCGGGAAAGGGTTAGGGTTAGGGTTCGGGCTAGGGTTCGGGTTAGGGGACGGGCACGGTTTAGGGTCCAGGGGAGGGTACGACAACGCTTTAGGGGGAGCGTACGCGTGAGGGCGTGGGTTAGTGTTATCGTACGGTTTAGGATTAGGGGACAGGTGAGGGTCAGGCTTCGGAGAGGGTATAGTGTTAGGGTTCGTGCTAGGGTTAGGGTTAGGGGACGCGGACGGTTTAGGGTCCAGGGGAGGGTACGACAACGCTTTAGGGGGAGCGTACGTGTGAGGGCGCGGGTTAGTGTTAGCGTACGGGTGAGGATTAGGGGACGGGTGAGGATCAGGCTCAGGGAAAGGGTTAGGGTTAGGGTTCGGGCTAGGGTTAGGGTTAGGGGATGCGGACGGTTTAGGGTCCAGGGGAGGGTACGACAAAGCTTTAGGGGGAGCATACGTGTGAGGGCGCGGGTTAGTGTTAGCGTACGGGTTAGGATTAGTGGACGGGTGAGGGTCTGGCTTCGGGGAAGTGTTAGGGTTAGGGTTCGGTCTAGGGTTAGGGTTAGGGTACGGGGACGTTTTAGGGTCCAGGGGAGGGTACGACAACGCTTTAGGGGGAGCGTACGTGTGAGGGCGCGGGTTAGTGTTAGCGTACGGCTTAGGATTAGGGGACGGGTGAGGGTCAGGTTTCGGGGAAGGTTTAGGGTTAGGGTTCGGGCTAGGGTTCGGGTTAGGGGACGGGGACGGTTTAGGGTCCAGGGGAGGGTACGACAACGCTTTAGGGGGAGCGTACGTGTGAGGGCGCGGGTTAGTGTTAGCGTACGGCTTAGGATTAGGGGACGGGTGAGGGTCAGGCTTCGGGGAAGAGTTAGGGTTAGGGTTCGGGCTAGGGTTAGGGTTAGGGGACGGGGATGGTTTAGGGTCCAGGGGAGGGTACGACAACGCTTTAGGGGGAGCGTACATGTGAGGGCGTGGGTAAGTGTTAGCGTAAGGGTGAGGATTAGGGGACGGTGAGGGTCAGGCTTCGGGGAAGGGTTAGGTTTAGGGTTCGGGCTGGGGTTAGGGTTAGGGGACGGGGACGGTTTAGGGTCCAGGGGAGGGTGCGACAATCCGTTAGGGGGAGCGTACGTGTGAGGGCGCGGGTTAGTGTTAGCCTATGGGTCAGGATTAGGGGACGGGTGAGGGTCAGGCTTCGGGGAAGGGTTAGGGTTAGGGTTCGGGTTAGGGTTCGGGTTAGGGGACGGGGACTGTTTAGGGTCCAGGGGAGTGTACGACAACGCTTTAGGGGGAGCGTACGTGTGAGGGCGCGGGTTAGTGTTAGCGTACGGGTTAGGATTAGGGGACGGGTGAGGGTCAGGCTTCGGGGAAGGGTTAGGGTTAGGGTTCGGGCTAGGGTTAGGGTTAGGGGACGGGGACGGTTTAGGGTCCAGGGGATGGTACGACAACGCTTTAGGGGGAGCGTACGTGTGAGGGCACGGGTTCATGTTAGCGTACGGTTTAGGATTAGGGGATGGGTGAGGGTCAGGCTTCGGGGAAGGGTTAGGGTTAGGGTTCGGGCTAGGGTTAGGGTTAGGGGACGGGGACGGTTTAGGGTCCAGGGGAGGGTACGACAACGCTTTAGGGGGAGTGTACGCGTGAGGGCGTGGGTTAGTGTTATCGTACGGTTTAGGATTAGGGGACGGGTGAGGGTCAGGCTTCGGACAGGGTATAGTGTTAGGGTTCGGGCTAGGGTTAGGGTTAGGGGACGGGGACGGTTTAGGGTCCAGGGCAGGGTACGACAACGCTTTAGGGGGAGCGTACGTGTAAGGGCGCGGGTTAGTGTTAGCGTACGGGTGAGGATTAGGGGAAGGGTGAGGGTCAGGCTTCAGGGAAGGGTTAGGGTTAGGGTTCGGGCTAGGGTTAGGGTTAGGGGACGGGGACGGTTTAGGGTCCAAGGGAGGGTATGACAACGCTTTAGGGGGAGCGTACGTGTGAGGGCGCGGGTTAGTGTTAGCGTACGGGTGAGGATTAGGGGACGGGTGAGGGTCAGGCTTCGGGGAAGTGTTAGTGTTAGGATTCGGCCTAGGGTTAGGGTTAGGGGATGGGGACGGTTTAGTGTCCAGGGGAGGGTACGACAACGCTTTAGGGGGAGCGTACGTGTGAGGGCGCGGGTTATTGTTAGCGTACGGGTTAGGATTAGGGGACGGGTGAGGGTCAGGCTTCTGGAAGGGTTAGGGTTAGAGTTCGGGCTAGGGTTAGGGTTAGGGGACGGGGACGGTTTAGGGTCCAGGGGAGGGTATGACAACGCTTTAGGGGGAGCATAGGTGTGAGGGCGCGGGTTAGAGTTAGCGTACGGCTTAGGATTAGGGGACGGGTGAGGGTCAGGCTTCGGGGAAGGGTTAGGGTTAGGGTTCGGGCTAGGGTTAGTGTTAGGGGACAGGGATGGTTTAGGGTCCAGGGGAGGGTACGACAACGGTTTACATGGAGCGTACGCGTGATGGCGCGGGTTAGTGTTAGCGTACGGCTTAGGATTAGGGGACGGGTGAGGGTCAGGCTTCGGGGAAGGGTTAGGGTTAGGGTTCGGGCTACGGTTAGGGTTAGGGGACGGGGATGGTTTAGGGTCCAGGGGAGGGTACGACAACGCTTTTGGGGGAGCGTACGTGTGAGGGCGCGCGTTATTGTTAGCGTACGGGTTACGATTAGGGGACGGGTGAGGGTCAGGCTTCGGGGAAGGGTTAGGTTTAGGGTTCGGGCTAGGGTTAGGGTTAGGGGACAGGGACGGTTTAGGGTGCAGGGGAGGGTATGACAACGCTTTAGGGGGAGCGTACGTGTGAGGGCGCGGGTTAGTGTTAGGGTACGGGTTAGGATTAGGGGACGGTTGAGGGTCAGGCTTCGGGCAAGTGTTAGGGTTAGGGTTCGGGCTAGGGTTAGGGTTAGGGGTCGGGGACGGTTTAGGGTCCAGGGGAGGGTACGACAACGCTTTAGGGGGAGCGTACGTGTGAGGGCGCGGGTTCATGTTAGCGTACGGGTTAGGATTAGGGGCCGGGTGAGGGTCAGGCTTCGGGGAAGGGTTAGGGTTAGGGTTCGGGCTAGGGTTAGGGTTAGCGGACGGGGATGATTTAGGGGCCAGGGGAGGGTACGAAATCGCTTTAGGGGGAGTGTACGCATGAGTGCGCGGGTTTGTGTTATCGTACGGCTTAGGATTAGGGGACGGGTGAGGGTCAGGCTTCGGAGAGGGTATAGGGTTAGGGTTCGGGCTAGGGTTAGGGTTAGGGGACGGGGACGGCTTAGGGTCCAGGGGTGGGTACAACAACGCTTTAGGGGGAGCGTACGTGTGAGGTCGCGGGTTAGTGTTAGCGTACGGGTTAGGATTAGGGGACGGGTGAGGGTCAGGCTTCGGGGAAGGGTTAGGGTTAGGGTTCGGGCTAGGGTTAGGGTTAGGGGACGGGGACGGTTTAGGGTCCAGGGGAGGGTACGACAACGCTTTAGGGGGAGCGTACGTTTGAGGGCGCAGGTTAGTGTTAGCGTACGGGTGAGGATTAGGGGATGGGTGAGGTTCAGGCTCAGGGGAAGGGTTAGGGTTAGGGTTCGGGCTATGGTTAGGGTTAGGGGACGGGGACGGTTTAGGGTCCAGCGGAGGGTACGACAACGCTTTAGGGGGAGCGTACGTGTGAGGGCGTGGGTTAGTGTTAGCGTTCGGGTTAGGATTAGGGGACGGTGAGGGTCAGGCTTCGGGGAAGGGTTAGGGTTAGGGTTCGGGCTAGGGTTAGGGTTAGGGGACGGGGACGGTTTAGGGTCCAGGGGAGGGTACGACAACACTTTAGGGGGAGCGTACGTGTGAGGGTGCGGGTTCATGTTAGCGTAGGGGTTAGGATTAGGGGACGGGTGAGGGTCAGGCTTCGGGGAAGGGTTAGGGTTAGGGTTTGGGCTAAGGTTAGGGTTAGGGGACGGGGACGGTTTAGGGTCCAGGGGAGGGTACGACAACGCTTTAGGGGGAGCGTACGTGTGAGGGCGTGGGTAAGTTTTAGCGTAAGGGTGAGGATTAGGGGACGGGTGAGGGTCAGTCTTCGGGGAAGGGTTAGGTTTAGGGTTCGGGCTAGGGTTAGGGTTAGGGGACGGGGACGGTTTAGGGTCCAGGGGAGGGTACGACAACGCTTTAGGGGGAGCGTACGTGTGAGGGCGCGGGTTAGTGTTAGCGTACGGGTGAGGATTAGGGTACGGGTGAGGGTTAGCCTTCGGGGAAGGGTTACGGTTAGGATTCGGGCTAGGGTTAGGGTTAGGGGACGGGGACGGTTTAGGGTCCAGGTGAGGGTTCGACAACAATTTAGGGGGAACGTACGTGTGAGGGCGCGGGTTAGTGTTCACGTACGGGTTAGGATTAAGGGACGGGTGAGGGTCAGGCTTCGGGGAAGGGTTAGGGTTAGGGTTCGGGCTAGGGTTAGGGTTAGGGGACGGGGACGGTTTAAGGTCCAGGGGAGGGTACGACAACGCTTTTGAGGGAGCGTACGTGTGAGGGCGCGGGTTAGTGTTAGCGTACAGGTTAGTATTAGGGGACGGGTGAGTGTCAGGCTTCGGGTTAGGGTTAGGGTTCGGGCTAGGGTTAGGGTTAGGGGACGGGGACGGTTTAGGGTCCAGGGGAGGGTACGACAACACTTTAGGGGGAGCGTACGTGTGAGGGCGCGGGTTAATGTTAGCATAAGGGTGAGGATTAGGGGACGGGTGAGGGTCAGGCTTCGTGGAAGGGTTAGGGTTATGGTTCGAGCTAGGGTTAGGGTTAGTGGACGGGGACGGTTTAGGGTCCAGGGGAGGGTACGACAACACATTAGGGGGAGCGTACGTGTGAGGGCGCGGGTTAGTGTTAGCGTACAGGTGAGGATTAGGGGACGGGTGAGGGTCAGGCTTCGGGGAAGGGTTAGGGTTATGGTTCGGGCTAGGGTTAGGGTTAGGGGACGGGGACAGTTTTGGTCCAGGGGAGGGTACGACAACCCGTTAGGGGGAGCGTACGTGTGAGGGCGCGGGTTAGTGTTAGCGTATGCCTTAGGATTAGGGGACGGGTGAGGGTCAGGCTTCGTGGAAGGGTTAGGGTTAGGGTTCGGGCTAGGGTTCGGGTTACGGGACGGGGACGGTTTAGGGTCCAGGGGAGGGTACGACAACGCTTTAGGGGGAGCGTACGTGTGAGGGCGCGGGTTAGTGTTAGCGTACGCTTTAGGATTAGGGGACGGGTGAGGGTCAGGCTTCGTGGAAGGGTTAGGGTTAGGGTTCGAGCTAGGGTTAGGGTTAGTGGACGGGGACGGTTTAGGGTCCAGGGGAGGGTACGACAACGCTTTAGGGGGAGCGTACATGTGAGGGCGTGGGTAAGTGTTAGCGTAAGGGTGAGGATTAGGGGACGGGTGAGGGTCAGGCTTCGGGGAAGGGTTAGGTTTAGGGTTCGGGCTGGGGTTAGGGTTAGGGGACGGGGACGGTTTAGGGTCCAGGGGAGGGTGCGACAATCCGTTAGGGGGAGCGTACGTGTGAGGGCGCGGGTTAGTGTTAGCCTATGGGTCAGGATTAGGGGACGGGTGAGGGTCAGGCTTCGGGGAAGGGTTAGGGTTAGGGTTCGGGTTAGGGTTCGGGTTAGGGGACGGGGACTGTTTAGGGTCAAGGGGAGTGTACGACAACGCTTTAGGGGGAGCGTACGTGTGAGGGCGCGGGTTAGTGTTAGCGTACGGGTGAGGATTAGGGGACGAGTGAGGGTCAGGCTTCGGGGAAGTGTTAGGGTTAGGGTTCGGCCTAGGGTTAGGGTTAGGGGATGGGGACGGTTTAGTGTCCAGGGGAGGGTACGACAACGCTTTAGGGGGAGCGTACGTGTGAGGGCGCGGGTTAGTGTTAGCGTACGGGTTAGGAAGAGGGGACGGGTGAGGGTCAGGCTTCGGGGAAGGGTTAGGGTTAGGCTTCAGGCTAGGGTTAGTGTTAGGGGACAGGGATGGTTTAGGGTCCGGGGAGGGTACGACAACTTTTTACGTGGAGCGTACGCGTGATGGCGCGGGTTAGTGTTAGCGTACGGCTTAGGATTATGTGACGGGTGAGGGTCAGGCTTTGGGGAAGGGTTAGGGTTAGGGTTCGGGCTAGGGTTAGGGTTAGGGGACGGGGACGGTTTAGGGTCCAGGGGAGGGTACGACAACGCTTTAGGGGGAGCATACGCGTGAGGGCGCGGGTTAGTGTTAGCGTACGGGTTAGCATTGAGGGACGGGTGAGGGTCAGGCTTCGGGGAAGAGTTAGGGTTAAGGTTCGGGCTAGGGTTAGGGTTAGGGGACGGGGACGGTTTAGGGTCCAGGGGAGGGTACGCCAACGCTTTAGGGGGAGCGTACGTGTGAGGGCGCGGGTTAGTATTAGCGTACGGGTGAGGATTAGGGGACGGGTGAGGGTCAGGCTTCAAGAAAGGGTTAGGGTTAGGGTTCGGGCTAGCCTTAGGGTTAGAGGACGGGGACGGTTTAGGGTCCAAGGGAGGGTACGCCCGCGCTTTAGGGGGAGCGTACGTGTGAGGGCGCGGGTTAGTGTTAGCGTACGGGTGAGCATTAGGGAACGGGTGAGGGTCAGGCTTCGGGGAAGGGTTAGGGTTAGGGTTCGAGCTAGGGTTAGGGATAGGGGACGGGGACGGTTTAGGGTCCAGGGGAGTGTACGACAACGCTTTAGGGGGAGCGTACGTGTGAGGGCGCGGGTTAGTGTTAGCGTACGGGTTAGGATTAGGGGACGGGTGAGGGTCAGGCTTCGGGGAAGGTTTAGGGTTAGGGTTCGGGCTAGGGTTAGGGTTAGGGGACGGGGATGGTTTAGGGTCCAGGGGAGGGTACGACAACGCTTTATGGGGAGCGTACGTGTGAGGGCGCGGGTTAGTGTTAGCGTACGGCTTAGGATTAGGGGACGTGTGAGGGTCAGGCTTTGGCGAAGGTTTAGGGTTAGGGTTCAGGCTAGGGTTAGTGTTAGGGGATTGGGACGGTTTAGGGTCCAGGGGAGGGTACGACAACGCTTTAGGGGGAGCGTACGTGTGAGGGCGTGGGTTAGTGTTAGCGTACGGCTTAGGATTAGGGGACGGTTGAGGGTCAGGCTTCGGGGAAGGGTTAGGGTTAGGGTTCGGGCTAGGCTTAGGGTTAGGGGACGGGGAAGGTTTAGGGTCCAGGTGAGGGTACGACAACGCTTTAGGGGGAGCATACGAGTGAGGGCGCGGGTTAGTGTTAGCGTACGGCTTAGGATTAGGGGACGGGTGAGGGTAAGCTTCGGGGAAAAGTTAGGGTTAAGGTTCGGGCTAGGGTTAGGGTTAGGGGACGGGGATGGTTTCGGGTCCAGGGGAGGGTACGACAACGCTATAGGGGGAGCGTACGTGTGAGGGCGTGGGTAAGTGTTAGCGTAAGGGTGAGGATTAGGGGACGGGTGAGTGTCAGGCTTCGGGGAACGGTTAGGTTTAGGGTTCGTGCTGGGGTTAGGGTTAGGGGATGGGGACGGTTTAGGGTCCAGGGGAGGGTACGACAAGCCGTTAGGGGGAGTGTACGTGTGAGGGCGCGGGTTAGTGTTAGCCTATGGGTTAGGATTAGTGGACGGGTGAGGGTCAGGCTTCGGGGAAGGGTTAGGGTTAGGTTTCAGGCTAGGGTTCGGGTTAGTGGACGGGGACGGTTTAGGGTCCAGGGGAGGGTACGACAACGCTTTAGGGGGAGCGTACGTGTGAGGGCGCGGGTTAGTGTTAGCGTATGGATTAGGATTAGGGGACGGGTGAGGGTCAGGCTTCGGGAAAGGGTTAGGGTTAGGGTTCGGGCTAGGGTTCGGGTTAGGGGACGGGGACGGTTTAGGGTCCAGGGGAGGGTACGACAACGCTTTAGGGGGAGCGTACGTGTGAGGGCGCGGGTTCATGTTAGCGTACGGTTTAGGATTAGGGGACAGGTGAGGGTCAGGCTTTGGGGAAGGGTTAGGGTTAGGGTTCGGGCTAGGGTTAGGGTTAGGGGACGGGGACCGTTTAGGGGCCAGGGGAGTGTACGACAACGCTTTAGGGGGAGTGTACGCGTGAGGGCGTGGGTTAGTGTTATCGTACGGTTTAGGATTATGGGACAGGTGAGGGTCAGGCTTCGGAGAGGGTATAGTGTTAGGGTTCGGGCTAGGGTTAGGGTTAGGGGACGCGGACGGTTTAGGGTCCAGGGGAGGGTACGACAACGCTTTAGGGGGAGCGTACGTGTGAGGGCGCGGGTTAGTGTTAGCGTACGGGTGAGGATTAGGGGACGGGTGAGGATCAGGCTCAGGGGAAGGGTTAGGGTTAGGGTTCGGGCTAGGGTTAGGGTTAGGGGATGCGGACGGTTTAGGGTCCAGGGTAGGGTACGACAACGCTTTAGGGGGAGCATACGTGTGAGGGCGCGGGTTAGTGTTAGCGTACGGGTTAGGATTAGTGGACGGGTGAGGGTCTGGCTTCGGGGAAGTGTTAGGGTTAGGGTTCGGGCTAGGGTTAGGGTTAGGTTACGGGGACGGTTTAGGGTCCAGGGGAGGGTACGACAACGCTTTAGGGGGAGCGTACGTGTGAGGGTGCGGGTTAGTGTTAGCGTACGGCTTAGGATTAGGGGACGGGTGAGGGTCAGGCTTCGGGGAAGGTTTAGGGTTAGGGTTCGGGCTAGGGTTCGGGTTAGGGGACGGGGACGGTTTAGGGTCAAGGGGAGGGTACGACAACGCTTTAGGGGGAGCGTACGTGTGAGGGCGCGGGTTAGTGTTAGCGTACGGCTTAGGATTAGGGGACGGGTGAGGGTCAGGCTTCGGGGAAGAGTTAGGGTTAGGGTTCGGGCTAGGGTTAGGGTTAGGGGACGGGGATGGTTTAGGGTCCAGGGGAGGGTACGACAACGCTTTAGGGGGAGCGTACATGTGAGGGCGTGGGTAAGTGTTAGCGTAAGGGTGAGGATTAGGGGACGGGTGAGGGTCAGGCTTCGGGGAAGGGTTAGGTTTAGGGTTCGGGCTGGGGTTAGGGTTAGGGGACGGGGACGGTTTAGGGTCCAGGGGAGGGTGTGACAATCCGTTAGGGGGAGCGTACGTGTGAGGGCGCGGGTTAGTGTTAGCCTATGGGTCAGGATTAGGGGACGGGTGAGGGTCAGGCTTCGGGGAAGGGTTAGGGTTAGGGTTCGGGTTAGGGTTCGGGTTAGGGGACGGGGACTGTTTAGGGTCAAGGGGAGTGTACGACAACGCTTTAGGGGGAGCGTACGTGTGAGGGCGCGGGTTAGTGTTAGCGTACGGGTGAGGATTAGGGGACGGGTGAGGGTCAGGCTTCGGGGAAGTGTTAGGGTTAGGGTTCGGGCTAGGGTTAGTGTTAGGGGACAGGGATGGTTTAGGATCCGGGGAGGGTACGACAACTTTTTACGTGGAGCGTACGCGTGATGGCGTGGGTTAGTGTTAGCGTACGGCTTAGGATTATGTGACGGGTGAGGGTCAGGCTTCGGGAAAGGGTTAGGGTTAGGGTTCGGGCTAGGGTTAGGGTTAGGGGACGGGGAAGGTTTAGGGTCCAGGGGAGGGTACGACAACGCTTTAGGGGCAGCATACGCGTGAGGGTGCGGGTTAGTGTTAGCGTACGGGTTAGGATTAGGGGACGGGTGAGGCTCAGGCTTCGGGGAAGGGTTAGGGTTAGGGTTCGGGCTAGGGTTAGGGTTAGGTGACGGGGATGGTTTAGGGTCCAGGGGAGGGTACGACAACGCTTTATGGGGAGCGTACGTGTGAGGGCGCGGGTTAGTGTTAGCGTACGGCTTAGGATTAGGGGACGTGTGAGGGTCAGGGTTTGGCGAAGGTTTAGGTTTAGGGTTCAGGCTAGGTTAAGTGTTAGGGGATGGGGACGGTTTAGGGTCCAGGGGAGGGTACGACAACGCTTTAGGGGGAGCGTACGTGTGAGGGCGTGGGTTAGTGTTAGCGTACGGCTTAGGATTAGGGGACGGTTGAGGGTCAGGCTTCGGGGAAGGGTTAGTGTTAGGGTTCGGGCTAGGGTTCGGGTTAGGGGACGGGGACGGTTTAGGGTCCAGGGGAGGGTACGACAACGCTTTAGGGGGAGCATGCGAGTGAGGGCGCGGGTTAGTGTTAGCGTACGGCTTAGGATTAGGGGACGGGTGAGGGTCAGGCTTCGGGGAAGGGTTAGGGTTAGGGTTCGGGCTAGGGTTAGGGTTAGGGGACGGGGACGGTTTAGGGTCCAGGGGAGGGTACGACAACGCTTTAGGGGGAGCGTACGTGTGAGGGCACGGGTTAGTGTAGCGTACGGCTTAGGATTAGTGGACGGTGAGGGTCAGGCTTCGGGGAAGGGTTAGGGTTAGGGTTCGGGCTAGGGTTAGGGTTAGGGGACGGGGATGGTTTAGGGTCCAAGGGAGGGTACGACAACGCTTTATGGGGAGCGTACGTGTGAGGGCGCGGGTTAGTGTTAGCGTACGGCTTAGGATTAGGGGACGTGTGAGGGTCAGGCTTTGGCGAAGGTTTAGGGTTAGGGTTCAGGCTAGGGTTAGTGTTAGGGGATGGGGACGGTTTAGGGTCCAGGGGAGGGTACGACAACGCTTTAGGGGGAGCGTACGTGTGAGGGTACGGGTTAGTGTTAGCGTACGGCTTAGGATTAGGGGACGGGTGAGGGTCAGGCTTCAGGGAAGGGTTAGGGTTAGGGATCTGGCTAGGGTTAGGGTTAGGGGACGGGGACGGTTTAGGGTCCAGCGGAGGGTACGACAACGCTTTAGGGGGATCGTACGTGTGAGGGCGCCGGTTAGTGTTAGCGTACGGCTTAGGATTAGGGGACGGGTGAGTGTAAGCTTCGGGGAAAGGTTAGGGTTAGGGTTCGGGCTAAGGATAGGATTAGGGGACGGGGACGGTTTAGGGTCCAGGGGAGGGTACGACAACGCTTTAAGGGGAGCGTACGTGTGAGGGCGCGGGTTAGTGTTAGCGTATGGGTTAGGATTAGGGGACGGGTGAGGGTCAGGCTTCGGGGAAGGGTTAGGGTTAGGGTACGGGCTAAGGTTAGGGTTAGGGGACGGAGACGGTTTAGGGTCCAGGGGAGGGTACGACAACGCTTTAGGGGGTGCGTACGTGTGAGGGCGCGGGTTAGTGTTAGCGTACGGCTTAGGATTAGGTGACGGGTGAGGGTCAGGCTTCGGGGAATGGTTAGGGTAGGGTTCGCGCTAGGGTTAGGGTTAGGGTTAGGAGACGGGGACGGTTTAGGGTCCAGGGGAGGGTACGACAACGCTTTAGGGGGAGCGTACGTGTGAGCGCGCGGGTTAGTGTTAGTGTACGGCTTAGGATTAGGGGACGGATGAGGGTCAGGGTTCGGGGAAGGGTTAGGGTTAGGGTTCGGGCTAGGGTTAGGGTTAGGGGACGGGGACGTTTTAGGGTCCAGGGGAGGGTACGAAAACGCATTAGGGGGAGCGTACGTGTGAGGGCACGGGTTAGTGTTAGCGTACGGGTTAGGATTAGGGGACGGGTGAGGGTCAGGCTTCGGGGAAGGGTTAGGGTTAGGGTTCGGGCTAGGGTTAGGGTTAGGGGACGGGGACGGTTTAGGGTCCAGGGGAGGGTACGACAACGCGTTAGGGGCAGCGTACGTGTGAGGGCGCGGGTTAGTGTTAGCGTACGGCTTAGGATTAGGGGACGGGTGAGGGTCAGGCTTCGGGGAAGTGTTAGGGTTAGGGTTCGGTGTAGGGTTAGGGTTAGGGGACGGGGACGGTTTAGGGTCCAGGGGAGGGTACGACAACGCTTTAGGGGGAGCGTACGTGTGAGGGCGCGGGTTAGTGTTAGCGTACGGGTTAGGATTTGGGGACGGGTGAGGGTCAGGCTTCGGGGAAGTTTTAGGGTTAGGGTTCGGGCTAGGGTTAGGGGATGGGGACGGTTTAGGGTCCAGGGGAGGGTACGACAATGCTTTAGGGGGAGCGTACGTGTGAGGGCGCGGGTTAGTGTTAGCGTATGGGTTAGGATTAGGGGACGGGTGAGGGTCAGGCTTCGGGGAAGGGTTAGGGTTAGGGTTCGGGCTAGGGTTAGTGTTAGGGGACAGGGATGGTTTAGGGTCCAGGGGAGGGTACGACAACGGTTTACATGGAGCGTACGCGTGAGGGCGCGGGTTAGTGTTAGCGTACGGCTTAGGATTAGGGGACGGGTGAGGGTCAGGCTTCGGGGAAGTTTTAGGGTTAGGGTTCGGGCTAGGGTTAGGGTTAGGGGACGGGGACGGTTTAGGGTCCAGGGGAGGGTACGACAACACTTTAGGGGGAGCATACGCGTGAGGGGGCGGGTTAGTGTTAGCGTACGGGTTAGGATTAAGGGACGGGTGAGGGTCAGGCTTCAGGGAAGGGTTAGGGTTAGGGTTCGGGCTAGGGTTAGGGTTAGGGGACGGGGATGGTTTAGGGTCCAGGGTAGGGTACGACAACGCTTTTGGGGGAGCGTACGTGTGAGGGCGCGGGTTATTGTTAGCGTACGGGTTACGATTAGGGGACGGGTGAGGGTCAGGCTTCGGGGAAGGGTTAGGGTTAGGATTAGGGTTAGGGGACAGGGACGGTTTAGGGTCCAGGGGAGGGTATGACAACGCTTTAGGGGGAGCGTACGTGTGAGGGCGCTGGTTAGTGTTAGAGTACGGCTTAGGATTAGGGGACGGGTGAGGGTCAGGCTTCGGGGAAGTGTTAGGGTTAGGGTTCGGGCTAGGGTTAGGGTTAGGGGACGGAGACGGTTTAGGGTCCAGGGGAGGGTACGAAAATGCTTTAGGGGGAGCGTACGTGTGAGGGCGTGGGTTAGTGTTAGCGTACGGCTTAGGATTAGGGGACGGGTGAGGGTCAGGCTTCAGGGAAGGGTTAGGGTTAGGGTTCGGGCTAGGCTTAGGGTTAGGGGACGGGGACGGTTTAGGGTCCAAGGGAGGGTACGACCGCGCTGTAGGGGGAGCGTACGTGTGAGGGCGCGGGTTAGTGTTAGCGTACGGGTGAGCATTAGGGAACGGGTGAGGGTCAGGCTTCGGGGAAGGGTTAGGGTTAGGGTTCGGGCTAGGGTTAGGGTTAGGGGACGGGGACGGTTTAGGGTCCAGGGGAGGGTACGACAACGCTTTAGGGGGAGCGTACGTGTGAGGGCGCGGGTTAGTGTTAGCGTACGGGTTAGGATTATGGGACGGGTGAGGCTCAGGCTTCGGGGAAGGGTTAGGGTTAGGGTTCGGGCTAGGGTTAGGGATAGGGAACGGGGACGGTTTAGGGTCCAGGGGAGTGTACGACAACGCTTTAGGGGGAGCGTACGTGTGAGGGCGCGGGTTAGTGTTAGCGTACGGTTTAGGATTAGGGGACGGGTGAGGGTCAGGCTTAGGGGAAGGGTTAGGGTTAGGTTTCGGGCTAGGGTTAGGGTTAGGGGACGGGGATGGTTTAGGGTCCAGGGGAGGGTACGACAACGCTTTATGGGGAGCGTACGTGTGAGGGCGCGGGTTAGTGTTAGCGTACGGCTTAGGATTAGGGGACTTGTGAGGGTCAGGCTTTGGCGAAGGTTTAGGGTTAGGGTTCAGGCTAGGGTTAGTGTTAGGGGATGGGGACGGTTTAGGGTCCAGGGGAGGGTACGACAACGCTTTAGGGGGAGCGTACGTGTGAGGGCGTGGGTTAGTGTTAGCGTACGGCTTAGGATTAGGGGACGGTTGAGGGTCAGGCTTCGGGGAAGGGTTAGGGTTAGGGTTCGGGCTAGGGATAGGGTTAGGGGACGGGGACGGTTTAGGGTCCAGGGGAGGGTACGACAACGCTTTATGGGGAGCGTACGTGTGAGGGCGCGGGTTAGTGTTAGCGTACGGCTTAGGATTAGGGGACGGGTGAGGGTCAGGCTTCGGGGAAGGGTTAGGGTTAGGGTTCGGGCTAGGGTTAGGGTTAGGGGACGGGGACCATTTAGGGTCCAGGGGAGGGTACGACAACGCTTTAGGGGGAGCGTACGTGTGAGGGCACGGGTTAGTGTAGCGTACGGCTTAGGATTAGGGGACGGTGAGGGTCAGGCTTCGGGGAAGGGTTAGGGTTAGGGTTCGGGCTAGGGTTAGGGTTAGGGGACGGGGACGGTTTAGGGTCCAAGGGAGGGTACGACAACACTTTAGGGGGAGCGTACGTGTGAGGGCGCGGGTTAGTGTTAGCGTACGGGAGAGGATTAGGGGACGGGTGAGGGTCAGGCTTCGGGGAAGTGTTAGGGTTAGGGTTCGGGCTAGGGTTAGGGTTAGGGGACGGGGATGGTTTAGGGTCCAAGGGAGGGTACGACAACGCTTTATGGGGAGCGTACGTGTGAGGGCGCGGGTTAGTGTTAGCGTACGGCTTAGGATTAGGGGACGTGTGAGGGTCAGGCTTTGGCGAAGCTTTAGGGTTAGGGTTCAGGCTAGGGTTAGTGTTAGGGGATGGGGACGGTTTAGGGTCCAGGGGAGGGTACGACAACGCTTTAGGGGGAGCGTACGTGTGAGGGTACGGGTTAGTGTTAGCGTACGGCTTAGGATTAGGGGACGGGTGAGGGTCAGGCTTCAGGGAAGGGTTAGGGTTAGGGATCTGGCTAGGGTTAGGGTTAGGGGACGGGGACGGTTTAGGGTCCAGCGGAGGGTACGACAACGCTTTAGGGGGATCGTACGTGTGAGGGCGCCGGTTAGTGTTAGCGTACGGCTTAGGATTAGGGGACGGGTGAGTGTAAGCTTCGGGGAAAGGTTAGGGTTAGGGTTCGGGCTAAGGATAGGATTAGGGGACGGGGACGGTTTAGGGTCCAGGGGAGGGTACGACAACGCTTTAAGGGGAGCGTACGTGTGAGGGCGCGGGTTAGTGTTAGCGTATGGGTTAGGATTAGGGGACGGGTGAGGGTCAGGCTTCGGGGAAGGGTTAGGGTTAGGGTACGGGCTAAGGTTAGGGTTAGGGGACGGAGACGGTTTAGGGTCCAGGGGAGGGTACGACAACGCTTTAGGGGGTGCGTACGTGTGAGGGCGCGGGTTAGTGTTAGCGTACGGCTTAGGATTAGGTGACGGGTGAGGGTCAGGCTTCGGGGAATGGTTAGGGTAGGGTTCGCGCTAGGGTTAGGGTTAGGGTTAGGAGACGGGGACGGTTTAGGGTCCAGGGGAGGGTACGACAACGCTTTAGGGGGAGCGTACGTGTGAGCGCGCGGGTTAGTGTTAGTGTACGGCTTAGGATTAGGGGACGGATGAGGGTCAGGGTTCGGGGAAGGGTTAGGGTTAGGGTTCGGGCTAGGGTTAGGGTTAGGGGACGGGGACGTTTTAGGGTCCAGGGGAGGGTACGAAAACGCATTAGGGGGAGCGTACGTGTGAGGGCACGGGTTAGTGTTAGCGTACGGGTTAGGATTAGGGGACGGGTGAGGGTCAGGCTTCGGGGAAGGGTTAGGGTTAGGGTTCGGGCTAGGGTTAGGGTTAGGGGACGGGGACGGTTTAGGGTCCAGGGGAGGGTACGACAACGCGTTAGGGGCAGCGTACGTGTGAGGGCGCGGGTTAGTGTTAGCGTACGGCTTAGGATTAGGGGACGGGTGAGGGTCAGGCTTCGGGGAAGTGTTAGGGTTAGGGTTCGGTGTAGGGTTAGGGTTAGGGGACGGGGACGGTTTAGGGTCCAGGGGAGGGTACGACAACGCTTTAGGGGGAGCGTACGTGTGAGGGCGCGGGTTAGTGTTAGCGTACGGGTTAGGATTTGGGGACGGGTGAGGGTCAGGCTTCGGGGAAGTTTTAGGGTTAGGGTTCGGGCTAGGGTTAGGGGATGGGGACGGTTTAGGGTCCAGGGGAGGGTACGACAATGCTTTAGGGGGAGCGTACGTGTGAGGGCGCGGGTTAGTGTTAGCGTATGGGTTAGGATTAGGGGACGGGTGAGGGTCAGGCTTCGGGGAAGGGTTAGGGTTAGGGTTCGGGCTAGGGTTAGTGTTAGGGGACAGGGATGGTTTAGGGTCCAGGGGAGGGTACGACAACGGTTTACATGGAGCGTACGCGTGAGGGCGCGGGTTAGTGTTAGCGTACGGCTTAGGATTAGGGGACGGGTGAGGGTCAGGCTTCGGGGAAGTTTTAGGGTTAGGGTTCGGGCTAGGGTTAGGGTTAGGGGACGGGGACGGTTTAGGGTCCAGGGGAGGGTACGACAACGCTTTAGGGGGAGCATACGCGTGAGGGGGCGGGTTAGTGTTAGCGTACGGGTTAGGATTAAGGGACGGGTGAGGGTCAGGCTTCAGGGAAGGGTTAGGGTTAGGGTTCGGGCTAGGGTTAGGGTTAGGGGACGGGGATGGTTTAGGGTCCAGGGTAGGGTACGACAACGCTTTTGGGGGAGCGTACGTGTGAGGGCGCGGGTTATTGTTAGCGTACGGGTTACGATTAGGGGACGGGTGAGGGTCAGGCTTCGGGGAAGGGTTAGGGTTAGGATTAGGGTTAGGGAACAGGGACGGTTTAGGGTCCAGGGGAGGGTATGACAACGCTTTAGGGGGAGCGTACGTGTGAGGGCGCGGGTTAGTGTTAGAGTACGGCTTAGGATTAGGGGACGGGTGAGGGTCAGGCTTCGGGGAAGTGTTAGGGTTAGGGTTCGGGCTAGGGTTAGGGTTAGGGGACGGAGACGGTTTAGGGTCCAGGGGAGGGTACGAAAATGCTTTAGGGGGAGCGTACGTGTGAGGGCGTGGGTTAGTGTTAGCGTACGGCTTAGGATTAGGGGACGGGTGAGGGTCAGGCTTCAGGGAAGGGTTAGGGTTAGGGTTCGGGCTAGGCTTAGGGTTAGGGGACGGGGACGGTTTAGGGTCCAAGGGAGGGTACGACCGCGCTGTAGGGGGAGCGTACGTGTGAGGGCGCGGGTTAGTGTTAGCGTACGGGTGAGCATTAGGGAACGGGTGAGGGTCAGGCTTCGGGGAAGGGTTAGGGTTAGGGTTCGGGCTAGGGTTAGGGTTAGGGGACGGGGACGGTTTAGGGTCCAGGGGAGGGTACGACAACGCTTTAGGGGGAGCGTACGTGTGAGGGCGCGGATTAGTGTTAGCGTACGGGTTAGGATTATGGGACGGGTGAGGCTCAGGCTTCGGGGAAGGGTTAGGGTTAGGGTTCGGGCTAGGGTTAGGGATAGGGAACGGGGACGGTTTAGGGTCCAGGGGAGTGTACGACAACGCTTTAGGGGGAGCGTACGTGTGAGGGCGCGGGTTAGTGTTAGCGTACGGGTTAGGATTAGGGGACGGGTGAGGGTCAGGCTTCGGGGAAGGGTTAGGGTTAGGTTTCGGGCTAGGGTTAGGGTTAGGGGACGGGGATGGTTTAGGGTCCAGGGGAGGGTACGACAACGCTTTATGGGGAGCGTACGTGTGAGGGCGCGGGTTAGTGTTAGCGTACGGCTTAGGATTAGGGGACGTGTGAGGGTCAGGCTTTGGCGAAGGTTTAGGGTTAGGGTTCAGGCTAGGGTTAGTGTTAGGGGATGGGGACGGTTTAGGGTCCAGGGGAGGGTACGACAACGCTTTAGGGGGAGCGTACGTGTGAGGGCGTGGGTTAGTGTTAGCGTACGGCTTAGGATTAGGGGACGGTTGAGGGTCAGGCTTCGGGGAAGGGTTAGGGTTAGGGTTCGGGCTAGGGATAGGGTTAGGGGACGGGGACGGTTTAGGGTCCAGGGGAGGGTACGACAACGCTTTATGGGGAGCGTACGTGTGAGGGCGCGGGTTAGTGTTAGCGTACGGCTTAGGATTAGGGGACGGGTGAGGGTCAGGCTTCGGGGAAGGGTTAGGGTTAGGGTTCGGGCTAGGGTTAGGGTTAGGGGACGGGGACCATTTAGGGTCCAGGGGAGGGTACGACAACGCTTTAGGGGGAGCGTACGTGTGAGGGCACGGGTTAGTGTAGCGTACGGCTTAGGATTAGGGGACGGTGAGGGTCAGGCTTCGGGGAAGGGTTAGGGTTAGGGTTCGGGCTAGGGTTAGGGTTAGGGGACGGGGACGGTTTAGGGTCCAAGGGAGGGTACGACAACACTTTAGGGGGAGCGTACGTGTGAGGGCGCGGGTTAGTGTTAGCGTACGGGAGAGGATTAGGGGACGGGTGAGGGTCAGGCTTCGGGGAAGTGTTAGGGTTAGGGTTCGGGCTAGGGTTAGGGTTAGGGGACGGGGATGGTTTAGGGTCCAAGGGAGGGTACGACAACGCTTTATGGGGAGCGTACGTGTGAGGGCGCGGGTTAGTGTTAGCGTACGGCTTAGGATTAGGGGACGTGTGAGGGTCAGGCTTTGGCGAAGGTTTAGGGTTAGGGTTCAGGCTAGGGTTAGTGTTAGGGGATGGGGACGGTTTAGGGTCCAGGGGAGGGTACGACAACGCTTTAGGGGGAGCATACGTGTGAGGGTACGGGTTAGTGTTAGCGTACGGCTTAGGATTAGGGGACGGGTGAGGGTCAGGCTTCAGGGAAGGGTTAGGGTTAGGGATCTGGCTAGGGTTAGGGTTAGGGGACGGGGACGGTTTAGGGTCCAGCGGAGGGTACGACAACGCTTTAGGGGGATCGTACGTGTGAGGGCGCCGGTTAGTGTTAGCGTACGGCTTAGGATTAGGGGACGGGTGAGTGTAAGCTTCGGGGAAAGGTTAGGGTTAGGGTTCGGGCTAAGGATAGGATTAGGGGACGGGGACGGTTTAGGGTCCAGGGGAGGGTACGACAACGCTTTAAGGGGAGCGTACGTGTGAGGGCGCGGGTTAGTGTTAGCGTATGGGTTAGGATTAGGGGACGGGTGAGGGTCAGGCTTCGGGGAAGGGTTAGGGTTAGGGTACGGGCTAAGGTTAGGGTTAGGGGACGGAGACGGTTTAGGGTCCAGGGGAGGGTACGACAACGCTTTAGGGGGTGCGTACGTGTGAGGGCGCGGGTTAGTGTTAGCGTACGGCTTAGGATTAGGTGACGGGTGAGGGTCAGGCTTCGGGGAATGGTTAGGGTAGGGTTCGCGCTAGGGTTAGGGTTAGGGTTAGGAGACGGGGACGGTTTAGGGTCCAGGGGAGGCTACGACAACGCTTTAGGGGGAGCGTACGTGTGAGCGCGCGGGTTAGTGTTAGTGTACGGCTTAGGATTAGGGGACGGATGAGGGTCAGGGTTCGGGGAAGGGTTAGGGTTAGGGTTCGGGCTAGGGTTAGGGTTAGGGGACGGGGACGTTTTAGGGTCCAGGGGAGGGTACGAAAACGCATTAGGGGGAGCGTACGTGTGAGGGCACGGGTTAGTGTTAGCGTACGGGTTAGGATTAGGGGACGGGTGAGGGTCAGGCTTCGGGGAAGGGTTAGGGTTAGGGTTCGGGCTAGGGTTAGGGTTAGGGGACGGGGACGGTTTAGGGTCCAGGGGAGGGTACGACAACGCGTTAGGGGCAGCGTACGTGTGAGGGCGCGGGTTAGTGTTAGCGTACGGCTTAGGATTAGGGGACGGGTGAGGGTCAGGCTTCGGGGAAGTGTTAGGGTTAGGGTTCGGTGTAGGGTTAGGGTTAGGGGACGGGGACGGTTTAGGGTCCAGGGGAGGGTACGACAACGCTTTAGGGGGAGCGTACGTGTGAGGGCGCGGGTTAGTGTTAGCGTACGGGTTAGGATTTGGGGACGGGTGAGGTTCAGGCTTCGGGGAAGTTTTAGGGTTAGGGTTCGGGCTAGGGTTAGGGGATGGGGACGGTTTAGGGTCCAGGGGAGGGTACGACAATGCTTTAGGGGGAGCGTACGTGTGAGGGCGCGGGTTAGTGTTAGCGTATGGGTTAGGATTAGGGGACGGGTGAGGGTCAGGCTTCGGGGAAGGGTTAGGGTTAGGGTTCGGGCTAGGGTTAGTGTTAGGGGACAGGGATGGTTTAGGGTCCAGGGGAGGGTACGACAACGGTTTACATGGAGCGTACGCGTGAGGGCGCGGGTTAGTGTTAGCGTACGGCTTAGGATTAGGGGACGGGTGAGGGTCAGGCTTCGGGGAAGTTTTAGGGTTAGGGTTCGGGCTAGGGTTAGGGTTAGGGGACGGGGACGGTTTAGGGTCCAGGGGAGGGTACGACAACGCTTTAGGGGGAGCATACGCGTGAGGGGGCGGGTTAGTGTTAGCGTACGGGTTAGGATTAAGGGACGGGTGAGGGTCAGGCTTCAGGGAAGGGTTAGGGTTAGGGTTCGGGCTAGGGTTAGGGTTAGGGGACGGGGATGGTTTAGGGTCCAGGGTAGGGTACGACAACGCTTTTGGGGGAGCGTACGTGTGAGGGCGCGGGTTATTGTTAGCGTACGGGTTACGATTAGGGGACGGGTGAGGGTCAGGCTTCGGGGAAGGGTTAGGGTTAGGATTAGGGTTAGGGGACAGGGACGGTTTAGGGTCCAGGGGAGGGTATGACAACGCTTTAGGGGGAGCGTACGTGTGAGGGCGCGGGTTAGTGTTAGAGTACGGCTTAGGATTAGGGGACGGGTGAGGGTCAGGCTTCGGGGAAGGGTTAGGGTTAGGGTTCGGGCTAGGGTTAGGGTTAGGGGACGGAGACGGTTTAGGGTCCAGGGGAGGGTACGAAAATGCTTTAGGGGGAGCGTACGTGTGAGGGCGTGGGTTAGTGTTAGCGTACGGCTTAGGATTAGGGGACGGGTGAGGGTCAGGCTTCAGGGAAGGGTTAGGGTTAGGGTTCGGGCTAGGCTTAGGGTTAGGGGACGGGGACGGTTTAGGGTCCAAGGGAGGGTACGACCGCGCTTTAGGGGGAGCGTACGTGTGAGGGCGCGGGTTAGTGTTAGCGTACGGGTGAGCATTAGGGAACGGGTGAGAGTCAGGCTTCGGGGAAGGGTTAGGGTTAGGGTTCGGGCTAGGGTTAGGGTTAGGGGACGGGGACGGTTTAGGGTCCAGGGGAGGGTACGACAACGCTTTAGGGGGAGCGTACGTGTGAGGGCGCGGGTTAGTGTTAGCGTACGGGTTAGGATTATGGGACGGGTGAGGCTCAGGCTTCGGGGAAGGGTTAGGGTTAGGGTTCGGGCTAGGGTTAGGGATAGGGAACGGGGACGGTTTAGGGTCCAGGGGAGTGTACGACAACGCTTTAGGGGGAGCGTACGTGTGAGGGCGCGGGTTAGTGTTAGCGTACGGGTTAGGATTAGGGGACGGGTGAGGGTCAGGCTTCGGGGAAGGGTTAGGGTTAGGTTTCGGGCTAGGGTTAGGGTTAGGGGACGGGGATGGTTTAGGGTCCAGGGGAGGGTACGACAACGCTTTATGGGGAGCGTACGTGTGAGGGCGCGGGTTAGTGTTAGCGTACGGCTTAGGATTAGGGGACGTGTGAGGGTCAGGCTTTGGCGAAGGTTTAGGGTTAGGGTTCAGGCTAGGGTTAGTGTTAGGGGATGGGGACGGTTTAGGGTCCAGGGGAGGGTACGACAACGCTTTAGGGGGAGCGTACGTGTGAGGGCGTGGGTTAGTGTTAGCGTACGGCTTAGGATTAGGGGACGGTTGAGGGTCAGGCTTCGGGGAAGGGTTAGGGTTAGGGTTCGGGCTAGGGATAGGGTTAGGGGACGGGGACGGTTTAGGGTCCAGGGGAGGGTACGACAACGCTTTATGGGGAGCGTACGTGTGAGGGCGCGGGTTAGTGTTAGCGTACGGCTGAGGATTAGGGGACGGGTGAGGGTCAGGCTTCGGGGAAGGGTTAGGGTTAGGGTTCGGGCTAGGGTTAGGGTTAGGGGACGGGGACGGTTTAGGGTCCAGGGGAGGGTACGACAACGCTTTAGGGGGAGCGTACGTGTGAGGGCACGGGTTAGTGTAGCGTACGGCTTAGGATTAGGGGACGGTGAGGGTCAGGCTTCGGGGAAGGGTTAGGGTTAGGGTTCGGGCTAGGGTTAGGGTTAGGGGACGGGGACGGTTTAGGGTCCAAGGGAGGGTACGACAACACTTTAGGGGGAGCGTACGTGTGAGGGCGCGGGTTAGTGTTAGCGTACGGGAGAGGATTAGGGGACGGGTGAGGGTCAGGCTTCGGGGAAGTGTTAGGGTTAGGGTTCGGGCTAGGGTAAGTTTTAGGGGACGGGGACGGTTTAGGGTCCAGGAGAGGGTACGACAACGCTTTAGGGGTAGCGTACGTGTGAGGGCGCGGGTTAGTGTTAGCGTACGGGTTAGGATTAAGGGACGGGTGAGGGTCAGGCTTCGGGGAAGTGTTAGGGTTAGGTTTCGGGCTAGGGTTAGGGTTAGGGGACGGGGACGGTTTAGGGTCCAGGGGAGGGTACGACAACGCTTTAGGGGGAGCGTACGTGTGAGGGTGCGGGTTAGTGTTAGCGTACCCTTAGGATTAGGGGACGGGTGAGGGTCAGGCTTCGGGGAAGGGTTAGGGTTAGGGTTCGGGCTAGGGTTAGGGTTAGGGGACGGAGACGGTTTAGGGTCCAGGGGAGGGTACGACAACGCTTTAGGGGGAGAGTATGTGTGAGGGCGTGGGTTAGTGTTAGCGTACGGGTTAGGATTAGGGGACGGGTGAGGGTCAGGCTTCGGGGAAGGGTTAGGGTTAGGGTTCGGGCTAGGGTTAGGGTTAGGGGACGGGGACGGTTTAGGGTCCAGGGGAGGGTACGACAACGCTTTAGGGGGAGCGTACGTGTGAGGGCGCGGGTTAGTGTTAGCGTACGGCTTAGGATTAGGGGATGGGTGAGGGTCAGGCTTCGGGGAAGGGTTAGGGTTAGGGTTCGGGCTACGGTTAGGGTTAGGAAACGAGGACGGTTTAGGTCCAGGGGAGGGTACGACAACGCGTTAGGGGGAGCGTACGTGTGAGGGCGTGGGTTAGTGTTAGCGTACGGCTTAGGATTAGGGGACGGGTGAGGGTCAGGCTTCGGGGAACTGTTAGGGTTAGGGTTCGGTGTAGGGTTAGGGTTAGGGGACGGGGACGGTTTAGGGTCCAGGGGAGGGTACGACAACGCTTTAGGGGGAGCGTACGTGTGAGGGCGCGGGTTAGTGTTAGCGTACGGGTTAGGATTTGGGGACGGGTGAGGGTCAGGCTTCGGGGAAGTTTTAGGGTTAGGGTTCGGGCTAGGGTTAGGGGACGGGGACGGTTTAGGGTCCAGGGGAGGGTACGACAATGCTTTAGGGGGAGCGTACGTGTGAGGGCGCGGGTTAGTGTTAGCGTACGGGTTAGGATTAGGGGACGGGTGAGGGTCAGGCTTCGGGGAAGGGTTAGGGTTAGGGTTCGGGCTAGGGTTAGGGTTAGGGGACGGGGACGGTTTAGGGTCCAGGGGAGGGTACGACAACGCTTTAGGGGGAACGTACGTGTGAGGGCGCGGGTTAGTGTTAGCGTATGGCTTAGGATTAGGGGACGGGTGAGGGTCAGGCTTCGGGGAAGGTTTAGGGTTAGGGTTCGGGCTAGGGTTAGGGTTAGGGGACGGGGACGGTTTAGGGTCCAGGGGAGGGTACGACAACGCTTTAGGGGGAGCATACGCGTGAGGGGGCGGGTTAGTGTTAGCGTACGGTTTAGGATTAAGGGACGTGTGAGGGTCAGGCTTCGGGGAAGGGTTAGGGTTAGGGTTCGGGCTAGGGTTAGGGTTAGGGGACGGGGATGGTTTAGGGTCCAGGGGAGGGTACGACAACGCTTTTGGGGGAGCGTACGTGTGAGGGCGCGGGTTATTGTTAGCGTATGGGTTACGATTAGGGGACGGGTGAGGGTCAGGCTTCGGGGAAGGGTTAGGGTTAGGGTTCGGGCTAGGGTTAGGGTTAGGGGACGGAGACGGTTTAGGGTCCAGGGGAGCGTACGACAATGCTTTAGGGGGAGCGTACGTGTGAGGGCGTGGGTTAGTGTTAGCGTACGGCTTAGGATTAGGGGACGGGTGAGGGTCAGGCTTCAGGGAAGGGTTAGGGTTAGGGTTCGGGCTAGGGTTAGGGTTAGGGGACGGGGACGGTTTAGGGTCCAAGGGAGGGTATGACAACGCTTTAGGGGGAGCGTACGTGTGAGGGCGCGGGTTAGTGTTAGCGTACGTGTGAGGATTAGGGGACGGGTGGGGGTCAGGCTTCGGGGAAGTGTTAGGGTTAGGGTTCGGCCTAGGGTTAGGGTTAGGGGATCGGGACGGTTTAGTGTCCAGGGGAGGGTACGACAACGCTTTAGGGGGAGCGTACGTGTGAGGGCGCGGGTTAGTGTTAGCGTACGGGTTAGGAAGAGGGGACGGGTGAGGGTCAGGCTTCGGGGAAGGGTTAGGGTTAGGGTTCGGGCTAGGGTTAGGGTTAGGGGACGGGGACGGTTTAGGGTCCAGGGGAGGGTACGACAACGCTTTAGGGGGAGCGTAGGTGTGAGGACGCGGGTTAGAGTTAGCGTACGGCTTAGGATTAGGGGACGGGTGAGGGTCAGGCTTCGGGGAAGGGTTAGGGTTAGGCTTCAGGCTAGGGTTAGTGTTAGGGGACAGGGATGGTTTAGGATCCGGGGAGGGTACGACAACTTTTTACGTGGAGCGTACGCGTGATGGCGTGGGTTAGTGTTAGCGTACGGCTTAGGATTATGTGACGGGTGAGGGTCAGGCTTCGGGAAAGGGTTAGGGTTAGGGTTCGGGCTAGGGTTAGGGTTAGGGGACGGGGAAGGTTTAGGGTCCAGGGGAGGGTACGACAACGCTTTAGGGGCAGCATACGCGTGAGGGCGCGGGTTAGTGTTAGCGTACGGGTTAGCATTGAGGGACGGGTGAGGGTCAGGCTTCGGGGAAGGGTTAGGGTTAAGGTTCGGGCTAGGGTTAGGGTTAGGGGACGGAGACGGTTTAGGGTCCAGGGGAGGGTACGAAAATGCTTTAGGGGGAGCGTACGTGTGAGGGCGTGGGTTAGTGTTAGCGTACGGCTTAGGATTAGGGGACGGGTGAGGGTCAGGCTTCAGGGAAGTGTTAGGGTTAGGGTTCGGGCTAGGGTTAGGGTTAGGGGACGGGGACGGTTTAGGGTCCAAGGGAGGGTATGACAACGCTTTAGGGGGAGCGTACGTGTGAGGGCGCGGGTTAGTGTTAGCGTAAGGCTTAGGATTAGGGGACGTGTGAGGGTCAGGCTTTGGTGAAGGTTTAGGGTTAGGGTTCAGGCTAGGGTTAGTGTTAGGGGATGGGGACGGTTTAGGGTCCAGGGGAGGGTACGACAACGCTTTAGGGGGAGCGTACGTGTGAGCGCGTGGGTTAGTGTTAGCGTACGGCTTAGGATTAGGGGACGGTTGAGGGTCAGGCTTCGGGGAAGGGTTAGGGTTAGGGTTCGGGCTAGGGATAGGGTTAGGGGACGGGGACGGTTTAGGGTCCAGGGGAGGGTACGACAACGCTTTATGGGGAGCGTACGTGTGAGGGCGCGGGTTAGTGTTAGCGTACGGCTTAGGATTAGGGGACGGGTGAGGGTCAGGCTTCGGGGAAGGGTTAGGGTTAGGGTTCGGGCTAGGGTTAGGGTTAGGGGATGGAGACGGTTTAGGGTCCAGGGGAGGGTACGACAATGCTTTAGGGGGAGCGTACGTGTGAGGGCGTGGGTTAGTGTTAGCGTACGGGTTAGGATTAGGGGACGGGTGAGGGTCAGGCTTCAGGGAAGGGTTAGGGTTAGGGTTCGGGCTAGGGTTAGGGTTAGGGGACGGGGAAGGTTTAGGGTCCAAGGGAGGGTATGACAACGCTTTAGGGGGAGCGTACGTGTGAGGGCGCGGGTTAGTGTTAGCGTACGGGTGAGGATTAGGGGACGGGTGAGGGTCAGGCTTCGGGGAAGTGTTAGGGTTAGGGTTCGGCCTAGGGTTAGGGTTAGGGGATGGGGACGGTTTAGTGTCCAGGGGAGGGTACGACAACGCTTTAGGGGGAGCGTACGTGTGAGGGCGCGGGTTAGTGTTAGCGTACGGCTTAGGATTAGGGGACGGGTGAGGGTCAGGCTTCGGGGAAGGATTAGGGTTAGGGTTCGGGCTACGCTTAGGGTTAGGAAACGAGGACGGGTTAGGTCCAGGGGAGGGTACGACAGCGCGTTAGGGGGAGCGTACGTGTGAGGGCGCGGGTTAGTGTTAGCGTACGTCTTAGGATTAGGGGACGGGTGAGGGTCAGGCTTCGGGGAAGTGTTAGGGTTAGGGTTCGGTGTAGGGTTAGGGTTAGGGGACGGGGACGGTTTAGGGTCCAGGGGAGGGTACGACAACGCTTTAGGGGGAGCGTACGTGTGAGGGCGCGGGTTAGTGTTAGCGTACGGGTTAGGATTTGGGGACGGGTGAGGGTCAGGCTTCGGGGAAGTTTTAGGGTTAGGGTTCGGGCTAGGGTTAGGGGACGGGGACGGTTTAGGGTCCAGGGGAGGGTACGACAATGCTTTAGGGGGAGCGTACGTGTGAGGGCGCGGGTTAGTGTTAGCGTACGGGTTAGGATTAGGGGACGAGTGAGGGTCAGGCTTCGGGGAAGGGTTAGGGTTAGGGTTCGGGCTAGGGTTAGGGTTAGGGGACGGGGACGGTTTAGGGTCCAGGGGAGGGTACGACAACGCTTTAGGGGGAACGTACGTGTGAGGGCGTGGGTTAGTGTTAGCGTATGGCTTAGGATTAGGGGACGGGTGAGGGTCAGGCTTCGGGGAAGGGTTAGGGTTAGGGTTCGGGCTAGGGTTAGGGTTAGGGGACGGGGACGGTTTAGGGTCCAGGGGAGGGTACGACAATGCTTTAGGGGGAGCGTACGTGTGAGGGCGCGGGTTAGTGTTAGCGTACGGGTTAGGATTAGGGGACGGGTGAGGGTCAGGCTTCGGGGAAGGGTTAGGGTTAGGGTTCGGGCTAGGGTTAGGGTTAGGGGACGGGGACGGTTTAGGGTCCAGGGGAGGGTACGACAACGCTTTAGGGGGAGCGTACGTGTGAGGGCCGGGTTAGAGTTAGCGTACGGGTTACGATTAGGGGACGGGTGAGGGTCAGGCTTCGGGGAAGGGTTAGGGTTAGGGATCGGGCTAGGGTTAGGGTTAGGGGACGGGGACGGTTTAGGCTCCAGGGGACGGTACGACAACGCTTTAGGGGGAGCGTACGTGTGAGGGCGCGGGTTAGTGTTAGCGTATGGGTTAGGATTAGGGGACGGGTGAGGGTCAGGCTTCGGGGAATGGTTAGGGTTAGGGTTCGGGCTAGGGTTAGGGTTAGGGGACGGGAACGGTTTAGGGTACAGGGGAGTGTACGACAACGCTTTAGGGGGAGCGTACGTGTGAGGGCGCGGGTTAGTGTTAGCGTTCGGGTTAGGATTATGGCACGGGTGAGTTTCAGGCTTCGGGGAAGGGTTAGGGGTAGGGTTCGGGCTAGGGTTAGGGATAGGGGACGGGGACGGTTTAGGGTCCAGGGGAGTGTACGACAACGCTTTAGGGGGAGCGTACGTGTGAGGGCGCGGGTTAGTGTTAGCGTACGGGTTAGGATTAGGGGACGGGTGAGGGTCAGGCTTCGGGGAAGGGTTAGGGTTAGGGTTCGGGCTAGGGTTAGGGTTAGGGGACGGGGATGGTTTAGGGTCCAGGGGAGGGTACGACAACGCTTTATGGGGAGCGTACGTGTGAGGGCGCGGGTTAGTGTTAGCGTACGGCTTACGATTAGGGGACGTGTGAGGGTCAGGATTTGGCGAAGGTTTAGGGTTAGGGTTCAGGCTAGGGTTAGTGTTAGGGGATGGGGACGGTTTAGGGTCCAGGGGAGGGTACGACAACCCTTTAGGGGGAGCGTACGTGTGAGGGCGCGGGTTAGTGTTAGCGTACGGCTTAGGATTAGGGGACGGGGGAGGGTCAGGCTTCGGGGAACTGTTAGGGTTAGGGTTCGGTGTAGGGTTAGTGTTAGGGGACGGGGACGGTTTAGGGTCCAGGGGAGGGTACGACAACGCTTTAGGGGGAGCGTACGTGTGAGGGCGCGGGTTAGTGTTAGCGTACGGGTTAGGATTTGGGGACGGGTGAGGGTCAGGCTTCGGGGAAGTTTTAGGGTTAGGGTTCGGGCTAGGGTTAGGGGACGGGGACGGTTTAGGGTCCAGGGGAGGGTACGACAATGCTTTAGGGGGAGCGTACGTGTGAGGGCGCGGGTTAGTGTTAGCGTACGGGTTAGGATTAGGGGACGAGTGAGGGTCAGGCTTCGGGGAAGGGTTAGGGTTAGGGTTCGGGCTAGGGTTAGGGTTAGGGGACGGGGACGGTTTAGGGTCCAGGGGAGGGTACGACAACGCTTTAGGGGGAACGTACGTGTGAGGGCGTGGGTTAGTGTTAGCGTATGGCTTAGGATTAGGGGACGGGTGAGGGTCAGGCTTCGGGGAAGGGTTAGGGTTAGGGTTCGGGCTAGGGTTAGGGTTAGGGGACGGGGACGGTTTAGGGTCCAGGGGAGGGTACGACAATGCTTTAGGGGGAGCGTACGTGTGAGGGCGCGGGTTAGTGTTAGCGTACGGGTTAGGATTAGGGGACGGGTGAGGGTCAGGCTTCGGGGAAGGGTTAGGGTTAGGGTTCGGGCTAGGGTTAGGGTTAGGGGACGCTGACGGTTTAGGGTCCAGGGGAGGGTACGACAACGCTTTAGGGGGAGCGTACGTGTGAGGGCCGGGTTAGAGTTAGCGTACGGGTTACGATTAGGGGACGGGTGAGGGTCAGGCTTCGGGGAAGGGTTAGGGTTAGGGATCGGGCTAGGGTTAGGGTTAGGGGACGGGGACGGTTTAGGCTCCAGGGGACGGTACGACAACGCTTTAGGGGGAGCGTACGTGTGAGGGCGCGGGTTAGTGTTAGCGTATGGGTTAGGATTAGGGGACGGGTGAGGGTCAGGCTTCGGGGAATGGTTAGGGTTAGGGTTCGGGCTAGGGTTAGGGTTAGGGGACGGGAACGGTTTAGGGTACAGGGGAGTGTACGACAACGCTTTAGGGGGAGCGTACGTGTGAGGGCGCGGGTTAGTGTTAGCGTTCGGGTTAGGATTATGGCACGGGTGAGTTTCAGGCTTCGGGGAAGGGTTAGGGGTAGGGTTCGGGCTAGGGTTAGGGATAGGGGACGGGGACGGTTTAGGGTCCAGGGGAGTGTACGACAACGCTTTAGGGGGAGCGTACGTGTGAGGGCGCGGGTTAGTGTTAGCGTACGGGTTAGGATTAGGGGACGGGTGAGGGTCAGGCTTCGGGGAAGGGTTAGGGTTAGGGTTCGGGCTAGGGTTAGGGTTAGGGGACGGGGATGGTTTAGGGTCCAGGGGAGGGTACGACAACGCTTTATGGGGAGCGTACGTGTGAGGGCGCGGGTTAGTGTTAGCGTACGGCTTACGATTAGGGGACGTGTGAGGGTCAGGATTTGGCGAAGGTTTAGGGTTAGGGTTCAGGCTAGGGTTAGTGTTAGGGGATGGGGACGGTTTAGGGTCCAGGGGAGGGTACGACAACCCTTTAGGGGGAGCGTACGTGTGAGGGCGCGGGTTAGTGTTAGCGTACGGCTTAGGATTAGGGGACGGGGGAGGGTCAGGCTTCGGGGAACTGTTAGGGTTAGGGTTCGGTGTAGGGTTAGTGTTAGGGGACGGGGACGGTTTAGGGTCCAGGGGAGGGTACGACAACGCTTTAGGGGGAGCGTACGTGTGAGGGCGCGGGTTAGTGTTAGCGTACGGGTTAGGATTTGGGGACGGGTGAGGGTAAGGCTTCGGGGAAGTTTTAGGGTTAGGGTTCGGGCTAGGATTAGGGGACGGGGACGGTTTAGGGTCCAGGGGAGGGTACGACAATGCTTTAGGGGGAGCGTACGTGTGAGGGCGCGGGTTAGTGTTAGCATACGGGTTAGGATTAGGGGACGGGTGAGGGTCAGGCTTCGGGGAAGGGTTAGGGTTAGGGTTCGGGCTAGGGTTAGGGTTAGGGGACGGGGACGGTTTAGGGTCCAGGGGAGGGTACGACAACGCTTTAGGGGGAACGTACGTGTGAGGGCGCGGGTTAGTGTTAGCGTATGGCTTAGGATTAGGGGACGGGTGAGGGTCAGGCTTCGGGGAAGGTTTAGGGTTAGGGTTCGGGCTAGGGTTAGGGTTAGGGGACGGGGACGTTTTAGGATCCAGGGGAGGGTACGACAACGCATTAGGGGGAGCGTACGTGTGAGGGCGCGTGTTAGTGTTAGCGTACGGGTTAGGATTAGGGGACGGGTGAGGGTCAGGCTTCGGGGAAGGGTTAGGGTTAGGGTTCGGGCTAGGGTTAGGGTTAGGGGACGGGGACGGTTTAGGTTCCAGGGGAGGGTACGACAACGCTTTAGGGGGAGCGTACGCGTGAGGGCGTAGGTTAGTGTTAGCGTACGGGTTAGGATTAGGGGACGGGTGAGTGTCAGGCTTCGGGGAAGGTTTAGGGTTAGGGTTCGTGCTAGGGTTAGGGTTAGGGGACGGGGACGGTTTAGGGTCCAGGGGAGGGTACAACAACGCTTTAGGGGGAGCGTACATGTGAGGGCACGGGTTAGTGTTAGCGTACGGTTTAGGATTATGGGACGGGTGAGGGTCAGGCTTCGGGGAAGGGTTAGGGTTAGGGTTCGGGCTAGGGTTAGGGTTAGGGGACGGGGACGGTTTAGGGTCCAGGGGAGGGTACGACAACGCTTTAGGGGGAGCGTACATGTGAGGGCGCGGGTTAGTGTTAGCGTACGGGTTAGGATTATGGGACGTTTGAGGGTCAGGCTTCGGGGAAGGGTTAGGGTTAGGGATCGGGATAGGGTTAGGGTTAGGGGACGGGGACGGTTTAGGGTCCAGGGTAGGGTACGACAACGCTTTAGGGGGAGCGTACGTGTGAGGGCTCGGGTTAGTGTTAGCGTATGGGTTAGGATTAGGGGACGGGTGAGGGTCAGGCTTCGGGGAAGGGTGAGGGTTAGGGTTCGGGCTAGGGTTAGGGTTAGGGGACTGGGAGGGTTTAGGGTCCAGGGGAGGGTACGACAACGCTTTAGGGGGAGCGTACGTGTGAGGGCGTGGGTTAGTGTAAGCGTACGGCTTAGGATTAGGGGACGGGTGAGGGTCAGGCTTCGGGGAAGGGTTAGGGTTAGGGTTCGGGCTAGGGTTAGGGTTAGGGGACGGGGACGGTTTAGGGTCCGGGGGAGGGTACGACCACGCTTTAGGGGGAGCGTACGTGTGAGGGCGCGGGTTAGTGTTAGCGTACGGCTTAGGATTAGGGGACGGGTGAGGGTAAACTTCGGGGAAAGGTTAGGGTTAGGGTTCGGGCTAAGGATAGGATTAGGGGACGGGTGAGGGTCAGGCTTCGGGGAAGGATTAGGGTTAGGGTTCGGGCTACGCTTAGGGTTAGGAAACGAGGACGGGTTAGGTCCAGGGGAGGGTACGACAGCGCGTTAGGGGGAGCGTACGTGTGAGGGCGCGGGTTAGTGTTAGCGTACGTCTTAGGATTAGGGGACGGGTGAGGGTCAGGCTTCGGGGAAGTGTTAGGGTTAGGGTTCGGTGTAGGGTTAGGGTTAGGGGACGGGGACGGTTTAGGGTCCAGGGGAGGGTACGACAACGCTTTAGGGGGAGCGTACGTGTGAGGGCGCGGGTTAGTGTTAGCGTACGGGTTAGGATTTGGGGACGGGTGAGGGTCAGGCTTCGGGGAAGTTTTAGGGTTAGGGTTCGGGCTAGGGTTAGGGGACGGGGACGGTTTAGGGTCCAGGGGAGGGTACGACAATGCTTTAGGGGGAGCGTACGTGTGAGGGCGCGGGTTAGTGTTAGCGTACGGGTTAGGATTAGGGGACGAGTGAGGGTCAGGCTTCGGGGAAGGGTTAGGGTTAGGGTTCGGGCTAGGGTTAGGGTTAGGGGACGGGGACGGTTTAGGGTCCAGGGGAGGGTACGACAACGCTTTAGGGGGAACGTACGTGTGAGGGCGTGGGTTAGTGTTAGCGTACGGCTTAGGATTAGGGGACGGGTGAGGGTCAGGCTTCGGGGAAGGGTTAGGGTTAGGGTTCGGGCTAGGGTTAGGGTTAGGGGACGGGGACGGTTTAGGGTCCAGGGGAGGGTACGACAATGCTTTAGGGGGAGCGTACGTGTGAGGGCGCGGGTTAGTGTTAGCGTACGGGTTAGGATTAGGGGACGGGTGAGGGTCAGGCTTCGGGGAAGGGTTAGGGTTAGGGTTCGGGCTAGGGTTAGGGTTAGGGGACGGGGACGGTTTAGGGTCCAGGGGAGGGTACGACAACGCTTTAGGGGGAGCGTACGTGTGAGGGCCGGGTTAGAGTTAGCGTACGGGTTACGATTAGGGGACGGGTGAGGGTCAGGCTTCGGGGAAGGGTTAGGGTTAGGGATCGGGCTAGGGTTAGGGTTAGGGGACGGGGACGGTTTAGGCTCCAGGGGACGGTACGACAACGCTTTAGGGGGAGCGTACGTGTGAGGGCGCGGGTTAGTGTTAGCGTATGGGTTAGGATTAGGGGACGGGTGAGGGTCAGGCTTCGGGGAATGGTTAGGGTTAGGGTTCGGGCTAGGGTTAGGGTTAGGGGACGGGAACAGTTTAGGGTACAGGGGAGTGTACGACAACGCTTTAGGGGGAGCGTACGTGTGAGGGCGCGGGTTAGTGTTAGCGTTCGGGTTAGGATTATGGCACGGGTGAGTTTCAGGCTTCGGGGAAGGGTTAGGGGTAGGGTTCGGGCTAGGGTTAGGGATAGGGGACGGGGACGGTTTAGGGTCCAGGGGAGTGTACGACAACGCTTTAGGGGGAGCGTACGTGTGAGGGCGCGGGTTAGTGTTAGCGTACGGGTTAGGATTAGGGGACGGGTGAGGGTCAGGCTTCGGGGAAGGGTTAGGGTTAGGGTTCGGGCTAGGGTTAGGGTTAGGGGACGGGGATGGTTTAGGGTCCAGGGGAGGGTACGACAACGCTTTATGGGGAGCGTACGTGTGAGGGCGCGGGTTAGTGTTAGCGTACGGCTTACGATTAGGGGACGTGTGAGGGTCAGGATTTGGCGAAGGTTTAGGGTTAGGGTTCAGGCTAGGGTTAGTGTTAGGGGATGGGGACGGTTTAGGGTCCAGGGGAGGGTACGACAACCCTTTAGGGGGAGCGTACGTGTGAGGGCGCGGGTTAGTGTTAGCGTACGGCTTAGGATTAGGGGACGGGGGAGGGTCAGGCTTCGGGGAACTGTTAGGGTTAGGGTTCGGTGTAGGGTTAGTGTTAGGGGACGGGGACGGTTTAGGGTCCAGGGGAGGGTACGACAACGCTTTAGGGGGAGCGTACGTGTGAGGGCGCGGGTTAGTGTTAGCGTACGGGTTAGGATTTGGGGACGGGTGAGGGTAAGGCTTCGGGGAAGTTTTAGGGTTAGGGTTCGGGCTAGGGTTAGGGGACGGGGACGGTTTAGGGTCCAGGGGAGGGTACGACAATGCTTTAGGGGGAGCGTACGTGTGAGGGCGCGGGTTAGTGTTAGCATACGGGTTAGGATTAGGGGACGGGTGAGGGTCAGGCTTCGGGGAAGGGTTAGGGTTAGGGTTCGGGCTAGGGTTAGGGTTAGGGGACGGGGACGGTTTAGGGTCCAGGGGAGGGTACGACAACGCTTTAGGGGGAACGTACGTGTGAGGGCGCGGGTTAGTGTTAGCGTATGGCTTAGGATTAGGGGACGGGTGAGGGTCAGGCTTCGGGGAAGGTTTAGGGTTAGGGTTCGGGCTAGGGTTAGGGTTAGGGGACGGGGACGTTTTAGGATCCAGGGGAGGGTACGACAACGCATTAGGGGGAGCGTACGTGTGAGGGCGCGTGTTAGTGTTAGCGTACGGGTTAGGATTAGGGGACGGGTGAGGGTCAGGCTTCGGGGAAGGGTTAGGGTTAGGGTTCGGGCTAGGGTTAGGGTTAGGGGACGGGGACGGTTTAGGTTCCAGGGGAGGGTACGACAACGCTTTAGGGGGAGCGTACGCGTGAGGGCGTAGGTTAGTGTTAGCGTACGGGTTAGGATTAGGGGACGGGTGAGTGTCAGGCTTCGGGGAAGGTTTAGGGTTAGGGTTCGTGCTAGGGTTAGGGTTAGGGGACGGGGACGGTTTAGGGTCCAGGGGAGGGTACAACAACGCTTTAGGGGGAGCGTACATGTGAGGGCACGGGTTAGTGTTAGCGTACGGTTTAGGATTATGGGACGGGTGAGGGTCAGGCTTCGGGGAAGGGTTAGGGTTAGGGTTCGGGCTAGGGTTAGGGTTAGGGGACGGGGACGGTTTAGGGTCCAGGGGAGGGTACGACAACGCTTTAGGGGGAGCGTACATGTGAGGGCGCGGGTTAGTGTTAGCGTACGGGTTAGGATTATGGGACGTTTGAGGGTCAGGCTTCGGGGAAGGGTTAGGGTTAGGGATCGGGATAGGGTTAGGGTTAGGGGACGGGGACGGTTTAGGGTCCAGGGTAGGGTACGACAACGCTTTAGGGGGAGCGTACGTGTGAGGGCTCGGGTTAGTGTTAGCGTATGGGTTAGGATTAGGGGACGGGTGAGGGTCAGGCTTCGGGGAAGGGTGAGGGTTAGGGTTCGGGCTAGGGTTAGGGTTAGGGGACTGGGAGGGTTTAGGGTCCAGGGGAGGGTACGACAACGCTTTAGGGGGAGCGTACGTGTGAGGGCGTGGGTTAGTGTAAGCGTACGGCTTAGGATTAGGGGACGGGTGAGGGTCAGGCTTCGGGGAAGGGTTAGGGTTAGGGTTCGGGCTAGGGTTAGGGTTAGGGGACGGGGACGGTTTAGGGTCCGGGGGAGGGTACGACCACGCTTTAGGGGGAGCGTACGTGTGAGGGCGCGGGTTAGTGTTAGCGTACGGCTTAGGATTAGGGGACGGGTGAGGGTAAACTTCGGGGAAAGGTTAGGGTTAGGGTTCGGGCTAAGGATAGGATTAGGGGACAGGTGAGGGTCAGGCTTCGGGGAAGGATTAGGGTTAGGGTTCGGGCTACGCTTAGGGTTAGGAAACGAGGACGGGTTAGGTCCAGGGGAGGGTACGACAGAGCGTTAGGGGGAGCGTACGTGTGAGGGCGCGGGTTAGTGTTAGCGTACGTCTTAGGATTAGGGGACGGGTGAGGGTCAGGCTTCGGGGAAGTGTTAGGGTTAGGGTTCGGTGTAGGGTTAGGGTTAGGGGACGGGGACGGTTTAGGGTCCAGGGGAGGGTACGACAACGCTTTAGGGGGAGCGTACGTGTGAGGGCGCGGGTTAGTGTTAGCGTACGGGTTAGGATTTGGGGACGGGTGAGGGTCAGGCTTCGGGGAAGTTTTAGGGTTAGGGTTCGGGCTAGGGTTAGGGGACGGGGACGGTTTAGGGTCCAGGGGAGGGTACGACAATGCTTTAGGGGGAGCGTACGTGTGAGGGCGCGGGTTAGTGTTAGCGTACGGGTTAGGATTAGGGGACGAGTGAGGGTCAGGCTTCGGGGAAGGGTTAGGGTTAGGGTTCGGGCTAGGGTTAGGGTTAGGGGACGGGGACGGTTTAGGGTCCAGGGGAGGGTACGACAACGCTTTAGGGGGAACGTACGTGTGAGGGCGTGGGTTAGTGTTAGCGTACGGCTTAGGATTAGGGGACGGGTGAGGGTCAGGCTTCGGGGAAGGGTTAGGGTTAGGGTTCGGGCTAGGGTTAGGGTTAGGGGACGGGGACGGTTTAGGGTCCAGGGGAGGGTACGACAATGCTTTAGGGGGAGCGTACGTGTGAGGGCGCGGGTTAGTGTTAGCGTACGGGTTAGGATTAGGGGACGGGTGAGGGTCAGGCTTCGGGGAAGGGTTAGGGTTAGGGTTCGGGCTAGGGTTAGGGTTAGGGGACGGGGACGGTTTAGGGTCCAGGGGAGGGTACGACAACGCTTTAGGGGGAGCGTACGTGTGAGGGCCGGGTTAGAGTTAGCGTACGGGTTACGATTAGGGGACGGGTGAGGGTCAGGCTTCGGGGAAGGGTTAGGGTTAGGGATCGGGCTAGGGTTAGGGTTAGGGGACGGGGACGGTTTAGGCTCCAGGGGACGGTACGACAACGCTTTAGGGGGAGCGTACGTGTGAGGGCGCGGGTTAGTGTTAGCGTATGGGTTAGGATTAGGGGACGGGTGAGGGTCAGGCTTCGGGGAATGGTTAGGGTTAGGGTTCGGGCTAGGGTTAGGGTTAGGGGACGGGAACGGTTTAGGGTACAGGGGAGGGTACGACAACGCTTTAGGGGGAGCGTACGTGTGAGGGCGCGGGTTAGTGTTAGCGTTCGGGTTAGGATTATGGCACGGGTGAGTTTCAGGCTTCGGGGAAGGGTTAGGGGTAGGGTTCGGGCTAGGGTTAGGGATAGGGGACGGGGACGGTTTAGGGTCCAGGGGAGTGTACGACAACGCTTTAGGGGGAGCGTACGTGTGAGGGCGCGGGTTAGTGTTAGCGTACGGGTTAGGATTAGGGGACGGGTGAGGGTCAGGCTTCGGGGAAGGGTTAGGGTTAGGGTTCGGGCTAGGGTTAGGGTTAGGGGACGGGGATGGTTTAGGGTCCAGGGGAGGGTACGACAACGCTTTATGGGGAGCGTACGTGTGAGGGCGCGGGTTAGTGTTAGCGTACGGCTTACGATTAGGGGACGTGTGAGGGTCAGGATTTGGCGAAGGTTTAGGGTTAGGGTTCAGGCTAGGGTTAGTGTTAGGGGATGGGGACGGTTTAGGGTCCAGGGGAGGGTACGACAACCCTTTAGGGGGAGCGTACGTGTGAGGGCGCGGGTTAGTGTTAGCGTACGGCTTAGGATTAGGGGACGGGGGAGGGTCAGGCTTCGGGGAACTGTTAGGGTTAGGGTTCGGTGTAGGGTTAGTGTTAGGGGACGGGGACGGTTTAGGGTCCAGGGGAGGGTACGACAACGCTTTAGGGGGAGCGTACGTGTGAGGGCGCGGGTTAGTGTTAGCGTACGGGTTAGGATTTGGGGACGGGTGAGGGTAAGGCTTCGGGGAAGTTTTAGGGTTAGGGTTCGGGCTAGGGTTAGGGGACGGGGACGGTTTAGGGTCCAGGGGAGGGTACGACAATGCTTTAGGGGGAGCGTACGTGTGAGGGCGCGGGTTAGTGTTAGCATACGGGTTAGGATTAGGGGACGGGTGAGGGTCAGGCTTCGGGGAAGGGTTAGGGTTAGGGTTCGGGCTAGGGTTAGGGTTAGGGGACGGGGACGGTTTAGGGTCCAGGGGAGGGTACGACAACGCTTTAGGGGGAACGTACGTGTGAGGGCGCGGGTTAGTGTTAGCGTATGGCTTAGGATTAGGGGACGGGTGAGGGTCAGGCTTCGGGGAAGGTTTAGGGTTAGGGTTCGGGCTAGGGTTAGGGTTAGGGGACGGGGACGTTTTAGGATCCAGGGGAGGGTACGACAACGCATTAGGGGGAGCGTACGTGTGAGGGCGCGTGTTAGTGTTAGCGTACGGGTTAGGATTAGGGGACGGGTGAGGGTCAGGCTTCGGGGAAGGGTTAGGGTTAGGGTTCGGGCTAGGGTTAGGGTTAGGGGACGGGGACGGTTTAGGTTCCAGGGGAGGGTACGACAACGCTTTAGGGGGAGCGTACGCGTGAGGGCGTAGGTTAGTGTTAGCGTACGGGTTAGGATTAGGGGACGGGTGAGTGTCAGGCTTCGGGGAAGGTTTAGGGTTAGGGTTCGTGCTAGGGTTAGGGTTAGGGGACGGGGACGGTTTAGGGTCCAGGGGAGGGTACAACAACGCTTTAGGGGGAGCGTACATGTGAGGGCACGGGTTAGTGTTAGCGTACGGTTTAGGATTATGGGACGGGTGAGGGTCAGGCTTCGGGGAAGGGTTAGGGTTAGGGTTCGGGCTAGGGTTAGGGTTAGGGGACGGGGACGGTTTAGGGTCCAGGGGAGGGTACGACAACGCTTTAGGGGGAGCGTACATGTGAGGGCGCGGGTTAGTGTTAGCGTACGGGTTAGGATTATGGGACGTTTGAGGGTCAGGCTTCGGGGAAGGGTTAGGGTTAGGGATCGGGATAGGGTTAGGGTTAGGGGACGGGGACGGTTTAGGGTCCAGGGTAGGGTACGACAACGCTTTAGGGGGAGCGTACGTGTGAGGGCTCGGGTTAGTGTTAGCGTATGGGTTAGGATTAGGGGACGGGTGAGGGTCAGGCTTCGGGGAAGGGTGAGGGTTAGGGTTCGGGCTAGGGTTAGGGTTAGGGGACTGGGAGGGTTTAGGGTCCAGGGGAGGGTACGACAACGCTTTAGGGGGAGCGTACGTGTGAGGGCGTGGGTTAGTGTAAGCGTACGGCTTAGGATTAGGGGACGGGTGAGGGTCAGGCTTCGGGGAAGGGTTAGGGTTAGGGTTCGGGCTAGGGTTAGGGTTAGGGGACGGGGACGGTTTAGGGTCCGGGGGAGGGTACGACCACGCTTTACGGGGAGCGTACGTGTGAGGGCGCGGGTTAGTGTTAGCGTACGGCTTAGGATTAGGGGACGGGTGAGGGTAAACTTCGGGGAAAGGTTAGGGTTAGGGTTCGGGCTAAGGATAGGATTAGGGGACGGGGACGGTTTAGGGTCCAGGGGAGGGTACGACAACGCTTTAAGGGGAGCGTACGTGTGAGGGCACGGGTTAGTGTTAGCGTATGGGTTAGGATTAGGGGACGGGTGAGGGTCAGGCTTCGGGGAAGGGTTAGGGTTAGGGTTCGGGCTAAGGTTAGGGTTAGGGGACGGAGACGGTTTAGGGTCCAGGGGAGGGTACGACAACGCTTTAGGGGGAGCGTACATGTGAGGGCGCGGGATAGTGTTAGCGTACAGCTTACGATTAGGTGACGGGTGAGGGTCAGGCTTCGGGGAAGGGTTAGGGTTAGGGTTCGCGCTAGGGTTAGGGTTAGGAGACGGGGACGGTTTAGGGTCCAGGGGAGGGTACGACAACGCTTTAGGGGGAGCGTACGTGTGAGGGCGCGGGTTAGTGTTAGCGTACGGGTTAGGATTAGGGGACGGGTGAGGGTCAGGCTTCGGGGAAGGGTTAGGGTTAGGGTTCGGGCTAGGGTTAGGGTTAGGGGACGGGGACGGTTTAGGGTCCAGGGGAGGGTACGACAATGCTTTAGGGGGAGCGTATGTGTGAGGGCGTGGGTTAGTGTTAGCGGACGGGTTAGGATTAGGGGACGGGTGAGGGTCAGGCTTAGGGGAAGGGTTAGGGTTAGGGTTCGGGCTAGGGTTAGGGTTAGGGGACGGGGACGGTTTACGGTCCAGGGGATGGTACGACAACGCTTTAGGGGGAGCGTACGTGTGAGGGCGCGGGTTAGTGTTAGCGTACGGCTTAGGATTAGGGGACGGGTGAGGGTCAGGCTTCGGGGAAGGATTAGGGTTAGGGTTCGGGCTACGCTTAGGGTTAGGAAACGAGGACGGTTTAGGTCCAGGGGAGGGTACGACAACGCGTTAGGGGGAGCGTACGTGTGAGGGCGCGGGTTAGTGTTAGCGTACGTCTTAGGATTAGGGGACGGGTGAGGGTCAGGCTTCGGGGAAGTGTTAGGGTTAGGGTTCGGTGTAGGGTTAGGGTTAGGGGACGGGGACGGTTTAGGGTCCAGGGGAGGGTACGACAACGCTTTAGGGGGAGCGTACGTGTGAGGGCGCGGGTTAGTGTTAGCGTACGGGTTAGGATTTGGGGACGGGTGAGGGTCAGGCTTCGGTTAAGTTTTAGGGTTAGGGTTCGGGCTAGGGTTAGGGGACGGGGACGGTTTAGGGTCCAGGGGAGGGTACGACAATGCTTTAGGGGGAGCGTACGTGTGAGGGCGCGGGTTAGTGTTAGCGTACGGGTTAGGATTAGGGGACGGGTGAGGGTCAGGCTTCGGGGAAGGGTTAGGGTTAGGGTTCGGGCTAGGGTTAGGGTTAGGGGACGGGGACGGTTTAGGGTCCAGGGGAGGGTACGACAACGCTTTAGGGGGAGCGTACGTGTGAGGGCGTGGGTTAGTGTAAGCGTACGGCTTAGGATTAGGGGACGGGTGAGGGTCAGGCTTCTGGGAAGGGTTAGGGTTAGGGTTCGGGCTAGGGTTAGGGTTAGGGGACGGGGACGGTTTAGGGTCCAGGGGAGGGTACGAGAACGCTTTAGGGGGAGCGTACGTGTGAGGGTGCGGGTTAGTGTTAGCGTACGGCTTAGGATTAGGGGACGGGTGAGGGTCAGGCTTTAGGGAAGGGTTAGGGTTAGGGATCTGGCTAGGGTTAGGGTTAGGGGACGGGGATGGTTTAGGGTCCAGGGGAGGGTACGACAATGCTTTAGGGGGAGCGTACGTGTGAGGGCGCCGGTTAGTGTTATCGTACGGCTTAGGATTAGGGGACCTGTGAGGGTAAACTTCGGGGAAATGTTAGGGTTAGGGTTCGGGCTAAGGATAGGATTAGGGGACGGGGACGGTTTAGGGTCCAGGGGAGGGTACGACAATGCTTTAGGGGGAGCGTACGTGTGAGGGCGCGGGTTAGTGTTAGCGTACGGGTTAGGATTAGGGGACGAGTGAGGGTCAGGCTTCGGGGAAGGGTTAGGGTTAGGGTTCGGGCTAGGGTTAGGGTTAGGGGACGGGGACGGTTTAGGGTCCAGGAGAGGGTACGACAACGCTTTAGGGGGAACGTACGTGTGAGGGCGCGGGTTAGTGTTAGCGTACGGCTTAGGATTAGGGGACGGGTGAGGGTCAGGCTTCGGGGAAGGGTTAGGGTTAGGGTTCGGGCTAGGGTTAGGGTTAGGGGACGGGGACGGTTTAGGGTCCAGGGGAGGGTACGACAATGCTTTAGGGGGAGCGTACGTGTGAGGGCGCGGGTTAGTGTTAGCGTACGGGTTAGGATTAGGGGACGGGTGAGGGTCAGGCTTCGGGGAAGGGTTAGGGTTAGGGTTCGGGCTAGGGTTAGGGTTAGGGGACGGGGACGGTTTAGGGTCCAGGGGAGGGTACGACAACGCTTTAGGGGGAGCGTACGTGTGAGGGCCGGGTTAGAGTTAGCGTACGGGTTACGATTAGGGGACGGGTGAGGGTCAGGCTTCGGGGAAGGGTTAGGGTTAGGGATCGGGCTAGGGTTAGGGTTAGGGGACGGGGACGGTTTAGGCTCCAGGGGACGGTACGACAACGCTTTAGGGGGAGCGTACGTGTGAGGGCGCGGGTTAGTGTTAGCGTATGGGTTAGGATTAGGGGACGGGTGAGGGTCAGGCTTCGGGGAAGGGTTAGGGTTAGGGTTCGGGCTAGGGTTAGGGTTAGGGGACGGGAACGGTTTAGGGTACAGGGGAGGGTACGACAACGCTTTAGGGGGAGCGTACGTGTGAGGGCGCGGGTTAGTGTTAGCGTTCGGGTTAGGATTATGGGACGGGTGAGTGTCAGGCTTCGGGGAAGGGTTAGGGTTAGGGTTCGGGCTAGGGTTAGGGATAGGGGACGGGGACGGTTTAGGGTCCAGGGGAGTGTACGACAACGCTTTAGGGGGAGCGTACGTGTGAGGGCGCGGGTTAGTGTTAGCGTACGGGTTAGGATTAGGGGACGGGTGAGGGTCAGGCTTCGGGGAAGGGTTAGGGTTAGGGTTCGGGCTAGGGTTAGGGTTAGGGGACGGGGATGGTTTAGGGTCCAGGGGAGGGTACGACAACGCTTTATGGGGAGCGTACGTGTGAGGGCGCGGGTTAGTGTTAGCGTACGGCTTACGATTAGGGGACGTGTGAGGGTCAGGCTTTGGCGAAGGTTTAGGGTTAGGGTTCAGGCTAGGGTTAGTGTTAGGGGATGGGGACGGTTTAGGGTCCAGGGGAGCGTATGACAACCCTTTAGGGGGAGCGTACGTGTGAGGGCGTGGGTTAGTGTTAGCGTACGGCTTAGGATTAGGGGACGGTTGAGGGTCAGGCTTCAGGGAAGGTTTAGGGTTAGGGTTCGGGCTAGGGTTAGGGTTAGGGGACTGGGACGGTTTAGGGTCCAGGGGAGGGTACGACAACGCTTTAGGGGGAGCGTACGTGTGAGGGCGCGGGTTAGTGTAAGCGTACGGCTTAGGATTAGGGGACGGGTGAGGGTCAGGCTTCGGGGAAGTGTTAGGGTTAGGGTTCGGGCTAGGGTTAGGGTTAGGGGACGGGGACGTTTTAGGATCCAGGGGAGGGTACGACAACGCATTAGGGGGAGCGTACGTGTGAGGGCGCGTGTTAGTGTTAGCGTACGGGTTAGGATTAGGGGACGGGTGAGGGTCAGGCTTCGGGGAAGGGTTAGGGTTAGGGTTCGGGCTAGGGTTAGGGTTAGGGGACGGGGACGGTTTAGGTTCCAGGGGAGGGTACGACAACGCTTTAGGGGGAGCGTACGCGTGAGGGCGTGGGTTAGTGTTAGCGTACGGGTTAGGATTAGGGGACGGGTGAGTGTCAGGCTTCGGGGAAGGTTTAGGGTTAGGGTTCGGCCTAGGTTTAGGGGACGGGGACGGTTTAGGGTCCAGGGGATGGTACGACAACGCTTTAGGGGGAGCGTACATGTGAGGGCGTGGGTTAGTGTTAGCGTACGGGTTAGGATTAAGGGACGGGTGACGGTCAGGCTTCGGGGAAGGGTTAGGGTTAGGGTTCGGGCTAGGGTTAGGGTTAGGGGACGGGGACGGTTTAGGGTCCAGGGGAGGGTACGAAAACTCTTTAGGGGGAGCGTATGTGTGAGGGCGCGGGTTAGTGTTAGCGTACGGCTTAGGATTAGGGGACGGGTGAGGGTCAGGCTTCGGGGAAGGGTTAGGGTTAGGGTTCGGGCTAGGGTTAGGGTTAGGGGACGGGGACAGTTTAGGGTCCAGGGGAGGGTACGACAACGCTTTATGGGGAGCGTAGGTGTGAGGGCGCGGCTTAGTGTTAGCGTACGGCTTAGGATTAGGGGACGGGTGAGGCTCAGGCTTCGGGGAAGGGTTAGGGTTAGGGTTCGGGCTAGGGTTAGGGTTAGGGGATGGGGACGGTTTAGGGTCCAGGGGAGGGTACGACAACGCTTTAGGGGGAGCGTAGGTGTGAGGGCGCGGGTTAGTGTTTGCGTACGGGTTAGGATTAGGGGACGGGTGAGTGTCAGTCTTCGGGGAAGGTTTAGGGTTAGGGTTCGGGCTAGGGTTAGGGTTAGGGGACGGGGACGGTTTAGGGTTCAGGGGATGGTACGACAACGCTTTAGGGGGAGCGTATGTGTGAGGGCGTGGGTTAGTGTTAGCGTACGGGTTAGGATTAGGGGACGGGTGAGGGTCAGGCTTCGGGGAAGGGTTAGGGTTACGGTTCGGACTAGGGTTAGGGTTAGGGGACGGGGACGGTTTAAGGTCCAGGGGAGGGTACGACAACGCTTTACGGGGAGCGTACGTGTGAGGGCGCCGGTTAGTGCTAGCGTACGGGTTAGGATTAGGGGACGGGTGAGGGTCAGGCTTCGGGGAAGGGTTAGGGTTAGGGTTCGGGCTAGGGTTAGGGTTAGGGGACGGGGACGGTTTAGGGTCCAGGGGAGGGTACGACAACGCTTTAGGGGGAGCGTACGTGTGAGGGCCCGGGTTAGTGTTAACGTATGGTTTAGGATTAGGGGACGGGTGAGGGTCAGGCTTCGGGGAAGGGTTAGGGTTAGGGTTCGGGCTAGGGTTAGGGTTAGGGGACGGGAACGGTTTAGGGTACAGGGGAGGGTACGACAACGCTTTAGGGGGAGCGTACGTGTGAGGGCGCGGGTTAGTGTTAGCGTTCGGGTTAGGATTATGGGACGGGTGAGTGTCAGGCTTCGGGGAAGGGTTAGGGTTAGGGTTCGGGCTAGGGTTAGGGATAGGGGACGGGGACGGTTTAGGGTCCAGGGGAGTGTACGACAACGCTTTAGGGGGAGCGTACGTGTGAGGGCGCGGGTTAGTGTTAGCGTACGGGTTAGGATTAGGGGACGGGTGAGGGTCAGGCTTCGGGGAAGGGTTAGGGTTAGGGTTCGGGCTAGGGTTAGGGTTAGGGGACGGGGATGGTTTAGGGTCCAGGGGAGGGTACGACAACGCTTTATGGGGAGCGTACGTGTGAGGGCGCGGGTTAGTGTTAGCGTACGGCTTACGATTAGGGGACGTGTGAGGGTCAGGCTTTGGCGAAGGTTTAGGGTTAGGGTTCAGGCTAGGGTTAGTGTTAGGGGATGGGGACGGTTTAGGGTCCAGGGGAGGGTATGACAACCCTTTAGGGGGAGCGTACGTGTGAGGGCGTGGGTTAGTGTTAGCGTATGGCTTAGGATTAGGGGACGGTTGAGGGTCAGGCTTCAGGGAAGGTTTAGGGTTAGGGTTCGGGCTAGGGTTAGGGTTAGGGGACTGGGACGGTTTAGGGTCCAGGGGAGGGTACGACAACGCTTTAGGGGGAGCGTACGTGTGAGGGCGCGGGTTAGTGTAAGCGTACGGCTTAGGATTAGGGGACGGGTGAGGGTCAGGCTTCGGGGAAGTGTTAGGGTTAGGGTTCGGGCTAGGGTTAGGGTTAGGGGACGGGGACGTTTTAGGATCCAGGGGAGGGTACGACAACGCATTAGGGGGAGCGTACGTGTGAGGGCGCGTGTTAGTGTTAGCGTACGGGTTAAGATTAGGGGACGGGTGAGGGTCAGGCTTCGGGGAAGGGTTAGGGTTAGGGTTCGGGCTAGGGTTAGGGTTAGGGGACGGGGACGGTTTAGGTTCCAGGGGAGGGTACAACAACGCTTTAGGGGGAGCGTACGCGTGAGGGCGTGGGTTAGTGTTAGCGTACGGGTTAGGATTAGGGGACGGGTGAGTGTCAGGCTTCGGGGAAGGTTTAGGGTTAGGGTTCAGGCTAGGTTTAGGGGAAGGGGACGGTTTAGGGTCCAGGGGATGGTACGACAACGCTTTAGGGGGAGCGTACATGTGAGGGCGTGGGTTAGTGTTAGCGTACGGGTTAGGATTAAGGGACGGGTGACGGTCAGGCTTCGGGGAAGGGTTAGGGTTAGGGTTCGGGCTAGGGTTAGGGTTAGGGGACGGGGACGGTTTAGGGTCCAGGGGAGGGTACGAAAACTCTTTAGGGGGAGCGTATGTGTGAGGGCGCGGGTTAGTGTTAGCGTACGGCTTAGGATTAGGGGACGGGTGAGGGTCAGGCTTCGGGGAAGGGTTAGGGTTAGGGTTCGGGCTAGGGTTAGGGTTAGGGGACGGGGACAGTTTAGGGTCCAGGGGAGGGTACGACAACGCTTTATGGGGAGCGTAGGTGTGAGGGCGCGGCTTAGTGTTAGCGTACGGCTTAGGATTAGGGGACGGGTGAGGCTCAGGCTTCGGGGAAGGGTTAGGGTTAGGGTTCGGGCTAGGGTTAGGGTTAGGGGATGGGGACGGTTTAGGGTCCAGGGGAGGGTACGACAACGCTTTAGGGGGAGCGTAGGTGTGAGGGCGCGGGTTAGTGTTTGCGTACGGGTTAGGATTAGGGGACGGGTGAGTGTCAGTCTTCGGGGAAGGTTTAGGGTTAGGGTTCGGGCTAGGGTTAGGGTTAGGGGACGGGGACGGTTTAGGGTTCAGGGGATGGTACGACAACGCTTTAGGGGGAGCGTATGTGTGAGGGCGTGGGTTAGTGTTAGCGTACGGGTTAGGATTAGGGGACGGGTGAGGGTCAGGCTTCGGGGAAGGGTTAGGGTTACGGTTCGGACTAGGGTTAGGGTTAGGGGACGGGGACGGTTTAGGGTCCAGGGGAGGGTACGACAACGCTTTACGGGGAGCGTACGTGTGAGGGCGCCGGTTAGTGCTAGCGTACGGGTTAGGATTAGGGGACGGGTGAGGGTCAGGCTTCGGGGAAGGGTTAGGGTTAGGGTTCGGGCTAGGGTTAGGGTTAGGGGACGGGGACGGTTTAGGGTCCAGGGGAGGGTACGACAACGCTTTAGGGGGAGCGTACGTGTGAGGGCCCGGGTTAGTGTTAACGTATGGTTTAGGATTAGGGGACGGGTGAGGGTCAGGCTTCGGGGAAGGTTTAGGGTTAGGGTTCGGGCTAGGGTTAGGGTTAGGGGACGGGGACGGTTTAGGGTCCAGGGGAGGGTACAACAACGCTTTAGGGGGAGCGTACATGTGAGGGCACGGGTTAGTGTTAGCGTACGGTTTAGGATTATGGGACGGGTGAGGGTCAGGCTTCGGGGAAGGGTTAGGGTTAGGGTTCGGGCTAGGGTTAGGGTTAGGGGACGGGGACGGTTTAGGGTCCAGGGGAGGGTACGACAACGCTTTAGGGGGAGCGTACATGTGAGGGCGCGGGTTAGTGTTAGCGTACGGGTTAGGATTATGGGACGTTTGAGGGTCAGGCTTCGGGGAAGGGTTAGGGTTAGGGATCGGGATAGGGTTAGGGTTAGGGGACGGGGACGGTTTAGGGTCCAGGGTAGGGTACGACAACGCTTTAGGGGGAGCGAACGTGTGAGGGCCCGGGTTAGTGTTAGCGTATGGGTTAGGATTAGGGGACGGGTGAGGGTCAGGCTTCGGGGAATTGTGAGGGTTAGGGTTCGGGCTAGGGTTAGGGTTAGGGGACTGGGACGGTTTAGGGTCCAGGGGAGGGTACGACAACGCTTTAGGGGGAGCGTACGTGTGAGGGCGTGGGTTAGTGTAAGCGTACGGCTTAGGATTAGGGGACGGGTGAGGGTCAGGCTTCGGGGAAGGGTTAGGGTTAGGGTTCGGGCTAGGGTTAGGGTTAGGGGACGGGGACGGTTTAGGGTCCAGGGGAGGGTACGACAACGCTTTAGGGGGAGCGTACGTGTGAGGGTGCGGGTTAGTGTTAGCGTACGGCTTAGGATTAGGGGACGGGTGAGGGTCAGGCTTTAGGGAAGGGTTAGGGTTAGGGGTCTGGCTAGGGTTAGGGTTAGGGGACGGGGATGGTTTAGGGTCCAGGGGAGGGTACGACAACGCTTTAGGGGGAGCGTACGTGTGAGGGTGCGGGTTAGTGTTAGCGTACGGCTTAGGATTAGGGGACGGGTGAGGGTCAGGCTTTAGGGAAGGGTTAGGGTTAGGGTTCGGGCTAGGGTTAGGGTTAGGGGACGGGGACGGTTTAGGGTCCGGGGGAGGGTACGACCACGCTTTAGGGGGAGCGTACGTGTGAGGGCGCGGGTTAGTGTTAGCGTACGGCTTAGGATTAGGGGACGGGTGAGGGTAAACTTCGGGGAAAGGTTAGGGTTAGGGTTCGGGCTAAGGATAGGATTAGGGGACGGGGACGGTTTAGGGTCCAGGGGAGGGTACGACAACGCTTTAAGGGGAGCGTACGTGTGAGGGCACGGGTTAGTGTTAGCGTATGGGTTAGGATTAGGGGACGGGTGAGGGTCAGGCTTCGGGGAAGGGTTAGGGTTAGGGTTCGGGCTAAGGTTAGGGTTAGGGGACGGAGACGGTTTAGGGTCCAGGGGAGGGTACGACAACGCTTTAGGGGGAGCGTACATGTGAGGGCGCGGGATAGTGTTAGCGTACAGCTTACGATTAGGTGACGGGTGAGGGTCAGGCTTCGGGGAAGGGTTAGGGTTAGGGTTCGCGCTAGGGTTAGGGTTAGGAGACGGGGACGGTTTAGGGTCCAGGGGAGGGTACGACAACGCTTTAGGGGGAGCGTACGTGTGAGGGCGCGGGTTAGTGTTAGCGTACGGGTTAGGATTAGGGGACGGGTGAGGGTCAGGCTTCGGGGAAGGGTTAGGGTTAGGGTTCGGGCTAGGGTTAGGGTTAGGGGACGGGGACGGTTTAGGGTCCAGGGGAGGGTACGACAATGCTTTAGGGGGAGCGTATGTGTGAGGGCGTGGGTTAGTGTTAGCGGACGGGTTAGGATTAGGGGACGGGTGAGGGTCAGGCTTAGGGGAAGGGTTAGGGTTAGGGTTCGGGCTAGGGTTAGGGTTAGGGGACGGGGACGGTTTACGGTCCAGGGGAGGGTACGACAACGCTTTAGGGGGAGCGTACGTGTGAGGGTGCGGGTTAGTGTTAGCGTACGGCTTAGGATTAGGGGACGGGTGAGGGTCAGGCTTCGGGGAAGGATTAGGGTTAGGGTTCGGGCTACGCTTAGGGTTAGGAAACGAGGACGGTTTAGGTCCAGGGGAGGGTACGACAATGCTTTAGGGGGAGCGTACGTGTGAGGGCGCGGGTTAGTGTTAGCGTACGGGTTAGGATTAGGGGACGGGTGAGGGTCAGGCTTCGGGGAAGGGTTAGGGTTAGGGTTCGGGCTAGGGTTAGGGTTAGGGGACGGGGACGGTTTAGGGTCCAGGGGAGGGTACGACAACGCTTTAGGGGGAGCGTACGTGTGAGGGCGTGGGTTAGTGTAAGCGTACGGCTTAGGATTAGGGGACGGGTGAGGGTCAGGCTTCGGGGAAGGGTTAGGGTTAGGGTTCGGGCTAGGGTTAGGGTTAGGGGACGGGGACGGTTTAGGGTCCAGGGGAGGGTACGACAACGCTTTAGGGGGAGCGTACGTGTGAGGGTGCGGGTTAGTGTTAGCGTACGCCTTAGGATTAGGGGACGGGTGAGGGTCAGGCTTTAGGGAAGGGTTAGGGTTAGGGATCTGGCTAGGGTTAGGGTTAGGGGACGGGGATGGTTTAGGGTCCAGGGGAGGGTACGACAATGCTTTAGGGGGAGCGTACGTGTGAGGGCGCCGGTTAGTGTTATCGTACGGCTTAGGATTAGGGGACCTGTGAGGGTAAACTTCGGGGAAAGGTTAGGGTTAGGGTTCGGGCTAAGGATAGGATTAGGGGACGGGGACGGTTTAGGGTCCAGGGGAGTGTACGACAACGCTTTAAGGGGAGCGTACGTGTGAGGGCGCGGGTTAGTGTTAGCGTATGGGTTAGGATTAGGGGACGGGTGAGGGTCAGGCTTCGGGGAAGGGTTAGGGTTAGGGTTCGGGCTAAGGTTAGGGTTAGGGGACGGAGACGGTTTAGGGTCCAGGGGAGGGTACGACAACGCTTTAGGGGGAGCGTACGTGTGAGGGCGCGGGTTAGTGTTAGCGTACAGCTTAGGATTAGGTGACGGGTGAGGGTCAGGCTTCGGGGAAGGGTTAGGGTTAGGGTTTGCGCTAGGGTTAGGGTTAGGAGACGGGGACGGTTTAGGGTCCAGGGGCGGGTACGACAACGCTTTAGGGGGAGCGTACGTGTGAGGGCGCTGGTTAGTGTTAGTGTACGGCTTATGATTAGGGGACGGGTGAGGGTCAGGGTTCGGGGAAGGGTTAGGGTTAGGGTTCGGGCTAGGGTTAGGGTTAGGGGACGGGGACGGTTTACGGTCCAGGGGAGGGTACGACAACGCTTTAGGGGGAGCGTACGTGTGAGGGCGCGGGTTAGTGTTAGCGTACGGCTTAGGATTAGGGGACGGGTGAGGGTCAGGCTTCGGGGAAGGATTAGGGTTAGGGTTCGGGCTACGCTTAGGGTTAGGAAACGAGGACGGTTTAGGTCCAGGGGAGGGTACGACAACGCGTTAGGGGGAGCGTACGTGTGAGGGCGCGGGTTAGTGTTAGCGTACGTCTTAGGATTAGGGGACGGGTGAGGGTCAGGCTTCGGGGAAGTGTTAGGGTTAGGGTTCGGTGTAGGGTTAGGGTTAGGGGACGGGGACGGTTTAGGGTCCAGGGGAGGGTACGACAACGCTTTAGGGGGAGCGTACGTGTGAGGGCGCGGGTTAGTGTTAGCGTACGGGTTAGGATTTGGGGACGGGTGAGGGTCAGGCTTCGGGGAAGTTTTAGGGTTAGGGTTCGGGCTAGGGTTAGGGGACGGGGACGGTTTAGGGTCCAGGGGAGGGTACGACAATGCTTTAGGGGGAGCGTACGTGTGAGGGCGCGGGTTAGTGTTAGCGTACGTGTTAGGATTAGGGGACGGGTGAGGGTCAGGCTTCGGGGAAGGGTTAGGGTTAGGGTTCGGGCTAGGGTTAGGGTTAGGGGACGGGGACGGTTTAGGGTCCAGGGGAGGGTACGACAATGCTTTAGGGGGAGCGTACATGTGAGGGCGCGGGTTAGTGTTAGCGTACGGGTTAGGATTAGTGGACGGGTGAGGGTCAGGCTTCGGGGAAGGGTTAGGGTTAGGGTTCGGGCTAGGGTTAGGGTTAGGGGACGGGGACGGTTTAGGGTCCAGGGGAGGGTAAGACAACGCTTTAGGGGGAGCGTACGTGTGAGGGCCGGGTTAGAGTTAGCGTACGGGTTACGATTAGGGGACGGGTGAGGGTCAGGCTTCGGGGAAGGGTTAGGGTTAGGGATCGGGCTAGGGTTAGGGTTAGGGGACGGGGACGGTTTAGGCTCCAGGGGACGGTACGACAACGCTTTAGGGGGAGCGTACGTGTGAGGGCGCGGGTTAGTGTTAGCGTATGGGTTAGGATTAGGGGACGGGTGAGGGTCAGGCTTCGGGGAAGGGTTAGGGTTAGGGTTCGGGCTAGGGTTAGGGTTAGGGGACGGGAACGGTTTAGGGTACAGGGGAGGGTACGACAACGCTTTAGGGGGAGCGTACGTGTGAGGGCGCGGGTTAGTTTTAGCGTTCGGGTTAGGATTATGGGACGGGTGAGGGTCAGGCTTCGGGGAAGGGTTAGGGTTAGGGTTCGGGCTAGGGTTAGGGATAGGGGACGGGGACGGTTTAGGGTCCAGGGGAGTGTACGACAACGCTTTAGGGGGAGCGTACGTGTGAGGGCGCGGGTTAGTGTTAGCGTAAGGGTTAGGATTAGGGGACGGGTGAGGGTCAGGCTTCGGGGAAGGGTTAGGGTTAGGGTTCGGGCTAGGGTTAGGGTTAGGGGACGGGGATGGTTTAGGGTCCAGGGGAGGGTACGACAACGCTTTATGGGGAGCGTACGTGTGAGGGCGCGGGTTAGTGTTAGCGTACGGCTTAGGATTAGGGGACGTGTGAGGGTCAGGCTTTGGCGAAGGTTTAGGGTTAGTGTTCAGGCTAGGGTTAGTGTTAGGGGATGGGGACGGTTTAGGGTCCAGGGGAGGGTACGACAACCCTTTAGGGGGAGCGTACGTGTGAGGGCGTGGGTTAGTGTTAGCGTACGGCTTAGGATTAGGGGACGGTTGAGGGTCAGGCTTCAGGGAAGGGTTAGGGTTAGGGTTCGGGCTAGGGTTAGGGTTAGGGGACTGGGACGGTTTAGGGTCCAGGGGAGGGTACGACAACGCTTTAGGGGGAGCGTACGTGTGAGGGCGCGGGTTAGTGTAAGCGTACGGCTTAGGATTAGGGGACGGGTGAGGGTCAGGCTTCTGGGAAGTGTTAGGGTTAGGGTTCGGTCTAGGGTTAGGGATAGGGGACGGGGATGTTTTAGGGTCCAGGGGAGTGTACGACAACGCTTTAAGGGGAGCGTACGTGTGAGGGCGCGGGTTAGTGTTAGCGTACGGTTTAGGATTAGGGGACGGGTGAGGGTCCGGCTTCGGGGAAGGGTTAGGGTTAGGGTTCGGGCTAGGGTTAGGGTTAGGGGACAGGGATGGTTTAGGGTCCAGGGGAGGGTACGACAACGCTTTAGGGGGAGCGTACGTGTGAGGGCGCGGGTTAGTGTTAGCGTACGGCTTAGGATTAGGGGACGGGTGAGGGTCAGGCTTTGGCGAAGGTTTAGGGTTAGGGTTCAGGATAGGGTTAGTATTAGGGGATGGGGACGTTTAGGGTCCAGGGGAGGGTACGACAACGCTTTAGGGGGAGCGTACGTGTGAGGGTGCGGGTTAGTGTTAGCGTACGGCTTAGGATTAGGGGACGGGTGAGGGTCAGGCTTCGGGGAAGGGTTAGGGTTAGGGTTCGGGCTAGGGTTAGGGTTAGGGGACGGGGACGGTTTAGGGTCCAGGGGAGGGTACGACAACGCTTTAGGGGGAGCGTACGCGTGAGGGCGCGGGTTAGTGTTAGCGTACGGGTTAGGATTAGGTGACGGGTGAGGGTCAGGCTTCGGGGAAGGGTTAGGGTTAGGGTTCGGGCTAGGGTTAGGTTTAGGAGACAGGGACGGTTTAGGGTCCAGGGGAGGGTACGACAACGCTTTAGGGAGAGCGTACGTGTGAGGGCGCGGGTTAGTGTTAGTGTACGGGTTAGGATTAGGGGACGGGTGAGGGTCAGGCTTCGGGGAAGGGTTAGGGTTAGGGTTCGGGCTAGGGTTAGGGTTAGGGGACGGGGACGGTTTAGGGTCCAGGGGAGGGTACGACAACTCTTTAGGGGGAGCGTACGTGTGAGGGCGCGGGTTAGTGTTAGCGTACGGCTTAGGATTAGGGGACGGGTGAGGGTCAGGCTTCGGGGAAGGGTTAGGGTTAGGGTTCGGGCTAGGGTTAGGGTTAGGGGACGGGGACAGTTTAGGGTCCAGGGGAGGGTACGACAACGCTTTATGGGGAGCGTAGGTGTGAGGGCGCGGCTTAGTGTTAGCGTACGGCTTAGGATTAGGGGACGGGTGAGGCTCAGGCTTCGGGGAAGGGTTAGGGTTAGGGTTCGGGCTAGGGTTAGGGTTAGGGGATGGGGACGGTTTAGGGTCCAGGGGAGGGTACGACAACGCTTTAGGGGGAGCGTAGGTGTGAGGGCGCGGGTTAGTGTTTGCGTACGGGTTAGGATTAGGGGACGGGTGAGTGTCAGGCTTCGGGGAAGGTTTAGGGTTAGGGTTCGGGCTAGGGTTAGGGTTAGGGGACGGGGACGGTTTAGGGTTCAGGGGAGGGTACGACAACGCTTTAGGGGGAGCGTATGTGTGAGGGCGTGGGTTAGTGTTAGCGTACGGGTTAGGATTAGGGGACGGGTGAGGGTCAGGCTTCGGGGAAGGGTTAGGGTTACGGTTCGGACTAGGGTTAGGGTTAGGGGATGGGGACGGTTTAGGGTCCAGGGGAGGGTACGACAACGCTTTACGGGGAGCGTACGTGTGAGGGCGCGGGTTAGTGTTAGCGTACGGGTTAGGATTAGGGGACGGGTGAGGGTCAGGCTTCGGGGAAGGGTTAGGGTTAGGGTTCGTGCTAGGGTTAGGGTTAGGGGACGGGGACGGTTTAGGGTCCAGGGGAGGGTACGACAACGCTTTAGGGGGAGCGTACGTGTGAGGGCCCGGGTTAGTGTTAGCGTACAGGTTAGGATTAGGGGACGGGTGAGTGTCAGGCTTCGGGGAAGTTTTAGGGTTAGGGTTCGGGCTAGGGTTACGGTTAGGGGACGGGGACGGTTTAGGGTCCAGGGGAGGGTACGACAACGCTTTAGGGGGAGCGTACGTGTGAGGGCGCGCGTTAGTGTTAGCGTACGGGTTAGGATTAGGGGACGGGTGAGTGTCAGGCTTCAGGGAAGGGTTAGGGTTAGGGTTCGGGCTAGGGTTAGGGTTAGGGGACGGGGACGGTTTAGGGTCCAGGGGAGGGTATGACAACGCTTTAGGGGGAGCGTACGTGTGAGGGCGCGGGTTAGTGTTAGCGTACGGCTTAGGATTAGGGGACGGATGAGGGTCAGGCTTCGGTGAAGTGTTAGGGTTAGGGTTCGGGCTAGGGTTAGGGTTAGGGGACGGGGACGGTTTAGGGTCCAGGGGAGGGTACGACAACGCTTTAGGGGGAGCGTACGTGTGAGGGTGCGGGTTAGTGTTAGCGTACGGGTTAGGATTAGGGGACGGGTGAGGGTCAGGCTTCGGGGAAGGGTTAGGGTTAGGTTTCGGGCTAGGGTTAGGGTTAGGGGACGGGGACGGTTCAGGGTCCAGGGGAGGGTACGACAACGCTTTAGGGGGAGCGTACGGGTGAGGGCGCGGGTTAGTGTTAGCGTACGGGTTAGGATTAGGGGACGGGTGAGGGTCAGGCTTCGGGGAAGGGTTAGGGTTAGGGTTCGGGCTAGGGTTAGGGTTAGGGGACGGGGACGGTTTAGGGTCCAGGTGAGGGTACGCCAACGCTTTAGGGAGAGCGTACGTGTGAGGGCGCGGTTTAGTGTTAGCGTACGGGTTAGGATTAGGGGACAGGTGAGGGTCAGGCTTCGGGGAAGCGTTAGGGTTAGGGTTCGGGATAGGGTTAGGGTTAGGGGACGGGGACGGTTTAGGGTCCAGGGGAGGGTACGACAACGCTTTAGGGGGAGCGTACGTGTGATGGCACGGGTTAGTGTTAGCGTACGGGTTAGGATTATGGGACGGGTGAGGGTCAGGCTTCGAGGAAGAGTTAGGGTTCGGGTTCGGGCTAGGGTTAGGGGACGGGGACGGTTTAGGGTCCAGGGGACGGTACGACAACGCTTTAGGGGGAGCGTACGCGTGAGGGCGCGGGTTAGTGTTAGCGTACGGCTTAGGATTAGGGGACGGGTGAGGGTCAGGCTTCGGGGAAGGTTTAGGGTTAGGGTTCGGTCTAGGGTTAGGGTTAGGGAACGGGGACGGTTTAGGGTCCAGGGGAGGGTAAGACAACGCTTTAGGGGGAGCGTACGTGTGAGGGCGTGGGTTAGTGTTAGCGAACGGCTTAGGATTAGGGGACGGGTGAGTGTCAGGCTTCGGGGAAGGCTTAGGGTTAGGGTTCGGGCTAGGGTTAGGGTTAGGGGACGGGGACGGTTTAGGGTACAGGGGAGGGTACGACAATGCTTTAGGGGGAGCGTACGTGTGAGGGAGCGGGTTAGTGTTAGCGTACGGGTTAGGATTAGGGGACGGGTGAGGGTCAGGCTTCAGGGAAGGTTTAGGGTTAGGGCTCGGGCTAGGGTTAGGGTTAGGGGACGGGGACGGTTTAGGGTCCAGGGGAGGGTACGACAACGCTTTAGGGGGAGCGTACACGTGAGGGCGCGGGTTAGTGTTAGCGTACGGTTGAGGATTAGGGGACGGGTGAGGGTCAGGCTTCAGGGAAAGTTTAGGGTTAGGGTTCGGGCTAGGGTTAGGGTTAGGGGACGGGGACAGTTTAGGGTCCAGGGGAGTGTACGACAGCGCTTTAGGGGAAGCGTACGTGTGAGGGCGTGGGTTAGTGTTAGCGTACGGCTTAGGATTAGGGGACGGGTGAGGGTCAGGCTTCAGGGAAGGGTTAGGGTTAGGGTTCGGGCTAGGGTTAGGGTTAGGGGACGGGGACGGTTTAGGGTCCAGGGGAGGGTACGACAACGATTTAGGGGGAGCATACGTGTGAGGGCGCGGGTTAGTGTTAGCGTACGGGTTAGGATTAGGGGACGGGTGAGGGTCAGGCTTCGGGGAAGAGTTACGGTTAGGGTTCGGGCTAGGGTTAGGGTTAGGGGACGGGGATGGTTTAGGGTCCAGGGTAGGGTACGACAACGCTTTAGGGGGAGCGTACGCGTGAGGGCGCGGGTTAGTGTTAGCATACGGCTTAGGATTAGGGGACGGGTGAGGGTCAGGCTTCGGGGAAGGTTTAGGGTTAGGGTTCGGTCTAGGGTTAGGGTTAGGGAACGGGGACGGTTTAGGGTCCAGGGGAGGGTAAGACAACGCTTTAGGGGGAGCGTACGTGTGAGGGCGTGGGTTAGTGTTAGCGAACGGCTTAGGATTAGTGGACGGGTGAGTGTCAGGCTTCGGGAAAGGCTTAGGGTTAGGGTTCGGTCGAGGGTTAGGGTTAGGGGACGGGGACGGTTTAGGGTCCAGGGGAGGGTACGACAATGCTTTAGGGGGAGCGTACGTGTGAGGGCGCGGGTTAGTGTTAGCGTACGGGTTAGGATTAGGGGACGGGTGAGGGTCAGGCTTCAGGGAAGGTTTAGGGTTAGGGCTCGGGCTAGGGTTAGGGTTAGGGGACGGGGACGGTTTAGGGTCCAGGGGAGGGTACGACAACGCTTTAGGGGGAGCGTACACGTGAGGGCGCGGGTTAGTGTTAGCGTATGGTTAAGGATTAGGGGACGGGTGAGGGTCAGGCTTCAGGGAAAGTTTAGGGTTAGGGTTCGGGCTAGGGTTAGGGTTAGGGGACGGGGACGGTTTAGGGTCCAGGGGAGGGTACGACAACGCTTTAAGGGAAGCGTACGTGTGAGGGCGTGGGTTAGTGTTAGCGTACGGCTTAGGATTAGGGGACGGGTGAGGGTCAGGCTTCGGGGAAGGGTTAGGGTTAGGGTTCAGGCTAGGGTTAGGGTTACGGGACGGTTACGGTTTAGGGTCCAGGGGAGGGTACGACAACGCTTTAGGGGGAGCGTACGTGTGAGGGCGCGGGTTAGTGTTAGCGTACGGGTGAGGATTAGGGGACGGGTGAGGGTCAGGCTTCGGGGAAGGGTTAGAGCTAGGGTTCGGGCTAGGGTTATGGTTAGGGGACGGGGACTGTTTATGGTCCAGGGGAGGGTACGACAATGCTTTAGGGAGAGTGTACGCATGAGGGCGCGGGTTAGTGCTAGCGTACGGGTTAAGATTAGGGTACGGGTGAGGGTCAGGCTTCGGGGAAGGATTAGGGTTAGGGTTCGGGCTAGGGTTAGGGTTAGGGGACGGGGACGGTTTAGGGTCCAGGGGAGGGTACACAACGCTTTATGGGGAGTGTACATGTGAGGGCGCGGGTTAGTTTTAGCGTACGGGTTAGGATTAGGGGACGGGTGAGGGTCAGGCTTCGGGGAAGGGTTAGGGTTAGGGTTCGGGCTAGGGTTAGGGTTAGGGGACGGGGACGGTTTAGGGTCCAGGGGAGGGTACGACAACGCTTTAGGGGGAGCGTACGTGTGAGGGCGCGGGATAGTGTTAGCGTACGGCTTAGGATTAGGGGATGTGTGAGTGTCAGGCTTCGGTGAAGGGTTAGGGTTAGGGTTCGGGCTAGGGTTAGGGTTAGGGGACGGGGACGGTTTAGGGTCCAGGGGAGGGTACGACAACGCTTTAGGGGGAGCGTACGTGTGAGGGCGCGGGTTAGTGTTAGCGTACGGCTTAGGATTATGTGACGGGTGAGTGTCAGGCTTCGGGGAAGGGTTAGGGTTAGGGTTCGGGCTAGGGTTAGGGTTAGGAGACGGGGACGGTTTAGGGTCCAGGGGAGGGTACGACAACGCTTTAGGGGGAGCGTACGTGTGAGGGCGCGGGTTAGTGTTAGCGTACGAGTTAGGATTAGGGGACGGGTGAGGGTCAGGCTTCGGGGAAGGGTTAGGGTTAGGGTTCGGGCTAGAGTTAGGGTTAGGGGACGGGGACGGTTAAGGGTCCAGGGGAGGGTACGACAACGCTTTAGGGGGAGCGTACGTGTGATGGCACGGGTTAGTGTTAGCGTACGGGTTAGGATTATGGGACGGGTGAGGGTCAGGCTTCGAGGAAGAGTTAGTGTTAGGGTTCAGTCTAGGGTTAGGGTTAGGGGACGGGGACGGTTTAGGGTCCAGGGGACGGTACAACAACGCTTTAGGGGGAGCGTACGCGTGAGGGCGCGGGTTAGTGTTAGCGTACGGCTTAGGATTAGGGGACGGCTGAGGGTCAGGCTTCAGGGAAGGTTTAGGGTTAGGGCTCGGGCTAGGGTTAGGGTTAGGGGACGGGGACGGTTTAGGGTCCAGGGGAGGGTACGACAACGCTTTAGGGGGAGCGTACACGTGAGGGCGCGGGTTAGTGTTAGCGTATGGTTAAGGATTAGGGGATGGGTGAGGGTCAGGCTTCAGGGAAAGTTTAGGGTTAGGGTTCGGGCTAGGGTTAGGGTTAGGGGACGGGGACGGTTTAGGGTCCAGGGGAGGGTACGACAACGCTTTAAGGGAAGCGTACGTGTGAGGGCGTGGGTTAGTGTTAGCGTACGGCTTAGGATTAGGGGACGGGTGAGGGTCAGGCTTCGGGGAAGGGTTAGGGTTAGGGTTCAGGCTAGGGTTAGGGTTACGGGACGGTTACGGTTTAGGGTCCAGGGGAGGGTACGACAACGCTTTAGGGGGAGCGTACGTGTGAGGGCGCGGGTTAGTGTTAGCGTACGGCTTAGGATTAGGGGACGTGTGAGAGTCAGGCTTCGGGGAAGGGTTAGGGTTAGGGCTCGGGCTAGGGTTAGGGTTAGGGGACGGGGACGGTTTTGGGTCCAAGGGAGGGTACGACAACGCTTTAGGGGGAGCGTACGTGTGAGGGCGCGGGTTAGTGTTAGCGTACGGGTGAGGATTAGGGGACGGGTGAGGGTCAGGCTTCGGGGAAGGGTTAGAGCTAGGGTTCGGGCTAGGGTTATGGTTAGGGGACGGGGACTGTTTATGGTCCAGGGGAGGGTACGACAATGCTTTAGGGAGAGTGTACGCATGAGGGCGCGGGTTAGTGCTAGCGTACGGGTTAAGATTAGGGTACGGGTGAGGGTCAGGCTTCGGGGAAGGATTAGGGTTAGGGTTCGGGCTAGGGTTAGGGTTAGGGGACGGGGACGGTTTAGGGTCCAGGGGAGGGTACACAACGCTTTATGGGGAGCGTACATGTGAGGGCGCGGGTTAGTTTTAGCGTACGGGTTAGGATTAGGGGACGGGTGAGGGTCAGGCTTCGGGGAAGGGTTAGGGTTAGGGTTCGGGCTAGGGTTAGGGTTAGGGGACGGGGACGGTTTAGGGTCCAGGGGAGGGTACGACAACGCTTTAGGGGGAGCGTACGTGTGAGGGCGCGGGATAGTGTTAGCGTACGGCTTAGGATTAGGGGATGTGTGAGTGTCAGGCTTCGGTGAAGGGTTAGGGTTAGGGTTCGGGCTAGGGTTAGGGTTAGGGGACGGGGACGGTTTAGGGTCCATGGGAGGGTACGACAACGCTTTAGGGGGTGCGTACGTGTGAGGGCGCGGGTTAGTGTTAGCGTACGGCTTAGGATTATGTGACGGGTGAGTGTCAGGCTTCGGGGAAGGGTTAGGGTTAGGGTTCGGGCTAGGGTTAGGGTTAGGAGACGGGGACGGTTTAGGGTCCAGGGGAGGGTACGACAACGCTTTAGGGGGAGCGTACGTGTGAGGGCGCGGGTTAGTGTTAGCGTACGAGTTAGGATTAGGGGACGGGTGAGGGTCAGGCTTCGGGGAAGGGTTAGGGTTAGGGTTCGGGCTAGAGTTAGGGTTAGGGGACGGGGACGGTTAAGGGTCCAGGGGAGGGTACGACAACGCTTTAGGGGGAGCGTACGTGTGATGGCACGGGTTAGTGTTATCGTACGGGTTAGGATTATGGGACGGGTGAGGGTCAGGCTTCGAGGAAGAGTTAGTGTTAGGGTTCAGTCTAGGGTTAGGGTTAGGGGACGGGGACGGTTTAGGGTCCAGGGGACGGTACGACAACGCTTTAGGGGGAGCGTACGCGTGAGGGCGCGGGTTAGTGTTAGCGTACGGCTTAGGATTAGGGGACGGCTGAGGGTCAGGCTTCGGGGAAGGTTTAGGGTTAGGGTTCGGTCTAGGGTTAGGGTTAGGGAACGGGGACGGTTTAGGGTCCAGGGGAGGGTAAGACAACGCTTTAGGGGGAGCGTACGTGTGAGGGCACGGGTTAGTGTTAGCGTACGGCTTAGGATTAGGGGACGGGTGAGGGTCAGGCTTCGGGGAAGGTTTAGGGTTAGGGTTCGGTCTAGGGTTAGGGTTAGGGAACGGGGACGGTTTAGGGTCCAGGGGAGGGTAAGACAACGCTTTAGGGGGAGCGTACGTGTGAGGGCGTGGGTTAGTGTTAGCGAACGGCTTAGGATTAGGGGACGGGTGAGGGTCAGGCTTCGGGGAAGGGTTAGGGTTAGGGTTCGGGCTAGGGTTAGGGTTAGGGGACGGGGACGGTTTAGGGTCCAGGGGAGGGTACGACAACGATTTAGGGGGAGCGTACGTGTGAGGGCACGGGTTAGTGTTAGCGTACGGGTTAGGATTAGGGGACGGGTGAGGGTCAGGCTTCGGGGAAGAGTTAGGGTTAGGGTTCGGGCTAGGGTTACGGTTAGGGGACGGGGACGGTTTAGGGTCCAGGGTAGGGTACGACAACGCTTTAGGGGGAGCGTACGCGTGAGGGCGCGGGTTAGTGTTAGCGTACGGCTTAGGATTAGGGGACGGGTGAGGGTCAGGCTTCGGGGAAGGTTTAGGGTTAGGGTTCGGTCTAGGGTTAGGGTTAGGGAACGGGGACGGTTTAGGGTCCAGGGGAGGGTAAGACAACGCTTTAGGGGGAGCGTACGTGTGAGGGCGCGGGTTAGTGTTAGCGAACGGCTTAGGATTAGGGGACGGGTGAGTGTCAGGCTTCGGGAAAGTCTTAGGGTTAGGGTTCGGGCTAGGGTTAGGGTTAGGGGACGGGGACGGTTTAGGTTCCAGGGGAGGGTACGACAACGCTTTAGGGGGAGCGTACGTGTGAGGGCGCGGGTTAGTGTTAGCGTACGGGTTAGGATTAGGGGACGGGTGAGGGTCAGGCTTCGGGGAAGGTTTAGGGTTAGGGCTCGGGCTAGGGTTAGGGTTAGGGGACGGGGACGGTTTAGGGTCCAGGGGAGGGTACGACAACGCTTTAGGGGGAGCGTACACGTGAGGGCGTGGGTTAGTGTTAGCGTACGGTTGAGGATTAGGGGACGGGTGAGGGTCAGGCTTCAGGGAAAGTTTAGGGTTAGGGTTCGGGCTAGGGTTAGGGTTAGGGGACGGGGACGGTTTAGGGTCCAGGGGAGGGTACGACAACGCTTTAGGGGGAGCGTACGTGTGAGGGTGCGGGATAGTGTTAGCTTACGGCTTAGGATTAGGGGATGGGTGAGTGTCAGGCTTCGGTGAAGGGTTAGGGTTAGGGTTCGGCCTAGGGTTAGGGTTAGGGGACGGGGACGGTTTAGGGTCCAGGGGAGGGTACGACAACGCTTTAGGGGGAGCGTACGTGTGAGGGCGCGGGTTAGTGTTAGCGTACGGCTTAGGATTATGTGACGGGTGAGTGTCAGGCTTCGGGGAAGGGTTAGGGTTAGGGTTCGGGCTAGGGTTAGGGTTAGGAGACGGGGACGGTTTAGGGTCCAGGGGAGGGTACGACAACGCTTTAGGGGGAGCGTACGAGTGAGGGCGCTGGTTAGTGTTAGCGTACGGCTTATGATTAGGGGACGCGTGAGGGTCAGGCTTCGGGGAAGGGTTAGGGTTAGGGTTCGGGCTAGGGTTAGCGTTAGGGTACGGGGACGGTTTAGGGTCCATGGGAGGGTACGACAACGCTTTAGGGGGAGCGTACGTGTGAGGGCGCGGTTTAGTGTTAGCGTACGGGTTAGGATTAGGGGACGGGTGAGGGTCAGGCTTCGGTGAAGCGTTAGGGTTAGGGTTCGGGCTAGGGTTAGGGTTAGGGGACGGGGACTGTTAAGGGTCCAGGGGAGGGTACGCAACGCTTTAGGGGGAGCGAACGCGTGAGGGCACGGGTTAGTGTTAGCGTACAGGTTAGGATTAGGGGACGGGTGGGGGTCAGGCTTCGGGGAAGGTTTAGGGTTAGGGTTCGGGCTAGGGTTAGGGGAAGGGAACGGTTTAGGGTCCAGGGGAGGGTACGACAACGCTTTAGGGGGAGCGTACGTGTGAGGGCGCATGTTAGTGTTAGCGTACGGGTTAGTATTAGGGAACGGGTGAGGGTCAGGCTTCGGGGAAGGGTTAGGGTTAGGGTTCGGGCTAGGGTTAGGGTTAGGGGACGGGGACGGTTTAGGGTCCAGGGGAGGGTACGACAACGCTTTAGGGGGAGCGTACGTGTGAGGGCGCGGGTTAGTGTTAGCGTACGAGTTAGGATTAGGGGACGGGTGAGGGTCAGGCTTCAGGGAAGGGTTAGGGTTAGGGTTCGGGCTAGAGTTAGGGTTAGGGGACGGGGACGGTTAAGGGTCCAGGGGAGGGTAAGACAACGCTTTAGGGGGAGCGTACGTGTGATGGCACGGGTTAGTGTTAGCGTACGGGTTAGGATTATGGTACGGGTGAGGGTCAGGCTTCGAGGAAGAGTTAGTGTTAGGATTCAGTCTAGGGTTAGGGTTAGGGGACGGGGACGGTTTAGGGTCCAGGGGACGGTACGACAACGCTTTAGGGGGAGCGTACGCGTGAGGGCGCGGGTTAGTGTTAGCGTACGGCTTAGGATTAGGGGACGGGTGAGGGTCAGGCTTCGGGGAAGGTTTAGGGTTAGGGTTCGGTCTAGGGTTAGGGTTAGGGAACGGGGACGGTTTAGGGTCCAGGGGAGGGTAAGACAACGCTTTAGGGGGAGCGTACGTGTGAGGGCGTGGGTTAGTGTTAGCGTACGGCTTAGGATTAGGGGACGGGTGAGGGTCAGGCTTCGGGGAAGGGTTAGGGTTAGGGTTCGGGCTAGGGTTAGGGTTAGGGGACGGGGACGGTTTAGGGTCCAGGGGAGGGTACGACAACGATTTAGGGGGAGCGTATGTGTGAGGGCACGGGTTAGTGTTAGCGTACGGGTTAGGATTAGGGGACGGGTGAGGGTCAGGCTTCGGGGAAGAGTTAGGGTTAGGGTTCGGGCTAGGGTTAGTGTTAGGGGACGGGGATGGTTTAGGGTCCAGGGTAGGGTACGACAACGCTTTAGGGGGAGCGTACGCGTGAGGGCGCGGGTTAGTGTTAGCGTACGGCTTAGGATTAGGGGACGGGTGAGGGTCAGGCTTCGGGGAAGGTTTAGGGTTAGGGTTCGGTCTAGGGTTAGGGTTAGGGAACGGGGACGGTTTAGGGTCCAGGGGAGGGTAAGACAACGCTTTAGGGGGAGCGTACGTGTGAGGGCGTGGGTTAGTGTTAGCGAACGGCTTAGGATTAGTGGACGGGTGAGTGTCAGGCTTCGGGAAAGGCTTAGGGTTAGGGTTCGGTCGAGGGTTAGGGTTAGGGGACGGGGACGGTTTAGGGTCCAGGGGAGGGTACGACAATGCTTTAGGGGGAGCGTACGTGTGAGGGCGCGGGTTAGTGTTAGCGTACGGGTTAGGATTAGGGGACGGGTGAGGGTCAGGCTTCAGGGAAGTTTTAGGGTTAGGGCTCGGGCTAGGGTTAGGGTTAGGGGACGGGGACGGTTTAGGGTCCAGGGGAGGGTACGACAACGCTTTAAGGGAAGCGTACGTGTGAGGGCGTGGGTTAGTGTTAGCGTACGGCTTAGGATTAGGGGACGGGTGAGGGTCAGGCTTCGGGGAAGGGTTAGGGTTAGGGTTCAGGCTAGGGTTAGGGTTACGGGACGGTTACGGTTTAGGGTCCAGGGGAGGGTACGACAACGCTTTAGGGGGAGCGTACGTGTGAGGGCGCGGGTTAGTGTTAGCTTACGGGTGAGGATTAGGGGACGGGTGAGGGTCAGGCTTCGGGGAAGGGTTAGAGCTAGGGTTCGGGCTAGGGTTATGGTTAGGGAACGGGGACTGTTTATGGTCCAGGGGAGGGTACGACAATGCTTTAGGGAGAGTGTACGCATGAGGGCGCGGGTTAGTGCTAGCGTACGGGTTAGGATTAGGGTACGGGTGAGGGTCAGGCTTCGGGGAAGGATTAGGGTTAGGGTTCGGGCTAGGGTTAGGGTTAGGGGACGGGGACGGTTTAGGGTCCAGGGGAGGGTACACAACGCTTTATGGGGAGCGTACATGTGAGGGCGCGGGTTAGTTTTAGCGTACGGGTTAGGATTAGGGGACGGGTGAGGGTCAGGCTTCGGGGAAGGGTTAGGGTTAGGGTTCGGGCTAGGGTTAGGGTTAGGGGACGGGGACGGTTTATGGTCCAGGGGAGGGTACGACAACGCTTTAGGGGGAGCGTACGTGTGAGGGCGCGGGATAGTGTTAGCGTACGGCTTAGGATTAGGGGATGTGTGAGTGTCAGGCTTCGGTGAAGGGTTAGGGTTAGGGTTCGGGCTAGGGTTAGGGTTAGGGGACGGGGACGGTTTAGGGTCCAGGGGAGGGTACGACAACGCTTTAGGGGGAGCGTACGTGTGAGGGCGCGGGTTAGTGTTAGCGTACGGCTTAGGATTATGTGACGGGTGAGTGTCAGGCTTCGGGGAAGGGTTAGGGTTAGGGTTCGGGCTAGGGTTAGGGTTAGGAGACGGGGACGGTTTAGGGTCCAGGGGAGGGTACGACAACGCTTTAGGGGGAGCGTACGTGTGAGGGCGCGGGTTAGTGTTAGCGTACGAGTTAGGATTAGGGGACGGGTGAGGGTCAGGCTTCGGGGAAGGGTTAGGGTTAGGGTTCGGGCTAGAGTTAGGGTTAGGGGACGGGGACGGTTAAGGGTCCAGGGGAGGGTACGACAACGCTTTAGGGGGAGCGTACGTGTGATGGCACGGGTTAGTGTTAGCGTACGGGTTAGGATTATGGGACGGGTGAGGGTCAGGCTTCGAGGAAGAGTTAGTGTTAGGGTTCAGTCTAGGGTTAGGGTTAGGGGACGGGGACGGTTTAGGGTCCAGGGGACGGTACGACAACGCTTTAGGGGGAGCGTACGCGTGAGGGCGCGGGTTAGTGTTAGCGTACGGATTAGGATTAGGGGACGGGTGAGGGTCAGGCTTCGGGGAAGGTTTAGGGTTAGGGTTCGGTCTAGGGTTAGGGTTAGGGAACGGGGACGGTTTAGGGTCCAGGGGAGGGTAAGACAACGCTTTAGGGGGAGCGTACGTGTGAGGGCACGGGTTAGTGTTAGCGTACGGGTTAGGATTAGGGGACGGGTGAGGGTCAGGCTTCGGGGAAGAGTTAGGGTTAGGGTTCGGGCTAGGGTTACGGTTAGGGGACGGGGATGGTTTAGGGTCCAGGGTAGGGTACGACAACGCTTTAGGGGGAGCGTACGCGTGAGGGCGCGGGTTAGTGTTAGCGTACGGCTTAGGATTAGGGGACGGGTGAGGGTCAGGCTTCGGGGAAGGTTTAGGGTTAGGGTTCGGTCTAGGGTTAGGTTTAGGGAACGGGGACGGTTTAGGGTCCAGGGGAGGGTAAGACAACGCTTTAGGGGGAGCGTACGTGTGAGGGCGTGGGTTAGTGTTAGCGAACGGCTTAGGATTAGGGGACGGGTGAGGGTCAGGCTTCGGTGAAGCGTTAGGGTTAGGGTTCGGGCTAGGGTTAGGGTTAGGGGACGGGGACTGTTAAGGGTCCAGGGGAGGTTACGCAACGCTTTAGGGGGAGCGAACGCGTGAGGGCACGGGTTAGTGTTAGCGTACAGGTTAGGATTAGGGGACGGGTGGGGGTCAGGCTTCGGGGAAGGTTTAGGGTTAGGGTTCGGGCTAGGGTTAGGGGAAGGGAACGGTTTAGGGTCCAGGGGAGGGTACGACAACGCTTTAGGGGGAGCGTACGTGTGAGGGCGCGTGTTAGTGTTAGCGTACGGGTTAGTATTAGGGAACGGGTGAGGGTCAGGCTTCGGGGAAGGGTTAGGGTTAGGGTTCGGGATAGGGTTAGGGTTAGGGGACGGGGACGGTTTAGGGTCCAGGGGAGGGTACGACAACGCTTTAGGGGGAGCGTACGTGTGAGGGCGCGGGTTAGTGTTAGCGTACGAGTTAGGATTAGGGGACGGGTGAGGGTCAGGCTTCAGGGAAGGGTTAGGGTTAGGGTTCGGGCTAGAGTTAGGGTTAGGGGACGGGGACGGTTAAGGGTCCAGGGGAGGGTAAGACAACGCTTTAGGGGGAGCGTACGTGTGATGGCACGGGTTAGTGTTAGCGTACGGGTTAGGATTATGGTACGGGTGAGGGTCAGGCTTCGAGGAAGAGTTAGTGTTAGGATTCAGTCTAGGGTTAGGGTTAGGGGACGGGGACGGTTTAGGGTCCAGGGGACGGTACGACAACGCTTTAGGGGGAGCGTACGCGTGAGGGCGCGGGTTAGTGTTAGCGTACGGCTTAGGATTAGGGGACGGGTGAGGGTCAGGCTTCGGGGAAGGTTTAGGGTTAGGGTTCGGTCTAGGGTTAGGGTTAGGGAACGGGGACGGTTTAGGGTCCAGGGGAGGGTAAGACAACGCTTTAGGGGGAGCGTACGTGTGAGGGCGTGGGTTAGTGTTAGCGTACGGCTTAGGATTAGGGGACGGGTGAGGGTCAGGCTTCGGGGAAGGGTTAGGGTTAGGGTTCGGGCTAGGGTTAGGGTTAGGGGACGGGGACGGTTTAGGGTCCAGGGGAGGGTACGACAACGATTTAGGGGGAGCGTATGTGTGAGGGCACGGGTTAGTGTTAGCGTACGGGTTAGGATTAGGGGACGGGTGAGGGTCAGGCTTCGGGGAAGAGTTAGGGTTAGGGTTCGGGCTAGGGTTAGTGTTAGGGGACGGGGATGGTTTAGGGTCCAGGGTAGGGTACGACAACGCTTTAGGGGGAGCGTACGCGTGAGGGCGCGGGTTAGTGTTAGCGTACGGCTTAGGATTAGGGGACGGGTGAGGGTCAGGCTTCGGGGAAGGTTTAGGGTTAGGGTTCGGTCTAGGGTTAGGGTTAGGGAACGGGGACGGTTTAGGGTCCAGGGGAGGGTAAGACAACGCTTTAGGGGGAGCGTACGTGTGAGGGCGTGGGTTAGTGTTAGCGAACGGCTTAGGATTAGTGGACGGGTGAGTGTCAGGCTTCGGGAAAGGCTTAGGGTTAGGGTTCGGTCGAGGGTTAGGGTTAGGGGACGGGGACGGTTTAGGGTCCAGGGGAGGGTACGACAATGCTTTAGGGGGAGCGTACGTGTGAGGGCGCGGGTTAGTGTTAGCGTACGGGTTAGGATTAGGGGACGGGTGAGGGTCAGGCTTCAGGGAAGTTTTAGGGTTAGGGCTCGGGCTAGGGTTAGGGTTAGGGGACGGGGACGGTTTAGGGTCCAGGGGAGGGTACGACAACGCTTTAAGGGAAGCGTACGTGTGAGGGCGTGGGTTAGTGTTAGCGTACGGCTTAGGATTAGGGGACGGGTGAGGGTCAGGCTTCGGGGAAGGGTTAGGGTTAGGGTTCAGGCTAGGGTTAGGGTTACGGGACGGTTACGGTTTAGGGTCCAGGGGAGGGTACGACAACGCTTTAGGGGGAGCGTACGTGTGAGGGCGCGGGTTAGTGTTAGCTTACGGGTGAGGATTAGGGGACGGGTGAGGGTCAGGCTTCGGGGAAGGGTTAGAGCTAGGGTTCGGGCTAGGGTTATGGTTAGGGGACGGGGACTGTTTATGGTCCAGGGGAGGGTACGACAATGCTTTAGGGAGAGTGTACGCATGAGGGCGCGGGTTAGTGCTAGCGTACGGGTTAGGATTAGGGTACGGGTGAGGGTCAGGCTTCGGGGAAGGATTAGGGTTAGGGTTCGGGCTAGGGTTAGGGTTAGGGGACGGGGACGGTTTAGGGTCCAGGGGAGGGTACACAACGCTTTATGGGGAGCGTACATGTGAGGGCGCGCGTTAGTTTTAGCGTACGGGTTAGGATTAGGGGACGGGTGAGGGTCAGGCTTCGGGGAAGGGTTAGGGTTAGGGTTCGGGCTAGGGTTAGGGTTAGGGGACGGGGACGGTTTATGGTCCAGGGGAGGGTACGACAACGCTTTAGGGGGAGCGTACGTGTGAGGGCGCGGGATAGTGTTAGCGTACGGCTTAGGATTAGGGGATGTGTGAGTGTCAGGCTTCGGTGAAGGGTTAGGGTTAGGGTTCGGGCTAGGGTTAGGGTTAGGGGACGGGGACGGTTTAGGGTCCAGGGGAGGGTACGACAACGCTTTAGGGGGAGCGTACGTGTGAGGGCGCGGGTTAGTGTTAGCGTACGGCTTAGGATTATGTGACGGGTGAGTGTCAGGCTTCGGGGAAGGGTTAGGGTTAGGGTTCGGGCTAGGGTTAGGGTTAGGAGACGGGGACGGTTTAGGGTCCAGGGGAGGGTACGACAACGCTTTAGGGGGAGCGTACGTGTGAGGGCGCGGGTTAGTGTTAGCGTACGAGTTAGGATTAGGGGACGGGTGAGGGTCAGGCTTCGGGGAAGGGTTAGGGTTAGGGTTCGGGCTAGAGTTAGGGTTAGGGGACGGGGACGGTTAAGGGTCCAGGGGAGGGTACGACAACGCTTTAGGGGGAGCGTACGTGTGATGGCACGGGTTAGTGTTAGCGTACGGGTTAGGATTATGGGACGGGTGAGGGTCAGGCTTCGAGGAAGAGTTAGTGTTAGGGTTCAGTCTAGGGTTAGGGTTAGGGGACGGGGACGGTTTAGGGTCCAGCGGACGGTACGACAACGCTTTAGGGGGAGCGTACGCGTGAGGGCGCGGGTTAGTGTTAGCGTACGGCTTAGGATTAGGGGACGGGTGAGGGTCAGGCTTCGGGGAAGGTTTAGGGTTAGGGTTCGGTCTAGGGTTAGGGTTAGGGAACGGGGACGGTTTAGGGTCCAGGGGAGGGTAAGACAACGCTTTAGGGGGAGCGTACGTGTGAGGGCACGGGTTAGTGTTAGCGTACGGGTTAGGATTAGGGGACGGGTGAGGGTCAGGCTTCGGGGAAGAGTTAGGGTTAGGGTTCGGGCTAGGGTTACGGTTAGGGGACGGGGATGGTTTAGGGTCCAGGGTAGGGTACGACAACGCTTTAGGGGGAGCGTACGCGTGAGGGCGCGGGTTAGTGTTAGCGTACGGCTTAGGATTAGGGGACGGGTGAGGGTCAGGCTTCGGGGAAGGTTTAGGGTTAGGGTTCGGTCTAGGGTTAGGTTTAGGGAACGGGGACGGTTTAGGGTCCAGGGGAGGGTAAGACAACGCTTTAGGGGGAGCGTACGTGTGAGGGCGTGGGTTAGTGTTAGCGAACGGCTTAGGATTAGGGGACGGGTGAGGGTCAGGCTTCGGGGAAGGGTTAGGGTTAGGGTTCGGGCTAGGGTTAGGGTTAGGGGACGGGGACGGTTTAGGGTCCAGGGGAGGGTACGACAACGATTTAGGGGGAGCGTACGTGTGAGGGCACGGGTTAGTGTTAGCGTACGGGTTAGGATTAGGGGACGGGTGAGGGTCAGGCTTCGGGGAAGAGTTAGGGTTAGGGTTCGGGCTAGGGTTAGGGTTAGGGGACGGGGATGGTTTAGGGTCCAGGGTAGGGTACGACAACGCTTTAGGGGGAGCGTACGCGTGAGGGCGCGGGTTAGTGTTAGCGTACGGCTTAGGATTAGGGGACGGGTGAGGGTCAGGCTTCGGGGAAGGTTTAGGGTTAGGGTTCGGTCTAGGGTTAGGGTTAGGGAACGGGGACGGTTTAGGGTCCAGGGGAGGGTAAGACAACGCTTTAGGGGGAGCGTACGTGTGAGGGCGTGGGTTAGTGTTAGCGAACGGCTTAGGATTAGGGGACGGGTGAGTGTCAGGCTTCGGGGAAGGCTTAGGGTTAGGGTTCGGGCTAGGGTTAGGGTTAGGGGACGGGGACGGTTTAGGGTCCAGGGGAGGGTACGACAATGCTTTAGGGGGAGCGTACGTGTGAGGGAGCGGGTTAGTGTTAGCGTACGGGTTAGGATTAGGGGACGGGTGAGGGTCAGGCTTCAGGGAAGGTTTAGGGTTAGGGCTCGGGCTAGGGTTAGGGTTAGGGGACGGGGACGGTTTAGGGTCCAGGGGAGGGTACGACAACGCTTTAGGGGGAGCGTACACGTGAGGGCGCGGGTTAGTGTTAGCGTACGGTTGAGGATTAGGGGACGGGTGAGGGTCAGGCTTCAGGGAAAGTTTAGGGTTAGGGTTCGGGCTAGGGTTAGGGTTAGAGGACGGGGACAGTTTAGGGTCCAGGGGAGTGTACGACAACGCTTTAGGGGAAGCGTACGTGTGAGGGCGTGGGTTAGTGTTAGCGTACGGCTTAGGATTAGGGGACGGGTGAGGGTCAGGCTTCAGGGAAAGTTTAGGGTTAGGGTTCGGGCTAGGGTTAGGGTTAGGGGACGGGGACGGTTTAGGGTCCAAAGGAGGGTACGACAACGCTTTAGGGGGAGCGTACGTGTGAGGGCGCGGGTTAGTGTTAGCGTACGGGTGAGGATTAGGGGACGGGTGAGGGTCAGGCTTCGGGGAAGGGTTAGGGTTAGGGTTCGGGCTAGGGTTAGGGTTAGGGGACGGGGACGGTTTAGGGTCCAGGTGAGGGTACGACAACGCTTTAGGGGGAGCGTACGAGTGAGGGCGCGGGTTAGTGTTAGCGTACGGCTTAGGATTAGGGGACAGGTGAGGGTCAGGCTTCGGGGAAGTTTTAGGGTTAGGGTTCGGGCTAGGGTTAGCGTTAGGGGACGGGGACAGTTTAGGGTCCAGGGGAGGGTACGCCAACGCTTTAGGGGGAGCGTACGTGTGAGGGCGCGGGTTAGTGTTAGCGTACGGCTTAGGATTAGGGTACGTGTGAGAGTCAGGCTTCGGGGAAGGGTTAGGGTTAGGGTTCGGGCTAGGGTTAGGGTTAGGGGACGGGGACGGTTTTGGGTCCAAGGGAGGGTACGACAACGCTTTAGGGGGAGCGTACGTGTGAGGGCGCGGGTTAGTGTTAGCGTACGGGTGAGGATTAGGGGACGGGTGAGGGTCAGGCTTCGGGGAAGGGTTAGAGCTAGGGTTCGGGCTAGGGTTATGGTTAGGGGACGGGGACTGTTTATGGTCCAGGGGAGGGTACGACAATGCTTTAGGGAGAGTGTACGCATGAGGGCGCGGGTTAGTGCTAGCGTACGGGTTAGGATTAGGGTACGGGTGAGGGTCAGGCTTCGGGGAAGGATTAGGGTTAGGGTTCGGGCTAGGGTTAGGGTTAGGGGACGGGGACGGTTTAGGGTCCAGGGGAGGGTACACAACGCTTTAGGGGGAGCGTACATGTGAGGGCGCGGGTTAGTGTTAGCGTACGGGTTAGGATTAGGGGACGGGTGAGGGTCAGGCTTCGGGGAAGGGTTAGGGTTAGGGTTCGGGCTAGGGTTAGGGTTAGGGGACGGGGACGGTTTAGGGTCCAGGGGAGGGTACGACAACGCTTTAGGGGGAGCGTACGTGTGAGGGCGCGGGATAGTGTTAGCGTACGGCTTAGGATTAGGGGATGGGTGAGTGTCAGGCTTCGGTGAAGGGTTAGGGTTAGGGTTCGGGCTAGGGTTAGGGTTAGGGGACGGGGACGGTTTAGGGTCCAGGGGAGGGTACGACAACGCTTTAGGGGGAGCGTACGTGTGAGGGCGCGGGTTAGTGTTAGCGTACGGCTTAGGATTATGTGACGGGTGAGTGTCAGGCTTCGGGGAAGGGTTAGGGTTAGGGTTCGGGCTAGGGTTAGGGTTAGGAGACGGGGACGGTTTAGGGTCCAGGGGAGGGTACAACAACGCTTTAAGGGGAGCGTACGTGTGAGGGCGCGGGTTAGTGTTAGCGTACGAGTTAGGATTAGGGGACGGGTGAGGGTCAGGCTTCGGGGAAGGGTTAGGGTTAGGGTTCGGGCTAGAGTTAGGGTTACGGGACGGGGACGGTTAAGGGTCCAGGGGAGGGTACGACAACGCTTTAGGGGGAGCGTACGTGTGATGGCACGGGTTAGTGTTAGCGTACGGGTTAGGATTATGGGACGGGTGAGGGTCAGGCTTCGAGGAAGAGTTAGTGTTAGGGTTCAGTCTAGGGTTAGGGTTAGGGGACGGGGACGGTTTAGGGTCCAGGGGACGGTACGACAACGCTTTAGGGGGAGCGTACGCGTGAGGGCGCGGGTTAGTGTTAGCGTACGGCTTAGGATTAGGGGACGGGTGAGGGTCAGGCTTCGAGGAAGAGTTAGTGTTAGGGTTCAGTCTAGGGTTAGGGTTAGGGGACGGGGACGGTTTAGGGTCCAGGGGACGGTACGACAACGCTTTAGGGGGAGCGTACGCGTGAGGGCGCGGGTTAGTGTTAGCGTACGGCTTAGGATTAGGGGACGGGTGAGGGTCAGGCTTCGGGGTAGGTTTAGGGTTAGGGTTCGGTCTAGGGTTAGGGTTAGGGAACGGGGACGGTTTAGGGTCCAGGGGAGGGTAAGACAACGCTTTAGGGGGAGCGTACGTGTGAGGGCGTGGGTTAGTGTTAGCGAACGGCTTAGGATTAGGGGAAGGGTGAGTGTCAGGCTTCGGGAAAGGCTTAGGGTTAGGGTTCGGGCTAGGGTTAGGGTTAGGGGACGGGGACGGTTTAGGTTCCAGGGGAGGGTACGACAACGCTTTAGGGGGAGCGTACGTGTGAGGGCGCGGGTTAGTGTTAGCGTACGGGTTAGGATTAGGGGACGGGTGAGGGTCAGGCTTCAGGGAAGGTTTAGGGTTAGGGCTCGGGCTAGGGTTAGGGTTAGGGGACGGGGACGGTTTAGGGTCCAGGGGAGGGTACGACAACGCTTTAGGGGGAGCGTACACGTGAGGGCGCGGGTTAGTGTTAGCGTACGGTTGAGGATTAGGGGACGGGTGAGGGTCAGGCTTCAGGGAAAGTTTAGGGTTAGGGTTCAGGCTAGGGTTAGGGTTAGGGGACGGGGACGGTTTAGGGTCCAGGGGATGGTACGACAACGCTTTAGGGGAAGCGTACGTGTGAGGGCGTGGGTTAGTGTTAGCGTACGGCTTAGGATTAGGGGACGGGTGAGGGTCAGGCTTCGGGGAAGGGTTAGGGTTAGGGTTCGGGCTAGGGTTAGGGTTAGGGGACGGGGACGGTTTAGGGTCCAGGGGAGGGTACGACAACGCTTTAGGGGGAGCGTACGTGTGAGGGCACGGGTTAGTGTTAGCGTACGGGTTAGGATTAGGGGACGGGTGAGGGTCAGGCTTCGGGGAAGAGTTAGGGTTAGGGTTCGGGCTAGGGTTACGGTTAGGGGACGGGGATGGTTTAGGGTCCAGGGTAGGGTACGACAACGCTTTAGGGGGAGCGTACGCGTGAGGGCGCGGGTTAGTGTTAGCGTACGGCTTAGGATTAGGGGACGGGTGAGGGTCAGGCTTCGGGGAAGGTTTAGGGTTAGGGTTCGGTCTAGGGTTAGGTTTAGGGAACGGGGACGGTTTAGGGTCCAGGGGAGGGTAAGACAACGCTTTAGGGGGAGCGTACGTGTGAGGGCGTGGGTTAGTGTTAGCGAACGGCTTAGGATTAGGGGACGGGTGAGGGTCAGGCTTCGGGGAAGGGTTAGGGTTAGGGTTCGGGCTAGGGTTAGGGTTAGGGGACGGGGACGGTTTAGGGTCCAGGGGAGGGTACGACAACGATTTAGGGGGAGCGTACGTGTGAGGGCACGGGTTAGTGTTAGCGTACGGGTTAGGATTAGGGGACGGGTGAGGGTCAGGCTTCGGGGAAGAGTTAGGGTTAGGGTTCGGGCTAGGGTTAGGGTTAGGGGACGGGGATGGTTTAGGGTCCAGGGTAGGGTACGACAACGCTTTAGGGGGAGCGTACGCGTGAGGGCGCGGGTTAGTGTTAGCGTACGGCTTAGGATTAGGGGACGGGTGAGGGTCAGGCTTCGGGGAAGGTTTAGGGTTAGGGTTCGGTCTAGGGTTAGGGTTAGGGAACGGGGACGGTTTAGGGTCCAGGGGAGGGTAAGACAACGCTTTAGGGGGAGCGTACGTGTGAGGGCGTGGGTTAGTGTTAGCGAACGGCTTAGGATTAGGGGACGGGTGAGTGTCAGGCTTCGGGGAAGGCTTAGGGTTAGGGTTCGGGCTAGGGTTAGGGTTAGGGGACGGGGACGGTTTAGGGTCCAGGGGAGGGTACGACAATGCTTTAGGGGGAGCGTACGTGTGAGGGAGCGGGTTAGTGTTAGCGTACGGGTTAGGATTAGGGGACGGGTGAGGGTCAGGCTTCAGGGAAGGTTTAGGGTTAGGGCTCGGGCTAGGGTTAGGGTTAGGGGACGGGGACGGTTTAGGGTCCAGGGGAGGGTACGACAACGCTTTAGGGGGAGCGTACACGTGAGGGCGCGGGTTAGTGTTAGCGTACGGTTGAGGATTAGGGGACGGGTGAGGGTCAGGCTTCAGGGAAAGTTTAGGGTTAGGGTTCGGGCTAGGGTTAGGGTTAGAGGACGGGGACAGTTTAGGGTCCAGGGGAGTGTACGACAACGCTTTAGGGGAAGCGTACGTGTGAGGGCGTGGGTTAGTGTTAGCGTACGGCTTAGGATTAGGGGACGGGTGAGGGTCAGGCTTCAGGGAAAGTTTAGGGTTAGGGTTCGGGCTAGGGTTAGGGTTAGGGGACGGGGACGGTTTAGGGTCCAAAGGAGGGTACGACAACGCTTTAGGGGGAGCGTACGTGTGAGGGCGCGGGTTAGTGTTAGCGTACGGGTGAGGATTAGGGGACGGGTGAGGGTCAGGCTTCGGGGAAGGGTTAGGGTTAGGGTTCGGGCTAGGGTTAGGGTTAGGGGACGGGGACGGTTTAGGGTCCAGGTGAGGGTACGACAACGCTTTAGGGGGAGCGTACGAGTGAGGGCGCGGGTTAGTGTTAGCGTACGGCTTAGGATTAGGGGACAGGTGAGGGTCAGGCTTCGGGGAAGTTTTAGGGTTAGGGTTCGGGCTAGGGTTAGCGTTAGGGGACGGGGACAGTTTAGGGTCCAGGGGAGGGTACGCCAACGCTTTAGGGGGAGCGTACGTGTGAGGGCGCGGGTTAGTGTTAGCGTACGGCTTAGGATTAGGGTACGTGTGAGAGTCAGGCTTCGGGGAAGGGTTAGGGTTAGGGTTCGGGCTAGGGTTAGGGTTAGGGGACGGGGACGGTTTTGGGTCCAAGGGAGGGTACGACAACGCTTTAGGGGGAGCGTACGTGTGAGGGCGCGGGTTAGTGTTAGCGTACGGGTGAGGATTAGGGGACGGGTGAGGGTCAGGCTTCGGGGAAGGGTTAGAGCTAGGGTTCGGGCTAGGGTTATGGTTAGGGGACGGGGACTGTTTATGGTCCAGGGGAGGGTACGACAATGCTTTAGGGAGAGTGTACGCATGAGGGCGCGGGTTAGTGCTAGCGTACGGGTTAGGATTAGGGTACGGGTGAGGGTCAGGCTTCGGGGAAGGATTAGGGTTAGGGTTCGGGCTAGGGTTAGGGTTAGGGGACGGGGACGGTTTAGGGTCCAGGGGAGGGTACACAACGCTTTAGGGGGAGCGTACATGTGAGGGCGCGGGTTAGTGTTAGCGTACGGGTTAGGATTAGGGGACGGGTGAGGGTCAGGCTTCGGGGAAGGGTTAGGGTTAGGGTTCGGGCTAGGGTTAGGGTTAGGGGACGGGGACGGTTTAGGGTCCAGGGGAGGGTACGACAACGCTTTAGGGGGAGCGTACGTGTGAGGGCGCGGGATAGTGTTAGCGTACGGCTTAGGATTAGGGGATGGGTGAGTGTCAGGCTTCGGTGAAGGGTTAGGGTTAGGGTTCGGGCTAGGGTTAGGGTTAGGGGACGGGGACGGTTTAGGGTCCAGGGGAGGGTACGACAACGCTTTAGGGGGAGCGTACGTGTGAGGGCGCGGGTTAGTGTTAGCGTACGGCTTAGGATTATGTGACGGGTGAGTGTCAGGCTTCGGGGAAGGGTTAGGGTTAGGGTTCGGGCTAGGGTTAGGGTTAGGAGACGGGGACGGTTTAGGGTCCAGGGGAGGGTACAACAACGCTTTAAGGGGAGCGTACGTGTGAGGGCGCGGGTTAGTGTTAGCGTACGAGTTAGGATTAGGGGACGGGTGAGGGTCAGGCTTCGGGGAAGGGTTAGGGTTAGGGTTCGGGCTAGAGTTAGGGTTACGGGACGGGGACGGTTAAGGGTCCAGGGGAGGGTACGACAACGCTTTAGGGGGAGCGTACGTGTGATGGCACGGGTTAGTGTTAGCGTACGGGTTAGGATTATGGGACGGGTGAGGGTCAGGCTTCGAGGAAGAGTTAGTGTTAGGGTTCAGTCTAGGGTTAGGGTTAGGGGACGGGGACGGTTTAGGGTCCAGGGGACGGTACGACAACGCTTTAGGGGGAGCGTACGCGTGAGGGCGCGGGTTAGTGTTAGCGTACGGCTTAGGATTAGGGGACGGGTGAGGGTCAGGCTTCGAGGAAGAGTTAGTGTTAGGGTTCAGTCTAGGGTTAGGGTTAGGGGACGGGGACGGTTTAGGGTCCAGGGGACGGTACGACAACGCTTTAGGGGGAGCGTACGCGTGAGGGCGCGGGTTAGTGTTAGCGTACGGCTTAGGATTAGGGGACGGGTGAGGGTCAGGCTTCGGGGTAGGTTTAGGGTTAGGGTTCGGTCTAGGGTTAGGGTTAGGGAACGGGGACGGTTTAGGGTCCAGGGGAGGGTAAGACAACGCTTTAGGGGGAGCGTACGTGTGAGGGCGTGGGTTAGTGTTAGCGAACGGCTTAGGATTAGGGGAAGGGTGAGTGTCAGGCTTCGGGAAAGGCTTAGGGTTAGGGTTCGGGCTAGGGTTAGGGTTAGGGGACGGGGACGGTTTAGGTTCCAGGGGAGGGTACGACAACGCTTTAGGGGGAGCGTACGTGTGAGGGCGCGGGTTAGTGTTAGCGTACGGGTTAGGATTAGGGGACGGGTGAGGGTCAGGCTTCAGGGAAGGTTTAGGGTTAGGGCTCGGGCTAGGGTTAGGGTTAGGGGACGGGGACGGTTTAGGGTCCAGGGGAGGGTACGACAACGCTTTAGGGGGAGCGTACACGTGAGGGCGCGGGTTAGTGTTAGCGTACGGTTGAGGATTAGGGGACGGGTGAGGGTCAGGCTTCAGGGAAAGTTTAGGGTTAGGGTTCAGGCTAGGGTTAGGGTTAGGGGACGGGGACGGTTTAGGGTCCAGGGGATGGTACGACAACGCTTTAGGGGAAGCGTACGTGTGAGGGCGTGGGTTAGTGTTAGCGTACGGCTTAGGATTAGGGGACGGGTGAGGGTCAGGCTTCGGGGAAGGGTTAGGGTTAGGGTTCGGGCTAGGGTTAGGGTTAGGGGACGGGGACGGTTTAGGGTCCAGGGGAGGGTACGACAACGCTTTAGGGGGAGCGTACATGTGAGGGCGCGGGTTAGTGTTAGCGTACGGCTTAGGATTAGGGGACTGGTGAGGGTCAGGCTTCGGGGAAGGGTTAGGGTTAGGGTTCGGGCTAGGGTTAGGGTTAGGGGACGGGGACGGTTTAGGGTCCAGGTGAGGGTACGACAACGCTTTAGGGGGAGCGTACGAGTGAGGGCGCAGGTTAGTGTTAGCGTACGGCTTAGGATTAGGGGACAGGTGAGGGTCAGGCTTCGGGGAAGTTTTAGGGTTAGGGTTCGGGCTAGGGTTAGCGTTAGGGGACGGGGACGGTTTAGGGTCCAGGGGAGGGTACGACAACGCTTTAGGGGGAGCGTACGTGTGAGGGCGCGGGTTAGTGTTAGCGTACGGCTTAGGATTAGGGGACGTGTGAGAGTCAGGCTTCGGGGAAGGGTTAGGGTTAGGGTTCGGGCTAGGGTTAGGGTTAGGGGACGGGGACGGTTTAGGGTCCAAGGGAGGGTACGACAACGCTTTAGGGGGAGCGTACGTGTGAGGGCGCGGGTTAGTGTTAGCGTACGGGTGAGGATTAGGTGACGGGTGAGGGTCAGGCTTCGGGGAAGGGTTAGGGTTAGGGTTCGGCTAGGGTAAGGTTTAGGGGACGGGGACGGTTTAGGGTCCAGAGGAGGGTACGACAACGCTTTAGGGGGAGCGTACGTGTGAGGGCGCGGGTTAGTGTTAGCGTACGGGTTAGGATTAGGGGACGGGTGAGGGTCAGGCTTCGGGGAAGGGTTAGGGTTAGGGTTCGGGCTAGGGTTAGGGTTAGGGGACGGGGACGGTTTAGGGTCCAGGGGAGGGTACGACAACGCTTTAGGGGGAGCGTACGTGTGAGGGCATGGGTTAGTGTTAGCGTTCGGCTTAGGATTAGGGGACGGGTGAGGGTCAGGCTTCAGGGAAGGGTTAGGGTTAGGGTTCGGGCTAGGGTTAGGGTTAGGGGACGGGGACGGTTTAGGGTCCAGGTGAGGGTACGCCAACGCTTTAGGGAGAGCGTACGTGTGAGTGCGCGGGATAGTGTTAGCGTTCGGGTTAGGATTATGGGACGGGTGAGGGTCAGGCTTCAGGGAAAGTTTAGGGTTAGGGTTCGGGCTAGGGTTAGGGTTAGGGGACGGGGACAGTTTAGGGTCCAGGGGAGTGTACGACAACGCTTTAGGGGAAGCGTACGTGTGAGGGCGTGGGTTAGTGTTAGCGTACGGCTTAGGATTAGGGGACGGGTGAGGGTCAGGCTTCAGGGAAAGTTTAGGGTTAGGGTTCGGGCTAGGGTTAGGGTTAGGGGACGGGGACGGTTTAGGGTCCAAAGGAGGGTACGACAACGCTTTAGGGGGAGCGTACGTGTGAGGGCGCGGGTTAGTGTTAGCGTACGGGTGAGGATTAGGGGACGGGTGAGGGTCAGGCTTCGGGGAAGGGTTAGAGCTAGGGTTCGGGCTAGGGTTATGGTTAGGGGACGGGGACTGTTTATGGTCCAGGGGAGGGTACGACAATGCTTTAGGGAGAGTGTACGCATGAGGGCGCGGGTTAGTGCTAGCGTACGGGTTAGGATTAGGGTACGGGTGAGGGTCAGGCTTCGGGGAAGGATTAGGGTTAGGGTTCGGGATAGGGTTAGGGTTAGGGGACGGGGACGGTTTAGGGTCCAGGGGAGGGTACACAACGCTTTAGGGGGAGCGTACATGTGAGGGCGCGGGTTAGTGTTAGCGTACGGGTTAGGATTAGGGGACGGGTGAGGTTCAGGCTTCGGGGAAGGGTTAGGGTTAGGGTTCAGGCTAGGGTTAGGGTTAGGGGACGGGGACGGTTTAGGGTCCAGGGGAGGGTACGACAACGCTTTAGGGGGAGCGTACGTGTGAGGGTGCGGGATAGTGTTAGCTTACGGCTTAGGATTAGGGGATGGGTGAGTGTCAGGCTTCGGTGAAGGGTTAGGGTTAGGGTTCGGGCTAGGGTTAGGGTTAGGGGACGGGGACGGTTTAGGGTCCAGGGGAGGGTACGACAACGCTTTAGGGGGAGCGTACGAGTGAGGGCGCGGGTTAGTGTTAGCGTACGACTTAGGATTAGGGGACAGGTGAGGGTCAGGCTTCGGGGAAGTTTTAGGGTTAGGGTTCGGGCTAGGGTTAGCGTTAGGGGACGGGGACGGTTTAGGGTCCAGGGGAGGGTACGCCAACGCTTTAGGGGGAGCGTACGTGTGAGGGCGCGGGTTAGTGTTAGCGTACGGCTTAGGATTAGGGGACGTGTGAGAGTCAGGCTTCGGGGAAGGGTTAGGGTTAGGGTTCGGGCTAGGGTTAGGGTTAGGGGACGGGGACGGTTTTGGGTCCAAGGGAGGGTACGACAACGCTTTAGGGGGAGCGTACGTGTGAGGGCGCGGGTTAGTGTTAGCGTACGGGTGAGGATTAGGGGACGGGTGAGGGTCAGGCTTCGGGGAAGGGTTAGAGCTAGGGTTCGGGCTAGGGTTATGGTTAGGGGACGGGGACTGTTTATGGTCCAGGGGAGGGTACGACAATGCTTTAGGGAGAGTGTACGCATGAGGGCGCGGGTTAGTGCTAGCGTACGGGTTAGGATTAGGGTACGGGTGAGGGTCAGGCTTCGGGGAAGGATTAGGGTTAGGGTTCGGGCTAGGGTTAGGGTTAGGGGACGGGGACGGTTTAGGGTCCAGGGGAGGGTACACAACGCTTTATGGGGAGCGTACATGTGAGGGCGCGGGTTAGTTTTAGCGTACGGGTTAGGATTAGGGGACGGGTGAGGGTCAGGCTTCGGGGAAGGGTTAGGGTTAGGGTTCGGGCTAGGGTTAGGGTTAGGGGACGGGGACGGTTTAGGGTCCAGGGGAGGGTACGACAACGCTTTAGGGGGAGCGTACGTGTGAGGGCGCGGGATAGTGTTAGCGTACGGCTTAGGATTAGGGGATGTGTGAGTGTCAGGCTTCGGTGAAGGGTTAGGGTTAGGGTTCGGGCTAGGGTTAGGGTTAGGGGACGGGGACGGTTTAGGGTCCAGGGGAGGGTACGACAACGCTTTAGGGGGAGCGTACGTGTGAGGGCGCGGGTTAGTGTTAGCGTACGGGTTAGTATTAGGGAACGGGTGAGGGTCAGGCTTCGGGGAAGGGTTAGGGTTAGGGTTCGGGCTAGGGTTAGGGTTAGGTGACGGGGACGGTTTAGGGTCCAGGGGAGGGTACGACAACGCTTTAGGGGGAGCGTACGTGTGAGGGCGCGGGTTAGTGTTAGCGTACGAGTTAGGATTAGGGGACGGGTGAAGGTCAGGCTTCAGGGAAGTGTTAGGGTTAGGGTTCGGGCTAGAGTTAGGGTTAGGGGACGGGGACGGTTAAGGGTCCAGGGGAGGGTACGACAACGCTTTAGGGGGAGCGTACGTGTGATGGCACGGGTTAGTGTTAGCGTACGGGTTAGGATTATGGGACGGGTGAGGGTCAGGCTTCGAGGAAGAGTTAGTGTTAGGGTTCGGTCTAGGGTTAGGGTTAGGGGACGGGGACGGTTTAGGGTCCAGGGGAGGGTACGACAACGATTTAGGGGGAGCGTATGTGTGAGGGCACGGGTTAGTGTTAGCGTACGGGTTAGGATTAGGGGACGGGTGAGGGTCAGGCTTCGGGGAAGAGTTAGGGTTAGGGTTCGGGCTAGGGTTAGTGTTAGGGGACGGGGATGGTTTAGGGTCCAGGGTAGGGTACGACAACGCTTTAGGGGGAGCGTACGCGTGAGGGCGCGGGTTAGTGTTAGCGTACGGGTGAGGATTAGGTGACGGGTGAGGGTCAGGCTTCGGGGAAGGTTTAGGGTTAGGGTTCGGTCTAGGGTTAGGGTTAGGGAACGGGGACGGTTTAGGGTCCAGGGGAGGGTAAGACAACGCTTTAGGGGGAGCGTACGTGTGAGGGCGTGGGTTAGTGTTAGCGAACGGCTTAGGATTAGTGGACGGGTGAGTGTCAGGCTTCGGGAAAGGCTTAGGGTTAGGGTTCGGGCTAGGGTTAGGGTTAGGGGACGGGGACGGTTTAGGTTCCAGGGGAGGGTACGACAACGCTTTTGTGGGAGCGTACGTGTGAGGGCGTGGGTTAGTGTTAGCGTACGGGTGAGGATTAGGTGACGGGTGAGGGTCAGGCTTCAGGGAAGGTTTAGGGTCAGGGCTCGGGCTAGGGTTAGGGTTAGGGGACGGGGACGGTTTAGGGTCCAGGGGAGGGTACGACTACGCTTTAGGGGGAGCGTACACGTGAGGGCGCGGGTTAGTGTTAGCGTACGGTTGAGGATTAGGGGACGGGTGAGGGTCAGGCTTCAGGGAAAGTTTAGGGTTAGGGTTCGGGCTAGGGTTAGGGTTAGGGGACGGGGACGGTTTAGGGTCCAGGGGATGGTACGACAACGCTTTAGGGGAAGCGTACGTGTGAGGGCGTGGGTTAGTGTTAGCGTACGGCTTAGGATTAGGGGACGGGTGAGGGTCAGGCTTCGGGGAAGGGTTAGGGTTAGGGTTCGGGCTAGGGTTAGGGTTAGGGGACGGGGACGGTTTAGGGTCCAGGGGAGGGTACGACAACGCTTTAGGGGGAGCGTACATGTGAGGGCGCGGGTTAGTGTTAGCGTACGGCTTAGGATTAGGGGACTGGTGAGGGTCAGGCTTCGGGGAAGGGTTAGGGTTAGGGTTCGGGCTAGGGTTAGGGTTAGGGGACGGGGACGGTTTAGGGTCCAGGTGAGGGTACGACAACGCTTTAGGGGGAGCGTACGAGTGAGGGCGCGGGTTAGTGTTAGCGTACGGCTTAGGATTAGGGGACAGGTGAGGGTCAGGCTTCGGGGAAGTTTTAGGGTTAGGGTTCGGCTAGGGTTAGCGTTAGGGGACGGGGACGGTTTAGGGTCCAGGGGAGGGTACGACAACGCTTTAGGGGGAGAGTACGTGTGAGGGCGCGGGTTAGTGTTAGCGTACGGCTTAGGATTAGGGGACGTGTGAGAGTCAGGCTTCGGGGAAGGGTTAGGGTTAGGGTTCGGGCTAGGGTTAGGGTTAGGGGACGGGGACGGTTTAGGGTCCAAGGGAGGGTACGACAATGCTTTAGGGGGAGCGTACGTGTGAGGGCGCGGGTTAGTGTTAGCATACGGGTGAGGATTAGGTGACGGGTGAGGGTCAGGCTTCGGGGAAGGGTTAGGGTTAGGGTTCGGCTAGGGTAAGGTTTAGGGGACGGGGACGGTTTAGGGTCCAGAGGAGGGTACGACAACGCTTTAGGGGGAGCGTACGTGTGAGGGCGCGGGTTAGTGTTAGCGTACGGGTTAGGATTAGGGGACGGGTGAGGGTCAGGCTTCGGGGAATGGTTAGGGTTAGGGTTCGGGCTAGGGTTAGGGTTAGGGGACGGGGACGGTTTAGGGTCCAGGGGAGGGTACGACAACGCTTTAGGGGGAGCGTACGTGTGAGGGCGTGGGTTAGTGTTAGCGTTCGGCTTAGGATTAGGGGACGGGTGAGGGTCAGGCTTCAGGGAAGGGTTAGGGTTAGGGTTCGGGCTAGGGTTAGGGTTAGGGGACGGGGACGGTTTAGGGTCCAGGTGAGGGTACGCCAACGCTTTAGGGAGAGCGTACGTGTGAGTGCGCGGGATAGTATTAGCGTTCGGGTTAGGATTATGGGACGGGTGAGGGTCAGGCTTCGGGGAAGGGTTAGAGCTAGGGTTCGGGCTAGGGTTATGGTTAGGGGACGGGGACTGTTTATGGTCCAGGGGAGGGTACGACAATGCTTTAGGGAGAGTGTACGCATGAGGGCGCGGGTTAGTGTTAGCGTACGGGTTAGGATTAGGGTACGGGTGAGGGTCAGGCTTCGGGGAAGGATTAGGGTTAGGGTTCGGGCTAGGGTTAGGGTTAGGGGACGGGGACGGTTTAGGGTCCAGGGGAGGGTACACAACGCTTTAGGGGGAGCGTACATGTGAGGGCGCGGGTTAGTGTTAGCGTACGGGTTAGGATTAGGGGACGGGTGAGGGTCAGGCTTCGGGGAAGGGTTAGGGTTAGGGTTCGGGCTAGGGTTAGGGTTAGGGGACGGGGACGGTTTAGGGTCCAGGGGAGGGTATGACAACGCTTTAGGGGGAGCGTACGTGTGAGGGCGCGGGATAGTGTTAGCGTACGGCTTAGGATTAGGGGATGGGTGAGTGTCAGGCTTCGGTGAAGGGTTAGGGTTAGGGTTCGGGCTAGGGTTAGGGTTAGGGGACGGGGACGGTTTAGGGTCCAGGGGAGGGTGCGACAACGCTTTAGGGGGAGCGTACGTGTGAGGGCGCGGGTTAGTGTTAGCGTACGGCTTAGGATTAGGTGACGGGTGAGTGTCAGGCTTCGGGGAAGGGTTAGGGTTAGGGTTCGGGCTAGGGTTAGGGTTAGGAGAAGGGGACGGTTTAGGGTCCAGGGGAGGGTACGACAACGCTTTAGGGGGAGCGTACGTGTGAGGGCGCGGGTTAGTGTTAGCGTACGGCTTAGGATTAGGGGACGCGTGAGGGTCAGGCTTCGGGGAAGAGTTAGGGTTAGGGTTCGGGCTAGGGTTAGCGTTAGGGTACGGGGACAGTTTAGGGTCCATGGGAGGGTACGACAACGCGTTAGGGGGAGCGTACGTGTGAGGGCGCAGTTTAGTGTTAGCGTACGGGTTAGGATTAGGGGACGGGTGAGGGTCAGGCTTCGGGGAAGCGTTAGGGTTAGGGTTCGGGCTAGGGTTAGGGTTAGGGGACGGGTACTGTTAAGGGTCCAGGGGAGGGTACGACATCGCTTTAGGGGGAGCGAACGCGTGAGGGCACGGGTTAGTGTTAGCGTACAGGTTAGGATTAGGGGACGGGTGAGGGTCAGGCTTCGGGGAAGGTTTAGGGTTAGGGTTCGGGCTAGGGTTAGGGGACGGGAACGGTTTAGGGTCCAGGGGAGGGTACGACAACGCTTTAGGGGGAGCGTACGTGTGAGGGCGCGTGTTAGTGTCAGCGTACGGGTTAGGATTAGGGAACGGGTGAGGGTCAGGCTTCGGGGAAGGGTTAGGGTTAGGGTTCGGGCTAGGGTTAGGGTTAGGGGACGGGGACGGTTTAGGGTCCAGGGGAGGGTACGACAACGCTTTAGGGGGAGCGTACGTGTGAGGGCACGGGTTAGTGTTAGCGTTCGGCTTAGGATTAGGGGATGGGTGAGGGTCAGGCTTCAGGGAAGGGTTAGGGTTAGGGTTCGGGCTAGGGTTAGAGTTAGGGGACGGGGACGGTTTAGGGTCCAGGGGACGGTACGACAACGCTTTAGGGGGAGCGTACGCGTGAGGGCGCGGGTTAGTGTTAGCGTACGGCTTAGGATTAGGGGACGGGTGAGGGTCAGGCTTCGGGGAAGGTTTAGGGTTAGGGTTCGGTCTAGGGTTAGGGTTAGGGAACTGGGACGGTTTAGGTTCCAGGGGAGGGTAAGACAACGCTTTAGGGGGAGCGTACGTGTGAGGGCGTGGGTTAGTGTTAGCGAACGGCTTAGGATTAGGGGACGGGTGAGTGTCAGGCTTCGGAGAAGGCTTAGGGTTAGGGTTCGGGCTAGGGTTAGGGTTAGGGGACGGGGACGGTTTAGGGTCCAGGGGAGGGTACGACAACGCTTTAGGGGGAGCGTACGTGTGAGGGCGCGGGTTAGTGTTAGCGTACGGCTTACGATTAGGGGACGGGTGAGTGTCAGGCTTCAGGGAAGGTTTAGGGTTAGGGCTCGGGCTAGGGTTAGGGTTAGGGGACGGGGACGGTTTAGGGTCCAGGGGAGGGTACGACAACGCTTTAGGGGGAGCGTACACGTGAGGGCGCGGGTTAGTGTTAGCGTACGGTTGAGGATTAGGGGACGAGTGAGGGTCAGGCTTCAGGGAAAGTTTAGGGTTAGGGTTCGGGCTAGGGTTAGGTTTAGGGGACGGGGACAGTTTAGGGTCCAGGGGAGTGTACGACAACGCTTTAGGGGAAGCGTACGTGTGAGGGCGTGGGTTAGTGTTAGCGTACGGCTTAGGATTAGGGGACGGGTGAGGGTCAGGCTTCGGGGAAGGGTTAGGGTTAGGGTTCGGGCTAGGGTTAGGGTTAGGGGACGGGGACGGTTTAGGGTCCAGGGGAGGGTACGACAACGATTTAGGGGGAGCGTACGTGTGAGGGCGCGGGTTAGTGTTAGCGTACGACTTAGGATTAGGGGACGGGTGAGGGTCAGGCTTCGGGGAAGGTTTAGGGTTAGGGTTCGGTCTAGGGTTAGGGTTAGGGAACGGGGACGGTTTAGGGTCCAGGGGAGGGTAAGACAACGCTTTAGGGGGAGCGTACGTGTGAGGGCGTGGGTTAGTGTTAGCGAACGGCTTAGGATTAGTGGACGGGTGAGTGTCAGGCTTCGGGAAAGTCTTAGGGTTAGGGTTCGGGCTAGGGTTAGGGTTAGGGGACGGGGACGGTTTAGGGTCCAGGGGAGGGTACGACAACGCTTTAGGGGGAGCGTACGTGTGAGGGCGCGGGATAGTGTTAGCGTACGGCTTAGGATTAGGGGATGGGTGAGTGTCAGGCTTCGGTGAAGGGTTAGGGTTAGGGTTCGGGCTAGGGTTAGGGTTAGGGGACGGTGACGGTTTAGGGTCCAGGGGAAGGTACGACAACGCTTTAGGGGGAGCGTACGTGTGAGGGCGCGGGTTAGTGTTAGCGTACGGCTTAGGATTAGGTGACGGGTGAGTGTCAGGCTTCGGGGAAGGGTTAGGGTTAGGGTTCGGGCTAGGGTTAGGGTTAGGAGACGGGGACGGTTTAGGGTCCAGGGGAGGGTACGACAACGCTTTAGGGGGAGCGTACGTGTGAGGGCGCGGGTTAGTGTTAGCGTACGGCTTAGGATTAGGGGACGCGTGAGGGTCAGGCTTCGGGGAAGGGTTAGGGTTAGGGTTCGGGCTAGGGTTAGCGTTAGGGTACGGGGACAGTTTAGGGTCCATGGGAGGGTACGACAACGCTTTAGGGGGAGCGTACGTGTGAGGGCGCGGTTTAGTGTTAGCGTACGGGTTAGGATTAGGGGTCGGGTGAGGGTCAGGCTTCGGGGAAGCGTTAGGGTTAGGGTTCGGGCTAGGGTTAGGGTTAGGGGACGGGTACTGTTAAGGGTCCAGGGGAGGGTACGACATCGCTTTAGGGGGAGCGAACGCGTGAGGGCACGGGTTAGTGTTAGCGTACAGGTTAGGATTAGGGGACGGGTGAGGGTCAGGCTTCGGGGAAGGTTTAGGGTTAGGGTTCGGGCTAGGGTTAGGGGACGGGAAAGGTTTAGGGTCCAGGGGAGGGTACGACAACGCTTTAGGGGGAGCGTACGTGTGAGGGCGCGTGTTAGTGTCAGCGTACGGGTTAGTATTAGGGAACGGGTGAGGGTCAGGCTTCGGGGAAGGGTTAGGGTTAGGGTTCGGGCTAGGGTTAGGGTTAGGGGACGGGGACGGTTTAGGGTCCAGGGGAGGGTACGACAACGCTTTAGGGGGAGCGTACGTGTGAGGGCGCGGGTTAGTGTTAGCGTACGGGTTAGGATTAGGGTACGGGTGAGGGTCAGGCTTCGGGGAACGATTAGGGTTAGGGTTCGGGCTAGGGTTAGGGTTAGGGGACGGGGACGGTTTAGGGTCCAGGGGAGGGTACGACAACGATTTAGGGGGAGCGTACGTGTGAGGGCGCGGGTTAGTGTTAGCGTACAGGTTAGGATTAAGGCACGGGTGAGGGTCAGGCTTCGGGGAAGAGTTAGGGTTAGGTTTCGGGCTAGGGTTAGGGTTAGGGGACGGGGATGGTTTAGGGTCCAGGGTAGGGTACGACAACGCTTTAGGGGGAGCGTACGCGTGAGGGCGCGGGTTAGTGTTAGCGTACGGCTTAGGATTAGGGGACGGGTGAGGGTCAGGCTTCGGGGAAGGTTTAGGGTTAGGGTTCGGTCTAGGGTTAGGGTTAGGGAACGGGGACGGTTTAGGGTCCAGGGGAGGGTAAGACAACGCTTTAGGGGGAGCGTACGTGTGTGGGCGTGGGTTAGTGTTAGCGTACGGCTTAGGATTAGGGGACGGGTGAGGGTCAGGCTTCAGGGAAGGGTTAGGGTTAGGGTTCGGGCTAGGGTTAGGGTTAGGGGACGGGGACGGTTTAGGGTCCAGGTGAGGGTACGCCAACGCTTTAGGGGGAGCGTACGAGTGAGGGCGCGGGTTAGTGTTAGCGTACGGCTTAGGATTAGGGGACAGGTGAGGGTCAGGCTTCGGGGAAGTTTTAGGGTTAGGGTTCGGGCTAGGGTTAGCGTTAGGGGACGGGGACGGTTTAGGGTCCAGGGGAGGGTACGACAACGCTTTAGGGGGAGCGTACGTGTGAGGGCGCGGGTTAGTGTTAGCGTACGGCTTAGGATTAGGGGACGTGTGAGAGTCAGGCTTCGGGGAAGGGTTAGGGTTAGGGTTCGGGCTAGGGTTAGGGTTAGGGGACGGGGACGGTTTAGGGTCCAAGGGAGGGTACGACAACGCTTTAGGGGGAGCGTACGTGTGAGGGCGCGGGTTAGTGTTAGCGTACGGGTGAGGATTAGGGGACGGGTGAGGGTCAGGCTTCGGGGAAGGGTTAGGGTTAGGGTTCGGGCTAGGGTTAGGGTTAGGGGACGGGGACGGTTTAGGGTCCAGGGGAGGGTACGACAACGCTTTAGGGGGAGCGTACGTGTGAGGGCGCGGGATAGTGTTAGCGTACGGCTTAGGAATAGGGGATGGGTGAGTGTCAGGCTTCGGTGAAGGGTTAGGGTTAGGGTTCGGGCTAGGGTTAGGGTTAGGGGACGGGGACGGTTTAGGGTCCAGGGGAGGGTACGACAACGCTTTAGGGGGAGCGTACGTGTGAGGGCGCGGGTTAGTGTTAGCGTACGGCTTAGGATTATGTGACGGGTGAGTGTCAGGCTTCGGGGAAGGGTTAGGGTTAGGGTTCGGGCTAGGGTTAGGGTTAGGAGACGGGGACGGTTTAGGGTCCAGGGGAGGGTACGACAACGCTTTAGGGGGAGCGTACGTCTGAGGGCGCGGGTTAGTGTTAGCGTACGGCTTAGGATTAGGGGACGCGTGAGGGTCAGGCTTCGGGGAAGTGTTAGGGTTAGGGTTCGGGCTAGGGTTAGCGTTAGGGTACGGGGACAGTTTAGGGTCCATGGGAGGGTACGACAACGCTTTAGGGGGAGCGTACGTGTGAGGGCGCGGTTTAGTGTTAGCGTACGGGTTAGGATTAGAGGACGGGTGAGGGTCAGGCTTCGGGGAAGCGTTAGGGTTAGGGTTCGGGCTAGGGTTAGGGTTAGGGGACGGGGATGGTTTAGGGTCCAGGGTAGGGTACGACAACGCTTTAGGGGGAGCGTACGCGTGAGGGTGCGGGTTAGTGTTAGCGTACGGCTTAGGATTAGGGGACGGGTGAGGGTCAGGCTTCAGGGAAGGTTTAGGGTTAGGGCTCGGGCTAGGGTTAGGGTTAGGGGACGGGGACGGTTTAGGGTCCAGGGGAGGGTACGACAACGCTTTAGGGGGAGCGTACACGTGAGGGCGCGGGTTAGTGTTAGCGTACGGTTAAGGATTAGGGGACGGGTGAGAGTCAGGCTTCGGGGAAGGGTTAGGGTTAGGGTTCGGGCTAGGGTTAGGGTTAGGGGACGGGGACGGTTTAGGGTCCAGGTGAGGGTACGACAACGCTTTAGGGGGAGCGTACGAGTGAGGGCGCGGGTTAGTGTTAGCGTACGGCTTAGGATTAGGGGACAGGTGAGGGTCAGGCTTCGGGGAAGTTTTAGGGTTAGGGTTCGGGCTAGGGTTAGCGTTAGGGGAAGGGGACGGTTTAGGGTCCAGGGGAGGGTACGCCAACGCTTTAGGGGGAGCGTACGTGTGAGGGCGCGGGTTAGTGTTAGCGTACGGCTTAGGATTAGGGGACGTGTGAGAGTCAGGCTTCGGGGAAGGGTTAGGGTTAGGGTTCGGGCTAGGGTTAGGGTTAGGGGACGGGGACGGTTTAGGGTCCAAGGGAGGGTACGACAACGCTTTAGGGGGAGCGTACGTGTGAGGGCGCGGATTAGTGTTAGCGTACGGGTGAGGATTAGGGGACGGGTGAGGGTCAGGCTTCGGGGAAGGGTTAGAGCTAGGGTTCGGGCTAGGGTTATGGTTAGGGGACGGGGACTGTTTATGGTCCAGGGGAGGGTACGACAATGCTTTAGGGAGAGTGTTCGCATGAGGGCGCGGGTTAGTGCTAGCGTACGGGTTAGGATTAGGGTACGGGTGAGGGTCAGGCTTCGGGGAAGGATTAGGGTTAGGGTTCGGGATAGGGTTAGGGTTAGGGGACGGGGACGGTTTAGGGTCCAGGGGAGGGTACACAACGCTTTAGGGGGAGCGTACATGTGAGGGCGCGGGTTAGTGTTAGCGTACGGGTTAGGATTAGGGGACGGGTGAGGTTCAGGCTTCGGGGAAGGGTTAGGGTTAGGGTTCAGGCTAGGGTTAGGGTTAGGGGACGGGGACGGTTTAGGGTCCAGGGGAGGGTACGACAACGCTTTAGGGGGAGCGTACGTGTGAGGGTGCGGGATAGTGTTAGCTTACGGCTTAGGATTAGGGGATGGGTGAGTGTCAGGCTTCGGTGAAGGGTTAGGGTTAGGGTTCGGGCTAGGGTTAGGGTTAGAGGACGGGGACGGTTTAGGGTCCAGGGGAGGGTACGACAACGCTTTAGGGGGAGCGTACGTGTGAGGGCGCGGGTTAGTGTTAGCGTACGGCTTAGGATTATGTGACGGGTGAGTGTCAGGCTTCGGGGAAGGGTTAGGGTTAGGGTTCGGGCTAGGGTTAGGGTTAGGAGACGGGGACGGTTTAGGGTCCAGGGGAGGGTACGACAACGCTTTAGGGGGAGCGTACGAGTGAGGGCGCGGGTTAGTGTTAGCGTACGGCTTATGATTAGGGGACGCGTGAGGGTCAGGCTTCGGGGAAGGGTTAGGGTTAGGGTTCGGGCTAGGGTTAGCGTTAGGGTACGGGGACAGTTTAGGGTCCATGGGAGGGTACGACAACGCTTTAGGGGGAGCGTACGTGTGAGGGCGCGGTTTAGTGTTAGCGTACGGGTTAGGATTAGGGGACGGGTGAGGGTCAGGCTTCGGGGAAGCGTTAGGGTTAGGGTTCGGGCTAGGGTTAGGGTTAGGGGACGGGGACTGTTAAGGGTCCAGGGGAGGGTACGCAACGCTTTAGGGGGAGCGAACGCGTGAGGGCACGGGTTAGTGTTAGCGTACAGGTTAGGATTAGGGGACGGGTGAGGGTCAGGCTTCGGGGAAGGTTTAGGGTTAGGGTTCGGGCTAGGGTTAGGGGAAGGGAACGGTTTAGGGTCCAGGGGAGGGTACGACAACGCTTTAGGGGGAGCGTACGTGTGAGGGCGCGTGTTAGTGTTAGCGTACGGGTTAGTATTAGGGAACGGGTGAGGGTCAGGCTTCGGGGAAGGATTAGGGTTAGGGTTCGGGCTAGGGTTAGGGTTAGGGGACGGGGACGGTTTAGGGTCCAGGGGAGGGTACGACAACGCTTTAGGGGGAGCGTACGTGTGAGGGCGCGGGTTAGTGTTAGCGTACGAGTTAGGATTAGGGGACGGGTGAGGGTCAGGCTTCAGGGAAGTGTTAGGGTTAGGGTTCGGGCTAGAGTTAGGGTTAGGGGACGGGGACGGTTAAGGGTCCAGGGGAGGGTACGACAACGCTTTAGGGGGAGCGTACGTGTGATGGCACGGGTTAGTGTTAGCGTACGGGTTAGGATTATGGGACGGGTGAGGGTCAGGCTTCGAGGAAGAGTTAGTGTTAGGGTTCAGTCTAGGGTTAGGGTTAGGGGACGGGGACGGTTTAGGGTCCAGGGGACGGTACGACAACGCTTTAGGGGGAGCGTACGCGTGAGGGCGCGGGTTAGTGTTAGCGTACGGCTTAGGATTAGGGGACGGGTGACGGTCAGGCTTCGGGGAAGGTTTAGGGTTAGGGTTCGGTCTAGGGTTAGGGTTAGGGAACGGGGACGGTTTAGGGTCCAGGGGAGGGTACGCCAACGCTTTAGGGGGAGCGTACGTGTGAGGGCGCGGGTTAGTGTTAGCGTACGGCTTAGGATTAGGGGACGTGTGAGAGTCAGGCTTCGGGGAAGGGTTAGGGTTAGGGTTCGGGCTAGGGTTAGGGTTAGGGGACGGGGACGGTTTAGGGTCCAAGGGAGGGTACGACAACGCTTTAGGGGGAGCGTACGTGTGAGGGCGCGGGTTAGTGTTAGCGTACGGGTGAGGATTAGGGGACGGGTGAGGGTCAGGCTTCGGGGAAGGGTTAGAGCTAGGGTTCGGGCTAGGGTTATGGTTAGGGGACGGGGACTGTTTATGGTCCAGGGGAGGGTACGACAATGCTTTAGGGAGAGTGTACGCATGAGGGCGCGGGTTAGTGCTAGCGTACGGGTTAGGATTAGGGTACGGGTGAGGGTCAGGCTTCGGGGAAGGATTAGGTTTAGGGTTCGGGATAGGGTTAGGGTTAGGGGACGGGGACGGTTTAGGGTCCAGGGGAGGGTACACAACGCTTTAGGGGGAGCGTACATGTGAGGGCGCGGGTTAGTGTTAGCGTACGGGTTAGGATTAGGGGACGGGTGAGGTTCAGGCTTCGGGGAAGGGTTAGGGTTAGGGTTCAGGCTAGGGTTAGGGTTAGGGGACGGGGACGGTTTAGGGTCCAGGGGAGGGTACGACAACGCTTTAGGGGGAGCGTACGTGTGAGGGTGCGGGATAGTGTTAGCTTACGGCTTAGGATTAGGGGATGGGTGAGTGTCAGGCTTCGGTGAAGGGTTAGGGTTAGGGTTCGGGCTAGGGTTAGGGTTAGGGGACGGGGACGGTTTAGGGTCCAGGGGAGGGTACGACAACGCTTTAGGGGGAGCGTACGTGTGAGGGCGCGGGTTAGTGTTAGCGTACGGCTTAGGATTATGTGACGGGTGAGTGTCAGGCTTCGGGGAAGGGTTAGGGTTAGGGTTCGGGCTAGGGTTAGGGTTAGGAGACGGGGACGGTTTAGGGTCCAGGGGAGGGTACGACAACGCTTTAGGGGGAGCGTACGAGTGAGGGCGCGGGTTAGTGTTAGCGTACGGCTTATGATTAGGGGACGCGTGAGGGTCAGGCTTCGGGGAAGGGTTAGGGTTAGGGTTCGGGCTAGGGTTAGCGTTAGGGTACGGGGACAGTTTAGGGTCCATGGGAGGGTACGACAACGCTTTAGGGGGAGCGTACGTGTGAGGGCGCGGTTTAGTGTTAGCGTACGGGTTAGGATTAGGGGACGGGTGAGGGTCAGGCTTCGGGGAAGCGTTAGGGTTAGGTTTCGGGCTAGGGTTAGGGTTAGGGGACGGGGACTGTTAAGGGTCCAGGGGAGGGTACGCAACGCTTTAGGGGGAGCGAACGCGTGAGGGCACGGGTTAGTGTTAGCGTACAGGTTAGGATTAGGGGACGGGTGAGGGTCAGGCTTCGGGGAAGGTTTAGGGTTAGGGTTCGGGCTAGGGTTAGGGGAAGGGAACGGTTTAGGGTCCAGGGGAGGGTACGACAACGCTTTAGGGGGAGCGTACGTGTGAGGGCGCGTGTTAGTGTTAGCGTACGGGTTAGTATTAGGGAACGGGTGAGGGTCAGGCTTCGGGGAAGGGTTAGGGTTAGGGTTCGGGCTAGGGTTAGGGTTAGGGGACGGGGACGGTTTAGGGTCCAGGGGAGGGTACGACAACGCTTTAGGGGGAGCGTACGTGTGAGGGCGCAGGTTAGTGTTAGCGTACGAGTTAGGATTAGGGGACGGGTGAGGGTCAGGCTTCAGGGAAGTGTTAGGGTTAGGGTTCGGGCTAGAGTTAGGGTTAGGGGACGGGGACGGTTAAGGGTCCAGGGGAGGGTACGACAACGCTTTAGGGGGAGCGTACGTGTGATGGCACGGGTTAGTGTTAGCGTACGGGTTAGGATTATGGGACGGGTGAGGGTCAGGCTTCGAGGAAGAGTTAGTGTTAGGGTTCAGTCTAGGGTTAGGGTTAGGGGACGGGGACGGTTTAGGGTCCAGGGGACGGTACGACAACGCTTTAGGGGGAGCGTACGCGTGAGGGCGCGGGTTAGTGTTAGCGTACGGCTTAGGATTAGGGGACGGGTGAGGGTCAGGCTTCGGGGAAGGTTTAGGGTTAGGGTTCGGTCTAGGGTTAGGGTTAGGGAACGGGGACGGTTTAGGGTCCAGGGGAGGGTAAGACAACGCTTTAGGGGGAGCGTACGTGTGAGGGCGTGGGTTAGTGTTAGCGTACGGCTTAGGATTAGGGGACGGGTGAGGGTCAGGCTTCGGGGAAAGGTTAGGGTTAGGGTTCGGGCTAGGGTTAGGGTTAGGGGACGGGGACGGTTTAGGGTCCAGGGGAGGGTACGACAACGATTTAGGGGGAGCGTATGTGTGAGGGCACGGGTTAGTGTTAGCGTTCGGCTTAGGATTAGGGGATGGGTGAGGGTCAGGCTTCAGGGAAGGGTTAGGGTTAGGGTTCGGGCTAGGGTTAGAGTTAGGGGACGGGGACGGTTTAGGGTCCAGGGGACGGTACGACAACGCTTTAGGGGGAGCGTACGCGTGAGGGCGCGGGTTAGTGTTAGCGTACGGCTTAGGATTAGGGGACGGGTGAGGGTCAGGCTTCGGGGAAGGTTTAGGGTTAGGGTTCGGTCTAGGGTTAGGGTTAGGGAACTGGGACGGTTTAGGTTCCAGGGGAGGGTAAGACAACGCTTTAGGGGGAGCGTACGTGTGAGGGCGTGGGTTAGTGTTAGCGAACGGCTTAGGATTAGGGGACGGGTGAGTGTCAGGCTTCGGAGAAGGCTTAGGGTTAGGGTTCGGGCTAGGGTTAGGGTTAGGGGACGGGGACGGTTTAGGGTCCAGGGGAGGGTACGACAACGCTTTAGGGGGAGCGTACGTGTGAGGGCGCGGGTTAGTGTTAGCGTACGGCTTACGATTAGGGGACGGGTGAGTGTCAGGCTTCAGGGAAGGTTTAGGGTTAGGGCTCGGGCTAGGGTTAGGGTTAGGGGACGGGGACGGTTTAGGTTCCAGGGGAGGGTACGACAACGCTTTAGGGGGAGCGTACACGTGAGGGCGCGGGTTAGTGTTAGCGTACGGTTGAGGATTAGGGGACGGGTGAGGGTCAGGCTTCAGGGAAAGTTTAGGGTTAGGGTTCGGGCTAGGGTTAGGTTTAGGGGACGGGGACAGTTTAGGGTCCAGGGGAGTGTACGACAACGCTTTAGGGGAAGCGTACGTGTGAGGGCGTGGGTTAGTGTTAGCGTACGGCTTAGGATTAGGGGACGGGTGAGGGTCAGGCTTCGGGGAAGGGTTAGGGTTAGGGTTCGGGCTAGGGTTAGGGTTAGGGGACGGGGACGGTTTAGGGTCCAGGGGAGGGTACGACAACGATTTAGGGGGAGCGTACGTGTGAGGGCGCGGGTTAGTGTTAGCGTACGGGTTAGGATTAGGGGACGGGTGAGGGTCAGGCTTCGGGGAAGGTTTAGGGTTAGGGTTCGGTCTAGGGTTAGGGTTAGGGAACGGGGACGGTTTAGGGTCCAGGGGAGGGTAAGACAACGCTTTAGGGGGAGCGTACGTGTGAGGGCGTGGGTTAGTGTTAGCGAACGGCTTAGGATTAGTGGACGGGTGAGTGTCAGGCTTCGGGAAAGTCTTAGGGTTAGGGTTCGGGCTAGGGTTAGGGTTAGGGGACGGGGACGGTTTAGGGTGCAGCGGAGGGTACGACAACGCTTTAGGGGGAGCGTACGTGTGAGGGCGCGGGATAGTGTTAGCGTACGGCTTAGGATTAGGGGATGGGTGAGTGTCAGGCTTCGGGGAAGGGTTAGGGTTAGGGTTCGGGCTAGGGTTAGGGTTAGGGGACGGTGACGGTTTAGGGTCCAGGGGAAGGTACGACAACGCTTTAGGGGGAGCGTACGTGTGAGGGCGCGGGTTAGTGTTAGCGTACGGCTTAGGATTAGGTGACGGGTGAGTGTCAGGCTTCGGGGAAGGGTTAGGGTTAGGGTTCGGGCTAGGGTTAGGGTTAGGAGACGGGGACGGTTTAGGGTCCAGGGGAGGGTACGACAACGCTTTAGGGGGAGCGTACGTGTGAGGGCGCGGGTTAGTGTTAGCGTACGGCTTAGGATTAGGGGACGCGTGAGGGTCAGGCTTCGGGGAAGGGTTAGGGTTAGGGTTCGGGCTAGGGTTAGCGTTAGGGTACGGGGACAGTTTAGGGTCCATGGGAGGGTACGACAACGCTTTAGGGGGAGCGTACGTGTGAGGGCGCGGTTTAGTGTTAGCGTACGGGTTAGGATTAGGGGACGGGTGAGGGTCAGGCTTCGGGGAAGCGTTAGGGTTAGGGTTCGGGCTAGGGTTAGGGTTAGGGGACGGGTACTGTTAAGGGTCCAGGGGAGGGTACGACATCGCTTTAGGGGGAGCGAACGCGTGAGGGCACGGGTTAGTGTTAGCGTACAGGTTAGGATTAGGGGACGGGTGAGGGTCAGGCTTCGGGGAAGGTTTAGGGTTAGGGTTCGGGCTAGGGTTAGGGGACGGGAAAGGTGTAGGGTCCAGGGGAGGGTACGACAACGCTTTAGGGGGAGCGTACGTGTGAGGGCGCGTGTTAGTGTCAGCGTACGGGTTAGTATTAGGGAACGGGTGAGGGTCAGGCTTCGGGGAAGGGTTAGGGTTAGGGTTCGGGCTAGGGTTAGGGTTAGGGGACGGGGACGGTTTAGGGTCCAGGGGAGGGTACGACAACGCTTTAGGGGGAGCGTACGTGTGAGGGCGCGGGTTAGTGTTAGCGTACGGGTTAGGATTAGGGTACGGGTGAGGGTCAGGCTTCGGGGAACGATTAGGGTTAGGGTTCGGGCTAGAGTTAGGGTTAGGGGACGGGGACGGTTTAGGGTCCAGGGGAGGGTACGACAACGATTTAGGGGGAGCGTACGTGTGAGGGCGCGGGTTAGTGTTAGCGTACGGGTTAGGATTAAGGCACGGGTGAGGGTCAGGCTTCGGGGAAGAGTTAGGGTTAGGGTTCGGGCTAGGGTTAGGGTTAGGGGACGGGGATGGTTTAGGGTCCAGGGTAGGGTACGACAACGCTTTAGGGGGAGCGTACGCGTGAGGGCGCGGGTTAGTGTTAGCGTACGGCTTAGGATTAGGGGACGGGTGAGGGTCAGGCTTCGGGGAAGGTTTAGGGTTAGGGTTCGGTCTAGGGTTAGGGTTAGGGAACGGGGACGGTTTAGGGTCCAGGGGAGGGTAAGACAACGCTTTAGGGGGAGCGTACGTGTGAGGGCATGGGTTAGTGTTAGCGAACGGCTTAGGATTAGTGGACGGGTGAGTGTCAGGCTTCGGGAAAGGCTTAGGGTTAGGGTTCGGGCTAGGGTTAGGGTTAGGGGACGGGGACGGTTTAGGGTCCAGGGGAGGGTACGACAACGCTTTAGGGGGAGCGTACGTGTGAGGGCGCGGGACAGTGTTAGCGTACGGCTTAGGATTAGGGGATGGGTGAGTGTCAGGCTTCGGTGAAGGGTTAGGGTTAGGGTTCGGGCTAGGGTTAGGGTTAGGGGACGGGGACGGTTTAGGGTCCAGGGGAGGGTACGACAACGCTTTAGGGGGAGCGTAGGTGTGTGGGCGCGGGTTAGTGTTAGCGTACGGCTTAGGATTAGGTGACGGGTGAGTGTCAGGCTTCGGGGAAGGGTTAGGGTTAGGGTTCGGGCTAGGGTTAGGGTTAGGAGACGGGGACGGTTTAGGGTCCAGGGGAGGGTACGACAACGCTTTAGGGGGAGCGTACGTGTGAGGGCGCGGGTTAGTGTTAGCGTACGGCTTAGGATTAGGGGACGCGTGAGGGTCAGGCTTCGGGGAAGGTTTAGGGTTAGGGTTCGGTCTAGGGTTAGGGTTAGGGAACTGGGACGGTTTAGGTTCCAGGGGAGGGTAAGACAACGCTTTAGGGGGAGCGTACGTGTGAGGGCGTGGGTTAGTGTTAGCGAACGGCTTAGGATTAGGGGACGGGTGAGTGTCAGGCTTCGGAGAAGGCTTAGGGTTAGGGTTCGGGCTAGGGTTAGGGTTAGGGGACGGGGACGGTTTAGGGTCCAGGGGAGGGTACGACAACGCTTTAGGGGGAGCGTACGTGTGAGGGCGCGGGTTAGTGTTAGCGTACGGCTTACGATTAGGGGACGGGTGAGTGTCAGGCTTCAGGGAAGGTTTAGGGTTAGGGCTCGGGCTAGGGTTAGGGTTAGGGGACGGGGACGGTTTAGGGTCCAGGGGAGGGTACGACAACGATTTAGGGGGAGCGTATGTGTGAGGGCACGGGTTAGTGTTAGCGTTCCGCTTAGGATTAGGGGACGGGTGAGGGTCAGGCTTCAGGGAAGGGTTAGGGTTAGGGTTCGGGCTAGGGTTAGGGTTAGGGGACGGGGACGGTTTAGGGTCCAGGTGAGGGTACGCCAACGCTTTAGGGAGAGCGTACGTGTGAGTGCGCGGGATAGTGTTAGCGTTCAGGTTAGGATTATGGGACGGGTGAGGGTCAGGCTTCGGGGAAGGGTTAGAGCTAGGGTTCGGGCTAGGGTTATGGTTAGGGGACGGGGACTGTTTATGGTCCAGGGGAGGGTACGACAATGCTTTAGGGAGAGTGTACGCATGAGGGCGCGGGTTAGTGTTAGCGTAAGGGTTAGGATTAGGGTACGGGTGAGGGTCAGGCTTCGGGGAAGGATTAGGGTTAGGGTTCGGGCTAGGGTTAGGGTTAGGGGACGGGGACGGTTTAGGGTCCAGGGGAGGGTACACAACGCTTTAGGGGGAGCGTACATGTGAGGGCGCGGGTTAGTGTTAGCGTACGGGTTAGGATTAGGGGACGGGTGAGGGTCAGGCTTCGGGGAAGGGTTAGGGTTAGGGTTCGGGCTAGGGTTAGGGTTAGGGGATGGGGACGGTTTAGGGTCCAGGGGAGGGTACGACAACGCTTTAGGGGGAGCGTACGTGTGAGGGCGCGGGATAGTGTTAGCGTACGGCTTAGGAATAGGGGATGGGTGAGTGTCAGGCTTCGGTGAAGGGTTAGGGTTAGGGTTCGAGCTAGGGTTAGGGTTATGGGACGGGGACGGTTTAGGGTCCAGGGGAGGGTACGACAACGCTTTAGGGGGAGCGTACGTGTGAGGGCGCGGGTTAGTGTTAGCGTACGGCTTAGGATTATGTGACGGGTGAGTGTCAGGCTTCGGGGAAGGGTTAGGGTTAGGGTTCGGGCTAGGGTTAGGGTTAGGAGACGGGGACGGTTTAGGGTCCAGAGGAGGGTACGACAACGCTTTAGGGGGAGCGTACGTGTGAGAGCGCGGGTTAGTGTTAGCGTACGGCTTAGGATTAGGGGACGCGTGAGGGTCAGGCTTCGGGGAAGGGTTAGGGTTAGGGTTCGGGCTAGGGTTAGCGTTAGGGTACGGGGACAGTTTAGGGTCCATGGGAGGGTACGACAACGCTTTAGGGGGAGAGTATGTGTGAGGGCGCGGTTTAGTGTTAGCGTACGGGTTAGGATTAGGGGACGGGTGAGGGTCAGGCTTCGGGGAAGCGTTAGGGTTAGGGTTCGGGCTAGGGTTAGGGTTAGGGGACGGGGACTGTTAAGGGTCCAGGGGATGGTACGACAACGCTTTAGGTGGAGCGAACGCGTGAGGGCACGGGTTAGTGTTAGCGTACAGGTTAGGATTAGGGGACGGGTGAGGGTCAGGCTTCGGGGAAGGTTTAGGGTTAGGGTTCGGGCTAGGGTTAGGGGAAGGGAACAGTTTAGGGTCCAGGGGAGGGTACGACAACGCTTTAGGGGGAGCGTACGTGTGAGGGCGCGTGTTAGTGTTAGCGTACGGGTTAGTATTAGGGAACGGGAGAGGGTCAGGCTTCGGGGAAGGGTTAGGGTTAGGGTTCGGGCTAGGGTTGTGGTTAGGGGACGGGGACGGTTTAGGGTCCAGGGGAGGGTACGACAACGCTTTAGGGGGAGCGTACGTGTGAGGGCGCGGGTTAGTGTTAGCGTACGAGTTAGGATTAGGGGACGGGTGAGGGTCAGGCTTCGGGGAAGGGTTAGGGTTAGGGTTCGGGCTAGAGTTAGGGTTAGGGGACGGGGACGGTTTAGGGTCCAGGGGAGGGTACGACAACGCTTTAGGGGGAGCGTACGTGTGATGGCACGGGTTAGTGTTAGCGTACGGGTTAGGATTATGGGACGGGTGAGGGTCAGGCTTCGAGGAAGAGTTAGTGTTAGGGTTCAGTCTAGGGTTAGGGTTAGGGGACGGGGACGGTTTAGGGTCCAGGGGACGGTACGACAACGCTTTAGGGGGAGCGTACGCGTGAGGGCGCGGGTTAGTGTTAGCGTACGGCTTAGGATTAGGGGACGGGTGAGGGTCAGGCTTCGGGGAAGGTTTAGGGTTAGGGTTCGGTCTAGGGTTAGGGTTAGGGAACGGGGACGGTTTAGGGTCCAGAGGAGGGTAAGACAACGCTTTAGGGGGAGCGTACGTGTGAGGGCGTGGGTTAGTGTTAGCGAACGGCTTAGGATTAGGGGACGGGTGAGTGTCAGGCTTCGGGGAAGGCTTAGGGTTAGGGTTCGGGCTAGGGTTAGGGTTAGGGGACGGGGACGGTTTAGGGTCCAGGGGAGGGTACGACAACGCTTTAGGGGGAGCGTACGTGTGAGGGCGCGGGTTAGTGTTAGCGTACGGGTTAGGATTAGGGGACGGGTGAGGGTCAGGCTTCAGGGAAGGTTTAGGGTTAGGGCTCGGGCTAGGGTTAGGGTTAGGGGACGGGGACGGTTTAGGGTCCAGGGGAGGGTATGACAACGCTTTAGGGGGAGCGTACACGTGAGGGCGCGGGTTAGTGTTAGCGTACGGTTGAGGATTAGGGGACGGGTGAGGGTCAGGCTTCAGGGAAAGTTTAGGGTTAGGGTTCGGGCTAGGGTTAGGGTTAGGGGACGGGGAGAGTTTAGGGTCCAGGGGAGTGTACGACAACGCTTTAGGGGAAGCGTACGTGTGAGGGCGTGGGTTAGTGTTAGCGTACGGCTTAGGATTAGGGGACGGGTGAGGGTCAGGCTTCGGGGAAGGGTTAGGGTTAGGGTTCGGGCTAGGGTTAGGGTTAGGGGACGGGGACGGTTTAGGGTCCAGGGGAGGGTACGACAACGATTTAGGGGGAGCGTACGTGTGAGGGCGCGGGTTAGTGTTAGCGTACGGGTTAGGATTAGGGGACGGGTGAGGGTCAGGCTTCGGGGAAGAGTTAGGGTTAGGGTTCGGGCTAGGGTTAGGGTTAGGGGACGGGGATGGTTTAGGGTCCAGGGTAGGGTACGACAACGCTTTAGGGGGAGCGTACGCGTGAGGGCGCGGGTTAGTGTTAGCGTACGGCTTAGGATTAGGGGACGGGTGAGGGTCAGGCTTCGGGGAAGGTTTAGGGTTAGGGTTCGGTCTAGGTTTAGGGTTAGGGAACGGGGACGGTTTAGGGTCCAGGGGAGGGTAAGACAACGCTTTAGGGGGAGCGTACGTGTGAGGGCGTGGGTTAGTGTTAGCGAACGGCTTAGGATTAGTGGACGGGTGAGTGTCAGGCTTCGGGAAAGGCTTAGGGTTAGGGTTCGGGCTAGGGTTAGGGTTAGGGGACGGGGACGGTTTAGGGTCCAGGGGAGGGTACGACAACGCTTTAGGGGGAGCGTACGTGTGAGGGCGCGGGATAGTGTTAGCGTACGGCTTAGGATTAGGGGATGTGTGAGTGTCAGGCTTCGGTGAAGGGTTAGGGTTAGGGTTCGGGCTAGGGTTAGGGTTAGGGGACGGGGACGGTTTAGGGTCCAGGGGAGGGTACGACAACGCTTTAGGGGGAGCGTACGTGTGAGGGCGCGGGTTAGTGTTAGCGTACGGCTTAGGATTAGGTGACGGGTGAGTGTCAGGCTTCGGGGAAGGGTTAGGGTTAGGGTTCGGGCTAGGGTTAGGGTTAGGAGACGGGGACGGTTTAGGGTCCAGGGGAGGGTACGACAACGCTTTAGGGGGAGCGTACGTGTGAGGGCGCGGGTTAGTGTTAGCGTACGGCTTAGGATTAGGGGACGCGTGAGGGTCAGGCTTCGGGGAAGGGTTAGGGTTAGGGTTCGGGCTAGGGTTAGCGTTAGGGTACGGGGACAGTTTAGGGTCCATGGGAGGGTACGACAACGCTTTAGGGGGAGCGTACGTGTGAGGGCGCGGTTTAGTGTTAGCGTACGGGTTAGGATTAGGGGACGGGTGAGGGTCAGGCTTCGGGGAAGCGTTAGGGTTAGGATTCGGGCTAGGGTTAGGGTTAGGGGACGGGGACTGTTAAGGGTCCAGGGGAGGGTACGACAACGCTTTAGGGGGAGCGAACGCGTGAGGGCACGGGTTAGTGTTAGCGTACAGGTTAGGATTAGGGGACGGGTGAGGGTCAGGCTTCGGGGAAGGTTTAGGGTTAGGGTTCGGGCTAGGGTTAGGGGAAGGGAACGGTTTAGGGTCCAGGGGATGGTACGACAACGCTTTAGGGGGAGCGTACGTGTGAGGGCGCGGGTTAGTGTTAGCGTACGGGTTAGGATTAGGGGACGGGTGAGGGTCAGGCTTCGGGGAAGGGTTAGGGTTAGGGTTCGGGCTAGAGTTAGGGTTAGGGGACGGGATCGGTTTAGGGTCCAGGGGAGGGTACGACAACGCTTTAGGGGGAGCGTACGTGTGATGGCACGGGTTAGTGTTAGCGTACGGGTTAGGATTATGGGACGGGTGAGGGTCAGGCTTCGAGGAAGAGTTAGGGTTTGGGCTCGGGCTAGGGTTAGGGTTAGGGGACGGGGACGGTTTAGGGTCCAGGGGAGGGTACGACAACGCTTTAGGGGGAGCGTACACGTGAGGGCGCGGGTTAGTGTTAGCGTACGGTTAAGGATTAGGGGACGGGTGAGGGTCAGGCTTCAGGGAAAGTTTAGGGTTAGGGTTCGGGCTAGGGTTAGGGTTAGGGGACGGGGACGGTTTAGGGTCCAGGGGAGGGTACGACAACGCTTTAGGGGAAGCGTACGTGTGAGGGCGTGGGTTAGTGTTAGCGTACGGCTTAGGATAAGGGGACGGGTGAGGGTCAGGCTTCGGGGAAGGGTTAGGGTTAGGGTTCGGGCTAGGGTTAGGGTTAGGGGACGGTTACGGTTTAGGGTCCAGGGGAGGGTACGACAACGCTTTAGGGGGAGCGTACATGTGAGGGCGCGGGTTAGTGTTAGCGTACGGCTTAGGATTAGGGGACGGGTGAGGGTCAGGCTTCGGGGAAGGGTTAGGGTTAGGGTTCGGGCTAGGGTTAGGGTTAGGGGACGGGGACGGTTTAGGGTCCAGGTGAGGGTACGACAACGCTTTAGGGGGAGCGTACGAGTGAGGGCGCGGGTTAGTGTTAGCGTACGGCTTAGGATTAGGGGACAGGTGAGGGTCAGGCTTCGGGGAAGTTTTAGCGTTAGGGTTCGGGCTAGGGTTAGCGTTAGGGGACGGGGACGGTTTAGGGTCCAGGGGAGGGTACGACAACGCTTTAGGGGGAGCGTACGTGTGAGGGCGCGGGTTAGTGTTAGCGTACGGCTTAGGATTATGTGACGGGTGAGTGTCAGGCTTCGGGGAAGGGTTAGGGTTAGGGTTCGGGCTAGGGTTAGGGTTAGGAGACGGGGACGGTTTAGGGTCCAGGGGAGGGTACGACAACGCTTTAGGGGGAGCGTACGTCTGAGGGCGCGGGTTAGTGTTAGCGTACGGCTTAGGATTAGGGGACGCGTGAGGGTCAGGCTTCGGGGAAGTGTTAGGGTTAGGGTTCGGGCTAGGGTTAGCGTTAGGGTACGGGGACAGTTTAGGGTCCATGGGAGGGTACGACAACGCTTTAGGGGGAGCGTACGTGTGAGGGCGCGGTTTAGTGTTAGCGTACGGGTTAGGATTAGAGGACGGGTGAGGGTCAGGCTTCGGGGAAGCGTTAGGGTTAGGGTTCGGGCTAGGGTTAGGGTTAGGGGACGGGGACTGTTAAGGGTCCAGGGGAGGGTACGACAACGCTTTAGGTGGAGCGAACGCGTGAGGGCACGGGTTAGTGTTAGCGTACAGGTTAGGATTAGGGGACGGGTGAGGGTCAGGCTTCGGGGAAGGTTTAGGGTTAGGGTTCGGGCTAGGGTTAGGGGAAGGGAACGGTTTAGGGTCCAGGGGAGGGTACGACAACGCTTTAGGGGGAGCGTACGTGTGAGGGCGCGTGTTAGTGTTAGCGTACGGGTTAGTATTAGACAACGGGAGAGGGTCAGGCTTCGGGGAAGGGTTAGGGTTAGGGTTCAGGCTAGAGTTAGGGTTAGGGGACGGGGACGGTTTAGGGTCCAGGGGAGGGTACGACAACGCTTTAGGGGGAGCGTACGTGTGATGGCACGGGTTAGTGTTAGCGTACGGGTTAGGATTATGGGACGGGTGAGGGTCAGGCTTCGAGGAAGAGTTAGTGTTAGGTTTCAGTCTAGGGTTAGGGTTAGGGGACGGGGACGGTTTAGGGTCCAGGGGACGGTACGACAACGCTTTAGGGGGAGCGTACGCGTGAGGGAGCGGGTTAGTGTTAGCGTACGGCTTAGGATTAGGGGACGGGTGAGGGTCAGGCTTCGGGGAAGGTTTAGCGTTAGGGTTCGGTCTAGGGATAGGGTTAGGGAACGGGGACGGTTTAGGGTCCAGGGGAGGGTAAGACAACGCTTTAGGGGGAGCGTACGTGTGAGGGCGTGGGTTAGTGTTAGCGAACGGCTTAGGATTAGGGGACGGGTGAGTGTCAGGCTTCGGGGAAGGCTTAGGGTTAGGGTTCGGGCTAGGGTTAGGGTTAGGGGACGGGGACGGTTTAGGGTCCAGGGGAGGGTACGACAACGCTTTAGGGGGAGCGTACGTGTGAGGGCGCGGGTTAGTGTTAGCGTACGGGTTAGGATTAGGGGACGGGTGAGGGTCAGGCTTCAGGGAAGGTTTAGGGTTAGGGCTCGGGCTAGGGTTAGGGTTAGGGGACGGGGACGGTTTAGGGTCCAGGGGAGGGTACGACAACGCTTTAGGGGGAGCGTACACGTGAGGGCGCGGGTTAGTGTTAGCGTACGGTTGAGGATTAGGGGACGGGTGAGGGTCAGGCTTCAGGGAAAGTTTAGGGTTAGTGTTCGGGCTAGGGTTAGGGTTAGGGGACGGGGACAGTTTAGGGTCCAGGGGAGTGTACGACAACGCTTTAGGGGAAGCGTACGTGTGAGGGCGTGGGTTAGTGTTAGCGTACGGCTTAGGATTAGGGGACGGGTGAGGGTCAGGCTTCGGGGAAGGGTTAGGGTTAGGGTTCGGGCTAGGGTTAGGGTTAGGGGACGGGGACGGTTTAGGGTCCAGGGGAGGGTACGACAACGATTTAGGTGGAGCGTACGTGTGAGGGCGCGGGTTAGTGTTAGCGTACGGGTTAGGATTAGGGCACGGGTGAGGGTCAGGCTTCGGGGAAGAGTTAGGGTTAGGGTTCGGGCTAGGGTTAGGGTTAGGGGACGGGGATGGTTTAGGGTCCAGGGTAGGGTACGACAACGCTTTAGGGGGAGCGTACGCGTGAGGGCGCGGGTTAGTGTTAGCGTACGGCTTAGGATTAGGGGACGGGTGAGGGTCAGGCTTCGGGGAAGGTTTAGGGTTAGGGTTCGGTCTAGGGTTAGGGTTAGGGAACGGGGACGGTTTAGGGTCCAGGGGAGGGTAAGACAACGCTTTAGGGGGAGCGTACGTGTGAGGGCGTGGGTTAGTGTTAGCGAACGGCTTAGGATTAGTGGACGGGTGAGTGTCAGGCTTCGGGAAAGGCTTAGGGTTAGGGTTCGGGCTAGGGTTAGGGTTAGGGGACGGGGACGGTTTAGGGTCCAGGGGAGGGTACGACAACGCTTTAGGGGGAGCGTACGTGTGAGGGCGCGGGATAGTGTTAGCGTACGGCTTAGGATTAGGGGATGGGTGAGTGTCAGGCTTCGGTGAAGGGTTAGGGTTAGGGTTCGGGCTAGGGTTAGGGTTAGGGGACGGGGACGGTTTAGGGTCCAGGGGAGGGTACGACAACGCTTTAGGGGGAGCGTACGTGTGAGGGCGCGGGTTAGTGTTAGCGTACGTCTTAGGATTAGGTGACGGGTGAGTGTCAGGCTTCGGGGAAGGGTTAGGGTTAGGGTTCGGGCTAGGGTTAGGGTTAGGAGACGGGGACCGTTTAGGGTCCAGGGGAGGGTACGACAACGCTTTAGGGGGAGCGTACGTGTGAGGGCGCGGGTTAGTGTTAGCGTACGGCTTAGGATTAGGGGACGCGTGAGGGTCAGGCTTCGGGGAAGGGTTAGGGTTAGGGTTCGGGCTAGGGTTAGCGTTAGGGTACGGGGACAGTTTAGGGTCCATGGGAGGGTACGACAACGCTTTAGGGGGAGCGTACGTGTGAGGGCGCGGTTTAGTGTTAGCGTACGGGTTAGGATTAGGGGACGGGTGAGGGTCAGGCTTCGGGGAAGCGTTAGGGTTAGGGTTCGGGCTAGGGTTAGGGTTAGGGGACGGGGACTGTTAAGGGTCCAGGGGAGGGTACGACAACGCTTTAGGGGGAGTGAACGCGTGAGGGCACGGGTTAGTGTTAGCGTACAGGTTAGGATTAGGGGACGGGTGAGGGTCAGGCTTCGGGGAAGGTTTAGGGTTAGGGTTCGGGCTAGGGTTAGGGGAAGGGAACGGTTTAGGGTCCAGGGGAGGGTACGACAACGCTTTAGGGGAAGCGTACGTGTGAGGGCGTGGGTTAGTGTTAGCGTACGGCTTAGGATTAGGGGACGGGTGAGGGTCAGGCTTCGGGGAAGGGTTAGGGTTAGGGTTCGGGCTAGGGTTAGGGTTAGGGGACGGGGACGGTTTAGGGTCCAGGGGAGGGTACGACAACGCTTTAGGGGGAGCGTACGTGTGAGGGCGTGGGTTAGTGTTAGCGTACGGCTTAGGATTAGGTGACGGGTGAGTGTCAGGCTTCGGTGAAGGGTTAGGGTTAGGGTTCGGGCTAGGGTTAGGGTTAGGGGACGGGGACGGTTTAGGGTCCAGGGGAGGGTACGACAACGCTTTAGGGGGAGCGTACGTGTGAGGGCGCGGGTTAGTGTTAGCGTACGGCTTAGGATTAGGTGACGGGTGAGTGTCAGGCTTCGGGGAAGGGTTAGGGTTAGGGTTCGGGCTAGGGTTAGGGTTAGGAGACGGGGACGGTTTAGGGTCCAGGGGAGGGTACGACAACGCTTTAGGGGGAGCGAACGTGTGAGGGCGCGGGTTAGTGTTAGCGTACGGGTTAGGATTAGGGTACGGGTGAGGGTCAGGCTTCGGGGAAGGATTAGGGTTAGGGTTCGGGCTAGGGTTAGGGTTAGGGGACGGGGATGGTTTAGGGTCCAGGGGAGGGTACGACAACGATTTAGGGGGAGCGTACGTGTGAGGGCGCGGGTTAGTGTTAGCGTACGGGTTAGGATTAAGGCACGGGTGAGGGTCAGGCTTCGGGGAAGAGTTAGGGTTAGGGTTCGGGCTAGGGTTAGGGTTAGGGGACGGGGATGGTTTAGGGTCCAGGGTAGGGTACGACAACGCTTTAGGGGGAGCGTACGCGTGAGGGCGCGGGTTAGTGTTAGCGTACGGCTTAGGATTAGGGGACGGGTGAGGGTCAGGCTTCGGGGAAGGTTTAGGGTTAGGGTTCGGTCTAGGGTTAGGGTTAGGGAACGGGGACGGTTTAGGGTCCAGGGGAGGGTAAGACAACGCTTTAGGGGGAGCGTACGTGTAAGGGCGTGGGTTAGTGTTAGCGAACGGCTTAGGATTAGTGGACGGGTGAGTGTCAGGCTTCGGGAAAGGCTTAGGGTTAGTGTTCGGGCTAGGGTTAGGGTTAGGGGACGGGGACGGTTTAGGGTCCAGGGGAGGGTACGACAACGCTTTAGGGGGAGCGTACGTGTGAGGGCGCGGGACAGTGTTAGCGTACGGCTTAGGATTAGGGGATGGGTGAGTGTCAGGCTTCGGTGAAGGGTTAGGGTTAGGGTTCGGGCTAGGGTTAGGGTTAGGGGACGGGGACGGTTTAGGGTCCAGGGGAGGGTACGACAACGCTTTAGGGGGAGCGTAGGTGTGTGGGGGCGGGTTAGTGTTAGCGTTCGGCTTAGGATTAGGTGACGGGTGAGTGTCAGGCTTCGGGGAAGGGTTAGGGTTAGGGTTCGGGCTAGGGTTAGGGTTAGGAGACGGGGACGGTTTAGGGTCCAGGGGAGGGTACGACAACGCTTTAGGGGGAGCGTACGTGTGAGGGCGCGGGTTAGTGTTAGCGTACGGCTTAGGATTAGGGGACGCGTGAGGGTCAGGCTTCGGGGAAGGGTTAGGGTTAGGGTTCGGGCTAGAGTTAGCGTTAGGGTACGGGGACAGTTTAGGGTCCATGGGAGGGTACGACAACGCTTTAGGGGGAGCGTACGTGTGAGGGCGCGGTTTAGTGTTAGCGTACGGGTTAGGATTAGGGGACGGGTGAGGGTCAGGCTTCGGGGAAGCGTTAGGGTTAGGGTTCGGGCTAGGGTTAGGGTTAGGGGACGGGGACTGTTAAGGGTCCAGGGGAGGGTACGACAACGCTTTAGGGGGAGCGAACGCGTGAGGGCACGGGTTAGTGTTAGTGTACAGTTTAGGATTAGGGGACGGGTGAGGGTCAGGCTTCGGGGAAGGTTTAGGGTTAGGGTTCAGGCTAGGGTTAGGGGAAGGGAACGGTTTAGGGTCCAGGGGAGGGTACGACAACGCTTTAGGGGGAGCGTACGTGTGAGGGCGCGTGTTAGTGTTAGCGTACGTGTTAGTATTAGGGAATGGGTGAGGGTCAGGCTTCGGGGAAGGGTTAGGGTTAGGGTTCGGGCTAGGGTTAGGGTTAGGGGACGGGGACGGTTTAGGGTCCAGGGGAGGGTACAACAACGCTTTAGGGGGAGCGTACGTGTGAGGGCGCGGGTTAGTGTTAGCGTACGGGTTAGGATTAGGGGACGGGTGAGGGTCAGGCTTCGGGGAAGGGTTAGGGTTAGGGTTCGGGCTAGAGTTAGGGTTAGGGGACGGGGACGGTTTAGGGTCCAGGGGAGGGTACGACAACGCTTTAGGGGGAGCGTACGTGTGATGGCACTGGTTAGTGTTAGCGTACGGGTTAGGATTATGGGACGGGTGAGGGTCAGGCTTCGAGGAAGAGTTAGGGTTAGGGTTCAGGCTAGGGTTAGGGTTAGGGGACGGGGACGGTTTAGGGTCCAGGGGACGGTACGACAACGCTTTAGGGGGAGCGTACGCGTGAGGGCGCGGGTTAGTGTTAGCGTACGGCTTAGGATTAGGAGACGGGTGAGGGTCAGGCTTCGGGGAAGGTTTAGGGTTAGGGTTCGGTCTAGGGTTAGGGTTAGGGAACTGGGACGGTTTAGGGTCCAGGGGAGGGTAAGACAGCGCTTTAGGGGGAGCGTACGTGTGAGGGCGTGGGTTAGTGTTAGCGAACGGCTTAGGATTAGGGGACGGGTGAGTGTCAGGCTTCGGGGAAGGCTTAGGGTTAGGGTTCGGGCTAGGATTAGGGTTAGGGGACGGGGACGGTTTAGGGTCCAGGGGAGGGTACGACAACGCTTTAGGGGGAGCGTACGTGTGAGGGCGCGGGTTAGTGTTAGCGTACGGGTTAGGATTAGGGGACGGGTGAGGGTCAGGCTTCAGGGAAGGTTTAGGGTTAGGGCTCGGGCTAGGGTTAGGGTTAGGGGACGGGGACGGTTTAGGGTCCAGGGGAGGGTACGACAACGCTTTAGGGGGAGCGTACACGTGAGGGCGCGGGTTAGTGTTAGCGTACGGTTGAGGATTAGGGGACGGGTGAGGGTCAGGCTTCAGGGAAAGTTTAGGGTTAGGGTTCGGGCTAGGGTTAGGGTTAGGGGACGGGGAGAGTTTAGGGTCCAGGGGAGTGTACGACAACGCTTTAGGGGAAGCGTACGTGTGAGGGCGTGGGTTAGTGTTAGCGTACGGCTTAGGATTAGGGGACGGGTGAGGGTCAGGCTTCGGGGAAGGGTTAGGGTTAGGGTTCGGGCTAGGGTTAGGGTTAGGGGACGGGGACGGTTTAGGGTCCAGGGGAGGGTACGACAACTATTTAGGTGGAGCGTACGTGTGAGGGCGCGGGTTAGTGTTAGCGTACGGGTTAGGATTAGGGGACGGGTGAGGGTCAGGCTTCGGGGAAGAGTTAGGGTTAGGGTTCGGGCTAGGGTTAGGGTTAGGGGACGGGGATGGTTTAGGGTCCAGGGTAGGGTACGACAACGCTTTAGGGGGAGCGTACGCGTGAGGGCGCGGGTTAGTGTTAGCGTACGGCTTAGGATTAGGGGACGGGTGAGGGTCAGGCTTCGGGGAAGGTTTAGGGTTAGGGTTCGGTCTAGGGTTAGGGTTAGGGAACGGGGACGGTTTAGGATCCAGGGGAGGGTAAGACAACGCTTTAGGGGGAGCGTACGTGTGAGGGCGTGGGTTAGTGTTAGCGAACGGCTTAGGATTAGTGGACGGGTGAGTGTCAGGCTTCGGGAAAGGCTTAGGGTTAGGGTTCGGGCTAGGGTTAGGGTTAGGGGACGGGGACGGTTTAGGGTCCAGGGGAGGGTACGACAACGCTTTAGGGGGAGCGTACGTGTGAGGGCGCGGGTTAGTGTTAGCGTACGGTTTAGGATTATGTGACGGGTGAGTGTCAGGCTTCGGTGAAGGGTTAGGGTTAGGGTTCGGGCTAGGGTTAGGGTTAGGGGACGGGGACGGTTTAGGGTCCAGGGGAGGGTACGACAACGCTTTAGGGGGAGCGTACGTGTGAGGGCGCGGGTTAGTGTTAGCGTACGGCTTAGGATTATGTGACGGGTGAGTGTCAGGCTTCGGTGAAGGGTTAGGGTTAGGGTTCGGGCTAGGGTTAGGGTTAGGGGACGGGGACGGTTTAGGGTCCAGGGGAGGGTACGACAACGCTTTAGGGGGAGCGTACGTGTGAGGGCGCGGGTTAGTGTTAGCGTACGGCTTAGGATTAGGTGACGGGTGAGTGTCAGGCTTCGGGGAAGGGTTAGGGTTAGGGTTCGGGCTAGGGTTAGGGTTAGGAGACGGGGACGGTTTAGGGTCCAGGGGAGGGTACGACAACGCTTTAGGGGGAGCGTACGTGTGAGGGCGCGGGTTAGTGTTAGCGTACGGGTTAGGATTAGGGGACGGGTGAGGGTCAGGCTTCGGGGAAGCGTTAGGGTTAGGGTTCGGGCTAGGGTTAGGGTTAGGGGACGGGGACTGTTAAGGGTCCAGGGGAGGGTACGACAACGCTTTAGGGGGAGCGAACGCGTGAGGGCACGGGTTAGTGTTAGCGTACAGGTTAGGATTAGGGGACGGGTGAGGGTCAGGCTTCGGGGAAGGTTTAGGGTTAGGGTTCGGGCTAGGGTTAGGGGAAGGGAACGGTTTAGGGTCCAGGGGAGGGTACGACAACGCTTTAGGGGGAGCGTACGTGTGAGGGCGCGGGTTAGTGTTAGCGTACGGGTTAGGATTAGGGGACGGGTGAGGGTCAGGCTTCGGGGAAGGGTTAGGGTTAGGGTTCGGGCTAGAGTTAGGGTTAGGGGACGGGGACGGCTTAGGGTCCAGGGGAGGGTACGACAACGCTTTAGGGGGAGCGTACGTGTGATGGCACGGGTTAGTGTTAGCGTACGGGTTAGGATTATGGGACGGGTGAGGGTCAGGCTTCGAGGAAGAGTTAGGGTTAGGGCTCGGGCTAGGGTTAGGGTTAGGGGACGGGGACGGTTTAGGGTCCAGGGGAGTGTACGACAACGCTTTAGGGGAGCGTACGTGTGAGGGCGCGGGTTAGTGTTAGCGTACGGCTTAGGATTAGGGGACGTGTGAGAGTCAGGCTTCGGGGAAGGGTTAGGGTTAGGGTTCGGGCTAGGGTTAGGGTTAGGGGACGGGGACGGTTTAGGGTCCAAGGGAGGGTACGACAACGCTTTAGGGGGAGCGTACGTGTGAGGGCGCGGGATAGTGTTAGCGTACGGCTTAGGAATAGGGGATGGGTGAGTGTCAGGCTTCGGTGAAGGGTTAGGGTTAGGGTTCGGGCTAGGGTTAGGGTTATGGGACGGGGACGGTTTAGGGTCCAGGGGAGGGTACGACAACGCTTTAGGGGGAGCGTACGTGTGAGGGCGCGGGTTAGTGTTAGCGTACGGCTTAGGATTATGTGACGGGTGAGTGTCAGGCTTCGGGGAAGGGTTAGGGTTCGGGTTCGGGCTAGGGTTAGGGTTAGGAGACGGGGACGGTTTAGGGTCCAGAGGAGGGTACGACAACGCTTTAGGGGGAGCGTACACGTGAGGGCGCGGGTTAGTGTTAGCGTACGGGTTAGGATTAGGGGACGGGTGAGGGTCAGGCTTCGGGGAAGAGTTAGGGTTAGGGTTCGGGCTAGGGTTAGGGTTAGGGGACGGGGATGGTTTAGGGTCCAGGGTAGGGTACGACAACGCTTTAGGGGGAGCGTACGCGTGAGGGCGCGGGTTAGTGTTAGCGTACGGCTTAGGATTAGGGGACGGGTGAGGGTCAGGCTTCGGGGAAGGTTTAGGGTTAGGGTTCGGTCTAGGGTTAGGGTTAGGGAACGGGGACGGTTTAGGGTCCAGGGGAGGGTAAGACAACGCTTTAGGGGGAGCGTACATGTGAGGGCGTGGGTTAGTGTTAGCGAACGGCTTAGGATTAGTGGACGGGTGAGTGTCAGACTTCGGGATAGGCTTAGGGTTAGGGTTCGGGCTAGGGTTAGGGTTAGGGGACGGGGACGGTTTAGGGTCCAGGGGAGGGTACGACAACGCTTTAGGGGGAGCGTACGTGTGAGGGCGCGGGATAGTGTTAGCATACGGCTTAGGATTAGGGGATGTGTGAGTGTCAGGCTTCGGTGAAGGGTTAGGGTTAGGGTTCGGGCTAGGGTTAGGGTTAGGGGACGGGGACGGTTTAGGGTCCAGGGGAGGGTACGACAACGCTTTAGGGGGAGCGTACGTGTGAGGGCGCGGGTTAGTGTTAGCGTACGGCTTAGGATTAGGTGACGGGTGAGTGTCAGGCTTCGGGGAAGGGTTAGGGGTAGGGTTCGGGCTAGGGTTAGGGTTAGGAGACGGGGACAGTTTAGGGTCCAGGGGAGGGTACGACAACGCTTTAGGGGGAGCGTACGTGTGAGGGCGCGGGTTAGTGTTAGCGTACGGCTTAGGATTAGGGGACGCGTGAGGGTCAGGCTTCGGGGAAGGGTTAGGGTTAGGGTTCGGGCTAGGGTTAGTGTTAGGGTACGGGGACAGTTTAGGGTCCATGGGAGGGTACGACAACGCTTTAGGGGGAGCGTACGAGTGAGGGCGCGGGTTAGTGTTAGCGTACGGCTTAGGATTAGGGGACAGGTGAGGGTCAGGCTTCGGGGAAGTTTTAGGGTTAGGGTTCGGGCTAGGGTTAGCGTTAGGGGACGGGGACGGTTTAGGGTCCAGGGGAGGGTACGACAACGCTTTAGGGGGAGCGTACGTGTGAGGGCGCGGGTTAGTGTTAGCGTACGGCTTAGGATTAGGGGACGTGTGAGAGTCAGGCTTCGGGGAAGGGTTAGGGTTAGGGTTCGGGCTAGGGTTAGGGTTAGGGGACGGGGACGGTTTAGGGTCCAAGGGAGGGTACGACAACGCTTTAGGGGGAGCGTACGTGTGAGGGCGCGGGTTAGTGTTAGCGTACGGGTGAGGATTAGGGGACGGGTGAGGGTCAGGCTTCGGGGAAGGGTTAGGGTTAGGGTTCGGGCTAGGGTTAGGGTTAGGGGACGGGGACGGTTTAGGGTCCAGGGGAGGGTACGACAACGCTTTAGGGGGAGCGTACGTGTGAGGGCGCGGGATAGTGTTAGCGTACGGCTTAGGAATAGGGGATGGGTGAGTGTCAGGCTTCGGTGAAGGGTTAGGGTTAGGGTTCGGGCTAGGGTTAGGGTTAGGGGACGGGGACGGTTTAGGGTCCAGGGGAGGGTACGACAACGCTTTAGGGGGAGCGTACGTGTGAGGGCGCGGGTTAGTGTTAGCGTACGGCTTAGGATTATGTGACGGGTGAGTGTCAGGCTTCGGGGAAGGGTTAGGGTTAGGGTTCGGGCTAGGGTTAGGGTTAGGAGACGGGGACGGTTTAGGGTCCAGGGGAGGGTACGACAACGCTTTAGGGGGAGCGTACGTCTGAGGGCGCGGGTTAGTGTTAGCGTACGGCTTAGGATTAGGGGACGCGTGAGGGTCAGGCTTCGGGGAAGTGTTAGGGTTAGGGTTCGGGCTAGGGTTAGCGTTAGGGTACGGGGACAGTTTAGGGTCCATGGGAGGGTACGACAACGCTTTAGGGGGAGCGTACGTGTGAGGGCGCGGTTTAGTGTTAGCGTACGGGTTAGGATTAGGGGACGGGTGAGGGTCAGGCTTCGGGGAAGCGTTAGGGTTAGGGTTCGGGCTAGGGTTAGGGTTAGGGGACGGGGACTGTTAAGGGTCCAGGGGAGGGTACGACAACGCTTTAGGTGGAGCGAACGCGTGAGGGCACGGGTTAGTGTTAGCGTACAGGTTAGGATTAGGGGACGGGTGAGGGTCAGGCTTCGGGGAAGGTTTAGGGTTAGGGTTCGGGCTAGGGTTAGGGGAAGGGAACGGTTTAGGGTCCAGGGGAGGGTACGACAACGCTTTAGGGGGAGCGTACGTGTGAGGGCGCGTGTTAGTGTTAGCGTACGGGTTAGTATTAGACAACGGGAGAGGGTCAGGCTTCGGGGAAGGGTTAGGGTTAGGGTTCGGGCTAGGTTTAGGGTTAGGGGACGGGGACGGTTTAGGGTCCAGGGGAGGGTACGACAACGCTTTAGGGGGAGCGTACGTGTGAGGGCGCGGGTTAGTGTTAGTGTACGAGTTAGGATTAGGGGACGGGTGAGGGTCAGGCTTCGGGGAAGGGTTAGGGTTAGGGTTCAGGCTAGAGTTAGGGTTAGGGGACGGGGACGGTTTAGGGTCCAGGGGAGGGTACGACAACGCTTTAGGGGGAGCGTACGTGTGATGGCACGGGTTAGTGTTAGCGTACGGGTTAGGATTATGGGACGGGTGAGGGTCAGGCTTCGAGGAAGAGTTAGTGTTAGGTTTCAGTCTAGGGTTAGGGTTAGGGGACGGGGACGGTTTAGGGTCCAGGGGACGGTACGACAACGCTTTAGGGGGAGCGTACGCGTGAGGGCGCGGGTTAGTGTTAGCGTACGGCTTAGGATTAGGGGACGGGTGAGGGTCAGGCTTCGGGGAAGGTTTAGCGTTAGGGTTCGGTCTAGGGATAGGGTTAGGGAACGGGGACGGTTTAGGGTCTAGGGGAGGGTAAGACAACGCTTTAGGGGGAGCGTACGTGTGAGGGCGTGGGTTAGTGTTAGCGAACGGCTTAGGATTAGGGGACGGGTGAGTGTCAGGCTTCGGGGAAGGCTTAGGGTTAGGGTTCGGGCTAGGGTTAGGGTTAGGGGACGGGGACGGTTTAGGGTCCAGGGGAGGGTACGACAACGCTTTAGGGGGAGCGTACGTGTGAGGGCGCGGGTTAGTGTTAGCGTACGGGTTAGGATTAGGGGACGGGTGAGGGTCAGGCTTCAGGGAAGGTTTAGGGTTAGGGCTCGGGCTAGGGTTAGGGTTAGGGGACGGGGACGGTTTAGGGTCCAGGGGAGGGTACGACAACGCTTTAGGGGGAGCGTACACGTGAGGGCGCGGGTTAGTGTTAGCGTACGGTTGAGGATTAGGGGACGGGTGACGGTCAGGCTTCAGGGAAAGTTTAGGGTTAGGGTTCGGGCTAGGGTTAGGGTTAGGGGACGGGGACGGTTTAGGGTCCAGGGGATGATATGACAACGCTTTAGGGGAAGCGTACGTGTGAGGGCGTGGGTTAGTGTTAGCGTACGGCTTAGGATTAGGGGACGGGTGAGGGTCAGGCTTCGGGGAAGGGTTAGGGTTAGGGTTCGGGCTAGGGTTAGGGTTAGGGGACGGGGACGGTTTAGGGTCCAGGGGAGTGTACGACAACGCTTTAGGGGGAGTGTACATGTGAGGGCGCGGGTTAGTGTTAGCGTACGGCTTAGGATTAGGGGACTGGTGAGGGTCAGGCTTCGGGGAAGGGTTAGGGTTAGGGTTCGGGCTAGGGTTAGGGTTAGGGGACGGGGACGGTTTAGGGTTCAGGTGAGGGTACGACAACGCTTTAGGGGGAGCGTACGAGTGAGGGCGCGGGTTAGTGTTAGCGTACGGCTTAGGATTAGGGGATAGGTGAGGGTCAGGCTTCGGGGAAGTTTTAGGGTTAGGGTTCGGGCTAGGGTTAGCGTTAGGGGACGGGGACGGTTTAGGGTCCAGGGGAGGGTACGACAACGCTTTAGGGGGAGCGTACGTGTGAGGGCGCGGGTTAGTGTTAGCGTACGGCTTAGGATTAGGGGACGTGTGAGAGTCAGGCTTCGGGGAAGGGTTAGGTTTAGGGTTCGGGCTAGGGTTAGGGTTAGGGGACGGGGACAGTTTAGGGTCCAAGGGAGGGTACGACAACGCTTTAGGGGGAGCGTACGTGTGAGGGCGCGGGTTAGTGTTAGCGTACGGGTGAGGATTAGCGGACGGGTGAGGGTCAGGCTTCGGGGAAGGGTTAGGGTTATGGTTCAGCTAGGGTAAGGTTTAGGGGACGGGGACGGTTTAGGGTCCAGAGGAGGGTACGACAACGCTTTAGGGGGAGCGTACGTGTGAGGGCGCGGGTTAGTGTTAGCGTACGGGTTAGGATTAGGGGACGGGTGAGGGTCAGGCTTCGGGGAAGGGTTAGGGTTAGGGTTCGGGCTAGGGTTAGGGTTAGGGGACGGGGACGGTTTAGGGTCCAGGGGAGGGTACGACAACGCTTTAGGGGGAGCGTACGTGTGAGGGCGCGGGTTAGTGTTAGCGTACGGGTTAGGATTAGGGGACGGGTGAGGGTCAGGCTTCAGGGAAGGTTTAGGGTTAGGGCTCGGGCTAGGGTTATGGTTAGGGGACGGGGACGGTTTAGGGTCCAGGGGAGGGTACGACAATGCTTTAGGGGGAGCGTACACGTGAGGGCGCGGGTTAATGTTAGCGTACGGTTGAGGATTAGGGGACGGGTGAGGGTCAGGCTTCAGGGAAAGTTTAGGGTTAGGGTTCGGGCTAGGGTTAGGGTTAGGGGACGGGGAGAGTTTAGGGTCCAGGGGAGTGTACGACAACGCTTTAGGGGAAGCGTACGTGTGAGGGCGTGGGTTAGTGTTAGCGTACGGCTTAGGATTAGGGGACGGGTGAGGGTCAGGCTTCGGGGAAGGGTTAGGGTTAGGGTTCGGGCTAGGGTTAGGGTTAGGGGACGGGGACGGTTTAGGGTCCAGGGGAGGGTACGACAACGATTTAGGTGGAGCGTACGTGTGAGGGCGCGGGTTAGTGTTAGCGTACCGGTTAGGATTAGGGGACGGGTGAGGGTCAGGCTTCGGGGAAGAGTTAGGGTTAGGGTTCGGGCTAGGGTTAGGGTTAGGGGACGGGGATGGTTTAGGGTCCAGGGTAGGGTACGACAACGCTTTAGGGGGAGCGTACGCGTGAGGGCGCGGGTTAGTGTTAGCGTACGGCTTAGGATTAGGGGACGGGTGAGGGTCAGGCTTCGGGGAAGGTTTAGGGTTAGGGTTCGGGCTAGGGTTAGGGGAAGGGAACGGTTTAGGGTCCAGGGGAGGGTACGACAATGCTTTAGGGGGAGCGTACGTGTGAGGGCGCGGGTTAGTGTTAGCGTACGGGTTAGGATTAGGGGACGGGTGAGGGTCAGGCTTCGGGGAAGGGTTAGGGTTAGGGTTCGGGCTAGAGTTAGGGTTAGGGGACGGGGACGGTTTAGGGTCCAGGGGAGGGTACGACAACGCTTTAGGGGGAGCGTACGTGTGATGGCACGGGTTAGTGTTAGCGTACGGGTTAGGATTATGGGACGGGTGAGGGTCAGGCTTCGAGGAAGGGTTAGGGTTAGGGCTCGGGCTAGGGTTAGGGTTAGGGGACGGGGACGGTTTAGGGTCCAGGGGAGTGTACGACAACGCTTTAGGGGAGCGTACGTGTGAGGGCGCGGGTTAGTGTTAGCGTACGGCTTAGGATTAGGGGACGTGTGAGAGTCAGGCTTCGGGGAAGGGTTAGGGTTAGGGTTCGGGCTAGGGTTAGGGTTAGGGGACGGGGACGGTTTAGGGTCCAAGGGAGGGTACGACAACGCTTTAGGGGGAGCGTACGTGTGAGGGCGCGGGTTAGTGTTAGCGTACGGGTGAGGATTAGGGGACGGGTGAGGGTCAGGCTTCAGGGAAGGGTTAGGGTTAGGGTTCGGGCTAGGGTTAGGGTTAGGGGACGGGGACGGTTTAGGGTCCAGGGGAGGGTACGACAACGCTTTAGGGGGAGCGTACGTGTGAGGGCGCGGGTTAGTGTTAGCGTACGGCTTAGGATTAGGTGACGGGTGAGTGTCAGGCTTCGGGGAAGGGTTAGGGGTAGGGTTCGGGCTAGGGTTAGGGTTAGGAGACGGGGACAGTTTAGGGTCCAGGGGAGGGTACGACAACGCTTTAGGGGGAGCGTACGTGTGAGGGCGCGGGTTAGTGTTAGCGTACGGCTTAGGATTAGGGGACGCGTGAGGGTCAGGCTTCGGGGAAGGGTTAGGGTTAGGGTTCGGGCTAGGGTTAGCGTTAGGGTACGGGGACGGTTTAGGGTCCATGGGAGGGTACGACAACGCTTTAGGGGGAGCGTACGAGTGAGGGCGCGGGTTAGTGTTAGCGTACGGCTTAGGATTAGGGGACAGGTGAGGGTCAGGCTTCGGGGAAGGTTTAGGGTTAGGGTTCGGTCTAGGGTTAGGGTTAGGGAACGGGGACGGTTTAGGATCCAGGGGAGGGTAAGACAACGCTTTAGGGGGAGCGTACGTGTGAGGGCGTGGGTTAGTGTTAGCGAACGGCTTAGGATTAGTGGACGGGTGAGTGTCAGGCTTCGGGAAAGGCTTAGGGTTAGGGTTCGGGCTAGGGTTAGGGTTAGGGGACGGGGACGGTTTAGGGTCCAGGGGAGGGTACGACAACGCTTTAGGGGGAGCGTACGTGTGAGGGCGCGGGTTAGTGTTAGCGTACGGCTTAGGATTATGTGACGGGTGAGTGTCAGGCTTCGGTGAAGGGTTAGGGTTAGGGTTCGGGCTAGGGTTAGGGTTAGGGGACGGGGACGGTTTAGGGTCCAGGGGAGGGTACGACAACGCTTTAGGGGGAGCGTACGTGTGAGGGCGCGGGTTAGTGTTAGCGTACGGCTTAGGATTAGGTGACGGGTGAGTGTCAGGCTTCGGGGAAGGGTTAGGGTTAGGGTTCGGGCTAGGGTTAGGGTTAGGAGACGGGGACGGTTTAGGGTCCAGGGGAGGGTACGACAACGCTTTAGGGGGAGCGTACGTGTGAGGGCGCGGGTTAGTGTTAGCGTACGGGTTAGGATTAGGGGACGGGTGAGGGTCAGGCTTCGGGGAAGCGTTAGGGTTAGGGTTCGGGCTAGGGTTAGGGTTAGGGGACGGGGACTGTTAAGGGTCCAGGGGAGGGTACGACAACGCTTTAGGGGGAGCGAACGCGTGAGGGCACGGGTTAGTGTTAGCGTACAGGTTAGGATTAGGGGACGGGTGAGGGTCAGGCTTCGGGGAAGGTTTAGGGTTAGGGTTCGGGCTAGGGTTAGGGGAAGGGAACGGTTTAGGGTCCAGGGGAGGGTACGACAACGCTTTAGGGGGAGCGTACGTGTGAGGGCGCGGGTTAGTGTTAGCGTACGGGTTAGGATTAGGGGACGGGTGAGGGTCAGGCTTCGGGGAAGGGTTAGGGTTAGGGTTCGGGCTAGAGTTAGGGTTAGGGGACGGGGACGGTTTAGGGTCCAGGGGAGGGTACGACAACGCTTTAGGGGGAGCGTACGTGTGATGGCACGGGTTAGTGTTAGCGTACGGGTTAGGATTATGGGACGGGTGACGGTCAGGCTTCGAGGAAGAGTTAGGGTTAGGGCTCGGGCTAGGGTTAGGGTTAGGGGACGGGGACGGTTTAGGGTCCAGGGGAGTGTACGACAACGCTTTAGGGGAGCGTACGTGTGAGGGCGCGGGTTAGTGTTAGCGTACGGCTTAGGATTAGGGGACGTGTGAGAGTCAGGCTTCGGGGAAGGGTTAGGGTTAGGGTTCGGGCTAGGGTTAGGGTTAGGGGACGGGGACGGTTTAGGGTCCAAGGGAGGGTACGACAACGCTTTAGGGGGAGCGTACGTGTGAGGGCGCGGGTTAGTGTTAGCGTACGGGTGAGGATTAGGGGACGGGTGAGGGTCAGGCTTCAGGGAAGGTTTAGGGTTAGGGTTCGGGCTAGGGTTAGGGTTAGGGGACGGGGACGGTTTAGGGTCCAGGGGAGGGTACGACAACGCTTTAGGGGGAGCGTACGTGTGAGGGCGCGGGTTAGTGTTAGCGTACGGCTTAGGATTAGGTGACGGGTGAGTGTCAGGCTTCGGGGAAGGGTTAGGGGTAGGGTTCGGGCTAGGGTTAGGGTTAGGAGACGGGGACAGTTTAGGGTCCAGGGGAGGGTACGACAACGCTTTAGGGGGAGCGTACGTGTGAGGGCGCGGGTTAGTGTTAGCGTACGGCTTAGGATTAGGGGACGCGTGAGGGTCAGGCTTCGGGGAAGGGTTAGGGTTAGGGTTCGGGCTAGGGTTAGCGTTAGGGTACGGGGACAGTTTAGGGTCCATGGGAGGGTACGACAACGCTTTAGGGGGAGCGTACGAGTGAGGGCGCGGGTTAGTGTTAGCGTACGGCTTAGGATTAGGGGACAGGTGAGGGTCAGGCTTCGGGGAAGTTTTAGGGTTAGTGTTCGGGCTAGGGTTAGCGTTAGGGGACGGGGACGGTTTAGGGTCCAGGGGAGGGTACGACAACGCTTTAGGGGGAGCGTACGTGTGAGGGCGCGGGTTAGTGTTAGCGTACGGCTTAGGATTAGGGGACGTGTGAGAGTCAGGCTTCGGGGAAGGGTTAGGGTTAGGGTTCGGGCTAGGGTTAGGGTTAGGGGACGGGGACGGTTTAGGGTCCAAGGGAGGGTACGACAACGCTTTAGGGGGAGCGTACGTGTGAGGGCGCGGGTTAGTGTTAGCGTACGGGTGAGGATTAGGGGACGGGTGAGGGTCAGGCTTCGGGGAAGGGTTAGGGTTAGGGTTCGGGCTAGGGTTAGGGTTAGGGGACGGGGACGGTTTAGGGTCCAGGGGAGGGTACGACAACGCTTTAGGGGGAGCGTACGTGTGAGGGCGCGGTATAGTGTTAGCGTACGGCTTAGGAATAGGGGATGGGTGAGTGTCAGGCTTCGGGGAAGGGTTAGGGTTAGGGTTCGGGCTAGGGTTAGGGTTAGGGGACGGGGACGGTTTAGGGTCCAGGGGAGGGTACGACAACGCTTTAGGGGGAGCGTACGTGTGAGGGCGCGGGTTAGTGTTAGCGTACGGCTTAGGATTATGTGACGGGTGAGTGTCAGGCTTCGGGGAAGGGTTAGGGTTAGGGTTCGGGCTAGGGTTAGGGTTAGGAGACGGGGACGGTTTAGGGTCCAGGGGAGGGTACGACAACGCTTTAGGGGGAGCGTACGTCTGAGGGCGCGGGTTAGTGTTAGCGTACGGCTTAGGATTAGGGGACGCGTGAGGGTCAGGCTTCGGGGAAGTGTTAGGGTTAGGGTTCGGGCTAGGGTTAGCGTTAGGGTACGGGGACAGTTTAGGGTCCATGGGAGGGTACGACAACGCTTTAGGGGGAGCGTACGTGTGAGGGCGCGGTTTAGTGTTAGCGTACGGGTTAGGATTAGGGGACGGGTGAGGGTCAGGCTTCGGGGAAGCGTTAGGGTTAGGGTTCGGGCTAGGGTTAGGGTTAGGGGACGGGGACTGTTAAGGGTCCAGGGGAGGGTACGACAACGCTTTAGGTGGAGCGAACGCGTGAGGGCACGGGTTAGTGTTAGCGTACAGGTTAGGATTAGGGGACGGGTGAGGGTCAGGCTTCGGGGAAGGTTTAGGGTTAGGGTTCGGGCTAGGGTTAGGGGAAGGGAACGGTTTAGGGTCCAGGGGAGGGTACGACAACGCTTTAGGGGGAGCGTACTTGTGAGGGCGCGTGTTAGTGTTAGCGTACGGGTTAGTATTAGACAACGGGAGAGGGTCAGGCTTCGGGGAAGGGTTAGGGTTAGGGTTCGGGCTAGGGTTAGGGTTAGGGGACGGGGACGGTTTAGGGTCCAGGGGAGGGTACGACAACGCTTTAGGGGGAGCGTACGTGTGAGGGCGCGGGTTAGTGTTAGTGTACGAGTTAGGATTAGGGGACGGGTGAGGGTCAGGCTTCGGGGAAGGGTTAGGGTTAGGGTTCAGGCTAGAGTTAGGGTTAGGGGACGGGGACGGTTTAGGGTCCAGGGGAGGGTACGACAACGCTTTAGGGGGAGCGTACGTGTGATGGCACGGGTTAGTGTTAGCGTACGGGTTAGGATTATGGGACGGGTGAGGGTCAGGCTTCGAGGAAGAGTTAGTGTTAGGTTTCAGTCTAGGGTTAGGGTTAGGGGACGGGGACGGTTTTGGGTCCAGGGGACGGTACGACAACGCTTTAGGGGGAGCGTACGCGTGAGGGCGCGGGTTAGTGTTAGCGTACGGCTTAGGATTAGGGGACGGGTGAGGGTCAGGCTTCGGGGAAGGTTTAGCGTTAGGGTTCGGTCTAGGGATAGGGTTAGGGAACGGGGACGGTTTAGGGTCCAGGGGAGGGTAAGACAACGCTTTAGGGGGAGCGTACGTGTGAGGGCGTGGGTTAGTGTTAGCGAACGGCTTAGGATTAGGGGACGGGTGAGTGTCAGGCTTCGGGGAAGGCTTAGGGTTAGGGTTCGGGCTAGGGTTAGTGTTAGGGGACGGGGACGGTTTAGGGTCCAGGGGAGGGTACGACAACGCTTTAGGGGGAGCGTACGTGTGAGGGCGCGGGTTAGTGTTAGCGTACGGGTTAGGATTAGGGGACGGGTGAGGGTCAGGCTTCAGGGAAGGTTTAGGGTTAGGGCTCGGGCTAGGGTTAGGGTTAGGGGACGGGGACGGTTTAGGGTCCAGGGGAGGGTACGACAACGCTTTAGGGGGAGCGTACACGTGAGGGCGCGGGTTAGTGTTAGCGTACGGTTGAGCATTAGGGGACGGGTGACGGTCAGGCTTCAGGGAAAGTTTAGGGTTAGGGTTCGGGCTAGGGTTAGGGTTAGGGGACGGGGACGGTTTAGGGTCCAGGGGATGATATGACAACGCTTTAGGGGAAGCGTACGTGTGAGGGTGTGGGTTAGTGTTAGCGTACGGCTTAGGATTAGGGGACGGGTGAGGGTCAGGCTTCGGGGAAGGGTTAGGGTTAGGGTTCGGGTTAGGGTTAGGGGACGGGGACGGTTTAGGGTCCAGGGGAGTGTACGACAACGCTTTAGGGGGAGTGTACATGTGAGGGCGCGGGTTAGTGTTAGCGTACGGCTTAGGATTAGGGGACTGGTGAGGGTCAGGCTTCGGGGAAGGGTTAGGGTTAGGGTTCGGGCTAGGGTTAGGGTTAGGGGACGGGGACGGTTTAGGGTTCAGGTGAGGGTACGACAACGCTTTAGGGGGAGCGTACGAGTGAGGGCGCGGGTTAGTGTTAGCGTACGGCTTAGGATTAGGGGATAGGTGAGGGTCAGGCTTCGGGGAAGTTTTAGGGTTAGGGTTCGGGCTAGGGTTAGCGTTAGGGGACGGGGACGGTTTAGGGTCCAGGGGAGGGTACGACAACGCTTTAGGGGGAGCGTACGTGTGAGGGTGCGGGTTAGTGTTAGCGTACGGCTTAGGATTAGGGGACGTGTGAGAGTCAGGCTTCGGGGAAGGGTTAGGTTTAGGGTTCGGGCTAGGGTTAGGGTTAGGGGACGGGGACAGTTTAGGGTCCAAGGGAGGGTACGACAACGCTTTAGGGGGAGCGTACGTGTGAGGGCGCGGGTTAGTGTTAGCGTACGGGTGAGGATTAGCGGACGGGTGAGGGTCAGGCTTCGGGGAAGGGTTAGGGTTATGGTTCAGCTAGGGTAAGGTTTAGGGGACGGGGACGGTTTAGGGTCCAGAGGAGGGTACGACAACGCTTTAGGGGGAGCGTACGTGTGAGGGCGCGGGTTAGTGTTAGCGTACGGGTTAGGATTAGGGGACGGGTGAGGGTCAGGCTTCGGGGAAGGGTTAGGGTTAGGGTTCGGGCTAGGGTTAGGGTTAGGGGACGGGGACGGTTTAGGGTCCAGGGGAGGGTACGACAACGCTTTAGGGGGAGCGTACGTGTGAGGGCGTGGGTTAGTGTTAGCGTTCGGCTTAGGATTAGGGGACGGGTGAGGGTCAGGCTTCAGGGAAGGGTTAGTGTTAGGGTTCGGGCTAGGGTTAGGGTTAGGGGACGGGGACGGTTTAGGGTCCAGGTGAGGGTACGCCAACGCTTTAGGGAGAGCGTACGTGTGAGTGCGCGGGATAGTGTTAGCGTTCGGGTTAGGATTATGGGACGGGTGAGGGTCAGGCTTCGGGGAAGGGTTAGAGCTAGGGTTCGGGCTAGGTTTAGGGTTAGGGGACGGGGACTGTTAAGGGTCCAGGGGAGGGTACGACAACGCTTTAGGTGGAGCGAACGCGTGAGGGCACGGGTTAGTGTTAGCGTACAGGTTAGGATTAGGGGACGGGTGAGGGTCAGGCTTCGGGGAAGGTTTAGGGTTAGGGTTCGGGCTAGGGTTAGGGGAAGGGAACGGTTTAGGGTCCAGGGGAGGGTACGACAACGCTTTAGGGGGAGCGTACGTGTGAGGGCGCGTGTTAGTGTTAGCGTACGGGTTAGTATTAGACAACGGGAGAGGGTCAGGCTTCGGGGAAGGGTTAGGGTTAGGGTTCGGGCTAGGGTTAGGGTTAGGGGACGGGGACGGTTTAGGGTCCAGGGGAGGGTACGACAACGCTTTAGGGGGAGCGTACGTGTGAGGGCGCGGGTTAGTGTTAGTGTACGAGTTAGGATTAGGGGACGGGTGAGGGTCAGGCTTCGGGGAAGGGTTAGGGTTAGGGTTCGGGCTAGAGTTAGGGTTAGGGGACGGGGACGGTTTAGGGTCCAGGGGAGGGTACGACAACGCTTTAGGGGGAGCGTACGTGTGATGGTAAGGGTTAGTGTTAGCGTACGGGTTAGGATTATGGGACGGGTGAGGGTCAGGCTTCGAGGAAGAGTTAGTGTTAGGTTTCAGTCTAGGGTTAGGGTTAGGGGACGGGGACGGTTTAGGGTCCAGGGGACGGTACGACAACGCTTTAGGGGGAGCGTACGCGTGAGGGCGCGGGTTAGTGTTAGCGTACGGCTTAGGATTAGGGGACGGGTGAGGGTCAGGCTTCGGGGAAGGTTTAGCGTTAGGGTTCGGTCTAGGGATAGGGTTAGGGAACGGGGACGGTTTAGGGTCCAGGGGAGGGTAAGACAACGCTTTAGGGGGAGCGTACGTGTGAGGGCGTGGGTTAGTGTTAGCGAACGGCTTAGGATTAGGGGACGGGTGAGTGTCAGGCTTCGGGGAAGGCTTAGGGTTAGGGTTCGGGCTAGGGTTAGGGTTAGGGAACGGGGACGGTTTAGGGTCCAGGGGAGGGTACGACAACGCTTTAGGGGGAGCGTACGTGTGAGGGCGCGGGTTAGTGTTAGCGTACGGGTTAGGATTAGGGGACGGGTGAGGGTCAGGCCTCAGGGAAGGTTTAGGGTTAGGGCTCGGGCTAGGGTTAGGGTTAGGGGACGGGGACGGTTTAGGGTCCAGGGGAGGGTACGACAACGCTTTAGGGGGAGCGTACACGTGAGGGCGCGGGTTAGTGTTAGCGTACGGTTGAGGATTAGGGGACGGGTGACGGTCAGGCTTCAGGGAAAGTTTAGGGTTAGGGTTCGGGCTAGGGTTAGGGTTAGGGGACGGGGACGGTTTAGGGTCCAGGGGATGATATGACAACGCTTTAGGGGAAGCGTACGTGTGAGGGCGTGGGTTAGTGTTAGCGTACGGCTTAGGATTAGGGGACGGGTGAGGGTCAGGCTTCGGGGAAGGGTTAGGGTTAGGGTTCGGGCTAGGATTAGGGTTAGGGGACGGGGACGGTTTAGGGTCCAGGGGAGGGTACGACAACGCTTTAGGGGGAGTGTACATGTGAGGGCGCGGGTTAGTGTTAGCGTACGGCTTAGGATTAGGGGACTGGTGAGGGTCAGGCTTCGGGGAAGGGTTAGGGTTAGGGTTCGGGCTAGGGTTAGGGTTAGGGGACGGGGACGGTTTAGGGTCCAGGGGAGGGTACGACAACGCTTTAGGGGGAGCGTACGAGTGAGGGCGCGGGTTAGTGTTAGCGTACGGCTTAGGATTAGGGGAAAGGTGAGGGTCAGGCTTCGGGGAAGTTTTAGGGTTAGGGTTCGGGCTAGGGTTAGCGTTAGGGGACGGGGACGGTTTAGGGTCCAGGGGAGGGTACGACAACGCTTTAGGGGGAGCGTACGTGTGAGGGCGCGGGTTAGTGTTAGCGTACGGCTTAGGATTAGGGGACGTGTGAGAGTCAGGCTTCGGGGAAGGGTTAGGGTTAGGGTTCGGGCTAGGGTTAGGGTTAGGGGACGGGGACGGTTTAGGGTCCAAGGGAGGGTACGACAACGCTTTAGGGGGAGCGTACGTGTGAGGGCGCGGGTTAGTGTTAGCGTACGGGTGAGGATTAGGGGACGGGTGAGGGTCAGGCTTCGGGGAAGGGTTAGGGTTAGGGTTCAGCTAGGGTAAGGTTTAGGGGACGGGGACGGTTTAGGGTCCAGAGGAGGGTACGACAACGCTTTAGGGGGAGCGTACGTGTGAGGGCGCGGGTTAGTGTTAGCGTACGGGTTAGGATTAGGGGACGGGTGAGGGTCAGGCTTCGGGGAAGGGTTAGGGTTAGGGTTCGGGCTAGGGTTAGGGTTAGGGGACGGGGACGGTTTAGGGTCCAGGGGAGGGTACGACAACGCTTTAGGGGGAGCGTACGTGTGAGGGCGTGGGTTAGTGTTAGCGTTCGGCTTAGGATTAGGGGACGGGTGAGGGTCAGGCTTCAGGGAAGGGTTAGTGTTAGGGTTCGGGCTAGGGTTAGGGTTAGGGGACGGGGACGGTTTAGGGTCCAGGTGAGGGTACGCCAACGCTTTAGGGAGAGCGTACGTGTGAGTGCGCGGGATAGTGTTAGCGTTCGGGTTAGGATTATGGGACGGGTGAGGGTCAGGCTTCGGGGAAGGGTTAGAGCTAGGGTTCGGTCTAGGGTTATGGTTAGGGGACGGGGACTGTTTATGGTCCAGGGGAGGGTACGACAATGCTTTAGGGAGAGTGTACGCATGAGGGCACGGGTTAGTGTTAGCGTACGGGTTAGGATTAGGGTACGGGTGAGGGTCAGGCTTCGGGGAAGGATTAGGGTTAGGGTTCGGGCTAGGGTTAGGGTTAGGGGACGGGGACGGTTTAGGGTCCAGGGGAGGGTACGACAACGCTTTAGCGGGAGCGTACGTGTGAGGACGCGGGTTAGTGTTAGCGTACTGCTTAGGAATAGGTGACGGGTGAGTGTCAGGCTTCGGGGAAGGGTTAGGGTTAGGGTTCGGGCTAGGGTTAGGGTTAGGAGATGGGGACGGTTTAGGGTCCAGGGGAGGGTACGACAACGCTTTAGGGGGAGCGTACGTGTGAGGGCGCGGGTTAGTGTTAGCGTACGGCTTAGGATTAGGGGACGCGTGAGGGTCAGGCTTCGGGGAAGGGTTAGGGTTAGGGTTCGGGCTAGGGTTAGCGTTAGGGTACGGGGACAGTTTAGGGTCCATGGGAGGGTACGACAACGCGTTAGGGGGAGCGTACGTGTGAGGGCGCGGTTTAGTGTTAGCGTACGTGTTAGGATTAGGGGACGGGTGAGGGTCAGGCTTCGGGGAAGCGTTAGGGTTAGGGTTCGGGCTAGGGTTAGGTTTAGGGGACGGAGACTGTTAAGGGTCCAGGGGAGGGTACGACAACGCTTTAGGGGGAGCGAACGCGTGAGGGCACTGGTTAGTGTTAGCCTACAGGTTAGGATTAGGGGACGGGTGAGAGTCAGGCTTCGGGGAAGGGTTAGGGTTAGGGTTCGGGCTAGGGTTAGGGGACGGGAACGGTTTAGGGTCCAGGGGAGGGTATGACAACGCTTTAGGGGGAGCGTACGTGTGAGGGCGCGTGTTAGTGTTAGCGTACGGGTTAGTATTAGGGAACGGGTGAGGGTAAGGCTTCGGGGAAGTGTTAGGGTTAGGGTTCGGGCTAGGGTTAGGGTTAGGGGACGGGGACGGTTTAGGGTCCAGGTGAGGGTACGCCAACGCTTTAGGGAGAGCGTACGTGTGAGGGCGCGGGATAGTGTTAGCGTACGGGTTAGGATTAGGGGACGTGTGAGGGTCAGGCTTCGGGGAAGGGTTAGGTTTAGGGTTCGGGCTAGGGTTAGGGTTAGGGGACGGGGACGGTTTAGGGTCTAGGGAAGGGTACGACAACGCTTTAGGGGGAGCGTACGCGTGAGGGCGCGGCTTAGTGTTAGCGTACGGCTTAGGATTAGGGGACGGGTGAGGGTCAGGCTTCGGGGAAAGGTTAGGGTTAGGGTTTGGGCTAGGGTTAGGGTTAGGGGACAGGGACGGTTTAGGGTCCAGGGGAGGGTACGACAACGCTTTAGGGGGAGCGTACGTGTGAGGGCGTGGGTTAGTGTTAGCGTACGGCTTAGGATTAGGGGACGGGTGAGGGTCAGGCTTCGGGGAAGGGTTAGGGTTAGGGTTCGGGCTAGGGTTAGGGTTAGGGGACGGGGACGGTTTAGGGTCCAGGGGAGGGTACGACAACGCTTTAGGGGGAGCGTACGTGTGAGGGCGTGGGTTAGTGTTAGCGTTCGGCTTAGGATTAGGGGACGGGTGAGGGTCAGGCTTCGGGGAAGCGTTAGGGTTAGGGTTCGGGCTAGGGTTAGGGTTAGGGGACGGGGACTGTTAAGGGTCCAGGGGAGGGTACGACAACGCTTTAGGGGGAGCGAACACGTGAGGGCACGGGTTAGTGTTAGCGTACAGGTTAGGATTAGGGGACGGGTGAGGGTCAGGCTTCGGGGAAGGTTTTAGGTTAGGGTTCGGGCTAGGGTTAGGGGACGGGAACGGTTTAGGGTCCAGGGGAGGGTACAACAACGCTTTAGGGGGAGCGTACGTGTGAGGGCGCGTGTTAGTGTTAGCGTACGGGTTAGTATTAGGGAACGGGTGAGGGTCAGGCTTCGGGGAAGGGTTAGGGTTAGGGTTCGGGCTAGGGTTAGGGTTAGGGGACGGGGACGGTTTAGGGTCCAGGGGAGGGTACGACAACGCTTTAGGGGGAGCGTACGTGTGAGGGCGCGGGTTAGTGTTAGCGTACGGGTTAGGATTAGGGGACGGGTGAGGGTCAGGCTTCGGGGAAGTCTTAGGGTTAGGGTTCGGGCTAGGGTTAGGGTTAGGGGACGGGGACGGTTTAGGGTCCAGGGGAGGGTACGACAACGCTTTAGGGGGAGCGTACGTGTGAGGGCGCGGGTTAGTGTTAGCGTACGGGTTAGGATTAGGGGACGGGTGAGGGTCAGGCTTCAGGGAAGGTTTAGGGTTAGGGATCGGGCTAGGGTTAGGGTTAGGGGACGGGGACGGTTTAGGGTCCAGGGGACGGTACGACAACGCTTTGGGGGGAGCGTACACGTGAGGGCGCGGGTTAGTGTTAGCGTACGGTTGAGGAATAGGGGACGGGTGAGGGTCAGGCTTCGGGGAAGGGTTAGGGTTAGGGTTCAGGCTAGGGTTAGGGTTAGGGGACGGGGACGGTTTAGGGTCCAGGGGAGGGTACGACAACGATTTAGGGGGAGCGTACGTGTGAGGGCGTGGGTTAGTGTTAGCGTACGGGTTAGGATTAGGGGACGGGTGAGGGTCAGGCTTCGGGGAAGAGTTAGGGTTAGGGTTCGGGCTAGGGTTAGGGTTAGGGGACGGGGACGGTTTAGGGTCCAGGGGAGGGTACGACAACGCTTTAGGGGGAGCGTACGTGTGTGGGCGCGGGTTAGTTTTAGCGTACGGCTTAGGATTAGGTGACGGGTGAGTGTCAGGCTTCGGGGAAGGGTTAGGGTTAGGGTTCGGGCTAGGGTTAGGGTTAGGAGACGGGGACAGTTTAGGGTCCAGGGGAGGGTACGACAACGCTTTAGGGGGAGCGTAGGTGTGAGGGCGCGGGTTAGTGTTAGCGTACGGCTTAGGATTAGGGGACGGGTGAGTGTCAGGCTTCGGGGAAGGGTTAGGGTTAGGGTTCGGGCTAGGGTTAGCGTTAGGGGACGGGGACAGTTTAGGGTCCAGGGGAGGGTACGACAACGCTTTAGGGGGAGCGTACGTGTGAGGGCGCGGTTTAGTGTTAGCGTACGGGTTAGGATTAGGGGACGGGTGAGGGTCAGGCTTCGGGGAAGCGTTAGGGTTATGGTTCGGGCTAGGGTTAGGGTTAGGGGACGGGGACTGTTAAGGGTCCAGGGGAGGGTACGACAACGCTTTAGGGGGAGCGAACGCGTGAGGGCACGGGTTAGTGTTAGCGTACAGGTTAGGATTAGGGGACGGGTGAGGGTCAGGCTTCGGGGAAGGTTTAGGGTTAGGGTTCGGACTAGGATTAGGGGACGGGAACGGTTTAGGGTCCAGGGGAGTGTACGAAAACGCTTTAGGGGGAGCGTACGTGTGAGGGCGCGGGTTAGTGTTAGCGTACGGGTTAGTATTAGGGAACGGGTGAGGGTCAGGCTTCGGGGAAGGGTTAGGGTTAGGGTTCGGGCTAGGGTTAGGGTTAGGGGATGGGGACGGTTTAGGGTCCAGGGGAGGGTACGACAACGCTTTAGGGGGAGCGTACGTGTGAGGGCGCGGGTTAGTGTTAGCGTACGGCTTAGGATTAGGGGACGGGTGAGGGTCAGGCTTCGGGGAAGGGTTAGGGTTAGGGTTCGGACTAGGGTTAGGGTTAGGGGACGGGGACGGTTTAGGGTCCAGGGGAGGGTACGACAACGCTTTCGGGGGAGCGTACGTGTGAGGGCGCGGGTTAGTGTTAGCGTACGGCTTAGGATTAGGGGACGGGTGAGGGTCAGGCTTCGGGGAAGGGTTAGGGTTAGGGTTCGGGCTAGGGTTAGTGTTAGGGGACGGGGACGGTTTAGGGTCCAGTGGAGGGTACGACAACGCTTTAGGGGGAGCGTACGTGTGAGGGCGCGGGTTAGTGTTAGCGTACGGGTTAGGATTAGGGGACGTGTGAGGGTCAGGCTTCGGGGAAGGGTTAGGGTTAGGGTTCGGGCTAGAGTTAGGGTTAGGGGACGGGGACGGTTTAGGGTCCAGGGGAGGGTACGACAACGCTTTAGGGGGAGCGTACGTGTGATGGCACGGGTTAGTGTTAGCGTACGGGTTAGGATTATGGGACGGGTGAGGGTCAGGCTTCGAGGAAGGGTTAGGGTTAGGGTTCAGGCTAGGGTTACGGTTAGGGGACGGGGACGGTTTAGGGTCCAGGGGACGGTACGTCAATGCTTTAGGGGGAGCGTACGCGTGAGGGCGCGGGTTAGTGTTAGCGTACGGCTTAGGATTAGGGGACGGGTGAGGGTCAGGCTTCGGGGAAGGTTTAGGGTTAGGGTTCGGTCTAGGGTTAGGGTTAGGGAACGGGGACGGTTTAGGGTCCAGGGGAGGGTAAGACAACGCTTTAGGGGGAGCGTACGTGTGAGGGCGTGGGTTAGTGTTAGCGAACGGCTTAGGATTAGGGGACGGGTGAGTGTCAGGCTTCGGGGAAGGCTTAGGGTTAGGGTTCGGGTTAGGGTTAGGGTTAGGGGACGGGGACGGTTTAGGGTCCAGGGGAGGGTACGACAACGCTTTAGGGGGAGCGTACGTGTGAGGGCGCGGGTTAGAGTTAGCGTACTGGTTAGGATTAGGGTACGGGTGAGGGTCAGGCTTCGGGGAAGAGTTAGGGTTAGGGTTCGGGCTAGGGTTAGGGTTAGGGGACGGGGATGGTTTAGGGTCCAGGTTAGGGTACGACAACGCTTTAGGGGGAGCGTACGTGTGAGGGAGCGGGTTAGTGTTAGCGTACGGCTTAGGATTAGGGGACGGGTGAGGGTAAGGCTTCGGGGAAGGGTTAGGGTTAGGGTTCGGGCTAGGGTTAGGGTTAGGGGACGGGGACGGTTTAGGGTCCAGGGGACGGTACGACAACGCTTTGGGGGGAGCGTACACGTGAGGGCGCGGGTTAGTGTTAGCGTACGGTTGAGGAATAGGGGACGGGTGAGGGTCAGGCTTCGGGGAAGGGTTAGGGTTAGGGTTCAGGCTAGGGTTAGGGTTAGGGGACGGGGACGGTTTAGGGTCCAGGGGAGGGTACGACAACGATTTAGGGGGAGCGTACGTGTGAGGGCGTGGGTTAGTGTTAGCGTACGGGTTAGGATTAGGGGACGGGTGAGGGTCAGGCTTCGGGGAAGAGTTAGGGTTAGGGTTCGGGCTAGGGTTAGGGTTAGGGGACGGGGACGGTTTAGGGTCCAGGGGAGGGTACGACAACGCTTTAGGGGGAGCGTACGTGTGAGGGCGCGGGTTAGTGTTAGCGTACGGGTTAGGATTAGGGGACGGGTGAGGGTCAGGCTTCAGGGAAGGTTTAGGGTTAGGGATCGGGCTAGGGTTAGGGTTAGGGGACGGGGACGGTTTAGGGTCCAGGGGACGGTACGACAACGCTTTGGGGGGAGCGTACACGTGAGGGCGCGGGTTAGTGTTAGCGTACGGTTGAGGAATAGGGGACGGGTGAGGGTCAGGCTTCGGGGAAGGGTTAGGGTTAGGGTTCAGGCTAGGGTTAGGGTTAGGGGACGGGGACGGTTTAGGGTCCAGGGGAGGGTACGACAACGATTTAGGGGGAGCGTACGTGTGAGGGCGTGGGTTAGTGTTAGCGTACGGGTTAGGATTAGGGGACGGGTGAGGGTCAGGCTTCGGGGAAGAGTTAGGGTTAGGGTTCGGGCTAGGGTTAGGGTTAGGGGACGGGGACGGTTTAGGGTCCAGGGGAGGGTACGACAACGCTTTAGGGGGAGCGTACGTGTGAGGGCGCGGGTTAGTTTTAGCGTACGGCTTAGGATTAGGTGACGGGTGAGTGTCAGGCTTCGGGGAAGGGTTAGGGTTAGGGTTCGGGCTAGGGTTAGGGTTAGGAGACGGGGACAGTTTAGGGTCCAGGGGAGGGTACGACAACGCTTTAGGGGGAGCGTAGGTGTGAGGGCGCGGGTTAGTGTTAGCGTACGGCTTAGGATTAGGGGACGGGTGAGTGTCAGGCTTCGGGGAAGGGTTAGGGTTAGGGTTCGGGCTAGGGTTAGCGTTAGGGGACGGGGACAGTTTAGGGTCCAGGGGAGGGTACGACAACGCTTTAGGGGGAGCGTACGTGTGAGGGCGCGGTTTAGTGTTAGCGTACGGGTTAGGATTAGGGGACGGGTGAGGGTCAGGCTTCGGGGAAGCGTTAGGGTTATGGTTCGGGCTAGGGTTAGGGTTAGGGGACGGGGACTGTTAAGGGTCCAGGGGAGGGTACGACAACGCTTTAGGGGGAGCGAACGCGTGAGGGCACGGGTTAGTGTTAGCGTACAGGTTAGGATTAGGGGACGGGTGAGGGTCAGGCTTCGGGGAAGGTTTAGGGTTAGGGTTCGGACTAGGATTAGGGGACGGGAACGGTTTAGGGTCCAGGGGAGTGTACGAAAACGCTTTAGGGGGAGCGTACGTGTGAGGGCGCGGGTTAGTGTTAGCGTACGGGTTAGTATTAGGGAACGGGTGAGGGTCAGGCTTCGGGGAAGGGTTAGGGTTAGGGTTCGGGCTAGGGTTAGGGTTAGGGGATGGGGACGGTTTAGGGTCCAGGGGAGGGTACGACAACGCTTTAGGGGGAGCGTACGTGTGAGGGCGCGGGTTAGTGTTAGCGTACGGCTTAGGATTAGGGGACGGGTGAGGGTCAGGCTTCGGGGAAGGGTTAGGGTTAGGGTTCGGACTAGGGTTAGGGTTAGGGGACGGGGACGGTTTAGGGTCCAGGGGAGGGTACGACAACGCTTTCGGGGGAGCGTACGTGTGAGGGCGCGGGTTAGTGTTAGCGTACGGCTTAGGATTAGGGGACGGGTGAGGGTCAGGCTTCGGGGAAGGGTTAGGGTTAGGGTTCGGGCTAGGGTTAGTGTTAGGGGACGGGGACGGTTTAGGGTCCAGTGGAGGGTACGACAACGCTTTAGGGGGAGCGTACGTGTGAGGGCGCGGGTTAGTGTTAGCGTACGGGTTAGGATTAGGGGACGTGTGAGGGTCAGGCTTCGGGGAAGGGTTAGGGTTAGGGTTCGGGCTAGAGTTAGGGTTAGGGGACGGGGACGGTTTAGGGTCCAGGGGAGGGTACGACAACGCTTTAGGGGGAGCGTACGTGTGATGGCACGGGTTAGTGTTAGCGTACGGGTTAGGATTATGGGACGGGTGAGGGTCAGGCTTCGAGGAAGGGTTAGGGTTAGGGTTCAGGCTAGGGTTACGGTTAGGGGACGGGGACGGTTTAGGGTCCAGGGGACGGTACGTCAATGCTTTAGGGGGAGCGTACGCGTGAGGGCGCGGGTTAGTGTTAGCGTACGGCTTAGGATTAGGGGACGGGTGAGGGTCAGGCTTCGGGGAAGGTTTAGGGTTAGGGTTCGGTCTAGGGTTAGGGTTAGGGAACGGGGACGGTTTAGGGTCCAGGGGAGGGTAAGACAACGCTTTAGGGGGAGCGTACGTGTGAGGGCGTGGGTTAGTGTTAGCGAACGGCTTAGGATTAGGGGACGGGTGAGTGTCAGGCTTCGGGGAAGGCTTAGGGTTAGGGTTCGGGTTAGGGTTAGGGTTAGGGGACGGGGACGGTTTAGGGTCCAGGGGAGGGTACGACAACGCTTTAGGGGGAGCGTACGTGTGAGGGCGCGGGTTAGTGTTAGCGTACGGGTTAGGATTAGGGGACGGGTGAGGGTCAGGGTTCGGGGAAGGGTTAGGGTTAGGGTTCGGGCTAGGGTTAGGGTTAGGGGACGGGGACGGTTTAGGGTCCAGGGGAGGGTACGACAACGCTTTAGGGGGAGCGTACGTGTGAGGGCGCGGGTTAGAGTTAGCGTACTGGTTAGGATTAGGGGACGGGTGAGGGTCAGGCTTCGGGGAAGAGTTAGGGTTAGGGTTCGGGCTAGGGTTAGGGTTAGGGGACGGGGATGGTTTAGGGTCCAGGTTAGGGTACGACAACGCTTTAGGGGGAGCGTACGTGTGAGGGAGCGGGTTAGTGTTAGCGTACGGCTTAGGATTAGGGGACGGGTGAGGGTAAGGCTTCGGGGAAGGGTTAGGGTTAGGGTTCGGGCTAGGGTTAGGGTTAGGGGACGGGGACGGTTTAGGGTCCAGGTGAGGGTACGCCAACGCTTTAGGGAGAGCGTACGTGTGAGGGCGCGGGATAGTGTTAGCGTACGGGTTAGGATTAGGGGACGTGTGAGGGTCAGGCTTCGGGGAAGGGTTAGGGTTAGGGTTCGGGCTAGGGTTAGGGTTAGGGGACGGGGAATGTTTAGGGTTCAGGGGAGGGTACGACAATGCTTTAGGGGGAGCGTACACATGAGGGCGCGGGTTAGTGTTAGCGTACGGGTTAGGATTATGGGACGGGTGAGGGTCAGGCTTCGGGGAAGGGTTAGGGTTAGGGTTCGGGATAGGGTTAGGGTTAGGGTCGGGGACGGTTTAGGGTCCAGGGGAGGGTACGACAACGCTTTAGGGGGAGCGTACGTGTGAGGGCGCGGGTTAGTGTTAGCGTATGGGTGAGGATTAGGGGACGGGTGAGGGTCAGTCTTCGGGGAAGGTTTAGGGATAGGGTTCGGGCTAGGGTTAGGGTTAGGGGACGGGGACGGTTTAGGGTCCAGGGGAGGGTACGACAACGCTTTAGGGGGAGCGTACGTGTGAGGGCGCGGGTTAGTGTTAGCGTACGGGTTAGGATTAGGGGACGGGTGAGGGTCAGGCTTCGGGGAAGGGTTAGGGTTAGGGTTCGGGCTAGGGTTAGGGTTAGGGGATGGGGACGGTTTAGGGTCCAGGTGAGGGTACGACAACGCTTTAGGGGGAGCGTACGAGTGAGGGCGCGGGTTAGTGTTAGCGTACGGCTTAGGATTAGGGGACAGGTGAGGGTCAGGCTTCGGGGACGTTTTAGGTTTAGGGTTCGGGCTAGGGTTAGCGTTAGGGGACGGGGACGGTTTAGGGTCCAGGGGAGGGTACGACAACGCTTTAGGGGGAGCGTACGTGTGAGGGCGCGGGTTAGTGTTAGCGTACGGCTTAGGATTAGGGGACGGGTGAGAGTCAGGCTTCGGGGAAGGGTTAGGGTTAGGGTTCGGGCTAGGGTTAGGGTTAGGGGACGGGGACGGTTTAGGGTCCAAGGGAGGGTATGACAACGCTTTAGGGGGAGCGTACGTGTGAGGGCGCGGGTTAGTGTTAGCGTACAGGTGAGGATTAGGGGACGGGTGAGGGTCAGGCTTCGGGGAAGGGTTAGGGTTAGGGTTCGAGCTAGTGTTAGGGTTAGGGGACGGGGACGGTGTAGGGTCCAGGGGAGGGTACAACAACGCTTTAGGGGGAGCGTACGTGTGAGGGCGTGGGTTAGTATTAGCGTACGGCTTAGGATTAGGGGACGGGTGAGTGTTAGGCTTTGGGGAAGTGTTAGGGTTAGGGTTCGGGCTAGGGTTAGGGTTAGGGTTAGGGTTAGGGTTAGGGGACGGGGACGGTTTAGTGTCCAGGGGAGGGTACGGCAACGCTTTAGGGGGAGCGTACGTGTGAGGGCGCGGGTTAGTGTTAGCGTACGGGTTAGGATTAGGGGACGGATGAGGGTCAGGCTTCGGGGAAGGGTTAGGGTTAGGGTTAGGGCTAGGGTTAGGGTTAGGGGACGGGGACGTTTTAGTGTCCAGGGGATGGTACGACAATGCTTTAGGGGGAGCGTACGTGTGAGGGCGCGGTTTAGTGTTAGCGTACGGGTGAGGATTAGGGGACGGGTGAGGGTCAGGCTTCGGGGAAGGGTTAGGGTTAGGGTTCGGGCTAGGGTTAGGGTTAGGGGACAGGGACGGTTTAGGGTCCAGGGGAGGGTACGACAACGCTTTAGGGGGAGCGTACGTGTGAGGGCGTGGGTTAGTGTTAGCGTACGGGTTAGGATTAGGGGACGGGTGAGGGTCAGGGTTCGGGGAAGGGTTAGGGTTAGGGTTCGGGCTAGGGTTAGGGTTAGGGGACGGGGAATGTTTAGGGTTCAGGGGAGGGTACGACAATGCTTTAGGGGGAGCGTACACATGAGGGCGCGGGTTAGTGTTAGCGTACGGGTTAGGATTATGGGACGGGTGAGGGTCAGGCTTCGGGGAAGGGTTAGGGTTAGGGTTCGGGATAGGGTTAGGGTTAGGGTCGGGGACGGTTTAGGGTCCAGGGGAGGGTACGACAACGCTTTAGGGGGAGCGTACGTGTGAGGGCGCGGGTTAGTGTTAGCGTATGGGTGAGGATTAGGGGACGGGTGAGGGTCAGTTTTCGGGGAAGGTTTAGGGATAGGTTTCGGGCTAGGGTTAGGGTTAGGGGACGGGGACGGTTTAGGGTCCAGGGGAGGGTACGACAACGCTTTAGGGGGAGCGTACGTGTGAGGGCGCGGGTTAGTGTTAGCGTACGGGTGAGGATTAGGGGACGGGTGAGGGTCAGGCTTCGGGGAAGGGTTAGGGTTAGGGTTCGGGCTAGGGTTAGGGTTAGGGGATGGGGACGGTTTAGGGTCCAGGTGAGGGTACGACAACGCTTTAGGGGGAGCGTACGAGTGAGGGCGCGGGTTACTGTTAGCGTACGGCTTAGGATTAGGGGACAGGTGAGGGTCAGGCTTCGGGGACGTTTTAGGTTTAGGGTTCGGGCTAGGGTTAGCGTTAGGGGACGGGGACGGTTTAGGGTCCAGGGGAGGGTACGACAACGCTTTAGGGGGAGCGTACGTGTGAGGGCGCGGGTTAGTGTTAGCGTACGGCTTAGGATTAGGGGACGGGTGAGAGTCAGGCTTCGGGGAAGGGTTAGGGTTAGGGTTCGGGCTAGGGTTAGGGTTAGGGGACGGGGACGGTTTAGGGTCCAAGGGAGGGTATGACAACGCTTTAGGGGGAGCGTACGTGTGAGGGCGCGGGTTAGTGTTAGCGTACAGGTGAGGATTAGGGGACGGGTGAGGGTCAGGCTTCGGGGAAGGGTTAGGGTTAGGGTTCGAGCTAGTGTTAGGGTTAGGGGATGGGGACGGTGTAGGGTCCAGGGGAGGGTACAACAACGCTTTAGGGGGAGCGTACGTGTGAGGGCGCGGGTTAGTATTAGCGTACGGCTTAGGATTAGGGGACGGGTGAGTGTTAGGCTTTGGGGAAGTGTTAGGGTTAGGGTTCGGGCTAGGGTTAGGGTTAGGGTTAGGGTTAGGGTTAGGGGACGGGGACGGTTTAGGGTCCAGGGGAGGGTACGGCAACGCTTTAGGGGGAGCGTACGTGTGAGGGCGCGGGTTAGTGTTAGCGTACGGGTTAGGATTAGGGGACGGATGAGGGTCAGGCTTCGGGGAAGGGTTAGGGTTAGGGTTCAGGCTAGGGTTAGGATTAGGGGACGGCGACGGTTTAGGGTCCAGGGGAGGGTACGACAACGATCTAGGGGGAGCGTACGTGTGAGGGCGTGGGTTAGTGTTAGCGTACGGGTTAGGATTAGGGGACGGGTGAGGGTCAGGCTTCGGGGAAGAGTTAGGGTTAGGGTTCGGGCTAGGGTTAGGGTTAGGGGACGGGGACGGTTTAGGGTCCAGGGGAGGGTACGACAACGCTTTAGGGGGAGCGTACGTGTGAGGGCGCGGGTTAGTTTTAGCGTACGGCTTAGGATTAGGTGACGGGTGAGTGTCAGGCTTCGGGGAAGGGTTAGGGTTAGGGTTCGGGCTAGGGTTAGGGTTAGGAGACGGGGACAGTTTAGGGTCCAGGGGAGGGTACGACAACGCTTTAGGGGGAGCGTAGGTGTGAGGGCGCGGGTTAGTGTTAGCGTACGGCTTAGGATTAGGGGACGGGTGAGTGTCAGGCTTCGGGTAAGGGTTAGGGTTAGGGTTCGGGCTAGGGTTAGCGTTAGGGGACGGGGACAGTTTAGGGTCCAGGGGAGGGTACGACAACGCTTTAGGGGGAGCGTACGTGTGAGGGCGCGGTTTAGTGTTAGCGTACGGGTTAGGATTAGGGGACGGGTGAGGGTCAGGCTTCGGGGAAGCGTTAGGGTTATGGTTCGGGCTAGGGTTAGGGTTAGGGGACGGGGACTGTTAAGGGTCCAGGGGAGGGTACGACAACGCTTTAGGGGGAGCGAACGCGTGAGGGCACGGGTTAGTGTTAGCGTACAGGTTAGGATTAGGGGACGGGTGAGGGTCAGGCTTCGGGGAAGGTTTAGGGTTAGGGTTCGGACTAGGATTAGGGGACGGGAACGGTTTAGGGTCCAGGGGAGTGTACGAAAACGCTTTAGGGGGAGCGTACGTGTGAGGGCGCGGGTTAGTGTTAGCGTACGGATTAGTATTAGGGAACGGGTGAGGGTCAGGCTTCGGGGAAGGGTTAGGGTTAGGGTTCGGGCTAGGGTTAGGGTTAGGGGATGGGGACGGTTTAGGGTCCAGGGGAGGGTACGACAACGCTTTAGGGGGAGCGTACGTGTGAGGGCGCGGGTTAGTGTTAGCGTACGGCTTAGGATTAGGGGACGGGTGAGGGTCAGGCTTCGGGGAAGGGTTAGGGTTAGGGTTCGGGCTAGGGTTAGGGTTAGGGGACGGGGACGGTTTAGGGTCCAGGGGAGGGTACGACAACGCTTTCGGGGGAGCGTACGTGTGAGGGCGCGGGTTAGTGTTAGCGTACGGCTTAGGATTAGGGGACGGGTGAGGGTCAGGCTTCGGGGAAGGGTTAGGGTTAGGGTTCGGGCTAGGGTTAGTGTTAGGGGACGGGGACGGTTTAGGGTCCAGTGGAGGGTACGACAACGCTTTAGGGGGAGCGTACGTGTGAGGGCGCGGGTTAGTGTTAGCGTACGGGTTAGGATTAGGGGACGTGTGAGGGTCAGGCTTCGGGGAAGGGTTAGGGTTAGGGTTCGGGCTAGAGTTAGGGTTAGGGGACGGGGACGGTTTAGGGTCCAGGGGAGGGTACGACAACGCTTTAGGGGGAGCGTACGTGTGATGGCACGGGTTAGTGTTAGCGTACGGGTTAGGATTATGGGACGGGTGAGGGTCAGGCTTCGAGGAAGGGTTAGGGTTAGGGTTCAGGCTAGGGTTACGGTTAGGGGACGGGGACGGTTTAGGGTCCAGGGGACGGTACGTCAATGCTTTAGGGGGAGCGTACGCGTGAGGGCGCGGGTTAGTGTTAGCGTACGGCTTAGGATTAGGGGACGGGTGAGGGTCAGGCTTCGGGGAAGGTTTAGGGTTAGGGTTCGGTCTAGGGTTAGGGTTAGGGAACGGGGACGGTTTAGGGTCCAGGGGAGGGTAAGACAACGCTTTAGGGGGAGCGTACGTGTGAGGGCGTGGGTTAGTGTTAGCGAACGGCTTAGGATTAGGGGACGGGTGAGTGTCAGGCTTCGGGGAAGGCTTAGGGTTAGGGTTCGGGTTAGGGTTAGGGTTAGGGGACGGGGACGGTTTAGGGTCCAGGGGAGGGTACGACAACGCTTTAGGGGGAGCGTACGTGTGAGGGCGCGGGTTAGTGTTAGCGTACGGGTTAGGATTAGGGGACGGGTGAGGGTCAGGCTTCAGGGAAGGTTTAGGGTTAGGGCTCGGGCTAGGGTTAGGGTTAGGGGACAGGGACGATTGAGGGTCCAGGGGAGGGTACGACAACGCTTTAGGGGGAGCGTACGTGTGAGGGCGCGGGTTAGTGTTAGCGTACGGGTTAGGATTAGGGGACGGGTGAGGGTCAGGGTTCGGGGAAGGGTTAGGGTTAGGGTTCGGGCTAGGGTTAGGGTTAGGGGACGGGGACGGTTTAGGGTCCAGGGGAGGGTACGACAACGCTTTAGGGGGAGCGTACGTGTGAGGGCGCGGGTTAGAGTTAGCGTACTGGTTAGGATTAGGGGACGGGTGAGGGTCAGGCTTCGGGGAAGAGTTAGGGTTACGGTTCGGGCTAGGGTTAGGGTTAGGGGACGGGGATGGTTTAGGGTCCAGGTTAGGGTACGACAACGCTTTAGGGGGAGCGTACGTGTGAGGGAGCGGGTTAGTGTTAGCGTACGGCTTAGGATTAGGGGACGGGTGAGGGTAAGGCTTCGGGGAAGGGTTAGGGTTAGGGTTCGGGCTAGGGTTAGGGTTAGGGGACGGGGACGGTTTAGGGTCCAGGTGAGGGTACGCCAACGCTTTAGGGAGAGCGTACGTGTGAGGGCGCGGGATAGTGTTAGCGTACGGGTTAGGATTAGGGGACGTGTGAGGGTCAGGCTTCGGGGAAGGGTTAGGGTTAGGGTTCGGGCTAGGGTTAGGGTTAGGGTCGGGGACGGTTTAGGGTCCAGGGGAGGGTACGACAACGCTTTAGGGGGAGCGTACGTGTGAGGGCGCGGGTTAGTGTTAGCGTATGGGTGAGGATTAGGGGACGGGTGAGGGTCAGTCTTCGGGGAAGGTTTAGGGATAGGGTTCGGGCTAGGGTTAGGGTTAGGGGACGGGGACGGTTTAGGGTCCAGGGGAGGGTACGACAACGCTTTAGGGGGAGCGTACGTGTGAGGGCGCGGTTTAGTGTTAGCGTACGGGTGAGGATTAGGGGACGGGTGAGGGTCAGGCTTCGGGGAAGGGTTAGGGTTAGGGTTCGGGCTAGGGTTAGGGTTAGGGGATGGGGACGGTTTAGGGTCCAGGTGAGGGTACGACAACGCTTTAGGGGGAGCGTACGAGTGAGGGCGCGTGTTAGTGTTAGCGTACGGCTTAGGATTAGGGGACAGGTGAGGGTCAGGCTTCGGGGACGTTTTAGGTTTAGGGTTCGGGCTAGGGTTAGCGTTAGGGGACGGGGACGGTTTAGGGTCCAGGGGAGGGTACGACAACGCTTTAGGGGGAGCGTACGTGTGAGGGCGCGGGTTAGTGTTAGCGTACGGCTTAGGATTAGGGGACGGGTGAGAGTCAGGCTTCGGGGAAGGGTTAGGGTTAGGGTTCGGGCTAGGGTTAGGGTTAGGGGACGGGGACGGTTTAGGGTCCAAGGGAGGGTATGACAACGCTTTAGGGGGAGCGTACGTGTGAGGGCGCGGGTTAGTGTTAGCGTACAGGTGAGGATTAGGGGACGGGTGAGGGTCAGGCTTCGGGGAAGGGTTAGGGTTAGGGTTCGAGCTAGTGTTAGGGTTAGGGGACGGGGACGGTGTAGGGTCCAGGGGAGGGTACAACAACGCTTTAGGGGGAGCATACGTGTGAGGGCGTGGGTTAGTATTAGCGTACGGCTTAGGATTAGGGGACGGGTGAGTGTTAGGCTTTGGGGAAGTGTTAGGGTTAGGGTTCGGGCTAGGGTTAGGGTTAGGGTTAGGGTTAGGGTTAGGGGACGGGGACGGTTTAGGGTCCAGGGGAGGGTACGGCAACGCTTTAGGGGGAGCGTACGTGTGAGGGCGCGGGTTAGTGTTAGCGTACGGGTTAGGATTAGGGGACGGATGAGGGTCAGGCTTCGGGGAAGGGTTAGGGTTAGGGTTAGGGCTAGGGTTAGGGTTAGGGGACGGGGACGTTTTAGTGTCCAGGGGATGGTACGACAATGCTTTAGGGGGAGCGTACGTGTGAGGGCGCGGGTTAGTGTTAGCGTACGGGTGAGGATTAGGGGACGGGTGAGGGTCAGGCTTCGGGGAAGGGTTAGGGTTAGGGTTCGGGCTAGGGTTAGGGTTAGGGGACAGGGACGGTTTAGGGTCCAGGGGAGGGTACGACAACGCTTTCGGGGGAGCGTACGTGTGAGGGCGCGGGTTAGCGTTAGCTTACGGGTTAGGATTAGGGGACGGGTGAGGGTCAGGCTTCGGGGAAGGGTTAGGGTTAGGGTTCGGGCTAGGGTTAGGGTTAGGGGACGGAGAAGGTTTAGGGTCCAGGGGAGGGTACGACAACGCTTTAGGGGGAGCGTACGTGTGAGGGCGCGGGTTAGTGTTAGCGTAAGGGTTAGGATTAGGGGACGGGTGAGGGTCAGGCTTCGGGGAAGGGTTAGGTTTAGGGTTCGGGCTAGGGTTAGGGTTAGGGTCGGGGTCGGTTTAGGGTCCAGAGGAGAGTACGACAACGCTTTAGGGGGAGCGTACGTGTGAGGGCGCGGGTTAGTGTTAGAGTACGGTTTAGGATTAGGGGACCGGTGAAGGTCAGGCTTCGGGGAAGGGTTAGGTTTAGGATTCGGGCTAGGGTTAGGGTTAGGGGACGGGTACGGTTTAGGGTCCAGGGGAGGGTACGACAACGCTTTAGGGGGAGTGTACTTGTGAGGGCGCGGGTTAGTTTTAGCGTACGGGTTAGGATTAGGGGATGGGTGAGGGTCAGGCTTCGGGGAAGGGTTAGGGTTAGGGTTCGGGCTAGGGTTAGGGTTAGGGGACAGGGACGGTTGAGGGTCCAGGGGAGGGTACGACAACGCTTTAGGGGGAGCGTACGTGTGAGGGCGTGGGTTAGTGTTAGCGTACGGGTTAGGATTAGGGGACGGGTGAGGGTCAGGGTTCGGGGAAGGGTTAGGGTTAGGGTTCGGGCTAGGGTTAGGGTTAGGGGACGGGGACGGTTTAGGGTCCAGGGGAGGGTATGACAACGCTTTAGGGGGAGCGTACGTGTGAGGGCGCGGGTTAGTGTTAGCGTACGGGTTAGGATTAGGGGTCGGGTGAGGGTCAGGCTTCGGGGAAGTGTTAGGGTTAGGGTTCAGGCTAGGGTTAGGGTTAGGGGACGGGGAAGGTTTAGGGTCCAGGGGAGGGTACGACAACGCTTTAGGGGGAGCGTACGTGTGAGGGTGCGGGTTAGTGTTAGCGTACGGGTTAGGATTAGGGGACGGGTGAGGGTCAGGCTTCGGGGAAGGGTTAGGGTTAGGGTTCGGACTAGGGTTAGGGTTAGGGGACGGGGACGGTTTAGGGTCCAGGGGAGGTTACGACAACGCTTTAGGGGGAGCGTACGTGTGAGGGCGTGGGTTAGTGTTAGCGTACGGGTTAGGATTAGGGGACGGGTGAGGGTCAGGCTTCGGGGAAGGGTTAGGGTTAGGGTTCGGGCTAGGGTTAGGGTTAGGGGACGGGGACGGTTTAGGGTCCAGAGGAGGGTACGACAACGATTTAGGGGGAGCGTACGTGTGAGGGCGCGGGTTAGTGTTAGCGTACGGGTTAGGATTAGGGGACGGGTAAGAGTCAGGCTTCAGGGAAGGGTTAGGGTTAGGGTTCGGGGTAGGGTTAGGGTTAGGGGACGGGGACGGTTTAGGGTTCAGGGGAGGGTACGACAACGCTTTAGGGGGAGCGTACGTGTGAGGGAGTGGGTTAGTGTTAGCGTACGGGTTAGGATTAGGGGACCGGTGAAGGTCAGGCTTCGGGGAAATGTTAGGGTTAGGGTTCAGGCTAGGGTTATGGTTAGGGGACGGGGACGGTTTAGGGTCCAGGGGAGGGTACGACAACGCTTTAGGTGGAGCGTACGTGTGTGGACGAGGGTTAGGGTTAGCGTACGGGTTACGATTAGGGGACGGGTGAGGGTCAGGCTTCAGAGAAGTGTTAGGGTTAGGGTTCGGGCTAGGATTAGGGTTAGGGGAAGGGGACGGTTTAGGGTCCAGGGGAGGGTACGACAACGCTTTAGGGGGAGCGTACGTGTGAGGGCGGGGGTTAGTGTTAGCGTATGGCGTAGGATTAGGGGACGGGTGAGGGTCAGGCTTCAGGGAAGGGTTAGGGTTAGGGTTCGGGCTAGGGTTAGGGTTAGGGGACGGGGACGGTTTAGGGTCCAAGGGAGGGTACGACAACGCTTTAGGGGGAGCGTACGTGTGAGGGCGCGGGTTAGTGTTAGCGTACGGGTTAGGATTAGGGGACGGATGAGGGTCAGGCTTCGGGGAAGGGTTAGGGTTAGGGTTAGGGCTAGGGTTAGGGTTAGGGGACGGGGACGTTTTAGTGTCCAGGGGATGGTACGACAATGCTTTAGGGGGAGCGTACGTGTGAGGGCGCGGGTTAGTGTTAGCGTACGGGTGAGGATTAGGGGACGGGTGAGGGTCAGGCTTCGGGGAAGGGTTAGGGTTAGGGTTCGGGCTAGGGTTAGGGTTAGGGGACAGGGACGGTTTAGGGTCCAGGGGAGGGTACGACAACGCTTTCGGGGGAGCGTACGTGTGAGGGCGCGGGTTAGCGTTAGCTTACGGGTTAGGATTAGGGGACGGGTGAGGGTCAGGCTTCGGGGAAGGGTTAGGGTTAGGGTTCGGGCTAGGGTTAGGGTTAGGGGACGGAGAAGGTTTAGGGTCCAGGGGAGGGTACGACAACGCTTTAGGGGGAGCGTACGTGTGAGGGCGCGGGTTAGTGTTAGCGTAAGGGTTAGGATTAGGGGACGGGTGAGGGTCAGGCTTCGGGGAAGGGTTAGGTTTAGGGTTCGGGCTAGGGTTAGGGTTAGGGTCGGGGTCGGTTTAGGGTCCAGAGGAGAGTACGACAACGCTTTAGGGGGAGCGTACGTGTGAGGGCGCGGGTTAGTGTTAGAGTACGGTTTAGGATTAGGGGACCGGTGAAGGTCAGGCTTCGGGGAAGGGTTAGGTTTAGGATTCGGGCTAGGGTTAGGGTTAGGGGACGGGTACGGTTTAGGGTCCAGGGGAGGGTACGACAACGCTTTAGGGGGAGTGTACTTGTGAGGGCGCGGGTTAGTTTTAGCGTACGGGTTAGGATTAGGGGATGGGTGAGGGTCAGGCTTCGGGGAAGGGTTAGGGTTAGGGTTCGGGCTAGGGTTAGGGTTAGGGGACAGGGACGGTTGAGGGTCCAGGGGAGGGTACGACAACGCTTTAGGGGGAGCGTACGTGTGAGGGCGTGGGTTAGTGTTAGCGTACGGGTTAGGATTAGGGGACGGGTGAGGGTCAGGGTTCGGGGAAGGGTTAGGGTTAGGGTTCGGGCTAGGGTTAGGGTTAGGGGACGGGGACGGTTTAGGGTCCAGGGGAGGGTATGACAACGCTTTAGGGGGAGCGTACGTGTGAGGGCGCGGGTTAGTGTTAGCGTACGGGTTAGGATTAGGGGTCGGGTGAGGGTCAGGCTTCGGGGAAGTGTTAGGGTTAGGGTTCAGGCTAGGGTTAGGGTTAGGGGACGGGGAAGGTTTAGGGTCCAGGGGAGGGTACGACAACGCTTTAGGGGGAGCGTACGTGTGAGGGTGCGGGTTAGTGTTAGCGTACGGGTTAGGATTAGGGGACGGGTGAGGGTCAGGCTTCGGGGAAGGGTTAGGGTTAGGGTTCGGACTAGGGTTAGGGTTAGGGGACGGGGACGGTTTAGGGTCCAGGGGAGGTTACGACAACGCTTTAGGGGGAGCGTACGTGTGAGGGCGTGGGTTAGTGTTAGCGTACGGGTTAGGATTAGGGGACGGGTGAGGGTCAGGCTTCGGGGAAGGGTTAGGGTTAGGGTTCGGGCTAGGGTTAGGGTTAGGGGACGGGGACGGTTTAGGGTCCAGAGGAGGGTACGACAACGATTTAGGGGGAGCGTACGTGTGAGGGCGCGGGTTAGTGTTAGCGTACGGGTTAGGATTAGGGGACGGGTAAGAGTCAGGCTTCAGGGAAGGGTTAGGGTTAGGGTTCGGGGTAGGGTTAGGGTTAGGGGACGGGGACGGTTTAGGGTTCAGGGGAGGGTACGACAACGCTTTAGGGGGAGCGTACGTGTGAGGGAGTGGGTTAGTGTTAGCGTACGGGTTAGGATTAGGGGACCGGTGAAGGTCAGGCTTCGGGGAAATGTTAGGGTTAGGGTTCAGGCTAGGGTTATGGTTAGGGGACGGGGACGGTTTAGGGTCCAGGGGAGGGTACGACAACGCTTTAGGTGGAGCGTACGTGTGTGGACGAGGGTTAGGGTTAGCGTACGGGTTACGATTAGGGGACGGGTGAGGGTCAGGCTTCAGAGAAGTGTTAGGGTTAGGGTTCGGGCTAGGATTAGGGTTAGGGGAAGGGGACGGTTTAGGGTCCAGGGGAGGGTACGACAACGCTTTAGGGGGAGCGTACGTGTGAGGGCGGGGGTTAGTGTTAGCGTATGGCGTAGGATTAGGGGACGGGTGAGGGTCAGGCTTCAGGGAAGGGTTAGGGTTAGGGTTCGGGCTAGGGTTAGGGTTAGGGGACGGGGACGGTTTAGGGTCCAAGGGAGGGTACGACAACGCTTTAGGGGGAGCGTACGTGTGAGGGCGCGGGTTAGTGTTAGCGTACGGGTTAGGATTAGGGGACGGATGAGGGTCAGGCTTCGGGGAAGGGTTAGGGTTAGGGTTAGGGCTAGGGTTAGGGTTAGGGGACGGGGACGTTTTAGTGTCCAGGGGATGGTACGACAATGCTTTAGGGGGAGCGTACGTGTGAGGGCGCGGGTTAGTGTTAGCGTACGGGTGAGGATTAGGGGACGGGTGAGGGTCAGGCTTCGGGGAAGGGTTAGGGTTAGGGTTCGGGCTAGGGTTAGGGTTAGGGGACAGGGACGGTTTAGGGTCCAGGGGAGGGTACGACAACGCTTTCGGGGGAGCGTACGTGTGAGGGCGCGGGTTAGCGTTAGCTTACGGGTTAGGATTAGGGGACGGGTGAGGGTCAGGCTTCGGGGAAGGGTTAGGGTTAGGGTTCGGGCTAGGGTTAGGGTTAGGGGACGGAGAAGGTTTAGGGTCCAGGGGAGGGTACGACAACGCTTTAGGGGGAGCGTACGTGTGAGGGCGCGGGTTAGTGTTAGCGTAAGGGTTAGGATTAGGGGACGGGTGAGGGTCAGGCTTCGGGGAAGGGTTAGGTTTAGGGTTCGGGCTAGGGTTAGGGTTAGGGTCGGGGTCGGTTTAGGGTCCAGAGGAGAGTACGACAACGCTTTAGGGGGAGCGTACGTGTGAGGGCGCGGGTTAGTGTTAGAGTACGGTTTAGGATTAGGGGACCGGTGAAGGTCAGGCTTCGGGGAAGGGTTAGGTTTAGGATTCGGGCTAGGGTTAGGGTTAGGGGACGGGTACGGTTTAGGGTCCAGGGGAGGGTACGACAACGCTTTAGGGGGAGTGTACTTGTGAGGGCGCGGGTTAGTTTTAGCGTACGGGTTAGGATTAGGGGATGGGTGAGGGTCAGGCTTCGGGGAAGGGTTAGGGTTAGGGTTCGGGCTAGGGTTAGGGTTAGGGGACAGGGACGGTTGAGGGTCCAGGGGAGGGTACGACAACGCTTTAGGGGGAGCGTACGTGTGAGGGCGTGGGTTAGTGTTAGCGTACGGGTTAGGATTAGGGGACAGGTGAGGGTCAGGGTTCGGGGAAGGGTTAGGGTTAGGGTTCGGGCTAGGGTTAGGGTTAGGGGACGGGGACGGTTTAGGGTCCAGGGGAGGGTATGACAACGCTTTAGGGGGAGCGTACGTGTGAGGGCGCGGGTTAGTGTTAGCGTACGGGTTAGGATTAGGGGTCGGGTGAGGGTCAGGCTTCGGGGAAGTGTTAGGGTTAGGGTTCAGGCTAGGGTTAGGGTTAGGGGACGGGGAAGGTTTAGGGTCCAGGGGAGGGTACGACAACGCTTTAGGGGGAGCGTACGTGTGAGGGTGCGGGTTAGTGTTAGCGTACGGGTTAGGATTAGGGGACGGGTGAGGGTCAGGCTTCGGGGAAGGGTTAGGGTTAGGGTTCGGACTAGGGTTAGGGTTAGGGGACGGGGACGGTTTAGGGTCCAGGGGAGGTTACGACAACGCTTTAGGGGGAGCGTACGTGTGAGGGCGTGGGTTAGTGTTAGCGTACGGGTTAGGATTAGGGGACGGGTGAGGGTCAGGCTTCGGGGAAGGGTTAGGGTTAGGGTTCGGGCTAGGGTTAGGGTTAGGGGACGGGGACGGTTTAGGGTCCAGAGGAGGGTACGACAACGATTTAGGGGGAGCGTACGTGTGAGGGCGCGGGTTAGTGTTAGCGTACGGGTTAGGATTAGGGGACGGGTAAGAGTCAGGCTTCAGGGAAGGGTTAGGGTTAGGGTTCGGGGTAGGGTTAGGGTTAGGGGACGGGGACGGTTTAGGGTTCAGGGGAGGGTACGACAACGCTTTAGGGGGAGCGTACGTGTGAGGGAGTGGGTTAGTGTTAGCGTACGGGTTAGGATTAGGGGACCGGTGAAGGTCAGGCTTCGGGGAAATGTTAGGGTTAGGGTTCAGGCTAGGGTTATGGTTAGGGGACGGGGACGGTTTAGGGTCCAGGGGAGGGTACGACAACGCTTTAGGTGGAGCGTACGTGTGTGGACGAGGGTTAGGGTTAGCGTACGGGTTACGATTAGGGGACGGGTGAGGGTCAGGCTTCAGAGAAGTGTTAGGGTTAGGGTTCGGGCTAGGATTAGGGTTAGGGGAAGGGGACGGTTTAGGGTCCAGGGGAGGGTACGACAACGCTTTAGGGGGAGCGTACGTGTGAGGGCGGGGGTTAGTGTTAGCGTATGGCGTAGGATTAGGGGACGGGTGAGGGTCAGGCTTCAGGGAAGGGTTAGGGTTAAGGTTCGGGCTAGGGTTAGGCTTAGGGGAAGGGGACGGTTTAGGGTCCAGGGGAGGGTACGACAACGCTTTAGGGGGAGCGTACGTGTGAGGGCGCGGGTTAGTGTTAGCGTAAGGGTTAGGATTAGGGGACGGGTGAGGGTCAGGCTTCGGGGAAGGGTTAGGTTTAGGATTCGGGCTAGGGTTAGGGTTAGGGGACGGGTACGGTTTAGGGTCCAGGGGAGGGTACGACAACGCTTTAGGGGGAGTGTACTTGTGAGGGCGCGGGTTAGTTTTAGCGTACGGGTTAGGATTAGGGGATGGGTGAGGGTCAGGCTTCGGGGAAGGGTTAGGGTTAGGGTTCGGGCTAGGGTTAGGGTTAGGGGACAGGGACGGTTGAGGGTCCAGGGGAGGGTACGACAACGCTTTAGGGGGAGCGTACGTGTGAGGGCGTGGGTTAGTGTTAGCGTACGGGTTAGGATTAGGGGACGGGTGAGGGTCAGGGTTCGGGGAAGGGTTAGGGTTAGGGTTCGGGCTAGGGTTAGGGTTAGGGGACGGGGAATGTTTAGGGTTCAGGGGAGGGTACGACAATGCTTTAGGGGGAGCGTACGTGTGAGGGCGCGGGTTAGTGTTAGCGTATGGGTGAGGATTAGGGGACGGGTGAGGGTCAGTTTTCGGGGAAGGTTTAGGGATAGGGTTCGGGCTAGGGTTAGGGTTAGGGGACGGGGACGGTTTAGGGTCCAGGGGAGGGTACGACAACGCTTTAGGGGGAGCGTACGTGTGAGGGCGCGGGTTAGTGTTAGCGTACGGGTGAGGATTAGGGGACGGGTGAGGGTCAGGCTTCGGGGAAGGGTTAGGGTTAGGGTTCGGGCTAGGGTTAGGGTTAGGGGATGGGGACGGTTTAGGGTCCAGGTGAGGGTACGACAACGCTTTAGGGGGAGCGTACGAGTGAGGGCGCGGGTTAGTGTTAGCGTACGGCTTAGGATTAGGGGACAGGTGAGGGTCAGGCTTCGGGGACGTTTTAGGTTTAGGGTTCGGGCTAGGGTTAGCGTTAGGGGACGGGGACGGTTTAGGGTCCAGGGGAGGGTACGACAACGCTTTAGGGGGAGCGTACGTGTGAGGGCGTGGGTTAGTGTTAGCGTACGGCTTAGGATTAGGGGACGGGTGAGAGTCAGGCTTCGGGGAAGGGTTAGGGTTAGGTTTCGGGCTAGGGTTAGGGTTAGGGGACGGGGACGGTTTAGGGTCCAAGGGAGGGTATGACAACGCTTTAGGGGGAGCGTACGTGTGAGGGCGCGGGTTAGTGTTAGCGTACAGGTGAGGATTAGGGGACGGGTGAGGGTCAGGCTTCGGGGAAGGGTTAGGGTTAGGGTTCGAGCTAGTGTTAGGGTTAGGGGACGGGGACGGTGTAGGGTCCAGGGGAGGGTACAACAACGCTTAAGGGGAGCGTACGTGTGAGGGCGCGGGTTAGTATTAGCGTACGGCTTAGGATTAGGGGACGGGTGAGTGTTAGGCTTTGGGGAAGTGTTAGGGTTAGGGTTCGGGCTAGGGTTAGGGTTAGGGTTAGGGTTAGGGGACGGGGACGGTTTAGGGTCCAGGGGAGGGTACGGCAACGCTTTAGGGGGAGCGTACGTGTGAGGGCGCGGGTTAGTGTTAGCGTACGGGTTAGGATTAGGGGACGGATGAGGGTCAGGCTTCGGGGAAGGGTAAGGGTTAGGGTTAGGGCTAGGGTTAGGGTTAGGGGACGGGGACGTTTTAGTGTCCAGGGGATGGTACGACAATGCTTTAGGGGGAGCGTACGTGTGAGGGCGCGGGTTAGTGTTAGCGTACGGGTGAGGATTAGGGGACGGGTGAGGGTCAGGCTTCGGGGAAGGGTTAGGGTTAGGGTTCGGGCTAGGGTTAGGGTTAGGGGACGGAGAAGGTTTAGGGTCCAGGGGAGGGTACGACAACGCTTTAGGGGGAGCGTACGTGTGAGGGCGCGGGTTAGTGTTAGCGTAAGGGTTAGGATTAGGGGACGGGTGAGGGTCAGGCTTCGGGGAAGGGTTAGGTTTAGGGTTCGGGCTAGGGTTAGGGTTAGGGTCGGGGACGGTTTAGGGTCCAGAGGAGAGTACGACAACGCTTTAGGGGGAGCGTACGTGTGAGGGCGCGGGTTAGTCTTAGAGTACGGTTTAGGATTAGGGGACCGGTGAAGGTCAGGCTTCGGGGAAGGGTTAGGTTTAGGATTCGGGCTAGGGTTAGGGTTAGGGGACGGGTACGGTTTAGGGTCCAGGGGAGGGTACGACAACGCTTTAGGGGGAGTGTACTTGTGAGGGCGCGGGTTAGTTTTAGCGTACGGGTTAGGATTAGGGGATGGGTGAGGGTCAGGCTTCGGGGAAGGGTTAGGGTTAGGGTTCGGGCTAGGGTTAGGGTTAGGGGACAGGGACGGTTGAGGGTCCAGGGGAGGGTACGACAACGCTTTAGGGGGAGCGTACGTGTGAGGGCGTGGGTTAGTGTTAGCGTACGGGTTAGGATTAGGGGACGGGTGAGGGTCAGGGTTCGGGGAAGGGTTAGGGTTAGGGTTCGGGCTAGGGTTAGGGTTAGGGGACGGGGACGGTTTAGGGTCCAGGGGAGGGTATGACAACGCTTTAGGGGGAGCGTACGTGTGAGGGCGCGGGTTAGTGTTAGCGTACGGGTTAGGATTAGGGGTCGGGTGAGGGTCAGGCTTCGGGGAAGGGTTAGGGTTAGGGTTCAGGCTAGGGTTAGGGTTAGGGGACGGGGAAGGTTTAGGGTCCAGGGGAGGGTACGACAACGCTTTAGGGGGAGCGTACGTGTGAGGGTGCGGGTTAGTGTTAGCGTACGGGTTAGGATTAGGGGACGGGTGAGGGTCAGGCTTCGGGGAAGGGTTAGGGTTAGGGTTCGGACTAGAGTTAGGGTTAGGGGACGGGGACGGTTTAGGGTCCAGGGGAGGTTACGACAACGCTTTAGGGGGAGCGTACGTGTGAGGGCGTGGGTTAGTGTTAGCGTACGGTTTAGGATTAGGGGACGGGTGAGGGTCAGGCTTCGGGGAAGGGTTAGGGTTAGGGTTCGGGCTAGGGTTAGGGTTAGGGGACGGGGACGGTTTAGGGTCCAGAGGAGGGTACGACAACGATTTAGGGGGAGCGTACGTGTGAGGGCGCGGGTTAGTGTTAGCGTACGGGTTAGGATTAGGGGACGGGTAAGGGTCAGGCTTCAGGGAAGGGTTAGGGTTAGGGTTCGGGGTAGGGTTAGGGTTAGGGGACGGGGACGGTTTAGGGTTCAGGGGAGGGTACGACAACGCTTTAGGGGGAGCGTACATGTGAGGGAGTGGGTTAGTGTTAGCGTACGGGTTAGGATTAGGGGACCGGTGAAGGTCAGGCTTCGGGGAAAGGTTAGGGTTAGGGTTCAGGCTAGGGTTATGGTTAGGGGACGGGGACGGTTTAGGGTCCAGGGGAGGGTACGACAACGCTTTAGGTGGAGCGTACGTGTGTGGACGAGGGTTAGGGTTAGCGTACGGGTTACGATTAGGGGACGGGTGAGGGTCAGGCTTCAGAGAAGTGTTAGGGTTAGGGTTCGGGCTAGGATTAGGGTTAGGGGAAGGGGACGGTTTAGGGTCCAGGGGAGGGTACGACAACGCTTTAGGGGGAGCGTACGTGTGAGGGCGGGGGTTAGTGTTAGCGTATGGCGTAGGATTAGGGGACGGGTGAGGGTCAGGCTTCAGGGAAGGGTTAGGGTTAAGGTTCGGGCTAGGGTTAGGGTTAGGGGAAGGGGACGGTTTAGGGTCCAGGGGAGGGTACGACAACGCTTTAGGGGGAGCGTACGTGTGAGGGCGCGGGTTAGTGTTAGCGTAAGGGTTAGGATTAGGGGACGGGTGAGGGTCAGGCTTCGGGGAAGGGTTAGGGTTAGGGTTCGGGCTAGGGTTAGGGTTAGGGGACGGGGACGGTTTAGGGTCCAGGGGATGGTACGACAACGCTTTAGGGGGAGCGTACGTGTGAGGGCGCGGGTTAGTGTTAGCGTACGGGTTAGGATTAGGGGATGGGTGAGGGTCATGCTTCGGGGAAGGGTTAGTGTTAGGATTCGGGCTAGGGTTAGGGTTGGGGAAGGGGACGGTTTAGGGTCCAGGGGAGGGTACGACAACGCTTTAGGGGGAGCGTACGTGTGAGGGCGCGGGTTAGTGTTAGCGTACGGGTTAGGATTAGGGGACGGGTGAGGGTCAGGCTTCGGGGAAGGTTTAGGGTTAGGGTTCGTGCCAGGGTTAGGGTTAGGGGACGGGGACGGTTTAGGGTCCAGGGGAGTGTACGACAACGCTTTAGGGGGAGCGTACGTGTGAGGGCGCGGGTTAGTGTTAGCGTATGGGTGAGCATTAGGGAGCGGGTGAGGGTCAGGCTTCGGGGAAGGGTTAGGGTTAGGGTTCGGGCTAGGGTTAGGGTTAGGGGACGGGGACGGTTTAGGGTCCAGGGGAGGGTACGACAACGCTTTAGGGGAAGCGTATGCGTGAGGGCGCGGATTAGTGATAGCGTACGGTTAAGGATTAGGGGACGGGTGAGGGTCAGGCTTCGGGGAAGGTTTAGGGTTAGGGTTCGGGCTAGGGTTAGGGTTAGGGGACGGGGACGGTTTAGGGTCCAGGGGAGGTTACGACAATGCTTTAGGGGGAGCGTACGTGTGAGGGCGCGGGTTAGTGTTAGCGTACGGGTTAGGATTATGGGACGGGTGAGTGTCAGGCTGCGGGGAAGGGTTAGGGTTAGGGTTCGGGCTAGGGTTAGGGTTAGGGGACGGGGACGGTTTAGGGTCCATGGGAGGGTACGACAACGCTTTATGGTGAGCGTACGCGTGAGGGCACGGGTTAGTGGTAGCGTACGGGTGAGGATTAGGGGACGGGTGAGGGTCAGGCTTCGGGGAAGGGTTAGGGTTAGGGTTCGGGCTAGGGTTAGGGTTAGGGGACGGGGATGGTTTAGGGTCCAGGAGATGGTACGACAACGTTTTAGGGGGAGCGTACGTGTGAGGGCGTGGTTTAATGTTAGCGTACGGGTGAGGATTAGGGGACGGGTGAGGGTCAGGCTTCGGGGAAGGGTTAGGGTTAGGGTTCGGGCTACGGTTAGGGTAAGGGGACGGGGACGGTTTAGGGTTCAGGGGAGGGTACGACAACGCTTTAGGGGGAGCGTACGTGTGAGGGCGCGGGTTAGTGTTAGCGTACGGGTTAGGATTAGGGGACGGGTGAGGGTCAGGCTTCGGGGAAGGGTTAGGGTTAGGGTTCGGGCTAGGGTTAGGGTTAGGGGACGGGGATGGTTTAGGGTCCAGGGGAGGGTACGACAACGCTTTAGGGGGAGCGTACGTGTGAGGGCGCGGGTTAGTGTTAGCGTACGGGTTAGGATTAGGGGACGGGTGAGGGTCAGGCTTCGGGGAAGGGTTAGGGTTAGGGTTCGGGCTAAGGTTAGGGTTAGGGGACGGGGATGGTTTAGGGTCCAGGGGAGGGTACGACAACGCTTTAGGGGGAGCGTACGTGTGAGAGCGCGGGTTAGTGTTAGCGTACGGGTTAGGATTAGGGGACCGGTGAGGGTCAGACTTCGGGGAAGGGTTAGGGTTAGGGTTCGGGCTAGGGTTAGGGTTAGGGGACGGGGAAGGTTTAGCGTCCAGTGGAGGGTACGACAACGCTTTAGGGGGAGCGTACGTGTGAGGGCGTGGGTTAGTGTTAGCGTACGGCTTAGGATTAGGGGACGGGTGAAGGTCAGGCTTCGGGGAAGGGTTAGGTTTAGGGTTCGGGCTAGGGTTAGTGTTAGGGGACGGGGACGGTTTAGGGTCCAGGGGAGGGTACGACAACGCTTTAGGGGGAGCGTACGTGTGAGGGCGAGGGTTAGTGTTAGCGTACGGGTGAGGATTAGGGGACGGGTGAGGGTCAGGCTTCGGGGAAGGGTTAGGGTTAGGGTTCGGGCTAGGGTTAGGGTTAGGGGACGGGGACGGTTTAGGGTCCAGGAGAGGGTACGACAGCGTTTTATGGGGAGCGTACGTGTGAGGGCGCGGGTTACTGTTAGCGTACGGGTGAGGATTAGGGGACGGGTGTGGGTCACGCTTCGGGGAAGGGTTAGGGTTAGGGTTCGGGCTAGGGTTAGGGTTAGGGGACGGGGACGGTTTAGGGTCCAGGGGAGGGTACGACAACGGTTTAGGGGGAGCGTACGTGTGAGGGCGCAGGGTAGTCTTAGCGTACGAGTGAGGATTAGGGGACGGGTGAGGGTCAGGCTTCGGGGAAGGGTTAGGGTTAGGGTTCGGGCTAGGGTTAGGGTTAGGGGACGGGGACGGTTTAGGGTCCAGGGGAGGGTACGACAACGCTTTAGGGGGAGCGTACGTGTGACGGCGCTGGTTAGTGTTAGCGTACGGGTTAGGATTAGGGGACGGGTGATGGTCAGGCTTCGAGGAAGGGTTAGGGTTAGGGTTCGGGCTAGGGTTAGGGTTAGGGGACGGGGACGGTTTAGGGTCCAGGGGAGGGTACGACAACGCTTTAGGGGGAGCGTACGTGTGAGGGCGCGGGTTAGTTTTAGCGTACGGGTTAGGATTAGGGGACGGGTGAGGGTCAGGCTTCGGGGAAGGTTTAGGGTTAGGTTTCCGGCTAGGGTTAGGGTTAGGGGACGGGGACGGTTTAAGGTCCAGGGGAGGGTACGACAACGCTTTAGGGGGAGCGTACGTGTGAGGACGCGGGTTACTGTTAGCGTACGGGTTAGGATTAGGGGACCGGTGAGGGTCAGAGTTCGGGGAAGGGTTAGGTTTAGGGTTCTGGCTAGGGTTAGGGTTCGGGGACGGGGACGGTTTAGGGTCCAGTGGAGGGTACGACAACGCTTTAGGGGGAGCGTACGTGTGAGGGCGCAGGTTAGTGTTAGCGTACGGGTTAGGATTAGGGGACGGGTGAGGGTCAGGCTTCGGGGAATGGTTAGGGTTAGGGTTCGGGCTAGGGTTAGGGTTAGGGGACGGGGACGGTTTAGGGTCCAGGGAAGGGTACGACAACGCTTTAGGGGGAGCGTACGTGTGAGTGCGCGGGTTAGTGTTAGCGTACGGGTTAGGATTAGGGGACGGGTGAGTGTCAGGCTTCGGGGAAGGGTTAGGGTTAGGGTTCGGGGTAGGTTTAGGGTTGGGGACGGGGACGGTTTAGGGTCCAGGGGAGGGTACGACAACGTTTTAGGGGGAGCGTACGTGTGAGGGCGCGGGTTAGTGTTAGCGTACGGGTTAGGATTAGGGGACGGGTGAGGGTCAGGCTTCGGGGAAGGGTTAGGGTTAGGGTTCGGGCTAGGGTTAGGGTTACGGGACGGGAACGCTTTAGGGTCCAGGGGAGGGTACGACAACGCTTTAGGGGGAGCGTACGTGTGAGGGCGCGGGTTACTGTTAGCGTACGGGTTAGGATTAGGGGACGGGTGAGGGTCAGGCTTCGGGGAAGGGTTAGGGTTAGGGTTCGGGCTAGGTTTAGTGTTAGGGGACGGGGACGGTTTAGGGTCCAGGGGAGGGTACGACAACGCTTTAGGGGGAGCGTACGTGTGAGGGCGCGGGTTAGTGTTAGCGTACGGGTGAGGATTATGGGACGGGTGAGGGTCAGGCTTCGGGGAAGGATTAGGGTTAGGGTTCGGGCTAGGGTTAGGGTTAGGGGACGGGGACGGTTTAGGGTCCAGGAGAGGGTACGACAACGTTTTAGGGGGAGCGTACGTGTGAGGGCGCGGGTTAGTGTTAGCGTACGGGTGAGGATTAGGGTACGGGTGAGGGTCAGGCTTCGGGGAAGGGTTAGGGTTAGGGTTCGGGCTACGTTTAGGGTTAGGGGACGGGGACGGTTTAGGGTTCAGGGGAGGGTACGACAACGTTTTAGGGGGAGCGTACGTGTGAGGGCGCGGGTTAGTGTTAGCGTACGGGTTAGGATTAGGGGATGGATGAGGGTCAGGCTTCGGGGAATGGTTAGGGTTAGGGTTCGAGCTAGGGTTAGGGTTAGGGGACGGGGACGGTTTGGGGTCCAGCGGAGGGTACAACAACGCTTTACAGGGAGCGTACGTGTGAGGGTGCGGGTTAGTGTTAGCGTACGGGTTAGGATTAGGGGACGGGTGAGGGTCAGGCTTCGGGGAAGGGTTAGGGTTAGGGTTAGGGCTAGGGTTAGGGTTAGGGGACGGGGACGGTTTAGGGTCCAGGGGAGGGTACGACAACGCTTTATGGGGAGCGTACGTGTGAGGGCGCGGGTTACTGTTAGCGTACGGGTTAGGATTAGGGGACCGGTGAGAGTCAGAGTTCGGGGAAGGGTTAGGTTTAGGGTTCTGGCTAGGGTTAGGGTTAGGGGACGGGGACGGTTTAGGGTCCAGTGGAGGGTACGACAACGCTTTAGGGGGAGCGTACGTGTGAGGGCGCGGGTTAGTGTTAGCGTACGGGTTAGGATTAGGGGACCGGTGAGGGTCAGAGTTCGGGGAAGGGTTAGGTTTAGGGTTCTGTCTAGGGTTAGGGTTAGGGGACGGGGACGGTTTAGGGTCCAGTGGAGGGTACGACAACGCTTTAGGGGGAGCGTACGTGTGAGGGCGCGGGTTAGTGTTAGCGTACCGCTTAGGATTAGGGGACGGGTGAATGTCAGGCTTCGGGGAAGGGTTAGGGTTAGGGTTCGGGCTAGGGTTAGTGTTAGGGGACGGGGACGGTTTAGGGTCCAGGGGAGGGTACGACAACGCTTTAGGGGGAGCGTACGTGTGAGGGCGCGGGTTACTGTTAGCGTACGGGTTAGGATTAGGGGACGGGTGAGGGTCAGGCTTCGGGGAAGGGTTAGGGTTAGGGTTCGGGCTAGGTTTAGTGTTAGGGGACGGGGACGGTTTAGGGTCCAGGGGAGGGTACGACAACGCTTTAGGGGGAGCGTACGTGTGAGGGCGCGGGTTAGTGTTAGCGTACGGGTGAGGATTAGGGGACGGGTGAGGGTCAGGCTTCGGGGAAGGGTTAGGGTGAGGGTTCGGGCTAGGGTTAGGGGACGGGGACGGTTTAGGGTCCAGGAGAGGATACAACAATGTTTTAGGGGGAGCGTACGTGTGAGGGCGCGGGTTAGTGTTAGCGTACGGGTGAGCATTAGGGTACGGGTGAGGGTCAGGCTTCGGGGAAGGGTTAGGGTTAGGGTTCGGGCTACGGTTAGGGTTAGGGGACGGGGACGGTTTAGGGTTCAGGGGAGGGTACGACAACGTTTTAGGGGGAGCGTACGTGTGAGGGCGCGGGTTAGTGTTAGCGTACGGGTTAGGATTAGGGGACGGATGAGGGTCAGGCTTCGGGGAATGGTTAGGGTTAGGGTTCGAGCTAGGGTTAGGGTTAGGGGACGGGGACGGTTTGGGGTCCAGCGGAGGGTACAACAACGCTTTAGAGGGAGCGTACGTGTGAGGGCGCGGGTTAGTGTTAGCGTACGGGTTAGGATTAGGGGACGGGTGAGGGTCAGGCTTCGGGGAAGGGTTAGGGTTAGGGTTAGGGCTAGGGTTAGGGTTAGGGGATGGGGACGGTTTAGGGTCCAGAGGAGGGTACGACAACGATTTAGGGGGAGCGTACGTGTGAGGGCGCGGGTTAGTGTTAGCGTACGGGTTAGGATTAGGGGACGGGTAAGGGTCAGGCTTCAGGGAAGGGTTAGGGTTAGGGTTCGGGGTAGGGTTAGGGTTAGGGGACGGGGACGGTTTAGGGTTCAGGGGAGGGTACGACAACGCTTTAGGGGGAGCGTACGTGTGAGGGCGTGGGTTAGTGTTAGCGTACGGGTTAGGATTAGGGGACCGGTGAAGGTCAGGCTTCGGGGAAAGGTTAGGGTTAGGGTTCAGGCTAGGGTTATGGTTAGGGGACGGGGACGGTTTAGGGTCCAGGGGAGGGTACGACAACGCTTTAGGTGGAGCGTACGTGTGTGGACGAGGGTTAGGGTTAGCGTACGGGTTACGATTAGGGGACGGGTGAGGGTCAGGCTTCAGAGAAGTGTTAGGGTTAGGGTTCGGGCTAGGATTAGGGTTAGGGGAAGGGGACGGTTTAGGGTCCAGGGGAGGGTACGACAACGCTTTAGGGGGAGCGTACGTGTGAGGGCGGGGGTTAGTGTTAGCGTATGGCGTAGGATTAGGGGACGGGTGAGGGTCAGGCTTCAGGGAAGAGTTAGGGTTAAGGTTCGGGCTAGGGTTAGGGTTAGGGGAAGGGGACGGTTTAGGGTCCAGGGGAGGGTACGACAACGCTTTAGGGGGAGCGTACGTGTGAGGGCGCGGGTTAGTGTTAGCGTAAGGGTTAGGATTAGGGGACGGGTGAGGGTCAGGCTTCGGGGAAGGGTTAGGGTTAGGGTTCGAGCTAGGGTTAGGGTTAGGGGACGGGGACGGTTTAGGGTTCAGGGTAGGGTACGACAACGCTTTAGGGGGAGCGTACGTGTGAGGGCGCGGGTTAGTGTTAGCGTACGGGTTAGGATTAGGGGACGGGTGAGGGTCAGGCTTCGGGGAATGGTTAGGGTTAGGGTTCGGGCTAGGGTTAGGGTTAGGGGACGTGGACAGTTTGGGGTCCCGGGGAAGGTACGACAATGATTTAGGGGGAGTGTACGTGTGAGGGCGCGGGTTAGTGTTAGCGAACGGGTTAGGATTAGGGGACGGGTGAGGGTCAGGCTTCGGGGAAGGCTTAGGGTTAGGGGTCGGGCTAGGGTTAGGGTTAGGGGACGGGGACGGTTTAGGGTCCAGGGGATGGTACGACAACGCTTTAGGGGGAGCGTACGTGTGAGGGCGCAGTTTGTGTTAGCGTACGGGTTAGGATTAGGGGACGGGTGAGGGTCAGGCTTCGGGGAAGGTTTAGGGTTAGGGTTCGTGCCAGGGTTAGGGTTAGGGGACGGGGACGGTTTAGGGTCCAGGGGAGAGTACGACAACGCTTTAGGGGGAGCGTACGTGTGAGGGCGCGGGTTAGTGTTAGCGTATGGGTGAGCATTAGGGAATGGGTGAGGGTCAGGCTTCGGGGAAGGGTTAGGGTTAGGGTTCGGGCTAGGGTTAGGGTTAGGGGACGGGGACGGTTTAGGGTCCAGGGGAGGGTACGACAACGCTTTAGGGGAAGCGTATGCGTGAGGGCGCGGATTAGTGATAGCGTACGGTTAAGGATTAGGGGACGGGTGAGGGTCAGGCTTCGGGGAAGGTTTAGGGTTAGGGTTCGGGCTAGGGTTAGGGTTAGGGGACGGGGACGGTTTAGGGTCCAGGGGAGGTTACGACAACGCTTTAGGGGGAGCGTACGTGTGAGGGCGCGGGTTAGTGTTAGCGTACGGGTTAGGATTATGGGACGGGTGAGTGTCAGGCTGCGGGGAAGGGTTAGGGTTAGGGTTCGGGCTAGGGTTAGGGTTAGGGGACGGGGACGGTTTAGGGTCCATGGGAGGGTACGACAACGCTTTATGGTGAGCGTACGCGTGAGGGCACGGGTTAGTGTTAGCGTACGGGTGAGGATTAGGGGACGGGTGAGGGTCAGGCTTCGGGGAAGGGTTAGGGTTAGGGTTCGGGCTAGGGTTAGGGTTAGGGAACGGGGACGGTTTAGGGTCCAGGGGAGGGTACGACAACGCTTTAGGGGGAGCGTACGTGTGAGGGCGCGGGTTAGTGTTAGCGTACGGGTTAGGATTAGGGTACGGGTGAGGGTCAGGCTTCGGGGAAGGGTTAGGGTTAGGGTTCGGGCTAGGGTTAGGGTTAGGGGACGGGGACGGTTTAGCGTTCAGGGGAGGGTACGACAACGCTTTAGGGGGAGCGTACGTGTGAGGGTGCGGGTTAGTGTTAGCGTACGGGTTAGGATTAGGGGACGGGTGAGGGTCAGGCTTCGGGGAATTGTTAGGGTTAGGGTTCGAGCTAGGGTTAGGGTTAGGGGACGGGGACGGTTTGGGGTCCAGCGGATTGTAGGACAACGCTTTAGAGGGAGCGTACGTGTGAGGGCGCAGGTTAGTGTTAGCGTACGGTTTAGGATTAGGGGACGGGTGAGGGTCAGGCTTCGGGGAAGGGTTAGGGTTAGGTTCGGGCTATGGTTACGGTTAGGGGACGGGGACGGTTTAGGATCCAGGGGAGGGTACGACAACGCTTTAGGGGGAGCGTACGTGTGAGGGCGCGGGTTAGTGTTAGCGTACGGGTTAGGATTAAGGGACCGGTGAGGGTCAGACTTCGGGGAAGGGTTAGGGTTAGGGTTCGGGCTAGGGTTAGGGTTAGGGGACGGGGACGGTTTAGGGTCCAGGGGAGGGTACGACAACGCTTTAGGGGGAGCGTACGTGTGAGGGCGCGGGTTAGTGTTAGCGTACGGGTTAGGATTAGGGGACGGGTGAGGGTCAGGCTTCGGGGAAGGGTTAGGGTTAGTGTTCGGGCTAGGTTTAGTGTTAGGGGACGGGGACGGTTTAGGGTCCAGGGGAGGGTACGACAACGCTTTAGGTGGAGCGTACGTGAGAGGGCGCGGGTTAGTGTTAGCGTACGGGTGAGGATTAGGGGACGGGTGAGGGTCAGTCTTCGGGGAAGGGTTAGGGTTAGGGTTCGGGCTAGGGTTAGGGTTAGGGGACGGGGACGGTTTAGGGTCCAGGAGATGGTACGACAACGTTTTAGGGGGAGCGTACGTGTGAGGGCGCGGTTTAATGTTAGCGTACGGGTGAGGATTAGGGGACGGGTGAGGGTCAGGCTTCGGGGAAGGGTTAGGGTTAGGGTTCGGGCTACGGTTAGGGTAAGGGGACGGGGACGGTTTAGGGTTCAGGGGAGGGTACGACAACGCTTTAGGGGGAGCGTACGTGTGAGGGCGCGGGTTAGTGTTAGCGTACGGGTTAGGATTAGGGGACGGGTGAGGGTCAGGCTTCGGGGAAGGGTTAGGGTTAGGGTTCGGGCTAGGGTTAGGGTTAGGGGACGGGGACGGTATAGGGTCCAGGAGAGTGTACGACAACATTTTAGGGGGAGCGTACGTGTTAGGGCGCGGGTTAGTGTTAGCGTACGGGTGAGGATTAGGGGACGGGTGAGGGTCAGGCTTCGGGGAAGGGTTAGGGTTAGGATTAGGGCTAGGGTTAGGGTTAGGGGACGGGGACGGTTTAGGGTCCAGGGGAGCGTACGACAATGCTTTAGGGGGAGCGTACGTTTGAGGGCGCGGGTTAGTGTTAGCGTACGGGTTACGATTAGGGGACGGGTGAGGGTCAGGCTTCGGGGAAGGGTTAGGGTTAGGGTTCGGGCTAGGGTTAGGGTTAGGGGACGGGGACGGTTTAGGGTCCAGGGGAGGGTACGACAACGCTTTAGGGGGAGCGTACGTGTGAGGGCGCGGGTTAGTGTTAGCGTACGGGTGAGGATTAGGGGACGGGTGAGGGTCAGGCTTCGGGGAAGGGTTAGGGTTAGGGTTCGGGCTAGGGTTAGGGTTAGGGAACGCGGACGGTTTAGGGTCCAGGGGAGGGTACGACAACGCTTTAGGGGGAGCGTACGTGTGAGGGCGCGGTTTAGTTTTAGCGTACGGGTTAGGATTAGGGGACGGGTGAGGGTCAGGCTTCGGGGAAGGTTTAGGGTTAGGTTTCCGGCTAGGGTTAGGGTTAGGGGACGGGGACGGTTTAGGGTCCAGGGGAGGGTACGACAACGCTTTAGGGGGAGCGTACGTGTGAGGGCGCGGGTTACTGTTAGCGTACGGGTTAGGATTAGGGGACCGGTGAGGGTCAGAGTTCGGGGAAGGGTTAGGTTTAGGGTTCTGGCTAGGGTTAGGGTTCGGGGACGGGGACGGTTTAGGGTCCAGTGGAGGGTACGACAACGCTTTAGGGGGAGCGTACGTGTGAGGGCGCAGGTTAGTGTTAGCGTACGGGTTAGGATTAGGGGACGGGTGAGGGTCAGGCTTCGGGGAATGGTTAGGGTTAGGGTTCGGGCTAGGGTTAGGGTTAGGGGACGGGGACGGTTTAGGGTCCAGGGGAGGGTACGACAACGCTTTAGGGGGAGCGTACGTGTGAGTGCGCGGGTTAGTGTTAGCGTACGGGTTAGGATTAGGGGACGGGTGAGTGTCAGGCTTCGGGGAAGGGTTAGGGTTAGGGTTCGGGGTAGGGTTAGGGTTGGGGACGGGGACGGTTTAGGGTCCAGGGGAGGGTACGACAACGTTTTAGGGGGAGCGTACGTGTGAGGACGCGGGTTAGTGTTAGCGTACGGGTTAGGATTAGGGGACTGGTGAGGGTCAGGCTTCGGGGAAGGGTTAGGGTTAGGGTTCGGGCTAGGGTTAGGGTTAGGGGACGGGAACGGTTTAGGGTCCAGGGGAGGGTACGACAACGCTTTAGGGGGAGCGTACGTGTGAGGGCGCGGGTTACTGTTAGCGTACGGTTTAGGATTAGGGGACGGGTGAGGGTCAGGCTTCGGGGAAGGGTTAGGGTTAGGGTTCGGGCTAGGTTTTGTGTTAGGGGACGGGGACGGTTTAGGGTCCAGGGGAGGGTACGACAACGCTTTAGGGGGAGCGTACGTGTGAGGGCGCGGGTTAGTGTTAGCGTACGGGTGAGGATTAGGGGACGGGTGAGGGTCAGGCTTCGGGGAAGGATTAGGGTTAGGGTTCGGGCTAGGGTTAGGGTTAGGGGACGGGGACGGTTTAGGGTCCAGGAGAGGGTACGACAACGTTTTAGGGGGAGCGTACGTGTGAGGGCGCGGGTTAGTGTTAGCGTACGGGTCAGGATTAGGGTACGGGTGAGGGTCAGGCTTCGGGGAAGGGTTAGGTTTAGGGTTCGGGCTACGGTTAGGGTTAGGGGACGGGGACGGTTTAGGGTTCAGGGGAGGGTACGACAACGTTTTAGGGGGAGCGTACGTGTGAGGGCGCGGGTTAGTGTTAGCGTACGGGTTAGGATTAGGGGACGGATGAGGGTCAGGCTTCGGGGAATGGTTAGGGTTAGGGTTCGAGCTAGGGTTAGGGTTAGGGGACGGGGACGGTTTGGGGTCCAGCGGAGGGTACAACAACGCTTTACAGGGAGCGTACGTGTGAGGGCGCAGGTTAGTGTTAGCGTACGGGTTAGGATTAGGGGACGGGTGAGGGTCAGGCTTCGGGGAAGGGTTAGGGTTAGGGTTAGGGCTAGGGTTAGGGTTAGGGGACGGGGACGGTTTAGGGTCCAGGGGAGGGTACGACAACGCTTTATGGGGAGCGTACGTGTGAGGGCGCGGGTTACTGTTAGCGTACGGGTTAGGATTAGGGGACCGGTGAGAGTCAGAGTTCGGGGAAGGGTTAGGTTTAGGGTTCTGGCTAGGGTTAGGGTTAGGGGACGGGGACGGTTTAGGGTCCAGTGGAGGGTACGACAACGCTTTAGGGGGAGCGTACGTGTGAGGGCGCGGGTTAGTGTTAGCGTACGGGTTAGGATTAGGGGACCGGTGAGGGTCAGAGTTCGGGGAAGGGTTAGGTTTAGGGTTCTGTCTAGGGTTAGGGTTAGGGGACGGGGACGGTTTAGGGTGCAGTGGAGGGTACGACAACGCTTTAGGGGGAGCGTACGTGTGAGGGCGCGGGTTAGTGTTAGCGTACGGCTTAGGATTAGGGGACGGGTGAAGGTCAGGCTTCGGGGAAGGGTTAGGGTTAGGGTTCGGGCTAGGGTTAGTGTTAGGGGACGGGGACGGTTTAGGGTCCAGAGGAGGGTACGACAACGCTTTAGGGGGAGCGTACTTGTGAGGGCGCGGGTTAGTGTTAGCGTACGGGTGAGGATTAGGGGACGGGTGAGGGTCAGGCTTCGGGGAAGCGTTAGGGTTAGGGTTCGGGCTAGAGTTAGGGTTAGGGGACGGGGACGGTATAGGGTCCAGGAGAGGGTATGACAACGTTTTAGGGGGAGCGTACGTGTTAGGGCGCGGGTTAGTGTTAGCGTAAGGGTGAGGATTAGGGGACGGGTGAGGGTCAGGCTCCGGGGAAGGGTTAGGGTTAGGATTCGGGCTAGGGTTAGAGTTAGGGGACGGGGACGGTTTAAGGTCCAGGGGAGGGTACGACAACGCTTTAGGGGGAGCGTACGTGTGAGGGCGTGGGTTAGTGTTAGCGTACGGATTAGGATTAGGGGACGGGTGAGGGTCAGGCTTCGGGGAAGGGTTAGGGTTAGGGTTCGGGCTAGGGTTAGGGTTAGGGGACGGGAACGGTTTAGGGTCCAGGGGAGAGTACGACAACGCTTTAGGGGGAGCGTACGTGTGAGGGCGCGGGTTACTGTTAGCGTACGGGTTAGGATTAGGGGACGGGTGAGGGTCAGGCTTCGGGGAAGGGTTAGGGTTAGGGTTCGGGCTAGGTTTAGTGTTAGGGGACGGGGACGGTTTAGGGTCCAGGGGAGGGTACGACAACGCTTTAGGGGGAGCGTACGTGTGAGGGCGCGGGTTACTGTTAGTGTACGGGTTAGGATTAGGGGACGGGTGAGGGTCAGGCTTCGGGGAAGGGTTAGGGTTAGGGTTCGGGCTAGGTTTAGTGTTAGGGGACGGGGACGGTTTAGGGTCCAGGGGAGGGTACGACAACGCTTTAGGGGGAGCGTACGTGTGAGGGCGCGGGTTAGTGTTAGCGTACGGGTGAGGATTAGGGGACGGGTGAGGGTCAGGCTTCGGGGAAGGGTTAGGGTGAGGGTTCGGGCTAGGGTTAGGGGACGGGGACGGTTTAGGGTCCAGGAGAGGATACGACAACGTTTTTGGGGGAGCGTACGTGTGAGGGCGCGGGTTAGTGTTAGCGTACGGGTGAGCATTAGGGTACGGGTGAGGGTCAGGCTTCGGGGAAGGGTTAGGGTTAGGGTTCGGGCTAGGTTTAGTGTTAGGGGACGGGGACGGTTTAGGGTCCAGGGGAGGGTACGACAACGCTTTAGGGGGAGCGTACGTGTGAGGGCGCGGGTTAGTGTTAGCGTACGGGTTAGGATTAGGGGACGGGTGAGGGTCAGGCTTCGGGGAAGGGTTAGGGTTAGGGTTAGGGCTAGGGTTAGGGTTAGGGGACGGGGACGGTTTAGGGGACGGGTGAGGGTCAGGCTTCGGGGAAGGGTTAGGGTTAGGGTTAGGGCTAGGGTTAGGGTTAGGGGACGGGGACGGTTTAGGGTCCAGGGGAGGGTACGACAACGCTTTATGGGGAGCGTACGTGTGAGGGCGCGGGTTACTGTTAGCGTACGGGTTAGGATTAGGGGACCGGTGAGGGTCAGAGTTCGGGGAAGGGTTAGGTTTAGGGTTCTGGCTAGGGTTAGGGTTAGGGGACGGGGACAGTTTAGGGTCCAGTGGAGGGTACGACAACGCTTTAGGGGGAGCGTACGTGTGAGGGCGTGGGTTAGTGTTAGCGTACGGCTTAGGATTAGGGGACGGGTGAAGGTCAGGCTTCGGGGAAGGGTTAGGGTTAGGGTTCGGGCTAGGGTTAGTGTTAGGGGACGGGGACGGTTTAGGGTCCAGGGGAGGGTACGACAACACTTTAGGGGGAGCGTACGTGTGAGGGCGCGGGTTAGTGTTAGCGTACGGGTGAGGATTAGGGGACGGGTGAGGGTCAGGCTTCGGGGAAGGGTTAGGGTTAGGGTTCGGGCTAGTGTTAGGGTTAGGGGACGGGGACGGTATAGGGTCCAGGAGAGGGTACGACAACGTTTTAGGGGGAGCGTACGTGTTAGGGCGCGGGTTAGTGTTAGCGTACGGGTGAGGATTAGGGGACGGGTGAGGGTCAGGCTTCGGGGAAGGGTTAGGGTTAGGATTCGGGCTAGGGTTAGGGTTAGGGGACGGGGATGGTTTAGGGTCCAGGGGAGCGTACGACAATGCTTTAGGGGGAGCGTACGTTTGAGGGCGTGGGTTAGTGTTAGCGTACGGGTTACGATTAGGGGACGGGTGAGGGTCAGGCTTCGGGGAAGGGTTAGGGTTAGGGTTCGGGCTAGGGTTAGGGTTAGGGGACGGGAACGGTTTAGGGTCCAGGGGAGGGTACGACAACGCTTTAGGGGGAGCGTACGTGTGAGGGCGTGGGTTAGTGTTAGCGTACGGATTAGGATTAGGGGACGGGTGAGGGTCAGGCTTCGGGGAAGGGTTAGGGTTAGGGTTCGGGCTAGGGTTAGGGGACGGGGACGGTTTGGGGTCCAGGGGAGGGTACGACAACGCTTTAGGGGGAGCGTACGTGTGAGGGCGCGGGTTAGTGTTACCATACGGGTTAGGATTAGGGGACGGGTGAGGGTCAGGCTTCGGGGAAGGGTTAGGCTTAGGGTTCGGGCTAGGGTTAGGGTTAGGGGACGGGGACGGTTTGGGGTCCAGGGGAGGGTACGACAACGCTTTAGGAGGAGCGTACGTGTGAGGGCGCGGGTTAGTGTTAGCGTACGGGTTAGGATTAGGGGACGGGTGAGAGTCAGGCTTCGGGGAAGGGTTAGCGTTAGGATTCGGGCTAGGGTTAGGGTTAGGGGACGGGGACGGTTTAGGGTCCAGGGGAGGGTACGACAACCCTTTAGGGGGAGCGTACGCATGAGGGCGCGGTTTAGTGTTAGCGTACGGTTTAGGAATAGGGGACGGGTGAGGGTCAGGCTTCGGGGAAGGGTTAGGGTTAGGGTTCGGGCTAGGGTTAGGGTTAGGGGACGGGGACGGTTTAGGGTCCCGGGGAGGGTACAACAACGCTTTAGGGGGAGCGTACATGTGAGGGCGCGGGGTAGTCTTAGCGTACGGGTTAGGATTAGGGGACGGGTGAGGGTCAGGCTTCGGGGAAGGGTTAGGGTTAGGGTTCGGGCTAGGGTTAGGGTTAGGGGACGGGGACGGTTTAGGGTTCAGGGGAGGGTACGACAACGCTTTAGGGGGAGCGTACGTGTGAGGGCGCGGGTTAGTGTTAGCGTACGGGTTAGGATTAGGGGACGGGTGAGGGTCAGGCTTCGGGGAAGGGTTAGGGTTAGGGTTCGGGCTAGGGTTAGGGTTGGGGACGGGGACGTTTTAGGGTCCAGGGGAGGGTACGACAACGCTTTAGGGGGAGCGTATACGTGTGAGGGCGCGGGTTAGTGTTAGCGTACGGGTTAGGATTAGGGTACGGGTGAGGGTCAGGCTTCGGGGAAGGGTTAGGGTTAGGGTTCGGGCTAGGGTTAGGGTTGGGGCCGGGGACGGTTTAGGGTCCAGGGGAGGGTACGACAACGGTTTAGGGGGAGCGTACGTGTGAGGGCGCGGGTTAGTGTTAGCGTACGGGTTAGGATTAGGGGACGGGTGAGGGTCAGGCTTCGAGGAAGGTTTAGAGTTAGGGTTCCGGCTAGGGTTAGGGTTAGGGAACGGAGACGGTTTAGGGTTCAGGGGAGAGTACGACAACGCTTTAGGGGGAGCGTATGTGTGAGGGCGCGGGTTAGTGTTAGCGTACGGGTTAGGATTAGGGCACGGGTGAGGGTCAGGCTTCGGGGAAGGGTTAGGGTTAGGGTTCGGGCTAGGGTTAGGGTTAGGGGACGGGGACTGTTTAGGGTTCAGGGGAGGGTACGACAACGCTTTATGGGGAGCGTACGTGTGAGGGCGCGGGTTAGTGTTAGCGTACGGGTTAGAATTAGGGGACGGGTGAGGGTCAGGCTTCGGGGAAGGGTTATGGTTAGGGTTCGGGCTAGGGTTAGGGTTAGGGGACGGGGACGGTTTAGGGTCCAGGGGAGGGTACGGCAACGCTTTAGGGGGAGCGTACGTGTGAGGGCGCGGGTTAGTGTTAGCGTACGGGCGAGGATTAGGGGACGGGTGAGGGTCAGGCTTCGGGGAAGGGGTAGTGTTAGGGTTCGGGCTAGGGTTAGGGTTAGGGGACGGGGACGGTTTAGGGTCCAGGGGAGGGTACGACAACGCTTTAGGGGGAGCGTACGTGTGAGGGCGCGGGTTAGTGTTAGCGTACGGCTTAGGATTAGGGGACGGGTGAAGGTCAGGCTTCGGGGAAGGGTTAGGGTTAGGGTTCGGGCTAGGGTTAGTGTTAGGGGACGGGGACGGTTTAGGGTCCAGGGGAGGGTACGACAACGCTTTAGGGGGAGCGTACGTGTGAGGGCGCGGGTTAGTGTTAGCGTACGGGTTAGGATTAGGGGACGGGTGAGGGTCAGGCTTCGGGGAAGGGTTAGGGTTAGGGTTCGGTCTAGGTTTAGGGTTAGGGAACGGGGACGGTTTAGGGTCCAGGTGAGGGTACGACAACGCTTTAGGGGGAGCGTACGTGTGAGGGCGCGGGTTAGTGTTAGCGTACGGGTTAGGATTAGGGGACGGGTGAGAGTCAGGCTTCGGGGAAGGGTTAGCGTTAGGATTCGGGCTAGGGTTAGGGTTAGGGGACGGGGACGGTTTAGGGTCCAGGGGAGGGTACGACAACCCTTTAGGGGGAGCGTACGCATGAGGGCGCGGTTTAGTGTTAGCGTAAGGTTTAGGAATAGGGGACGGGTGAGGGTCAGGCTTCGGGGAAGGGTTAGGGTTAGGGTTCGGGCTAGGGTTAGGGTTAGGGGACGGGGACGGTTTAGGGTCCCGGGGAGGGTACAACAACGCTTTAGGGGGAGCGTACATGTGAGGGCGCGGGGTAGTCTTAGCGTACGGGTTAGGATTAGGGGACGGGTGAGGGTCAGGCTTCGGGGAAGGGTTAGGGTTAGGGTTCGGGCTAGGGTTAGGGTTAGGGGACGGGGACGGTTTAGGGTTCAGGGGAGGGTACGACAACGCTTTAGGGGGAGCGTACGTGTGAGGGCGCGGGTTAGTGTTAGCGTACGGGTTAGGATTAGGGGACGGGTGAGGGTCAGGCTTCGGGGAAGGGTTAGGGTTAGGGTTCGGGCTAGGGTTAGGGTTGGGGACGGGGACGTTTTAGGGTCCAGGGGAGGGTACAACAACGCTTTAGGGGGAGCGTATACGTGTGAGGGCGCGGGTTAGTGTTAGCGTACGGGTTAGGATTAGGGTACGGGTGAGGGTCAGGCTTCGGGGAAGGGTTAGGGTTAGGGTTCGGGCTAGGGTTAGGGTTGGGGCCGGGGACGGTTTAGGGTCCAGGGGAGGGTACGACAACGGTTTAGGGGGAGCGTACGTGTGAGGGCGCGGGTTAGTGTTAGCGTACGGGTTAGGATTAGGGGGCGGGTGAGGGTCAGGCTTCGGGGAAGGTTTAGAGTTAGGGTTCCGGCTAGGGTTAGGGTTAGGGAACGGAGACGGTTTAGGGTTCAGGGGAGAGTACGACAACGCTTTAGGGGGAGCGTATGTGTGAGGGCGCGGGTTAGTGTTAGCGTACGGGTTAGGATTAGGGCACGGGTGAGGGTCAGGCTTCGGGGAAGGGTTAGGGTTAGGGTTCGGGCTAGGGTTAGGGTTAGGGGACGGGGACTGTTTAGGGTTCAGGGGAGGGTACGACAACGCTTTATGGGGAGCGTACGTGTGAGGGCACGGGTTAGTGTTAGCGTACGGGTTAGAATTAGGGGACGGGTGAGGGTCAGGCTTCGGGGAAGGGTTATGGTTAGGGTTCGGGCTAGGGTTAGGGTTAGGGGACGGGGACGGTTTAGGGTCCAGGGGAGGGTACGACAACGCTTTAGGGGGAGCGTACGTGTGAGGGCGCGGGTTAGTGTTAGCGTACGGGCGAGGATTAGGGGACGGGTGAGGGTCAGGCTTCGGGGAAGGGGTAGTGTTAGGGTTCGGGCTAGGGTTAGGGTTAGGGGACGGGGACGGTTTAGGGTCCAGGGGAGGGTACGACAACGCTTTAGGGGGAGCGTACGTGTGAGGGCGCGGGTTAGTGTTAGCGTACGGCTTAGGATTAGGGGACGGGTGAAGGTCAGGCTTCGGGGAAGGGTTAGGGTTAGGGTTCGGGCTAGGGTTAGTGTTAGGGGACGGGGACGGTTTAGGGTCCAGGGGAGGGTACGACAACGCTTTAGGGGGAGCGTACGTGTGAGGGCGCGGGTTAGTGTTAGCGTACGGGTTAGGATTAGGGGACGGGTGAGGGTCAGGCTTCGGGGAAGGGTTAGGGTTAGGGTTCGGGCTAGGTTTAGGGTTAGGGGACGGGGACGGTTTAGGGTCCAGGTGAGGGTACGACAACGCTTTAGGGGGAGCGTACGTGTGAGGGCGCGGGTTAGTGTTAGCGTACGGGTTAGGATTAGGGGACGGGTGAGGGTCAGGCTTCGGGGAAGGGTTAGGGTTAGGGTTCGGGCTAGGGTTAGGGTTAGGTGACTGGGACGGTTTAGGGTTCAGAGGAGGGTACAACAACGCTTTAGGGGGAGCGTACGTGTGAGGGCGCAGGTTAGTGTTAGCGTACGGGTTAGGATTAGGGGACGGGTGAGGGTCAGGCTTCGGGGAATGGTTAGGGTTAGGGTTCGGGCTAGGGTTAGGGTTAGGGGACGGGGACGGTTTAGGGTCCAGGGGAGGGTACGACAACACTTTAGGGGGAGCGTACGTGTGAGTGCGCGGGTTAGTGTTAGCGTACGTGTTAGGATTAGGGGACGGGTGAGTGTCAGGCTTCGGGGAAGGGTTAGGGTTAGGGTTCGGGGTAGGGTTAGGGTTGGGGACGGGGACGGTTTAGGGTCCAGGGGAGGGTACGACAACGTTTTAGGGGGAGCGTACGTGTGAGGGCGCGGGTTAGTGTTAGCGTACGGGTTAGGATTTGGGGACGGGTGAGGGTCAGGCTTCGGGGAAGGGTTATGGTTAGGGTTCGGGCTAGGGTTAGGGTTAGGGGACGGGGACGGTTTAGGGTCCAGGGGAGGGTACGACAACGCTTTAGGGGGAGCGTACGTGTGAGGGCGCGGGTTAGTGTTAGCGTACGGGCGAGGATTAGGGGACGGGTGAGGGTCAGGCTTCGGGGAAGGGGTAGTGTTAGGGTTCGGGCTAGGGTTAGGGTTAGGGGACGGGGACGGTTTAGGGTCCAGTGGAGGGTACGACAACGCTTTAGGGGGAGCGTAGGTGTGAGGGCGCGGGTTAGTGTTAGCGTACGGGTTAGGATTAGGGGACCGGTGAAGGTCAGGTTTCGGGGAAGGGTTATGGTTAGGGTTCGGGCTGGGGTTAGGGTTAGGGGACGGGGACGGTTTAGGGTCCACGGGAGGGTACGCCAACGCTTTAGGGGGAGCGTACGTGAGAGGGCGCGGGTTAGTGTTAGCGTACGGGTGAGGATTAGGGGACGGGTGAGGGTCAGGCTTCGGGGATGGGTTAGGGTTAGGGTTCGGGCTTGGGTTAGGGTTAGGGGACGGGGACGGTTTAGGGTCCAGGTGAGGGTATGACAACGCGTTAGGGGGAGCGTACGTGTGAGGGCGCGGGTTAGTGTTAGCGTACGGGTTAGGATTAGGGGACGGGTGAGGGTCAGGTTTCGGGGAAGGGTTAGGGTTAGGTTTCGGGCTAGGGTTAGGGTTAGGGGACGGGGACGGTTTAGGGTCCAGGGGAGGGTACGACAATGCTTTAGGGGGAGCGTACGTGTGAGGGCGCGGGTTAGTGTTAGCGTACGAGTGAGGATTAGGGGACGGGTGAGGGTCAGGCTTCTGGGAAGGGTTAGGGTTAGGGTTCCGGCTAGGGTTAGGGTTAGGGAATGGGGACGGTTTAGGGTCCAGGGGAGGGTACGACAACGCTTTAGGGGGAGCGTACGTGTGAGGGCGCGGATTAGTCTTAGCGTACGGCTTAGGATTAGGGGACGCGTGAGGGTCAGGCTTCGGGGAAGGGTTAGGTTTAGGGTTCGGGCTAGGGTTAGGGTTAGGGGTCGGGGACGGTTTAGGGTCCAGGGGAGTTTACGACAACGCTTTAGGGGGAGCGTACGTGTGAGGGCGCGGGTTAGTGTTAGCGTACGGGTTAGGATTAGGGGACGGGTGAGGGTCAGGCTTCGAGGAAGGGTTAGGGTTAGGGTTCGGGCTAGGGTTAGGGTTAGGGGACGGGGACGGTTTAGGGTCGAGGGGAGGGTACGACAACGCTTTAGGGGGAGCGTAGGTGTGAGGGCGCGGGTTAGTGTTAGCGTACGGGTTAGGATTAGGGGACCGGTGAAGGTCAGGCTTCGGGGAAGGGTTATGGTTAGGGTTCGGGCTAGGGTTAGGGTTAGGGGACGGGGACGGTTTAGGGTCCAGGGGAGGGTACGACAACGCTTTAGAGGGAGCGTACATGTGAGGGCGCGCATTAGTGTTATCGTACGGCTTAGGATTAGGGAACGGGTGAGGGTCAGGCTTCGGAGAAGGGTTAGGGTTAGGGTTCGGGCTAGGGTTAGGGTTAGGGGACGGTGACGGTTTAGGGTCCAGGGGAGGGTACGACAACGCTTTAGGGGGTGCGTACGTGTGAGGGCGCGGGTTAGTGTTAGCGTACGGTTTAGGATTAGGGGACGGGTGAGGGTCAGGCTTCGGGGAAGGGTTAGGGTTAGGGTTCGGGATAGGGTTAGGGTTAGGGGACGGGGACGGTTTAGGGTCCAGAGGAGGGTACGACAACGCTTTAGGGGGAGCGTACGTGTGAGGGCACGGGTTAGTGTTAGCGTACGGGTTAGGATTAGGGGACCGGTGAGGGTCAGGCTTCGGGGAAGGTTTAGGGTTAGGGTTCGGGCTAGGGTTAGGGTTAGGGGACGGGGACGGTTTAGGGTCCAGGGGAGGGTACGACAACGCTTTAGGGGGAGCGTACGTGTGAGGGCGCGGGTTAGTGTTAGCGTACGGGTTAGAAATAGGGGACGGGTGAGGGTCAGTCTTCGGGGAAGGGTTAGGGTTAGGGTTCGGGCTAGGGTTAGGGGACGGGGACGGTTTGGGGTCCAGGGGAGTGTACGACAACGCTTTAGGGGGAGCGTACGTGTGAGGGCGCGGGTTAGTGTTACCGTACGGGTTAGGATTAGGGGACGGGTGAGGGTCAGGCTTCGGGGAAGGGTTAGGCTTAGGGTTCGGGCTAGGGTTAGGGTTAGGGGACGGGGACGGTTTGGGGTCCAGGGGAGGGTACGACAACGCTTTAGGAAGAGCGTACGTGTGAGGGCGTGGGTTAGTTTTAGCGTACGGGTTAGGAATAGGGGACGGGTGAGGGTCAGGCTTCGGGGAAGGGTTAGGGTTAGGGTTCGGGCTAGGGTTAGGGTTAGGGGACGGGGACGGTTTAGGGTCCAGGGGAGGGTACAACAACGCTTTAGGGGGAGCGTACGTGTGAGGGCGCGTGGTAGTCTTAGCGTACGGGTTAGGATTAGGGGATGTGTGAGGGTCAGGCTTCGGGGAAGGGTTAGGGTTAGGGTTCGGGCTAGGGTTAGGGTTAGGGGACGGGGACGGTTTAGGGTTCAGGGGAGGGTACGACAACGCTTTAGGGGGAGCGTACGTGTGAGGGCGCGGGTTAGTGTTAGCGTACCGGTTAGGATTAGGGGACGGGTGAGGGTCAGGCTTCGGGGAAGTGTTAGGGTTAGGGTTCGGGCTAGGGTTAGGGTTGGGGACGGGGACGTTTTAGGGTCCAGGGGAGGGTACAACAACGCTTTAGGGGGAGCGTACGTGTGAGGGCGCGGGTTAGTGTTAGCGTACGGGTTAGGATTAGGGTACGGGTGAGGGTCAGGCTTCGGGGAAGGGTTAGGGTTAGGGTTCGGGCTAGGGTTAGGGTTCGGGCCGGGGACGGTTTAGGGTCCAGGGGAGGGTACGACAACGGTTTAGGGGGAGCGTACGTGTGAGGGCGCGGGTTAGTGTTAGCGTACGGGTTAGGATTAGGGGACGGGTGAGGGTCAGGCTTCGGGGAAGGTTTAGAGTTAGGGTTCCGGCTAGGGTTAGGGTTAGGGAACGGAGACGGTTTAGGTTTCAGGGGAGAGTACGACAACGCTTTAGGGGGAGCGTACGTGTCAGGGCGCGGGTTAGTGTTAGCGTACGGGTTAGGATTAGGGGACGGGTGAGGGTCAGGCTTCGGGGAAGGTTTAGGTTTAGGGTTCCGGCTAGGGTTAGGGTTAGGGGACGGGGACGGTTTAGGGTTCAGGGGAGGGTACGACAACGCTTTAGGGGTGCGTACGTGTGAGGGCGCGGGTTAGTGTTAGCGTACTGGTTAGGATTAGGGGACGGGTGAGGGTCAGGCTTCGGGGAAGTGTTAGGGTTAGGGTTCGGGCTAGGGTTAGGGTTAGGGGACGGGGACGGTTTAGGGTCCAGGGGAGGGTACGACAACGCTTTAGGGGGAGCGTACGTGTGAGGGCGCGGGTTAGTGTTAGCGTACGGGTTAGGATTAGGGGACGGGTGAGGGTCAGGCTTCGGGGAAGGGTTAGGGTTAGGGTACGGGGTAGGGTTAGGGTTGGGGACGGGGACGGTTTAGGGTCCAGGGGAGGGTACGACAACGCTTTAGGGGGAGCGTACGTGTGAGGGCGCGGGTTAGTGTTAGCGTACGGGTTAGGATTAGGGCACGGGTGAGGGTCAGACTTCGGGGAAGGGTTAGGGTTAGGGTTCGGGCTAGGGTTAGGGTTAGGGGACGGGGACGGTTTAGGGTTCAGGGGAGGGTACGACAACGCTTTATGGGGAGCGTACGTGTGAGGGCGCGGGTTAGTGTTAGCGTACGGGTTAGGATTAGGGGACGTGTCAGGGTCAGGTTTCGGGGAGTGGTTAGGGTTAGGGTTCGAGCTACGGTTAGGGTTAGGGGACGGGGACGGTTTGGGGTCCAGCGGAGGGTACGACAACGCTTTAGAGCGAGCGTACGTGTGAGGGCGCGGGTTAGTGTTAGCGTACGGTTTAGGATTAGGGGACGGGTGAGGGTCAGGCTTCGGGGAAGGGTTAGGGTTAGGGTTCGGGCTAGGTTTAGGGTTAGGGTACGGGGACGGTTTAGGGTCCAGAGGAGTGTACGACAACGCTTTAGGGGGAGCGTACGTGTGAGTGCGCGGGTTAGTGTTAGCGTACGGGTTAGGATTAGGGGACGGGTGAGGGTCAGGCTTCGGGGAAGGGTTAGGGTTAGGGTTCGGGCTAGGGTTAGGGTTAGGGGACGGGGACGGTTTAGGGTCCAGGGGAGGGTACGACAACGCTTTAGGGGGAGCGTACGTGTGAGGGCGCGGGTTAGTGTTAGCGTACAGGTTAGGATTAGGGGACGGGTTAGGGTCAGGCTTCGGGGAAGGGTTAGGGTTAGGGTTCGGGCTAGGGTTAGGGTTAGGGGACGGGGATGGTTTAGGGTCCAGGGGAGGGTACGACAACGCTTTACGGGGAGCGTACGTGTGAGGGCGCGGGTTAGTGTTAGCGTACGGGTTAGAATTAGGGGACGGGTGAGGGTCAGGCTTCGGGGAAGGGTTATGGTTAGGGTTCGGGCTAGGGTTAGGGTTAGGGGACGGGGACGGATTAGGGTCCAGGGGAGGGTAACGACAACGCTTTAGGGGGAGCGTACGTGTAAGGGCGCGGGTTAGTGTTAGCGTACGGGCGAGGATTAGGGGACGGGTGAGGGTCAGGCTTCGGGGAAGGGGTAGTGTTAGGGTTCGGGCTAGGGTTAGTGTTAGGGGACTGGGACGGTTTAGGGTCCAGTGGAGGGTACGACAACGCTTTAGGGGGAGCGTACGTGTGAGGGCGCGGGTTAGTGTTAGCGTACGGCTTAGGATTAGGGGACAGGTGAAGGTCAGGCTTGGAGGAAGGGTTAGGGTTAGGGTTCGGGCTAGGGTTAGTGTTAGGGGACGGGGACGGTTTAGGGTCCAGGGGAGGGTACGACAACGCTTTAGGGGGAGCGTACGTGAGAGGGCGCGGGTTAGTGTTAGCGTACGGGTTAGGATTAGGGGACGGGTGAGGGTCAGGCTTCGGGGAAGGGTTAGGGTTAGGGTTCGGGCTAGGTTTAGGGTTAGGGGACGGGGACGGTTTAGGGTCCAGGTGAGGGTATGACAACGCTTTAGGGGGAGCGTACGTGTGAGGGCGCGGGTTAGTGTTAGCGTACGGGTTAGGATTAGGGGACGGGTGAGGGTCAGGCTTCGGGGAAGGGTTAGGGTTAGGGTTCGGGCTAGGGTTAGGGTTAGGTGACTGGGACGGTTTAGGGTTCAGAGGAGGGTACGACAACGCTTTAGGGGGAGCGTACGTGTGAGGGCGCAGGTTAGTGTTAGCGTACGGGTTAGGATTAGGGGACGGGTGAGGGTCAGGCTTCGGGGAATGGTTAGGGTTAGGGTTCGGGCTAGGGTTAGGGTTAGGGGACGGGGACGGTTTAGGGTCCAGGGGAGGGTACGACAACGCTTTAGGGGGAGCGTACGTGTGAGTGCGCGGGTTAGTGTTAGCGTACGGGTTAGGATTAGGTGACGGGTGAGTGTCAGGCTTCGGGGAAGGGTTAGGGTTAGGGTTCGGGGTAGGGTTAGGGTTGGGGACGGGGACGGTTTAGGGTCCAGGGGAGGGTACGACAACGTTTTAGGGGGAGCGTACGTGTGAGGGCGCGGGTTAGTGTTAGCGTACTGGTTAGGATTAGGGGACGGGTGAGGGTCAGGCTTCGGGGAAGGGTTAGGGTTAGGGTTCGGGCTAGGGTTAGGGTTAGGGGACGGGAACGGTTTAGTGTCCAGGGGAGGGTACGACAACGCTTTAGGGGGAGCGTACGTGTGAGGGCGCGGGTTACTGTTAGCGTAAGGGTTAGGATTAGGGGACGGGTGAGGGTCAGGCTTCGGGGAAGGGTTAGGGTTAGGGTTCGGGCTAGGTTTAGTGTTAGGGGACGGGGACGGTTTAGGGTCCAGGGGAGGGTACGACAACGCTTTAGGGGGAGCGTACGTGTGAGGGCGCGGGTTAGTGTTAGCGTACGGGTGAGGATTAGGGGACGGGTGAGGGTCAGGCTTCGGGGAAGGATTAGGGTTAGGGTTCGGGCTAGGGTTAGGGTTAGGGGACGGGGACGGTTTAGGGTCCAGGAGAGGGTACGACAACGTTTTAGGGGGAGCGTACGTGTGAGGGCGCGGGTTAGTGTTAGCGTACGGGTGAGGATTAGGGTACGGGTGAGGGTCAGGCTTCGGGGAAGGGTTAGGGTTAGGGTTCGGGCTACGGTTAGGGTTAGGGTACGGGGACGGTTTAGGGTTCAGGGGAGGGTACGACAACGTTTTAGGGGGAGCGTACGTGTGAGGGCGCGGGTTAGTGTTAGCGTAAGGGTTAGGATTAGGGGACGGATGAGGGTCAGGCTTCGGGGAATGGTTAGGGTTAGGGTTCGAGCTAGGGTTAGGGTTAGGGGACGGGGACGGTTTGGGGTCCAGCGGAGGGTACAACAACGCTTTACAGGGAGCGTACGTGTGAGGGCGCGGGTTAGTGTTAGCGTACGGGTTAGGATTAGGGGACGGGTGAGGGTCAGGCTTCGGGGAAGCGTTAGGGTTAGGGTTCGGGCTAGGGTTAGGGTTAGGGGACGGGGACTGTTAAGGGTCCAGGGGAGGGTACGACAACGCTTTAGGTGGAGCGAACGCGTGAGGGCACGGGTTAGTGTTAGCGTACAGGTTAGGATTAGGGGACGGGTGAGGGTCAGGCTTCGGGGAAGGTTTAGGGTTAGGGTTCGGGCTAGGGTTAGGGGAAGGGAACGGTTTAGGGTCCAGGGGAGGGTACGACAACGCTTTAGGGGGAGCGTACGTGTGAGGGCGCGGGTTAGTGTTAGCGTACGGGTTAGGATTAGGGGACGGGTGAGGGCAGGCTTCGGGGAAGGTTTAGGGTTAGGTTTCCGGCTAGGGTTAGGGTTAGGGGACGGGGACGGTTTAGGGTCCAGGGGAGGGTACGACAACGCTTTAGGGAGAGCGTACGTGTGAGGGCGCCGGTTAGTGTGAGCGTACGAGTGAGGATTAGGGGACGGGTGAGGGTCAGGCTTCGGGGATGGGTTAGGGTTAGGGTTCGGGCTAGGGTTAGGGATAGGGGATGGGGACGGTTTAGGGTCCAGGGGAGGGTACGACAACGCTTTAGGGGGAGCGTACGTGTGAGGGCGCGGGTTAGTGTTAGCGTACGGGTTAGGATTAGGGGACGGGTGAGGGTCAGGCTTCGGGGAAGGGTTAGGGTTAGGGTTCGGGCTACGGTTAGGGTTAGGGGACGGGGACGGTTTAGGGTCCAGGGGAGGGTACGACAACGCTTTAGGGGGAGCGTACGTGTGAGGGCGCGGGTTAGTGTTAGCGTACGGGTGAGGATTAGGGGACGGGTGAGGGTCAGGCTTCGGGGAAGTTTTAGGGTTAGGGTTCGGGCTAGGGTTAGTGTTAGGGGACGGGGACGGTTTAGGGTCCAGGGGAGGGTACGACAACGCTTTAGGGGTGCGTACGTGTGAGGGCGCGGGTTAGTGTTAGCGTACTGGTTAGGATTAGGGGACGGGTGAGGGTCAGGCTTCGGGGAAGTGTTAGGGTTAGGGTTCGGGCTAGGGTTAGGGTTAGGGGACGGGGACGGTTTAGGGTCCAGGGGAGGGTACAACAACGCTTTAGGGGGAGCGTACGTGTGAGGGCGCGGGTTAGTGTTAGCGTACGGGTTAGGATTAGGGGACGGGTGAGGGTCAGGCTTCGGGGAAGGGTTAGGGTTAGGGTTCGGGGTAGGGTTAGGGTTGGGGACGGGGACGGTTTAGGGTCCAGGGGAGGGTACGACAACGCTTTAGGGGGAGCGTACGTGTGAGGGCGCGGGTTAGTGTTAGCGTACGGGTTAGGATTAGGGGACGGGTGAGGGTCAGGCTTCGGCGAAGGTTTAGGGTTAGGGTTCGGGCTAGGGTTAGTGTTAGGGGACGGGAACGGTTTAGGGTCCAGGGGAGAGTACGACAACGCTTTAGGGGGAGCGTACGTCTGAGTGCGCGGGTTAGTGTTAGCGTACGGGTTAGGATTAGGGGACGGCTGAGTGTCAGGCTTCGGGGAAGGGTTACGGTTAGGGTTCGGGGTAGGGTTACGGTTGGGGACGGGGACGGTTTAGGGTCCAGGGGAGGGTACGACAACGCTTTAGGGGGAGCGTACGTGTGAGGGCGCGGGTTAGTGTTAGCGTACGGGTGAGGATTAGGGGACGGGTGAGGGTCAGGCTTCGGGGAAGAGTTAGGTTTAGGATTCGGGCTAGGGTTAGGGTTAGGGGACTGGGACGGTTTAGGGTCCAGTGGAGGGTACGACAACGCTTTAGGGGGAGCGTACGTGTGAGGGCGCGGGTTAGTGTTAGCGTACGGCTTAGGATTAGGGGACGGGTGAAGGTCAGGCTTGGAGGAAGGGTTAGGGTTAGGGTTCGGGCTAGGGTTAGTGTTAGGGGACGGGGACGGTTTAGGGTCCAGGGGAGGGTACGACAACGCTTTAGGGGGAGCGTACGTGTGAGGGCGCGGGTTAGTGTTAGCGTACGGGTTAGGATTAGGGGACGGGTGAGGGTCAGGCTTCGGGGAAGGGTTAGGGTTAGGGTTCGGGCTAGGTTTAGGGTTAGGGGACGGGGACGGTTTAGGGTCCAGGTGAGGGTACGACAACGCTTTAGGGGGAGCGTACGTGTGAGGGCGCGGGTTAGTGTTAGCGTACGGGTTAGGATTAGGGGACGGGTGAGGGTCAGGCTTCGGGGAAGGGTTAGGGTTAGGGTTCGGGCTAGGGTTAGGGTTAGGGGACTGGGACGGTTTAGGGTTCAGAGGAGGGTACGACAACGCTTTAGGGGGAGCGTACGTGTGAGGGCGCAGGTTAGTGTTAGCGTACGGGTTAGGATTAGGGGACGGGTGAGGGTCAGGCTTCGGGGAATGGTTAGGGTTAGGGTTCGGGCTAGGGTTAGGGTTAGGGGATGGGTACGGTTTAGGGTCCAGGGGAGGGTACGACAACGCTTTAGGGGGAGCGTACGTGTGAGTGCGCGGGTTAGTGTTAGCGTACGGGTTAGGATTAGGGGACGGGTGAGTGTCAGGCTTCGGGGAAGGGTTAGGGTTAGGGTTCGGGGTAGGGTTACGGTTGGGGACGGGGACGGTTTAGGGTCCAGGGGAGGGTACGACAACGTTTTAGGGGGAGCGTACGTGTGAGGGCGCGGGTTAGTGTTAGCGTACTGGTTAGGATTAGGGGACGGGTGAGGGTCAGGCTTCGGGGAAGGGTTAGGGTTAGGGTTCGGGCTAGGGTTAGGGTTAGGGGACGGGAACGGTTTAGGGTCCAGGGGAGGGTACGACAACGCTTTAGGGGGAGCGTACGTGTGAGGGCGCGGGTTACTGTTAGCGTACGGGTTAGGATTAGGGGACGGGTGAGGGTCAGGCTTCGGGGAAGGGTTAGGGTTAGGGTTCGGGCTAGGTTTAGTGTTAGGGGACGGGGACGGTTTAGGGTCCAGGGGAGGGTACGACAACGCTTTAGGGGGAGCGTACGTGTGAGGGCGCGGGTTAGTGTTAGCGTACGGGTGAGGATTAGGGGACGGGTGAGGGTCAGGCTTCGGGGAAGGATTAGGGTTAGGGTTCGGGCTAGGGTTAGGGTTAGGGGACGGGGACGGTTTAGGGTCCAGGAGAGGGTACGACAACGTTTTAGGGGGAGCGTACGTGTGAGGGCGCGGGTTAGTGTTAGCGTACGGGTGAGGATTAGGGTACGGGTGAGGGTCAGGCTTCGGGGAAGGGTTAGGGTTAGGGTTCGGGCTACGGTTAGGGTTAGGGGACGGGGACGGTTTAGGGTTCAGGGGAGGGTACGACAACGTTTTAGGGGGAGCGTACGTGTGAGGGCGCGGGTTAGTGTTAGCGTACGGGTTAGGATTAGGGGACGGATGAGGGTCAGGCTTCGGGGAATGGTTAGGGTTAGGGTTCGAGCTAGGGTTAGGGTTAGGGGACGGGGACGGTTTGGGGTCCAGCGGAGGGTACAACAACGCTTTACAGGGAGCGTACGTGTGAGGGCGCGGGTTAGTGTTAGCGTACGGGTTAGGATTAGGGGACGGGTGAGGGTCAGGCTTCGGGGAAGCGTTAGGGTTAGGGTTCGGGCTAGGGTTAGGGTTAGGGGACGGGGACTGTTAAGGGTCCAGGGGAGGGTACGACAACGCTTTAGGTGGAGCGAACGCGTGAGGGCACGGGTTAGTGTTAGCGTACAGGTTAGGATTAGGGGACGGGTGAGGGTCAGGCTTCGGGGAAGGTTTAGGGTTAGGGTTCAGGCTAGGGTTAGGGGAAGGGAACGGTTTAGGGTCCAGGCTAGGGTACGACAACGCTTTAGGGGGAGCGTACGTGTGAGGGCGCGGGTTAGTGTTAGCGTACGGGTTAGGATTAGGGGACGGGTGAGGGTCAGGCTTCGGGGAAGGTTTAGGGTTAGGTTTCCGGCTAGGGTTAGGGTTAGGGGACGGGGACTGTTTAGGGTCCAGGGGAGGGTACGACAACGCTTTAGGGAGAGCGTACGTGTGAGGGCGCCGGTTAGTGTGAGCGTACGAGTGAGGATTAGGGGACGGGTGAGGGTCAGGCTTCGGGGATGGGTTAGGGTTAGGGTTCGGGCTAGGGTTAGGGATAGGGGATGGGGACGGTTTAGGGTCCAGGGGAGGGTACGACAACGCTTTAGGGGGAGCGTACGTGTGAGGGCGCGGGTTAGTGTTAGTGTACGGGTTAGGATTAGGGGACGGGTGAGGGTCAGGCTTCGGGGAAGGGTTAGGGTTAGGGTACGGGGTAGGGTTAGGGTTGGGGACGGGGACGGTTTAGGGTCCAGGGGAGGGTACGACAACGCTTTAGGGGGAGCGTACGTGTGAGGGCGCGGGTTAGTGTTAGCGTACGGGTTAGGATTAGGGCACGGGTGAGGGTCAGACTTCGGGGAAGGGTTAGGGTTAGGGTTCGGGCTAGGGTTAGGGTTAGGGGACGGGGACGGTTTAGGGTTCAGGGGAGGGTACGACAACGCTTTATGGGGAGCGTACGTGTGAGGGCGCGGGTTAGTGTTAGCGTACGGGTTAGGATTAGGGGACGTGTCAGGGTCAGGTTTCGGGGAGTGGTTAGGGTTAGGGTTCGAGCTACGGTTAGGGTTAGGGGATGGGGACGGTTTGGGGTCCAGCGGAGGGTACGACAACGCTTTAGAGCGAGCGTACGTGTGAGGGCGCGGGTTAGTGTTAGCGTACGGTTTAGGATTAGGGGACGGGTGAGGGTCAGGCTTCGGGGAAGGGTTAGGGTTAGGGTTCGGGCTAGGTTTAGGGTTAGGGTACGGGGACGGTTTAGGGTCCAGAGGAGTGTACGACAACGCTTTAGGGGGAGCGTACGTGTGAGTGCGCGGGTTAGTGTTAGCGTACGGGTTAGGATTAGGGGACGGGTGAGGGTCAGGCTTCGGGGAAGGGTTAGGGTTAGGGTTCGGGCTAGGGTTAGGGTTAGGGGACGGGGACGGTTTAGGGTCCAGGGGAGGGTACGACAACGCTTTAGGGGGAGCGTACGTGTGAGGGCGCGGGTTAGTGTTAGCGTACAGGTTAGGATTAGGGGACGGGTTAGGGTCATGCTTCGGGGAAGGGTTAGGGTTAGGGTTCGGGCTAGGGTTAGGGTTAGGGGACGGGGATGGTTTAGGGTCCAGGGGAGGGTACGACAACGCTTTAGGGGGAGCGTACGTGTGAGGGCGCGTGTTAGTGTTAGCGTACGGGTTAGAATTAGGGGACGGGTGAGGGTCAGGCTTCGGGGAAGGGTTATGTTTAGGTTTCGGGCTAGGTTTAGGGTTAGGGGACGGGGACGGTTTAGGGTCCAGGGGAGGGTACGACAACGCTTTAGGGGGAGCGTACGTGTGAGGGCGCGGGTTAGTGTTAGCGTACGGGCGAGGATTAGGGGACGGGTGAGGGTCAGGCTTCGGGGAAGGGTTAGGGTTAGGGTTCGGGCTAGGTTTAGGGTTAGGGGACGGGGACGGTTTAGGGTCCAGGTGAGGGTACGACAACGCTTTAGGGGGAGCGTACGTGTGAGGGCGCGGGTTAGTGTTAGCGTACGGGTTAGGATTAGGGGACGGGTGAGGGTCAGGCTTCGGGGAAGGGTTAGGGTTAGGGTTCGGGCTAGGGTTAGGGTTAGGTGACTGGGACGGTTTAGGGTTCAGAGGAGAGTACGACAACGCTTTAGGGGGAGCGTACGTGTGAGGGCGCAGGTTAGTGTTAGCGTACGGGTTAGGATTAGGGGACGGGTGAGGGTCAGGCTTCGGGGAATGGTTAGGGTTAGGGTTCGGGCTAGGGTTAGGGTTAGGGGACGGGGACGGTTTAGGGTCCAGGGGAGGGTACGACAACGCATTAGGGGGAGCGTACGTGTGAGTGCGCGGGTTAGTGTTAGCGTACGGGTTAGGATTAGGGGACGGGTGAGTGTCAGGCTTCGGGGAAGGGTTAGGGTTAGGGTTCGGGGTAGGGTTAGGGTTGGGGACGGGGACGGTTTAGGGTCCAGGGGAGGGTACGACAACGTTTTAGGGGGAGCGTACGTGTGAGGGCGCGGGTTAGTGTTAGCGTACGGGTTAGGATTAGGGGACGGGTGAGGGTCAGGCTTCGGGGAAGGGTTAGGGTTAGGGTTCGGGCTAGGGTTAGGGTTAGGGGACGGGAACGGTTTAGGGTCCAGGGGAGGGTACGACAACGCTTTAGGGGGAGCGTACATGTGAGGGCGCGGGTTACTGTTAGCGTACGGGTTAGGATTAGGGGACGGGTGAGGGTCAGGCTTCGGGGAAGGGTTAGGGTTAGGGTTCGGGCTAGGTTTAATGTTAGGGGACGGGGACGGTTTAGGGTCCAGGGGAGGGTACGACAACGCTTTAGGGGGAGCGTACGTGTGAGGGCGCGGGTTAGTGTTAGCGTACGGGTGAGGATTAGGGGACGGGTGAGGGTCAGGCTTCGGGGAAGGATTAGGGTTAGGGTTCGGGCTAGGGTTAGGGTTAGGGGACGGGGACGGTTTAGGGTCCAGGAGAGGGTACGACAACATTTTAGGGGGAGCGTACGTGTGAGGGCGCGCGTTAGTGTTAGCGTACGGGTGAGGATTAGGGTACGGGTGAGGGTCAGGCTTCGGGGAAGGGTTAGGGTTAGGGTTCGGGCTACGGTTAGGGTTAGGGGACGGGGACGGTTTAGGGTTCAGGGGAGGGTACGACAACGTTTTAGGGGGAGCGTACGTGTGAGGGCGCGGGTTAGTGTTAGCGTACGGGTTAGGATTAGGGGACGGATGAGGGTCAGGCTTCGGGGAAGGGTTAGGGTTAGGGTTCGAGCTAGGGTTAGGGTTAGGGGACGGGGACGGTTTGGGGTCCAGCGGAGGGTACAACAACGCTTTACAGGGAGCGTACGTGTGAGGGCGCGGGTTAGTGTTAGCGTACGGGTTAGGATTAGGGGACGGGTGAGGGTCAGGCTTCGGGGAAGCGTTAGGGTTAGGGTTCGGGCTAGGGTTAGGGTTAGGGGACGGGGACTGTTAAGGGTCCAGGGGAGGGTACGACAACGCTTTAGGGGGAGCGAACGCGTGAGGGCACGGGTTAGTGTTAGCGTACAGGTTAGGATTAGGGGACGGGTGAGGGTCAGGCTTCGGGGAAGGTTTAGGGTTAGGGTTCGGGCTAGGGTTAGGGGAAGGGAACGGTTTAGGGTCCAGGGGAGGGTACGACAACGCTTTAGGGGGAGCGTACGTGTGAGGGCGCGGCTTAGTGTTAGCGTACGGGTTAGTATTAGGGAACGGGAGAGGGTCAGGCTTCGGGGAAGGGTTAGGGTTAGGGTTCGGGCTAGGGTTGGGGTTAGGGGACGGGGACGGTTTAGGGTCCAGGGGAGGGTACGACAACGCTTTAGGGGGAGCGTACGTGTGAGGGCGCGGGTTAGTGTTAGCGTACGAGTTAGGATTAGGGGACGGGTGAGGGTCAGGCTTCGGGGAAGGGTTAGGGTTAGGGTTCGGGCTAGAGTTAGGGTTAGGGGACGGGGACGGTTTAGGGTCCAGGGGAGGGTACGACAACGCTTTAGGGGGAGCGTACGTGTGATGGCACGGGTTAGTGTTAGCGTACGGGTTAGGATTATGGGACGGGTGAGGGTCAGGCTTCGAGGAAGAGTTAGTGTTAGGGTTCAGTCTAGGGTTAGGGTTAGGGGACGGGGACGGTTTAGGGTCCAGGGGACGGTACGACAACGCTTTAGGGGGAGCGTACGCGTGAGGGCGCGGGTTAGTGTTAGCGTACGGCTTAGGATTAGGGGACGGGTGAGGGTCAGGCTTCGGGGAAGGTTTAGGGTTAGGGTTCGGTCTAGGGTTAGGGTTAGGGAACGGGGACGGTTTAGGGTCCAGGGGAGGGTAAGACAACGCTTTAGGGGGAGCGTACGTGTGAGGGCGTGGGTTAGTGTTAGCGAACGGCTTAGGATTAGGGGACGGGTGAGTGTCAGGCTTCGGGGAAGGCTTAGGGTTAGGGTTCGGGCTAGGGTTAGGGTTAGGGGACGGGGACGGTTTAGGGTCCAGGGGAGGGTACGACAACGCTTTAGGGGGAGCGTACGTGTGAGGGCGCGGGTTAGTGTTAGCGTACGGGTTAGGATTAGGGGACGGGTGAGGGTCAGGCTTCAGGGAAGGTTTAGGGTTAGGGCTCGGGCTAGGGTTAGGGTTAGGGGACGGGGACGGTTTAGGGTCCAGGGGAGGGTATGACAACGCTTTAGGGGGAGCGTACACGTGAGGGCGCGGGTTAGTGTTAGCGTACGGTTGAGGATTAGGGGACGGGTGAGGGTCAGGCTTCAGGGAAAGTTTAGGGTTAGGGTTCGGGCTAGGGTTAGGGTTAGGGGACGGGGAGAGTTTAGGGTCCAGGGGAGTGTACGACAACGCTTTAGGGGAAGCGTACGTGTGAGGGCGTGGGTTAGTGTTAGCGTACGGCTTAGGATTAGGGGACGGGTGAGGGTCAGGCTTCGGGGAAGGGTTAGGGTTAGGGTTCGGGCTAGGGTTAGGGTTAGGAGACGGGGACGGTTTAGGGTCCAGGGGAGGGTACGACAACGCTTTAGGGGGAGCGTACGTGTGAGGGCGCGGGTTAGTGTTAGCGTACGGCTTAGGATTAGGGGACGTGTGAGGGTCAGGCTTCGGGGAAGGGTTAGGGTTAGGGTTCGGGCTAGGGTTAGCGTTAGGGTACGGGGACAGTTTAGGGTCCATGGGAGGGTACGACAACGCTTTAGGGGGAGCGTACGTGTGAGGGCGCGGTTTAGTGTTAGCGTACGGGTTAGGATTAGGGGACGGGTGAGGGTCAGGCTTCGGGGAAGCGTTAGGGTTAGGGTTCGGGCTAGGGTTAGGGTTAGGGGACGGGGACTGTTAAGGGTCCAGGGGAGGGTACGACAACGCTTTAGGGGGAGCGAACGCGTGAGGGCACGGGTTAGTGTTAGCGTACAGGTTAGGATTAGGGGACGGGTGAGGGTCAGGCTTCGGGGAAGGTTTAGGGTTAGGGTTCGGGCTAGGGTTAGGGGAAGGGAACGGTTTAGGGTCCAGGGGATGGTACGACAACGCTTTAGGGGGAGCGTACGTGTGAGGGCGCGGGTTAGTGTTAGTGTACGGGTTAGGATTAGGGGACGGGTGAGGGTCAGGCTTCGGGGAAGGGTTAGGGTTAGGGTTCGGGCTAGAGTTAGGGTTAGGGGACGGGGACGGTTTAGGGTCCAGGGGAGGGTACGACAACGCTTTAGGGGGAGCGTACGTGTGATGGCACGGGTTAGTGTTAGCGTACGGGTTAGGATTATGGGACGGGTGAGGGTCAGGCTTCGAGGAAGAGTTAGGGTTAGGGCTCGGGCTAGGGTTAGGGTTAGGGGACGGGGACGGTTTAGGGTCCAGGGGAGGGTACGACAACGCTTTAGGGGGAGCGTACACGTGAGGGCGCGGGTTAGTGTTAGCGTACGGTTAAGGATTAGGGGACGGGTGAGGGTCAGGCTTCAGGGAAAGTTTAGGGTTAGGGTTCGGGCTAGGGTTAGGGTTAGGGGACGGGGACGGTTTAGGGTCCAGGGGAGGGTACGACAACGCTTTAGGGGAAGCGTACGTGTGAGGGCGTGGGTTAGTGTTAGCGTACGGCTTAGGATTAGGGGACGGGTGAGGGTCAGGCTTCGGGGAAGGGTTAGGGTTAGGGTTCGGGCTAGGGTTAGGGTTAGGGGACGGTTACGGTTTAGGGTCCAGGGGAGGGTACGACAACGCTTTAGGGGGAGCGTACATGTGAGGGCGCGGGTTAGTGTTAGCGTACGGCTTAGGATTAGGGGACGGGTGAGGGTCAGGCTTCGGGGAAGGGTTAGGGTTAGGGTTCGGGCTAGGGTTAGGGTTAGGGGACAGGGACGGTTTAGGGTCCAGGTGAGGGTACGACAACGCTTTAGGGGGAGCGTACGAGTGAGGGCGCGGGTTAGTGTTAGCGTACGGCTTAGGATTAGGGGACACGTGAGGGTCAGGCTTCGGGGAAGTTTTAGGGTTAGGTTTCGGGCTAGGGTTAGCGTTAGGGGACGGGGACGGTTTAGGGTCCAGAGGAGTGTACGACAACGCTTTAGGGGGAGCGTACGTGTGAGTGCGCGGGTTAGTGTTAGCGTACGGGTTAGGATTAGGGGACGGGTGAGGGTCAGGCTTCGGGGAAGGGTTAGGGTTAGGGTTCGGGCTAGGGTTAGGGTTAGGGGACGGGGACGGTTTAGGGTCCAGGGGAGGGTACGACAACGCTTTAGGGGGAGCGTACGTGTGAGGGCGCGGGTTAGTGTTAGCGTACAGGTTAGGATTAGGGGACGGGTTAGGGTCATGCTTCGGGGAAGGGTTAGGGTTAGGGTTCGGGCTAGGGTTAGGGTTAGGGGACGGGGATGGTTTAGGGTCCAGGGGAGGGTACGACAACGCTTTAGGGGGAGCGTACGTGTGAGGGCGCGTGTTAGTGTTAGCGTACGGGTTAGAATTAGGGGACGGGTGAGGGTCAGGCTTCGGGGAAGGGTTATGTTTAGGGTTCGGGCTAGGTTTAGGGTTAGGGGACGGGGACGGTTTAGGGTCCAGGGGAGGGTACGACAACGCTTTAGGGGGAGCGTACGTGTGAGGGCGCGGGTTAGTGTTAGCGTACGGGCGAGGATTAGGGGACGGGTGAGGGTCAGGCTTCGGGGAAGGGTTAGGGTTAGGGTTCGGGCTAGGTTTAGGGTTAGGGGACGGGGACGGTTTAGGGTCCAGGTGAGGGTACGACAACGCTTTAGGGGGAGCGTACGTGTGAGGGCGCGGGTTAGTGTTAGCGTACGGGTTAGGATTAGGGGACGGGTGAGGGTCAGGCTTCGGGGAAGGGTTAGGGTTAGGGTTCGGGCTAGGGTTAGGGTTAGGTGACTGGGACGGTTTAGGGTTCAGAGGAGAGTACGACAACGCTTTAGGGGGAGCGTACGTGTGAGGGCGCAGGTTAGTGTTAGCGTACGGGTTAGGATTAGGGGACGGGTGAGGGTCAGGCTTCGGGGAATGGTTAGGGTTAGGGTTCGGGCTAGGGTTAGGGTTAGGGGACGGGGACGGTTTAGGGTCCAGGGGAGGGTACGACAACGCATTAGGGGGAGCGTACGTGTGAGTGCGCGGGTTAGTGTTAGCGTACGGGTTAGGATTAGGGGACGGGTGAGTGTCAGGCTTCGGGGAAGGGTTAGGGTTAGGGTTCGGGGTAGGGTTAGGGTTGGGGACGGGGACGGTTTAGGGTCCAGGGGAGGGTACGACAACGTTTTAGGGGGAGCGTACGTGTGAGGGCGCGGGTTAGTGTTAGCGTACGGGTTAGGATTAGGGGACGGGTGAGGGTCAGGCTTCGGGGAAGGGTTAGGGTTAGGGTTCGGGCTAGGGTTAGGGTTAGGGGACGGGAACGGTTTAGGGTCCAGGGGAGGGTACGACAACGCTTTAGGGGGAGCGTACATGTGAGGGCGCGGGTTACTGTTAGCGTACGGGTTAGGATTAGGGGACGGGTGAGGGTCAGGCTTCGGGGAAGGGTTAGGGTTAGGGTTCGGGCTAGGTTTAATGTTAGGGGACGGGGACGGTTTAGGGTCCAGGGGAGGGTACGACAACGCTTTAGGGGGAGCGTACGTGTGAGGGCGCGGGTTAGTGTTAGCGTACGGGTGAGGATTAGGGGACGGGTGAGGGTCAGGCTTCGGGGAAGGATTAGGGTTAGGGTTCGGGCTAGGGTTAGGGTTAGGGGACGGGGACGGTTTAGGGTCCAGGAGAGGGTACGACAACATTTTAGGGGGAGCGTACGTGTGAGGGCGCGCGTTAGTGTTAGCGTACGGGTGAGGATTAGGGTACGGGTGAGGGTCAGGCTTCGGGGAAGGGTTAGGGTTAGGGTTCGGGCTACGGTTAGGGTTAGGGGACGGGGACGGTTTAGGGTTCAGGGGAGGGTACGACAACGTTTTAGGGGGAGCGTACGTGTGAGGGCGCGGGTTAGTGTTAGCGTACGGGTTAGGATTAGGGGACGGATGAGGGTCAGGCTTCGGGGAAGGGTTAGGGTTAGGGTTCGAGCTAGGGTTAGGGTTAGGGGACGGGGACGGTTTGGGGTCCAGCGGAGGGTACAACAACGCTTTACAGGGAGCGTACGTGTGAGGGCGCGGGTTAGTGTTAGCGTACGGGTTAGGATTAGGGGACGGGTGAGGGTCAGGCTTCGGGGAAGCGTTAGGGTTAGGGTTCGGGCTAGGGTTAGGGTTAGGGGACGGGGACTGTTAAGGGTCCAGGGGAGGGTACGACAACGCTTTAGGGGGAGCGAACGCGTGAGGGCACGGGTTAGTGTTAGCGTACAGGTTAGGATTAGGGGACGGGTGAGGGTCAGGCTTCGGGGAAGGTTTAGGGTTAGGGTTCGGGCTAGGGTTAGGGGAAGGGAACGGTTTAGGGTCCAGGGGAGGGTACGACAACGCTTTAGGGGGAGCGTACGTGTGAGGGCGCGGCTTAGTGTTAGCGTACGGGTTAGTATTAGGGAACGGGAGAGGGTCAGGCTTCGGGGAAGGGTTAGGGTTAGGGTTCGGGCTAGGGTTGGGGTTAGGGGACGGGGACGGTTTAGGGTCCAGGGGAGGGTACGACAACGCTTTAGGGGGAGCGTACGTGTGAGGGCGCGGGTTAGTGTTAGCGTACGAGTTAGGATTAGGGGACGGGTGAGGGTCAGGCTTCGGGGAAGGGTTAGGGTTAGGGTTCGGGCTAGAGTTAGGGTTAGGGGACGGGGACGGTTTAGGGTCCAGGGGAGGGTACGACAACGCTTTAGGGGGAGCGTACGTGTGATGGCACGGGTTAGTGTTAGCGTACGGGTTAGGATTATGGGACGGGTGAGGGTCAGGCTTCGAGGAAGAGTTAGTGTTAGGGTTCAGTCTAGGGTTAGGGTTAGGGGACGGGGACGGTTTAGGGTCCAGGGGACGGTACGACAACGCTTTAGGGGGAGCGTACGCGTGAGGGCGCGGGTTAGTGTTAGCGTACGGCTTAGGATTAGGGGACGGGTGAGGGTCAGGCTTCGGGGAAGGTTTAGGGTTAGGGTTCGGTCTAGGGTTAGGGTTAGGGAACGGGGACGGTTTAGGGTCCAGGGGAGGGTAAGACAACGCTTTAGGGGGAGCGTACGTGTGAGGGCGTGGGTTAGTGTTAGCGAACGGCTTAGGATTAGGGGACGGGTGAGTGTCAGGCTTCGGGGAAGGCTTAGGGTTAGGGTTCGGGCTAGGGTTAGGGTTAGGGGACGGGGACGGTTTAGGGTCCAGGGGAGGGTACGACAACGCTTTAGGGGGAGCGTACGTGTGAGGGCGCGGGTTAGTGTTAGCGTACGGGTTAGGATTAGGGGACGGGTGAGGGTCAGGCTTCAGGGAAGGTTTAGGGTTAGGGCTCGGGCTAGGGTTAGGGTTAGGGGACGGGGACGGTTTAGGGTCCAGGGGAGGGTATGACAACGCTTTAGGGGGAGCGTACACGTGAGGGCGCGGGTTAGTGTTAGCGTACGGTTGAGGATTAGGGGACGGGTGAGGGTCAGGCTTCAGGGAAAGTTTAGGGTTAGGGTTCGGGCTAGGGTTAGGGTTAGGGGACGGGGAGAGTTTAGGGTCCAGGGGAGTGTACGACAACGCTTTAGGGGAAGCGTACGTGTGAGGGCGTGGGTTAGTGTTAGCGTACGGCTTAGGATTAGGGGACGGGTGAGGGTCAGGCTTCGGGGAAGGGTTAGGGTTAGGGTTCGGGCTAGGGTTAGGGTTAGGAGACGGGGACGGTTTAGGGTCCAGGGGAGGGTACGACAACGCTTTAGGGGGAGCGTACGTGTGAGGGCGCGGGTTAGTGTTAGCGTACGGCTTAGGATTAGGGGACGTGTGAGGGTCAGGCTTCGGGGAAGGGTTAGGGTTAGGGTTCGGGCTAGGGTTAGCGTTAGGGTACGGGGACAGTTTAGGGTCCATGGGAGGGTACGACAACGCTTTAGGGGGAGCGTACGTGTGAGGGCGCGGTTTAGTGTTAGCGTACGGGTTAGGATTAGGGGACGGGTGAGGGTCAGGCTTCGGGGAAGCGTTAGGGTTAGGGTTCGGGCTAGGGTTAGGGTTAGGGGACGGGGACTGTTAAGGGTCCAGGGGAGGGTACGACAACGCTTTAGGGGGAGCGAACGCGTGAGGGCACGGGTTAGTGTTAGCGTACAGGTTAGGATTAGGGGACGGGTGAGGGTCAGGCTTCGGGGAAGGTTTAGGGTTAGGGTTCGGGCTAGGGTTAGGGGAAGGGAACGGTTTAGGGTCCAGGGGATGGTACGACAACGCTTTAGGGGGAGCGTACGTGTGAGGGCGCGGGTTAGTGTTAGTGTACGGGTTAGGATTAGGGGACGGGTGAGGGTCAGGCTTCGGGGAAGGGTTAGGGTTAGGGTTCGGGCTAGAGTTAGGGTTAGGGGACGGGGACGGTTTAGGGTCCAGGGGAGGGTACGACAACGCTTTAGGGGGAGCGTACGTGTGATGGCACGGGTTAGTGTTAGCGTACGGGTTAGGATTATGGGACGGGTGAGGGTCAGGCTTCGAGGAAGAGTTAGGGTTAGGGCTCGGGCTAGGGTTAGGGTTAGGGGACGGGGACGGTTTAGGGTCCAGGGGAGGGTACGACAACGCTTTAGGGGGAGCGTACACGTGAGGGCGCGGGTTAGTGTTAGCGTACGGTTAAGGATTAGGGGACGGGTGAGGGTCAGGCTTCAGGGAAAGTTTAGGGTTAGGGTTCGGGCTAGGGTTAGGGTTAGGGGACGGGGACGGTTTAGGGTCCAGGGGAGGGTACGACAACGCTTTAGGGGAAGCGTACGTGTGAGGGCGTGGGTTAGTGTTAGCGTACGGCTTAGGATTAGGGGACGGGTGAGGGTCAGGCTTCGGGGAAGGGTTAGGGTTAGGGTTCGGGCTAGGGTTAGGGTTAGGGGACGGTTACGGTTTAGGGTCCAGGGGAGGGTACGACAACGCTTTAGGGGGAGCGTACATGTGAGGGCGCGGGTTAGTGTTAGCGTACGGCTTAGGATTAGGGGACGGGTGAGGGTCAGGCTTCGGGGAAGGGTTAGGGTTAGGGTTCGGGCTAGGGTTAGGGTTAGGGGACAGGGACGGTTTAGGGTCCAGGTGAGGGTACGACAACGCTTTAGGGGGAGCGTACGAGTGAGGGCGCGGGTTAGTGTTAGCGTACGGCTTAGGATTAGGGGACACGTGAGGGTCAGGCTTCGGGGAAGTTTTAGGGTTAGGTTTCGGGCTAGGGTTAGCGTTAGGGGACGGGGACGGTTTAGGGTCCAGGGGAGGGTACGACAACGCTTTAGGGGGAGCGTACGTGTGAGGGCGCGGGTTAGTGTTAGCGTACGGCTTAGGATTAGGGGACGTGTGAGAGTCAGGCTTCGGGGAAGGGTTAGGGTTAGGGTTCGGGCTAGGGTTAGGGTTAGGGGACGGGGACGGTTTAGGGTCCAAGGGAGGGTACGACAACGCTTTAGGGGGAGCGTACGTGTGAGGGCGCGGGTTAGTGTTAGCGTACGGGTGAGGATTAGGGGACGGGTGAGGGTCAGGCTTCGGGGAAGGGTTAGGGTTAGGGTTCGGGCTAGGGTTAGGGTTAGGGGACGGGGACGGTTTAGGGTCCAGGGGAGGGTACGACAATGCTTTAGGGGGAGCGTACGTGTGAGGGCGCGGGATAGTGTTAGCGTACGGCTTAGGAATAGGGGATGGGTGAGTGTCAGGCTTCGGTGAAGGGTTAGGGTTAGGGTTCGGGCTAGGGTTAGGGTTAGGGGACGGGGACGGTTTAGGGTCCAGGGGAGGGTACGACAACGCTTTAGGGGGAGCGTACGTGTGAGGGCGCGGGTTAGTGTTAGCGTACGGGTTAGGATTAGGGGACGGGTGAGGGTCAGGCTTCGGGGAAGGGTTAGGGTTAGGGTTAGGGCTAGGGTTAGGGTTAGGGGACGGGGACGGTTTAGGGTCCAGGGGAGGGTACGACAACGCTTTATGGGGAGCGTACGTGTGAGGGCGCGGGTTACTGTTAGCGTACGGGGTAGGATTAGGGGACCGGTGAGGGTCAGAGTTCGGGGAAGGTTTAGGTTTAGGGTTCTGGCTAGGGTTAGGGTTAGGGGACGGGGACAGTTTAGGGTCCAGTGGAGGGTACGACAACGCTTTAGGGGGAGCGTACGTGTGAGGGCGTGGGTTAGTGTTAGCGTACGGCTTAGGATTAGGGGACGGGTGAAGGTCAGGCTTCGGGGAAGGGTTAGGGTTAGGGTTCGGGCTAGGGTTAGTGTTAGGGGACGGGGACGGTTTAGGGTCCAGGGGAGGGTACGACAACACTTTAGGGGGAGCGTACGTGTGAGGGCGTGGGTTAGTGTTAGCGTACGGGTGAGGATTAGGGGACGGGTGAGGGTCAGGCTTCGGGGAAGGGTTAGGGTTAGGGTTCGGGCTAGTGTTAGGGTTAGGGGACGGGGACGGTATAGGGTCCAGGAGAGGGTACGACAACGTTTTAGGGGGAGCGTACGTGTTAGGGCGCGGGTTAGTGTTAGCGTACGGGTGAGGATTAGGGGACGGGTGAGGGTCAGGCTTCGGGGAAGGGTTAGGGTTAGGATTCGGGCTAGGGTTAGGGTTAGGGGACGGGGATGGTTTAGGGTCCAGGGGAGCGTACGACAATGCTTTAGGGGGAGCGTACGTTTGAGGGCGCGGGTTAGTGTTAGCGTACGGGTTACGATTAGGGGACGGGTGAGGGTCAGGCTTCGGGGAAGGGTTAGGGTTAGGGTTCGGGCTAGGGTTAGGGTTAGGGGACGGGGACGGTTTAGGGTCCAGGGGAGGGTACGACAACGCTTTAGGGGGAGCGTACGTGTGAGGGCGTGGGTTAGTGTTAGCGTACGGATTAGGATTAGGGGACGGGTGAGGGTCAGGCTTCGGGGAAGGGTTAGGGTTAGGGTTCGGGCTAGGGTTAGGGTTAGGGGACGGGGACGGTTTAGGGTCCAGGGGAGGGTACGACAACGCTTTAGGGGGAGCGTAGGTGTGAGGGCGCGGGTTAGTGTTAGCGTACGGGTTAGGATTAGGGGACGGGTGAGGGTCAGGCTTCGGGGAAGGTTTAGGGTTAGGTTTCCGGCTAGGGTTAGGGTTAGGGGACGGGGACGGTTTAGGGTCCAGGGGAGGGTACGACAACGCTTTAGGGAGAGCGTACGTGTGAGGGCGCCGGTTAGTGTGAGCGTACGAGTGAGGATTAGGGGACGGGTGAGGGTCAGGCTTCGGGGATGGGTTAGGGTTAGGGTTCGGGCTAGGGTTAGGGATAGGGGATGGGGACGGTTTAGGGTCCAGGGGAGGGTACGACAACGCTTTAGGGGGAGCGTACGTGTGAGGGCGTGGGTTAGTGTTAGCGTACGGCTTAGGATTAGGGGACGGGTGAAGGTCAGGCTTCGAGGAAGGGTTAGGGTTAGGGTTCGGGCTAGGGTTAGTGTTAGGGGACGGGGACGGTTTAGGGTCCAGGGGAGGGTACGACAACGCTTTAGGGGGAGCGTACGTGTGAGGGCGCGGGTTAGTGTTAGCGTACGGGTTTGGATTAGGGGACGGGTGAGGGTCAGGCTTCGGGGAAGGGTTAGGGTTAGGGTTCGGGCTAGGTTTAGGGTTAGGGGACGGGGACGGTTTAGGGTCCAGGTGAGGGTACGACAACGCTTTAGGGGGAGCGTACGTGTGAGGGCGCGGGTTAGTGTTAGCGTACGGGTTAGGATTAGGGGACGGGTGAGGGTCAGGCTTCGGGGAAGGGTTAGGGTTAGGTTTCGGGCTAGGGTTAGGGTTAGGTGACTGGGACGGTTTAGGGTTCAGAGGAGGGTACGACAACGCTTTAGGGGGAGCGTAGGTGTGAGCGCGCAGGTTAGTGTTAGCGTACGGGTTAGGATTAGGGGACGGGTGAGGGTCAGGCTTCGGGGAATGGTTAGGGTTAGGGTTCGGGCTAGGGTTAGGGTTAGGGGACGGGGACGGTTTAGGGTCCAGGGGAGGGTACGACAACGCTTTAGGGGGAGCGTACGTGTGAGTGCGCGGGTTAGTGTTAGCGTACGGGTTAGGATTAGGGGACGGGTGAGTGTCAGGCTTCGGGGAAGGGTTAGGGTTAGGGTTCGGGGTAGGGTTAGGGTTGGGGACGGGGACGGTTTAGGGTCCACGGGAGGGTACGACAACGTTTTAGGGGGAGCGTACGTGTGAGGGCGCGGGTTAGTGTTAGCGTACGGGTTAGGATTAGGGGACGGGTGAGGGTCAGGCTTCGGGGAAGGGTTAGGGTTAGGGTTCGGGCTAGGGTTAGGGTTAGGGGACGGGAACGGTTTAGGGTCCAGGGGAGGGTACGACAACGCTTTAGGGGGAGCGTACGTGTGAGGGCGCGGGTTACTGTTAGCGTACGGGTTAGGATTAGGGGACGGGTGAGGGTCAGGCTTCGGGGAAGGGTTAGGGTTAGGGTTCGGGCTAGGTTTAGTGTTAGGGGACGGGGACGGTTTAGGGTCCAGGGGAGGGTACGACAACGCTTTAGGGGGAGCGTACGTGTGAGGGCGCGGGTTAGTGTTAGCGTACGGGTGAGGATTAGGGGACGGGTGAGGGTCAGGCTTCGGGGAAGGATTAGGGTTAGGGTTCGGGCTAGGGTTAGGGTTAGGGGACGGGGACGGTTTAGGGTCCAGGAGAGGGTACGACAACGTTTTAGGGGGAGCGTACGTGTGAGGGCGCGGGTTAGTGTTAGCGTACGGGTGAGGATTAGGGTACGGGTGAGGGTCAGGCTTCGGGGAAGGGTTAGGGTTAGGGTTCGGGCTACGGTTAGGTTTAGGGGACGGGGACGGTTTAGGGTTCAGGGGAGGGTACGACAACGTTTTAGGGGGAGCGTACGTGTGAGGGCGCGGGTTAGTGTTAGCGTACGGGTTAGGATTAGGGGACGGATGAGGGTCAGGCTTCGGGGAAGGGTTAGGGTTAGGGTTCGAGCTAGGGTTAGGGTTAGGGGACGGGGACGGTTTGGGGTCCAGCGGAGGGTACAACAACGCTTTACAGGGAGCGTACGTGTGAGGGCGCGGGTTAGTGTTAGCGTACGGGTTAGGATTAGGGGATGGGTGAGGGTCAGGCTTCGGGGAAGCGTTAGGGTTAGGGTTCGGGCTAGGGTTAGGGTTAGGGGACGGGGACTGTTAAGGGTCCAGGGGAGGGTACGACAACGCTTTAGGGGGAGCGAACGCGTGAGGGCACGGGTTAGTGTTAGCGTACAGGTTAGGATTAGGGGACGGGTGAGGGTCAGGCTTCGGGGAAGGTTTAGGGTTAGGGTTCGGGCTAGGGTTAGGGGAAGGGAACGGTTTAGGGTCCAGGGGAGGGTACGACAACGCTTTAGGGGGAGCGTACGTGTGAGGGCGTGGGTTAGTGTTAGCGTACGGATTAGGATTAGGGGACGGGTGAGGGTCAGGCTTCGGGGAAGGGTTAGGGTTAGGGTTCGGGCTCGGGTTAGGGTTAGGGGACGGGGACGGTTTAGGGTCCAGGGGAGGGTACGACAACGCTTTAGGGGGAGCGTAGGTGTGAGGGCGCGGGTTAGTGTTAGCGTACGGGTTAGGATTAGGGGACGGGTGAGGGTCAGGCTTCGGGGAAGGTTTAGGGTTAGGTTTCCGGCTAGGGTTAGGGTTAGGGGACGGGGACGGTTTAGGGTCCAGGGGAGGGTACGACAACGCTTTAGGGAGAGCGTACGTGTGAGGGCGCCGGTTAGTGTGAGCGTACGAGTGAGGATTAGGGGACGGGTGAGGGTCAGGCTTCGGGGATGGGTTAGGGTTAGGGTTCGGGCTAGGGTTAGGGATAGGGGATGGGGACGGTTTAGGGTCCAGGGGAGGGTACGACAACGCTTTAGGGGGAGCGTACGTGTGAGGGCGTGGGTTAGTGTTAGGGTACGGCTTAGGATTAGGGGACGGGTGAAGGTCAGGCTTCGAGGAAGGGTTAGGGTTAGGGTTCGGGCTAGGGTTAGTGTTAGGGGACGGGGACGGTTTAGGGTCCAGGGGAGGGTACGACAACGCTTTAGGGGGAGCGTACGTGTGAGGGCGCGGGTTAGTGTTAGCGTACGGGTTAGGATTAGGGGACGGGTGAGGGTCAGGCTTCGGGGAAGGGTTAGGGTTAGGGTTCGGGCTAGGTTTAGGGTTAGGGGACGGGGACGGTTTAGGGTCCAGGTGAGGGTACGACAACGCTTTAGGGGGAGCGTACGTGTGAGGGCGCGGGTTAGTGTTAGCGTACGGGTTAGGATTAGGGGACGGGTGAGGGTCAGGCTTCGGGGAAGGGTTAGGGTTAGGTTTCGGGCTAGGGTTAGGGTTAGGTGACTGGGACGGTTTAGGGTTCAGAGGAGGGTACGACAACGCTTTAGGGGGAGCGTACGTGTGAGCGCGCAGGTTAGTGTTAGCGTACGGGTTAGGATTAGGGGACGGGTGAGGGTCAGGCTTCGGGGAATGGTTAGGGTTAGGGTTCGGGCTAGGGTTAGGGTTAGGGGACGGGGACGGTTTAGGGTCCAGGGGAGGGTACGACAACGCTTTAGGGGGAGCGTACGTGTGAGTGCGCGGGTTAGTGTTAGCGTACGGGTTAGGATTAGGGGACGGGTGAGTGTCAGGCTTCGGGGAAGGGTTAGGGTTAGGGTTCGGGGTAGGGTTAGGGTTGGGGACGGGGACGGTTTAGGGTCCAGGGGAGGGTACGACAACGTTTTAGGGGGAGCGTACGTGTGAGGGCGCGGGTTAGTGTTAGCGTACGGGTTAGGATTAGGGGACGGGTGAGGGTCAGGCTTCGGGGAAGGGTTAGGGTTAGGGTTCGGGCTAGGGTTAGGGTTAGGGGACGGGAACGGTTTAGGGTCCAGGGGAGGGTACGACAACGCTTTAGGGGGAGCGTACGTGTGAGGGCGCGGGTTACTGTTAGCGTACGGGTTAGGATTAGGGGACGGGTGAGGGTCAGGCTTCGGGGAAGGGTTAGGGTTAGGGTTCGGGCTAGGTTTAGTGTTAGGGGACGGGGACGGTTTAGGGTCCAGGGGAGGGTACGACAACGCTTTAGGGGGAGCGTACGTGTGAGGGCGCGGGTTAGTGTTAGCGTACGGGTGAGGATTAGGGGACGGGTGAGGGTCAGGCTTCGGGGAAGGATTAGGGTTAGGGTTCGGGCTAGGGTTAGGGTTAGGGGACGGGGACGGTTTAGGGTCCAGGAGAGGGTACGACAACGTTTTAGGGGGAGCGTACGTGTGAGGGCGCGGGTTAGTGTTAGCGTACGGGTGAGGATTAGGGTACGGGTGAGGGTCAGGCTTCGGGGAAGGGTTAGGGTTAGGGTTCGGGCTACGGTTAGGTTTAGGGGACGGGGACGGTTTAGGGTTCAGGGGAGGGTACGACAACGTTTTAGGGGGAGCGTACGTGTGAGGGCGCGGGTTAGTGTTAGCGTACGGGTTAGGATTAGGGGACGGATGAGGGTCAGGCTTCGGGGAAGGGTTAGGGTTAGGGTTCGAGCTAGGGTTAGGGTTAGGGGACGGGGACGGTTTGGGGTCCAGCGGAGGGTACAACAACGCTTTACAGGGAGCGTACGTGTGAGGGCGCGGGTTAGTGTTAGCGTACGGGTTAGGATTAGGGGATGGGTGAGGGTCAGGCTTCGGGGAAGCGTTAGGGTTAGGGTTCGGGCTAGGGTTAGGGTTAGGGGACGGGGACTGTTAAGGGTCCAGGGGAGGGTACGACAACGCTTTAGGGGGAGTGAACGCGTGAGGGCACGGGTTAGTGTTAGCGTACAGGTTAGGATTAGGGGACGGGTGAGGGTCAGGCTTCGGGGAAGGTTTAGGGTTAGGGTTCGGGCTAGGGTTAGGGGAAGGGAACGGTTTAGGGTCCAGGGGAGGGTACGACAACGCTTTAGGGGGAGCGTACGTGTGAGGGCGCGTGTTAGTGTTAGCGTACGGGTTAGTATTAGGGAACGGGAGAGGGTCAGGCTTCGGGGAAGGGTTAGGGTTAGGGTTCGGGCTAGGGTTGGGGTTATGGGACGGGGACGGTTTAGGGTCCAGGGGAGGGTACGACAACGCTTTAGGGGGAGCGTACGTGTGAGGGCACGAGTTAGTGTTAGCGTACGAGTTAGGATTAGGGGACGGGTGAGGGTCAGGCGTCGGGGAAGGGTTAGGGTTAGGGTTCGGGCTAGACTTAGGGTTAGGGGACGGGGACGGTTTAGGGTCCAGGGGAGGGTACGACAACGCTTTAGGGGGAGCGTACGTGTGATGGCACGGGTTAGTGTTAGCGTACGGGTTAGGATTATGGGACGGGTGAGGGTCAGGCTTCGAGGAAGAGTTAGTGTTAGGGTTCAGTCTAGGGTTAGGGTTAGGGGACGGGGACGGTTTAGGGTCCAGGGGACGGTACGACAACGCTTTAGGGGGAGCGTACGCGTGAGGGCGCGGGTTAGTGTTAGCGTACGGCTTAGGATTAGGGGACGGGTGAGGGTCAGGCTTCGGGGAAGGTTTAGGGTTAGGGTTCGGTCTAGGGTTAGGGTTAGGGAACGGGGACGGTTTAGGGTCCAGGGGAGGGTAAGACAACGCTTTAGGGGGAGCGTACGTGTGAGGGCGTGGGTTAGTGTTAGCGAACGGCTTAGGATTAGGGGACGGGTGAGTGTCAGGCTTCGGGGAAGGCTTAGGGTTAGGGTTCGGGCTAGGGTTAGGGTTAGGGGACGGGGACGGTTTAGGGTCCAGGGGAGGGTACGACAACGCTTTAGGGGGAGCGTACGTGTGAGGGCGCGGGTTAGTGTTAGCGTACGGGTTAGGATTAGGGGACGGGTGAGGGTCAGGCTTCAGGGAAGGTTTAGGGTTAGGGCTCGGGCTAGGGTTAGGGTTAGGGGACGGGGACGGTTTAGGGTCCAGGGGAGGGTATGACAACGCTTTAGGGGGAGCGTACACGTGAGGGCGCGGGTTAGTGTTAGCGTACGGTTGAGGATTAGGGGACGGGTGAGGGTCAGGCTTCAGGGAAAGTTTAGGGTTAGGGTTCGGGCTAGGGTTAGGGTTAGGGGACGGGGAGAGTTTAGGGTCCAGGGGAGTGTACGACAACGCTTTAGGGGAAGCGTACGTGTGAGGGCGTGGGTTAGTGTTAGCGTACGGCTTAGGATTAGGGGACGGGTGAGGGTCAGGCTTCGGGGAAGGGTTAGGGTTAGGGTTCGGGCTAGGGTTAGGGTTAGGGGACGGGGACGGTTTAGGGTCCAGGGGAGGGTACGACAACGATTTAGGGGGAGCGTACGTGTGAGGGCGCGGGTTAGTGTTAGCGTACGGGTTAGGATTAGGGGACGGGTGAGGGTCAGGCTTCGGGGAAGAGTTAGGGTTAGGGTTCGGGCTAGGGTTAGGGTTAGGGGACGGGGACGGTTTAGGGTCCAGGGGAGGGTACGACAACGCTTTAGGGGGAGCGTACGTATGAGGGCGCGGGATAGTGTTAGCGTACGGCTTAGGATTAGGGGATGTGTGAGTGTCAGGCTTCGGGGAAGGGTTAGGGTTAGGGTTCGGGCTAGGGTTAGGGTTAGGGGACGGGGACGGTTTAGGGTCCAGGGGAGGGTACGACAACGCTTTAGGGGGAGCGTACGTGTGAGGGCGCGGGTTAGTGTTAGCGTACGGCTTAGGATTAGGTGACGGGTGAGTGTCAGGCTTCGGGGAAGGGTTAGGGTTAGGGTTCGGGCTAGGGTTAGGGTTAGGAGACGGGGACGGTTTAGGGTCCAGGGGAGGGTACGACAACGCTTTAGGGGGAGCGTACGTGTGAGAGCGCGGGTTAGTGTTAGCGTACGGCTTAGGATTAGGGGACGCGTGAGGGTCAGGCTTCGGTGAAGGGTTAGGGTTAGGGTTCGGGCTAGGGTTAGGGTTAGGGGACGGGGACGGTTTAGGGTCCAGGGGAGGGTACGACAACGCTTTAGGGGGAGCGTACGTGTGAGGGCGCGGGTTAGTGTTAGCGTACAGGTTAGGATTAGGGGACGGGTGAGGGTCAGGCTTCGGGGAAGGGTTAGGGTTAGGGTTAGGGCTAGGGTTAGGGTTAGGGGACGGGGACGGTTTAGGGTCCAGGGGAGGGTACGACAACGCTTTATGGGGAGCGTACGTGTGAGGGCGCGGGTTACTGTTAGCGTACGGGGTAGGATTAGGGGACCGGTGAGGGTCAGATTTCGGGGAAGGTTTAGGTTTAGGGTTCTGGCTAGGGTTAGGGTTAGGGGACGGGGACAGTTTAGGGTCCAGTGGAGGGTACGACAACGCTTTAGGGGGAGCGTACATGTGAGGGCATGGGTTAGTGTTAGCGTACGGCTTAGGATTAGGGGACGGGTGAAGGTCAGGCTTCGGGGAAGGGTTAGGGTTAGGGTTCGGGCTAGGGTTAGTGTTAGGGGACGGGGACGGTTTAGGGTCCAGGGGAGGGTACGACAACACTTTAGGGGGAGCGTACGTGTGAGGGCGTGGGTTAGTGTTAGCGTACGGGTGAGGATTAGGGGACGGGTGAGTGTCAGGCTTCGGGGAAGGGTTAGGGTTAGGGTTCGGGCTAGTGTTAGGGTTAGGGGACGGGGACGGTTTGGGTCCAGGAGAGGGTACGACAACGTTTTAGGGGGAGCGTACGTGTTAGGGCGCGGGTTAGTGTTAGCGTACGGGTGAGGATTAGGGGACGGGTGAGGGTCAGGCTTCGGGGAAGGGTTAGGGTTAGGATTCGGGCTAGGGTTAAGGTTAGGGGACGGGGATGGTTTAGGGTCCAGGGGAGCGTACGACAATGCTTTAGGGGGAGCGTACGTTTGAGGGCGCGGGTTAGTGTTAGCGTACGGGTTACGATTAGGGGACGGGTGAGGGTCAGGCTTCGGGGAAGGGTTAGGGTTAGGGTTCGGGCTAGGGTTAGGGTTAGGGGACGGGGACGGTTTAGGGTCCAGGGGAGGGTACGACAACGCTTTAGGGGGAGCGTACGTGTGAGGGCGTGGGTTAGTGTTAGCGTACGGATTAGGATTAGGGGACGGGTGAGGGTCAGGCTTCGGGGAAGGGTTAGGGTTAGGGTTCGGGCTAGGGTTAGGGTTAGGGGACGGGGACGGTTTAGGGTCCAGGGGAGGGTACGACAACGCTTTAGGGGGAGCGTAGGTGTGAGCGCGCGGGTTAGTGTTAGCGTACGGGTTAGGATTAGGGGACGGGTGAGGGTCAGGCTTCGGGGAAGGTTTAGGGTTAGGTTTCCGGCTAGGGTTAGGGTTAGGGGACGGGGACGGTTTAGGGTCCAGGGGAGGGTACGACAACGCTTTAGGGAGAGCGTACGTGTGAGGGCGCCGGTTAGTGTGAGCGTACGAGTGAGGATTAGGGGACGGGTGAGGGTCAGGCTTCGGGGATGGGTTAGGGTTAGGGTTCGGGCTACGGTTAGGGTTAGGGGACGGGGACGGTTTGGGGTCCAGCGGAGGGTACGACAACGCTTTAGAGGGAGCGTACGTGTGAGGGCGCGGGTTAGTGTGAGCGTACGGTTTAGGATTAGGGGACGGGTGAGGGTCAGTCTTCGGGGAAGTGTTAGGGTTAGGGTTCGGGCTAGGTTTAGGGTTAGGGTACGGGGACGGTTTAGGGTCCAGAGGAGGGTACGACAACGCTTTAGGGGGAGCGTACGTGTGAGGGCGCGTGTTAGTGTTAGCGTACGGGTTAGGATTAGGGGACGGTTGAGGGTCAGGCTTCGGGGAAGGGTTAGGGTTAGGGTTCGGGCTAGGGTTAGGGTTAGGGGACGGGGACGGTTTAGGGTCCAGGGGAGGGTACGACAACGCTTTAGGGGGAGCGTACGTGTGAGGGCGCGGGTTAGTGTTAGCGTACGGGTTAGAATTTGGGGACGGGTTAGGGTCAGGCTTCGGGGAAGGGTTATGGTTAGGGTTCGGGCTAGGGTTAGGGTTAGGGGACGGGGACGGTTTAGGGTCCAGGGGAGGGTACGACAACGCTTTAGGGGGAGCGTACATGTGAGGGCGCGGGTTAGTGTTAGCGTACGGGCGAGGATTAGGGGACGGGTGAGGGTCAGGCTTCGGGGAAGGGGTAGTGTTAGGGTTCGGGCTAGGGTTAGGGTTAGGGGACGGGGACGGTTTAGGGTCCAGTGGAGGGTACGACAACGCTTTAGGGGGAGCGTAGGTGTGAGGGCGCGGGTTAGTGTTAGCGTACGGGTTAGGATTAGGGGACCGGTGAAGGTCAGGTTTCGGGGAAGGGTTATGGTTAGGGTTCGGGCTAGGGTTAGGGTTAGGGGACGGGGACGGTTTAGGGTCCACGGGAGGGTACGCCAACGCTTTAGGGGGAGCGTACGTGAGAGGGCGCGGGTTAGTGTTAGCGTACGGGTGAGGATTAGGGGACGGGTGAGGGTCAGGCTTCGGGGATGGGTTAGGGTTAGGGTTCGGGCTTGGGTTAGGGTTAGGGGACGGGGACGGTTTAGGGTCCAGGGGAGGGTATGACAACGCGTTAGGGGGAGCGTACGTGTGAGGGCGCGGGTTAGTGTTAGCGTACGGGTTAGGATTAGGGGACGGGTGAGGGTCAGGTTTCGGGGAAGGGTTAGGGTTAGGGTTCGGGCTAGGGTTAGGGTTAGGGGACGGGGACGGTTTAGGGTCCAGGGGAGGGTACGACAACGCTTTAGGGGGAGCGTACGTGTGAGGGCGCGGGTTAGTGTTAGCGTACGAATGAGGATTAGGGCACGGGTGAGGGTCAGGCTTCGGGGAAGGGTTAGGGTTAGGGTTCCGGCTAGGGTTAGTGTTTGGGAACGGGGACGGTGTAGGGTCCAGGGGAGGGTACGACAACGCTTTAGGGGGAGCGTACGTGTGAGGGCGCGGATTAGTCTTAGCGTACGGCTTAGGATTAGGGGACGCGTGAGGGTCAGGCTTCGGGGAAGGGTTAGGGTTAGGGTTCGGGCTAGAGTTAGGGTTAGGGGACGGGGACGGTTTAGGGTCCAGGGGAGGGTACGACAACGCTTTAGGGGGAGCGTACGTGTGATGGCACGGGTTAGTGTTAGCGTACGGGTTAGGATTATGGGACGGGTGAGGGTCAGGCTTCGAGGAAGAGTTAGTGTTAGGTTTCAGTCTAGGGTTAGGGTTAGGGGACGGGGACGGTTTAGGGTCCAGGGGACGGTACGACAACGCTTTAGGGGGAGCGTACGCGTGAGGGCGCGGGTTAGTGTTAGCGTACGGCTTAGGATTAGGGGACGGGTGAGGGTCAGGCTTCGGGGAAGGTTTAGCGTTAGGGTTCGGTCTAGGGATAGGGTTAGGGAACGGGGACGGTTTAGGGTCCAGGGGAGGGTAAGACAACGCTTTAGGGGGAGCGTACGTGTGAGGGCGTGGGTTAGTGTTAGCGAACGGCTTAGGATTAGGGGACGGGTGAATGTCAGGCTTCGGGGAAGGCTTAGGGTTAGGGTTCGGGCTAGGGTTAGGGTTAGGGGACGGGGACGGTTTAGGGTCCAGGGGAGGGTACGACAACGCTTTAGGGGGAGCGTACGTGTGAGGGCGCGGGTTAGTGTTAGCGTACGGGTTAGGATTAGGAGACGGGTGAGGGTCAGGCTTCAGGGAAGGTTTAGGGTTAGGGCTCGGGCTAGGGTTAGGGTTAGGGGACGGGGACGGTTTAGGGTCCAGGGGAGGGTACGACAACGCTTTAGGGGGAGCGTACGTGTGAGGGCGCGGGTTAGTGTTAGCGTACGGGTTAGGATTAGGGGACGGGTGAGGGTCAGGCTTCAGGGAAGGTTTAGGGTTAGGGCTCGGGCTAGGGTTAGGGTTAGGGGACGGGGACGGTTTAGCGTCCAGGGGAGGGTACGACAACGCTTTAGGGGGAGCATACACGTGAGGGCGTGGGTTAGTGTTAGCGTACGGTTGAGGATTAGGGGACGGGTGACGGTCAGGCTTCAGGGAAAGTTTAGGGTTAGGGTTCGGGCTAGGGTTATGGTTAGGGGACGGGGACGGTTTAGGGTCCAGGGGAGGGTACGACAACGCTTTAGGGGGAGCGTACGTGTGAGGGCGCGGGTTAGTGTTAGCGTACGGCTTAGGATTAGGTGACGGGTGAGTGTCAGGCTTCGGGGAAGGGTTAGGGTTAGGGTTCGGGCTAGGGTTAGGGTTAGGAGATGGGGACGGTTTAGGGTCCAGGGGAGGGTACGACAACGCTTTAGGGGGAGCGTACGTGTGAGGGCGCGGGTTAGTGTTAGCGTACGGCTTAGGATTAGGGGACGCGTGAGGGTCAGGCTTCGGGGAAGGGTTAGGGTTAGGGTTCGGGCTAGGGTTAGCGTTAGGGTACGGGGACAGTTTAGGGTCCATGGGAGGGTACGACAACGCGTTAGGGGGAGCGTACGTGTGAGGGCGCGGTTTAGTGTTAGCGTACGTGTTAGGATTAGGGGACGGGTGAGGGTCAGGCTTCGGGGAAGCGTTAGGGTTAGGGTTCGGGCTAGGGTTAGGGTTAGGGGACGGAGACTGTTAAGGGTCCAGGGAAGGGTACGACAACGCTTTAGGGGGAGCGAACGCGTGAGGGCACGGGTTAGTGTTAGCATACAGGTTAGGATTAGGGGACGGGTGAGGGTCAGGCTTCGGGGAAGGGTTAGGGTTAGGGTTCGGGCTAGGGTTAGGGGACGGGAATGGTTTAGGGTCCAGGGGAGGGTACGACAACGCTTTAGGGGGAGCGTACGTGTGAGGGCGCGTGTTAGTGTTAGCGTACGGGTTAGTATTAGGGAACGGGTGAGGGTCAGGCTTCGGGGAAGGGTTAGGGTTAGGGTTCGGGCTAGGGTTAGGGTTAGGGGACGGGGACGGTTTAGGGTCCAGGGGAGGGTACGACAACGCTTTAGGGGGAGCGTACGTGTGAGGGCGCGGGTTAGTGTTAGCGTACGGGTTAGGATTAGGGGACGGGTGAGGGTCAGGCTTTGGGGAAGGTTTAGGGTTAGGGTTCGGGCTAGAGTTAGGGTTAGGGGACGGGGACGGTTTAGGGTCCAGGGGAGGGTACGACAACGCTTTAGGGGGAGCGTACGTGTGAGGGCACGGGTTAGTGTTAGCGTACGGGTTAGGATTATGGGACGGGTGAGGGTCTGGCTTCGAGGAAGGGTTAGGGTTAGGGTTCAGGCCAGGGTTAGGGTTAGGGGACGGGGACGGTTTAGGGTCCAGGGGACGGTACGACAACGCTTTAGGGGGAGCGTACGCGTGAGGGCGCGGGTTAGTGTTAGCGTACGGCTTAGGATTACGGGACGGGTAAGGGTCAGGCTTCGGGGAAGGTTTAGGGTTAGGGTTCGGTCTAGGGTTAGGGTTAGGGAACGGGGACGGTTTAGGGTCCAGGGGAGGGTAAGACAACGCTTTAGGGGGAGCGTACGTGTGAGGGCGTGGGTTAGTGTTAGTGAACAGCTTAGGATTAGGGGACGGGTGAGTGTCAGGCTTCGGGGAAGGCTTAGGGTTAGGGTTCGGGCTAGGGTTAGGGTTAGGGGACGGGGACGGTTTAGGGTCCAGGGGAGGGTACGACAACGCTTTAGGGGGAGCGTATGTGTGAGGGTGTGGGTTAGTGTTAGCGTACGGGTTAGGATTATGGGACGGGTGAGGGTCAGGCTTCAGGGAAGGTTTAGGGTTAGGGCTCGGGCTAGGGTTAGGGTTAGGGGACGGGGACGGTTTAGGGTCCAGGGGAGGGTACGACAACGCTTTAGGGGGAGCTTACACGTGAGGGCGCGGGTTAGTGTTAGCGTACGGTTCAGGATTGGGGGACGGGTGAGGGTCAGGCTTCAGGGAAAGTTTAGGGTTAGGGTTCGGGCTAGGGTTAGGGTTAGGGGACGGGGACGGTTTACGGTCCAGGGGAGTGTACGACAACGCTTTAGGGGAAGCGTACGTGTGAGGGCGTGGGTTAGTGTTAGCGTACGGCTTAGGATTAGGGGACGGGTGAGGGTCAGGCTTCGGGGAAGGGTTAGGGTTAGGGTTCGGGCTAGGGTTAGGGTTAGGGGACGGGGACGGTTTAGGGTCCAGGGGAGGGTACGACAACGATTTAGGGGGAGCGTACGTGTGAGGGCGCGGGTTAGTGTTAGAGTACGGGTTAGGATTAGGGGACGGGTGAGGGTCAGGCTTCGGGGTAGAGTTAGGGTTAGGGTTCGGGCTAGGGTTAGGGTTAGGGGACGGGGATGGTTTAGGGTCCAGGGTAGGGTACGACAACACTTTAGGGGGAGCGTACGCGTGAGGGAGCGGGTTAGTGTTAGCGTTCGGCTTAGGATTAGGGGACGGGTGAGGGTCAGGCTTCGGGGAAGCGTTAGGGTTAGGGTTCGGGCTAGGGTTAGGGTTAGGGGACGGGGACTGTTAAGGGTCCAGGGGAGGGTACGACAACGCTTTAGGGGGAGCGAACGCGTGAGGGCACGGGTTAGTGTTAGCGTACAGGTTAGGATTAGGGGACGGGTGAGGGTCAGGCTTCGGGGAAGGTTTAGGGTTAGGGTTCGGGCTAGGGTTAGGGGACGGGAACGGTTTAGGGTCCAGGGGAGGGTACGACAACGCTTTAGGGGGAGCGTACGTGTGAGGGCGCGTGTTAGTGTTAGCGTACGGGTTAGTATTAGGGAACGTGTGAGGGTCAGGCTTCGGGGAAGGGTTAGGGTTAGGGTTCGGGCTAGGGTTAGGGTTAGGGGACGGGGACGGTTTAGGGTCCAGGGGAGGGTACGACAACGCTTTAGGGGGAGCGTACGTGTGAGGGCGCGGGTTAGTGTTAGCGTACGGGTTAGGATTAGGGGACGGGTGAGGGTCAGGCTTCGGGGAAGGCTTAGGGTTAGGGTTCGGGCTAGGGTTAGGGTTAGGGGACGGGGACGGTTTAGGGTCCAGGGGAGGGTACGACAACGCTTTAGGGGGAGCGTACGTGTGAGGGCGCGGGTTAGTGTTAGCGTACGGGTTAGGATTAGGGGACGGGTGAGGGTCAGGCTTCAGGGAAGGTTTAGGGTTAGGGATCGGGCTAGGGTTAGGGTTAGGGGACGGGGACGGTTTAGGGTCCAGGGGAGTGTACGACAACGCTTTGGGGGGAGCGTACACGTGAGGGCGCGGGTTAGTGTTAGCGTACGGTTGAGGATTAGGGGACGGGTGAGGGTCAGGCTTCGGGGAAGGGTTAGGGTTAGGGTTCAGGCTAGGGTTAGGGTTAGGGGACGGGGACGGTTTAGGGTCCAGGGGAGGGTACGACAACGATTTAGGGGGAGCGTACGTGTGAAGGCGTGGGTTAGTGTTAGCGTACGGGTTAGGATTAGGGGACGGGTGAGGGTCAGGCTTCGGGGAAGAGTTAGGGTTAGGGTTCGGGCTAGGGTTAGGGTTAGGGGACGGGGACGGTTTAGGGTCCAGGGGAGGGTACGACAACGCTTTAGGGGGAGCGTACGTGTGAGGGCGCGGGTTAGTGTTAGCGTACGGCTTAGGATTAGGTGACGGGTGAGTGTCAGGCTTCGGGGAAGGGTTAGGGTTAGGGTTCGGGCTAGGGTTAGGGTTAGGAGACGGGGACAGTTTAGGGTCCAGGGGAGGGTACGACAACGCTTTAGGGGGAGCGTACGTGTGAGGGCGCGGGTTAGTGTTAGCGTACGGCTTAGGATTAGGGGACGGGTGAGTGTCAGGCTTCGGGGAAGGGTTAGGGTTAGGGTTCGGGCTAGGGTTAGCGTTAGGGGACGGGGACAGTTTAGGGTCCAGGGGAGGGTACGACAACGCTTTAGGGGGAGCGTACGTGTGAGGGCGCGGTTTAGTGTTAGCGTACGGGTTAGGATTAGGGGACGGGTGAGGGTCAGGCTTCGGGGAAGCGTTAGGGTTATGGTTCGGGCTAGGGTTAGGGTTAGGGGACGGGGACTGTTAAGGGTCCAGGGGAGGGTACGACAACGCTTTAGGGGGAGCGAACGCGTGAGGGCACGGGTTAGTGTTAGCGTACAGGTTAGGATTAGGGGACGGGTGAGGGTCAGGCTTCGGGGAAGGTTTAGGGTTAGGGTTCGGACTAGGGTTAGGGGACGGGAACGGTTTAGGGTCCAGGGGAGTGTACGAAAACGCTTTAGGGGGAGCGTACGTGTGAGGGCGCGGGTTAGTGTTAGCGTACGGGTTAGTATTAGGGAACGGGTGAGGGTCAGCCTTCGGGGAAGGGTTAGGGTTAGGGTTCGGGCTAGGGTTAGGGTTAGGGGATGGGGACGGTTTAGGGTCCAGGGGAGGGTACGACAACGCTTTCGGGGGAGCGTACGTGTGAGGGCGCGGGTTAGTGTTAGCGTACGGCTTAGGATTAGGGGACGGGTGAGGGTCAGGCTTCGGGGAAGGGTTAGGGTTAGGGTTCGGGCTAGGGTTAGGGTTAGGTGACGGGGACGGTTTAGGGTCCAGGGGAGGGTACGACAACGCTTTCGGGGGAGCGTACGTGTGAGGGCGCAGCTTAGTGTTAGCGTACGGCTTAGGATTAGGGGACGGGTGAGGGTCAGGCTTCGGGGAAGGGTTAGGGTTAGGGTTCGGGCTAGGGTTAGGGTTAGGGGACGGGGACGGTTTAGGGTCCAGGGGAGGGTACGACAACGCTTTAGGGGGAGCGTACGTGTGAGGGCGCGGGTTCGTGTTAGCGTACGGGTTAGGATTAGGGGACGGGTGAGGGTCAGGCTTCGGGGAAGGGTGAGGGTTAGGGTTCGGGCTAGAGTTAGGGTTAGGGGACGGGGACGGTTTAGGGTCCAGGGGAGGGTACGACAACGCTTTAGGGGGAGCGTACGTGTGATGGCACGGGTTAGTGTTAGCGTACGGGTTAGGATTATGGGACGGGTGAGGGTCAGGCTTCGAGGAAGGGTTAGGGTTAGGGTTCAGGCTAGGGTTAGGGTTAGGGGACGGGGACGGTTTAGGGTCCAGGGGAGGGTACGACAACGCTTTAGGGGGAGCGTACGTGTGAGGGCGCGGGTTAGTGTTAGTGTACGGGTTAGGATTATGGGACGGGTGAGGGTCAGGCTTCGGGGAAGTGTTAGGGTTAGGGTTCGGGCTAGGGTTAGGGTTTGGGGACGGGGACGGTTTATGATCCAGAGGAGGGTACGACAACGCTTCAGGGGGAGCGTACGTGTGAGGGCGGGGGTTAGTGTTAGCGTACGGGTTAGGAGTACGGGACCGGTGAGGGTCAGGCTTCGGGGAAGGGTTAGGTTTAGGGTTCGGGCTAGGGTTAGGGTTAGGGGACGGGGACGGTTTAGGGTCCAGAGGAGGGTACGACAACGCTTTAGGGGGAGTGTACGTGTGAGGGCATGGGTTAGTGTTAGCATACGGGTTAGGATTAGGGGACGGGTGAGGGTCAGGCTTCGGGGAAGGGTTAGGGTTAGGGTTCGGGCTAGGGTTAGGGTTAGGGAACGGGGACGGTTTAGGGTCGACGGGAGGGTACGACAACGCTTTAGGGGGAGCGTACGTGTGAGGGCGCGGGTTAGTGTTAGCGTACGGGTTAGGATTAGGGGACGGGTGAGGGTCAGGCTTCGGGGAAGGGTTAGGGTTAGGGTTCGGGCTAGCGTTAGGGTTAGGGGACGGGGACGGTTTAGGGTCCAGGGGAGGGTACGACAACGCTTTAGGGGGAGCGTATGTGTGAGGGCGCGGGTTAGTGTTAGCGTACGGGTTAGGATTAGGGGACGGGTGAGGGTCAGGCTTCGGGGAAGGGTTAGGGTTAGGGTTCGGGCTAGGGTTAGGGTTAGGGGACGGGGACGGTTTAGGGTCCAGGGGAGCGTACGACAATGCTTTAGGGGGAGCGTACGTGTGAGGGCGCGGGTTAGTGTTAGCGTACGGGTTACTATTAGGGGACGGGTGAGGTTCAGGCTTCGGGGAAGGGTTAGGGTTAGGGTTCGGGCTAGGGTTAGGGTTAGGGGACGGGGACGGTTTAGGGTCCAGAGGAGGGTACGACTACGCTTTAGGGGGAGCGTACGTGTGAGGGCGCGGGTTAGTGTTAGCGTACGGGTTAGGATTAGGGGACGGGTGAGGGTCAGGCTTCGGGGAAGGTTTAGGGTTAGGGTTCGGGCTAGGGTTAGGGTTAGGGGACGGGGACGGTTTAGGGTTCAGGGGAGGGTACGAGAACGCTTTAGGGGGAGCGTACGTGTGAGGGCGCGGGTTAGTGTTAGCGTACGGGTTAGGATTATGGGACGGGTGAGGGTCAGGCTTCGGGGAAGGGTTAGGGTTAGGGTTCGGGCTAGGGTTAGGATTAGGGGACGGGGACGGTTTGGGGTCCAGGAGAAGATACGACAACGCTTTAGGGGGAGTGTATATGTGAGGCCGCGGGTTAGTGTTAGCGTACGGGTTAGGATTAGGGGACGGGTGAGGGTCAGGCTTCGGGGGAGAGTTAGGGTTAGGGTTTGGGCTAGGTTTAGGGTTAGGGGACGTGGAAGGTTTAGGGTCCAGGGGAGGGTACGACAACGCTTTAGGGGGAGCGTACGTGTGAGGTCGCGGGTTAGTGTTAGCGTACTGGTGAGGATTAGGGGACGGGTGAGGGTCAGGCTTCGGGGAATGGTTAGGGTTAGGGTTCGGGCTAGGGTTAGGTTTCGGGACGGGGACGGTTTAGGGTCCAGGGGAGGGTACGACAACGCTTTAGGGGGAGCGTACGTGTGAGGGCGCGGGTTAGTGTTAGCGTACGGGTTAGGATTAGGGGACGGGTGAGGGTCAGGCTTCGGGGAAGGGTTATGGTTAGGGTTCGGGCTAGGGTTAGGGTTGGGGACGGGGACGGTATAGGGTCCAGGGGAGGGTACGACAACGCTTTAGGGGGAGCGTACGTGTGAGGGCGCGGGTTAGTGTTAGCGTACGGGTTAGGATTAGGGGACGGGTGAGGGTCAGGCTTCTGGGAAGTGTTAGGGTTAGGGTTCGGGCTAGGCTTAGGGTTAGGGGACGGGGACGGTTTGGGGTCCAGGGGAGGGTACGACAACGCTTTAGGGGGAGCGTAAGTGTGAGGGCGCGGGTTACTGTTAGCGTACGGGTTAGGATTATGGGACGGGTGAGGGTCAGGCTTCGGGCAAGGGTTAGGGTTAGGGTTCGGGCTAGGGTTAGGGTTAGAGGACGGGGACGGTTTAGGGTCCAGGGGAGGGTACGACAACACTTTAGGGAGAGCGTACGTGTGAGGGCGCGGGTTAGTGTTAGCGTACCTGTTAGGATTAGGGAACGGGTGAGGGTCAGGCTTCGGGGAAGGGTTAGGGTTAGGGTTCGGGCTAGGGTTAGGGTTAGGGAACAAGGACGGTTTAGGGTCCAGGGGAGGGTACGACAACGCTATAGGGGCAGCGCACGTGTGAGGGCGCGGGTTAGTGTTAGCATACGGGTTAGGATTAGGGGACGGGTGAGGGTCAGGCTTCGGGGAATGGTTAGGGTTAGGGTTCGGGCTAGGGGTAGGGTTAGGGGACGGGGACGGTTTGGGGTCAAGGGGAGGGTACGACAACGCTTTACGGGCAGCGTACGTGTGAGGGCGCGGGTTAGTGTTAGCGTACGGGTTAGGATTAGGGGACGGGTGAGGGTCAGGCTTTGGGATAGGGTTAGGTTTAGGGTTCGGGCTAGGGTTAGCGTTAGGGGACGGGGAAGGTTTAGGGTCCAGGGGAGGGTACGACAACGCTTTAGGCGGAGCGTACGTGTGAGTGCGCGGGTTAGTGTTAGCGTACGGTTTAGGATTAGGGGACGTGTGAGGGTCAGGCTTCGGGGAAGGGTTAGGGTTAGGGTTCGGGGTAGGGTTAGGGTTGGGGACGGGGACGGTTTAGGGTCCAGGGGAGGTTATGACAACGCTTTAGGGGGAGCGTACGTGTGAGGGCGCGGGTTAGTGTTAGCGTACGGGTTAGGATTAGGGGACGGGTGAGGGTCAGGCTTCGGGGAAGGGTTAGGGTTAGGGTTCGGGCTAGGGTTAGGCTTAGGGGATGGGGACGGTTTAGGGTCCAGGGGAGGGTACGACAACGCTTTAGGGGCAGCGTACGTGTGAGGGCGCGGGTTAGTGTTAGCGTACGGGTTAGTATTCGGGGACGGGTGAGGGTCAGGCTTCGGGGAATGGTTACGGTTAGGGTTTGGGCTAGGGGTAGGGTTTGGGGACGGGGATGGTTTGGGGTCCAGGGGAGGGTACGACAACGCTTTAGGGGGAGCGTACGTGTGAGGGCGCGGGTTAGTGTTAGCGTACGGGTTAGGATTAGGGGACGGGTGAGGGTCAGGCTTCGGGGAAGGGTTAGGGTTAGGGTTCGGGCTAGGGTTAGGGTTAGGGGACGGGGACAGTTTAGGGTCCAGGGGAGGGTACGACAACGCTTTAGGGGGAGCGTACCTGTGAGGGAGCGGGTTAGTGTTAGCGTACGGGTGAGGATTAGGGGACGGGTAAGGGTCAGGCTTCGGGAATGTTTAGGGTTAGGGTTCGGGCTAGGGTTAGGGTTTGGGACGGGGACGGTTTAGGATCCAGGGGAGGGTACGACAACGCTTTAGGGGGAGCGTAGGTGTGAGGCCGCGGGTTAGTGTTAGCGTATGGGTTAGGATTAGGGGACAGGTGAAGGTCAGGCTTCGGGGAAGGGTTAGGTTTAGGTTTCGGGCTAGGGTTAGGGTTAGGGGACGTTGACGGTTTAGGGTCCAGGGGAGGTTACGACAACGCTTTAGGGGGAGCGTACGTGTGAGGGCGCAGGTTAGTGTTAGCGTACGGGTTAGGATTAGGGGACGGGTGAGGGTCAGGCTTCGGAGAAGGGTTAGGGTTAGGGTTCGGGCTAGGGTTAGGGTTAGGGGACGGGGACGGTTTAGGGTCCAGGGGAGGGTACGACAACGCTTTAGGGGGAGCGTACGTGTGAGGGCGCGGGTTAGTGTTAGCGTACGGGTTAGGATTAGGGGACGGGTGAGGGTCAGGCTTCTGGGAAGGGTTAAGGTTAGGTTCGGGCTAGGGTTAGGTTTAGGGGACGGGGACGGTTTAGGGTCCAGGGGAGGGTACGACAACGCTTTAGGGTGAGCGTACGTGTGAGGGCGCGGGTTAGTGTTAGCGTACGGGTTAGGATTAGGGGACGGGTGAGGGTCAGGCTTCGGGGAAGGGTAGGGTTAGGGTTCGGGCTAGGGTTAGGGTTAGGGGACGGGGAAGGTTTAGGGTCCAGGGGAGGGTACGGCAACGCTTTAGGGGGAGCGTACGTGTGAGGGCGCGGGTTAGTGTTAGCGTACGGGTTAGGATTAGGGGACGGGTGAGGGTCAGGCTTCGGGGAAGGGTTAGGGTTAGGGTTCGGGCTAGGGTTAGGGTTAGGGGACGGGGACAGTTTAGGGTCCAGGGGAGGGTACGACAACGCTTTAGGGGGAGCGTAGGTGTGAGGGCGCGGGTTAGTGTTAGCGTACGGGTTAGGATTAGGGGACAGGTGAAGGTCAGGCTTCGGGGAAGGGTTAGGGTTAGGGTTCGGGCTAGGGTTAGGGTTAGGGGACGGGGACGGTTTAGGGTCCAGGGGAGGGTACGACAACGCTTTAGGGGGAGCGTACGTGTGAGGGCGCAGGTTAGTGTTAGCGTACGGGTGAGGATTAGGGGACGGGTGAGGGTCAGGCTTCGGAGAAGGGTTAGGGTTAGGGTTCGGGCTAGGGTTAGATTTAGGGGACGGGGACGGTTTAGGGTCCCGCGGAGGGTACGACAACGCTTTAGGGGGATCGTACGTGTGAGGGCGCGGGTTAGTGTTAGCGTACGGGTTAGGATTAGGGGACGGGTGAGGGTCAGGCTTCGGGGAAGGGTTAGGGTTAGGGTTCGGGCTAGGGTTAGGTTTAGGGGACGGGGACGGTTTAGGGTCCAGGGGAGGGTACGACAACGCTTTAGGGGGAGCGTACGTGTGAGGGCGTGGGTTAGTGTTAGCGTACGGGTTAGGATTAGGGGACGGGTGAGGGTCAGGCTTCGGGGAAGGGTTAGGGTTAGGATTCGGGCTAGGGTTAGGTTTAGGGGACGGGGACGGTTTAGGGTCCAGGGGAGGGTACGAAAACGCTTTAGGGGGAGCGTACGCGTGAGGGAGCGGGTTAGTGTTAGCGTACGGGTTAGGATTAGGGGACGGGTGAGGGTCAGGCTTCGGGGAAGGGTTAGGGTTAGGGTTCGGGCTCGGGTTAGGGTTAGGGGACGGGGACAGTTTAGGGTCCAGGGGAGGGTACGACAACGCTTTAGGGGGAGGGTACGTGTGAGGGCGCGGGTTAGTGTTAGCGTTCGGGTGAGGATTAGGGGACGGGTGAGGGTCAGGCTTCGGGGAAGACTTAGGGTTAGGGTTTTGGCTAGAGTTAGGGTTAGGGAACGGGGACGGTTTAGGGTCCAGGGGAGGGTACGACAACGCTTTAGGGGGAGCGTACGTGTGAGGGCGCGGATTAGTCTTAGCGTACGGGTTAGGTTTAGGGGACGCGTGAGGGTCAGGCTTCGGGGAAGCGTTAGGGTTAGGGTTCGTGCTAGGGTTAGGGTTAGAGGACGGGGACGGTTTAGGGTCCAGGGGAGGGTATGACAACGCTTTAGGGGGAGCGTACGTGTGAGGGCGCGGGTTAGTGTTAGCGTACGGGTTACTATTAGGGGACGGGTGAGGGTCAGGCTTCGGGGAAGGGTTAGGGTTAGGGTTCGGGCTAGGGTTAGGGTTCGGGACGGGGACGGTTTAGGGTCCAGGGGAGGGTACGACAACGCTTTAGGGGGAGCGTACGTGTGAGGGCGCGGATTAGTGTTAGCGTACGGGTTAGGATTAGGGGACGGGTGAGGGTCAGGCTTCGGGGGAGGGTTAGGGTTAGGGTTTGGGCTAGGGTTAGGGTTAGGGGACGGGGAAGGTTTAGGGTCCAGGGGAGGGTACGACAACGCTTTAGGGGGAGCGTACGTGTGAGGGCGCGGGTTAGTGTTAGCGTACGGGTGAGGATTAGGGGACGGGTGAGGGTCAGGCTTCGGGGAAGGGTTAGGGTTAGGGTTCGGGCTAGGGTTAGGGTTAGGTGACGGGGACGGTTTAGGGTCCAGGGGAGGGTACGACAACGCTTTAGGGGGAGCGTACGTGTGAGGGCGCGGGTTAGTGTTAGCGTACGGGTGAGGATTAGGGGACGGGTGAGGGTCAGGCTTCGGGGAAGGGTTAGGGTTAGGGTTCGGGCTAGGGTTAGGGTTAGGGGACGGGGACGGTTTAGGGTCCAGGGGAGGGTACGACAACGCTTTAGGGGGAGCGTACGTGTGAGGGCGTGGGTTAGTGTTAGCGTACAGGTTAGGATTAGGGGACGGGTTAGGGTCAGGCTTCGGGGAAGGGTTAGGGTTAGGGTTCGGGCTAGGGTTAGGGTTAGGGGATGGGGACGGTTTAGGGTCCAGGGGAGGGTACGACAATGCTTTAGGGGGAGCGTACGTGTGAGGGCGCGGGTTAGTGTTAACGTACAGGTTAGGATTAGGGGACGGGTGAGGGTCAGGCTTCGGGGAAGGGTTAGGGTTAGGGTTCGGGCTAGGGTTAGGGTTACGGGACGGGGACGGTTTGGGGTCCAGGGGAAGGTACGACAACGCTTTAGGGGAGCGTACGTGTGAGGGCGCGGGTTAGTGTTAGCGTACGGGTGAGGATTAGGGGACGGGTGAGGGTTAGGCTTCGGGGAAGGGTTAGGGTTACGGTTCGGGCTAGGGTTAGGGTTAGGGGACAGGGACGGTTTAGTGTCCAGGGGAGGGTACGACAACGCTTTAGGGGGAGCGTACGTGTCAGGGTACTGGTTAATGTTAGCGTACGGGTTAGGATTAGGGGACGGGTGAGTGTCATGCTTCGGGGAAGGGTTAGGGTTAGGGTTCGGGCTAGGGTTAGGGTTAGGGGACGGGGACGGTTTAGGGTCCAGGGGAGGGTACGACAAAGCTTTAGGGGGAGCGTACGTGTGAGGGCGCGGGTTAGTGTTAGCGTACGTGTTAGGATTAGGGGACGGGTGAGGGTCAGGCTTTGGGGAAGGGTTAGGGTTAGGGTTCGGGCTAGGGTTAGGGTTAGGGGACGGGGACTGTTTAGAGTCCAGGGGAGCGTACGACAACGCTTTAGGGGGAGCGTACATGTGAGGGCGCGGGTTAGTGTTAGCGTACGGGTTAGGATTAGGGGACGGTTGAGTGTCAGGCTTCGGAGAAGGGTTAGGGTTAGGGTTCAGGCTAGGGTTAGGGTTAGGGGACGGGTACGGTTTAGGGTCCAGGGGAGTGTACGACAACGCTTTAGGGGGAGCGTACGTGTGAGGGCGCGGGTTAGTGTTAGCGTACGGGTGAGGATTACGGGACGGGTGAGGGTCAGGCTTCGGGGAAGGGTTAGGGTTAGGGTTCGGGCTAGGGTTAGGGTTAGGGAACAGGGACGGTTTAGGGTCCAGGGTAGGGTACGACAACGCTTTAGGGGGAGCGTACGTGTGAGGGCGCGGATTAGTGTTAGCGTACGTGTTAGGATTAGGGGACGGTGAGGGTCAGTCTTCAGGGAAGGTTTAGGGTTAGGTTTCCGGCTAGTTTTAGGGTTAGGGGATGGGACGGTTTAGGGTCCAGGGGAGGGTATGACAACGCTATAGGGGCAGCGCACGTGTGAGGGCGCGGGTTAGTGTTAGCGTACGGGTTAGGATTAGGGGACGGGTGAGGGTCAGGCTTCGGGGAATGGTTAGGGTTAGGGTTCGGGCTAGGGTTAGGGTTAGGGGACGGGGACGGTTTGGGGTCCAGGGGAGGGTACGACAACGCTTTACAGGCAGCGTACGTGTGAGGGCGCGGGTTAGTGTTAGCGTATAGGTTAGGATTAGGGGACGGGTTAGGGTCAGGCTTCGGGGAAGGGTTAGGGTTAGGGTTCGGGCTAGGGTTCGGATTAGGGGACGGGGACGGTTTAGGGTCCAGGGGAGGGTACGACAACGCTTTAGGGGCAGCGTACGTGTGAGGGCGCGGGTTAGTGTTAGCGTACGGGTTACGATTAGGGGACGGGTGAGGGTCAGGCTTTGGGATAGGGTTAGGGTTAGGGTTCGGGCTAGGGTTAGCGTTAGGGGACGGGGACGGTTTAGGGTCCAGGGGAGGGTACGACAACGCTTTAGGGGGAGCGTACGTGTGAGTGCGCGGGTTAGTGTTAGCGTACGGGTTAGGATTAGGGGACGGGTGTGGGTCAGGCTTCGGGGAAGGGTTAGGGTTAGGGTTCGGGCTAGGGTTAGGCTTAGGGGATGGGGACGGTTTAGGGTCCAGGGGAGGGTACGACAACGCTTTAGGGGCAGCATACGTGTGAGGGCGCGGGTTAGTGTTAGCGTACGGGTTAGTATTCGGGGACGGGTGAGGGTCAGGCTTCGGGGAATGGTTACGGTTAGGGTTCAGGCTAGGGGTAGTGTTTGGGGACGGGGATGGTTTGGGGTCCAGGGGAGGGAACGACCACGCTTTAGGGGCAGCGTACGTGTGAGGGCGCGGGTTAGTGTTAGCGTACGGGTTAGGATTAGGGGACGGGTGAGGGTCAGGCTTCGGGGAAGGGTTAGGGTTAGGGTTCGGGCTAGGGTTAGGGTTAGGGGACGGGGACGGTTTAGGGTTCAGGGGAGGGTACGACAACGCTTTAGGGGGAGCGTACGTGTGAGTGCGCGGGTTAGTGTTAGCGTACGGGTTAGGATTAGGGGACGGGTGAGGGTCAGGCTTCTGGGAAGGCTTAGGGTTAGGGTTCGGGGTAGGGTTAGGGTTGGGGACGGGGACGGTTTAGGGTCAAGGGGAGGGTACGACAACGCTTTAGGGGGAGCGTACGTGTGAGGGCGCGGGTTAGTGTTAGCGTACGGGTTAGGATTAGGGGACGGGTGAGTGTCAGGCTTCGGGGAAGGGTTAGGGTTAGGGTTCGGGCTAGGGTTAGGGTTAGGGGACGGGAACGGTTTAGGGTCCAGGGGAGGGTACGACAACGCTTTAGGGGGAGCGTACGTGTGAGGGCGAGGGTTAGTGTTAGCGTACGGGTTAGGATTAGGGGACGGGTGAGGGTCAGGCTTCGGGGAAGGGTTAGGGTTAGGGTTTGGGCTAGGGTTAGGGTTAGGGGACGGGGACGGTTTAGGGTTCAGGGGAGGGTACGACAACGCTTTTTGGGGAGTGCACGTGTGAGGGCACGGGTTAGTGTTTGCGTACGGGTTTGGATTAGGGGACGGGTGAGGGTCAGGCTTCGGGGAAGGGTTAGGGTTAGGGTTCGGGCTAGGGTTAGTGTTAGGGGACGGGGACGGTTTGGGGTCCAGGGGAGGGTACGACAACGCTTTAGGGGGAGCGTACGTGTGAGGGCGCGGGTTAGTGTTAGCGTACGGGTTAGGATTAGGGGACGGGTGAGGGTCAGGCTTCGGGGAAGTGTTAGGGTTAGGGTTCGGGCTAGGCTTAGGGTTAGGGGACGGGGACGGTTTGGGGTCCAGGGGAGGGTACGACAACGCTTTAGGGGGAGCGTAAGTGTGAGGGCGCGGGTTACTGTTAGCGTACGGGTTAGGATTATGGGACGGGTGAGGGTCAGGCTTCGGGCAAGGGTTAGGGTTAGGGTTCGGGCTAGGGTTAGGGTTAGAGGACGGGGACGGTTTAGGGTCCAGGGGAGGGTACGACAACACTTTAGGGAGAGCGTACGTGTGAGGGCGCGGGTTAGTGTTAGCGTACCTGTTAGGATTAGGGAACGGGTGAGGGTCAGGCTTCGGGGAAGGGTTAGGGTTAGGGTTCGGGCTAGGGTTAGGGTTAGGGAACAAGGACGGTTTAGGGTCCAGGGGAGGGTACGACAACGCTTTAGGGGAAGCGTACGTGTGAGGGCGCGGATTAGTGTTAGCGTACGGGTTAGGATTAGGGGACGGGTGAGGGTCAGTCTTCAGGGAAGGTTTAGGGTTAGGTTTCCGGCTAGGGTTAGGGTTAGGGGATGGGGACGGTTTAGGGTCCAGGGGAGGGTACGACAACGCTATAGGGGCAGCGCACGTGTGAGGGCGCGGGTTAGTGTTAGCATACGGGTTAGGATTAGGGGACGGGTGAGGGTCAGGCTTCGGGGAATGGTTAGGGTTAGGGTTCGGGCTAGGGGTAGGGTTAGGGGACGGGGACGGTTTGGGGTCCAGGGGAGGGTACGACAACGCTTTACGGGCAGCGTACGTGTGAGGGCGCGGGTTAGTGTTAGCGTACGGGTTAGGATTAGGGGACGGGTGAGGGTCAGGCTTTGGGATAGGGTTAGGTTTAGGGTTCGGGCTAGGGTTAGCGTTAGGGGACGGGGAAGGTTTAGGGTCCAGGGGAGGGTACGACAACGCTTTAGGCGGAGCGTACGTGTGAGTGCGCGGGTTAGTGTTAGCGTACGGTTTAGGATTAGGGGACGTGTGAGGGTCAGGCTTCGGGGAAGGGTTAGGGTTAGGGTTCGGGGTAGGGTTAGGGTTGGGGACGGGGACGGTTTAGGGTCCAGGGGAGGTTATGACAACGCTTTAGGGGGAGCGTACGTGTGAGGGCGCGGGTTAGTGTTAGCGTACGGGTTAGGATTAGGGGACGGGTGAGGGTCAGGCTTCGGGGAAGAGTTAGGGTTAGGGTTCGGGCTAGGGTTAGGTTTTGGGACGGGGACGGTTTAGGATCCAGGGGAGGGTACGACAACGCTTTAGGGGGAGCGTAGGTGTGAGGCCGCGGGTTAGTGTTAGCGTACGGGTTAGGATTAGGGGACAGGTGAAGGTCAGGCTTCGGGGAAGGGTTAGGGTTAGGTTTCGGGCTAGGGTTAGGGTTAGGGGACGGGGACGGTTTAGGGTCCAGGGGAGGGTACGACAACGCTTTAGGGGGAGCGTACGTGTGAGGGCGCAGGTTAGTGTTAGCGTACGGGTTAGGATTAGGGGACGGGTGAGGGTCAGGCTTCGGAGAAGGGTTAGGGTTAGGGTTCGGGCTAGGGTTAGGGTTAGGGGACGGGGACGGTTTAGGGTCCAGGGGAGGGTACGACAACGCTTTAGGGGGAGCGTACGTGTGAGGGCGCGGGTTAGTGTTAGCGTACGGGTTAGGATTAGGGGACGGGTGAGGGTCAGGCTTCTGGGAAGGGTTAAGGTTAGGTTCGGGCTAGGGTTAGGTTTAGGGGACGGGGACGGTTTAGGGTCCAGGGGAGGGTACGACAACGCTTTAGGGTGAGCGTACGTGTGAGGGCGCGGGTTAGTGTTAGCGTACGGGTTAGGATTAGGGGACGGGTGAGGGTCAGGCTTCGGGGAAGGGTAGGGTTAGGGTTCGGGCTAGGGTTAGGGTTAGGGGACGGGGAAGGTTTAGGGTCCAGGGGAGGGTACGGCAACGCTTTAGGGGGAGCGTACGTGTGAGGGCGCGGGTTAGTGTTAGCGTACGGGTTAGGATTAGGGGACGGGTGAGGGTCAGGCTTCGGGGAAGGGTTAGGGTTAGGGTTCGGGCTAGGGTTAGGGTTAGGGGACGGGGACAGTTTAGGGTCCAGGGGAGGGTACGACAACGCTTTAGGGGGAGCGTAGGTGTGAGGGCGCGGGTTAGTGTTAGCGTACGGGTTAGGATTAGGGGACAGGTGAAGGTCAGGCTTCGGGGAAGGGTTAGGGTTAGGGTTCGGGCTAGGGTTAGGGTTAGGGGACGGGGACGGTTTAGGGTCCAGGGGAGGGTACGACAACGCTTTAGGGGGAGCGTACGTGTGAGGGCGTGGGTTAGTGTTAGCGTACGGGTTAGGATTAGGGGACGGGTGAGGGTCAGGCTTCGGGGAAGGGTTAGGGTTAGGATTCGGGCTAGGGTTAGGGTTAGGGGACGGGGACGGTTTAGGGTCCAGGGGAGGGTACGAAAACGCTTTAGGGGGAGCGTACGCGTGAGGGAGCGGGTTAGTGTTAGCGTACGGGTTAGGATTAGGGGACGGGTGAGGGTCAGGCTTCGGGGAAGGGTTAGGGTTAGGGTTCGGGCTCGGGTTAGGGTTAGGGGACGGGGACAGTTTAGGGTCCAGGGGAGGGTACGACAACGCTTTAGGGGGAGGGTATGTGTGAGGGCGCGGGTTAGTGTTAGCGTACGGGTGAGGATTAGGGGACGGGTGAGGGTCAGGCTTCGGGGAAGAGTTAGGGTTATGGTTTTGGCTAGAGTTAGGGTTAGGGAACGGGGACGGTTTAGGGTCCAGGGGAGGGTACGACAACGCTTTAGGGGGAGCGTACGTGTGAGGGCGCGGATTAGTCTTAGCGTACGGGTTAGGTTTAGGGGACGCGTGAGGGTCAGGCTTCGGGGAAGCGTTAGGGTTAGGGTTCGTGCTAGGGTTAGGGTTAGAGGACGGGGACGGTTTAGGGTCCAGGGGAGGGTACGACAACGCTTTAGGGGGAGCGTACGTGTGAGGGCGCGGGTTAGTGTTAGCGTACGGGTTAGGATTAGGGGACGGGTGACGGTCAGGCTTCGGGGAAGGGTTAGGGTTAGGGTTCGGGCTAGGGTTAGGGTTAGGGGACGGGGACGGTTTAGGGTCCAGGGTAGGGTACGACAACGCTTTAGGGGGAGCGTATGCGTGAGGGCGCGACTTAGTGTTAGCGTACGTGTTAGGATTAGGGGACGAGTGAGGGTCAGGCTTCGGGGAAGGGTTAGGGTTAGGGTTCGGGCTAGGGTTAGGGTTAGGGGACGGGGACGGTTTAGGGTCCAGGGGAGGGTACGACAACGCTTTAGGGGGAGCGTAGGTGTGTGGGCGCGGGTTAGTGTTAGCGTACGGGTTAGGATTAGGGGACGTGTGAGGGTCAGGCTTCGAGGAAGGGTTAGGGTTAGGGTTCGGGCTAGGGTTAGGGTTAGGGGACAGGGAAGGTTTAGGGTCCAGGGGAGGGTACGACAACGCTTTAGGGGGAGCGTAGGTGTGAGGGCGCGGGTTAGTGTTAGCGTACGGGTTAGGATTAGGGGACATGTGAAGGTCAGGCTTCGGGGAAGGGTTAGGGTTAGGGTTCGGGCTAGGGTTAGGGTTAGGGGACGCGGACGGTTTAGGATGCAGGGGAAGGTACGACAACGCTTTAGGGGGAGCGTACGTGTGAGGGCGCAGGTTAGTGTTAGCGTACGGGTGAGGATTAGGGGACGGGTGAGGGTCAGGCTTCGGAGAAGGGTTAGGGTTAGGGTTCGGGCTAGGGTTAGGGTTAGGGGACGGGGACGGTTTAGGGTCCAGGGGAGGGTACGACAACGCTTTAGGGTGAGCGTACGTGTGAGCGCGGGGGTTAGTGTTAGCGTACGGGTTAGGATTAGGGGACGGGTGAGGGTCAGGCTTCGGGGAAGTGTTAGGGTTAGGGTTCGGGCTACGGTTAGGGTTAGGGGACGGGGAAGGTTTAGGGTCCAGGGGAGGGTACGACAAGGCTTTAGGGGCAGCGTACGTGTGAGGGCGCGGGTTAGTGTTAGCGTACGGGTTAGGATTAGTGGACGGGTGAGGGTCAGGCTTCGGGGAAGTGTTAGGGTTAGGGTTCGGGCTAGGGTTAGGGTTAGGGGACGGGGACGGTTTGGGGTCCAGGGGAGGGTACGACAACGCTTTAGGGGGAGCGTACATGTGAGGGCGCGGGTTAGTGTTAGCGTATGGGTTAGGATTAGGGGACGGGTGAGAGTCAGGCTTCGGGGAAGGGTTAATGTTAGGGTTCGGGCTAGGGTTAGGGTTAGGGGACGGGGACAGTTTAGGGTCCAGGGGAGGGTACGACAACGCTTTAGGGGGAGCGTACGTGTGAGGGCGCGGGATAGTGTTAGCGTACGGGTGAGGATTAGGGGATGGGTAAGTGTCAGGCTTCGGGAAGGGTTAGGGTTAGGGTTCGGGCTAGGGTTAGGGTTAGGGGACGGGGACGGTTTAGGGTCCACGGGAGGGTACGACAACGCTTTAGGGGGAGCGTAGGTGTGTGGGCGCGGGTTAGTGTTAGCGTACGGGTTAGGATTAGGGGACGGGTGAGGGTCAGGCTTCGAGGAAGGTTTAGGTTTAGGGTTCGGGCTAGGGTTAGGGTTTGGGACGGGGACGGTTTAGGGTCCAGGGGAGGGTACGACAACGCTTTAGGGGGAGCGTAGGTGTGAGGGCGCGGGTTAGTGTTAGCGTACGGGTTAGGATTAGGGGACAGGTGAAGGTCAGGCTTCGGGGAAGGGTTAGGGTTAGGGTTCGGGCTAGTGTTAGGGTTAGGGGACGGGGACGGTTTAGGGTCCAGGGGAGGGTACGACAACGCTTTAGGGGGAGCGTACGTGTGAGGGCGCAGGTTAGTGTTAGCGTACGGGTGAGGATTAGGGGACGGGTGAGGGTCAGGCTTCGGAGAAGGGTTAGGGTTAGGGTTCGGGCTAGGGTTAGGGTTAGGGGACGGGGACGGTTTAGGGTCCAGGGGAGGGTACGACAACGCTTTAGGGGGAGCGTACGTGTGAGGGCGCGGGTTAGTGTTAGCGTACGGGTTAGGATTAGGGGACGGGTGAGTGTCAGGCTTCTGGGAAGGGTTAAGGTTAGGTTCGGGCTAGGGTTAGGTTTATGGGACGGGGACGGTTTAGGGTCCAGGGGAGGGTACGACAACGCTTTAGGGTGAGCGTACGTGTGAGGGCGCGGGTTAGTGTTAGCGTACGGGTTAGGATTAGGGGACGGGTGAGGGTCAGGCTTCGGGGAAGGGTTAGGGTTAGGGTTCGGGCTAGGGTTAGGGTTAGGGGACGGGGAAGGTTTAGGGTCCAGGGGAGGGTACGGCAACGCTTTAGGGGGAGCGTACGTGTGAGGGCGCGGGTTAGTGTTAGCGTACGGGTTAGGATTAGGGGACGGGTGAGGGTCAGGCTTCGGGGAAGGGTTAGGGTTAGGATTCGGGCTAGGGTTAGGGTTAGGGGACCGGGACGGTTTAGGGTCCAGGGGAGGGTACGACTACGATTTAGGGGGAGCGTACGCGTGAGGGCGCGGGTTAGTGTTAGCGTACGAGATAGGATTAGGAGACGGGTGAGGGTCAGGCTTCGGGGAAGGGTTAGGGTTAGGGTTCGGGCTAGGGTTAGGGTTAGGGGACGGGGACAGTTTAGGGTCCAGGGGAGGGTACGACAACGCTTTAGGGGGAGCGTACGTGTGAGAGCGCGGGTTAGTGTTAGCGTACGGGTGAGGATTAGGGGACGGGTGAGGCTCAGGCTTCGGGGAAGGGTTAGGGTTAGGGTTCGGGCTAGGGTTAGTGTTAGGGAACGGGGACGGTTTAGGGTCCAGGGGAGGGTACGACAACGCTTTAGGTGGAGCGTACGTGTGAGGGCGCAGATTAGTCTTAGCGTACGGGTTAGGTTTAGGGGACGCGTGAGGATCAGGCTTCGGGTAAGGGTTAGGGTTAGGGTTCGGGCTAGGGTTAGGGTTAGGGGAGGGGGACGGTTTAGGGTCCAGGGGAGGGTACGACAACGCTTTAGGGGGAGTGTACGTGTGAGGGCGCGGGTTAGTGTTAGCGTACGGGTTAGGATTAGGGGACGTGTGAGGGTCAGGCTTCGAGGAAGAGTTAGGGTTAGGGTTCGGGCTAGGGTTAGGGTTAGGGGACAGGGACGGTTTAGGGTCCAGGGGAGGGTACGACAACGCTTTAGGGGTAGCGTAGGTGTGAGGGCGCGGGTTAGTGTTAGCGTACGGGTTAGGATTAGGGGACATGTGAAGGTCAGGCTTCGGGGAAGGGTTACGGTTAGGGTTCGGGCTAGGGTTAGGGTTAGGGGACGCGGACGGTTTAGGGTGCAGGGGAAGGTACGACAACGCTTTAGGGGGAGCGTACGTGTGAGGGCGCAGGTTAGTGTTAGCGTACGGGTGAGGATTAGGGGACGGGTGAGGGTCAGGCTTCGGAGAAGGGTTAAGGTTAGGGTTCGGGCTAGGGTTAGGGTTAGGGGACGGGGACGGTTTAGGGTCCAGGGGAGGGTACGACAACGCTTTAGGGTGAGCGTACGTGTGAGCGCGGGGGTTAGTGTTAGCGTACGAGTTAGGATTAGGGGACGGGTGAGGGTCAGGCTTCGGGGAAGTGTTAGGGTTAGGGTTCGGGCTACGGTTAGGGTTAGGGGACGGGGAAGGTTTAGGGTCCAGGGGAGGGTACGACAAGGCTTTAGGGGGAGCGTACGTGTGAGGACGCGGGTTAGTGTTAGCGTACTGGTTAGGATTAGGGGACGGGTGAGGGTAAGGCTTCGGGGAAGGGTTAGGGTTAGGGTTCGGGCTAGGGTTAGGGTTAGGGGACGGGGACGGTTTAGGGTTCAGGGGAGGGTACGACAAGGCTTTAGGGGGAGCGTACGTGTGAGGGCGCGGGTTAGTGTTAGCGTACGGGTTAGGATTAGGGGACGGGTGAGGGTCAGGCTTCGGGGAATGGTTAGGGTTAGGATTCGGGCTAGGGTTAGGGTTAGGGGACGGGGACGGTTTAGGGTCCAGGGGAGGGTACGACAACGCTTTAGGGGGAGCGTAGGTGTGAGGGCGCGGGTTAGTGTTAGCGTACGGGTTAGGATTAGGGGACAGGTGAAGTTCAGGCTTCGGGGAAGGTTTAGGGTTAGGGTTCGGGCTAGGGTTAGGGTTAGGGGACAGGGACGGTTTAGGGTCCAGGGGAGGGTACGACAACGCTTTAGGGGGAGCGTACGTGTGAGGGCGCAGGTTAGTGTTAGCGTACGGTTGAGGATTCGGGGACAGGTGAAGTTCAGGCTTCGGGGAAGGGTTAGGGTTAGGGTTCGGGCTAGGGTTAGGTTTAGGGGACGCGGACGGTTTAGGGTCCAGGGGAGGGTACGACAACGCTTTAGGGGCAGCGTACGTGTGAGGGCGCGGGTTAGTGTTAGCGTACGGGTTAGGATTAGGGGACGGGTGAGGGTCAGGCTTCGGGGAAGGGTTAGGGTTAGGGTTCGGGCTAGGGTTAGGGTTAGGGGACGGGGACGGTTTAGGGTTCAGGGGAGTGTACGACAACGCTTTAGGGGGAGCGTACGTGTGAGTGCGCGGGTTAGTGTTAGCGTACGGGTTAGGATTAGGGGACGGGTGAGGGTCAGGCTTCGGGGAAGGGTTAGGGTTAGGGTTCGGGGAAGGGTTAGGGTTGGGGACGGGGACGGTTTAGGGTCAAGGGGAGGGTACGACAACGCTTTAGGGGGAGCGTACGTGTGAGGGCGCGGGTTAGTGTTAGCGTACGGGTTAGGATTAGGGGACGGGTGAGGGTCAGGCTTCGGGGAAGGTTTAGGGTTAGGGTTCGGGCTAGGGTTAGGGTTAGGGGACGGGAACGGTTTAGGGTCCAGGGTAGGGTACGACAACGCTTTAGGGGGAGCGTACGTGTGAGGGCGCGGGTTAGTGTTAGCGTACGGGTTAGGATTAGTGGACGGGTGAGGGTCAGGCTTCGGGGAAGTGTTAGGGTTAGGGTTCGGGCTAGGGTTAGGGTTAGGGGACGGGGACGGTTTGGGGTCCAGGGGAGGGTACGACAACGCTTTAGGGGGAGCGTACGTGTGAGGGCGCGGGTTAGTGTTAGCGTACGGGTTAGGATTAGGGGACGGTTGAGGGTCAGGCTTCGGGGAAGGGTTAGGGTTAGGGTTCGGACTAGGGTTAGGGTTAGGGGACGGGGATGGTTTAGGGTCCGGGGTAGGGTACGACAACGCTTTAGGGGGAGCGTACGCGTGAGGGCGTGGGTTAGTGTTAGCGTATGGGTTAGGATTAGGGGACGGGTGAGAGTCAGGCTTCGGGGAAGGGTTAGGGTTAGGGTTCGGGCTAGGGTTAGGGTTAGGGGACGGGGACAGTTTAGGGTCCAGGGGAGGGTACGACAACGCTTTAGGGGGAGCGTACGTGTGAGGGCGCGGGATAGTGTTAGCGTACGGGTGAGGATTAGGGGATGGGTAAGTGTCAGGCTTCGGGAAGGGTTAGGGTTAGGGTTCGGGCTAGGGTTAGGGTTAGGGGACGGGGACGGTTTAGGGTCCTCGGGAGGGTACGACAACGCTTTAGGGGGAGCGTAGGTGTGTGGGCGCGGGTTAGTGTTAGCGTACGGGTTAGGATTAGGGGACGGGTGAGGGTCAGGCTTCGAGGAAGGTTTAGGATTAGGGTTCGGGCTAGGGTTAGGGTTTGGGAAGGGGACGGTTTAGGGTCCAGGGGAGGGTACGACAACGCTTTAGGGGGAGCGTAGGTGTGAGGGCGCGGGTTAGTGTTAGCGTACGGGTTAGGATTAGGGGACAGGTGAAGGTCAGGCTTCGGGGAAGGGTTAGGGTTAGGGTTCGGGCTAGTGTTAGGGTTAGGGACGGGGACGGTTTAGGGTCCAGGGGAGGGTACGACAACGCTTTAGGGGGAGCGTACGTGTGAGGGCGCAGGTTAGTGTTAGCGTACGGGTGAGGATTAGGGGACGGGTGAGGGTCAGGCTTCGGAGAAGGGTTAGGGTTAGGTTTCGGGCTAGGGTTAGGGTTAGGGGACGGGGACGGTTTAGGGTCCAGGGGAGGGTACGACAACGCTTTAGGGGGAGCGTACGTGTGAGGGCGCGGGTTAGTGTTAGCGTACGGGTGAGGATTAGGGGACGGGTGAGTGTCAGGCTTCTGGGAAGGGTTAAGGTTAGGTTCGGGCTAGGGTTAGGTTTATGGGACGGGGACGGTTTAGGGTCCAGGGGAGGGTACGACAACGCTTTAGGGTGAGCGTACGTGTGAGGGCGCGGGTTAGTGTTAGCGTACGGGTTAGGATTAGGGGACGGGTGAGGGTCAGGCTTCGGGGAAGGGTTAGGGTTAGGGTTCGGGCTAGGGTTAGGGTTAGGGGACGGGGAAGGTTTAGGGTCCAGGGGAGGGTACGGCAACGCTTTAGGGGGAGCGTACGTGTGAGGGCGCGGGTTAGTGTTAGCGTACGGGTTAGGATTAGGGGACGGGTGAGGGTCAGGCTTCGGGGAAGGGTTAGGGTTAGGATTCGGGCTAGGGTTAGGCTTAGGGGACGGGGACGGTTTAGGGTCCAGGGGAGGGTACGACTACGATTTAGGGGGAGCGTACGCGTGAGGGCGCGGGTTAGTGTTAGCGTACGGGTTAGGATTAGGAGACGGGTGAGGGTCAGGCTTCGGGGAAGGGTTAGGGTTAGGGTTCGGGCTAGGGTTAGGGTTAGGGGACGGGGACAGTTTAGGGTCCAGGGGAGGGTACGACAACGCTTTAGGGGGAGCGTACGTGTGAGAGCGCGGGTTAGTGTTAGCGTACGGGTGAGGATTAGGGGACGGGTGAGGGTCAGGCTTCGGGGAAGTGTTAGGGTTAGGGTTCGGGCTAGGGTTAGTGTTAGGGAACGGGGACGGTTTAGGGTCCAGGGGAGGGTACGACAACGCTTTAGGTGGAGCGTACGTGTGAGGGCGCAGATTAGTCTTAGCGTACGGGTTAGGTTTAGGGGACGCGTGAGGATCAGGCTTCGGGTAAGTGTTAGGGTTAGGGTTCGGGCTAGGGTTAGGGTTAGGGGAGGGGGACGGTTTAGGGTCCAGGGGAGGGTACGACAACGCTTTAGGGGGAGTGTACGTGTGAGGGCGCGGGTTAGTGTTAGCGTACGGGTTAGGATTAGGGGACGGGTGAGGGTCAGGCTTCGGGGAAGGGTTAGGGTTAGGGTTCCGGCTAGGGTTAGGGTTAGGGGACGGGGACAGTTTAGGGTCCGGGGGAGGGTACGACAACGCTTTAGGGGGAGCGTACGTGTGAGGGCGCGGGTTAGTGTTAGCGTACGGGTTAGGATTAGGGGACGGGTGAGGCTCAGGCATCGGGGAAGGGTTAGGGTTAGGATTCGGGCTAGGGTTAGGGTTAGGGGACGGGGACGTTTTAGGGTCCAGGGGAGGGTACGACAACGCTTTAGGGGGAGCGTACGCGTGAGGGCGCGGGTTAGTGTTAGCGTACGGGTTAGGATTAGGGGACGGGTGAGGGTCAGGCTTCGGGGAAGGGTTAGGGTTAGGGTTCGGGCTAGGGTTAGGATTAGGGGACGGGGACAGTTTAGGGTCCAGGGGAGGGTACGACAACGCTTTAGGGGGAGCGTACGTGTGAGGGCGCGGGTTAGTGTTAGCGTACGGGTGAGGATTAGGGGACGGTGAGGGTCAGGCTTCGGGGAAGGGTTAGGGTTAGGGTTCGGGCTAGGGTTAGGGTTAGGGAACGGGGACGGTTTAGGGTCCAGGGAAGGGTACGACAACGCTTTAGGGGGAGCGTACGTGTGAGGGCGCGGAATAGTCTTAGCGTACAGGTTAGGTTTAGGGGACGCGTGAGGATCAGGCTTCGGGGAAGGGTTAGGTTTAGGGTTCGGGCTAGGGTTAGGGTTAGGGGACAGGGACGGTTTAGGGTCCAGGGGAGGGTACGACAACGCTTTAGGGGGAGCGTACGCGTGAGGGCACGGGTTAGTGTTAGCGTACGGGTTAGGATTAGGGGACGGGTGAGGGTCAGGCTTCAGGGAAGCGTTAGGGTTAGGGTTCGTGCTAGGTTTAGGGTTAGAGGACGGGGACGGTTTAGGGTCCAGGGGAGGGTACGACAACGCTTTAGGGGGAGCGTACGTGTGAGGGCACGGGTTAGTGTTAGCGTACGGGTTAGGATTAGGGGACGGGTGAGGGTCAGGCTTCGGGGAAGTGTTAGGTTTAGGGTTCGGGCTAGGGTTAGGGTTAGGGGACGGGGACGGTTTAGGGTCCAGGGTAGGGTACGACAACGCTTTAGGGGGAGCGTACGCGTGAGGGCGCGAGTTAGTGTTAGCGTACGTGTTAGGATTAGGGGACGGGTGAGGGTCAGGCTTCGGGGAAGGGTTAGGGTTAGGGTTCGGGCTAGGGTTAGGGTTAGGGGATGGGGACAGTTTAGGGTCCAGGGGAGGGTACGACAACGCTTTAGGGGGAGCGTACGTGTGAGGGCGCGGGTTAGTGTTAGCGTACGGGTGAGGATTAGGGGACGGGTAAGGGTCAGGCTTCGGGGAAGGTTTAGGGTTAGGGTTCGGGCTAGGGTTAGGGTTAGGGGACGGGTACGGTTTAGGGTCCAGGGGAGGGTACGACAACGCTTTAGGGGGAGCGTACGCGTGAGGGCGCGGGTTAGTGTTAGAGTACGGGTTAGGATTATGGGACGGGTGAGGGTCAGGCTTCGGGGAAGGGTTAGGGTTAGGGTTCGGGCTAGGGTTAGGTTTAGGGGACGGGGACGGTTTAGGGTCCAGGGGAGGGTACGACAACGCTTTAGGGGGAGCGTACGTGTGAGGGCGCGGGTTAGTGTTAGCGTACGGGTGAGGATTAGGGGACGGGTGATGGTCAGGCTTCGGGGAAGGGTTAGGGTTAGGGATTTGGCTAGAGTTAGGGTTAGGGAACGGGGACGGTTTAGGGTCCAGGGGAGGGTACGACAACGCTTTAGGGGGAGCGTACGTGTGAGGGCGCGGATTAGTCTTAGCGTACGGGTTAGGTTTAGGGGACGCGTGAGGGTCAGGCTTCGGGGAAGCTTTAGGGTTAGGGTTCGTGCTAGGGTTAGGGTTAGAGGACGGGGACGGTTTAGGGTCCAGGGGAGGGTACGACAACGCTTTAGGGGGAGCGTACGTGTGAGGGCGCGGGTTAGTGTTAGCGTACGGGTTAGGATTAGGGGACGGGTGAGGGTCAGGCTTCGGGGAAGGGTTAGGGTTAGGGTTCGGGCTAGGGTTAGGGTTAGGGGACGGGGACGGTTTAGGGTCCAGGGTAGGGTACGACAACGCTTTAGGGGGAGCGTACGCGTGAGGGCGCGAGTTAGTGTTAGCGTACGTGTTAGGATTAGGGGACGGGTGAGGGTCAGGCTTCGGGGAAGGGTTAGGGTTAGGGTTCGGGCTAGGGTTAGGGTTAGGGGACGGGGACGGTTTAGGGTCCAGGGGAGGGTACGACAACGCTTTAAGGGGAGCGTAGGTGTGTGGGCGCGGGTTAGTGTTAGCGTACGGGTTAGGATTAGGGGACGTGTGAGGGTCAGGCTTCGAGGAAGGGTTAGGGTTAGGGTTCGGGCTAGGGTTAGGGTTAGGGGACGGGGACGGTTTAGGGTCCAGGGGAGGGTACGACAACGCTTTAGGGGGAGCGTAGGTGTGAGGGCGCGGGTTAGTGTTAGCGTACGGGTGAGGATTAGGGGACGGGTGAGGGTCAGGCTTCGGGGAAGGGTTAGGGTTAGGGTTCGGGCTAGGGTTAGGGTTAGGGAACGGGGACGGTTTAGGGTCAAGGGGAGGGTACGACAACGCTTTAGGGGGAGCGTACGTGTGAGGGCGCGGATTAGTCTTAGCGTACGGGTTAGGTTTAGGGGACGCGTGAGGGTCAGGCTTCGGGGTAGGGTTAGGGTTAGAGTTCGGGCTAGGTTTAGGGTTAGGGGACGGGGACGGTTTAGGGTCCAGGGGAGGGTACGACAACGCTTTAGGTGGAGCGTACGTGTGAGGGCGTGGGTTAGTGTTAGCGTACGGGTTAGGATTAGGGGACGGGTGAGGGTCATGCTTCGGGGAAGGGTTAGGGTTAGGGTTCGGGCTATGGTTAGGGTTAGGGGACGGGGACGGTTTAGGGTCCAGGGGAGGGTACGACAACGCTTTAGGGTGAGCGTACGTGTGAGGGCGGGGGTTAGTGTTAGCGTACGGGCTAGGATTAGGGGACGGGTGAGGGTCAGGCTTCGGGGAAGGGTTAGGGTTAGGGTTCGGGCTACGGTTAGGGTTAGGGGACGGGGAAGGTTTAGGGTCCAGGGGAGGGTACGACAACGCTTTAGGGGGAGCGTACGTGTGAGGGCGCGGGTTAGTGTTAGCGTACTGGTTAGGATTAGGGGACGGGTGAGGGTCAGGCTTCGGGGAAGGGTTAGGGTTAGGGTTCGGGCTAAGGTTAGGGTTAGGGGACGGGGACGGTTTAGGTTCCAGGGGAGGGTACGACAAGGCTTTAGGGGGAGCGTACGTGTGAGGGCGCGGGTTAGTGTTAGCGTACGGCTTAGGATTAGGGGACGGGTGAGGGTCAGGCTTCGGGGAAGGGTTAGGGTTAGGATTCGGGCTAGGGTTAGGGTTAGGGGACGGGGACGGTTTAGGGTCCAGGGGAGGGTACGACAACGCTTTACGGGGAGCGTACGTGTGAGAGCGAGGGTTAGTGTTAGCGTACGGGTGAGGATTAGGGGACGGGTGACGGTCAGGCTTCGGGGAAGGGTTAGGGTTAGGGTTCGGGCTAGGGTTAGGGTTAGGGGACGGGGACGGTTTAGGGTCCAGGGTAGGGTACGACAACGCTTTACGGGGAGCGTACGCGTGAGGGCGCGAGTTAGTGTTAGCGTACGTGTTAGGATTAGGGGACGGGTGAGGGTCAGGCTTCGGGGAAGGGTTAGGGTTAGGGTTCGGGCTAGGGTTAGGGTTAGGGGACGGGGACGGTTTAGGGTCCAGGGGAGGGTACGACAACGCTTTAAGGGGAGCGTAGGTGTGTGGGCGCGGGTTAGTGTTAGCGTACGGGTTAGGATTAGGGGACGTGTGAGGGTCAGGCTTCGAGGAAGGGTTAGGGTTAGGGTTCGGGCTAGGGTTAGGGTTAGAGGACGGGGACGGTTTAGGGTCCAGAGGAGGGTACGACAACGCTTTAGGGTGAGCGTACGTGTGAGGGCGGGGGTTAGTGTTAGCGTACGGGTTAGGATTAGGGGACGGGTGAGGGTCAGGCTTCGTGGAAGGGTTAGGGTTAGGGTTCGGGCTACGGTTAGGGTTAGGGGACGGGGAAGGTTTAGGGTCCAGGGGAGTGTACGACAACGCTTTAGGGGGAGCGTACGTGTGAGGGCGCGGGTTAGTGTTAGCGTACTGGTTAGGATTAGGGGACGGGTGAGGGTCAGGCTTCGGGGAAGGGTTAGGGTTAGGGTTCGGGCTAAGGTTAGGGTTAGGGGACGGGGATGGTTTAGGTTCCAGGGGAGGGTACGACAAGGCTTTAGGGGGAGCGTACGTGTGAGGGCGCGGGTTAGTGTTAGCGTACGGCTTAGGATTAGGGGACGGGTGAGGGTCAGGATTCGGGGAAGGGTTAGGGTTAGGATTCGGGCTAGGGTTAGGGTTAGGGGACGGGGACGGTTTAGGGTCCAGGGGAGGGTACGACAACGCTTTACGGGGAGCGTACGTGTGAGAGCGAGGGTTAGTGTTAGCGTACGGGTGAGGATTAGGGGACGGGTGAGGGTCAGGCTTCGGGGAAGGGTTAGGGTTAGGGTTCGGGCTAGGGTTAGGGTTAGGGGACGGGGACGGTTTAGGGTCCAGGGTAGGGTACGACAACGCTTTAGGGGGAGCGTACGCGTGAGGGCGCGAGTTAGTGTTAGCGTACGTGTTAGGATTAGGGGACGGGTGAGGGTCAGGCTTCGGGGAAGGGTTAGGGTTAGGGTTCGGGCTAGGGTTAGGGTTAGGTGACGGGGACGGTTTAGGGTCCAGGGGAGGGTACGACAACGCTTTAAGGGGAGCGTAGGTGTGTGGGCGCGGGTTAGTGTTAGCGTACGGGTTAGGATTAGGGGACGTGTGAGGGTCAGGCTTCGAGGAAGGGTTAGGGTTAGGGTTCGGGCTAGGGTAAGGGTTAGGGGACGGGGACGGTTTAGGGTCCAGAGGAGGGTACGACAACGCTTTAGGGGGATCGTAGGTGTGAGGGCGCGGGTTAGTGTTAGCGTACGGGTTAGGATTAGGGGACAGGTGAAGTTCAGGCTTCGGGGAAGGGTTAGGGTTAGGGTTCGGGCTAGGGTTAGGGTTAGGGGACGCGGACGGTTCAGGGTCCAGGGGAGGGTACGACAACGCTTTAGGGGGAGCGTACGTGTGAGAGCGCGGGTTAGTGTTAGCGTACGGGTGAGGATTAGGGGACGGGTGAGGGTCAGGCTTCGGGGAAGTGTTAGGGTTAGGGTTCGGGCTAGGGTTAGTGTTAGGGAACGGGGACGGTTTAGGGTCCAGGGGAGGGTACGACAACGCTTTAGGCGGAGCGTACGTGTGAGGGCGCAGATTAGTCTTAGCGTACGGGTTAGGTTTAGGGGACGCGTGAGGATCAGGCTTCGGGTAAGGGTTAGGGTTAGGGTTCGGGCTAGGGTTAGGGTTAGGGGACGGGGACGGTTTAGGGTCCAGGGGAGGGTACGACAACGCTTTAGGGGGAGTGTACGTGTGAGGTCGCGGGTTAGTGTTAGCGTACGGGTTAGGATTAGGGGACGGGTGAGTGTCAGGCTTCGGGGAAGGGTTAGGGTTAGGGTTCCGGCTAGGGTTAGGGTTAGGGGACGGGGACGGTTTAGGGTCCGGGGTAGGGTACGACAACGCTTTAGGGGGAGCGTACGCGTGAGGGCGCGGGTTAGTGTTAGCGTATGGGTTAGGATTAGGGGACGGGTGAGAGTCAGGCTTCGGGGAAGGGTTAGGGTTAGGGTTCGGGCTAGGGTTAGGGTTAGGGGACGGGGACAGTTTAGGGTCCAGGGGAGGGTACGACAACGCTTTAGGGGGAGCGTACGTGTGAGGGCGCGGGATAGTGTTAGCGTACGGGTGAGGATTAGGGGATGGGTAAGTGTCAGGCTTCGGGAAGGGTTAGGGTTAGGGTTCGGGCTAGGGTTAGGGTTAGGGGACGGGGACGGTTTAGGGTCCACGGGAGGGTACGACAACGCTTTAGGGGGAGCGTAGGTGTGTGGGCGCGGGTTAGTGTTAGCGTACGGGTTAGGATTAGGGGACGGGTGAGGGTCAGGCTTCGAGGAAGGTTTAGGTTTAGGGTTCGGGCTAGGGTTAGGGTTTGGGACGGGGACGGTTTAGGGTCCAGGGGAGGGTACGACAACGCTTTAGGGGGAGCGTACGCGTGAGGGCGCGGGTTAGTGTTAGCGTACGGGTTAGGATTAGGGGACGGGTGAGTGTCAGGCTTCGGGGAAGGGTTAGGGTTAGGGTTCGGGCTAGGGTTAGGATTAGGGGACGGGGACAGTTTAGGGTCCAGGGGAGGGTACGACAACGCTTTAGGGGGAGCGTACGTGTGAGGGCGCGGGTTAGTGTTAGCGTACGGGTGAGGATTAGGGGACGGTGAGGGTCAGGCTTCGGGGAAGGGTTAGGGTTAGGTTTCGGGCTAGGGTTAGGGTTAGGGAACGGGGATGGTTTAGGGTCCAGGGGAGGGTAGGACAACGCTTTAGGGGGAGCGTACGTGTGAGGGCGCGGATTAGTCTTAGCGTACAGGTTAGGATTAGGGGACGGGTGAGGGTCAGGCTTCGGGGAAGGGTTAGGGTTAGGGTTCGGGCTAGGGTTAGGATTAGGGAACGGGGACAGTTTAGGGTCCAGGGGAGGGTACGACAACGCTTTAGGGGGAGCGTACGTGTGAGGGCGCGGGTTAGTGTTAGCGTACGGGTGAGGATTAGGGGACGGTGAGGGTCAGGCTTCGGGGAAGGGTTAGGGTTAGGGTTCGGGCTAGGGTTAGGGTTAGGGAACGGGGACAGTTTAGGGTCCAGGGGAGGGTACGACAACGCTTTAGGGGGAGCGTACGTGTGAGGGCGCGGATTAGTCTTAGCGTACAGGTTAGGTTTAGGGGACGCGTGAGGATCACGCTTCGGGGAAGGGTTAGGGTTAGGGTTCGGGCTAGGGTTAGGGTTAGGGGACAGGGACGGTTTAGGGTCCAGGGGAGGGTACGACAACGCTTTAGGGGGAGCGTACGCGTGAGGGCACGGGTTAGTGTTAGCGTACGGGTTAGGATTAGGGGACGGGTGAGGGTCAGGCTTCAGGGAAGCGTTAGGGTTAGGGTTCGTGCTAGGTTTAGGGTTAGAGGACGGGGACGGTTTAGGGTCCAGGGGAGGGTACGACAACGCTTTAGGGGGAGCGTACGTGTGAGGGCGCGGGTTAGTGTTAGCGTACGGGTTAGGATTAGGGGACGGGTGAGGGTCAGGCTTCGGGGAAGGGTTAGGGTTAGGGTTCGGGCTAGGGTTAGGGTTAGGGGACGGGGACGGTTTAGGGTCCAGGGTAGGGTACGACAACGCTTTAGGGGGAGCGTACGCGTGAGGGCGCGAGTTAGTGTTAGCGTACGTGTTAGGATTAGGGGACGGGTGAGGGTCAGGCTTCGGGGAAGGGTTAGGGTTAGGGTTCGGGCTAGGGTTAGGGTTAGGGGACGGGGACAGTTTAGGGTCCAGGGGAGGGTACGACAACGCTTTAGGGGGAGCGTATGTGTGAGGGCGCGGGTTAGTGTTAGCGTACGGGTGAGGATTAGGGGACGGGTAAGGGTCAGGCTTCGGGAAGGTTTAGGGTTAGGGTTCGGGCTACGGTTAGGGTTAGGGAACGGGGATGGTTTAGGGTCCAGGGGAGGGTACGACAATGCTTTAGGGGGAGCGTACGTGTGAGGGCGCGGATTAGTCTTAGCGTACGGGTTAGGATTAAGGGACGCGTGAGGGTCAGGCTTCGGGGAAGGGTTAGGGTTAGGGTTCAGGCTAGGGTTAGGGTTAGGGGATGGGTACGGTTTAGGGTCCAGGGGAGGGTACGACAACGCTTTAGGGGGAGCGTACGCGTGAGGGCGCGGGTTAGTGTTAGCGTACGGGTTAGGATTAGGGGACGGGTGAGGGTCAGGCTTCGGGGAAGGGTTAGGGTTAGGGTTCGGGCTAGGGTTAGGTTTAGGGGACGGGGACGGTTTAGGGTCCAGGGGAGGGTACGACAACGCTTTAGGGGGAGCGTACGTGTGAGGGCGCGGGTTAGTGTTAGCGTACGGGTGAGGATTAGGGGACGGGTGAGGGTCAGGCTTCGGGGAAGGGTTAGGGTTAGGGATTTGGCTAGAGTTAGGGTTAGGGAACGGGGACGGTTTAGGGTCCAGGGGAGGGTACGACAACGCTTTAGGGGGAGCGTACGTGTGAGGGCGCGGATTAGTCTTAGCGTACGGGTTAGGTTTAGGGGACGCGTGAGGGTCAGGCTTCGGGGAAGCGTTAGGGTTAGGGTTCGTGCTAGGGTTAGGGTTAGGGGACGCGGACGGTTTAGGGTCCAGGGGAAGGTACGACAACGCTTTAGGGGGAGCGTACGTGTGAGGGCGCAGGTTAGTGTTAGCGTACGGGTTAGGATTAGGGGACGGGTGAGGGTCAGGCTTCGGGGAAGTGTTAGGGTTAGGGTTTGGGCTACGGTTAGGGTTAGGGGACGGGGAAGGTTTAGGGTCCAGGGGAGGGTACGACAACGCTTTAGGGGGAGCGTACGTGTGAGGGCGCGGGTTAGTGTTAGCGTACTGGTTAGGATTAGGGGACGGGTGAGGGTCAGGCTTCGGGGAAGGGTTAGGGTTAGGGTTCGGGCTAGGGTTAGGTTTAGGGGACGGGGACGGTTTAGGTTCCAGGGGAGGGTACGACAAGGCTTTAGGGGGAGCGTACGTGTGAGGGCGCGGGTTAGTGTTAGCGTACGGGTTAGGATTAGGGGACGGGTGAGGGTCAGGCTTCGGGGAAGGGTTAGGGTTAGGATTCGGGCTAGGGTTAGGGTTAGGGGACGGGGACGGTTTAGGGTCCAGGGGAGGGTACGACAACGCTTTAGGGGGAGCGTACGTGTGAGGGCGTGGGTTAGTGTTAGCGTACTGGTTAGGATTAGGGGACGGGTGAGGGTCAGGCTTCGGGGAAGGGTTAGGGTTAGGGTTCGGGCTAGGGTTAGGTTTAGGGGACGGGGACGGTTTAGGTTCCAGGGGAGGGTACGACAAGGCTTTAGGGAGAGCGTACGTGTGAGGGCGCGGGTTAGTGTTAGCGTACGGGTTAGGATTAGGGGACGGGTGGGGGTCAGGCTTCGGGGAAGGGTTAGGGTTAGGATTCGGGCTAGGGTTAGGGTTAGGGGACGGGGACGGTTTAGGGTCCAGGGGAGGGTACGACAACGCTTTACGGGGAGCGTACGCGTGTGGGCGCGGGTTAGTGTTAGCGTACGGGTGAGGATTAGGGGACGGGTGAGGGTCAGGCTTCGAGGAAGGGTTAGGGTTAGTGTTCGGGCTAGGGTTAGGGTTAGGGAACGGGGACGGTTTAGGGTCCAGGGGAGGGTACGACAACGCTTTAGGGGGAGCGTACGTGTGAGGGCGCGGATTAGTCTTAGCGTACGGGTTAGGTTTAGGGGACGCGTGAGGGTCAGGCTTCGGGGTAGGGTTAGGGTTAGGGTTCGGGCTAGGGTTAGGGTTAGGGGACGGGGACGGTTTAGGGTCCAGGGGAGGGTACGACAACGCTTTAGGGGGAGCGTACGTGTGAGGGCGTGGGTTAGTGTTAGCGTACGGGTTAGGATTAGGGGACGAGTGAGGGTCATTCTTCGGGGAAGGGTTAGGGTTAGGGTTCGGGCTAGGGTTAGGGTTAGGGGACGGGGACGGTTTAGGGTCCAGGGGAGGGTACGACAACGCTTTAGGGTGAGCGTACGTGTGAGGGCGGGGGTTAGTGTTAGCGTACGGGTTAGGAGTAGGGGACGGGTGAGGGTCAGGCTTCGGGGAAGGGTTAGGGTTAGGGTTCGGGCTAGGGTTAGGGTTAGGGGACGGGGACGGTTTAGGGTCCAGGGGAGGGTACGACAACGCTTTACGGGGAGCGTACGCGTGAGGGCGCGGGTTAGTGTTAGCGTACGGGTGAGGATTAGGGGACGGGTGAGGGTCAGGCTTCGGGGAAGGGTTAGGGTTAGGGTTCGGGCTAAGGGTTAGGGTTAGGGAACGGGGACGGTTTAGGGTCCAGGGGAGGGTACGACAACGCTTTAGGGGGAGCGAACGTGTGAGTGCGCGGATTAGTCTTAGCGTACGGGTTAGGTTTAGGGGACGCGTGAGGGTCAGGCTTCGGGGAAGGGTTAGGGTTAGGGTTCGGGCTAGGGTTAGGGTTAGGGGACGGGGACGGTTTAGGGTCCAGGGGAGGGTACGACAACGCTTTAGGGGGAGCGTACGTGTGAGGGCGTGGGTTAGTGTTAGCGTACGGGTTAGGATTAGGGGACGGGTGAGGGTCAGGCTTCGGGGAAGGGTTAGGGTTAGGGTTCGGGCTAGGGTTAGGGTTAGGGGACGGGGACAGTTTAGGGTCCAGGGGAGGGTAGGACAACGCTTTAGGGGGAGCGTACGTGTGAGGGCGCGGGTTAGTGTTAGCGTACGTGTTAGGATTAGGGGACGCGTGAGGGTCAGGCTTCGGGGAAGTGTTAGGGTTAGGGTTCGGTCTAGGGTTAAGGTTAGGAGACGGGGACGGTTTAGGGTCCAGGGGAGGGTACGACAACGCTTTAGGGGGAGTGTACGTGTGAGGGCGTGGGTTAGTGTTAGTGTACAGGTTAGGATTAGGGGACGGGTGAGGGTCAGGCTTCGAGGAAGGGTTAGGGTTAGGGTTCGGGCTAGGGTTAAGGTTAGGGGACGGGGACGGTTTAGGGTCCAGGGGAGGGTACGACAACACTTTAGGGGGAGCATAGGTGTGAGGGCGCGGGTTAGTGTTAGCGTACGGATTAGGATTAGGGGACGGGTGAGGGTCAGGTTTCGGGGAAGGGTTAGGGTTAGGATTCGGGCTAGGGTTAGCGTTAGGGGACGGGGACGGTTTAGGGTCCAGGGGAGGTTATGACAACACTTTACGGGGAGCGTACGCGTGAGGGCGCGGGTTAGTGTTAGCGTACGGGTTATGATTAGGGGACGGGTGAGGGTCAGGCTTCGGGGAAGGGTTAGGGTTAGGGTTCGGGCTAGGGTTAGGGTTAGGAGACGGGGAGAGTTTAGGGTCCAGGGGAGGGTACGACAACGCTTTAGGGGGAGCGTACGTGTGAGAGCGTGGGTTAGTGTTAGCGTACGGGTGAGGATTAGGGGACGGGTGAGGGTCAGGCTTCGGGGAAGGGTTAGGGTTAGGGTTCGGGCTAGGGTTAGGGTTAGGGAACGGGGACGGTTTAGGGTACAGGGGAGGGTACGACAACGCTATAGGGGGAGCGTACGTGTGAGGGCGCGGATTAGTCTTAGCGTACGGGTTAGGTTTAGGGTACGCGTGAGGGTCAGGCTTCGGGGAAGGGTTAGGGTTAGGGTTCGGGCTAGGGTTAGGGTTAGGGGACGGGGACGGTTTAGGGTCCAGGGGAGGGTACGACAACGCTTTAGGGGGAGCGTACGTGTGAGGGCGTGGGTTAGTGTTAGCGTACGGGTTAGGATTAGGGGACGGGTGAGGGTCAGGCTTCGGGGAAGGGTTAGGTTTAGGGTTCGGGCTAGGGTTAGGGTTAGGGGACGGGGACAGTTTAGGGTCCTGGGGAGGGTACGACAACGCTTTAGGGGGAGCGTACGTGTGAGGGCGCGGGTTAGTGTTAGCGTACGTGTTAGGATTAGGGGACGGGTGAGGGTCAGTCTTCGGGGAAGTGTTAGGGTTAGGGTTCGGGCTAGGGTTAGTGTTAGGGAATGGGGACGGTTTAGGGTCCAGGGGAGGGTACGACAACGCTTTAGGGGGAGCGTACGTGTGAGGGCGCGGTTTAGTGTTAGCGTACGGGTTAGGATTAGGGGACGGGTGAGGGTCAGGCTTCGGGGAAGGGTTAGGGTTAGGGTTCGGGCTAGGGTTAGGGTTAGGGGACGGGGACGGTTTAGGGTCCAGTGGAGGGTACGACAACGCTTTAGGGGGAGCGTACGAGTGAGGGCACGGGTTAGTGTTAGCGTACGGCTTAGGATTAGGGGACGGGTGAGGGTCAGGCTTCGGGGAAGGGTTAGGGTTAGTGTTCGGGCTAGGGTTAGGGTTAGGGGACGGGGACGGTTTAGGGTCCAGGGGAGGGTATGACAACGCTTTAGGGGGAGCGTACGTGTGAGGGCGCGGGTTAGTGTTAGCGTACGGGTTAGGATTAGGGGACGCGTCAGGGTCAGGCTTCGGGGAAGTGTTAGGGTTAGGTTTCGGTCTAGGGTTAAGGTTAGGAGTCGGGGACGGTTTAGGGTCCAGGGGAGGGTACTACAACGCTTTAGGGGGAGTGTACGTGTGAGGGCGCGGGTTAGTGTTAGCGTACGGGTTAGGATTAGGGGATGGGTGAGGGTCAGGCTTCGAGGAAGGGTTAGGGTTAGGGTTCGGGCTAGGGTTAAGGTTAGGGGACGGGGACGGTTTAGGGTCCAGGGGAGGGTACGACAACACTTTAGGGGGAGCGTAGGTGTGAGGGCGCGGGTTAGTGTTAGCGTACGGGTTAGGATTAGGGGACCGGTGAAGGTCAGGCTTCGGGGAAGGGTTAGGGTTAGGGTTCGGGCTAGGGTTAGGGTTAGGGGACGGGGACGGTTTAGGGTTCAGGGGAGGGTACGACAACGCTTTAGGGGGAGCGTACGTGTGAGGGCGTGGGTTAGTGTTAGCGTACGGGTTAGGTTTAGGGGACGGGTGAGGGTCAGGCTTCGGAGAAGGGTTAGGGTTAGGGTTCGGGCTAGGGTTAGGGTTAGAGGACGGGGATGGTTTAGGGTCCAGTTGAGGGTACGACAACGCTTTAGGGGGAGCGTACGTGTGAGGGCGCGGGTTAGTGTTAGCGTACGGGTTAGAATTAGGGGACGGGTGAGGGTCAGGCTTCGGGGAAGTGTTAGGGTTAGGGTTCGGGCTAGGGTTAGGATTAGGGGACGGGGACGGTTTAGGGTCCAGGGGAGGGTACGACAACGCTTTAGGGGGAGCGTACATGTGAGGGCGCGGGTTAGTGTTAGCGTACAGGTTAGTATTAGGGGACGGGTGAGGGTCAGGCTTCGGGAAAGGGTTAGGGTTAGGGTTCGGGCTAGGGTTAGGGTTAGGGGACGGGGACGGTTTAAGGTCCAGAGGAGGTTACGACAACGCTTTAGGGGGAGCGTACGTGTGAGGGCGCCGGTTAGTGTCAGCGTACGGGTTAGGTTTAGGGGACGGTTGAGGGTCAGGCTTCGGAGAAGGGTTAGGGTTAGGGTTCTGGCTAGGGTTAGGGTTAGGGAACGGGGATGGTTTAGGGTCCAGGGGAGGGTACGACAACGCTTTAGGGGGAGCATACGTGTGAGGGCGCGGGTTAGTGTTAGCGTACGGGTTAGAATTAGGGGACGGTTGAGGGTCAGTCTTCGGGGAAGGATTAGGGTTAGGGTTCGGGCTAGGGTTAGGGTTAGGGGACGGGGACGGTTTAGGGTCCAGGGGAGGGTACGACAACGCTTAAGGGGGAGCGAACGTGTGAGGGTGCGGGTTAGTGTTAGCGTACAGTTTAGGATTAGGGGACGGGTGAGGTTCAGGCTTCGGGGAAGGGTTAGGGTTAGGGTTCGGGCTAGGGTTAGGGTTAGGGGACGGGGACGGTTTAGGGTCCAGAGGAGGGTACGACAACGCTTTAGGGGGAGCGTACGTGTGAGGGCGCGGGTTAGTGTTAGCGTACGGGTTAGGATTAGGGGACGGGTGAGGGTCAGGCTTCGGGGAAGTGTTAGGGTTAGGGTTCTGGCTAGGGTTAGTGTTAGGGGACGGGGACGGTTTAGGTTTCAGGGGAGGGTACGACAACGCTTTAGGGGGAGCGTTCGTGTGAGGGCGCGGGTTAGTGTTAGCGTACGGGTTAGGATTAGGGGACGGGTGAGGGTCAGGCTTCGGGGAATGGTTAGGGTTAGGGTTCGAGCAAGGGTTAGGGTTAGGGGACGGGGACGGTTTAGGGTCCAGAGGAGGGTACGACAACGCTTTAGGGGGAGCGTACGTGTGAGGGCGCGGGTTAGTGTTAGCGTACGGGTTAGGTTTACGGGACGGGTGAGGGTCAGGCTTCGGAGAAGGGTTAGGGTTAGGGTTCGGGCTAGGGTTAGGGTTAGGGGACGGGGACGGTTTAGGGTCCAGGGGAGTGTACGACAACGCTTTAGGGGGAGCGTACATGTGAGGGCGCGGGTTAGTGTTAGCGTACGGGTTAGTATTAGGGGACGGGTGAGGGTCAGTCTTCGGGGAAGGATTAGGGTTAGGGTTTGGGCTAGGGTTAGGTTTAGGGGACGGGGACGGTTTAGGGTCCAGGGGAGGGTACGACAACGGTTAAGGGGGAGCGAACGTGTGAGGGCGCGGGTTAGTGTTAGCGTACAGGTTAGGATTAGGGGACGGGTGAGGGTCAGGCTTCGGGGAAGGGTTAGGGTTAGGGTTCGGGCTAGGGTTAGGGTTAGGGGACGGGGACGGTTTAGGGTCCAGGGGAGGGTATGACAACGCTTTAGGGGGAGCGTACGTGTGAGGGCGCGGGTTAGTGTTAGCGTACGGGTTAGGATTAGGGGACGCGTGAGGGTCAGGCTTCGGGGAAGTGTTAGGGTTAGGGTTCGGTCTAGGGTTAAGGTTAGGAGACGGGGACGGTTTAGGGTCCAGGGGAGGGTACTACAACGCTTTAGGGGGAGTGTACGTGTGAGGGCGCGGGTTAGTGTTAGCGTACAGGTTAGGATTAGGGGACGGGTGAGGGTCAGGCTTCGAGGAAGGGTTAGGGTTAGGGTTCGGGCTAGGGTTAAGGTTAGGGGACGGGGACGGTTTAGGGTCCAGGGGAGGGTACGACAACACTTTAGGGGGAGCGTAGGTGTGAGGGTGCGGGTTAGTGTTAGCGTACGGGTTAGGATTAGGGGACCGGTGAAGGTCAGGCTTCGGGGAAGGGTTAGTGTTAGGGTTCGGGCTAGGGTTAGGGTTAGGGGACGGGGACGGTTTAGGGTTCAGGGGAGGGTACGACAACGCTTTAGGGGGAGCGTACGTGTGAGGGCGCGGGTTAGTGTTAGCGTACGGGTTAGGTTTAGGGGACGGGTGAGGGTCAGGCTTCGGAGAAGGGTTAGGGTTAGGGTTCGGGCTAGGGTTAGGGTAAGAGGACGGGGATGGTTTAGGGTCCAGTTGAGGGTACGACAACGCTTTAGGGGGAGCGTACGTGTGAGGGCGCGGGTTAGTGTTAGCGTACGGGTTAGAATTAGGGGACGGGTGAGGGTCAGGCTTCGGGGAAGTGTTAGGGTTAGGGTTCGGGCTAGGGTTAGGGTTAGGGGACGGGGACGGTTTAGGGTCCAGGGGAGGGTACGACAACGCTTTAGGGGGAGCGTACATGTGAGGGCGCGGGTTAGTGTTAGCGTACGGGTTAGTATTAGGGGACGGGTGAGGGTCAGGCTTCGGGGAAGGGTTAGGGTTAGGGTTCGGGCTAGGGTTAGGGTTAGGGGACGGGGACGGTTTAGGGTCCAGGGGAGGTTACGACAACGCTTTAGGGGGAGCGTACGTGTGAGGGCACGGGTTAGTGTCAGCGTACGGGTTAGGTTTAGGGGACGGTTGAGGGTCAGGCTTCGGAGAAGGGTTAGGGTTAGGGTTCGGGCTAGGGTTAGGGTTAGGGGACGGGGATGGTTTAGGGTCCAGGGGAGGGTACGACAACGCTTTAGGGGGAGCGTACGTGTGAGGGCGCGGGTTAGTGTTAGCGTACGGGTTAGAATTAGGGGACGGTTGAGGGTCAGTCTTCGGGGAAGGATTAGGGTTAGGGTTCGGGCTAGGGTTAGGGTTAGGGGACGGGGACGGTTTAGGGTCCAGGGGAGGGAATGACAACGCTTAAGGGGGAGCGAACGTGTGAGGGCGCGGGTTAGTGTTAGCGTACAGGTTAGGATTAGGGGACGGGTGAGGTTCAGGCTTCGGGGAAGAGTTAGGGTTAGGGTTCGGGCTAGGGTTAGGGTTAGGGGACGGGGACGGTTTAGGGTCCAGAGGAGGGTACGACAACGCTTTAGGGGGAGTGTACGTGTGAGGGCGCGGGTTAGTGTTAGCGTACGGGTTAGGATTAGGGGACGGGTGAGGGTCAGGCTTCGGGGAAGTGTTAGGGTTAGGGTTCGGGCTAGGGTTAGTGTTAGGGGACGGGGACGGTTTAGGTTTCAGGGGAGGGTACGACAACGCTTTAGGGGGAGCGTTCGTGTGAGGGCGCGGGTTAGTGTTAGCGTACGGGTTAGGATTAGGGGACGGGTGAGGGTCAGGCTTCGGGGAATAGTTAGGGTTAGGGTTCGAGCAAGGGTTAGGGTTAGGGGACGGGGACGGTTTGGGGTCCAGCGGAGGGTACGACAACGCTTTAGGGGGAGCGTACATGTGAGGGCGCGGGTTAGTGTTAGCGTACGGGTTAGGATTAGGGGACCGGTGAAGGTCAGGCTTCGGGGAAGGGTTAGGGTTAGGGTTCGGGCTAGGGTTAGGGTTAGGGGACGGGGACGGTTTAGGGTTCAGGGGAGGGTACGACAACGCTTTAGGGGGAGCGTACCTGTGAGGGCGCGGGTTAGTGTTAGCGTACGGGTTAGGTTTACGGGACGGGTGAGGGTCAGGCTTCGGAGAAGGGTTAGGGTTAGGGTTCGGGCTAGGGTTAGGGTTAGGGGACGGGGATGGTTTAGGGTCCAGTTGAGGGTACGACAACGCTTTAGGGGGAGCGTACGTGTGAGGGCGCGGGTTAGTGTTAGCGTACGGGTTAGAATTAGGGGACGGGTGAGGGTCAGGCTTCGGGGAAGTGTTAGGGTTAGGGTTCGGGCTAGGGTTAGGGTTAGGGGACGGGGACGGTTTAAGGTCCAGAGGAGGTTACGACAACGCTTTAGGGGGAGCGTACGTGTGAGGGCGCCGGTTAGTGTCAGAGTACGGGTTAGGTTTAGGGGACGGTTGAGGGTCAGGCTTCGGAGAAGGGTTAGGGTTAGGGTTCGGGCTAGGGTTAGGGTTAGGGGACGGGGATGGTTTAGGGTCCAGGGGAGGGTACGGCAACGCTTTAGGGGGAGCATACGTGTGAGGGCGCGGGTTAGTGTTAGCGTACGGGTTAGAATTAGGGGACGGTTGAGGGTCAGTCTTCGGGGAAGGATTAGGGTTAGGGTTCGGGCTAGGGTTAGGGTTAGGGTACGGGGACGGTTTAGGGTCTAGGGGAGGGTACGACAACGCTTAAGGGGGAGCGAACGTGTGAGGGTGCGGGTTAGTGTTAGCGTACAGTTTAGGATTAGGGGACGGGTGAGGTTCAGGCTTCGGGGAAGGGTTAGGGTTAGGGTTCGGGCTAGGGTTAGGGTTAGGGGACGGGGACGGTTTAGGGTCCAGAGGAGGGTACGACAACGCTTTAGGGGGAGCGTACGTGTGAGGGCGCGGGTTAGTGTTAGCGTACGGGTTAGGATTAGGGGACGGGTGAGGGTCAGGCTTCGGGGAAGTGTTAGGGTTAGGGTTCGGGCTAGGGTTAGTGTTAGGGGACGGGGACGGTTTAGGTTTCAGGGGAGGGTACGACAACGCTTTAGGGGGAGCGTTCGTGTGAGGGCGCGGGTTAGTGTTAGCGTACGGGTTAGGATTAGGGGACGGGTGAGGGTCAGGCTTCGGGGAATGGTTAGGGTTAGGGTTCGAGCAAGGGTTAGGGTTAGGGGACGGGGACGGTTTAGGGTTCAGGGGAGGGTACGACAACGCTTTAGGGGGAGCGTACGTGAGAGGGCGCGGGTTAGTGTTAGCGTACGGGTTAGGTTTACGGGACGGGTGAGGGTCAGGCTTCGGAGAAGGGTTAGGGTTAGGGTTCGGGCTAGGGTTAGGGTTAGGGGACGGGGACGGTTTAGGGTCCAGGGGAGTGTACGACAACGCTTTAGGGGGAGCGTACATGTGAGGGCGCGGGTTAGTGTTAGCGTACGGGTTAGTATTAGGGGACGGGTGAGGGTCAGGCTTCGGGGAAGGGTTAGGTTTAGGGTTCGGGCTACGGTTAGGGTTAGGGGACGGGGACGGTTTAGGTTCCAGGGGAGGTTACGACAACGCTTTAGGGGGAGCGTACGTGTGAGGGCGCGGGTTAGTGTCAGCGTACGGGTTAGGTTTAGGGGACGGTTGAGGGTCAGGCTTCGGAGAAGGGTTAGGGTTAGGGTTCGGGCTAGGGTTAGGGTTAGGGGACGGGGATGGTTTAGGGTCCAGGGGAGGGTACGACAACGCTTTAGGGGGAGCGTACGTGTGAGGGCGCGGGTTAGTGTTAGCGTACGGGTTAGAATTAGGGGACGGTTGAGGGTCAGTCTTCGGGGAAGGATTAGGGTTAGGGTTTGGGCTAGGGTTAGGGTTAGGGGACGGGGACGGTTTAGGGTCCAGGGGAGGGTACGACAACGGTTAAGGGGGAGCGAACGTGTGAGGGCGCGGGTTAGTGTTAGCGTACAGGTTAGGATAAGGGGACGGTTGAGGGTCAGGCTTCGGGGAAGGGTTAGGGTTAGGGTTCGGGCTAGGGTTAGGGTTAGGGGACGGGGACGGTTTAGGGTCCAGGGGAGGGTATAACAACGCTTTAGGGGGAGCGTACGTGTGAGGGCGCGGGTTAGTGTTAGCGTACGGGTTAGGATTAGGGGACGCGTGAGGGTCAGGCTTCGGGGAAGTGTTAGGGTTAGGGTTCGGTCTAGGGTTAAGGTTAGGAGACGGGGACGGTTTAGGGTCCAGGGGAGGGTACTACAACGCTTTAGGGGGAGTGTACGTGTGAGGGCGCGGGTTAGTGTTAGCGTACAGGTTAGGATTAGGGGACGGGTGAGGGTCAGGCTTCGAGGAAGGGTTAGGGTTAGGGTTCGGGGTAGGGTTAAGGTTAGGGGACGGGGACGGTTTAGGGTCCAGGGGAGGGTACGACAACACTTTAGGGGGAGCGTAGGTGTGAGGGTGCGGGTTAGTGTTAGCGTACGGGTTAGGATTAGGGGACCGGTGAAGGTCAGGCTTCGAGGAAGGGTTAGTGTTAGGGTTCGGGCTAGGGTTAGGGTTAGGGGACGGGGACGGTTTAGGGTTCAGGGGAGGGTACGACAACGCTTTAGGGGGAGCGTACGTGTGAGGGCGCGGGTTAGTGTTAGCGTACGGGTTAGGTTTAGGGGACGGGTGAGGGTCAGGCTTCGGAGAAGGGTTAGGGTTAGGGTTCGGGCTAGGGTTAGGGTAAGAGGACGGGGATGGTTTAGGGTCCAGTTGAGGGTACGACAACGCTTTAGGGGGAGCGTACGTGTGAGAGCGCGGGTTAGTGTTAGCGTACGGGTTAGAATTAGGGGACGGGTGAGGGTCAGGCTTCGGGGAAGTGTTAGGGTTAGGGTTCAGGCTAGGGTTAGGGTTAGGGGACGGGGACGGTTTAGGGTCCAGGGGAGGGTACGACAACGCTTTAGGGGGAGCGTACATGTGAGGGCGCGGGTTAGTGTTAGCGTACGGGTTAGTATTAGGGGACGGGTGAGGGTCAGGCTTCGGGGAAGGGTTAGGGTTAGGGTTCGGGCTAGGGTTAGGGTTAGGGGACGGGGACGGTTTAGGGTCCAGGGGAGGTTACGACAACGCTTTAGGGGGAGCGTACGTGTGAGGGCACGGGTTAGTGTCAGCGTACGGGTTAGGTTTAGGGGACGGTTGAGGGTCAGGCTTCGGAGAAGGGTTAGGGTTAGGGTTCGGGCTAGGGTTAGGGTTAGGGGACGGGGATGGTTTAGGGTCCAGGGGAGGGTACGACAACGCTTTAGGGGGAGCGTACGTGTGAGGGCGCGGGTTAGTGTTAGCGTACGGGTTAGAATTAGGGGACGGTTGAGGGTCAGTCTTCGGGGAAGGATTAGGGTTAGGGTTCGGGCTAGGGTTAGGGTTAGGGGACGGGGACGGTTTAGGGTCCAGGGGAGGGAATGACAACGCTTAAGGGGGAGCGAACGTGTGAGGGCGCGGGTTAGTGTTAGCGTACAGGTTAGGATTAGGGGACGGGTGAGGTTCAGGCTTCGGGGAAGAGTTAGGGTTAGGGTTCGGGCTAGGGTTAGGGTTAGGGGACGGGGACGGTTTAGGGTCCAGAGGAGGGTACGACAACGCTTTAGGGGGAGCGTACGTGTGAGGGCGCGGGTTAGTGTTAGCGTACGGGTTAGGATTAGGGGACGGGTGAGGGTCAGGCTTCGGGGAAGTGTTAGGGTTAGGGTTCGGGCTAGGGTTAGTGTTAGGGGACGGGGACGGTTTAGGTTTCAGGGGAGGGTACGACAACGCTTTAGGGGGAGCGTTCGTGTGAGGGCGCGGGTTAGTGTTAGCGTACGGGTTAGGATTAGGGGACGGGTGAGGGTCAGGCTTCGGGGAATAGTTAAGGTTAGGGTTCGAGCAAGGGTTAGGGTTAGGGGACGGGGACGGTTTGGGGTCCAGCGGAGGGTACGACAACGCTTTAGGGGGAGCGTACATGTGAGGGCGCGGGTTAGTGTTAGCGTACGGGTTAGGATTAGGGGACCGGTGAAGGTCAGGCTTCGGGGAAGGGTTAGGGTTAGGGTTCGGGCTAGGGTTAGGGTTAGGGGACGGGGACGGTTTAGGGTTCAGGGGAGGGTACGACAACGCTTTAGGGGGAGCGTACCTGTGAGGGCGCGGGTTAGTGTTAGCGTACGGGTTAGGTTTACGGGACGGGTGAGGGTCAGGCTTCGGAGAAGGGTTAGGGTTAGGGTTCGGGCTAGGGTTAGGGTTAGGGGACGGGGATGGTTTAGGGTCCAGTTGAGGGTACGACAACGCTTTAGGGGGAGCGTACGTGTGAGGGCGCGGGTTAGTGTTAGCGTACGGGTTAGAATTAGGGGACGGGTGAGGGTCAGGCTTCGGGGAAGTGTTAGGGTTAGGGTTCGGGCTAGGGTTAGGGTTAGGGGACGGGGACGGTTTAGGGTCCAGGGGAGGGTACGACAACGCTTTAGGGGGAGCGTACATGTGAGGGCGCGGGTTAGTGTTAGCGTACGGGTTAGTATTAGGGGACGGGTGAGGGTCAGGCTTCGGGGAAGGGTTAGGGTTAGGGTTCGGGCTAGGGTTAGGGTTAGGGGACGGGGACGGTTTAGGGTCCAGGGGAGGTTACGACAACGCTTTAGGGGGAGCGTACGTGTGAGGGCGCGGGTTAGTGTCAGCGTACGGGTTAGGTTTAGGGGACGGTTGAGGGTCAGGCTTCGGGGAAGGATTAGGGTTAGGGTTCGGGCTAGGGTTAGGGTTAGGGGACGGGGACGGTTTAGGGTCCAGGGGAGGGTACGACAACGCTTAAGGGGGAGCGAACGTGTGAGGGCGCGGGTTAGTGTTAGCGTACAGGTTAGGATTAGGGGACGGGTGAGGTTCAGGCTTCGGGGAAGGGTTAGGGTTAGGGTTCGGGCTAGGGTTAGGGTTAGGGGACGGGGACGGTTTAGGGTCCAGAGGAGGGTACGACAACGCTTTAGGGGGAGCGTACCTGTGAGGGCGCGGGTTAGTGTTAGCGTACGGGTTAGGTTTACGGGACGGGTGAGGGTCAGGCTTCGGAGAAGGGTTAGGGTTAGGGTTCGGGCTAGGGTTAGGGTTAGGGGACGGGGATGGTTTAGGGTCCAGTTGAGGGTACGACAACGCTTTAGGGGAAGCGTACGTGTGAGGGCGCGGGTTAGTGTTAGCGTACGGGTTAGAATTAGGGGACGGGTGAGGGTCAGGCTTCGGGGAAGTGTTAGGGTTAGGGTTCGGGCTAGGGTTAGGGTTAGGGGACGGGGACGGTTTAGGGTCCAGGGGAGGGTACGACAACGCTTTAGGGGGAGCGTACATGTGAGGGCGCGGGTTAGTGTTAGCGTACGGGTTAGTATTAGGGGACGGGTGAGGGTCAGGCTTCGGGGAAGGGTTAGGGTTAGGGTTCGGGCTAGGGTTAGGGTTAGCGGACGGGGACAGTTTAGGTTCCAGGGGAGGTTACGACAACGCTTTAGGGGGAGCGTACGTGTGAGGGCGTGGGTTAGTGTCAGCGTACGGGTTAGGTTTAGGGGACGGTTGAGGGTCAGGCTTCGGAGAAGGGTTAGGGTTAGGGTTCGGGCTAGGGTTAGGGTTAGGGGACGGGGATGGTTTAGGGTCCAGGGGAGGGTACGACAACGCTTTAGGGGGAGCGTACGTGTGAGGGCGCGGGTTAGTGTTAGCGTACGGGTTAGAATTACGGGACGGTTGAGGGTCAGTCTTCGGGGAAGGATTAGGGTTAGGGTTCGGACTAGGGTTAGGGTTAGGGGACGGGGACGGTTTAGGGTCCAGGGGAGGGTACGACAACGCTTAAGGGGGAGCGAACGTGTGAGGGCGCGGGTTAGTGTTAGCGTACAGGTTAGGATTAGGGGACGGGTGAGGTTCAGGCTTCGGGGAAGGGTTAGGGTTAGGGTTCGGGCTAGGGTTAGGGTTAGGGGACGGGGACGGTTTAGGGTCCAGGGGAGGGTACGACAACGCTTTAGGGGGAGCGTTCGTGTGAGGGCGCGGGTTAGTGTTAGCGTACGGGTTAGGATTAGGGGACGGGTGAGGGTCAGGCTTCGGGGAATGGTTAGGGTTAGGGTTTGAGCAAGGGTTAGGGTTAGGGGACGGGGACGGTTTGGGGTCCAGGGGAGTGTACGACAACGCTTTAGGGGGAGCGTTCGTGTGAGGGCGCGGATTAGTCTTAGCGTACGGGTTAGGTTTAGGGGACGCGTGAGGGTCAGGCTTCGGGGAAGGGTTAGGGTTAGGGTTCGGGCTAGGGTTAGGGTTAGGGGACGGGGACGGTTTAGGGTCCAGGGGAGGGTACGACAACGCTTTAGGGGGAGCGTACGTGTGAGGGCGTGGGTTAGTGTTAGCGTACGGGTTAGGATTAGGGGACGGGTGAGGGTCAGGCTTCGGGGAAGGGTTAGGGTTAAGGTTCGGGCTAGGGTTAGGGTTAGGGGACGGGGACAGTTTAGGGTCCAGGGGAGGGTACGACAACGCTTTAGGGGGAGCGTACGTGTGAGGGCGCTGGTTAGTGTTAGCGTACGGGTTAGGATTAGGGGACGCGTGAGGGTCAGGCTTCGGGGAAGTGTTAGGGTTAGGGTTCGGTCTAGGGTTAAGGTTAGGAGACGGGGACGGTTTAGGGTCCAGGGGAGGGTACTACAACGCTTTAGGGGGAGTGTACGTGTGAGGGCGCGGGTTAGTGTTAGCGTACAGGTTAGGATTAGGGGACGGGTGAGGGTCAGGCTTCGAGGAAGGGTTAGGGTTAGGGTTCGGGCTAGGGTTAAGGTTAGGGGACGGGGACGGTTTAGGGTCCAGGGGAGGGTACGACAACACTTTAGGGGGAGCGTAGGTGTGAGGGCGCGGGTTAGTGTTAGCGTACGGGTTAGGATTTAGGGACCGGTGAAGGTCAGGCTTCGGGGAAGGGTTAGGGTTAGGGTTCGGGCTAGGGTTAGGGTTAGGGGACGGGGACGGTTTAGGGTTCAGGGGAGGGTACGACAATGCTTTAGGGGGAGCGTACGTGTGAGGGCGCGGGTTAGTGTTCGCGTACGGGTTAGGTTTAGGGGACGGGTGAGGGTCAGGCTTCAGAGAAGGGTTAGGTTTAGGGTTCGGGCTAGGGTTAGGGTTAGGGGACGGGGATGGTTTAGGGTCCAGTTGAGGGTACGACAACGCTTTAGGGGGAGCGTACTTGTGAGGGCGCGGGTTAGTGTTAGCGTACGGGTTAGAATTAGGGGACGGGTGAGGGTCTGTCTTCGGGGAAGTATTAGGGTTAGGGTTCGGGCTAGGGTTAGGGTTAGGGGACGGGGACGGTTTAGGGTCCAGGGTAAGGTACGACAACGCTTAAGGGGGAGCGAACGTGTGAGGGCGCGGGTTAGTGTTAGCGTACAGGTTAGGATTAGGGGACGGGTGAGGGTCAGGCTTCGGGGAAGGGTTAGGGTTAGGGTTCGGGCTAGGGTTAGGGTTAGGGGATGGGGACGGTTTAGGGTCCAGGGGAGGGTATGACAACGCTTTAGGGGGAGCGTACGTGTGAGGGCGCGGTTTAGTGTTAGCGTACGGGTTAGGATTAGGGGACGCGTGAGGGTCAGGCTTCGGGGAAGTGTTAGGGTTAGGGTTCGGTCTAGGGTTAAGGTTAGGAGACGGGGACGGTTTAGGGTCCAGGGGAGGGTACTACAACGCTTTAGGGGGAGTGTACGTGTGAGGGCGTGGGTTAGTGTTAGCGTACTGGTTAGGATTAGGGGACGGGTGAGGGTCAGGCTTCGGGGAAGGCTTAGGGTTAGGGTTCGAGCTAGGGTTAAGGTTAGGGGACGGGGACGGTTTAGGGTCCAGGGGAGGGTACGACAACACTTTAGGGGGAGCGTAGGTGTGAGGGCGCGGGTTAGTGTTAGCGTACGGGTTAGGATTAGGGGACCGGTGAAGGTCAGGCTTCGAGGAAGGGTTAGGGTTAGGGTTCGGGCTAGGGTTAGGGTTAGGGGACGGGGACGGTTTAGGGTTCCGGGGAGGGTACGACAACGCTTTAGGGGGAGCGTACGTGTGAGGGCGCGGGTTAGTGTTAGCGTACGGGTTAGGTTTAGGGGACGGGTGAGGGTCAGGCTTCGGAGAAGGGTTAGGGTTAGGGTTCGGGCTAGGGTTAGGGTAAGAGGACGGGGATGGTTTAGGGTCCAGTTGAGGGTACGACAACGCTTTAGGGGGAGCGTACGTGTGAGGGCGCGGGTTAGTGGTAGCGTACGGGTTAGAATTAGGGGACGGGTGAGGGTCAGGCTTCGGGGAAGTGTTAGGGTTAGGGTTCGGGCTAGGGTTAGGGTTAGGGGACGGGGACGGTTTAGGGTCCAGGGGAGGGTACGACAACGCTTTAGGGGGAGCGTACATGTGAGGGCGCGGGTTAGTGTTAGCGTACGGGTTAGTATTATGGGACGGGTGAGGGTCAGGCTTCGGGGAAGGTTTAGTCTTAGGGTTCGGGCTAGGGTTAGGGTTAGGGGACGGGGACGGTTTAGGGTCCAGGGGAGGTTACGACAACGCTTTAGGGGGAGCGTACGTGTGAGGGCGCCGGTTAGTGTCAGCGTACGGGTTAGGTTTAGGGGACGGTTGAGGGTCAGGCTTCGGAGAAGGGTTAGGGTTATGGTTCGGGCTAGGGTTAGGGTTAAGGGACGGGGATGGTTTAGGGTCCAGGGGAGGGTACGACAACGCTTTAGGGGGAGCGTACGTGTGAGGGCGCGGGTTAGTGTTAGCGTACGGGTTAGAATTAGGGGACGGTTGAGTGTCAGTCTTCGGGGAAGGATTAGGGTTAGGGTTCGGACTAGGGTTAGGGTTAGGGGACGGGGACGGTTTAGGGTCCAGGGGAGGGTACGACAACGCTTAAGGGGGAGCGAACGTGTGAGGGCGCGGGTTAGTGTTAGCGTACAGGTTAGGATTAGGGGACGGGTGAGGTTCAGGCTTCGGGGAAGGGTTAGGGTTAGGGTTCGGGCTAGGGTTAGGGTTAGGGGACGGGGACGGTTTAGGGTCCAGGGGAGGGTACGACAACGCTTTAGGGGGAGCGTACGTGTGAGGGCGCGGGTTAGTGTTAGCGTACGGGTTAGGATTAGGGGACGGGTGAGGGTCAGGCTTCGGGGAAGTGTTAGGGTTAGGGTTCGGGCTAGGGTTAGTGTTAGGGGACGGGGACGGTTTAGGTTTCAGGGGAGGGTACGACAACGCTTTAGGGGGAGCGTTCGTGTGAGGGCACGGGTTAGTGTTAGCGTACGGGTTAGGATTAGGGGACGGGTGAGGGTCAGGCTTCGGGGAATGGTTAGGGTTAGGGTTTGAGCAAGGGTTAGGGTAAGGGGACGGGGACGGTTTGGGGTCCAGGGGAGTGTACGACAACGCTTTAGGGGGAGCGTTCGTGTGAGGGCGCGGATTAGTCTTAGCGTACGGGTTAGGTTTAGGGGACGCGTGAGGGTCAGGCTTCGGGGAAGGGTTAGGGTTAGGGTTCGGGCTAGGGTTAGGGTTAGGGGACGGGGACGGTTTAGGGTCCAGGGGAGGGTACGACAACGCTTTAGGGGGAGCGTACGTGTGAGGGCGTGGGTTAGTGTTAGCGTACGGGTTAGGATTAGGGGACGGGTGAGGGTCAGGCTTCGGGGAAGGGTTAGGGTTAAGGTTCGGGCTAGGGTTAGGGTTAGGGGACGGGGACAGTTTAGGGTCCAGGGGAGGGTACGACAACGCTTTAGGGGGAGCGTACGTGTGAGGGCGCGGGTTAGTGTTAGCGTACGGGTTAGGATTAGGGGACGCGTGAGGGTCAGGCTTCGGGGAAGTGTTAGGTTTAGGGTTCGGTCTAGGGTTAAGGTTAGGAGACGGGGACGGTTTAGGGTCCAGGGGAGGGTACTACAACGCTTTAGGGGGAGTGTACGTGTGAGGGCGCGGGTTAGTGTTAGCGTACAGGTTAGGATTAGGGGACGGGTGAGGGTCAGGCTTCGAGGAAGGGTTAGGGTTAGGGTTCGGGCTAGGGTTAAGGTTAGGGGACGGGGACGGTTTAGGGTCCAGGGGAGGGTATGACAACACTTTAGGGGGAGCGTAGGTGTGAGGGCGCGGTTTAGTGTTAGCGTACGGGTTAGGATTAGGGGACCGGTGAAGGTCAGGCTTCGGGGAAGGGTTAGGGTTAGGGTTCGGGCTAGGGTTAGGGTTAGGGGACGGGGACGGTTTAGGGTTCAGGGGAGGGTACGACAATGCTTTAGGGGGAGCGTACGTGTGAGGGCGCGGGTTAGTGTTAGCGTACGGGTTAGGTTTAGGGGACGGGTGAGGGTCAGGCTTCAGAGAAGGGTTAGGTTTAGGGTTCGGCCTAGGGTTAGGGTTAGGGGACGGGGATGGTTTAGGGTCCAGTTGAGGGTACGACAACGCTTTAGGGGGAGCGTACGTGTGAGGGCGCGGGTTAGTGTTAGCGTACGGGTTAGAATTAGGGGACGGGTGAGGGTCAGGCTTCGGGGAAGTGTTAGGGTTAGGGTTCGGGCTAGGGTTAGGGTTAGGGGACGGGGACGGTTTAGGGTCCAGGGGAGGGTACGACAACGCTTTAGGGGGAGCGTACATGTGAGGGTGCGGGTTAGTGTTAGCGTACGGGTTAGTATTATGGGACGGGTGAGGGTCAGGCTTCGGGGAAGGGTTAGGGTTAGGGTTCGGGCTAGGGTTAGGGTTAGGGGACGGGGACGGTTTAGGGTCCAGGGGAGGTTACGACAACGCTTTAGGGGGAGCGTATGTGTGAGGGCGCGGGTTAGTGTCAGCGTACGGGTTAGGTTTAGGGGACGGTTGAGGGTCAGGCTTCGGGGAAGGATTAGGGTTAGGGTTCGGGCTAGGGTTAGGGTTAGGGGACGGGGACGGTTTAGGGTCCAGGGGAGGGTACGACAACGCTTAAAGGGGAGCGAACGTGTGAGGGCGCGGGTTAGTGTTAGCGTACAGGTTAGGATTAGGGGACGGGTGAGGTTCAGGCTTCGGGGAAGGGTTAGGGTTAGGGTTCGGGCTAGGGTTAGGGTTAGGGGACGGGGACGGTTTAGGGTCCAGAGGAGGGTACGACAACGCTTTAGGGGGAGCGTACCTGTGAGGGCGCGGGTTAGTGTTAGCGTACGGGCTAGGATTAGGGGACGGGTGAGGGTCAGGCTTCGGGGAAGGGTTAGGGTTAGGGTTCGGGCTACGGTTAGGGTTAGGGGACGGGGAAGGTTTAGGGTCCAGGGGAGGGTACGACAACGCTTTAGGGGGAGCGTACGTGTGAGGGCGCGGGTTAGTGTTAGCGTACTGGTTAGGATTAGGGGACGGGTGAGGGTCAGGCTTCGGGGAAGGGTTAGGGTTAGGGTTCGGGCTAGGGTTAGGGTTAGGGGACGGGGACGGTTTAGGTTCCAGGGGAGGGTACGACAAGGCTTTAGGGGGAGCGTACGTGTGAGGGCGTGGGTTAGTGTTAGCGTACGGGTTAGGATTAGGGGACGGGTGAGGGTCAGGCTTCGGGGAAGGGTTACGGTTAGGGTTCGGGCTAGGGTTAGGGTTAGGGGACGGGGACGGTTTAGGGTCCAGGGGAGGGTACGACAACGCTTTAGGGGGAGCGTACGAGTGAGGGCACGGGTTAGTGTTAGCGTACGGCTTAGGATTAGGGGACGGGTGAGGGTCAGGCTTCGGGGAAGGGTTAGGGTTAGTGTTCGGGCTAGGGTTAGGGTTAGGGGACGGGGACGGTTTAGGGTCCAGGGGAGGGTATGACAACGCTTTAGGGGGAGCGTACGTGTGAGGGCGCGGGTTAGTGTTAGCGTACGGGTTAGGATTAGGGGACGCGTGAGGGTCAGGCTTCGGGGAAGTGTTAGGTTTAGGGTTCGGTCTAGGGTTAAGGTTAGGAGACGGGGACGGTTTAGGGTCCAGGGGAGGGTACTACAACGCTTTAGGGGGAGTGTACGTGTGAGGGCGCGGGTTAGTGTTAGTGTACAGGTTAGGATTAGGGGACGGGTGAGGGTCAGGCTTCGAGGAAGGTTTAGGGTTAGGGTTCGGGCTAGGGTTAAGGTTAGGGGACGGGGACGGTTTAGGGTCCAGGGGAGGGTACGACAACACTTTAGGGGGAGCGTAGGTGTGAGGGCGCGGGTTAGTGTTAGCGTACGGGTTAGGATTAGGGGACCGGTGAAGGTCAGGCTTCGGGGAAGGGTTAGGGTTAGGGTTCGGGCTAGGGTTAGGGTTAGGGGACGGGGACGGTTTAGGGTTCAGGGGAGGGTACGACAACGCTTTAGGGGGAGCGTACGTGTGAGGGCGCGGGTTAGTGTTAGCGTACGGGTTAGGTTTAGGGGACGGGTGAGGGTCAGGCTTCGGAGAAGGGTTAGGGTTAGGGTTCGGGCTAGGGTTAGGGTTAGAGGACGGGGATGGTTTAGGGTCCAGGGGAGGGTACGACAACGCTTTAGGGGGAGCATACGTGTGAGGGCGCGGGTTAGTGTTAGCGTACGGGTTAGAATTAGGGGACGGTTGAGTGTCAGTCTTCGGGGAAGGATTAGGGTTAGGGTTCGGGCTAGGGTTAGGGTTAGGGGACGGGGACGGTTTAGGGTCCAGGGGAGGGTACGACAACGCTTTAGTGGGAGCGTACGTGTGAGGGCGTGGGTTAGTGTTAGCGTACGGGTTAGGATTAGGGGACGGGTGAGGGTCAGGCTTCGGGGAAGTGTTAGGGTTAGGGTTCGGGCTAGGGTTAGTGTTAGGTGACGGGGACGGTTTAGGTTTCAGGGGAGGGTACGACAACGCTTTAGGGGGAGCGTTCGTGTGAGGGCGCGGGTTAGTGTTAGCGTACGGGTTAGGATTAGGGGACGGGTGAGGGTCAGGCTTCGGGGAATGGTTAGGGTTAGGGTTCGAGCAAGGGTTAGGGTTAGGGGACAGGGACGGTTTGGGGTCCAGCGGAGGGTACGACAACGCTTTAGGGGGAGCGTACGTGTGAGGGCGCGGGTTAGTGTTAGCGTACGGGTTAGGATTAGGGGACCGGTGAAGGTCAGGCTTCGGGGAAGGGTTAGGGTTAGGGTTCGGGCTAGGGTTAGGGTTAGGGGACGGGGACGTTTTAGGGTTCAGGGGAGGGTACGACAACGCTTTAGGGGGAGCGTACGTGAGAGGGCGCGGGTTAGTGTTAGCGTACGGGTTAGGTTTACGGGACGGGTGAGGGTCAGGCTTCGGAGAAGGGTTAGGGTTAGGGTTCGGGCTAGGGTTAGGGTTAGGGGACGGGGATGGTTTAGGGTCCAGTTGAGGGTACGACAACGCTTTAGGGGGAGCGTACGTGTGAGGGCGCGGGTTAGTGTTAGCGTACGGGTTAGAATTAGGGGACGGCTGAGGGTCAGGCTTCGGGGAAGTGTTAGGGTTAGGGTTCGGGCTAGGGTTAGGGTTAGGGGACGGGGACGGTTTAGGGTCCAGGGGAGTGTACGACAACGCTTTAGGGGGAGCGTACATGTGAGGGCGCGGGTTAGTGTTAGCGTACGGGTTCGTATTAGGGGACGGGTGAGGGTCAGGCTTCGGGGAAGGGTTAGGGTTAGGGTTCGGGCTAGGGTTAGGGTTAGGGGACGGGGACGGTTTAGGTTCCAGGGGAGGTTACGACAACGCTTTAGGGGGAGCGTACGTGTGAGGGCGCGGGTTAGTGTCAGCGTACGGGTTAGGTTTAGGGGACGGTTGAGGGTCAGGCTTCGGAGAAGGGTTAGGGTTAGGGTTCGGGCTAGGGTTAGGGTTAGGGGACGGGGATGGTTTAGGGTCCAGGGGAGGGTACGACAACGCTTTAGGGGGAGCGTACGTGTGACGGCGCGGGTTAGTGTTAGCGTACGGGTTAGAATTAGGGGACGGTTGAGGGTCTGTCTTCGGGGAAGGATTAGGGTTAGGGTTCGGGCTAGGGTTAGGGTTAGGGAACGGGGACGGTTTATGGTCCAGGGGAGGGTACGACAACGCTTAAGGGGGAGCGAACGTGTGAGGGCGCGGGTTAGTGTTAGCGTACAGGTTAGGATTAGGGGACGGGTGAGGGTCAGGCTTCGTGGAAGGGTTAGGGTTAGGGTTCGGGCTAGGGTTAGGGTTAGGGGATGGGGACGGTTTAGGGTCCAGGGGAGGGTATGACAACGCTTTAGGGGGAGCGTACGTGTGAGGGCGCGGGTTAGTGTTAGCGTACGGGTTAGGATTAGGGGACGCGTGAGGGTCAGGCTTCGGGGAAGTGTTAGGGTTAGGGTTCGGTCTAGGGTTAAGGTTAGGAGACGGGGACGGTTTAGGGTCCAGGGGAGGGTACTACAACGCTTTAGGGGGAGTGTACGTGTGAGGGCGCGGGTTAGTGTTAGCGTACAGGTTAGGATTAGGGGACGGGTGAGGGTCAGGCTTCGAGGAAGGGTTAGGGTTAGGGTTCGAGCTAGGGTTAAGGTTAGGGGACGGGGACGGTTTAGGGTCCAGGGGAGGGTACGACAACACTTTAGGGGGAGCGTAGGTGTGAGGGCGCGGGTTAGTGTTAGCGTACGGGTTAGGATTAGGGGACCGGTGAAGGTCAGGCTTCGGGGAAGGGTTAGGGTTAGGGTTCGGGCTAGGGTTAGGGTTAGGGGACGGGGACGGTTTAGGGTTCCGGGGAGGGTACGACAACGCTTTAGGGGGAGCGTACGTGTGAGGGCGCGGGTTAGTGTTAGCGTACGGGTTAGGTTTAGGGGACGGGTGAGGGTCAGGCTTCGGAGAAGGGTTAGGGTTAGGGTTCGGGCTAGGGTTAGGGTAAGAGGACGGGGATGGTTTAGGGTCCAGTTGAGGGTACGACAACGCTTTAGGGGGAGCGTACGTGTGAGGGCGCGGGTTAGTGTTAGCGTACGGGTTAGGTTTAGGGGACGGTTGAGGGTCAGGCTTCGGAGAAGGGTTAGGGTTAGGGTTCGGGCTAGGGTTAGGGTTAAGGGACGGGGATGGTTTAGGGTCCAGGGGAGGGTACGACAACGCTTTAGGGGGAGCGTACGTGTGAGGGCGCGGGTTAGTGTTAGCGTACGGGTTAGAATTAGGGGACGGTTGAGGGTCAGTCTTCGGGGAAGGATTAGGGTTAGGGTTCGGGCTAGGGTTAGGGTTAGGGGACGGGGACGGTTTAGGGTCCAGGGGAGGGAACGACAACGCTTAAGGGGGAGCGAACGTGTGAGGGCGCGGGTTAGTGTTAGCGTACAGGTTAGGATTAGGGGACGGGTGAGGTTCAGGCTTCGGGGAAGAGTTAGGGTTAGGGTTCGGGCTAGGGTTAGGGTTAGGGGACGGGGACGGTTTAGGGTCCAGAGGAGGGTACGACAACGCTTTAGGGGGAGCGTACGTGTGAGGGCGCGGGTTAGTGTTAGCGTACGGGTTAGGATTATGGGACGGGTGAGGGTCAGGCTTCGGGGAAGTGTTAGGGTTAGGGTTCGGGCTAGGGTTAGTGTTAGGGGACGGGGACGGTTTAGGTTTCAGGGGAGGGTACGACAACGCTTTAGGGGGAGCGTTCGTGTGAGGGCGCGGGTTAGTGTTAGCCTACGGGTTAGGATTAGGGGACGGGTGAGGGTCAGGCTTCGGGAAATGGTTAGGGTTAGGGTTCGAGCAAGGGTTAGGGTTAGGGGACGGGGACGGTTTGGCGTCCAGCGGAGGGTACGACAACGCTTTAGGGGGAGCGTACGTGTGAGGGCGCAGGTTAGTGTTAGCGTACGGGTTAGGATTAGGGGACCGGTGAAGGTCAGGCTTCGGGGAAGGGTTAGGGTTAGGGTTCGGGCTAGGGTTAGGGTTAGGGGACGGGGACGGTTTAGGGTTCAGGGGAGGGTACGACAACGCTTTAGGGGGAGCGTATGTGTGAGGGCGCGGGTTAGTGTTAGCGTACGGGTTAGGTTTACGGGACGGGTGAGGGTCAGGCTTCGGAGAAGGGTTAGGGTTAGGGTTCGGGCTAGGGTTAGGGTTAGGGGACGGGGATGGTTTAGGGTCCAGGGGAGGGTACGACAACGCTTTAGGGGGAGCGTACGTGTGAGGGCGCGGGTTAGTGTTAGCGTACGGGTTAGAATTAGGGGACGGTTGAGGGTCAGTCTTCGGGGAAGGATTAGGGTTAGGGTTCGGACTAGGGTTAGGGTTAGGGGACGGGGACGGTTTAGGGTCCAGGGGAGGGTACGACAACGCTTAAGGGGGAGCGAACGTGTGAGGGCGCGGGTTAGTGTTAGCGTACAGGTTAGGATTAGGGGACGGGTGAGGTTCAGGCTTCGGGGAAGGGTTAGGGTTAGGGTTCGGGCTAGGGTTAGGGTTAGGGGACGGGGACGGTTTAGGGTTCAGGGGAGGGTACGACAACGCTTTAGGGGGAGCGTACGTGTGAGGGCGCGGGTTAGTGTTAGCGTACGGGTTAGGATTAGGGGACGGGTGAGGGTCAGGCTTCGGGGAAGTGTTAGGGTTAGGGTTCGGGCTAGGGTTAGTGTTAGGGGACGGGGACGGTTTAGGTTTCAGGGTAGGGTACGACAACGCTTTAGGGGGAGCGTTCGTGTGAGGGCGCGGGTAAGTGTTAGCGTACGGGTTAGGATTAGGGGACGGGTGAGAGTCAGGCTTCGGGGAATGGTTAGGTTTAGGGTTTGAGCAAGGGTTAGGGTTAGAGGACGGGGACGGTTTCGGGTCCAGGGGAGTGTACGACAACGCTATAGGGGCAGCGTACGTGTGAGGGCGCGGGTTAGTGTTAGCGTACGTGTTAGGATTAGGGGACCGGTGAGGGTCAGGCTTCGGGGAAGGGTTAGGGTTAGGGTTCGTGCTAGGGTTAGGGTTAGGGGACGGGGACGGTTTAGGGTCCAGGGGAGGGTACCACAACGCTTTAGGGGGAGCGTACGTGTGAGGGCACGGGTTAGTGTTAGCGTACGGGTGAGGATTAGTGAACGGGTGAGGGTCAGGCTTCGGGGATGGGTTAGGGTTAGGGTTCGGGCTAGGGTTAGGGTTAGGGGACGGGGACGGTTTAGGGTTCAGGGGAGGGTACGACAACGCTTTAGGGGGAGCGTACGTGTGAGGGCGTGGGTTAGTGTTAGCGTACGGGTTAGGATTAGGGGACGGGTGAGGGTCAGGCTTAGGGGAAGGTTTAGGGTTTTGGTTCGGGCTAGGTTTAGGGTTAGGGGACGGGGACGGTTTAGGGTCCAGGGGAGGGTACGACAACGCTTTAGGGGGAGCGTACGTGAGAGAGCGCGGGTTACTGTTAGCGTACGGGTGAGGATTATGGGACACGTTAGGGTTAGGATTCGGGGAAGGCTTAGGGTTAGGGTTCGGGCTAGGGTTAGGGTTAGGGGACGGGGACGGTTTAGTTTCCAGGGGAGGGTACGACAACGCTTTAGGGGGAGCGTACGTGTGAGGGCACGGGTTAGTGTTAACGTACGGGTTAGGATTAGGGGACGGGTGAGGGTCAGGCTTCGGGGAAGGGTTAGGGTTAGGGTTCGGGCTAGGGTTAGGGTTAGGGGACGGGGACGGTTTAGGGTCCAGGGGAGGGTACGACAACGCTTTACGGGGAGCGTACGCGTGAGGGCGCGGGTTAGTGTTAGCGTACGGGTTAGGATTAGGGGACGGTTGAGGGTCAGTCTTCGGGGAAGGGTTAGGGTTAGGGTTCGGGCTAGGGTTAGGGTTAGGGGACGGGGACAGTTTAGGGTCCAGGGGAGGGTACGACAACGCTTTAGGGGGAGCGTACGTGTGAGAGCGAGGGTTAGTGTTAGCGTACGGGTGAGGATTAGGGGACGGGTGAGGGTCAGGCTTCGGGGAAGGGTTAGGGTTAGGGTTCGGGCTAGGGTTAGGGTTAGGGAACGGGGACGGTTTAGGGTCCAGGGGAGGGTACGACAACGCTTTAGGGGGAGCGTACGTGTGAGGGCGCGGATTAGTCTTAGCGTACGTGTTAGGTTTAGGGGACGCGTGAGGGTCAGGCTTCGGGGAAGGGTTAGGGTTAGGGTTCGGGCTAGGGTTAGGGTTAGGGGACGGGGACGGTTTAGGGTCCAGGGGAGGGTACGACAACGCTTTAGGGGGAGCGTACGTGTGAGGGCGTGGGTTAGTGTTAGCGTATGGGTTAGGATTAGGGGACGGGTGAGGGTCAGGCTTCGGGGAAGGGTTAGGGTTAGGGTTCGGGCTAGGGTTAGGGTTAGGGGACGGGGACAGTTTAGGGTCCAGGGGAGGGTACGACAACGCTTTAGGCGGAGCGTACGTGTGAGGGCGCGGGTTAGTGTTAGCGTCCGGTTTAGGATTAGGGGATGCGTGAGGGTCAGGCTTCGGGGAAGTGTTAGGGTTAGGGTTCGGTCTAGGGTTAAGGTTAGGAGACGGGGACGGTTTAGGGTCCAGGGGAGGGTACTACAACGCTTTAGGGGGAGTGTACGTGTGAGGGCGCGGGTTAGTGTTAGCGTACAGGTTAGGATTAGGGGACGGGTGAGGGTCAGGCTTCGAGGAAGGGTGAGGGTTAGGGTTCGGGCTAGGGTTAAGGTTAGGGGACGGGGACGGTTTAGGGTCCAGGGGAGGGTACGACAACGCTTTAGGGGGAGCGTACATGTGAGGGCGCGGGTTAGTGTTAGCGTACGGGTTAGTATTATGGGACGGGTGAGGGTCAGGCTTCGGGGAAGGGTTAGGGTTAGGGTTCGGGCTAGGGTTAGGGTTAGGGGACGGGGACGGTTTAGGGTCCAGGGGAGGTTACGACAACGCTTTAGGGGGAGCGTACGTGTGAGGGCGCGGGTTAGTGTCAGCGTACGGGTTAGGTTTAGGGGACGGTTGAGGGTCAGGCTTCGGAGAAGGGTTAGGGTTAGGGTTCGGGCTAGGGTTAGGGTTAAGGGACGGGGATGGTTTAGGGTCCAGGGGAGGGTACGACAACGCTTTAGGGGGAGCGTACGTGTGAGGGCGCGGGTTAGTGTTAGCGTACGGGTTAGAATTAGGGGACGGTTGAGGGTCAGTCTTCGGGGAAGGATTAGGGTTAGGGTTCGGGCTAGGGTTAGGGTTAGGGGACGGGGACGGTTTAGGGTCCAGGGGAGGGAACGACAACGCTTAAGGGGGAGCGAACGTGTGAGGGCGCGGGTTAGTGTTAGCGTACAGGTTAGGATTAGGGGACGGGTGAGGTTCAGGCTTCGGGGAAGAGTTAGGGTTAGGGTTCGGGCTAGGGTTAGGGTTAGGGGACGGGGACGGTTTAGGGTCCAGAGGAGGGTACGACAACGCTTTAGGGGGAGCGTACGTGTGAGGGCGCAGGTTAGTGTTAGCGTACGGGTTAGGATTAGGGGACCGGTGAAGGTCAGGCTTCGGGGAAGGGTTAGGGTTAGGGTTCGGGCTAGGGTTAGGGTTAGGGGACGGGGACGGTTTAGGGTTCAGGGGAGGGTACGACAACGCTTTAGGGGGAGCGTATGTGTGAGGGCGCAGGTTAGTGTTAGCGTACGGGTTAGGTTTACGGGACGGGTGAGGGTCAGGCTTCGGAGAAGGGTTAGGGTTAGGGTTCGGGCTAGGGTTAGGGTTAGGGGACGGGGATGGTTTAGGGTCCAGGGGAGGGTACGACAACGCTTTAGGGGGAGCGTACGTGTGAGGGCGCGGGTTAGTGTTAGCGTACGGTTTAGAATTAGGGGACGGTTGAGGGTCAGTCTTCGGGGAAGGATTAGGGTTAGGGTTCGGACTAGGGTTAGGGTTAGGGGACGGGGACGGTTTAGGGTCCAGGGGACGGTACGACAACGCTTAAGGGGGAGCGAACGTGTGAGGGCGCGGGTTAGTGTTAGCGTACAGGTTAGGATTAGGGGACGGGTGAGGTTCAGGCTTCGGGGAAGGGTTAGGGTTAGGGTTCGGGCTAGGGTTAGGGTTAGGGGACGGGGACGGTTTAGGGTTCAGGGGAGGGTACGACAACGCTTTAGGGGGAGCGTACGTGTGAGGGCGCGGGTTAGTGTTAGCGTACGGGTTAGGATTAGGGGACGGGTGAGGGTCAGGCTTCGGGGAAGTGTTAGGGTTAGGGTTCGGGCTAGGGTTAGTGTTAGGGGACGGGGACGGTTTAGGTTTCAGGGTAGGGTACGACAACGCTTTAGGGGGAGCGTTCGTGTGAGGGCGCGGGTAAGTGTTAGCGTACGGGTTAGGATTAGGGGACGGGTGAGGGTCAGGCTTCGGGGAATGGTTAGGTTTAGGGTTTGAGCAAGGGTTAGGGTTAGGGGACGGGGACGGTTTGGGGTCCAGGGGAGTGTACGACAACGCTTTAGGGGCAGCGTACGTGTGAGGGCGCGGGTTAGTGTTAGCGTACGTGTTAGGATTAGGGGACCGGTGAGGGTCAGGCTTCGGGGAAGGGTTAGGGTTAGGGTTCGTGCTAGGGTTAGGGTTAGGGGACGGGGACGGTTTAGGGTCCAGGGGAGGGTACCACAACGCTTTAGGGGGAGCGTACGTGTGAGGGCACGGGTTAGTGTTAGCGTACGGGTGAGGATTAGTGAACGGGTGAGGGTCAGGCTTCGGGGATGGGTTAGGGTTAGGGTTCGGGCTAGGGTTAGGGTTAGGGGACGGGGATGGTTTAGGGTTCAGGGGAGGGTACGACAACGCTTTAGGGGGAGCGTACGTGTGAGGGCGTGGGTTAGTGTTAGCGTACGGGTTAGGATTAGGGGACGGGTGAGGGTCAGGCTTCGGGGAAGGTTTAGGGTTTGGGTTCGGGCTAGGTTTAGGGTTAGGGGACGGGGACGGTTTAGGGTCCAGGGGAGGGTACGACAACGCTTTAGGGGGAGCGTACGTGAGAGAGCGCGGGTTACTGTTAGCGTACGGGTGAGGATTAGGGGACACGTTAGGGTTAGGATTCGGGGAAGGCTTAGGGTTAGGGTTCGGGCTAGGGTTAGGGTTAGGGGACGGGGACGGTTTAGTTTCCAGGGGAGGGTACGACAACGCTTTAGGGGGAGCGTACGTGTGAGGGCACGGGTTAGTGTTAGCGTACGGGTTAGGATTAGGGGACGGGTGAGGGTCAGGCTTCGGGGAAGGGTTAGGTTTAGGGTTCGGGCTAGGGTTAGGGTTAGGGGACGGGGACGGTTTAGGGTCCAGGGGAGGGTACGACAACGCTTTAGGGGGAGCGTACGTTTGAGGGCGCGGGTTAGTGTTAGCGTACGGGTTAGGATTAGGGGACGGGTGAGGGTCAGGCTTCGGGGCAGGGTTAGGTTTAGGGTTCGGGCTAGGGTTAGGGTTAGGGGACGGGGACGGTTTAGGGTCCAGGGGAGGGTACGACAACGCTTTACGGGGAGCGTACGCGTGAGGGCGCGGGTTAGTGTTAGCGTACGGGTTAGGATTAGGGGACGGGTGAGGGTCAGTGTTCGGGGAAGGGTTAGGGTTAGGGTTCGGGCTAGGGTTAGGGTTAGGGGACGGGGACAGTTTAGGGTCCAGGGGAGGGTACGACAACGCTTTAGGGGGAGCGTACGTGTGAGAGCGAGGGTTAGTGTTAGCGTACGGGTGAGGATTAGGGGACGGGTGAGGGTCAGGCTTCGGGGAAGGGTTAGGGTTAGGGTTCGGGCTAGGGTTAGGGTTAGGGAACGGGGACGGTTTAGGGTCCAGGGGAGGGTACGACAACGCTTTAGGGGGAGCGTACGTGTGAGGGCGCGGATTAGTCTTAGCGTACGTGTTAGGTTTAGGGGACGCGTGAGGGTCAGGCTTCGGGGAAGGGTTAGGGTTAGGGTTCGGGCTAGGGTTAGGGTTAGGGGACGGGGACGGTTTAGGGTCCAGGGGAGGGTACGACAACGCTTTAGGGGGAGCGTACGTGTGAGGGCGTGGGTTATTGTTAGCGTATGGGTTAGGATTAGGGGACGGGTGAGGGTCAGGCTTCGGGGAAGGGTTAGGGTTAGGGTTCGGGCTAGGGTTAGGGTTAGGGGACGGGGACAGTTTAGGGTCCAGGGGAGGGTACGACAACGCTTTAGGCGGAGCGTACGTGTGAGGGCGCGGGTTAGTGTTAGCGTCCGGGTTAGGATTAGGGGATGCGTGAGGGTCAGGCTTCGGGGAAGTGTTAGGGTTAGGGTTCGGTCTAGGGTTAAGGTTAGGAGACGGGGACGGTTTAGGGTCCAGGGGAGGGTACTACAACGCTTTAGGGGGAGTGTACGTGTGAGGGCGCGGGTTAGTGTTAGCGTACAGGTTAGGATTAGGGGACGGGTGAGGGTCAGGCTTCGAGGAAGGGTTAGGGTTAGGGTTCGGGCTAGGGTTAAGGTTAGGGGACGGGGACGGTTTAGGGTCCAGGGGAGTGTACGACAACACTTTAGGGGGAGTGTAGGTGTGAGGGCGCGGGTTAGTGTTAGCGTACGGGTTAGGATTAGGGGACCGGTGAAGGTCAGGCTTCGGGGAAGTGTTAGGGTTAGGGTTCGGGCTAGGGTTAGGGTTAGGGGACGGGGACGGTTTAGGGTTCAGGGGAGGGTACGACAATGCTTTAGGGGGAGCGTACGTGTGAGGGCGCGGGTTAGTGTTAGCGTACGGCTTAGGATTAGGGGACGGGTGAGGGTCAGGCTTCGGGGAAGTGTTAGGGTTAGGATTCGGGCTAGGATTAGGGTTATGGGACGGGGACGGTTTAGGGTCAATGGGAGGGTACGACAACGCTTTAGGGGGAGCGTACGCGTGAGGGCGCGGGTTAGTGTTAGCGTACGGCTTAGGATTAGGGGACGGGTGAGGGTCAGGCTTCGGGGAAGGGTTAGGGTTAGGGTTCGGGCTAGGGTTAGGGTTAGGGGACGGGGACGGTTTAGGGTCCAGGGGAGGGTACGACAACGCTTTAGGGGGAGCGTACGTGTGAGGGCGCGGGTTAGTGTTAGCGTACGGGTGAGGATTAGGGGACGCGTGAGGGTCAGGCTTCGTTGAAGGGTTAGGGTTAGGGTTCGGGCTAGGGTTAGGGTTAGGGAACGGGGACGGTTTAGGGTCCAGGGGAGGGTACGACAATGCTTTAGGGGGAGCGTACGTGTGAGGGCGCGGGTTACTGTTAGCATACGGGTGAGGATTAGGGGACGGGTGAGGTTCAGGCTTCGGGGAAGGGTTAGGGTTAGGGTTCGGGCTAGGGTTACGGTTGGGTACGGGGACGGTTTAGGGTCCAGGGGAGGGTACGACAACGCTTTAGGGGGAGCGTACGAGTGAGGGCACGGGTTAGTGTTAGCGTACGGGTTAGGATTAGGGGACGGGTGAGGGTCAGGCTTCGGGGAAGGGTTAGGTTTAGGGTTCGGTCTAGGGTTAGGGTTAGGGGACGGGGACGGTTTAGGGTCCAGGGGAGGGTACGACAACGCTTTAGGGGGAGCGTACGTTTCAGGGCGTGGGTTAGTGTTAGCGTACGGGTTAGGATTAGGGAACGGGTGAGGGTCAGGCTTCGGGGAAGGGTTAGGGTTAGGGTTCGGGCTAGGGTTAGTGTTAGGGGACGGGGACGGTTTAGGGTCCAGGGGAGGGTACGACAACGCTTTAGGGGTAGCGTACGTGTGAGGGCGCGGGTTAGTGTTAGCGTACGGGTTAGGATTAGGGGACGGGTGAGGGTCAGGTTTTGGGGAATGGTTAGGGTTAGGGTTCGGGCTAGGGGTAGGGTTAGGGGACGGGGACGATTTGTGGTCCAGGGGAGGGTACGACAACGCTTTAGGGGCAGCGTACATGTGAGGGCGTGGGTAGGTGTTAGCGTACGGGTTAGGATTAGGCGACGGGTGAGGGTCAGGCTTCATGGAAGGGTTAGGGTTAGGGTTCGGGCTAGGGTAAGGGTTAGGGGACGGGGACGGTTTAGGGTCCATGGGAGGGTACGACAACGCTTTAGGGGGAGCGTACGTGTGAGTGCGCGGGTTAGTGTTAGCGTACGGGTTAGGATTAGGGGACGGGTGAGTGTCAGGCTTCGGGGAAGGGTTAGGGTTAGGGTTCGGGGTAGGGTTATGGTTGGGGACGGGGACGGTTTAGGGTCCAGGGGAGGGTACGACAACGCTTTAGGGGGAGCGTACGTGTGAGGGCGCGGGTTAGTGTTAGCGTACGGGTTAGGATTAGGGGACGGGTGAGGGTCAGGCTTCGGGGAAGGGTTAGGGTTAGGGTTCGGACTAGGGTTAGGGTTAGGGGACGGGAACGGTTTAGGGTCCAGGGGAGGGTACGACAACGCTTTAGGGGGAGCGTACGTGTGAGGGCGCGGGTTAGTGTTAGCGTACGGGTTAGGATTAGGGGACGGGTGAGGGTCAGGCTTCGGGGCAGGGTTAGGGTTAGGGTTGGGGCTAGGGTTAGGATTAGGGGAGGGGGATGGTTTAGGTTTCAGGGGAGGGAACGACAACGCTTTAGGGGGAGTGTATGTGTGAGGGCGCGGGTTAGTGTTAGCGTACGGGTTAGGATTAGGGGACGGGTGAGGGTCAGGCTTCGGGGAATGGTTAGGGTTAGGGTTCGGGCTAGGGTTAGTGTTAGGGGACAGGGACGGTTTGGGGTCCAGGGGAGGGTACGACAACGCTTTAGGGGGAGCGTACGTGTGAGGGCGCGGGTTAGTGTTAGTGTACGAGTGAGGATTAGGGGACGGGTGAGGGTCAGGCTTCGGGGAAGGGTTAGGGTTAGGGTTCGGGCTAGGGTTAGGGTTAGGGGACGGGGACGGTTTAGGGTCCAGGGGAGGGTACGACAACGCTTTATGGGGAGCGTACGTGTGAGGGCGCGGGTTAGTGTTAGCGTACGGGTTAGGATTAGGGGACGGGTGAGGGTCAGGCTTCGGGGAAGTGTTAGGGTTAGGATTCGGGCTAGGATTAGGGTTATGGGACGTGGACGGTTTAGGGTCCATGGGAGGGTACGACAACGCTTTAGGGGGAGCGTACGCGTGAGGGCGCGGGTTAGTGTTAGCGTACGGGTTAGGATTAGGGGACGGGTGAGGGTCAGGCTTCGGGGAAGGGTTAGGGTTAGGGTTCGGGCTAGGGTTAGTGTTAGGGGACGGGGACGGTTTAGGGTCCAGGGGAGGGTACGACAACGCTTTAGGGGGAGCGTACGTGTGAGGGCGCGGGTTAGTGTTAGCGTACGGGTTAGGATTAGGGGACGGGTGAGGGTCAGGCTTCGGGGAAGGGTTAGGGTTAGGGTTCGGGCTAGGGTTAGGGTTAGGGGACGGGAACGGTTTAGGGTCCAGGAGAGGGTACGACAACGCTTTAGGGGGAGCGTACATGTGAGGGCGCGGGTTAGTGTTAGCGTACGGGTTAGGATTATGGGACGGGTGAGGGTCAGGCTTCGGGGCAGGGTTAGGGTTAGGGTTCGGGCTAGGGTTAGGGTTAGGGGACGGGGACAGTTTAGGGTCCAGGGGAGGGTACGACAACGCTTTAGGGGGAGCGTATGTGTGAGAGCGCGGGTTAGTGTTAGCGTACGGGTGAGGATTAGGGGACGGGTGAGGGTCAGGCTTCGGGGAAGGGTTAGGGTTAGGGTTCGGGCTAGGGTTAGGGTTAGGGAACGGGGACGGTTTAGGGTCCAGGGGAGGGTACGACAACGCTTTAGGGGGAGCGTACGTGTGAGGGCGCGGATTAGTCTTAGCGTACGGGTTAGGTTTAGGGGACGCGTGAGGGTCAGGCTTCGGGGAAGGGTTAGGGTTAGGGTTCGGGCTAGGTTTAGGGTTAGGGGACGGGGACGGTTTAGGGTCCAGGGGAGGGTACGACAACGCTTTAGGGGGAGCGTACGTGTGAGGGCGTGGGTTAGTGTTAGCGTACGGGTTAGGATTAGGGGACGGGTGAGGGTCAGGCTTCGGGGAAGGGTTAGGGTTAGGGTTCGGGCTAGGGTTAGGGTTAGGGGACGGGGACAGTTTAGGGTCCAGGGGAGGGTACGACAACGCTTTAGGGGGAGCGTACGTGTGAGGGCGCGGGTTAGTGTTAGCGTCCGGGTTAGGATTAGGGGACGCGTGAGGGTCAGGCTTCGGGGAAGGGTTAGGGTTAGGGTTCGGGCTAGGTTTAGGGTTAGGGGACGGGGACGGTTTAGGGTCCAGGGGAGGGTACGACAACGCTTTAGGGGGAGCGTACGTGTGAGGGCGTGGGTTAGTGTTAGCGTACGGGTTAGGATTAGGGGACGGGTGAGGGTCAGGCTTCGGGGAAGGGTTAGGGTTAGGGTTCGGGCTAGGGTTAGGGTTAGGGGACGGGGACAGTTTAGGGTCCAGGGGAGGGTACGACAACGCTTTAGGGGGAGCGTACGTGTGAGGGCGCGGGTTAGTGTTAGCGTCCGGGTTAGGATTAGGGGACGCGTGAGGGTCAGGCTTCGGGGAAGTGTTAGGGTTAGGGTTCGGTCTAGGGATAAGGTTAGGAGACGGGGACGGTTTAGGGTCCAGGGGAGGGTACTACAACGCTTTAGGGGGAGTGTACGTGTGAGGGCGCGGGTTAGTGTTAGCGTACAGGTTAGGATTAGGGGACGGGTGAGGGTCAGGCTTCGAGGAAGGGTTAGGGTTAGAGTTCGGGCTAGGGTTAAGGTTAGGGGACGGGGACGGTTTAGGGTCCAGGGGAGGGTACGACAACACTTTAGGGGGAGCGTAGGTGTGAGGGCGTGGGTTAGTGTTAGCGTACGGGTTAGGATTAGGGGACCGGTGAAGGTCAGGCTTCGGGGAAGGGTTAGGGTTAGGGTTCGGGCTAGGGTTAGGGTTAGGGGACGGGGACGATTTAGGGTTCAGGGGAGGGTACGACAATGCTTTAGGGGGAAAGTACGTGTGAGGGCGCGGGTTAGTGTTAGCGTACGGGTTAGGTTTAGGGGACGGGTGAGGGTCAGGCTTCAGAGAAGGGTTAGGTTTAGGGTTCGGGCTAGGGTTAGGGTTAGGGGACGGGGATGGTTTAGGGTCCAGTTGAGGGTACGACAACGCTTTAGGGGGAGCGTACGTGTGAGGGCGCGGGTTAGTGTTAGCGTACGGGTTAGAATTAGGGGACGGGTGAGGGTCAGGCTTCGGGGAAGTGTTAGGGTTAGGGTTCGGGCTAGGGTTAGGGTTAGGGGACGGGGACGGTTTAGGGTCCAGGGGAGGGTACGACAACGCTTTAGGGGGAGCGTACATGTGAGGGCGCGGGTTAGTGTTAGCGTACGGGTTAGTATTATGGGACGGGTGAGGGTCAGGCTTTGGGGAAGGGTTAGGGTTAGGGTTCGGGCTAGGGTTAGGGTTAGGGGACGGGGACGGTTTAGGGTCCAGGGGAGGTTACGACAACGCTTTAGGGGGAGCGTACGTGTGAGGGCGCGGGTTAGTGTCAGCGTACGGGTTAGGTTTAGGGGACGGTTGAGGGTCAGGCTTCGGGGAAGGATTAGGGTTAGGGTTCGGGCTAGGGTTAGGGTTAGGGGACGGGGACGGTTTAGGGTCCAGGGGAGGGTACGACAACGCTTAAGGGGGAGCGAACGTGTGAGGGCGCGGGTTAGTGTTAGCGTACAGGTTAGGATTAGGGGACGGGTGAGGTTCAGGCTTCGGGGAAGTGTTAGGGTTAGGGTTCGGGCTAGGGTTAGGTTTAGGGGACGGGGACGGTTTAGGGTCCAGAGGAGGGTACGACAACGCTTTAGGGGGAGCGTACCTGTGAGGGCGCGGGTTAGTGTTAGCGTACGGGTTAGGATTAGGGGACGGGTGAGGGTCAGGCTTCGGGGAAGGGTTAGGGTTAGGGTTCGGGCTACGGTTAGGGTTAGGGGACGGGGAAGGTTTAGGGTCCAGGGGAGGGTACGACAACGCTTTAGGGGGAGCGTACGTGTGAGGGCGTGAGTTAGTGTTAGCGTACTGGTTAGGATTAGGGGACGGGTGAGGGTCAGGCTTCGGGGAAGGGTTAGGGTTAGGGTTCGGGCTAGGGTTAGGGTTAGGGGACGGGGACAGTTTAGGGTCCAGGGGAGGGTACGACAACGCTTTAGGGGGAGCGTACGTGTGAGAGCGCGGGTTAGTGTTAGCGTACGGGTGAGGATTAGGGGACGGGTGAGGGTCAGGCTTCGGGGAAGGGTTAGGGTTAGGGTTCGGGCTAGGGTTAGTGTTAGGGAACGGGGACGGTTTAGGGTCCAGGGGAGGGTACGACAACGCTTTAGGGGGAGCGTACGTGTGAGGGCGCGGATTAGTCTTAGCGTACGGGTTAGGTTTAGGGGACGCGTGAGGGTCAGGCTTCGGGGAAGGGTTAGGGTTAGGGTTCGGGCTAGGTTTAGGGTTAGGGGACGGGGACGGTTTAGGGTCCAGGGGAGGGTACGACAACGCTTTAGGGGGAGCGTACGTGTGAGGGCGTGGGTTAGTGTTAGCGTACGGGTTAGGATTAGGGGACGGGTGAGGGTCAGGCTTCGGGGAAGGGTTAGGGTTAGGGTTCGGACTAGGGTTAGGGTTAGGGGACGGGGATGGTTTAGGGTCCAGGGGAGGGTACGACAACGCTTTAGGGGGAGCGTACGAGTGAGGGCACGGGTTAGTGTTAGCGTACGGCTTAGGATTAGGGGACGGGTGAGGGTCAGGCTTCGGGGAAGTGTTAGGGTTAGTGTTCGGGCTAGGGTTAGGGTTAGGGGACGGGGACGGTTTAGGGTCCAGGGGAGGGTATGACAACGCTTTAGGGGGAGCGTACGTGTGAGGGCGCGGGTTAGTGTTAGCGTACGGGTTAGGATTATGGGACGCGTGAGGGTCAGGCTTCGGGGAAGTGTTAGGGTTAGGGTTCGGTCTAGGGTTAAGGTTAGGAGACGGGGACGGTTTAGGGTCCAGGGGAGGGTACTACAACGCTTTAGGGGGAGTGTACGTGTGAGGGCGCGGGTTAGTGTTAGCGTACAGGTTAGGATTAGGGGACGGGTGAGGGTCAGGCTTCGAGGAAGGGTTAGGGTTAGGGTTCGGGCTAGCGTTAAGGTTAGGGGACGGGGACGGTTTAGGGTCCAGGGGAGGGTACGACAACACTTTAGGGGGAGCGTAGGTGTGAGGGCGCGGGTTAGTGTTAGCGTACGGGTTAGGATTAGGGGACCGGTGAAGGTCAGGCTTCGGGGAAGGGTTAGGGTTAGGGTTCGGGCTAGGGTTAGGGTTAGGGGACGGGGACGGTTTAGGGTTCAGGGGAGGGTACGACAACGCTTTAGGGGGAGCGTTCGTGTGAGGGCGCGGGTTAGTGTTAGCGTACGGGTTAGGTTTAGGGGACGGGTGAGGGTCAGGCTTCGGGGAATGGTTAGGGTTAGGGTTCGAGCAAGGGTTAGGGTTAGGGGACGGGGACGGTTTGGGGTCCAGCGGAGGGTACAACAACGCTTTAGGGGGAGCGTACGTGTGAGGGCGCGGGTTAGTGTTAGCGTACGGGTTAGGATTAGGGGACCGGTGAAGGTCAGGCTTCGGGGAAGCGTTAGGGTTAGGGTTCGGGCTAGGGTTAGGGTTAGGGGACGGGGACGGTTTAGGGTTCAGGGGAGGGTACGACAACGCTTTAGGGGGAGCGTACGTGAGAGGGCGCGGGTTAGTGTTAGCGTACGGGTTAGGTTTACGGGACGGGTGAGGGTCAGGCTTCGGAGAAGGGTTAGGGTTAGGGTTCGGGCTAGGGTTAGGGTTAGGGGACGGGGATGGTTTAGGGTCCAGTTGAGGGTACGACAACGCTTTAGGGGGAGCGTACGTGTGAGGGCGCTGGTTAGTGTTAGCGTACGGGTTAGAATTAGGGGACGGGTGAGGGTCAGGCTTCGGGAAAGTGTTAGGGTTAGGGTTCGGGCTAGGGTTAGAGTTAGGGGACGGGGACGGTTTAGGGTCCAGGGGAGTGTACGACAACGCTTTAGGGGGAGCGTACATGTGAGGGCGCGGGTTAGTGTTAGCGTACGGGTTAGTATTAGGGGACGGGTGAGGGTCAGGCTTCGGGGAAGGGTTAGGGTTAGGGTTCAGGCTAGGGTTAGGGTTAGGGGACGGGGACGGTTTAGGTTCCAGGGGAGGTTACGACAACGCTTTAGGGGGAGCGTACGTGTGAGGGCGCGGGTTAGTGTCAGCGTACGGGTTAGGTTTAGGGGACGGTTGAGGGTCAGGCTTCGGAGAAGGGTTAGGGTTAGGGTTCGGGCTAGGGTTAGGGTTAGGGGACGGGGATGGTTTAGGATCCAGGGGAGGGTACGACAACGCTTTAGGGGGAGCGTACGTGTGAGGGCGCGGGTTAGTGTTAGCGTACGGGTTAGAATTAGGGGACGGTTGAGGGTCAGTCTTCGGGGAAGGATTAGGGTTAGGGTTCGGGCTAGGGTTAGGGTTAGGGGACGGGGACGGTTTAGGGTCCAGGGGAGGGTACGACAACGCTTAAGGGGGAGCGAAAGTGTGAGGGCGCGGGTTAGTGTTAGCGTACAGGTTAGGATTAGGGGACGGGTGAGGTTCAGGCTTCGGGGAAGGGTTAGGGTTAGGGTTCGGGCTAGGGTTAGGGTTAGGGGACGGGGACGGTTTAGGGTCCAGAGGAGGGTACGACAACGCTTTAGGGGGCGCGTACGTTTGAGGGCGCGGGTTAGTGTTAGCGTACGGGTTAGGATTAGGGGACGGGTGAGGGTCAGGCTTCGGGGAAGTGTTAGGGTTAGGGTTCGGGCTAGGGTTAGTGTTAGGGGACGGGGACGGTTTAGGTTTCAGGGGAGGGTACGACAACGCTTTAGGGGTGCGTTCGTGTGAGGGCGCGGGTTAGTGTTAGCGTACGGGTTAGGATTAGGGGACGGGTGAGGGTCAGGCTTCGGGGAATGGTTAGGGTTAGGGTTTGAGCAAGGGTTAGGGTTAGGGGACGGGGACGGTTTGGGGTCCAGGGGAGTGTACGACAACGCTTTAGGGGCAGCGTACGTGTGAGGGCGCGGGTTAGTGTTAGCGTACGTGTTAGGCTTAGGGGACCGGTGAGGGTAAGGCTTCGGGGAAGGGTTAGGGTTAGGGTTCGGGCTAGGGTTAGGGTTGGGGACGGGGACGGTTTAGGGTCCAGGGGAGGGTACGACAACGCTTTAGGGGGAGCGTACGTGTGAGGGCACGGGTTAGTGTTAGCGTACGGGTGAGGATTAGTGAACGGGTGAGGGTCATTCTTCGGGGATGGGTTAGGGTTAGGGTTCGAGCTAGGGTTAGGGTTAGGGGACGGGGACGGTTTAGGGTTCAGGGGAGGGTACGACAACGCTTTAGGGGGAGCGTACGTGTGAGGGCGTGGGTTAGTGTTAGCGTACGGGTTAGGATTAGGGGACGGGTGAGGGTCAGGCTTCGGGGAAGGTTTAGGGTTCGGGTTCGGGCTAGGTTTAGGGTTAGGGGACGGGGACGGTTTAGGGTCCAGGGGAGGGTACGACAACGCTTTAGGGGGAGCGTACGTGAGAGAGCGCGAGTTACTGTTAGCGTACGGGTGAGGATTAGGGGACACGTTAGGGTTAGGATTCGGGGAAGGCTTAGGGTTAGGGTTCGGGCTAGGGTTAGGGTTAGGGGACGGGGACGGTTTAGTGTCCAGGGGAGGGTACGACAACGCTTTCGGGGGAGCGTACGTGTGAGGGCACGGGTTAGTGTTAGCGTACGGGTTAGGATTAGGGGACGGGTGAGGGTCAGGCTTCGGGGAAGGGTTAGGTTTAGGGTTCGGGCTAGGGTTAGGGTTAGGGGACGGGGACGGTTTAGGGTCCAGGGGAGGGTACGACAACGCTTTAGGGGGAGCGTACGTTTGAGGGCGCGGGTTAGTGTTAGCGTACGGGTTAGGATTAGGGGACGGGTGAGGGTCAGGCTTCGGGGAAGGGTTAGGGTTAGGGTTCGGGCTAGGGTTAGTGTTAGGGGACGGGGACGGTTTAGGGTCCAGGGGAGGGTACGACAACGCTTTAGGGGGAGCGTAAACGTGTGAGGGCGCGGGTTAGTGTTAGCGTACGGGTTAGGATTAGGGGACGGGTGAGGGTCAGGCTTCGGGGAAGGGTTAGGGTTAGGGTTCGGGCTAGGGTTAGGGTTAGGGGACGGGAACGGTTTAGGGTCCAGGAGAGGGTACGACAACGCTTTAGTGGGATCGTACGTGTGAGGGCGTGGTTTAGTGTTAGCGTACGTGTTAGGATTAGGGGACGGGTGAGGGTCAGGCTTCGGGGAAGGGTTAGGGTTAGGATTTGGGCTAGGGTTAGGGTTAGGGGACGGGGACGGTTTAGGGTCCAGGGGAGGGTACGACAACACTTTAGGGGTAGCGTACGTGTGAGGGCGCGGGTTAGTGTTAGCGTACGGGTTAGGATTAGGGGACGGGTGAGGGTCAGGTTTCGGGGAAGGGTTAGGGTTAGGGTTCGGGCTAGGGGTAGGGTTAGGGGACGGGGACGATTTGGGGTCCAGGGGAGGGTACGACAACGCTTTAGGGGCAGCGTACATGTGAGGGCGTGGGTAGGTGTTAGCGTACGGGTTAGGATTAGGCGACGGGTGAGCGTCAGGCTTCAGGGAAGGGTTAGGGTTAGGGTTCGGGCTAGGGTTAGGGTTAGGGGACGGGGACGGTTTAGGGTCCAGGGGAGGGTACGACAACGCTTTAGGGGGAGCGTACGTGTGAGTGCGCGGGTTAGTGTTAGCGTACGGGTTAGGATTAGGGGACGGGTGAGTGTCAGGCTTCGGGGAAGGGTTAGGGTTAGGGTTCGGGGTAGGGTTAGGGTTGGGGACGGGGACGGTTTAGGGTCCAGGGGAGGGTACGACAACGCTTTAGTGGGAGCGTACGTGAGAGGGCGCGGGTTAGTGTTAGCGTACGGGTTAGGATTAGGGGACGGGTGAGGGTCAGGCTTCGGGGAAGGGTTAGGTTTAGGGTTCGGACTAGGGTTAGGGTTAGGGGACGGGAACGGTTTAGGGTCCAGGGGAGGGTACGACAACGCTTTAGGGGGAGCGTACGTGTGAGGGCGCGGGTTAGTGTTAGCGTACGGGTTAGGATTAGGGGACGGGTGAGGGTCAGGCTTCGGGGCAGGGTTAGGGTTAGGGTTGGGGCTAGGGTTAGGATTAGGGGAGGGGGATGGTTTAGGGTTCAGGGGAGGGAACGACAACGCTTTAGGGGGAGTGTACGTGTGAGGGCGCGGGTTAGTGTTAGCGTACGGGTTAGGATTAGGGGACGGGTGAGGGTCAGGCTTCGGGGAATGGTTAGGGTTAGGGTTCGGGCTAGGGTTAGTGTTAGGGGACAGGGACGGTTTGGGGTCCAGGGGAGGGTACGACAACGCTTTAGGGGGAGCGTACGTGTGAGGGCGCGGGTTAGTGTTAGTGTACGAGTGAGGATTAGGGGACGGGTGAGGGTCAGGCTTCGGGGAAGGGTTAGGGTTAGGGTTCGGGCTAGGGTTAGGGTTAGGGGACGGGGACGGTTTAGGGTCCAGGGGAGGGTACGACAACGCTTTATGGGGAGCGTACGTGTGAGGGCGCGGGTTAGTGTTAGCGTACGGGTTAGGATTAGGGGACGGGTGAGGGTCAGGCTTCGGGGAAGTGTTAGGGTTAGGATTCGGGCTACGATTAGGGTTATGGGACGGGGACGGTTTAGGGTCCTTGGGAGGGTACGACAACGCTTTAGGGGGAGCGTACGCGTGAGGGCGCGGGTTAGTGTTAGCGTACGGCTTAGGATTAGGGGACGGGTGAGGGTCAGGCTTCGGGGAAGGGTTAGGGTTAGGGTTCGGGCTAGGGTTAGGGTTAGGGGACGGGGACGGTTTAGGGTCCAGGGGAGGGTACGACAACGCTTTCGGGGGAGCGTACGTGTGAGGGCACGGGTTAGTGTTAGCGTACGGGTTAGGATTAGGGGACGGGTGAGGGTCAGGCTTCGGGGAAGGGTTAGGTTTAGGGTTCGGGCTAGGGTTAGGGTTAGGGGACGGGTACGGTTTAGGGTCCAGGGGAGGGTACGACAACGCTTTAGGGGGAGCGTACGTTTGAGGGCGCGGGTTAGTGTTAGCGTACGGGTTAGGATTAGGGGACGGGTGAGGGTCAGGCTTCGGGGAAGGGTTAGGGTTAGGGTTCGGGCTAGGGTTAGTGTTAGGGGACGGGGACGGTTTAGGGTCCAGGGGAGGGTACGACAACGCTTTAGGGGGAGCGTAAACGTGTGAGGGCGCGGGTTAGTGTTAGCGTACGGGTTAGGATTAGGGGACGGGTGAGGGTCAGGCTTCGGGGAAGGGTTAGGGTTAGGGTTCGGGCTAGGGTTAGGGTTAGGGGACGGGAACGGTTTAGGGTCCAGGAGAGGGTACGACAACGCTTTAGTGGGATCGTACGTGTGAGGGCGTGGTTTAGTGTTAGCGTACGTGTTAGGATTAGGGGACGGGTGAGGGTCAGGCTTCGGGGAAGGGTTAGGGTTAGGATTTGGGCTAGGGTTAGGGTTAGGGGACGGGGACGGTTTAGGGTCCAGGGGAGGGTACGACAACGCTTTAGGGGTAGCGTACGTGTGAGGGCGCGGGTTAGTGTTAGCGTACGGGTTAGGATTAGGGGACGGGTGAGGGTCAGGTTTCGGGGAAGGGTTAGGGTTAGGGTTCGGGCTAGGGGTAGGGTTAGGGGACGGGGACGATTTGGGGTCCAGGGGAGGGTACGACAACGCTTTAGGGGCAGCGTACATGTGAGGGCGTGGGTAGGTGTTAGCGTACGGGTTAGGATTAGGCGACGGGTGAGCGTCAGGCTTCAGGGAAGGGTTAGGGTTAGGGTTCGGGCTAGGGTTAGGGTTAGGGGACGGGGACGGTTTAGGGTCCAGGGGAGGGTACGACAACGCTTTAGGGGGAGCGTACGTGTGAGTGCGCGGGTTAGTGTTAGCGTACGGGTTAGGATTAGGGGACGGGTGAGTGTCAGGCTTCGGGGAAGGGTTAGGGTTAGGGTTCGGGGTAGGGTTAGGGTTGGGGACGGGGACGGTTTAGGGTCCAGGGGAGGGTACGACAACGCTTTAGTGGGAGCGTACGTGAGAGGGCGCGGGTTAGTGTTAGCGTACGGGTTAGGATTAGGGGACGGGTGAGGGTCAGGCTTCGGGGAAGGGTTAGGTTTAGGGTTCGGACTAGGGTTAGGGTTAGGGGACGGGAACGGTTTAGGGTCCAGGGGAGGGTACGACAACGCTTTAGGGGGAGCGTACGTGTGAGGGCGCGGGTTAGTGTTAGCGTACGGGTTAGGATTAGGGGACGGGTGAGCGTCAGGCTTCGGGGCAGGGTTAGGGTTAGGGTTGGGGCTAGGGTTAGGATTAGGGGAGGGGGATGGTTTAGGGTTCAGGGGAGGGAACGACAACGCTTTAGGGGGAGTGTACGTGTGAGGGCGCGGGTTAGTGTTAGCGTACGGGTTAGGATTAGGGGACGGGTGAGGGTCAGGCTTCGGGGAATGGTTAGGGTTAGGGTTCGGGCTAGGGTTAGTGTTAGGGGACAGGGACGGTTTGGGGTCCAGGGGAGGGTACGACAACGCTTTAGGGGGAGCGTACGTGTGAGGGCGCGGGTTAGTGTTAGTGTACGAGTGAGGATTAGGGGACGGGTGAGGGTCAGGCTTCGGGGAAGGGTTAGGGTTAGGGTTCGGGCTAGGGTTAGGGTTAGGGGACGGGGACGGTTTAGGGTCCAGGGGAGGGTACGACAACGCTTTATGGGGAGCGTACGTGTGAGGGCGCGGGTTAGTGTTAGCGTACGGGTTAGGATTAGGGGACGGGTGAGGGTCAGGCTTCGGGGAAGTGTTAGGGTTAGGATTCGGGCTACGATTAGGGTTATGGGACGGGGACGGTTTAGGGTCCTTGGGAGGGTACGACAACGCTTTAGGGGGAGCGTACGCGTGAGGGCGCGGGTTAGTGTTAGCGTACGGCTTAGGATTAGGGGACGGGTGAGGGTCAGGCTTCGGGGAAGGGTTAGGGTTAGGGTTCGGGCTAGGGTTAGGGTTAGGGGACGGGGACGGTTTAGGGTCCAGGGGAGGGTACGACAACGCTTTAGGGGGAGCGTACGTGTGAGGGCGCGGGTTAGTGTTAGCGTACGGGTGAGGATTAGGGGACGGGTGAGGGTCAGGCTTCGGGGAAGGGTTAGGGTTAGGGTTCGGGCTAGGGTTAGGGTTAGGGAACGGGGACGGTTTAGGGTCCAGGGGAGGGTACGACAATGCTTTAGGGAGAGCGTACGTGTGAGGGCGCGGGTTACTGTTAGCATACGGGTGAGGATTAGGGGACGGGTGAGGTTCAGGCTTCGGGGAAGGGTTAGGGTTAGGGTTCGGGCTAGGGTTACGGTTGGGTACGGGGACGGTTTAGGGTCCAGGGGAGGGTACGACAACGCTTTAGGGGGAGCGTACGAGTGAGGGCACGGGTTAGTGTTAGCGTACGGGTTAGGATTAGGGGACGGGTGAGGATCAGGCTTCGGGGAAGGGTTAGGTTTAGGGTTCGGGCTAGGGTTAGGGTTAGGGGACGGGGACGGTTTAGGGTCCAGGGGAGGGTACGACAACGCTTTAGGGGGAGCGTACGTTTCAGGGCGCGGGTTAGTGTTAGCGTACGGGTTAGGATTAGGGGACGGGTGAGGGTCAGGCTTCGGTGAAGGGTTAGGGTTAGGGTTCGGGCTAGGGTTAGTGTTAGGGGACGGGGACGGTTTAGGGTCCAGGGGAGGGTACGACAACGCTTTAGGGGGAGCGTACGTGTGAGGGCGCGGGTTAGTGTTAGCGTACGGGTTAGGATTAGGGGACGAGTGAGGGTCAGGCTTCGGGGAAGGGTTAGGGTTAGGGTTCGGGCTAGGGTTAGTGTTAGGGGACGGGGACGGTTTAGGGTCCAGGGGAGGGTACGACAACGCTTTAGGGGTAGCGTACGTGTGAGGGCGCGGGTTAGTGTTAGCGTACGGGTTAGGATTAGGGGACGGGTGAGGGTCAGGTTTTGGGGAATGGTTAGGGTTAGGGTTCGGGCTAGGGGTAGGGTTAGGGGACGGGGACGATTTGTGGTCCAGGGGAGGGTACGACAACGCTTTAGGGGCAGCGTACATGTGAGGGCGTGGGTAGGTGTTAGCGTACGGGTTAGGATTAGGCGACGGGTGAGGGTCAGGCTTCAGGGAAGGGTTAGGGTTAGGGTTCGGGCTAGGGTAAGGGTTAGGGGACGGGGACGGTTTAGGGTCCATGGGAGGGTACGACAACGCTTTAGGGGGAGCGTACGTGTGAGTGCGCGGGTTAGTGTTAGCGTACGGGTTAGGATTAGGGGACGGGTGAGGGTCAGGCTTCGGGGAAGGGTTAGGGTTAGGGTTCGGGGTAGGGTTAGGGTTGGGGACGGGGACGGTTTAGGGTCCAGGGGAGGGTACGACAACGCTTTAGGGGGAGCGTACGTGTGAGGGCGCGGGTTAGTGTTAGCGTACGGGTTAGGATTAGGGGACGGGTGAGGGTCAGGCTTCGGGGAAGGGTTAGGGTTAGGGTTCGGACTAGGGTTAGGGTTAGGGGACGGGAACGGTTTAGGGTCCAGGGGAGGGTACGACAACGCTTTAGGGGGAGCGTACGTGTGAGGGCGCGGGTTAGTGTTAGCGTACGGGTTAGGATTAGGGGACGGGTGAGGGTCAGGCTTCAGGGCAGGGTTAGGGTTAGGGTTCGGGCTAGGGTTAGGATTACGGGAGGGGGATGGTTTAGGGTTCAGGGGAGGGAACGACAACGCTTTAGGGGGAGTGTACGTGTGAGGGCGCGGCTTAGTGTTAGCGTACGGGTTAGGATTAGGGGACGGGTGAGGGTCAGGCTTCGGGGAATGGTTAGGGTTAGGGTTCGGGCTAGGGTTAGTGTTAGGGGACAGGGACGGTTTGGGGTCCAGGGGAGGGTACGACAACGCTTTAGGGGGAGCGTACGTGTGAGGGCGCGGGTTAGTGTTAGTGTACGAGTGAGGATTAGGGGACGGGTGAGGGTCAGGCTTCGGGGAAGGGTTAGGGTTAGGGTTCGGGCTAGGGTTAGGGTTAGGGGACGGGGACGGTTTAGGGTCCAGGGGAGGGTACGACAACGCTTTATGGGGAGCGTACGTGTGAGGGCGCGGTTTAGTGTTAGCGTACGGGTTAGGATTAGGGGACGGGTGAGGGTCAGGCTTCGGGGAAGTGTTAGGGTTAGGATTCGGGCTAGGATTAGGGTTATGGGACGGGGACGGTTTAGGGTCCATGGGAGGGTACGACAACGCTTTAGGGGGAGCGTACGCGTGAGGGCGCGGGTTAGTGTTAGCGTACGACTTAGGATTAGGGGACGGGTGAGGGTCAGGCTTCGGGGAAGGGTTAGGGTTAGGGTTCGGGCTAGGGTTAGGGTTAGGGGACGGTTACGGTTTAGGGTCCAGGGGAGGGTACGACAACGCTTTAGGGGGAGCATACATGTGAGGGCGCGGGTTAGTGTTAGCGTACGGCTTAGGATTAGGGGACGGGTGAGGGTCAGGCTTCGGGGAAGGGTTAGGGTTAGGGTTCGGGTTAGGGGACAGGGACGGTTTAGGGTCCAGGTGAGGGTACGACAACGCTTTAGGGGGAGCGTACGAGTGAGGGCGCGGGTTAGTGTTAGCGTACGGCTTAGGATTAGGGGACAGGTGAGGGTCAGGCTTCGGGGAAGTTTTAGGGTTAGGGTTCGGGCTAGGGTTAGCGTTAGGGGACGGGGACGGTTTAGGGTCCAGGGGAGGGTACGACAACGCTTTAGGGGGAGCGTACGTGTGAGGGCGCGGGTTAGTGTTAGCGTACGGCTTAGGATTAGGGGACGTGTGAGAGTCAGGCTTCGGGGAAGGGTTAGGGTTAGGGTTCGGGCTAGGGTTAGGGTTAGGGGACGGGGACGGTTTAGGGTCCAAGGGAGGGTACGACAACGCTTTAGGGGGAGCGTACGTGTGAGGGCGCGGGTTAGTGTTAGCGTACGGGTGAGGATTAGGGGACGGGTGAGGGTCAGGCTTCGGGGAAGGGTTAGGGTTAGGGTTCGGGCTAGGGTTAGGGTTAGGGGACGGGGACGGTTTAGGGTCCAGGGGAGGGTACGACAATGCTTTAGGGGGAGCGTACGTGTGAGGGCGCGGGATAGTGTTAGCGTACGGCTTAGGAATAGGGGATGGGTGAGTGTCAGGCTTCGGTGAAGGGTTAGGGTTAGGGTTCGGGCTAGGGTTAGGGTTAGGGGACGGGGACGGTTTAGGGTCCAGGGGAGGGTACAACAACGCTTTAGGGGGAGCGTACGTGTGAGGGCGCGGGTTAGTGTTAGCGTACGGGTTAGGATTAGGGGACGGGTGAGGGTCAGGCTTCGGGGAAGGGTTAGGGTTAGGGTTCGGGGTAGGGTTAGGGTTGGGGACGGGGACGGTTTAGGGTCCAGGGGAGGGTACGACAACGCTTTAGGGGGAGCGTACGTGTGAGGGCGCGGGTTAGTGTTAGCGTACGGGTTAGGATTAGGGGACGGGTGAGGGTCAGGCTTCGGGGAAGGTTTAGGGTTAGGGTTCGGGCTAGGGTTAGGGTTAGGGGACGGGAACGGTTTAGGGTCCAGGGGAGAGTACGACAACGCTTTAGGGGGAGCGTACGTGTGAGTGCGCGGGTTAGTGTTAGCGTACGGTTTAGGATTAGGGGACGGGTGAGTGTCAGGCTTCGGGGAAGGGTTAGGGTTAGGGTTCGGGGTAGGGTTACGGTTGGGGACGGGGACGGTTTAGGGTCCAGGGGAGGGTACGACAACGCTTTAGGGGGAGCGTACGTGTGAGGGCGCGGGTTAGTGTTAGCGTACGGGTGAGGATTAGGGGACGGGTGAGGGTCAGGCTTCGGGGAAGGGTTAGGTTTAGGATTCGGGCTAGGGTTAGGGATAGGGGACGGGGACGGTTTAGGGTCCAGGGGAGGGTACGACAACGCTTTAGGGGGAGCGTACGTGTGAGGGTGCGGGTTAGTGTTAGCGTACGGGTTAGGATTAGGGCACGGGTGAGGGTCAGGCTTCGGGAAGGGTTAGGGTTAGGGTTCGGGCTAGGGTTAGAGTTAGGGGACGGGGACGGTTTAGGGTTCAGGGGAGGGTACGACAACGCTTTAGGGGGAGCGTACGTGTGAGGGCGCGGGTTAGTGTTATCGTACGGGTTAGGATTAGGGGACGAGTGAGGGTCAGGCTTCGGGGAGTGGTTAGGGTTAGGGTTCGAGCTACGGTTAGGGTTAGGGGACGGGGACGGTTTGGGGTCCAGCGGAGGGTACGACAACGCTTTAGAGGGAGTGTACGTGTGAGGGCGCGGGTTAGTGTGAGCGTACGGTTTAGGATTAGGGGACGGGTGAGGGTCAGTCTTCGGGGAAGTGTTAGGGTTAGGGTTCGGGCTAGGTTTAGGGTTAGGGTACGGGGACGGTTTAGGGTCCAGAGGAGGGTACGACAACGCTTTAGGGGGAGCGTACGTGTGAGGGCGCGTGTTAGTGTTAGCGTACGGGTTAGGATTAGGGGACGGTTGAGGGTCAGGCTTCGGGGAAGGGTTAGGGTTAGGGTTCGGGCTAGGGTTAGGGTTAGGGAACGGGGACGGTTTAGGGTCGACGGGAGGGTACGACAACGCTTTAGGGGGAGCGTACGTGTGAGGGCGCGGGTTAGTGTTAGCGTACGGGTTAGGATTAGGGGACGGGTGAGGGTCAGGCTTCGGGGAAGGGTTAGGGTTAGGGTTCGGGCTAGGGTTAGGGTTAGGGGACGGGGACGGTTTATGATCCAGAGGAGGGTACGACAACGCTTCAGGGGGAGCGTACGTGTGAGGGCGGGGGTTAGTGTTAGCGTACGGGTTAGGATTACGGGACCGGTGAGGGTCAGGCTTTGGGGAAGGGTTAGGTTTAGGGTTCGGGCTAGGGTTAGGGTTAGGGGACGGGGACGGTTTAGGGTCCAGAGGAGGGTACGACAACGCTTTAGGGGGAGTGTACGTGTGAGGGCATGGGTTAGTGTTAGCATACGGGTTAGGATTAGGGGACGGGTGAGGGTCAGGCTTCGGGGAAGGGTTAGGGTTAGGGTTCGGGCTAGGGTTAGGGTTAGGGAACGGGGACGGTTTAGGGTCGACGGGAGGGTACGACAACGCTTTAGGGGGAGCGTACGTGTGAGGGCGCGTGTTAGTGTTAGCGTACGGGTTAGGATTAGGGGACGGTTGAGGGTCAGGCTTCGGGGAAGGGTTAGGGTTAGGGTTCGGGCTAGGGTTAGGGTTAGGGGACGGGGACGGTTTAGGGTCCAGGGGAGGGTACGACAACGCTTTAGGGGGAGCGTACGTGTGAGGGCGCGGGTTAGTGTTAGCGTACGGGTTAGAATTTGGGGACGGGTTAGGGTCAGGCTTCGGGGAAGGGTTATGTTTAGGGTTCGGGCTAGGGTTAGGGTTAGGGGACGGGGACGGTTTAGGGTCCAGGGGAGGGTACGACAACGCTTTAGGGGGAGCGTACGTGTGAGAGCGCGGGTTAGTGTTAGCGTACGGGCGAGGATTAGGCGACGGGTGAGGGTCAGGCTTCGGGGAAGGGGTAGTGTTAGGGTTCGGGCTAGGGTTAGGGTTAGGGGACGGGGACGGTTTAGGGTCCAGTGGAGGGTACGACAACGCTTTAGGGGGAGCGTAGGTGTGAGGGCGCGGGTTAGTGTTAGCGTACGGGTTAGGATTAGGGGACCGGTGAAGGTCAGGTTTCGGGGAAGGGTTATGGTTAGGGTTCGGGCTAGGGTTAGGGTTAGGGGACGGGGACGGTTTAGGGTCCACGGGAGGGTACGCCAACGCTTTAGGGGGAGCGTACGTGAGAGGGCGCGGGTTAGTGTTAGCGTACGGGTGAGGATTAGGGGACGGGTGAGGGTCAGGCTTTGGGGATGGGTTAGGGTTAGGGTTCGGGCTTGGGTTAGGGTTAGGGGACGGGGACGGTTTAGGGTCCAGGGGAGGGTATGACAACGCGTTAGGGGGAGCGTACGTGTGAGGGCGCGGGTTATTGTTAGCGTACGGGTTAGGATTAGGGGACGGGTGAGGGTCAGGTTTCGGGGAAGGGTTAGGGTTAGGGTTCGGGCTAGGGTTAGGGTTAGGGGACGGGGACGGTTTAGGGTCCAGGGGAGGGTACGACAACGCTTTAGGGGGAGCGTACGTGTGAGGGCGCGGGTTAGTGTTAGCGTACGAATGAGGATTAGGGGACGGGTGAGGGTCAGGCTTCGGGGAAGGGTTAGGGTTAGGGTTCCGGCTAGGGTTAGGGTTAGGGAACGGGGACGGTGTAGGGTCCAGGGGAGGGTACGACAACGCTTTAGGGGGAGCGTACGTGTGAGGGCGCGGATTAGTCTTAGCGTACGGCTTAGGATTAGGGGACGCGTGAGGGTCAGGCTTCGGGGAAGGGTTAGGGTTAGGGTTCGGGCTAGAGTTAGGGTTAGGGGACGGGGACGGTTTAGGGTCCAGGGGAGGGTACGACAACGCTTTAGGGGGAGCGTACGTGTGATGGCACGGGTTAGTGTTAGCGTACGGGTTAGGATTATGGGACGGGTGAGGGTCAGGCTTCGAGGAAGAGTTAGTGTTAGGTTTCAGTCTAGGGTTAGGGTTAGGGGACGGGGACGGTTTAGGGTCCAGGGGACGGTACGACAACGCTTTAGGGGGAGCGTACGCGTGAGGGCGCGGGTTAGTGTTAGCGTACGGCTTAGGATTAGGGGACGGGTGAGGGTCAGGCTTCGGGGAAGGTTTAGCGTTAGGGTTCGGTCTAGGGATAGGGTTAGGGAACGGGGACGGTTTAGGGTCCAGGGGAGGGTAAGACAACGCTTTAGGGGGAGCGTACGTGTGAGGGCGTGGGTTAGTGTTAGCGAACGGCTTAGGATTAGGGGACGGGTGAATGTCAGGCTTCAGGGAAGGTTTAGGGTTAGGGCTCGGGCTAGGGTTAGGGTTAGGGGACGGGGACGGTTTAGGGTCCAGGGGAGGGTACGACAACGCTTTAGGGGGAGCGTACGTGTGAGGGCGCGGGTTAGTGTTAGTGTACGGGTTAGGATTATGGGACGGGTGAGGGTCAGGCTTCGAGGAAGTGTTAGGGTTAGGGTTCGGGCTAGGGTTAGGGTTAGGGGACGGGGACGGTTTATGATCCAGAGGAGGGTACGACAACGCTTCAGGGGGAGCGTACGTGTGAGGGCGGGGGTTAGTGTTAGCGTACGGGTTAGGATTACGGGACCGGTGAGGGTCAGGCTTCGGGGAAGGTTTAGGTTTAGGGTTCGGGCTAGGGTTAGGGTTAGGGGACGGGGACGGTTTAGGGTCCAGAGGAGGGTACGACAACGCTTTAGGGGGAGTGTACGTGTGAGGGCATGGGTTAGTGTTAGCATACGGGTTAGGATTAGGGGACGGGTGAGGGTCAGGCTTCGGGGAAGGGTTAGGGTTAGGGTTCGGGCTAGGGTTAGGGTTAGGGAACGGGGACGGTTTAGGGTCGACGGGAGGGTACGACAACGCTTTAGGGGGAGCGTACGTGTGAGGGCGCGGGTTAGTGTTAGCGTACGGGTTAGGATTAGGGGACGGGTGAGGGTCAGGCTTCGGGGAAGGGTTAGGGTTAGGGTTCGGGCTAGCGTTAGGGTTAGGGGACGGGGACGGTTTAGGGTCCAGGGGAGAGTACGACAACGCTTTAGGGGGAGCGTACGTGTGAGTGCGCGGGTTAGTGTTAGCGTACGGTTTAGGATTAGGGGACGGGTGAGTGTCAGGCTTCGGGGAAGGGTTAGGGTTAGGGTTCGGGGTAGGGTTACGGTTGGGGACGGGGACGGTTTAGGGTCCAGGGGAGGGTACGACAACGCTTTAGGGGGAGCGTACGTGTGAGGGCGCGGGTTAGTGTTAGCGTACGGGTGAGGATTAGGGGACGGGTGAGGGTCAGGCTTCGGGGAAGGGTTAGGTTTAGGATTCGGGCTAGGGTTAGGGATAGGGGACGGGGACGGTTTAGGGTCCAGGGGAGGGTACGACAACGCTTTAGGGGGAGCGTACGTGTGAGGGTGCGGGTTAGTGTTAGCGTACGGGTTAGGATTAGGGCACGGGTGAGGGTCAGGCTTCGGGAAGGGTTAGGGTTAGGGTTCGGGCTAGGGTTAGAGTTAGGGGACGGGGACGGTTTAGGGTTCAGGGGAGGGTACGACAACGCTTTAGGGGGAGCGTACGTGTGAGGGCGCGGGTTAGTGTTATCGTACGGGTTAGGATTAGGGGACGAGTGAGGGTCAGGCTTCGGGGAGTGGTTAGGGTTAGGGTTCGAGCTACGGTTAGGGTTAGGGGACGGGGACGGTTTGGGGTCCAGCGGAGGGTACGACAACGCTTTAGAGGGAGTGTACGTGTGAGGGCGCGGGTTAGTGTGAGCGTACGGTTTAGGATTAGGGGACGGGTGAGGGTCAGTCTTCGGGGAAGTGTTAGGGTTAGGGTTCGGGCTAGGTTTAGGGTTAGGGTACGGGGACGGTTTAGGGTCCAGAGGAGGGTACGACAACGCTTTAGGGGGAGCGTACGTGTGAGGGCGCGTGTTAGTGTTAGCGTACGGGTTAGGATTAGGGGACGGTTGAGGGTCAGGCTTCGGGGAAGGGTTAGGGTTAGGGTTCGGGCTAGGGTTAGGGTTAGGGAACGGGGACGGTTTAGGGTCGACGGGAGGGTACGACAACGCTTTAGGGGGAGCGTAAGTGTGAGGGCGCGGGTTAGTGTTAGCGTACGGGTTAGGATTAGGGGACGGGTGAGGGTCAGGCTTCGGGGAAGGGTTAGGGTTAGGGTTCGGGCTAGGGTTAGGGTTAGGGGACGGGGACGGTTTATGATCCAGAGGAGGGTACGACAACGCTTCAGGGGGAGCGTACGTGTGAGGGCGGGGGTTAGTGTTAGCGTACGGGTTAGGATTACGGGACCGGTGAGGGTCAGGCTTTGGGGAAGGGTTAGGTTTAGGGTTCGGGCTAGGGTTAGGGTTAGGGGACGGGGACGGTTTAGGGTCCAGAGGAGGGTACGACAACGCTTTAGGGGGAGTGTACGTGTGAGGGCATGGGTTAGTGTTAGCATACGGGTTAGGATTAGGGGACGGGTGAGGGTCAGGCTTCGGGGAAGGGTTAGGGTTAGGGTTCGGGCTAGGATTAGGGTTAGGGAACGGGGACGGTTTAGGGTCGACGGGAGGGTACGACAACGCTGTAGGGGGAGCGTACGTGTGAGGGCGCGGGTTAGTGTTAGCGTACGGGTTAGGATTAGGGGACGGGTGAGGGTCAGGCTTCGGGGAAGGGTTAGGGTTAGGGTTCGGGCTAGGGTTAGGGTTAGGGGACGGGGACGGTTTAGGGTCCAGGGGAGGGTACGACAACGCTTTAGGGGGAGCGTACGTGTGAGGGCGCGGGTTAGTGTTAGCGTACGGGTTAGAATTTGGGGACGGGTTAGGGTCAGGCTTCGGGGAAGGGTTATGTTTAGGGTTCGGGCTAGGGTTAGGGTTAGGGGACGGGGACGGTTTAGGGTCCAGGGGAGGGTACGACAACGCTTTAGGGGGAGCGTACGTGTGAGAGCGCGGGTTAGTGTTAGCGTACGGGCGAGGATTAGGGGACGGGTGAGGGTCAGGCTTCGGGGAAGGGGTAGTGTTAGGGTTCGGGCTAGGGTTAGGGTTAGGGGACGGGGACGGTTTAGGGTCCAGTGGAGGGTACGACAACGCTTTAGGGGGAGCGTAGGTGTGAGGGCGCGGGTTAGTGTTAGCGTACGGGTTAGGATTAGGGGACGGGTGAGGGTCAGGCTTTGGGGATGGGTTAGGGTTAGGGTTCGGGCTTGGGTTAGGGTTAGGGGACGGGGACGGTTTAGGGTCCAGGGGAGGGTATGACAACGCGTTAGGGGGAGCGTACGTGTGAGGGCGCGGGTTATTGTTAGCGTACGGGTTAGGATTAGGGGACGGGTGAGGGTCAGGTTTCGGGGAAGGGTTAGGGTTAGGGTTCGGGCTAGGGTTAGGGTTAGGGGACGGGGACGGTTTAGGGTCCAGGGGAGGGTACGACAACGCTTTAGGGGGAGCGTACGTGTGAGGGCGCGGGTTAGTGTTAGCGTACGAATGAGGATTAGGGGACGGGTGAGGGTCAGGCTTCGGGGAAGGGTTAGGGTTAGGGTTCCGGCTAGGGTTAGGGTTAGGGAACGGGGACGGTGTAGGGTCCAGGGGAGGGTACGACAACGCTTTAGGGGGAGCGTACGTGTGAGGGCGCGGATTAGTCTTAGCGTACGGCTTAGGATTAGGGGACGCGTGAGGGTCAGGCTTCGGGGAAGTGTTAGGGTTAGGGTTCGGGCTAGAGTTAGGGTTAGGGGACGGGGACGGTTTAGGGTCCAGGGGAGGGTACGACAACGCTTTAGGGGGAGCGTACGTGTGATGGCACGGGTTAGTGTTAGCGTACGGGTTAGGATTATGGGACGGGTGAGGGTCAGGCTTCGAGGAAGAGTTAGTGTTAGGTTTCAGTCTAGGGTTAGGGTTAGGGGACGGGGACGGTTTAGGGTCCAGGGGACGGTACGACAACGCTTTAGGGGGAGCGTACGCGTGAGGGCGCGGGTTAGTGTTAGCGTACGGCTTAGGATTAGGGGACGGGTGAGGGTCAGGCTTCGGGGAAGGTTTAGCGTTAGGGTTCGGTCTAGGGATAGGGTTAGGGAACGGGGACGGTTTAGGGTCCAGGGGAGGGTAAGACAACGCTTTAGGGGGAGCGTACGTGTGAGGGCGTGGGTTAGTGTTAGCGAACGGCTCAGGATTAGGGGACGGGTGAATGTCAGGCTTCAGGGAAGGTTTAGGGTTAGGGCTCGGGCTAGGGTTAGGGTTAGGGGACGGGGACGGTTTAGGGTCCAGGGGAGGGTACGACAACGCTTTAGGGGGAGCGTACGTGTGAGGGCGCGGGTTAGTGTTAGTGTACGGGTTAGGATTATGGGACGGGTGAGGGTCAGGCTTCGAGGAAGTGTTAGGGTTAGGGTTCGGGCTAGGGTTAGGGTTAGGGGACGGGGACGGTTTATGATCCAGAGGAGGGTACGACAACGCTTCAGGGGGAGCGTACGTGTGAGGGCGGGGGTTAGTGTTAGCGTACGGGTTAGGATTACGGGACCGGTGAGGGTCAGGCTTCGGGGAAGGTTTAGGTTTAGGGTTCGGGCTAGGGTTAGGGTTAGGGGACGGGGACGGTTTAGGGTCCAGAGGAGGGTACGACAACGCTTTAGGGGGAGTGTACGTGTGAGGGCATGGGTTAGTGTTAGCATACGGGTTAGGATTAGGGGACGGGTGAGGGTCAGGCTTCGGGGAAGGGTTAGGGTTAGGGTTCGGGCTAGGGTTAGGGTTAGGGAACGGGGACGGTTTAGGGTCGACGGGAGGGTACGACAACGTTTTAGGGGGAGCGTACGTGTGAGGGCGCGGGTTAGTGTTAGCGTACGGGTTAGGATTAGGGGACGGGTGAGGGTCAGGCTTCGGGGAAGGGTTAGGGTTAGGGTTCGGGCTAGCGTTAGGGTTAGGGGACGGGGACGGTTTAGGGTCCAGGGGAGGGTACGACAACGCTTTAGGGGGAGCGTATGTGTGAGGGCGCGGGTTAGTGTTAGCGTACGGGTTAGGATTAGGGGACGGGTGAGTGTCAGGCTTCGGGGAAGGGTTAGGGTTAGGGTTCGGGCTAGGGTTAGGGTTAGGGGACGGGGACGGTTTAGGGTCCAGGGGAGCGTACGACAATGCTTTAGGGGGAGCGTACGTGTGAGGGCGCGGGTTAGTGTTAGCGTACGGGTTACTATTAGGGGACGGGTGAGGGTCAGGCTTCGGGGAAGGGTTAGGGTTAGGGTTCGGGCTAGGGTTAGGGTTAGGGGACGGGGACGGTTTAGGGTCCAGAGGAGGGTACGACTACGCTTTAGGGGGAGCGTACGTGTGAGGGCGCGGGTTAGTGTTAGCGTACGGGTTAGGATTAGGGGACGGGTGAGGGTCAGGCTTCGGGGAAGGGTTAGGGTTAGGGTTCGGGCTAGGGTTAGGGTTAGGGGACGGGGACGGTTTAGGGTTCAGGGGAGGGTACGAGAACGCTTTAGGGGGAGCGTACGTGTGAGGGCGCGGGTTAGTGTTAGCGTACGGGTTAGGATTAGGGGACGGGTGAGGGTCAGGCTTCGGGGGAGTGTTAGGGTTAGGGTTTGGGCTAGGTTTAGGGTTAGGGGACGTGGAAGGTTTAGGGTCCAGGGGAGGGTACGACAACGCTTTAGGGGGAGCGTACGTGTGAGGTCGCGGGTTAGTGTTAGCGTACAGGTGAGGATTAGGGGACGGGTGAGGGTCAGGCTTCGGGGAATGGTTAGGGTTAGGGTTCGGGCTAGGGTTAGGTTTCGGGACGGGGACGGTTTAGGGTCCAGGGGAGGGTACGACAACGCTTTAGGGGGAGCGTACGTGTGAGGGCGCGGGTTAGTGTTAGCGTACGGGTTAGGATTAGGGGACGGGTGAGGGTCAGGCTTCGGGGAAGGGTTATGGTTAGGGTTCGGGCTAGGGTTAGGGTTGGGGACGGGGACGGTATAGGGTCCAGGGGAGGGTACGACAATGCTTTAGGGGGAGCGTACGTGTGAGGGCGCGGGTTAGTGTTAGCGTACGGGTTACTATTAGGGGACGGGTGAGGGTCAGGCTTCGGGGAAGGGTTAGGGTTAGGGTTCGGGCTAGGGTTAGGGTTCGGGACGGGGACGGTTTAGGGTCCAGGGGAGGGTACGACAACGCTTTAGGGGGAGCGTACGTGTGAGGGCGCGGATTAGTGTTAGCGTACGGGTTAGGATTAGGGGACGGGTGAGGGTCAGGCTTCGGGGGAGGGTTAGGGTTAGGGTTTGGGCTAGGGTTAGGGTTAGGGGACGGGGAAGGTTTAGGGTCCAGGGGAGGGTACGACAACGCTTTAGGGGGAGCGTACGTGTGAGGGCGCGGGTTAGTGTTAGCGTACGGGTGAGGATTAGGGGACGGGTGAGGGTCAGGCTTCGGGGAAGGGTTAGGGTTAGGGTTCGGGCTAGGGTTAGGGTTAGGTGACGGGGACGGTTTAGGGTCCAGGGGAGGGTACGACAACGCTTTAGGGGGAGCGTACGTGTGAGGGCGCGGGTTAGTGTTAGCGTACGGGTGAGGATTAGGGGACGGGTGAGGGTCAGGCTTCGGGGAAGGGTTAGGGTTAGGGTTCGGGCTAGGGTTAGGGTTAGGGGACGGGGACGGTTTAGGGTCCAGGGGAGGGTACGACAACGCTTTAGGGGGAGCGTACGTGTGAGGGCGTGGGTTAGTGTTAGCGTACAGGTTAGGATTAGGGGACGGGTTAGGGTCAGGCTTCGGGGAAGGGTTAGGGTTAGGGTTCGGGCTAGGGTTAGGGCTAGGGGACGGGGACGGTTTAGGGTCCAGGGGAGGGTACGACAATGCTTTAGGGGGAGCGTACGTGTGAGGGCGCGGGTTAGTGTTAACGTACAGGTTAGGATTAGGGGACGGGTTAGGGACAGGCTTCGGGGAAGGGTTAGGGTTAGGGTTCGGGCTAGGGTTCGGATTAGGGGACGGGGACGGTTTAGGGTCCAGGGGAGGGTACGACAATGCTTTAGGGGGAGCGTACGTGTGAGGGCGCGGGTTAGTGTTAACGTACAGGTTAGGATTAGGGGACGGGTGAGGGTCAGGCTTCGGGGAAGGGTTAGGGTTAGGGTTCGGGCTAGGGTTAGGGTTAGGGGACGGGGACGGTTTGGGGTCCAGGGGAAGGTACGACAACGCTTTAGGGGAGCGTACGTGTGAGGGCGCGGGTTAGTGTTAGCGTACGGGTGAGGATTAGGGGACGGGTGAGGGTTAGGCTTCGGGGAAGGGTTAGGGTTAGGGTTCGGGCTAGGGTTAGGGTTAGGGGACAGGGACGGTTTAGTGTCCAGGGGAGGGTACGACAACGCTTTAGGGGGAGCGTACGTGTCAGGGTACTGGTTAATGTTAGCGTACGGGTTAGGATTAGGGGACGGGTGAGTGTCATGCTTCGGGGAAGGGTTAGGGTTAGGGTTCGGGCTAGGGTTAGGGTTAGGGGACGGGGACGGTTTAGGGTCCAGGGGAGGGTACGACAAAGCTTTAGGGGGAGCGTACGTGTGAGGGCGCGGGTTAGTGTTAGCGTACGTGTTAGGATTAGGGGACGGGTGAGGGTCAGGCTTCCGGGAAGGGTTAGGGTTAGGGTTCGGGCTAGGGTTAGGGTTAGGGGACGGGGACTGTTTAGAGTCCAGGGGAGCGTACGACAACGCTTTAGGGGGAGCGTACATGTGAGGGCGCGGGTTAGTGTTAGCGTACGGGTTAGGATTAGGGGACGGGTGAGGGTCAGGCTTCGGAGAAGGGTTAGGGTTAGGGTTCAGGCTAGGGTTAGGGTTAGGGGACGGGTACGGTTTAGGGTCCAGGGGAGTGTACGACAACGCTTTAGGGGGAGCGTACGTGTGAGGGCGCGGGTTAGTGTTAGCGTACGGGTGAGGATTACGGGACGGGTGAGGGTCAGGCTTCGGGGAAGGGTTAGGGTTAGGGTTCGGGCTAGGGTTAGGGTTAGGGAACAGGGACGGTTTAGGGTCCAGGGGAGGGTACGACAACGCTTTAGGGGGAGCGTACGTGTGAGGGCGCGGATTAGTGTTAGCGTACGTGTTAGGATTAGGGGACGGGTGAGGGTCAGTCTTCAGGGAAGGTTTAGGGTTAGGTTTCCGGCTAGTTTTAGGGTTAGGGGATGGGGACGGTTTAGGGTCCAGGGGAGGGTATGACAACGCTATAGGGGCAGCGCACGTGTGAGGGCGCGGCTTAGTGTTAGCGTACGGGTTAGGATTAGGGGACGGGTGAGGGTCAGGCTTCGGGGAATGGTTAGGGTTAGGGTTCGGGCTAGGGTTAGGGTTAGGGGACGGGGACGGTTTGGGGTCCAGGGGAGGGTACGACAACGCTTTACGGGCAGCGTACGTGTGAGGGCGCGGGTTAGTGTTAGCGTATAGGTTAGGATTAGGGGACGGGTTAGGGTCAGGCTTCGGGGAAGGGTTAGGGTTAGGGTTCGGGCTAGGGTTCGGATTAGGGGACGGGGACGGTTTAGGGTCCAGGGGAGGGTACGACAACGCTTTAGGGGCAGCGTACGTGTGAGGGCGCGGGTTAGTGTTAGCGTACGGGTTACGATTAGGGGACGGGTGAGGGTCAGGCTTTGGGATAGGGTTAGGGTTAGGGTTCGGGCTAGGGTTAGCGTTAGGGGACGGGGACGGTTTAGGGTCCAGGGGAGGGTACGACAACGCTTTAGGGGGAGCGTACGTGTGAGTGCGCGGGTTAGTGTTAGCGTACGGGTTAGGATTAGGGGACGGGTGTGGGTCAGGCTTCGGGGAAGGGTTAGGGTTAGGGTTCGGGCTAGGGTTAGGCTTAGGGGATGGGGACGGTTTAGGGTCCAGGGGAGGGTACGACAACGCATTAGGGGCAGCATACGTGTGAGGGCGCGGGTTAGTGTTAGCGTACGGGTTAGTATTCGGGGACGGGTGAGGGTCAGGCTTCGGGGAATGGTTACGGTTAGGGTTCGGGCTAGGGGTAGGGTTTGGGGACGGGGATGGTTTGGGGTCCAGGGGAGGGAACGACCACGCTTTAGGGGCAGCGTACGTGTGAGGGCGCGGGTTAGTGTTAGCGTACGGGTTAGGATTAGGGGACGGGTGAGGGTCAGGCTTCGGGGAAGGGTTAGGGTTAGGGTTCGGGCTAGGGTTAGGGTTAGGGGACGGGGACGGTTTAGGGTTCAGGGGAGGGTACGACAACGCTTTAGGGGGAGCGTACGTGTGAGTGCGCGGGTTAGTGTTAGCGTACGGGTTAGGATTAGGGGACGGGTGAGGGTCAGGCTTCTGGGAAGGCTTAGGGTTAGGGTTCGGGGTAGGGTTAGGGTTGGGGACGGGGACGGTTTAGGGTCAAGGGGAGGGTACGACAACGCCTTAGGGGGAGCGTACGTGTGAGGGCGCGGGTTAGTGTTAGCGTACGGGTTAGGATTAGGGGACGGGTGAGGGTCAGGCTTCGGGGAAGGGTTAGGGTTAGGGTTCGGGCTAGGGTTAGGGGACGGGGACGGGGACGTTTTAGGGTCCAGGGGAGGGTACGACAACGCTTTAGGGGGAGCGTACGTGTGAGGGCGCGGGTTAGTGTTAGCGTACGGCTTAGGATTAGGGGACGGGTGAGGGTCAGGCTTCGGGGAAGGGTTAGGGTTAGGGTTCGGGCTAGGGTTAGGGTTAGGGGATGGGGACGGTTTAGGGTCCAGGGGAGGGTACGACAACGCTTTAGGGGGAGCGTACGTGTGAGGGCGCGGGTTAGTGTTAGCGTACGGGTTAGGATTAGGGGACGGGTGAGGGTCAGGCTTCGGGGAAGGGTTAGGGTTAGGGTTCGGGCTAGGGTTAGGGTTAGGGGACGGGGACGGTTTAGGGTCCAGGGGAGGGTACGACAACGCTTTAGGGGGAGCGTACGTTTGAGGGCGCGGGTTAGTGTTAGCGTACGGCTTAGAATTAGGGGACGGGTGAGGGTCAGGCTTCGGGGAAGGGTTAGGGTTAGGGTTCGGTCTAGGGTTAGGGTTAGGGAACGGGGACGGTTTAGGGTCCAGGGGAGTGTACGACAATGCTTTAGGGGGAGCGTACGTGTGAGGTCGCGGGTTAGTGTTAGCGTACGGCTTAGCATTAGGGGACAGGTGAGGGTCAGGCTTCGGGGAAGGGTTAGGGTTAGGGTTCGGGCTAGGGTTAGGGGACGGGGACGGGGACGTTTTAGGGTCCAGGGGAGGGTACGACAACGCTTTAGGGGGGGCGTACGTGTGAGGGCGCGGGTTAGTGTTAGCGTACGGTTTAGGATTAGGGGACGGGTGAGGGTCAGGCTTCGGGGAAGGGTTAGGGTTAGGGTTCGGGCTAGGGTGAGGGTTAGGGGACGGGGACGGTTTAGGGTCCAGGGGAGGGTACGACAACGCTTTAGGGGGAGCGTACGTGTGAGGGCGCGGGTTAGTGTTAGCGTACGGGTGAGGATTAGAGGACGGGTGAGGGTCACGCTTCGGGGAAGGGTTAGGGTTAGGGTTCGGGCTAGGTTTAGGGTTAGGGGACGGGGACGGTTTAGGGTCCAGGGGAGGGTACGACGACGCTTTAGGGGGAGCGTACGTGGGAGGGCGCGGGTTAGTGTTAGCGTACGGGTTAGGATTAGGGGACGTGTGAGGGTCAGGCTTCGGGGAAGGGTTAGGGTTAGGGTTCGGGCTAGGGTTAGGGTTAGGGGACGGGGACGGTGTAGGGTCCAGGGGAGGGTACGACAACGCTTTAGGGGGAGCGTACGTGTGAGGGCGCGGGTTAGTGTTAGCGTACGGCTTAGGATTAGGGGACGGGTGAGGGTCAGGCTTCGGGGAAGGGTTAGGGTTAGGGTTCGGGCTATGGTTAGGGTTAGGGGACGGGGAGAGTTTAGGGTCCAGGGGAGGGTACGACAACGCTTTAGGGGGAGCGTACGTGTGAGGGCGCGGGTTAGTGTTAGCGTACAGCTTAGGATTAGGGTACGGGTGAGTGTAGGCTTCGGGGAAAGGTTACGGTTAGGGTTCGGGCTAGGGTTAGGATTAGGGGACGGGGAAGGTTTAGGGTCCAGGGGAGGGTACGACAACGCCTTAAGGGGAGCGTACATGTGACGGCGTGGGTTAGTGTTAGCGTACGGGTTAGGATTAGGGGACGGGTGAGGGTCAGGCTTCGGGGAAGGGGTAGGGTTAGGGTTCGGGCTAGGGTTAGGGTTAGGGGACGGGGACGGTTTAGGGTCCAGGGGAGGGTACGACAACGCTTTAGGGGGAGCGTACGTGTGAGGGCGCGGGTTAGTGTTAGCGTACAGCTTAGGATTACGTGACGGGTGAGGGTCAGGCTTCGGGGAAGGGTTAGGGTTAGGGTTCGGGCTAGGGTTAGGGTTAGGGGACGGGGACGGTTTAGGATCCAGGGGAGGGTACGACAACGCTTTAGGGGGAGCGTACGTGTGAGGGCGCGGCTTAGTGTTAGCGTACGGCTTAGGATTAGGGGACGGGTGAGGGTCAGGGTTCGGTGAAGGGTTAGGGTTAGGGTTCGGGCTAGGGTTAGGGTTAGGGGACGGGGACGGTTTAGGGTCCAGGGGAGGGTACGACAACGCTTTAGGGGGAGCGTACGTGTGAGGGCGTGGGTTAGTGTTAGCGTACGAGTTAGGATTAGGGGACGGGTGAGGGTCAGGCTTCGGGGAAGGGTTAGGGTTAGGGTTCGCGCTAGGGTTAGGGTTAGGGGACGGGGACGTTTCAGGGTCCAGGGGAGGGTACGACAACACTTTAGGGGGAGCGTACGTGTTAGGGCGCGGATTAGTGTTAGCGTACGGCTTAGGATTAGGGGCCGGGTGAGGGTCAGGCTTCGGGGAAGGGTTAGGGTTAGGGTTCGGGCTAGGGTTAGGGTTAGGGGACGGGGACGGTTTAGGGTCCAGGGGAGGGTACGACAACGCTTCAGGGGGAGCGTACGTGTGAGGGCGCGGGTTAGTGTTAGCGTACGGGTGAGGATTAGGGGACGGGTGAGGGTCACGCTTCGGGGAAGGGTTAGGTTTAGGGTTCGGGCTAGGGTTAGGGTTAGGGGACGGGGACGGTTTAGGGTCCAGGGGAGGGTACGACAACGCTTTAGGGGGAGCGTACGTGTGAGGGCGCGGGTTAGTGTTAGCGTACGGGTGAGGATTAGGGGACGGGTGAGGGTCAGGCTTCGGGGAAGGGTTAGGGTTAGGGTTCGGGCTATGGTTAGGGTTAGGGGAGTGGGACAGTTTAGGGTCCAGGGGAGGGTACGACAACGCTTTAGGGGGAGCGTACGTGTGAGGGCGCGGGTTAGTGTTAGCGTACGGCTTAGGATTAGGGGACGGGTGAGGGTCAGGCTTCGGGGAAGGGTTAGGGTTAGGGTTCGGGCTAGGGTTACGGTTAGGGTATGGGGACGGTTTAGGGTCCAGGGGAGGGTACAACAACGCTTTAGGGGGAGCGTACGAGTGAGAGCACGGGTTAGTGTTAGTGTACAGCTTAGGATTAGGGGACGGGTGTGGGTCAGGCTTCGGGGAAGGGTTAGGGTTAGGTTTCGGGCTAGGGTTAGGGTTAGGGGACGGGGACGGTTTAGGGTCCAGGGGAGGGTACGACAACGCTTTAGGGGGAGCGTACGTGTGAGGGCGCGGGTTAGTGTTAGCGTACGGGTTAGGATTAGGGGACGGGTGAGGGTCAGGCTTCGCGGAAGGGTTAGGGTTAGGGTTCGGTCTAGGTTTAGGGTTAGGAGACGGGGACGGTTTAGGGTCCAGGAGACGGTACGACAACGCTTTAGGGGGAGCGTACGTGTGAGGGCGCGGGTTAGTGTTAGCGTACGGGTTAGGATTAGGGGACGCGTGAGGGTCAGGCTTCGAGGAAGGGTTAGGGTTAGGGTTCGGGCTAGGGTTAAGGTTAGGGGACGGGGACGGTTTAGGGTCCAGGGGAGGGTACGACAACGCTTTAGGGGGAGCGTAGGTGTGAGGGCGCGGGTTAGTGTTAGCGTACGGTTTACGATTAGGGGAACGGTGAAGTTCAGGCTTCGGGGAAGGGTTAGGGTTAGGGTTCGGGCTAGGGTTAGGGTTAGGGGACGGGGACGGTTTAGGGTCCAGGGGAGGGTACGACAACGCTTTAGGGGGAGCGTACGTGTGAGGGCGCGGGTTAATGTTAGCGTACGGGTTAGGATTATGGGACGGGTGATGGTCAGGCTTCGGGGAAGGGTTAGGGTTAGGGTTCGGGCTAGGGTTAGGGTTAGGGGACGGGGACGGTTTAGGGTCCAGGGGAGGGTACGACAACGCTTTAGGGGGAGCGTACGTGTGAGGGCGCGGGTTAGTGTTAGCGTACGGGTTAGGATTAGGGGATGGGTGACGGTCAGGCTTCGGGGAAGGGTTAGGGTTAGGGTTCGCGGTAGGGTTAGGGTTAGGGGACGGGGACGGTTTAGGGTCCAGGGGAGGGTACGACAAAGCTTTAGGCGGAGCGTACGTGTGAGGGCGCGGGTTAGTGTTAGCGTAAGGGTTAGGATTAGGGGACGGGTGAGGGTCAGGATTCGGGGAAGGGTTAGGGTTAGGGTTCGGGCTAGGGTTAGGGTTAGGGGACGGGGACGGTTTAGGGTCCAGGGGAGGGTACGACAACGCTTTAAGGGGAGCGTACGTGTGAGGGCGCGGGTTAGTGTTAGCGTACGGGTTAGGACTAGGGGACGGGTGAGGGTCAGGCTTCGGAGAAGGGTTAGGGTTAGGGTTCGGGCTAGGGTTAGGGTTAGGGGACGGGGACGGTTTAGGGTCCAGGGGAGGGTACGACAACGCTTTAGGGGGAGCGTAGGTGTGAGGGCGCGGGTTAGTGTTAGCGTACGGTTTACGATTAGGGGAACGGTGAAGTTCAGGCTTCGGGGAAGGGTTAGGGTTAGGGTTCGGGCTAGGGTTAGGGTTAGGGGACGGGGACGGTTTAGGGTCCAGGGGAGGGTACGACAACGCTTTAGGGGGAGCGTACGTGTGAGGGTGCGGGTTAGTGTTAGCGTACGGGTGAGGATTAGGGGAAGGGTGAGGGTCAGGCTTCGGGGAAGGGTTAGGGTTAGGGTTCGGTCTAGGGTTAGGGTTAGGGTACGGGGACGGTTTAGGGTCCAGAGGAGGGTACGACAACGATTTAGGAGGAGCGTACGTGTGAGGGCACGGGTTAGTGTTAGCGTACGGGTTAGGATTAGGGGACGTGTGAGGGTCAGGCTTCGGGGAAGGGTTAGGGTTAGAGTTCGGGCTAGGGTTAGGGTTAGGGGACGGGGAAGATTTAGGGTCCAGGGGAGGGTACGACAACGCTTTAGGGGGAGCGTACGTGTGAGGGCGTGGGTTAGTGTTAGCGTACGGGTTAGGATTAGGGGATGGGTGAGGGTCAGGCTTCGGGGAAGGGTTAGGGTTAGGGTTCGGGCTAGGGTTAGGGTTAGGCGACGGAGACGGTTTAGGGTCCAGGCGAGGGTACGAGAACGCTTTAGGGGGAGCGTACGTGTGAGGGTGCGGGTTAGTGTTAGCGTACGGGTTAGGATTAGGGGACGGGTGAGGGTCAGGCTTCGGGGAAGGGTTAGGGGTAGGGTTCGGGCTAGGGTTAGGGTTAGGGGACGGGGACGGTTTAGGGTCCAGAGGAGGGTACGACAACGATTTAGGGGGAGCGTACGTGTGAGGGCGCGGGTTAGTGTTAGCGTACGGGTTAGGATTAGGGGACGGGTGAGGGTCAGGCTTCGGGGAAGGGTTAGGGTTAGGGTTCGGGCTAGGGTTAGGGTTAGGGGACGGGGAAGGTTTAGGGTCCAGAGGAGGGTACGACAACGATTTAGGGGGAGCGTACGTGTGAGGGCGCGGGTTAGTGTTAGCGTTCGGGTTAGGATTAGGGGACGGGTGAGGGTCAGGCTTCGGGGAAGGGTTAGCGTTAGGTTTCGGGCTACGGTTAGGGTTAGGGGATGGGGACGGTTTAGGGTCCAGGGGAGGGTACGACAACGCTTTAGGGGGAGCGTACGTGTGAGCGTGCGGGTTAGTGTTAGCGTACGGGTTAGGATTAGGGGACGGGTGAGGGTCAGGTTTCGGGGAAGGGTTAGGGTTAGGGTTCGGGCTAGGGTTAGGGTTAGGGGACGGGGACGGTTTAGGGTCCAGGGGAGGGTACGACAACGCTTTAGGGGGATCATACGTGTGAGGGCGCGGGTTAGTGTTAGCGTACGGGTTAGGATTATGGGACGGGTGAGGGTCAGGCTTCGGGGAAGGGTTAGGGTTAGGGTTCGGGCTAGGGTTAGGGTTAGGGGACGGGGACGGTTTAGGGTCCAGGGGAGGGTACGACAACGCTTTAGGGGGAGCGTACGTGTGAGGGCGCGTGTTAGTGTTAGCGTACGGGTTAGGATTAGGGGACGGGTGAGGGTCAGGCTTCGGGGAAGGGTTAGGGTTAGGTTTCGGGGTAGGGTTAGGGTTAGGGGACGGGGACGGTTTAGGGTCCAGGGGAGGGTACGACAACGCTTTAGGCGGAGCGTACGTGTGAGGGCGCGGGTTAGTGTTAGCGTAAGGGTTAGGATTAGGGGACGGGCGAGGGTCAGGCTTCGGGGAAGGGTTAGGGTTAGGGTTCGGGCTAGGGTTAGGGTTAGGGGACGGGGACGGTTTAGGGTCCAGGGGAGGGTACGACAACGCTTTATGGGGAGCGTACGTGTGAGGGCGCGGGTTAGTGTTAGCGTACGGGTTAGGATTAGGGGACGGGTGAGGGTCAGGCATCGGAGAAGGGTTAGGGTTAGGGTTCGGGCTAGGGTTAGGGTTAGGGGACGGGGACGGTTTAGGGTCCAGGGGAGGGTACGACAACGCTTTAGGGGGAGCGTACGTGTGAGGGCGCGGGTTAGTGTTAGCGTACGGCTTAGGATTAGGGGACGGGTGAGGGTCAGGCTTCGGGGAAGGGTTAGGGTTAGGGTTCGGGCTAGGGTTAGGGTTAGGGGACGGGGAAGGTTTAGGGTTCAGGGGAGGGTACAGCAACGCTTTAGGGGGAGCGTACGTGTGAGGGCGTGGGTTAGTGTTAGCGTACGGGTTAGGATTAGGGGACCGGTGAAGGTCAGGCTTCGGGGAAGGGTTAGGGTTAGGGTTCGGGCTAGGGTTAGGGTTAGGGGACGGGGACGGTTTAGGGTCCAGGGGAGGGTACGACAACGCTTTAGGGGGAGCGTACGTGTGAGGGCGCAGGTTAGTGTTAGCGTACGGGTTAGGATTAGGGGACGGGTGAGGGTCAGGCTTCGGGGAAGGTTTAGGGTTAGGGTTCGGGCTAGGGTTAGGGTTAGGGGACGGGGACGGTTTAGGGTCCAGGGGACGGTACGACAACGCTTTAGGGGGAGCGTACGTGTGAGGGCGCGGGTTAGTGTTTGCGTACGGCTTAGGATTAGGGGACGGGTGAGGGTCAGGCTTCGGGGAAGGGTTAGGGTTAGGGTTCGGGCTAGGGTTAGGGTTAGGGGACGGGGACGGTTTAGGGTCCAGGGGAGGGTACGACAACGCTTTAGGGGGAGCGTACGTGTGAGGGCGCGGGTTAGTGTTAGCGTACGGGTTAGGATTAGGGGACGGGTGAGGGTCAGACTTCGGGGAAGGGTTAGGGTTAGGGTTCGGGCTAGGGTTAGGGTTAGGGGACGGGGACGGTTTTTGGTCCAGGGCAGGGTACGACAACGCTTTAGGCGGAGCGTACGTGTGAGGGCGCGGGTTAGTGTTAGCGTAAGGGTTAGGATTAGTGGACGGGTGAGGGTCAGGCTTCGGGGAAGGGTTAGGGTTAGGGTTCGGGCTAGGGTTAGGGTTAGGGGACGGGGACGGTTTAGGGTCCAGGGGAGGGTACGACAACGCTTTAGGGGGAGCGTACGTGTGAGGGCGCGGGTTAGTGTTAGCGTACGGGTTAGGATTAGGGGACGGGTGAGGGTCAGGCTTCGGAGAAGGGTTAGGGTTAGGGTTCGGGCTAGGTTTAGGGTTAGGGGACGGGGACGGTTTAGGGTCCAGGGGAGGGTACGACAACGCTTTAGGGGGAGCGTACGTGTGAGGGCGCGGGTTAGTGTTAGCGTACGGGTTAGGATTAGGGGACGGGTGAGGGTCAGGCTTCGGGGAAGGGTTAGGGTTAGGGTTCGGGCTAGGGTTAGGGTTAGGGGACGGGGAAGGTTTAGGGTTCAGGGGAGGGTACAGCAACGCTTTAGGGGGAGCGTACGTGTGAGGGCGTGGGTTAGTGTTAGCGTACGGGTTAGGATTAGGGGACTGGTGAAGGTCAGGCTTCGGGGAAGGGTTAGGGTTAGGGTTCGGGCTAGGGTTAGGGTTAGGGGACGGGGACGGTTTAGGGTCCAGGGGAGGGTACGACAACGCTTTAGGGGGAGCGTACGTGTGAGGGCGCAGGTTAGTGTTAGCGTACGGGTTAGGATTAGGGGATGGGTGAGGGTCAGGCTTCGGGGAAGGTTTAGGGTTAGGGTTCGGGCTAGGGTTAGGGTTAGGGGACGGGGACGGTTTAGGGTCCAGGGGACGGTACGACAACGCTTTAGGGGGAGCGTACGTGTGAGGGCGCGGGTTAGTGTTTGCGTACGGCTTAGGATTAGGGGACGGGTGAGGGTCAGGCTTCGGGGAAGGGTTAGGGTTAGGGTTCGGGCTAGGGTTAGGGTTAGGGGACGGGGACGGTTTAGGGTCCAGGGGAGGGTACGACAACGCTTTAGGGGGAGCGTACGTGTGAGGGCGCGGGTTAGTGTTAGCGTACGGGTTAGGATTAGGGGACGGGTGAGGGTCAGACTTCGGGGAAGGGTTAGGGTTAGGGTTCGGGCTAGGGTTAGTGTTAGGGGACGGGGACGGTTTTTGGTCCAGGGCAGGGTACGACAACGCTTTAGGCGGAGCGTACGTGTGAGGGCGCGGGTTAGTGTTAGCGTAAGGGTTAGGATTAGTGGACGGGTGAGGGTCAGGCTTCGGGGAAGGGTTAGGGTTAGGGTTCGGGCTAGGGTTAGGGTTAGGGGACGGGGACGGTTTAGGGTCCAGGGGAGGGTACGACAACGCTTTAGGGGGAGCGTACGTGTGAGGGCGCGGGTTAGTGTTAGCGTACGGGTTAGGATTAGGGGACGGGTGAGGGTCAGGCTTCGGAGAAGGGTTAGGGTTAGGGTTCGGGCTAGGTTTAGGGTTAGGGGACGGGGACGGTTTAGGGTCCAGGGGAGGGTACGACAACGCTTTAGGGGGAGCGTACGTGTGAGGGCGCGGGTTAGTGTTAGCGTACGGGTTAGGATTAGGGGACGGGTGAGGGTCAGGCTTCGGGGAAGGGTTAGGGTTAGGGTTCGGGCTAGGGTTAGGGTTAGGGGATGGGGAAGGTTTAGGGTTCAGGGGAGGGTACGACAACGCATTAGGGGGAGCGTATGTGTGAGGGTGTGGGTTAGTGTCAGCGTACGGGTTAGGATTAGGGGACCGGTGAAGGTCAGGCTTCGGGAAAGGGTTAGGGTTAGGGTTCGGGCTAGGGTTAGGGTTAGGGGACGGGGACGGTTTAGGGTCCAGGGGAGGGTACGACAACGCTTTAGGGGGAGCGTACGTGTGAGGGCGCAGTTTAGTGTTAGCGTACGGGTTAGGATTAGGGGACGGGTGAGTGTCAGGCTTCGGAGAAGGTTTAGGGTTAGGGTTCGGGCTAGGGTTAGGGTTAGGGGATGGGGACGGTTTAGGGTCCAGGGGAGGGTACGACAACGCTTTAGGGGGAGCGTACGTGTGAGGGCGCGGGTTAGTGTTAGCGTACGGGTTAGGATTAGGGGACGGGTGAGGGTCAGGCTTCGGGGAAGTGTTAGGGTTAGGGTTCGGGCTAGGGTTAGGGTTAGGGGACGGGGACAGTTTAGGGTTCAGGGGAGGGTACGACAACGCTTTAGGGGGACCGTACGTGTGAGGGCGCGGCTTAGTGTTAGCGTACGTGTTAGGATTAGGGGACGGGTGAGGGTCAGGCTTCGGGGAAGGGTTAGGGTTAGGGTTCGGGCTAGGGTTAGGGTTGGGGACTGGGACGGTTTAGGGTTCAGTGGAGGGTACGACAACGCTTTAGGGGGAGCGTACGTGTGAGGGCGCGGGTTAGTGTTAGCGTACGGGTTAGGATTAGGGGGCAGGTGAGGGTCAGGCTTCGGGGAAGGTTTAGGGTTAGGGTTCGTGCTAGGGTTAGGGTTAGGGGACGGGGACGGTTTAGGGTCCAGGGGAGTGTACGACAACGCTTGAGGGGGAGCGTACGTGTGAGGGCACGGGTTAGTGTTAGGGTACGGGTTAGGATTAGGGGACGGGTGAGTGTCAGGCTTCGGGGAAGGGTTAGGGTTAGGGTTCGGGCTAGAGTTAGGGTTAGGGGACGGGGACGGTTTAGGGTCCAGTGTAGGGTACGACAACGCTTTAGGGGGAGCGTACGCGTGAGGGCGCGGGTTAGTGTTAGCGTACGGGTTAGGATTAGGGGACGGGTGAGGGTCAGGCTTCGGGGAAGTGTTAGGGTTAGGATTCGGGCTAGGCTTAGGGTTAGGGGACGGGGACGGTTTAGGGTCCCGGGGAGGGTACGACAATGTTTAGCGGGAGCGTACGTGTGAGGGCGCGGGTTACTGTTAGCGTACGGCTTAGGATTAGGGGACGGGTGAGGGTCAGGCTTCGGGGAAGTGTTAGGTTTAGGGTTCGGGGTAGGGTTAGGGTTGGGGACGGGGACGGTTTAGGGTCCAGGGGAGGGTACGACAACGCTTTAGGGGGAGCGTACGTGTGAGGGTGCGGGTTAGTGTTAGCGTACGGGTTAGGATTAGGGGACGGGTGAGGGTCAGGCTTCGGGGAAGGGTTAGGGTTAGGGTTCGGGCTAGGGTTAGGGTTAGGTGACTGGGACGGTTTAGGGTTCAGAGGAGGGTACGACAACGCTTTAGGGGGAGCGTACGTGTGAATGCGCGGGTTAGTGTTAGCGTACGGGTTAGGATTAGGGGACGGGTGAGGGTCAGGCTTCGGGGAAGGGTTAGGGTTAGGGTTCGGGCTAGGGTTAGGGTTAGGGGACGGGGATGGTTTAGGGTCCAGGGGAGGGTACGACAACGCTTTACGGGGAGCGTACGTGTGAGGGCGCAGGTTAGTGTTAGCGTACGGGTTAGAATTAGGGGAAGGGTGCGGGTCAGGCTTCGGGGAGGGTTAGGGTTAGGGTTCGGGCTAGGGTTAGGGTTAGGGGACGGGGACGGTTTAGGGTTCAGGGGAGGGTACGACAACGCTTTAGGGGGAGCGTACGTGTGAGGGCGCGGGTTAGTGTTAGCATACGGGTTAGGAATAGGGGACGGGTGAGGGTCAGGCTTCGGGGCATGGTTAGGGTTAGGGTTCTGGCTAGGGGTAGGGTTAGGGGACGGGGACGGTTTAGGGTCCAGGGGAGGGTACGACAACGCTTTAGGGGGAGCGTACGTGTGACGGCGCGGGTTAGTGTTAGCGTACGGGTTAGGATTAGGGGACGGGTGAGGGTCAGGCTTCGGGGAAGGGTTAGGGTTAGGGTTCGGGCTAGGGTTAGGGTTAGGGGATGGGGACGGTTTAGGGTCCAGGGGAGGGTACGAAAACGCTTTAGGGGGAGCGTACGTGTGAGTGCGCGGGTTACTGTTAGAGTACGGGTTAGGATTAGGGGACGGGTGAGGGTCAGGCTTCGGGGAAGGGTTAGGGTTAGGGTTCGGGGTAGGTTTAGGGTTGGGCACGGGGACGGTTTAGGGTCCAGGGGATGGTACGACAACGCTTTAGGGGGAGCGTACGTGTGAGGGCGCAGGTTAGTGTTAGAGTACGGGTTAGGATTAGGGGACGGGTGAGGGTCAGGCTTCGGGGAAGGGTTAGGGTTAGGGTTCGGGCTAGGGTTAGGGTTAGGGGACGGGGACGGTTTAGGGTCCAGGGGAGGGTACGAAAACGCTTAAGGGGGAGCGTACGTGTGAGGGCGCGGATTAGTGTTAGCGTACGGGTTAGGATTATGGGACGGGTGAGGGTCAGGCTTCGGGGAAGGGTTAGGGTTAGGGTTCGGGCTAGGGTTAGGGTTAGGGGACGGGGACGGTTTAGGGTCCAGGGGAGGGTACGACAACGCTTTAGGGGGAGCGTACGTGTGAGGGCGCGGGTTAGTGTTAGCGTACGGGTTAGGATTAGGGGACGGGTGAGGGTCAGGCTTCGGGGACGGGTTGGGTTAGGGTTCGGGCTAGGGTTAGGGTTAGGGGACGGGGATGGTTTGGGGTCCAGGGGAGGGTACGACAACGCTTTAGGGGGAGCGTACGTGTGAGGGCGCGGGTTAGTGTTAGCGTACGTGTTAGGATTAGGGCACGGGTGAGGGTCAGGCTTCGGGGAAGTGTTAGGGTTTGGGTTCGGGCTAGGGTTAGGGTTAGGGAACGGGGACGGTTTAGGGTCCAGGGGAGGGTACGACAACGCTTTAGGGGGAGCGTACGTGTGAGGGCGCGGGTTAGTGTTAGCGTACGGGTTAGGATTAGGGGACGGGTGAGGGTCAGGCTTCGGGGAAGGGTTAGGGTTAGGGTTCGGGCTAGGGTTAGTGTTAGGGGACGGGGACAGTTTAGGGTCCAGGGGAGGGTACGACAACGCTTTAGGGGGAGCGTACGTGTGAGGGCGCGGGTTAGTGTTAGCGTATGGGTGAGGATTAGGAACGGGTGAGGGTCACGCTTCGGGGAAGGGTTAGGGTTAGGGTTCGGGCTAGGGTTAGGGTTAGGGAACGGGGATGGTTTAGGGTCCAGGGGAGGGTACGACAATGCTTTAGGGGGAGCGTACGTGTGAGGGCGCGGGTTAGTGTTAGCGTACGGGTTAGGATTAGGGGACGGGTGAGGGTCAGGCTTCGGGGAAGGTTTAGGGTTAGGGTTCGGGCTAGGGTTAGGGTTAGGGGACGGGGAGGGTTTAGGGTCCAGGGGAGGGTACGACAACGCTTAAGGGGGAGCGTACGTGTGAGGGCGCGGATTAGTGTTAGCGTACGGGTTAGGATTATGGGACGGGTGAGGGTCAGGCTTCGGGGAAGGGTTAGGGTTAGGGTTCGGGCTAGGGTTAGGGTTAGGGGACGGGGACGGTTTAGGGTCCAGGGGAGGGTACGACAACGCTTTAGGGGGAGCGTACGTGTGAGGGCGCGGGTTAGTGTTAGCGTACGGGTTAGGATTAGGGGACGGGTGAGGGTCAGGCTTCGGGGACGGGTTGGGTTAGGGTTCGGGCTAGGGTTAGGGTTAGGGGACGGGGACGGTTTGGGGTCCAGGGGAGGGTACGACAACGCTTTAGGGGGAGCGTACGTGTGAGGGCGCGGGTTAGTGTTAGCGTACGGGTTAGGATTAGGGCACGGGTGAGGGTCAGGCTTCGGGGAAGTGTTAGGGTTTGGGTTCGGGCTAGGGTAAGGGTTAGGGAACGGGGACGGTTTAGGGTCCAGGGGAGGGTACGACAACACTTTAGGGGGAGCGTACGTGTGAGGGCGCGGGTTAGTGTTAGCGTACGGGTTAGGATTAGGGGACGGGTGAGGGTCACGCTTCGGGGAAGGGTTAGGGTTAGGGTTCGGGCTAGGATTAGGGTTAGGGGACGGGGACGGTTTAGGGTCCAGGTGAGGGTACGACAACGCTTTAGGGGGATCGTACGTGTGAGGGCGCGGGTTAGTGTTAGCGTACGGGTTAGGATTAGGGGACGGGTGAGGGTCAGGCTTCCGGGAAGGGTTAGGGTTAGGGTTCGGGCTAGGGTTAGGGTTAGGGGACGGGGACGGTTTAGGGTCCAGGGGAGGCTACGACAACGCTTTAGGGGGAGCGTACGTGTGAGGGCGCGGGTTAGTGTTAGCGTACGGGTTAGGATTAGGGGACGGTGAGGGTCAGGCTTCGGGGAAGGTTTAGGGTTAGGGTTCCGGCTAGGGTTAGGGTTAGGGAACGGGGACGGTTTAGGGTTCAGGGGAGGGTACGACAACGCTTTAGGGGGAGCGTACGTGTGAGGGCGCGGGTTAGTGTTAGCGTACGGGTTAGGATTAGGGGACGGGTGAGGGTCAGGCTTCGGGGAAGGTTTAGGGTTAGGGTTCCGTCTAGGGTTAGTGTTAGGGGACGGGGACGGTTTAGGGTCCAGGGGAGGGTACGACAACGCTTTAGGGGGAGCGTACGTGTGAGGGCGCGGGTTAGTGTTAGCGTACGGGTGAGGATTAGGGGACGGGTGAGGGTCAGGCTTCGGGCAAGGGTTAGGGTTAGGGTTCGGGCTAGGGTTAGGGGACGGGAACGGGGACGGTTTAGGGTCCAGGGGAGGGTACGACAACGCTTTAGGGGGAGCGTACGTGTGAGGGCGCGGTTTAGTGTTAGCGTACGGGTTAGGATGAGGGGACGGGTGAGGGTCAGGCTTCGGGGAAGGGTTAGGGTTAGGGTTCGGGCTAGGGTTAGGGTTAGGGGACGGGGACGGTTTAGGGTCCAGGGGAGGGTACGACAACGCTTTAGGGGGAGAGTACGTGTGAGGGCGCGGGTTAGTGTTAGCGTACGGGTTAGGATTAGGGGACGGGTGAGGGTCAGGCTTCGGGGAAGGGTTAGGGTTAGGGTTCGGGCTAGGGTTAGGGTTAGGGGATGGGGACAGTTTAGGGTCCAGGGGAGGGTACGACAACGCTTTAGGGGGAGCGTACGTGTGAGGGCGTGGGTTAGTGTTAGCGTACGGGTTAGGATTAGGGGACCGGTGAGGATCAGGCTTCGGGGAAGGGTTAGGGTTAGGGTTCGGGCTAGGGTTAGGGTTAGGGGACGGGGACGGTTTAGGGTCCATGGGAGGGTACGACAACGCTTTAGGGGGAGCGTACGCGTGAGGGCGCGGGTTAGTGTTAGCGTACGGGTTAGGATTAGGGGACGGGTGAGGGTCAGGCTTCGGGGAAGGGTTAGGGTTAGGGTTCGGGCTAGGGTTAGGGTTAGGGTATGGGGACGGTTTAGGGTCCAGGGGAGGGTACGACAACGTTTTAGGGGGAGCGTACGTGTGAGGGCGCGGGTTAGTGTTAGCGTACGGGTGAGTATTAGGTGACGGGTGAGGGTCAGGCTTCGGGGAAGTGTTAGGGTTAGGGTTCGGGCTAGGGTTAGGGTTGGGGACGGGGACGGTTTAGGGTCCAGGGGAGGGTACGACAATGCTTTAGGGTGAGCGCACGTGTGAGGGCGCGGGTTAGTGTTAGCGTACGGGTTAGGATTAGGGGACCGGTGAGGGTCAGGCTTCGGGGAAGGTTTAGGGTTAGGGTTCGGGCTAGGGTTAGGGTTAGGGGACGGGGACGGTTTAGGGTCCAGGGGAGGGTACGACAACGCTTTAGGTGGAGCGTACGTGTGAGGGCGCGGGTTAGTGTTAGCGTACGGGTTAGGATTATGGGACCGGTGAGGGTCAGGCTTCGGGGAAGGGTTAGGGTTAGGGTTCGGGCTAGGGTTAGGGTTAGGGGACGGGGACGGTTTAGTGTCCAGGGGAGGGTACGACAACGATTTAGAGGGAGTGTACGTGTGAGGGCGCGGGTTAGTGTTAGCGTACGGGTTAGGATTAGGGGACGGGGACGGTTTAGGGTCCATGGGAGGGTACGACAACGCTTTAGGGGGAGCGTACGCGTGAGGGCGCGGGTTAGTGTTAGCGTATGGCTTAGGATTAGGGGACGGGTGACGGTCAGGCTTCGGGGACGGGTTAGGGTTAGGGTTCGGGCTAGGGTTAGGGTTGGGGACGGGGACGGTTTAGGGTCCAGGGGAGGGTACGACAACGCTTTAGGGTGAGCGCACGTGTGAGGGCGCGGGTTAGTGTTAGCGTACGGGTTAGGATTAGGGGACCGGTGAGGGTCAGGCTTCGGGGAAGGTTTAGGGTTAGGGTTCGGGCTAGGGTTAGGGTTAGGGGACGGGGACGGTTTAGGGTCCAGGGGAGGGTACGACAACGCTTTAGGTGGAGCGTACGTGTGAGGGTGCGGGTTAGTGTTAGCGTACGGGTTAGGATTAGGGGACCGGTGAGGGTCAGGCTTCGGGGAAGGGTTAGGGTTAGGGTTCGGGCTAGGGTTAGGGTTAGGGGACGGGGACGGTTTAGTGTCCAGGGGAGGGTACGACAACGATTTAGAGGGAGTGTACGTGTGAGGGCGCGGGTTAGTGTTAGCGTACGGGTTAGGATTAGGGGACGGGGACGGTTTAGGGTCCATGGGAGGGTACGACAACGCTTTAGGGGGAGCGTACGCGTGAGGGCGCGGGTTAGTGTTAGCGTACGGCTTAGGATTAGGGGACGGGTGAGGGTCAGGCTTCGGGGAAGGGTTAGGGTTAGGGTTCGGGCTAGGGTTAGGGTTGGGGACGGGGACGGTTTAGGGTCCAGGGGAGGGTACGACAACGCTTTAGGGGGAGAGTACGTGTGAGGGCGCGGGTTAGTGTTAGCGTACGGGTTAGGATTAGGGGACCGGTGAGGGTCAGGCTTCGGGGAAGGGTTAGGGTTAGGGTTCGGGCTAGGGTTAGGGGACGGGAACGGGGACGGTTTAGGGTCCAGGGGAGAGTACGACAACGCTTTAGGGGGAGCGTACGTGTGAGGGCACGGGTTAGTGTTAGCGTACGGGTTAGGAGGAGGGGACGGGTGAGGGTCAGGCTTCAGGGAAGGGTTACGGTTAGGGTTCGGGCTAGGGTTAGGGTTAGGGGACGGGGACGGTTTAGGGTCCAGGGGAGGGTACGACAACGCTTTAGGGGGAGCGTACGTGTGAGGGCGCGGGTTAGTGTTAGCGTACGGGTTAGGATTAGGGGACGGGTGAGGGTCAGGCTTCGGGGAAGGGTTAGGGTTAGGTTTCGGGCTAGGGTTAGGGTTAGGGGACGGGGACGGTTTAGGGTCCAGGGGAGGGTACGACAACGCTTTAGGGGGAGCGTACGTGTGAGGGCGTGGGTTAGTGTTAGCGTACGGGTTAGGATTAGGGGACGGCTGAGGGTCAGGCTTCGGGGAATGGTTAGGGTTAGGGTTCGGGCTAGGGTTAGGGTTAGGGGACGGGGACGATTTAGGGTCCAGGGGAGGGTACGACAACGCTTTAGGGGGAGCGTACGTGTGAGGGCGTGGGTTAGTGTTAGCGTACGGGTTAGGATTAGGGGACCGGTGAGGATCAGGCTTCAGGGAAGGGTTAGGGTTAGGGTTCGGGCTAGGGTTAGGGTTAGGGGACGGGGACGGTTTAGGGTCCAGGGGAGGGTACGACAACGCTTTAGGGGGAGCGTACGTGTGAGGGCGTGGGTTAGTGTTAGCGTACGGGTTAGGATTAGGGGACGGGTGAGGGTCAGGCTTCGGGGAAGTGTTAGGGTTAGGATTCGGGCTAGGGTTAGGGTTAGGGGACGGGGACGGTTTAGGGTCCATGGGAGGGTACGACAACGCTTTAGGGGGAGCGTACGCGTGAGGGCGCGGGTTAGTGTTAGCGTACGGCTTAGGATTAGGGGACGGGTGAGGATCAGGCTTCGGGGTTAGGGTTAGGGTTAGGGTTCGGGCTAGGGTTAGGGTTAGGGGACGGGGACGGTTTAGGGTCCAGGGGAGGGTACGACAACGTTTTAGGGGGAGTGTACGTGTGAGGGCGCGGGTTATTGTTAGCGTACGGGTGAGGATTACGGGACGGGTGAGGGTCAGGCTTCGGAGAAGGGTTAGGGTTAGGGTTCGGGCTAGGGTTAGGGTTAGGGGACGGGGACGGTTTAGGGTCCAGGGGAGTGTACGACAACGCTTTGGGGGAGCGTACGTGTGAGGGCGCGGGTTAGTGTTAGCGTACGGGTTAGGATTAGGGGACGGGTGAGGGTCAGGCTTCGGGGAAGTGTTAGGGTTAGGGTTCGGGCTAGGGTTAGGGTTGGGGACGGGGACGGTTTAGGTTCCAGGGGAGGGTACGACAATGCTTTAGGGTGAGCGCACGTGTGAGGGCGCGCGTTAGTGTTAGCATACGGGTTAGGATTAGGGGACCGGTGAGGGTCAGGCTTTGGGGAAGGTTTAGGGTTAGGGTTCGGGCTAGGGTTACGGTTAGGGGACGGGGACGGTTTAGGGTCCAGGGGAGGGTACGACAACGCTTTAGGTGGAGCGTACGTGTGAGGGCGCGGGTTAGTGTTAGCGTACGGGTTAGGATTAGGGGACCGGTGACGGTCAGGCTTCGGGGAAGGGTTAGGGTTAGGGTTCGGGCTAGGGTTACGGTTAGGGGACGGGGACGGTTTAGGGTCCAGGGGAGGGTACGACAACACTTTAGGGGGAGCGTACGTGTGAGGGCGCGGGTTAGTGTTAGCGTACGGCTTAGGATTAGGGGACGGGTGAGGGTCAGGCTTCGGGGAAGGGTTAGGGTTAGGGTTCGGGCTAGGGTTAGGGTTGGGGACGGGGACGGTTTAGGGTCCAGGGGAGGGTACGACAACGCTTTAGGGGGAGAGTACGTGTGAGGGCGCGGGTTAGTGTTAGCGTACGGGTTAGGATTAGGGGACCGGTGAGGGTCAGGCTTCGGGGAAGGGTTAGGGTTAGGGTTCGGGCTAGGGTTAGGGGACGGGAACGGGGACGGTTTAGGGTCCAGGGGAGAGTACGACAACGCTTTAGGGGGAGCGTACGTGTGAGGGCACGGGTTAGTGTTAGCGTACGGGTTAGGAGGAGGGGACGGGTGAGGGTCAGGCTTCGGGGAAGGGTTACGGTTAGGGTTCGGGCTAGGGTTAGGGTTAGGGGACGGGGACGGTTTAGGGTCCAGGGGAGGGTACGACAACGCTTTAGGGGGAGCGTACGTGTGAGGGCGCGGGTTAGTGTTAGCGTACGGGTTAGGATTAGGGGACGGGTGAGGGTCAGGCTTCGGGGAAGGGTTAGGGTTAGGGTTCGGGCTAGGGTTAGGGTTAGGGGACGGGGACGGTTTAGGGTCCAGGGGAGGGTACGACAACGCTTTAGGGGGAGCGTACGTGTGAGGGCGTGGGTTAGTGTTAGCGTACGGGTTAGGATTAGGGGACGGCTGAGGGTCAGGCTTCGGGGAATGGTTAGGGTTAGGGTTCGGGCTAGGGTTAGGGTTAGGGGACGGGGACGATTTAGGGTCCAGGGGAGGGTACGACAACGCTTTAGGGGGAGCGTACGTGTGAGGGCGTGGGTTAGTGTTAGCGTACGGGTTAGGATTAGGGGACCGGTGAGGATCAGGCTTCGGGGAAGGGTTAGGGTTAGGGTTCGGGCTAGGGTTAGGGTTAGGGGACGGGGACGGTTTAGGGTCCAGGGGAGGGTACGACAACGCTTTAGGGGGAGCGTACGTGTGAGGGCGTGGGTTAGTGTTAGCGTACGGGTTAGGATTAGGGGACGGGTGAGGGTCAGGCTTCGGGGAAGTGTTAGGGTTAGGATTCGGGCTAGGGTTAGGGTTAGGGGACGGGGACGGTTTAGGGTCCATGGGAGGGTACGACAACGCTTTAGGGGGAGCGTACGCGTGAGGGCGCGGGTTAGTGTTAGCGTACAGCTTAGGATTAGGGGACGGGTGAGGATCAGGCTTCGGGGAAGGGTTAGGGTTAGGGTTCGGGCTAGGGTTAGGGTTACGGGACGGGGACGGTTTAGGGTCCAGGGGAGGGTACGACAACGTTTTAGGGGGAGCGTACGTGTGAGGGCGCGGGTTATTGTTAGCGTACGGGTGAGGATTAGGGGACGGGTGAGGGTCAGGCTTCGGAGAAGGGTTAGGGTTAGGGTTCGGGCTAGGGTTAGGGTTAGGGAACGGGGACGGTTTAGGGTCCAGGGGAGTGTACGACAACGCTTTGGGGGAGCGTACGTGTGAGGGCGCGGGTTAGTGTTAGCGTACGGGTTAGGATTAGGGGACGGGTGAGGGTCAGGCTTCGGGGAAGTGTTAGGGTTAGGGTTCGGGCTAGGGTTAGGGTTGGGGACGGGGACGGTTTAGGTTCCAGGGGAGGGTACGACAATGCTTTAGGGTGAGCGCACGTGTGAGGGCGCGCGTTAGTGTTAGCATACGGGTTAGGATTAGGGGACCGGTGAGGGTCAGGCTTCGGGGAAGGTTTAGGGTTAGGGTTCGGGCTAGGGTTAGGGTTAGGGGACGGGGACGGTTTAGGGTCCAGGGGAGAGTACGACAACGCTTTAGGTGGAGCGTACGTGTGAGGGCGCGGGTTAGTGTTAGCGTACGGGTTAGGATTAGGGGACCGGTGAGGGTCAGGCTTCGGGGAAGGGTTAGGGTTAGGGTTCGGGCTAGGGTTACGGTTAGGGGACGGGGACGGTTTAGGGTCCAGGGGAGGGTACGACAACACTTTAGGGGGAGCGTACGTGTGAGGGCGCGGGTTAGTGTTAGCGTACGGGTGAGGATTAGGGGACGGGTGAGGGTCAGGCTTCGGGGAAGGGTTAGGGTTAGGGTTCGGGCTAGGGTTAGGGTTAGGGAACGGGGATGGTTTAGGGTCCAGGGGAGGGTACGACAACGCTGTAGGGGGAGCATACGTGTGAGGGCGCGGGTTAGTGTTAGCGTACGGGTTAGGATTAAGGGACGGGTGAGTGTCAGGCTTCGGGGAAGGTTTAGGGTTAGGGTTCCGGCTAGGGTTAGGGTTAGGGGTCGGGGACGGTTTAGGGTTCAGGGGAGGGTACGACAACGCTTTAGCGGGAGCGTACGTGTGAGGGCGCGGGTTATTGTTAGCGTACGGGTGAGGATTAGGGGACGGGTGAGGGTCAGGCTTCGGAGAAGGGTTAGGGTTAGGGTTCGGGCTAGGGTTAGGGTTAGGGGACGGGGACGGTTTAGTGTCCAGGTGAGGGTACTACAATGCTTTAGGGGGAGCGTACGTGTGAGGGCGCGGGTTAGTGTTAGCGTACGGGTTAGGATTAGGGGACGGGTGAGGGTCAGGCTTCGGGGAAGGGTTAGGGTTAGGGTTTGGGCTAGGGTTAGGGTTAGGTGACGGGGACGGTTTAGGGTCCAGGGGAGGGTACGACAACGCTTTAGGGGGAGCGTACGTGTGAGGGCGCGGGTTAGTGTTAGCGTACGGGTTAGGATTAGGGGACGTGTGAGGGTCAGACTTCGGGGAAGGGTTAGGGTTAGGGTTCGGGCTAGGGTTAGGCTTAGGGGACGGGGACGGTTTAGGGTCCAGGGGAGGGTACGACAACGCTTTAGGGGGAGCGTACGTGTGAGGGCGTGGGTTAGTGTTAGCGTACGGGTTAGGATTAGGGGACGGGTGAGGGTCAGCCTTCGGGGAAGTGTTAGGGTTAAGGTTCTGGCTAGGGTTAGGGTTAGGGGACGGGGACGGTTTAGGGTCCAGGGGATGGTACGACAACGCTTTAGGGGGAGCGTACGTGTGAGGGCGCGGGTTAGTGTTAGCGTACGGGTTAGGATTAGGGGACGGGTGAGCGTCAGACTTCGGGGAAGGTTTAGGTTTAGTGTTCGGACTAGGGTTAGGGTTAGGGGACGGGGACGGTTTAGGGTCCAGAGGAGGGTACGACAACGCTTTAGGGGGAGCGTACGTGTGAGTGCGTGGGTTAGTGTTAGCTTACGAGTGAGGATTAGGGGACGGGTGAGGGTCAGGCTTCGGGGAAGGGTTAGGGTTAGGGTTCGGGCTAGGGTTAGGGTTAGGGGATGGGGACGGTTTAGGGTCCAGGGGAGGGTACGACAACGCTTTAGGGGGAGCGTACGTGTGAGGGCGTGGGTTAGTGTTAGCGTACGGCTTAGGATTAGGGGACGGGTGAGGATCAGGCTTCGGGGAAGGGTTAGGGTTAGGGTTCGGGCTAGGGTTAGGGTTAGGGGACGGGGACGGTTTAGGGTCCAGGGGAGGGTACGACAACGTTTTAGGGGGAGCGTACGTGTGAGGGCGCGGGTTATTGTTAGCGTACGGGTGAGGATTAGGGGACGGGTGAGGGTCAGGCTTCGGAGAAGGGTTAGGGTTAGGGTTCGGGCTAGGGTTAGGGTTAGGGAACGGGGACGGTTTAGGGTCCAGGGGAGTGTACGACAACGCTTTGGGGGAGCGTACGTGTGAGGGCGCGGGTTAGTGTTAGCGTACGGGTTAGGATTAGGGGACGGGTGAGGGTCAGGCTTCGGGGAAGTGTTAGGGTTAGGGTTCGGGCTAGGGTTAGGGTTGGGGACGGGGACGGTTTAGGTTCGAGGGGAGGGTACGACAATGCTTTAGGGTGAGCGCACGTGTGAGGGCGCGCGTTAGTGTTAGCATACGGGTTAGGATTAGGGGACCGGTGAGGGTCAGGCTTTGGGGAAGGTTTAGGGTTAGGGTTCGGGCTAGGGTTACGGTTAGGGGACGGGGACGGTTTAGGGTCCAGGGGAGGGTACGACAACGCTTTAGGTGGAGCGTACGTGTGAGGGCGCGGGTTAGTGTTAGCGTACGGGTTAGGATTAGGGGACCGGTGACGGTCAGGCTTCGGGGAAGGGTTAGGGTTAGGGTTCGGGCTAGGGTTACGGTTAGGGGACGGGGACGGTTTAGGGTCCAGGGGAGGGTACGACAACACTTTAGGGGGAGCGTACGTGTGAGGGCGCGGGTTAGTGTTAGCGTACGGCTTAGGATTAGGGGACGGGTGAGGGTCAGGCTTCGGGGAAGGGTTAGGGTTAGGGTTCGGGCTAGGGTTAGGGTTGGGGACGGGGACGGTTTAGGGTCCAGGGGAGGGTACGACAACGCTTTAGGGGGAGAGTACGTGTGAGGGCGCGGGTTAGTGTTAGCGTACGGGTTAGGATTAGGGGACCGGTGAGGGTCAGGCTTCGGGGAAGGGTTAGGGTTAGGGTTCGGGCTAGGGTTAGGGGACGGGAACGGGGACGGTTTAGGGTCCAGGGGAGAGTACGACAACGCTTTAGGGGGAGCGTACGTGTGAGGGCACGGGTTAGTGTTAGCGTACGGGTTAGGAGGAGGGGACGGGTGAGGGTCAGGCTTCGGGGAAGGGTTACGGTTAGGGTTCGGGCTAGGGTTAGGGTTAGGGGACGGGGACGGTTTAGGGTCCAGGGGAGGGTACGACAACGCTTTAGGGGGAGCGTACGTGTGAGGGCGCGGGTTAGTGTTAGCGTACGGGTTAGGATTAGGGGACGGGTGAGGGTCAGGCTTCGGGGAAGGGTTAGGGTTAGGGTTCGGGCTAGGGTTAGGGTTAGGGGACGGGGACGGTTTAGGGTCCAGGGGAGGGTACGACAACGCTTTAGGGGGAGCGTACGTGTGAGGGCGTGGGTTAGTGTTAGCGTACGGGTTAGGATTAGGGGACGGCTGAGGGTCAGGCTTCGGGGAATGGTTAGGGTTAGGGTTCGGGCTAGGGTTAGGGTTAGGGGACGGGGACGATTTAGGGTCCAGGGGAGGGTACGACAACGCTTTAGGGGGAGCGTACGTGTGAGGGCGTGGGTTAGTGTTAGCGTACGGGTTAGGATTAGGGGACCGGTGAGGATCAGGCTTCGGGGAAGGGTTAGGGTTAGGGTTCGGGCTAGGGTTAGGGTTAGGGGACGGGGACGGTTTAGGGTCCAGGGGAGGATACGACAACGCTTTAGGGGGAGCGTACGTGTGAGGGCGTGGGTTAGTGTTAGCGTACGGGTTAGGATTAGGGGACGGGTGAGGGTCAGGCTTCGGGGAAGTGTTAGGGTTAGGATTCGGGCTAGGGTTAGGGTTAGGGGACGGGGACGGTTTAGGGTCCATGGGAGGGTACGACAACGCTTTAGGGGGAGCGTACGCGTGAGGGCGCGGGTTAGTGTTAGCGTACGGCTTAGGATTAGGGGACGGGTGAGGATCAGGCTTCGGGGAAGGGTTAGGGTTAGGGTTCGGGCTAGGGTTAGGGTTACGGGACGGGGACGGTTTAGGGTCCAGGGGAGGGTACGACAACGTTTTAGGGGGAGCGTACGTGTGAGGGCGCGGGTTATTGTTAGCGTACGGGTGAGGATTAGGGGACGGGTGAGGGTCAGGCTTCGGAGAAGGGTTAGGGTTAGGGTTCGGGCTAGGGTTAGGGTTAGGGAACGGGGACGGTTTAGGGTCCAGGGGAGTGTACGACAACGCTTTGGGGGAGCGTACGTGTGAGGGCGCGGGTTAGTGTTAGCGTACGGGTTAGGATTAGGGGACGGGTGAGGGTCAGGCTTCGGGGAAGTGTTAGGGTTAGGGTTCGGGCTAGGGTTAGGGTTGGGGACGGGGACGGTTTAGGTTCCAGGGGAGGGTACGACAATGCTTTAGGGTGAGCGCACGTGTGAGGGCGCGCGTTAGTGTTAGCATACGGGTTAGGATTAGGGGACCGGTGAGGGTCAGGCTTTGGGGAAGGTTTAGGGTTAGGGTTCGGGCTAGGGTTACGGTTAGGGGACGGGGACGGTTTAGGGTCCAGGGGAGGGTACGACAACGCTTTAGGTGGAGCGTACGTGTGAGGGCGCGGGTTAGTGTTAGCGTACGGGTTAGGATTAGGGGACCGGTGACGGTCAGGCTTCGGGGAAGGGTTAGGGTTAGGGTTCGGGCTAGGGTTACGGTTAGGGGACGGGGACGGTTTAGGGTCCAGGGGAGGGTACGACAACACTTTAGGGGGAGCGTACGTGTGAGGGCGCGGGTTAGAGTTAGCGTACGGCTTAGGATTAGGGGACGGGTGAGGGTCAGGCTTCGGGGAAGGGTTAGGGTTAGGGTTCGGGCTAGGGTTAGGGTTGGGGACGGGGACGGTTTAGGGTCCAGGGGAGGGTACGACAACGCTTTAGGGGGAGAGTACGTGTGAGGGCGCGGGTTAGTGTTAGCGTACGGGTTAGGATTAGGGGACCGGTGAGGGTCAGGCTTCGGGGAAGGGTTAGGGTTAGGGTTCGGGCTAGGGTTAGGGGACGGGAACGGGGACGGTTTAGGGTCCAGGGGAGAGTACGACAACGCTTTAGGGGGAGCGTTCGTGTGAGGGCACGGGTTAGTGTTAGCGTACGGGTTAGGAGGAGGGGACGGGTGAGGGTCAGGCTTCGGGGAAGGGTTACGGTTAGGGTTCGGGCTAGGGTTAGGGTTAGGGGACGGGGACGGTTTAGGGTCCAGGGGAGGGTACGACAACGCTTTAGGGGGAGCGTACGTGTGAGGGCGCGGGTTAGTGTTAGCGTACGGGTTAGGATTAGGGGACGGGTGAGGGTCAGGCTTCGGGGAAGGGTTAGGGTTAGGGTTCGGGCTAGGGTTAGGGTTAGGGGACGGGGACGGTTTAGGGTCCAGGGGAGGGTACGACAACGCTTTAGGGGGAGCGTACGTGTGAGGGCGTGGGTTAGTGTTAGCGTACGGGTTAGGATTAGGGGACGGCTGAGGGTCAGGCTTCGGGGAATGGTTAGGGTTAGGGTTCGGGCTAGGGTTAGGGTTAGGGGACGGGGACGATTTAGGGTCCAGGGGAGGGTACGACAACGCTTTAGGGGGAGCGTACGTGTGAGGGCGTGGGTTAGTGTTAGCGTACGGGTTAGGATTAGGGGACCGGTGAGGATCAGGCTTCGGGGAAGGGTTAGGGTTAGGGTTCGGGCTAGGGTTAGGGTTAGGGGACGGGGACGGTTTAGGGTCCAGGGGAGGGTACGACAACGCTTTAGGGGGAGCGTACGTGTGAGGGCGTGGGTTAGTGTTAGCGTACGGGTTAGGATTAGGGGACGGGTGAGGGTCAGGCTTCGGGGAAGTGTTAGGGTTAGGATTCGGGCTAGGGTTAGGGTTAGGGGACGGGGACGGTTTAGGGTCCATGGGAGGGTACGACAACGCTTTAGGGGGAGCGTACGCGTGAGGGCGCGGGTTAGTGTTAGCGTACGGCTTAGGATTAGGGGACGGGTGAGGATCAGGCTTCGGGGAAGGGTTAGGGTTAGGGTTCGGGCTAGGGTTAGGGTTACGGGACGGGGACGGTTTAGGGTCCAGGGGAGGGTACGACAACGTTTTAGGGGGAGCGTACGTGTGAGGGCGCGGGTTATTGTTAGCGTACGGGTGAGGATTAGGGGACGGGTGAGGGTCAGGCTTCGGAGAAGGGTTAGGGTTAGGGTTCGGGCTAGGGTTAGGGTTAGGGAACGGGGACGGTTTAGGGTCCAGGGGAGTGTACGACAACGCTTTGGGGGAGCGTACGTGTGAGGGCGCGGGTTAGTGTTAGCGTACGGGTTAGGATTAGGGGACGGGTGAGGGTCAGGCTTCGGGGAAGTGTTAGGGTTAGGGTTCGGGCTAGGGTTAGGGTTGGGGACGGGGACGGTTTAGGTTCCAGGGGAGGGTACGACAATGCTTTAGGGTGAGCGCACGTGTGAGGGCGCGCGTTAGTGTTAGCATACGGGTTAGGATTAGGGGACCGGTGAGGGTCAGGCTTCGGGGAAGGTTTAGGGTTAGGGTTCGGGCTAGGGTTAGGGTTAGGGGACGGGGACGGTTTAGGGTCCAGGGGAGGGTACGACAACGCTTTAGGTGGAGCGTACGTGTGAGGGCGCGGGTTAGTGTTAGCGTACGGGTTAGGATTAGGGGACCGGTGAGGGTCAGGCTTCGGGGAAGGGTTAGGGTTAGGGTTCGGGCTAGGGTTACGGTTAGGGGACGGGGACGGTTTAGGGTCCAGGGGAGGGTACGACAACACTTTAGGGGGAGCGTACGTGTGAGGGCGCGGGTTAGTGTTAGCGTACGGGTGAGGATTAGGGGACGGGTGAGGGTCAGGCTTCGGGGAAGGGTTAGGGTTAGGGTTCGGGCTAGGGTTAGGGTTAGGGAACGGGGATGGTTTAGGGTCCAGGGGAGGGTACGACAACGCTGTAGGGGGAGCATACGTGTGAGGGCGCGGGTTAGTGTTAGCGTACGGGTTAGGATTAAGGGACGGGTGAGTGTCAGGCTTCGGGGAAGGTTTAGGGTTAGGGTTCCGGCTAGGGTTAGGGTTAGGGGTCGGGGACGGTTTAGGGTTCAGGGGAGGGTACGACAACGCTTTAGCGGGAGCGTACGTGTGAGGGCGCGGGTTATTGTTAGCGTACGGGTGAGGATTAGGGGACGGGTGAGGGTCAGGCTTCGGAGAAGGGTTAGGGTTAGGGTTCGGGCTAGGGTTAGGGTTAGGGGACGGGGACGGTTTAGTGTCCAGGTGAGGGTACTACAATGCTTTAGGGGGAGCGTACGTGTGAGGGCGCGGGTTAGTGTTAGCGTACGGGTTAGGATTAGGGGACGGGTGAGGGTCAGGCTTCGGGGAAGGGTTAGGGTTAGGGTTTGGGCTAGGGTTAGGGTTAGGTGACGGGGACGGTTTAGGGTCCAGGGGAGGGTACGACAACGCTTTAGGGGGAGCGTACGTGTGAGGGCGCGGGTTAGTGTTAGCGTACGGGTTAGGATTAGGGGACGTGTGAGGGTCAGACTTCGGGGAAGGGTTAGGGTTAGGGTTCGGGCTAGGGTTAGGCTTAGGGGACGGGGACGGTTTAGGGTCCAGGGGAGGGTACGACAACGCTTTAGGGGGAGCGTACGTGTGAGGGCGTGGGTTAGTGTTAGCGTACGGGTTAGGATTAGGGCACGGGTGAGGGTCAGCCTTCGGGGAAGTGTTAGGGTTAAGGTTCTGGCTAGGGTTAGGGTTAGGGGACGGGGACGGTTTAGGGTCCAGGGGATGGTACGACAACGCTTTAGGGGGAGCGTACGTGTGAGGGCGCGGGTTAGTGTTAGCGTACGGGTTAGGATTAGGGGACGGGTGAGCGTCAGACTTCGGGGAAGGTTTAGGTTTAGTGTTCGGACTAGGGTTAGGGTTAGGGGACGGGGACGGTTTAGGGTCCAGGGGAGGGTACGACAACGCTTTAGGGGGAGCGTACGTGTGAGTGCGTGGGTTAGTGTTAGCTTACGAGTGAGGATTATGGGACGGGTGAGGGTCAGGCTTCGGGGAAGGGTTAGGGTTAGGGTTCGGGCTAGGGTTAGGGTTAGGGGATGGGGACGGTTTAGGGTCCAGGGGAGGGTACGACAACGCTTTAGGGGGAGCGTACGTGTGAGGGCGTGGGTTAGTGTTAGCGTATGGGTTAGGATTATGGGACAGGTAAGGGGAAGGCTCCGGGGAAGGGTTAGTGTTAGGGTTCGGGCTAGGGTTAGGCTTAGGCTTAGAGTACGGTTTAGGGTCCAGGTGAGGGTACGACAACGGTTCAAGGGGAGCGTACGTGTGAGGGCTCAGGTTAGTGTTAGCGTACGGCTTATGAATAGGGGCCGGGTGAGGGGAAGGCTTCGAGGAAGAGTTAAGGTTATGGTTTGAGCTAGGGTTAGTGTTAGGGGACAGGGACGGTTTACGGTCCAGGTGAGGGTATGACAATGGTTAGGGGGAGCGTACATTTAAGGGCACGGGTTAGTGTTAGGGTACGGGTTAGAATTAGGGGACGGGTGAGGGGAAGTCTTCGGGGAAGTGTTAGGTTTAGGGTTCGTTCTAGGGTTAGGGTTAGGGTTAGGGGACAGTTTAGGGTCCAGGTTAGTGTACGACAACGGTTTAGGGGGAGCGTACGTTTGAGGGCACGGGTTAGTGTTAGCGTAGGGGTTAGGATTACGGGACGGGTAAGGGGAAGGCTTTTTGGAAGTGTTAGAGTAAGGGTTCGGGCTAGGGTTAGTGTTAGGGGACGGGGACGGTTTAGGGTCCAGGTGAGGGTACCACAACGGTTTAGGGGGAGCGTACGTGTGAGGGCACGGTTTAATGTTAGCATATGTGTTAGGATTAGGGGACGGGTGAGGGGAAGGTTCCGGGGAATGGTTAGTGTTAGGGTTCGGGGTAGGGTTAGGGTTAGGGTTAGAGTACAGTTTAGGGTCCAGGTGAGGGTACGACAATGGTCAGGGGGAGCATACGTGTGAGGGCACGGGTTAGTGTTAGCGTACGGCTTATGAATAGGGGACGGGTGAGGGGAAGGCTTCGGGGAAGGGTTAGGGTTAGGGTTCGGGCTAGGGTTAGGGTTAGGGGACGGGGACGGTTTAGGGTCCACGTGAGGTTACGACAACGGTTTAGGTGAGCGTACGTATGAGGGCACGGGTTTGTGTTAGCGTACGGGTTAGGATTAGGGGACGGATGCAGGGAAGGCTTCGGGGAAGCGTTAGGGTTAGGGTTCGGGTTAGGGTTAGAGTTAGGAGACAGGGACAATTTAGGGTCCAGGTGAGGGTACGACAACGGTTTTGAGGGAGCGTACGTGTGAGGGCACAGGTTACTGTTAGCGTACGGCTTAGGAATCGGGCACGGGTGAGGGGAAGGCTTGGCAGAAGGTTTAGTGTTAGGGTTCGGGCTAGGGTTAGAGTTAGGGGACGGGGATGGTTTAGGGTCCAGGTGAGGGTACGACAAGGGTTTCGATGGAGCGTACATGTGAGGGCGCGGGTTAGTGTTAGAGTACGGGTTAGGATTATGGGACGGATGAGGGGAAGGCTTCGGAGAAGGGTTATGTTTAGGATTCGGGCTAGGGTTAGGGTTAGGGGACGGGAATGGTTTAGGGTCCAGGTGAGGGTACGACAACGGTTCACGGGGAGTGTACGTGTGAGGGCATGGGTTACTGTTAGCATACGGTTTAGGACTTGGGAATGGGTTAGGGTAAGGCTTCGGGGAAGGGTTAGGGTGGATCATACTCTGGGTTCCACATGCATGTTTTAGCTGAAGGAAGAATACCTTAAACCTGGAGAGTTGAGACCCGTGGAATGGGTACCATGCAATATGACTTCAAAGGGTCTTCATTTGCTCACCGAACCTCTCCAATCCTATCACTGCTGCGTTTATGCCCCTGTACACATGCTTGATTCTCTTTCGGAGACATAGCAATCCATAGGTTTTAAGATACTTACTAGTCAGGTACATTCTTAGGCGTTTAATATGGGGTGTTGAGTCCATTTCGTTGAGCAAGGAGTAGCTCTTGTCTATTCCATATTTGGCTTAAGGAACTTTATCTGTGCTCATTTCAATCTCTGGTTTTATGCAGCACCCCAACTCACCTTTCCCCTTAAGCAAGCATAAGTTGGTTTTCTAAATTTGAGACCCTGTTCTGTTCTGTAATTCAGTTCCTGTGTAGCCAAGTTTACATTCCGTGTATTTCTGATATCTTATGATGTTTCTTTTTCTGTGTGACTTATTTCAGTTAGAATCATCATACCTGAATCCACTCATTGTGCTGCTAAGGGCCTGATGACATAGATTTCATTGCTGAGTGATATTGCTTTGTAAGTAAATACCACATGTTCTTTATCCATTTTTCACTTTCTGCAATGTTGAACTTGTACTGTAAACGAGGTTCTTGTAAACAGAGGCGTCCCAAACTTTGGGGTGGCTGTGTCTTTTTGATTTTAATTTCCCTAAGCTATAGGACCATAAGTGGAAGTGCCCTAGGCTCTGTTGCTTTGTTTTTTAGATGTTTCAGGAAACACCATACACTTCTCCCGAGTGGCTGTTGGCAATTTACATCTTGCCCATCAGCATAACAAGACTCCCAGTTCTCCATGGCCTGTCCTGCCTTTCTGGATTTTACACTTTTTTCAGATGGCCCTTTTGACCGGGGGGAAGTGAGACTTCATTGTAGTGCAGATTTCCTTTGCAAGCTTGCTTGGTTGGCCAAAAAGGGCATACGCGTTTTTTCATGAATATATTCAGGAAAAAACGCATACGCCCTTTTTGGCCAAGTGCATCATTGTGGACGTTCTGCCTCTTTTCCTATGCTTTCAATGCAATTCCAGTCTACCTCCTGAAATCGGTTTCCTGCAATTCTGCCCCGCTTTCAAGTCCTCTTGGCAGCCTTACTTCAGTATATTTTTGGACGATAGCTGTCATTTATAACTCTGCAGGTTTGTGAATTACAGTGCCCCTGAGCTCCTTTCTTCAACTCGCTTTCTTGTGACCTGGCCGCAACACCGAAGGATGGCTTCAGGCCCTAATCTGGTTCCGGCACGGCATGCTGAGCCTTTGGTTATTTCCTCTTCCTGGTGGGAAATGAGAGTTAAATTTGCCCGTCCAGACACCTCCAGCTAGTCTCTCATTGGTTCTCCCTATTCCTGTTCATCTTCCGCAGAAATTGCAAACTGGGCCAAACAGGAGGTTAAAGGCGCTGACTCTCCAAGTGGGGAGAGTGTTAGTAAAGCGTCTGGAATGTTGCACCCGAGTACCAGGGGAGGAAAACTGAGACATATTTGAACACGTCTCCCGTTCACACGGTTGATCATACTCTGGGTTCCACATGCATGTTTTAGCTGAAGGAAGAATACCTTAAACCTGGAGAGTTGAGACCCGTGTAATGGATACCATGCAATATGACTTCAAAGGGTCTTCATTTGCTCACCGAACCTCTCCAATCCTATCACTGCTGCGTTTATGCCCCTGTACACACGCTTGATTCTCTTTTGGAGACATAGCAATCCATAGGTTTTAAGATACTTACTAGTCAGGTACATTCTTAGGCGTTTAATATGCGGTGTTGAGTCCATTTCGTTGAGCAAGGAGTAGCTCTTGTCTATTCCATATTTGGCTTAAGGAACTTTATCTGTGCTCATTTCAATCTCTGGTTTTATGCAGCACCCCAACTCACCTTTCCCCTTAAGCAAGCATAAGTTGGTTTTCTAAATTTGAGACCCTGTTCTGTTCTGTAATTCAGTTCCTGTGTAGCCAAGTTTACATTCCGTGTATTACTGATATCTTATGATGTTTCTTTTTCTGTGTGACTTATTTCAGTTAGAATCATCATACCTGAATCCACTCACTGTGCTGCTAAGGGCCTGATGACATAGATTTCATTGCTGAGTGATATTGCTTTGTAAGTAAATACCACATGTTCTTTATCCATTTTTCACTTTCTGCGATGTTGAACTTGTACTGTAAACGAGGTTCTTGTAAACAGAGGCGTCCCAAACTTTGGGGTGGCTGTGTCTTTTTGATTTTAATTTCCCTAAGCTATAGGACCATAAGTGGAAGTGCCCTAGGCTCTGTTGCTTTGTTTTTTAGATGTTTCAGGAAACACCATACACTTCTCCCGAGTGGCTGTTGGCAATTTACATCTTGCCCATCAGCATAACAAGGCTCCCAGTTCTCCATGGCCTGTCCTGCCTTTCTGGATTTTACACTTTTTTCAGATGGCCCTTTTGACCGGGGGGAAGTGAGACTTCATTGTAGTGCAGATTTCCTTTGCAAGCTTGCTTGGTTGGCCAAAAAGGGCGTATGCGTTTTTTCCTGAATATATTCAGGAAAAAACGCATACGCCCTTTTTGGCCAAGTGCATCATTGTGGACGTTCTGCCTCTTTTCCTATGCTTTCAATGCAATTCCAGTCTACCTCCTGAAATCGGTTTCCTGCAATTCTGCCCCGCTTTCAAGTCCTCTTGGCAGCCTTACTTCAGTATATTTTTGGACGATAGCTGTCATTTATAACTCTGCAGGTTTGTGAATTACAGTGCCCCTGAGCTCCTTTCTTCAACTCGCTTTCTTGTGACCTGGCCGCAACACCGCAGGATGGCTTCAGGCCCTAATCTGGTTCCGGCACGGCACGCTGAGCCTTTGGTTATTTCCTCTTCCTGGTGGGAAATGAGAGTTAAATTTGCCCGTCCAGACACCTCCAGCTAGTCTCTCATTGGTTCTCGCTATTCCTGTTCATCTTCCACAGAAATTGCAAACTGGGCCAAACAGGAGGTTAAAGGGACTGACTCTCCAAGTCGGGAGAGTGTTAGTAAAGCGTCTGGAATGTTGCACCCGAGTATCAGGGTATGAAAACTGAGACATATTTGAACACGTCTCCCGATCACATGGTTGATCATACTCTAGGTTCCACATGCATGTTTTAGCTGAAGGAAGAATACCTTAAACCTGGGTAGTTGAAACCCGTGGAATGGGTACCATGCAATAGGACTTCAAAGGGTCTTCATTTGCTCACCGAACCTCTCCAATCCTATCACTGCTGCGTTTATGCCCCTGTACACATGCTTGATTCTCTTTCGGAGACATAGCAATCCATAGGTTTTAAGATACTTACTAGTCAGGTACATTCTTAGGCGTTTAATATGCGGTGTTGAGTCCATTTCGTTGAGCAAGGAGTAGCTCTTGTCTATTCCATATTTGGCTTAAGGAACTTTATCTGTGCTCATTTCAATCTCTGGTTTTATGCAGCACCCCAACTCACCTTTCCCCTTAAGCAAGCATAAGTTGGTTTTCTAAATTTGAGACCCTGTTCTGTTCTGTAATTCAGTTCCTGTGTAGCCAAGTTTACATTCCGTGTATTACTGATATCTTATGATGTTTCTTTTTCTGTGTGACTTATTTCAGTTAGAATCATCATACCTGAATCCACTCATTGTGCTGCTAAGGGCCTGATGACATAGATTTCATTGCTGAGTGATATTGCTTTGTAAGTAAATACCACATGTTCTTTATCCATTTTTCACTTTCTGCGATGTTGAACTTGTACTGTAAACGAGGTTCTTGTAAACAGAGGCGTCCCAAACTTTGGGGTGGCTGTGTCTTTTTGATTTTAATTTCCCTAAGCTATAGGACCATAAGTGGAAGTGCCCTAGGCTCTGTTGCTTTGTTTTTTAGATGTTTCAGGAAACACCATACACTTCTCCCGAGTGGCTGTTGGCAATTTACATCCCGCCCATCAGCATAACAAGGCTCCCAGTTCTCCATGGCCTGTCCTGCCTTTCTGGATTTTACACTTTTTTCAGATGGCCCTTTTGACCGGGGGGAAGTGAGACTTCATTGTAGTGCAGATTTCCTTTGCAAGCTTGCTTGGTTGGCCAAAAAGGGCGTATGCGTTTTTTCCTGAATATATTCAGGAAAAAACGCATACGCCCTTTTTGGCCAAGTGCATCATTGTGGACGTTCTGCCTCTTTTCCTATGCTTTCAATGCAATTCCAGTCTACCTCCTGAAATCGGTTTCCTGCAATTCTGCCCCGCTTTCAAGTCCTCTTGGCAGCCTTACTTCAGTATATTTTTGGACGATAGCTGTCATTTATAACTCTGCAGGTTTGTGAATTACAGTGCCCCTGAGCTCCTTTCTTCAACTCGCTTTCTTGTGACCTGGCCGCAACACCACAGGATGGCTTCAGGCCCTAATCTGGTTCCGGCACGGCACGCTGAGCCTTTGGTTATTTCCTCTTCCTGGTGAGAAATGAGAGTTAAATTTGCCCGTCCAGACACCTCCAGCTAGTCTCTCATTGGTTCTCCCTATTCCTGTTCATCTTCCGCAGAAATTGCAAACTGGGCCAAACAGGAGGTTAAAGGCGCTGACTCTCCAAGTGGGGAGAGTGTTAGTAAAGCGTCTGGAATGTTGCACCCGAGTACCAGGGGAGGAAAACTGAGACATATTTGAACACGTCTCCCGTTCACACGGTTGATCATGCTCTGGGTTCCACATGCATGTTTTAGCTGAAGGAAGAATACCTTAAACCTGGCGAGTTGAGACCCGTGGAATGGGTACCATGCAATATGACTTTAAAGGGTCTTCATTTGCTCACCGAACCTCTCCAATCCTATCACTGCTGCGTTTATGCCCCTGTACACCTGCTTGATTCTCTTTCGGAGACATAGCAATCCATAGGTTTTAAGATACTTACTAGTCAGGTACATTCTTCGGCGTTTAATATGCGGTGTTGAGTCCATTTCGTTGAGCAAGGAGTAGCTCTTGTCTATTCCATATTTGGCTTAAGGAACTTTATCTGTGCTCATTTCAATCTCTGGTTTTATGCAGCACCCCAACTCACCTTTCCCCTTAAGCAAGCATAAGTTGGTTTTCTAAATTTGAGACCCTGTTCTGTTCTGTAATTCAGTTCCTGTGTAGCCAAGTTTACATTCCGTGTATTACTGATATCTTATGATGTTTCTTTTTCTGTGTGACTTATTTCAGTTAGAATCATCATACCTGAATCCACTCATTGTGCTGCTAAGGGCCTGATGACATAGATTTCATTGCTGAGTGATATTGCTTTGTAAGTAAATACCACATGTTCTTTATCCATTTTTCACTTTCTGCGATGTTGAACTTGTACTGTAAACGAGGTTCTTGTAAACAGAGGCGTCCCAAACTTTGGGGTGGCTGTGTCTTTTTGATTTTAATTTCCCTAAGCTATAGGACCATAAGTGGAAGTGCCCTAGGCTCTGTTGCTTTGTTTTTTAGATGTTTCAGGAAACACCATACACTTCTCCCGAGTGTCTGTTGGCAATTTACATCCCGCCCATCAGCATAACAAGGCTCCCAGTTCTCCATGGCCTGTCCTGCCTTTCTGGATTTTACACTTTTTTCAGATGGGCCTTTTGACCGGGGGGAAGTGAGACTTCATTGTAGTGCAGATTTCCTTTGCAAGCTTGCTTGGTTGGCCAAAAAGGGCGTATGCGTTTTTTCCTGAATATATTCAGGAAAAAACGCATACGCCCTTTTTGGCCAAGTGCATCATTGTGGACGTTCTGCCTCTTTTCCTATGCTTTCAATGCAATTCCAGTCTACCTCCTGAAATCGGTTTCCTGCAATTCTGCCCCGCTTTCAAGTCCTCTTGGCAGCCTTACTTCAGTATATTTTTGGACGATAGCTGTCATTTATAACTCTGCAGGTTTGTGAATTACAGTGCCCCTGAGCTCCTTTCTTCAACTCGCTTTCTTGTGACCTGGCCGCAACACCACAGGATGGCTTCAGGCCCTAATCTGGTTCCGGCACGGCACGCTGAGCCTTTGGTTATTTCCTCTTCCTGGTGAGAAATGAGAGTTAAATTTGCCCGTCCAGACACCTCCAGCTAGTCTCTCATTGGTTCTCCCTATTCCTGTTCATCTTCCGCAGAAATTGCAAACTGGGCCAAACAGGAGGTTAAAGGCGCTGACTCTCCAAGTGGGGAGAGTGTTAGTAAAGCGTCTGGAATGTTGCACCCGAGTACCAGGGGAGGAAAACTGAGACATATTTGAACACGTCTCCCGTTCACACGGTTGATCATGCTCTGGGTTCCACATGCATGTTTTAGCTGAAGGAAGAATACCTTAAACCTGGCGAGTTGAGACCCGTGGAATGGGTACCATGCAATATGACTTTAAAGGGTCTTCATTTGCTCACCGAACCTCTCCAATCCTATCACTGCTGCGTTTATGCCCCTGTACACCTGCTTGATTCTCTTTCGGAGACATAGCAATCCATAGGTTTTAAGATACTTACTAGTCAGGTACATTCTTCGGCGTTTAATATGCGGTGTTGAGTCCATTTCGTTGAGCAAGGAGTAGCTCTTGTCTATTCCATATTTGGCTTAAGGAACTTTATCTGTGCTCATTTCAATCTCTGGTTTTATGCAGCACCCCAACTCACCTTTACCCTTAAGCAAGCATAAGTTGGTTTTCTAAATTTGAGACCCTGTTCTGTTCTGTAATTCAGTTCCTGTGTAGCCAAGTTTACATTCCGTGTATTACTGATATCTTATGATGTTTCTTTTTCTGTGTGACTTATTTCAGTTAGAATCATCATACCTGAATCCACTCATTGTGCTGCTAAGGGCCTGATGACATAGATTTCATTGCTGAGTGATATTGCTTTGTAAGTAAATACCACAACTTCTTTATCCATTTTTCACTTTCTGCAATGTTGAACTTGTACTGTAAACGAGGTTCTTCTAAACAGAGGCGTCCCAAACTTTGGGGTGGCTGTGTCTTTTTGATTTTAATTTCCCTAAGCTATAGGACCATAAGTGGAAGTGCCCTAGGCTCTGTTGCTTTGTTTTTTAGATGTTTCAGGGAACACCATACACCTCTCCCGAGTGTCTGTTGGCAATTTACATCCCGCCCATCAGCATAAGAAGGCTCCCAGTTCTCCATGGCCTGTCCTGCCTTTCTGGATTTTACACATTTTTCAGATGGCCCTTTTGACCGGGGGGAAGTGAGACTTCATTGTAGTGCAGATTTCCTTTGCAAGCTTGCTTGGTTGGCCAAAAAGGGCGTATGCGTTTTTTCCTGAATATATTCAGGAAAAAACGCATACGCCCTTTTTGGCCAAGTGCATCATTGTGGACGTTCTGCCTCTTTTCCTATGCTTTCAATGCAATTCCAGTCTACCTCCTGAAATCGGTTTCCTGCAATTCTGCCCTGCTTTCAAGTCCTCTTGGCAGCCTTACTTCAGTATATTTTTGGACGATAGCTGTCATTTATAACTCTGCAGGTTTGTGAATTACAGTGCCCCTGAGCTCCTTTCTTCAACTCGCTTTCTTTTGAGCTGGCCGCAACACCGCAGGATGGCTTCAGGCCCTAATCTGGTTCAGGCACGGCATGCTGAGCCTTTGGTTATTTCCTCTTCCTGGTGGGAAATGAGAGTTAAATTTGCCCGTCCAGACACCTCCAGCTAGTCTCTCATTGGTTCTCCCTATTCCTGTTCATCTTCCGCAGAAAATGCAAACTGGGCCAAACAGGAGGTTAAAGGCGCTGACTCTCCAAGTGGGGAGAGTGTTAGTAAAGCGTCTGGAATGTTGCACCCGAGTACCAGGGTAGGAAAACTGAGACATATTTGAACACGTCTCCCGTTCACACGGTTGATCATACTCTGGGTTCCACATGCATGTTTTAGCTGAAGGAAGAATACCTTAAACCTGGAGAGTTGAGACCCGTGGAATGGGTACCATGCAATATGACTTCAAAGGGTCGTCATTTGCTCACCGAACCTCTCCAATCTTATCACTGCTGCGTTTATGCCCCTGTACACATGCTTGATTCTCTTTTGGAGACACAGCAATCCATAGATTTTAAGATACTTACTAGTCAGGTACATTCTTAGGCGTTTAATATGCGGTGTTGAGTCCATTTCGTTGAGCAAGGAGTAGCTCTTGTCTATTCCATATTTGGCTTAAGGAACTTTATCTGTGCTCATTTCAATCTCTGGTTTTATGCAGCACCCCAACTCACCTTTCCCCTTAAGCAAGCATAAGTTGGTTTTCTAAATTTGAGACCCTGTTCTGTTTTGGAATTCAGTTCCTGTGTAGCCAAGTTTACATTCCGTGTATTAGTGATATCTTATGATGTTTCTTTTTCTGTGTGACTTATTTCAGTTAGAATCATCGTAGCTGAATCCACTCATTATGCTGCTACGGGCCTGATGACATAGATTTCATTGTTGAGTGATACTGCATTGTACGTAAGTACCACAAGTTCTTTATCCATTTTTCACTTTCTGTGATATTGAACTTGTACGGTAAACGAGGTTCTTGTAAACAGAGGCGTCCCAAACTTTGGGGTGGCTGTGTCTTTTTGATTTTAATTTCCCTAAGCTATAGGACCATAAGTGGAAGTGCCCTAGGCTCTGTTGCTTTGTTTTTTAGATGTTTCAGGAAACACCATACACTTCTCCCGAGTGTCTGTTGGCAATTTACATCCCGCCCATCAGCATAACAAGGCTCCCAGTTCTCCATGGCCTGTCCTGCCTTTCTGGATTTTACACTTTTTTCAGATGGCCCTTTTGACCGGGGGGAAGTGAGACTTCATTGTAGTGCAGATTTCCTTTGCAAGTTTGCTTGGTTGGCCAAAAAGGGCGTATGCGTTTTTTCCTGAATATATTCAGGAAAAAACGCATACGCCCTTTTTGGCCAAGTGCATCATTGTGGACGTTCTGCCTCTTTTCCTATGCTTTCAATGCAATTCCAGTCTACCTCCTGAAATCGGTTTCCTGCAATTCTGCCCCGCTTTCAAGTCCTCTTGGCAGCCTTACTTCAGTATATTTTTGGACGATAGCTGTCATTTATAACTCTGCAGGTTTGTGAATTACAGTGCCCCTGAGCTCCTTTCTTCAACTCGCTTTCTTTTGAGCTGGCCGCAACACCGCAGGATGGCTTCAGGCCCTAATCTGGTTCCGGCACGGCACGCTGAGCCTTTGGTTATTTCCTCTTCCTGGTGGGAAATGAGAGTTAAATTTGCCCGTCCAGACACCTCCAGCTAGTCTCTCATTGGTTCTCCCTATTCCTGTTCATCTTCCGCAGAAATTGCAAACTGGGCCAAACAGGAGGTTAAAGGCGCTGACTCTCCAAGTGGGGAGAGTGTTAGTAAAGCGTCTGGAATGTTGCACCCGAGTACCAGGGGAGGAAAACTGAGACATATTTGAACACGTCTCCCGTTCACACGGTTGATCATACTCTGGGTTCCACATGCATGTTTTAGCTGAAGGAAGAATACCTTAAACCTGGAGAGTTGAGACCCGTGTAATGGATACCATGCAATATGACTTCAAAGGGTCTTCATTTGCTCACCGAACCTCTCCAATCCTATCACTGCTGCGTTTATGCCCCTGTACACACGCTTGATTCTCTTTTGGAGACATAGCAATCCATAGGTTTTAAGATACTTACTAGTCAGGTACATTGTTAGGCGTTTAATATGGGGTGTTGAGTCCATTTCGTTGAGCAAGGAGTAGCTCTTGTCTATTCCATATTTGGCTTAAGGAACTTTATCTGTGCTCATTTCAATCTCTGGTTTTATGCAGCACCCCAACTCACCTTTCCCCTTAAGCAAGCATAAGTTGGTTTTCTAAATTTGAGACCCTGTTCTGTTTTGGAATTCAGTTCCTGTGTAGCCAAGTTTACATTCCGTGTATTAGTGATATCTTATGATGTTTCTTTTTCTGTGTGACTTATTTCAGTTACAATCATCGTACCTGAATCCACTCATTATGCTGCTACGGGCCTGATGACATAGATTTCATTGCTGAGTAATACTGCATTGTACGTAAGTACCACAAGTTCTTTATCCATTTTTCACTTTCTGTGATATTGAACTTGTACGGTAAATGAGGTTCTTGTAAACAGAGGCGTCCCAAACTTTGGGGTGGCTGTGTCTTTTTGATTTTAATTTCCCTAAGCTATAGGACCAAAAGTGGAAGTGCCCTAGGCTCTGTTGCTTTGTTTTTTAGATGTTTCAGGAAACACCATACACTTCTCCCGAGTGTCTGTTGGCAATTTACATCCCGCCCATCAGCATAACAAGGCTCCCAGTTCTCCATGGCCTGTCCTGCCTTTCTGGATTTTACACTTTTTTCAGATGGCCCTTTTGACCGGGGGGAAGTGAGACTTCATTGTAGTGCAGATTTCCTTTGCAAGCTTGCTTGGTTGGCCAAAAAGTGCTTATGCGTTTTTTCCTGAATATATTCAGGAAAAAACGCATACGCCCTTTTTGGCCAAGTGCATCATTGTGGACGTTCTGCCTCTTTTCCTATGCTTTCAATGCAATTCCAGTCTACCTCCTGAAATCGGTTTCCTGCAATTCTGCCCCGCTTTCAAGTCCTCTTGGCAGCCTTACTTCAGTATATTTTTGGACGATAGCTGTCATTTATAACTCTGCAGGTTTGTGAATTACAGTGCCCCTGAGCTCCTTTCTTCAACTCGCTTTCTTTTGAGCTGGCCGCAACACCGCAGGATGGCTTCAGGCCCTAATCTGGTTCCGGCACGGCACGCTGAGCCTTTGGTTATTTCCTCTTCCTGGTGGGAAATGAGAGTTAAATTTGCCCGTCCAGACAGCTCCAGCTAGTCTCTCATTGGTTCTCCCTATTCCTGTTCATCTTCCACAGAAATTGCAAACTGGGCCAAACAGGAGGTTAAAGGGACTGACTCTCCAAGTCGGGAGAGTGTTAGTAAAGCGTCTGGAATGTTGCACCCGAGTACCAGGGTATGAAAACTGAGACATATTTGAACACATCTCCCGATCACATGGTTGATCATACTCTAGGTTCCACATGCATGTTTTAGCTGAAGGAAGAATACCTTAAACCTGGGTAGTTGAAACCCGTGGAATGGGTACCATGCAATATGACTTCAAAGGGTCTTCATTTGCTCACCGAACCTCTCCAATCCTATCACTGCTGCGTTTATGCCCCTGTACACATGCTTGATTCTCTTTCGGAGACATAGCAATCCATAGGTTTTAAGATACTTACTAGTCAGGTACATTCTTAGGCGTTTAATATGCGGTGTTGAGTCCATTTCGTTGAGCAAGGAGTAGCTCTTGTCTATTCCATATTTGGCTTAAGGAACTTTATCTGTGCTCATTTCAATCTCTGGTTTTATGCAGCACCCCAACTCACCTTTCCCCTTAAGCAAGCATAAGTTGGTTTTCTAAATTTGAGACCCTGTTCTGTTCTGTAATTCAGTTCCTGTGTAGCCAAGTTTACATTCCGTGTATTACTGATATCTTATGATGTTTCTTTTTCTGTGTGACTTATTTCAGTTAGAATCATCATACCTGAATCCACTCATTGTGCTGCTAAGGGCCTGATGACATAGATTTCATTGCTGAGTGATATTGCTTTGTAAGTAAATACCACATGTTCTTTATCCATTTTTAACTTTCTGCGATGTTGAACTTGTACGGTAAACGAGGTTCTTGTAAACAGAGGCGTCCCAAACTTTGGGGTGGCTGTGTCTTTTTGATTTTAATTTCCCTAAGCTATAGGACCATAAGTGGAAGTGCCCTAGGCTCTGTTGCTTTGTTTTTTAGATGTTTCAGGAAACACCATACACTTCTCCCGAGTGTCTGTTGGCAATTTACATCCCACCCATCAGCATAACAAGGCTCCCAGATCTCCATGGCCTGTCCTGCCTTTCTGGATTTTACACTTTTTTCAGATGGCCCTTTTGACCGGGGGGAAGTGAGACTTCATTGTAGTGCAGATTTCCTTTGCAAGTTTGCTTGGTTGGCCAAAAAGGGCGTATGCGTTTTTTCCTGAATATATTCAGGAAAAAACGCATACGCCCTTTTTGGCCAAGTGCATCATTGTGGACGTTCTGCCTCTTTTCCTATGCTTTCAATGCAATTCCAGTCTACCTCCTGAAATCGGTTTCCTGCAATTCTGCCCCGCTTTCAAGTCCTCTTGGCAGCCTTACTTCAGTATATTTTTGGACGATAGCTGTCATTTATAACTCTGCAGGTTTGTGAATTACAGTGCCCCTGAGCTCCTTTCTTCAACTCGCTTTCTTTTGAGCTGGCCGCAACACCGCAGGATGGCTTCAGGCCCTAATCTGGTTCCGGCACGGCACGCTGAGCCTTTGGTTATTTCCTCTTCCTGGTGGGAAATGAGAGTTAAATTTGCCCGTCCAGACACCTCCAGCTAGTCTCTCATTGGTTCTCCCTATTCCTGTTCATCTTCCGCAGAAATTGCAAACTGGGCCAAACAGGAGGTTAAAGGCGCTGACTCTCCAAGTGGGGAGAGTGTTAGTAAAGCGTCTGGAATGTTGCACCCGAGTACCAGGGGAGGAAAACTGAGACATATTTGAACACGTCTCCCGTTCACACGGTTGATCATACTCTGGGTTCCACATGCATGTTTTAGCTGAAGGAAGAATACCTTAAACCTGGAGAGTTGAGACCCGTGTAATGGATACCATGCAATATGACTTCAAAGGGTCTTCATTTGCTCACCGAACCTCTCCAATCCTATCACTGCTGCGTTTATGCCCCTGTACACACGCTTGATTCTCTTTTGGAGACATAGCAATCCATAGGTTTTAAGATACTTACTAGTCAGGTACATTGTTAGGCGTTTAATATGGGGTGTTGAGTCCATTTCGTTGAGCAAGGAGTAGCTCTTGTCTATTCCATATTTGGCTTAAGGAACTTTATCTGTGCTCATTTCAATCTCTGGTTTTATGCAGCACCCCAACTCACCTTTCCCCTTAAGCAAGCATAAGTTGGTTTTCTAAATTTGAGACCCTGTTCTGTTTTGGAATTCAGTTCCTGTGTAGCCAAGTTTACATTCCGTGTATTAGTGATATCTTATGATGTTTCTTTTTCTGTGTGACTTATTTCAGTTACAATCATCGTACCTGAATCCACTCATTATGCTGCTACGGGCCTGATGACATAGATTTCATTGCTGAGTAATACTGCATTGTACGTAAGTACCACAAGTTCTTTATCCATTTTTCACTTTCTGTGATATTGAACTTGTACGGTAAATGAGGTTCTTGTAAACAGAGGCGTCCCAAACTTTGGGGTGGCTGTGTCTTTTTGATTTTAATTTCCCTAAGCTATAGGACCAAAAGTAGAAGTGCCCTAGGCTCTGTTGCTTTGTTTTTTAGATGTTTCAGGAAACACCATACACTTCTCCCGAGTGTCTGTTGGCAATTTACATCCCGCCCATCAGCATAACAAGGCTCCCAGTTCTCCATGGCCTGTCCTGCCTTTCTGGATTTTACACTTTTTTCAGATGGCCCTTTTGACCGGGGGGAAGTGAGACTTCATTGTAGTGCAGATTTCCTTTGCAAGCTTGCTTGGTTGGCCAAAAAGTGCTTATGCGTTTTTTCCTGAATATATTCAGGAAAAAACGCATACGCCCTTTTTGGCCAAGTGCATCATTGTGGACGTTCTGCCTCTTTTCCTATGCTTTCAATGCAATTCCAGTCTACCTCCTGAAATCGGTTTCCTGCAATTCTGCCCCGCTTTCAAGTCCTCTTGGCAGCCTTACTTCAGTATATTTTTGGACGATAGCTGTCATTTATAACTCTGCAGGTTTGTGAATTACAGTGCCCCTGAGCTCCTTTCTTCAACTCGCTTTCTTGTGACCTGGCCGCAACACCGCAGGATGGCTTCAGGCCCTAATCTGGTTCCGGCACGGCACGCTGAGCCTTTGGTTATTTCCTCTTCCTGGTGGGAAATGAGAGTTAAATTTGCCCGTCCAGACAGCTCCAGCTAGTCTCTCATTGGTTCTCCCTATTCCTGTTCATCTTCCACAGAAATTGCAAACTGGGCCAAACAGGAGGTTAAAGGGACTGACTCTCCAAGTCGGGAGAGTGTTAGTAAAGCGTCTGGAATGTTGCACCCGAGTACCAGGGGAGGAAAACTGAGACATATTTGAACACGTCTCCCGTTCACACGGTTGATCATACTCTGGGTTCCACATGCATGTTTTAGCTGAAGGAAGAATACCTTAAACCTGGAGAGTTGAGACCCGTGGAATGGGTACCATGCAATATGACTTCAAAGGGTCTTCATTTGTTCACCGAACCTCTCCAATCCTATCACTGCTGCGTTTATGCCCCTGTACACATGCTTGATTCTCTTTCGGAGACATAGCAATCCATAGGTTTTAAGATACTTACTAGTCAGGTACATTCTTAGGGGTTTAATATGCGGTGTTGAGTCCATTTCGTTGAGCAAGGAGTAGCTCTTGTCTATTCCATATTTGGCTTAAGGAACTTTATCTGTGCTCATTTCAATCTCTGGTTTTATGCAGCACCCCAACTCACCTTTCCCCTTAAGCAAGCATAAGTTGGTTTTCTAAATTTGAGACCCTGTTCTGTTCTGTAATTCAGTTCCTGTGTAGCCAAGTTTACATTCCGTGTATTACTGATATCTTATGATGTTTCTTTTTCTGTGTGACTTATTTCAGTTAGAATCATCATACCTGAATCCACTCATTGTGCTGCTAAGGGCCTGATGACATAGATTTCATTGCTGAGTGATATTGCTTTGTAAGTAAATACCACATGTTCTTTATCCATTTTTCACTTTCTGCGATGTTGAACTTGTACTGTAAACGAGGTTCTTGTAAACAGAGGCGTCCCAAACTTTGGGGTGGCTGTGTCTTTTTGATTTTAATTTCCCTAAGCTATAGGACCATAAGTGGAAGTGCCCTAGGCTCTGTTGCTTTGTTTTTTAGATGTTTCAGGAAACACCATACACTTCTCCCGAGTGGCTGTTGGCAATTTACATCCCGCCCATCAGCATAACAAGGCTCCCAGTTCTCCATGGCCTGTCCTGCCTTTCTGGATTTTACACTTTTTTCAGATGGCCCTTTTGACCGGGGGGAAGTGAGACTTCATTGTAGTGCAGATTTCCTTTGCAAGCTTGCTTGGTTGGCCAAAAAGGGCGTATGCGTTTTTTCCTGAATATATTCAGGAAAAAACGCATACGCCCTTTTTGGCCAAGTGCATCATTGTGGACGTTCTGCCTCTTTTCCTATGCTTTCAATGCAATTCCAGTCTACCTCCTGAAATCGGTTTCCTGCAATTCTGCCCCGCTTTTACGTCCTCTTGGCAGCCTTACTTCAGTATATTTTTGGACGATAGCTGTCATTTATAACTCTGCAGGTTTGTGAATTACAGTGCCCCTGAGCTCCTTTCTTCAACTCGCTTTCTTGTGAGCTGGCCCCAACACCGCAGGATGGCTTCAGGCCCTAATCTTGTTCCGGCACGGCACGCTGAGCCTTTGGTTATTTCCTCTTCCTGGTTGGAAATGAGAGTTAAATTTGCCAGTCCAGACACCTCCAGCTAGTCTCTCATTGGTTCTCGCTATTCCTGTTCATCTTCCACAGAAATTGCAAACTGGGCCAAACAGGAGGTTAAAGGGGCTGACTCTCCAAGTGGGGAGAGTGTTAGTAAAGCGTCTGGAATGTTGCACCCGAGTACCAGGGTATGAAAACTAAGACATATTTGAACACGTCTCCCGATCACATGGTTGATCATACTCTAGGTTCCACATGCATGTTTTAGCTGAAGGAAGAATACCTTAAACCTGGGTAGTTGAAACCCGTGGAATGGGTACCATGCAATATGACTTCAAAGGGTCTTCATTTGCTCACCGAACCTCTCCAATCCTATCACTGCTGCGTTTATGCCCCTGTACACATGCTTGATTCTCTTTCGGAGACATAGCAATCCATAGGTTTTAAGATAGTTACTAGTCAGGTACATTCTTAGGCGTTTAATATGCGGTGTTGAGTCCATTTCGTTGAGCAAGGAGTAGCTCTTGTCTATTCCATATTTGGCTTAAGGAACTTTATCTGTGCTCATTTCAATCTCTGGTTTTATGCAGCACCCCAACTCACCTTTCCCCTTAAGCAAGCATAAGTTGGTTTTCTAAATTTGAGACCCTGTTCTGTTCTGTAATTCAGTTCCTGTGTAGCCAAGTTTACATTCCGTGTATTACTGATATCTTATGATGTTTCTTTTTCTGTGTGACTTATTTCAGTTAGAATCATCATACCTGAATCCACTCATTGTGCTGCTAAGGGCCTGATGACATAGATTTCATTGCTGAGTGATATTGCTTTGTAAGTAAATACCACATGTTCTTTATCCATTTTTCACTTTCTGCGATGTTGAACTTGTACTGTAAACGAGGTTCTTGTAAACAGACGCGTCCCAAACTTTGGGGTGGCTGTGTCTTTTTGATTTTAATTTCCCTAAGCTATAGGACCATAAGTGGAAGTGCCCTAGGCTCTGTTGCTTTGTTTTTTAGATGTTTCAGGAAACACCATACATTTCTCCGGAGTGGCTGTTGGCAATTTACATCTTGCCCATCAGCATAACAAGGCTCCCAGTTCTCCATGGCCTGTCCTGCCTTTCTGGATTTTACACTTTTTTCAGATGGCCCTTTTGACCGGGGGGAAGTGAGACTTCATTGTAGTGCAGATTTCCTTTGCAAGCTTGCTTGGTTTGCCAAAAAGGGCGTATGCGTTTTTTCCTGAATATATTCAGGAAAAAACGCATACGCCCTTTTTGGCCAAGTGCATCATTGTGGACGTTCTGCCTCTTTTCCTATGCTTTCAATGCAATTCCAGTCTACCTCCTGAAATCGGTTTCCTGCAATTCTGCCCCGCTTTCAAGTCCTCTTGGCAGCCTTACTTCAGTATATTTTTGGACGATAGCTGTCATTTATAACTCTGCAGGTTTGTGAATTACAGTGCCCCTGAGCTCCTTTCTTCAACTCGCTTTCTTGTGACCTGGCCGCAACACCGCAGGATGACTTCAGGCCCTAATCTGGTTCCGGCACGGCACGCTGAGCCTTTGGTTATTTCCTCTTCCTGGTGGGAAATGAGAGTTAAATTTGCCCGTCCAGACACCTCCAGCTAGTCTCTCATTGGTTCTCGCTATTCCTGTTCATCTTCCACAGAAATTGCAAACTGGGCCAAACAGGAGGTTAAAGGGACTGACTCTCCAAGTGGGGAGAGTGTTAGTAAAGCGTCTGGAATGTTGCACCCGAGTACCAGGGTATGAAAACTGAGACATATTTGAACACGTCTCCCGATCACATGGTTGATCATACTCTAGGTTCCACATGCATGTTTTAGCTGAAGGAAGAATACCTTAAACCTGGGTAGTTGAAACCCGTGGAATGGGTACCATGCAATATGACTTCAAAGGGTCTTCATTTGCTCACCGAACCTCTCCAATCCTATCACTGCTGCGTTTATGCCCCTGTACACATGCTTGATTCTCTTTCGGAGACATAGCAATCCATAGGTTTTAAGATACTTACTAGTCAGGTACATTCTTAGGCGTTTAATATGCGGTGTTGAGTCCATTTCGTTGAGCAAGGAGTAGCTCTTGTCTATTCCATATTTGGCTTAAGGAACTTTATCTGTGCTCATTTCAATCTCTGGTTTTATGCAGCACCCCAACTCACCTTTCCCCTTAAGCAAGCATAAGTTGGTTTTCTAAATTTGAGACCCTGTTCTGTTCTGTAATTCAGTTCCTGTGTAGCCAAGTTTACATTCCGTGTATTACTGATATCTTATGATGTTTCTTTTTCTGTGTGACTTATTTCAGTTAGAATCATCATACCTGAATCCACTCATTGTGCTGCTAAGGGCCTGATGACATAGATTTCATTGCTGAGTGATATTGCTTTGTAAGTAAATACCACATGTTCTTTATCCATTTTTCACTTTCTGCGATGTTGAACTTGTACGGTAAACGAGGTTCTTGTAAACAGAGGCGTCCCAAACTTTGGGGTGGCTGTGTCTTTTTGATTTTAATTTCCCTAAGCTATAGGACCATAAGTGGAAGTGCCCTAGGCTCTGTTGCTTTGTTTTTTAGATGTTTCAGGAAACACCATACACTTCTCCCGAGTGTCTGTTGGCAATTTACATCCCACCCATCAGCATAACAAGGCTCACAGTTCTCCATGGCCTGTCCTGACTTTCTGGATTTTACACTTTTTTCAGATGGCCCTTTTGACCGGGGGGAAGTGAGACTTCATTGTAGTGCAGATTTCCTTTGAAGCTTGCTTGGTTGGCCAAAAAGGGCGTATGCGTTTTTTCCTGAATATATTCAGGAAAAAACGCATACGCCCTTTTTGGCCAAGTGCATCATTGTGGACGTTCTGCCTCTTTTCCTATGCTTGAAATGCAATTCCAGTCTACCTCCTGAAATCGGTTTCCTGCAATTCTGCCCCGCTTTCAAGTCCTCTTGGCAGCCTTACTTCAGTATATTTTTGGACGATAGCTGTCATTTATAACTCTGCAGGTTTGTGAATTACAGTGCCCCTGAGCTCCTTTCTTCAACTCGCTTTCTTTTGAGCTGGCCGCAACACCGCAGGATGGCTTCAGGCCCTAATCTGGTTCCGGCACGGCACGCTGAGCCTTTGGTTATTTCCTCTTCCTGGTGGGAAATGAGAGTTAAATTTGCCCGTCCAGACACCTCCAGCTAGTCTCTCATTGGTTCTCCCTATTCCTGTTCATCTTCCGCAGAAATTGCAAACTGGGCCAAACAGGAGGTTAAAGGCGCTGACTCTCCAAGTGGGGAGAGTGTTAGTAAAGCGTCTGGAATGTTGCACCCGAGTACCAGGGGAGGAAAACTGAGACATATTTGAACACGTCTCCCGTTCACACGGTTGATCATACTCTGGGTTCCACATGCATGTTTTAGCTGAAGGAAGAATACCTTAAACCTGGAGAGTTGAGACCCGTGGAATGGGTACCATGCAATATGACTTCAAAGGGTCTTCATTTGTTCACCGAACCTCTCCAATCCTATCACTGCTGCGTTTATGCCCCTGTACACATGCTTGATTCTCTTTCGGAGACATAGCAATCCATAGGTTTTAAGATACTTACTAGTCAGGTACATTCTTAGGGGTTTAATATGCGGTGTTGAGTCCATTTCGTTGAGCAAGGAGTAGCTCTTGTCTATTCCATATTTGGCTTAAGGAACTTTATCTGTGCTCATTTCAATCTCTGGTTTTATGCAGCACCCCAACTCACCTTTCCCCTTAAGCAAGCATAAGTTGGTTTTCTAAATTTGAGACCCTGTTCTGTTCTGTAATTCAGTTCCTGTGTAGCCAAGTTTACATTCCGTGTATTACAGATATCTTATGATGTTTCTTTTTCTGTGTGACTTATTTCAGTTAGAATCATCATACCTGAATCCACTCATTGTGCTGCTAAGGGCCTGATGACATAGATTTCATTGCTGAGTGATATTGCTTTGTAAGTAAATACCACATGTTCTTTATCCATTTTTCACTTTCTGCGATGTTGAACTTGTACTGTAAACGAGGTTCTTGTAAACAGAGGCGTCCCAAACTTTGGGGTGGCTGTGTCTTTTTGATTTTAATTTCCCTAAGCTATAGGACCATAAGTGGAAGTGCCCTAGGCTCTGTTGCTTTGTTTTTTAGATGTTTCAGGAAACACCATACACTTCTCCCGAGTGGCTGTTGGCAATTTACATCCCGCCCATCAGCATAACAAGGCTCCCAGTTCTCCATGGCCTGTCCTGCCTTTCTGGATTTTACACTTTTTTCAGATGGCCCTTTTGACCGGGGGGAAGTGAGACTTCATTGTAGTGCAGATTTCCTTTGCAAGCTTGCTTGGTTGGCCAAAAAGGGCGTATGCGTTTTTTCCTGAATATATTCAGGAAAAAACGCATACGCCCTTTTTGGCCAAGTGCATCATTGTGGACGTTCTGCCTCTTTTCCTATGCTTTCAATGCAATTCCAGTCTACCTCCTGAAATCGGTTTCCTGCAATTCTGCTCCGCTTTTACGTCCTCTTGGCAGCCTTACTTCAGTATATTTTTGGACGATAGCTGTCATTTATAACTCTGCAGGTTTGTGAATTACAGTGCCCCTGAGCTCCTTTCTTCAACTCGCTTTCTTGTGAGCTGGCCGCAACACCGCAGGATGGCTTCAGGCCCTAATCTTGTTCCGGCACGGCACGCTGAGCCTTTGGTTATTTCCTCTTCCTGGTTGGAAATGAGAGTTAAATTTGCCAGTCCAGAAACCTCCAGCTAGTCTCTCATTGGTTCTCGCTATTCCTGTTCATCTTCCACAGAAATTGCAAACTGGGCCAAACAGGAGGTTAAAGGGGCTGACTCTCCAAGTGGGGAGAGTGTTAGTAAAGCGTCTGGAATGTTGCACCCGAGTACCAGGGTATGAAAACTGAGACATATTTGAACACGTCTCCCGATCACATGGTTGATCATACTCTAGGTTCCACATGCATGTTTTAGCTGAAGGAAGAATACCTTAAACCTGGGTAGTTGAAACCCGTGGAATGGGTACCATGCAATATGACTTCAAAGGGTCTTCATTTGCTCACCGAACCTCTCCAATCCTATCACTGCTGCGTTTATGCCCCTGTACACATGCTTGATTCTCTTTCGGAGACATAGCAATCCATAGGTTTTAAGATACTTACTAGTCAGGTACATTCTTAGGCGTTTAATATGCGGTGTTGAGTCCATTTCGTTGAGCAAGGAGTAGCTCTTGTCTATTCCATATTTGGCTTAAGGAACTTTATCTGTGCTCATTTCAATCTCTGGTTTTATGCAGCACCCCAACTCACCTTTCCCCTTAAGCAAGCATAAGTTGGTTTTCTAAATTTGAGACCCTGTTCTGTTCTGTAATTCAGTTCCTGTGTAGCCAAGTTTACATTCCGTGTATTACTGATATCTTATGATGTTTCTTTTTCTGTGTGACTTATTTCAGTTAGAATCATCATACCTGAATCCACTCACTGTGCTGCTAAGGGCCTGATGACATAGATTTCATTGCTGAGTGATATTGCTTTGTAAGTAAATACCACATGTTCTTTATCCATTTTTCACTTTCTGTGATGTTGAACTTGTACTGTAAACGAGGTTCTTGTAAACAGAGGCGTCCCAAACTTTGGGGTGGCTGTGTCTTTTTGATTTTAATTTCCCTAAGCTATAGGACCATAAGTGGAAGTGCCCTAGGCTCTGTTGCTTTGTTTTTTAGATGTTTCAGGAAACACCATACACTTCTCCCGAGTGGCTGTTGGCAATTTACATCCCGCCCATCAGCATAACAAGGCTCCCAGTTCTCCATGGCCTGTCCTGCCTTTCTGGATTTTACACTTTTTTCAGATGGCCCTTTTGACCGGGGGGAAGTGAGACTTCATTGTAGTGCAGATTTCCTTTGCAAGCTTGCTTGGTTGGCCAAAAAGGGCGTATGCGTTTTTTCCTGAATATATTCAGGAAAAAACGCATACGCCCTTTTTGGCCAAGTGCATCATTGTGGACGTTCTGCCTCTTTTCCTATGCTTTCAATGCAATTCCAGTCTACCTCCTGAAATCGGTTTCCTGCAATTCTGCCCCGCTTTCAAGTCCTCTTGGCAGCCTTACTTCAGTATATTTTTGGACGATAGCTGTCATTTATAACTCTGCAGGTTTGTGAATTACAGTGCCCCTGAGCTCCTTTCTTCAACTCGCTTTCTTGTGACCTGGCCGCAACACCGCAGGATGGCTTCAGGCCCTAATCTGGTTCCGGCACGGCACGCTGAGCCTTTGGTTATTTCCTCTTCCTGGTGGGAAATGAGAGTTAAATTTGCCCGTCCAGACACCTCCAGCTAGTCTCTCATTGGTTCTCGCTATTCCTGTTCATCTTCCACAGAAATTGCAAACTGGGCCAAACAGGAGGTTAAAGGGACTGACTCTCCAAGTGGGGAGAGTGTTAGTAAAGCGTCTGGAATGTTGCACCCGAGTACCAGGGTATGAAAACTGAGACATATTTGAACACGTCTCCCGATCACATGGTTGATCATACTCTAGGTTCCACATGCATGTTTTAGCTGAAGGAAGAATACCTTAAACCTGGGTAGTTGAAACCCGTGGAATGGGTACCATGCAATATGACTTCAAAGGGTCTTCATTTGCTCACCGAACCTCTCCAATCCTATCACTGCTGCGTTTATGCCCCTGTACACATGCTTGATTCTCTTTCGGAGACATAGCAATCCATAGGTTTTAAGATACTTACTAGTCAGGTACATTCTTAGGCGTTTAATATGCGGTGTTGAGTCCATTTCGTTGAGCAAGGAGTAGCTCTTGTCTATTCCATATTTGGCTTAAGGAACTTTATCTGTGCTCATTTCAATCTCTGGTTTTATGCAGCACCCCAACTCACCTTTCCCCTTAAGCAAGCATAAGTTGGTTTTCTAAATTTGAGACCCTGTTCTGTTCTGTAATTCAGTTCCTGTGTAGCCAAGTTTACATTCCGTGTATTACTGATATCTTATGATGTTTCTTTTTCTGTGTGACTTATTTCAGTTAGAATCATCATACCTGAATCCACTCAGTGTGCTGCTAAGGGCCTGATGACATAGATTTCATTGCTGAGTGATATTGCTTTGTAAGTAAATACCACATGTTCTTTATCCATTTTTCACTTTCTGCGATGTTGAACTTGTACTGTAAACGAGGTTCTTGTAAACAGAGGCGTCCCAAACTTTGGGGTGGCTGTGTCTTTTTGATTTTAATTTCCCTAAGCTATAGGACCATAAGTGGAAGTGCCCTAGGCTCTGTTGCTTTGTTTTTTAGATGTTTCAGGAAACACCATACACTTCTCCCGAGTGGCTGTTGGCAATTTACATCCCGCCCATCAGCATAACAAGGCTCCCAGTTCTCCATGGCCTGTCCTGCCTTTCTGGATTTTACACTTTTTTCAGATGGCCCTTTTGACCGGGGGGAAGTGAGACTTCATTGTAGTGCAGATTTCCTTTGCAAGCTTGCTTGGTTGGCCAAAAAGGGCGTATGCGTTTTTTCCTGAATATATTCAGGAAAAAACGCATACGCCCTTTTTGGCCAAGTGCATCATTGTGGACGTTCTGCCTCTTTTCCTATGCTTTCAATGCAATTCCAGTCTACCTCCTGAAATCGGTTTCCTGCAATTCTGCCCCGCTTTCAAGTCCTCTTGGCAGCCTTACTTCAGTATATTTTTGGACGATAGCTGTCATTTATAACTCTGCAGGTTTGTGAATTACAGTGCCCTTGAGCTCCTTTCTTCAACTCGCTTTCTTTTGAGCTGGCCGCAACACCGCAGGATGGCTTCAGGCCCTAATCTGGTTCCGGCACGGCACGCTGAGCCTTTGGTTATTTCCTCTTCCTGGTGGGAAATGAGAGTTAAATTTGCCCGTCTAGACACCTCCAGCTAGTCTCTCATTGGTTCTCCCTATTCCTGTTCATCTTCCGCAGAAATTGCAAACTGGGCCAAACAGGAGGTTAAAGGGACTGACTCTCCAAGTCGGGAGAGTGTTAGTAAAGCGTCTGGAATGTTGCACCCGAGTACCACGGTACGAAACCTGAGACATATTTGAACACGTCTCCCGATCACATGGTTGTTCATACTCTAGGTTCCACATGCATGTTTTAGCTGAAGGAAGAATACCTTAAACCTGGGTAGTTGAAACCCATGGAATGAGTACCATGCAATATGACTTCAAAGGGTCTTCATTTGCTCACCGAACCTCTCCAAACCTATCACTGCTGCGTTTATGCCCCTGTACACATGCTTGATTCTCTTTCGGAGACATAGCAATCCATAGGTTTTAAGATACTTACTAGTCAGGTACATTCTTAGGCGTTTAATATGCGGTGTTGAGTCCATTTCGTTGAGCAAGGAGTAGCTCTTGTCTATTCCATATTTGGCTTAAGGAACTTTATCTGTGCTCATTTCAATCTCTGGTTTTATGCAGCACCCCAACTCACCTTTCCCCTTGAGCAAGCATAAGTTGGTTTTCTAAATTTGAGACCCTGTTCTGTTCTGTAATTCAGTTCCTGTGTAGCCAAGTTTACATTCCGTGTATTACTGATATCTTATGATGTTTCTTTTTCTGTGTGACTTATTTCAGTTAGAATCATCATACCTGAATCCACTCATTGTGCTGCTAAGGGCCTGATGACATAGATTTCATTGCTGAGTGATATTGCTTTGTAAGTAAATACCACAACTTCTTTATCCATTTTTCACTTTCTGTGATGTTGAACTTGTACTGTAAACGAGGTTCTTGTAAACAGAGCCGTCCCAAACTTTGGGGTGGCTGTGTCTTTTTGATTTTAATTTCCCTAAGCTATAGGACCATAAGTGGAAGTGCCCTAGGCTCTGTTGCTTTGTTTTTTAGATGTTTCAGGAAACACCATACACTTCTCCCGAGTGGCTGTTGGCATTTACATCCCGCCCATCAGCATAACAAGGCTCCCAGTTCTCCATGGCCTGTCCTGCCTTTCTGGATTTTACACTTTTTTCAGATGGCCCTTTTGACCAGCGGGAAGTGAGACTTCATTGTAGTGCAGATTTCCTTTGTAAGCTTGCTTGGTTGGCCAAAAAGGGCGTATGCGTTTTTTCCTGAATATATTCAGGAAAAAACGCATACGCCCTTTTTGGCCAAGTGCATCATTGTGGACGTTCTGCCTCTTTTCCTATGCTTTCAATGCAATTCCAGTCTACCTCCTGAAATCGGTTTCCTGCAATTCTGCCCCGCTTTCAAGTCCTCTTGGCAGCCTTACTTCAGTATATTTTTGGACGATAGCTGTCATTTATAACTCTGCAGGTTTGTGAATTACAGTGCCCCTGAGCTCCTTTCTTCAACTCGCTTTCTTGTGACCTGGCCGCAACACCGCAGGATGGCTTCAGGCCCTAATCTGGTTCCGGCACGGCACGCTGAGCCTTTGGTTATTTCCTCTTCCTGGTGAGAAATGAGAGTTAAATTTGCCCGTCCAGACACCTCCAGCTAGTCTCTCATTGGTTCTCCCTATTCCTGTTCATCTTCCGCAGAAATTGCAAACTGGGCCAAACAGGAGGTTAAAGGCGCTGACTCTCCAAGTGGGGAGAGTGTTAGTAAAGCGTCTGGAATGTTGCACCCGAGTACCAGGGGAGGAAAACTGAGACATATTTGAACACGTCTCCCGTTCACACGGTTGATCATACTCTGGGTTCCACATGCATGTTTTAGCTGAAGGAAGAATACCTTAAACCTGGAGAGTTGAGACCGTGGAATGGGTACCATGCAATATGACTTCAAAGGGTCTTCATTTGTTCACCGAACCTCTCCAATCCTATCACTGCTGCGTTTATGCCCCTGTACACATGCTTGATTCTCTTTCGGAGACATAGCAATCCATAGGTTTTAAGATACTTACTAGTCAGGTACATTCTTAGGGGTTTAATATGCGGTGTTGAGTCCATTTCGTTGAGCAAGGAGTAGCTCTTGTCTATTCCATATTTGGCTTAAGGAACTTTATCTGTGCTCATTTCAATCTCTGGTTTTATGCAGCACCCCAACTCACCTTTCCCCTTAAGCAAGCATAAGTTGGTTTTCTAAATTTGAGACCCTGTTCTGTTCTGTAATTCAGTTCCTGTGTAGCCAAGTTTACATTCCGTGTATTAGTGATATCTTATGATGTTTCTTTTTCTGTGTGACTTATTTCAGTTAGAATCATCATACCTGAATCCACTCATTGTGCTGCTAAGGGCCTGATGACATAGATTTCATTGCTGAGTGATATTGCTTTGTAAGTAAATACCACATGTTCTTTATCCATTTTTCACTTTCTGCGATGTTGAACTTGTACTGTAAACGAGGTTCTTGTAAACAGAGGCGTCCCAAACTTTGGGGTGGCTGTGTCTTTTTGATTTTAATTTCCCTAAGCTATAGGACCATAAGTGGAAGTGCCCTAGGCTCTGTTGCTTTGTTTTTTAGATGTTTCAGGAAACACCATACATTTCTCCGGAGTGGCTGTTGGCAATTTACATCGTGCCCATCAGCATAACAAGGCTCCCAGTTCTCCATGGCCTGTCCTGCCTTTCTGGATTTTACACTTTTTTCAGATGGCCCTTTTGACCGGGGGGAAGTGAGACTTCATTGTAGTGCAGATTTCCTTTGCAAGCTTGCTTGGTTTGCCAAAAAGGGCGTATGCGTTTTTTCCTGAATATATTCAGGAAAAAACGCATACGCCCTTTTTGGCCAAGTGCATCATTGTGGACGTTCTGCCTCTTTTCCTATGCTTTCAATGCAATTCCAGTCTACCTCCTGAAATCGGTTTCCTGCAATTCTGCCCCGCTTTCAAGTCCTCTTGGCAGCCTTACTTCAGTATATTTTTGGACGATAGCTGTCATTTATAACTCTGCAGGTTTGTGAATTACAGTGCCCTTGAGCTCCTTTCTTCAACTCGCTTTCTTTTGAGCTGGCCGCAACACCGCAGGATGGCTTCAGGCCCTAATCTGGTTCCGGCACGGCACGCTGAGCCTTTGGTTATTTCCTCTTCCTGGTGGGAAATGAGAGTTAAATTTGCCCGTCTAGACACCTCCAGCTAGTCTCTCATTGGTTCTCCCTATTCCTGTTCATCTTCCGCAGAAATTGCAAACTGGGCCAAACAGGAGGTTAAAGGGACTGACTCTCCAAGTCGGGAGAGTGTTAGTAAAGCGTCTGGAATGTTGCACCCGAGTACCACGGTACGAAACCTGAGACATATTTGAACACGTCTCCCGATCACATGGTTGTTCATACTCTAGGTTCCACATGCATGTTTTAGCTGAAGGAAGAATACCTTAAACCTGGGTAGTTGAAACCCATGGAATGAGTACCATGCAATATGACTTCAAAGGGTCTTCATTTGCTCACCGAACCTCTCCAATCCTATCACTGCTGCGTTTATGCCCCTGTACACATGCTTGATTCTCTTTCGGAGACATAGCAATCCATAGGTTTTAAGATACTTACTAGTCAGGTACATTCTTAGGCGTTTAATATGCGGTGTTGAGTCCATTTCGTTGAGCAAGGAGTAGCTCTTGTCTATTCCATATTTGGCTTAAGGAACTTTATCTGTGCTCATTTCAATCTCTGGTTTTATGCAGCACCCCAACTCACCTTTCCCCTTGAGCAAGCATAAGTTGGTTTTCTAAATTTGAGACCCTGTTCTGTTCTGTAATTCAGTTCCTGTGTAGCCAAGTTTACATTCCGTGTATTACTGATATCTTATGATGTTTCTTTTTCTGTGTGACTTATTTCAGTTAGAATCATCATACCTGAATCCACTCATTGTGCTGCTAAGGGCCTGATGACATAGATTTCATTGCTGAGTGATATTGCTTTGTAAGTAAATACCACAACTTCTTTATCCATTTTTCACTTTCTGTGATGTTGAACTTGTACTGTAAACGAGGTTCTTGTAAACAGAGCCGTCCCAAACTTTGGGGTGGCTGTGTCTTTTTGATTTTAATTTCCCTAAGCTATAGGACCATAAGTGGAAGTGCCCTAGGCTCTGTTGCTTTGTTTTTTAGATGTTTCAGGAAACACCATACACTTCTCCCGAGTGTCTGTTGGCAATTTACATCCCGCCCATCAGCATAACAAGGCTCCCAGTTCTCCATGGCCTGTCCTGCCTTTCTGGATTTTACACTTTTTTCAGATGGCCCTTTTGACCAGCGGGAAGTGAGACTTCATTGTAGTGCAGATTTCCTTTGTAAGCTTGCTTGGTTGGCCAAAAAGGGCGTATGCGTTTTTTCCTGAATATATTCAGGAAAAAACGCATACGCCCTTTTTGGCCAAGTGCATCATTGTGGACGTTCTGCCTCTTTTCCTATGCTTGAAATGCAATTCCAGTCTACCTCCTGAAATCGGTTTCCTGCAATTCTGCCCCGCTTTCAAGTCCTCTTGGCAGCCTTACTTCAGTATATTTTTGGACGATAGCTGTCATTTATAACTCTGCAGGTTTGTGAATTACAGTGCCCCTGAACTCCTTTCTTCAACTCGCTTTCTTGTGACCTGGCCGCAACACCGCAGGATGGCTTCAGGCCCTAATCTGGTTCCGGCACGGCACGCTGAGCCTTTGGTTATTTCCTCTTCCTGGTGGGAAATGAGAGTTAAATTTGCCCGTCCAGACACCTCCAGCTAGTCTCTCATTGGTTCTCCCTATTCCTGTTCATCTTCCGCAGAAATTGCAAACTGGGCCAAACAGGAGGTTAAAGGCGCTGACTCTCCAAGTGGGGAGAGTGTTAGTAAAGCGTCTGGAATGTTGCACCCGAGTACCAGGGGAGGAAAACTGAGACATATTTGAACACGTCTCCCGTTCACACGGTTGATCATACTCTGGGTTCCACATGCATGTTTTAGCTGAAGGAAGAATACCTTAAACCTGGAGAGTTGAGACCCGTGGAATGGGTACCATGCAATATGACTTCAAAGGGTCTTCATTTGTTCACCGAACCTCTCCAATCCTATCACTGCTGCGTTTATGCCCCTGTACACATGCTTGATTCTCTTTCGGAGACATAGCAATCCATAGGTTTTAAGATACTTACTAGTCAGGTACATTCTTAGGGGTTTAATATGCGGTGTTGAGTCCATTTCGTTGAGCAAGGAGTAGCTCTTGTCTATTCCATATTTGGCTTAAGGAACTTTATCTGTGCTCATTTCAATCTCTGGTTTTATGCAGCACCCCAACTCACCTTTCCCCTTGAGCAAGCATAAGTTGGTTTTCTAAATTTGAGACCCTGTTCTGTTCTGTAATTCAGTTCCTGTGTAGCCAAGTTTACATTCCGTGTATTACTGATATCTTATGATGTTTCTTTTTCTGTGTGACTTATTTCAGTTAGAATCATCATACCTGAATCCACTCATTGTGCTGCTAAGGGCCTGATGACATAGATTTCATTGCTGAGTGATATTGCTTTGTAAGTAAATACCACAACTTCTTTATCCATTTTTCACTTTCTGTGATGTTGAACTTGTACTGTAAACGAGGTTCTTGTAAACAGAGGCGTCCCAAACTTTGGGGTGGCTGTGTCTTTTTGATTTTAATTTCCCTAAGCTATAGGACCATAAGTGGAAGTGCCCTAGGCTCTGTTGCTTTGTTTTTTAGATGTTTCAGGAAACACCATACACTTCTCCCGAGTGTCTGTTGGCAATTTACATCCCGCCCATCAGCATAACAAGGCTCCCAGTTCTCCATGGCCTGTCCTGCCTTTCTGGATTTTACACTTTTTTCAGATGGCCCTTTTGACCAGCGGGAAGTGAGACTTCATTGTAGTGCAGATTTCCTTTGTAAGCTTGCTTGGTTGGCCAAAAAGGGCGTATGCGTTTTTTCCTGAATATATTCAGGAAAAAACGCATACGCCCTTTTTGGCCAAGTGCATCATTGTGGACGTTCTGCCTCTTTTCCTATGCTTGAAATGCAATTCCAGTCTACCTCCTGAAATCGGTTTCCTGCAATTCTGCCCCGCTTTCAAGTCCTCTTGGCAGCCTTACTTCAGTATATTTTTGGACGATAGCTGTCATTTATAACTCTGCAGGTTTGTGAATTACAGTGCCCCTGAACTCCTTTCTTCAACTCGCTTTCTTGTGACCTGGCCGCAACACCGCAGGATGGCTTCAGGCCCTAATCTGGTTCCGGCACGGCACGCTGAGCCTTTGGTTATTTCCTCTTCCTGGTGGGAAATGAGAGTTAAATTTGCCCGTCCAGACACCTCCAGCTAGTCTCTCATTGGTTCTCCCTATTCCTGTTCATCTTCCGCAGAAATTGCAAACTGGGCCAAACAGGAGGTTAAAGGCGCTGACTCTCCAAGTGGGGAGAGTGTTAGTAAAGCGTCTGGAATGTTGCACCCGAGTACCAGGGTATGAAAACTGAGACATATTTGAACACGTCTCCCGATCACATGGTTGATCATACTCTAGGTTCCACATGCATGTTTTAGCTGAAGGAAGAATACCTTAAACCTGGGTAGTTGAAACCCGTGGAATGGGTACCATGCAATATGACTTCAAAGGGTCTTCATTTGCTCACCGAACCTCTCCAATCCTATCACTGCTGCGTTTATGCCCCTGTACACACGCTTGATTCTCTTTTGGAGACATAGCAATCCATAGGTTTTAAGATACTTACTAGTCAGGTACATTGTTAGGCGTTTAATATGGGGTGTTGAGTCCATTTCGTTGAGCAAGGAGTAGCTCTTGTCTATTCCATATTTGGTTTAAGGAACTTTATCTGTGCTCATTTCAATCTCTGGTTTTATGCAGCACCCCAACTCACCTTTCCCCTTAAGCAAGCATAAGTTGGTTTTCTAAATTTGAGACCCTGTTCTGTTTTGGAATTCAGTTCCTGTGTAGCCAAGTTTACATTCCGTGTATTAGTGATATCTTATGATGTTTCTTTTTCTGTGTGACTTATTTCAGTTAGAATCATCGTACCTGAATCCACTCATTATGCTGCTACGGGCCTGATGACATAGATTTCATTGCTGAGTAATACTGCATTGTACGTAAGTACCACAAGTTCTTTATCCATTTTTCACTTTCTGTGATATTGAACTTGTACGGTAAATGAGGTTCTTGTAAACAGAGGCGTCCCAAACTTTGGGGTGGCTGTGTCTTTTTGATTTTAATTTCCCTAAGCTATAGGACCAAAAGTGGAAGTGCCCTAGGCTCTGTTGCTTTGGTTTTTAGATGTTTCAGGAAACACCATACACTTCTCCCGAGTGTCTGTTGGCAATTTACATCCCGCCCATCAGCATAACAAGGCTCCCAGTTCTCCATGGCCTGTCCTGCCTTTCTGGATTTTACACTTTTTTCAGATGGCCCTTTTGACCGGGGAGAAGTGAGACTTCATTGTAGTGCAGATTTCCTTTGCAAGTTTGCTTGGTTGGCCAAAAAGGGCGTATGCGTTTTTTCCTGAATATATTCAGGAAAAAACGCATACGCCCTTTTTGGCCAAGTGCATCATTGTGGACGTTCTGCCTCTTTTCCTATGCTTGAAATGCAATTCCAGTCTACCTCCTGAAATCGGTTTCCTGCAATTCTGCCCCGCTTTCAAGTCCTCTTGGCAGCCTTACTTCAGTATATTTTTGGACGATAGCTGTCATTTATAACTCTGCAGGTTTGTGAATTACAGTGCCCCTGAGCTCCTTTCTTCAACTCGCTTTCTTGTGACCTGGCCGCAACACCGCAGGATGGCTTCAGGCCCTAATCTGGTTCCGGCACGGCACGCTGAGCCTTTGGTTATTTCCTCTTCCTGGTGAGAAATGAGAGTTAAATTTGCCCGTCCAGACACCTCCAGCTAGTCTCTCATTGGTTCTCCCTATTCCTGTTCATCTTCCGCAGAAATTGCAAACTGGGCCAAACAGGAGGTTAAAGGCGCTGACTCTCCAAGTGGGGAGAGTGTTAGTAAAGCGTCTGGAATGTTGCACCCGAGTACCAGGGGAGGAAAACTGAGACATATTTGAACACGTCTCCCGTTCACACGGTTGATCATACTCTGGGTTCCACATGCATGTTTTAGCTGAAGGAAGAATACCTTAAACCTGGAGAGTTGAGACCCGTGGAATGGGTACCATGCAATATGACTTCAAAGGGTCTTCATTTGTTCACCGAACCTCTCCAATCCTATCACTGCTGCGTTTATGCCCCTGTACACATGCTTGATTCTCTTTCGGAGACATAGCAATCCATAGGTTTTAAGATACTTACTAGTCAGGTACATTCTTAGGCGTTTAATATGCGGTGTTGAGTCCATTTCGTTGAGCAAGGAGTAGCTCTTGTCTATTCCATATTTGGCTTAAGGAACTTTATCTGTGCTCATTTCAATCTCTGGTTTTATGCAGCACCCCAACTCACCTTTCCCCTTAAGCAAGCATAAGTTGGTTTTCTAAATTTGAGACCCTGTTCTGTTCTGTAATTCAGTTCCTGTGTAGCCAAGTTTACATTCCGTGTATTACTGATATCTTATGATGTTTCTTTTTCTGTGTGACTTATTTCAGTTAGAATCATCATACCTGAATCCACTCATTGTGCTGCTAAGGGCCTGATGACATAGATTTCATTGCTGAGTAATATTGCTTTGTAAGTAAATACCACATGTTCTTTATCCATTTTTCACTTTCTGCGATGTTGAACTTGTACTGTAAACGAGGTTCTTGTAAACAGACGCGTTCCAAACTTTGGGGTGGCTGTGTCTTTTTGATTTTAATTTCCCTAAGCTATAGGACCATAAGTGGAAGTGCCCTAGGCTCTGTTGCTTTGTTTTTTAGATGTTTCAGGAAACACCATACACTTCTCCCGAGTGGCTGTTGGCAATTTACATCTTGCCCATCAGCATAACAAGGCTCCCAGTTCTCCATGGCCTGTCCTGCCTTTCTGGATTTTACACTTTTTTCAGATGGCCCTTTTGACCGGGGGGAAGTGAGACTTCATTGTAGTGCAGATTTCCTTTGCAAGCTTGCTTGGTTGGCCAAAAAGGGCGTATGCGTTTTTTCCTGAATATATTCAGGAAAAAACGCATACGCCCTTTTTGGCCAAGTGCATCATTGTGGACGTTCTGCCTCTTTTCCTATGCTTTCAATGCAATTCCAGTCTACCTCCTGAAATCGGTTTCCTGCAATTCTGCCCCGCTTTCAAGTCCTCTTGGCAGCCTTACTTCAGTATATTTTTGGACGATAGCTGTCATTTATAACTCTGCAGGTTTGTGAATTACAGTGCCCCTGAGCTCCTTTCTTCAACTCGCTTTCTTGTGACCTGGCCGCAACACCGCAGGATGGCTTCAGGCCCTAATCTGGTTCTGGCACGGCACGCTGAGCCTTTGGTTATTTCCTCTTCCTGGTGGGAAATGAGAGTTAAATTTGCCCGTCCAGACAGCTCCAGCTAGTCTCTCATTGGTTCTCCCTATTCCTGTTCATCTTCCACAGAAATTGCAAACTGGGCCAAACAGGAGGTTAAAGGGACTGACTCTCCAAGTCGGGAGAGTGTTAGTAAAGCGTCTGGAATGTTGCACCCGAGTACCAGGGTATGAAAACTGAGACATATTTGAACACATCTCCCGATCACATGGTTGATCATACTCTAGGTTCCACATGCATGTTTTAGCTGAAGGAAGAATACCTTAAACCTGGGTAGTTGAAACCCGTGGAATGGGTACCATGCAATATGACTTCAAAGGGTCTTCATTTGCTCACCGAACCTCTCCAATCCTATCACTGCTGCGTTTATGCCCCTGTACACATGCTTGATTCTCTTTCGGAGACATAGCAATCCATAGGTTTTAAGATACTTACTAGTCAGGTACATTCTTAGGCGTTTAATATGCGGTGTTGAGTCCATTTCGTTGAGCAAGGAGTAGCTCTTGTCTATTCCATATTTGGCTTAAGGAACTTTATCTGTGCTCATTTCAATCTCTGGTTTTATGCAGCACCCCAACTCACCTTTCCCCTTAAGCAAGCATAAGTTGGTTTTCTAAATTTGAGACCCTGTTCTGTTCTGTAATTCAGTTCCTGTGTAGCCAAGTTTACATTCCGTGTATTACTGATATCTTATGATGTTTCTTTTTCTGTGTGACTTATTTCAGTTAGAATCATCATACCTGAATCCACTCATTGTGCTGCTAAGGGCCTGATGACATAGATTTCATTGCTGAGTGATATTGTTTGTAAGTAAATACCACATGTTCTTTATCCATTTTTAACTTTCTGCGATGTTGAACTTGTACGGTATACGAGGTTCTTGTAAACAGAGGCGTCCCAAACTTTGGGGTGGCTGTGTCTTTTTGATTTTAATTTCCCTAAGCTATAGGACCATAAGTGGAAGTGCCCTAGGCTCTGTTGCTTTGTTTTTTAGATGTTTCAGGAAACACCATACACTTCTCCCGAGTGTCTGTTGGCAATTTACATCCCACCCATCAGCATAACAAGGCTGCCAGTTCTCCATGGCCTGTCCTGCCTTTCTGGATTTTACACTTTTTTCAAATGGCCCTTTTGACCGGGGGGAAGTGAGACTTCATTGTAGTGCAGATTTCCTTTGCAAGCTTGCTTGGTTGGCCAAAAAGGGCGTATGCGTTTTTTCCTGAATATATTCAGGAAAAAACGCATACGCCCTTTTTGGCCAAGTGCATCATTGTGGACGTTCTGCCTCTTTTCCTATGCTTTCAATGCAATTCCAGTCTACCTCCTGAAATCGGTTTCCTGCAATTCTGCCCCGCTTTCAAGTCCTCTTGGCAGCCTTACTTCAGTATATTTTTGGACGATAGCTGTCATTTATAACTCTGCAGGTTTGTGAATTACAGTGCCCCTGAGCTCCTTTCTTCAACTCGCTTTCTTGTGACCTGGCCGCAACACCGCAGGATGGCTTCAGGCCCTAATCTGGTTTCGGCACGGCACGCTGAGCCTTTGGTTATTTCCTCTTCCTGGTGGGAAATGAGAGTTAAATTTGCCCGTCCAGACAGCTCCAGCTAGTCTCTCATTGGTTCTCCCTATTCCTGTTCATCTTCCACAGAAATTGCAAACTGGGCCAAACAGGAGGTTAAAGGCGCTGACTCTCCAAGTGGGGAGAGTGTTAGTAAAGCGTCTGGAATGTTGCACCCGAGTACCAGGGTATGAAAACTGAGACATATTTGAACACATCTCCCGATCACATGGTTGATCATACTCTAGGTTCCACATGCATGTTTTAGCTGAAGGAAGAATACCTTAAACCTGGGTAGTTGAAACCCGTGGAATGGGTACCATGCAATATGACTTCAAAGGGTCTTCATTTGCTCACCGAACCTCTCCAATCCTATCACTGCTGCGTTTATGCCCCTGTACACATGCTTGATTCTCTTTCGGAGACATAGCAATCCATAGGTTTTAAGATACTTACTAGTCAGGTACATTCTTAGGCGTTTAATATGCGGTGTTGAGTCCATTTCGTTGAGCAAGGAGTAGCTCTTGTCTATTCCATATTTGGCTTAAGGAACTTTATCTGTGCTCATTTCAATCTCTGGTTTTATGCAGCACCCCAACTCACCTTTCCCCTTAAGCAAGCATAAGTTGGTTTTCTAAATTTGAGACCCTGTTCTGTTCTGTAATTCAGTTCCTGTGTAGCCAAGTTTACATTCCGTGTATTACTGATATCTTATGATGTTTCTTTTTCTGTGTGACTTATTTCAGTTAGAATCATCATACCTGAATCCACTCATTGTGCTGCTAAGGGCCTGATGACATAGATTTCATTGCTGAGTGATATTGCTTTGTAAGTAAATACCACATGTTCTTTATCCATTTTTAACTTTCTGCGATGTTGAACTTGTACGGTAAACGAGGTTCTTGTAAACAGAGGCGTCCCAAACTTTGGGGTGGCTGTGTCTTTTTGATTTTAATTTCCCTAAGCTATAGGACCATAAGTGGAAGTGCCCTAGGCTCTGTTGCTTTGTTTTTTAGATGTTTCAGGAAACACCATACACTTCTCCCGAGTGTCTGTTGGCAATTTACATCCCACCCATCAGCATAACAAGGCTCCCAGTTCTCCATGGCCTGTCCTGCCTTTCTGGATTTTACACTTTTTTCAGATGGCCCTTTTGACCGGGGGGAAGTGAGACTTCATTGTAGTGCAGATTTCCTTTGCAAGCTTGCTTGGTTGGCCAAAAAGGGCGTATGCGTTTTTTCCTGAATATATTCAGGAAAAAACGCATACGCCCTTTTTGGCCAAGTGCATCATTGTGGACGTTCTGCCTCTTTTCCTATGCTTTCAATGCAATTCCAGTCTACCTCCTGAAATCGGTTTCCTGCAATTCTGCCCCGCTTTCAAGTCCTCTTGGCAGCCTTACTTCAGTATATTTTTGGACGATAGCTGTCATTTATAACTCTGCAGGTTTGTGAATTACAGTGCCCCTGAGCTCCTTTCTTCAACTCGCTTTCTTTTGAGCTGGCCGCAACACCGCAGGATGGCTTTAGGCCCTAATCTGGTTCCGGCACGGCACGCTGAGCCTTTGGTTATTTCCTCTTCCTGGTGGGAAATGAGAGTTAAATTTGCCCGTCCAGACACCTCCAGCTAGTCTCTCATTGGTTCTCCCTATTCCTGTTCATCTTCCACAGAAATTGCAAACTGGGCCAAACAGGAGGTTAAAGGCGCTGACTCTCCAAGTGGGGAGAGTGTTAGTAAAGCGTCTGGAATGTTGCACCCGAGTACCAGGGGAGGAAAACTGAGACATATTTGAACACGTCTCCCGTTCACACGGTTGATCATACTCTGGGTTCCACATGCATGTTTTAGCTGAAGGAAGAATACCTTAAACCTGGAGAGTTGAGACCCGTGGAATGGGTACCATGCAATATGACTTCAAAGGGTCTTCATTTGTTCACCGAACCTCTCCAATCCTATCACTGCTGCGTTTATGCCCCTGTACACATGCTTGATTCTCTTTCGGAGACATAGCAATCCATAGGTTTTAAGATACTTACTAGTCAGGTACATTCTTAGGGGTTTAATATGCGGTGTTGAGTCCATTTCGTTGAGCAAGGAGTAGCTCTTGTCTATTCCATATTTGGCTTAAGGAACTTTATCTGTGCTCATTTCAATCTCTGGTTTTATGCAGCACCCCAACTCACCTTTCCCCTTAAGCAAGCATAAGTTGGTTTTCTAAATTTGAGACCCTGTTCTGTTCTGTAATTCAGTTCCTGTGTAGCCAAGTTTACATTCCGTGTATTACTGATATCTTATGATGTTTCTTTTTCTGTGTGACTTATTTCAGTTAGAATCATCATACCTGAATCCACTCATTGTGCTGCTAAGGGCCTGATGACATAGATTTCATTGCTGAGTGATATTGCTTTGTAAGTAAATACCACATGTTCTTTATCCATTTTTCACTTTCTGCGATGTTGAACTTGTACTGTAAACGAGGTTCTTGTAAACAGAGGCGTCCCAAACTTTGGGGTGGCTGTGTCTTTTTGATTTTAATTTCCCTAAGCTATAGGACCATAAGTGGAAGTGCCCTAGGCTCTGTTGCTTTGTTTTTTAGATGTTTCAGGAAACACCATACACTTCTCCCGAGTGGCTGTTGGCAATTTACATCCCGCCCATCAGCATAACAAGGCTCCCAGTTCTCCATGGCCTGTCCTGCCTTTCTGGATTTTACACTTTTTTCAGATGGCCCTTTTGACCGGGGGGAAGTGAGACTTCATTGTAGTGCACATTTCCTTTGCAAGCTTGCTTGGTTTGCCAAAAAGGGCGTATGCGTTTTTTCCTGAATATATTCAGGAAAAAACGCATACGCCCTTTTTGGCCAAGTGCATCATTGTGGACGTTCTGCCTCTTTTCCTATGCTTTCAATGCAATTCCAGTCTACCTCCGAAATCGGTTTCCTGCAATTCTGCCCCGCTTTCAAGTCCTCTTGGCAGCCTTACTTCAGTATATTTTTGGACGATAGCTGTCATTTATAACTCTGCAGGTTTGTGAATTACAGTGCCCCTGAGCTCCTTTCTTCAACTCGCTTTCTTGTGACCTGGCCGCAACACCGCAGGATGACTTCAGGCCCTAATCTGGTTCCGGCACGGCACGCTGAGCCTTTGGTTATTTCCTCTTCCTGGTGGGAAATGAGAGTTAAATTTGCCCGTCCAGACACCTCCAGCTAGTCTCTCATTGGTTCTCGCTATTCCTGTTCATCTTCCACAGAAATTGCAAACTGGGCCAAACAGGAGGTTAAAGGGACTGACTCTCCAAGTCGGGAGAGTGTTAGTAAAGCGTCTGGAATGTTGCACCCGAGTACCAGGGTATGAAAACTGAGACATATTTGAACACATCTCCCGATCACATGGTTGATCATACTCTAGGTTCCACATGCATGTTTTAGCTGAAGGAAGAATACCTTAATCCTGGGTAGTTGAAACCCGTGGAATGGGTACCATGCAATATGACTTCAAAGGGTCTTCATTTGCTCACCGAACCTCTCCAATCCTATCACTGCTGCGTTTATGCCCCTGTACACATGCTTGATTCTCTTTCGGAGACATAGCAATCCATAGGTTTTAAGATACTTACTAGTCAGGTACATTCTTAGGCGTTTAATATGCGGTGTTGAGTCCATTTCGTTGAGCAAGGAGTAGCTCTTGTCTATTCCATATTTGGCTTAAGGAACTTTATCTGTGCTCATTTCAATCTCTGGTTTTATGCAGCACCCCAACTCACCTTTCCCCTTAAGCAAGCATAAGTTGGTTTTCTAAATTTGAGACCCTGTTCTGTTCTGTAATTCAGTTCCTGTGTAGCCAAGTTTACATTCCGTGTATTACTGATATCTTATGATGTTTCTTTTTCTGTGTGACTTATTTCAGTTAGAATCATCATACCTGAATCCACTCATTGTGCTGCTAAGGGCCTGATGACATAGATTTCATTGCTGAGTGATATTGCTTTGTAAGTAAATACCACAACTTCTTTATCCATTTTTCACTTTCTGCAATGTTGAACTTGTACTGTAAACGAGGTTCTTCTAAACAGAGGCGTCCCAAACTTTGGGGTGGCTGTGTCTTTTTGATTTTAATTTCCCTAAGCTATAGGACCATAAGTGGAAGTGCCCTAGGCTCTGTTGCTTTGTTTTTTAGATGTTTCAGGGAACACCATACACCTCTCCCGAGTGTCTGTTGGCAATTTACATCCCGCCCATCAGCATAAGAAGGCTCCCAGTTCTCCATGGCCTGTCCTGCCTTTCTGGATTTTACACATTTTTCAGATGGCCCTTTTGACCGGGGGGAAGTGAGACTTCATTGTAGTGCAGATTTCCTTTGCAAGCTTGCTTGGTTGGCCAAAAAGGGCGTATGCGTTTTTTCCTGAATATATTCAGGAAAAAACGCATACGCCCTTTTTGGCCAAGTGCATCATTGTGGACGTTCTGCCTCTTTTCCTATGCTTTCAATGCAATTCCAGTCTACCTCCTGAAATCGGTTTCCTGCAATTCTGCCCTGCTTTATGTCCTCTTGGCAGCCTTACTTCAGTATATTTTTGGACGATAGCTGTCATTTATAACTCTGCAGGTTTGTGAATTACAGTGCCCCTGAGCTCCTTTCTTCAACTCGCTTTCTTTTGAGCTGGCCGCAACACCGCAGGATGGCTTCAGGCCCTAATCTGGTTCAGGCACGGCATGCTGAGCCTTTGGTTATTTCCTCTTCCTGGTGGGAAATGAGAGTTAAATTTGCCCGTCCAGACACCTCCAGCTAGTCTCTCATTGGTTCTCCCTATTCCTGTTCATCTTCCGCAGAAAATGCAAACTGGGCCAAACAGGAGGTTAAAGGCGCTGACTCTCCAAGTGGGGAGAGTGTTAGTAAAGCGTCTGGAATGTTGCACCCGAGTACCAGGGGAGGAAAACTGAGACATATTTGAACACGTCTCCCGTTCACACGGTTGATCATACTCTGGGTTCCACATGCATGTTTTAGCTGAAGGAAGAATACCTTAAACCTGGAGAGTTGAGACCCGTGGAATGGGTACCATGCAATATGACTTCAAAGGGTCGTCATTTGCTCACCGAACCTCTCCAATCTTATCACTGCTGCGTTAATGCCCCTGTACACACGCTTGATTCTCTTTTGGAGACATAGCAATCCATAGATTTTAAGATACTTACTAGTCAGGTACATTCTTAGGCGTTTAATATGCGGTGTTGAGTCCATTTCGTTGAGCAAGGAGTAGCTCTTGTCTATTCCATATTTGGCTTAAGGAACTTTATCTGTGCTCATTTCAATCTCTGGTTTTATGCAGCACCCCAACTCACCTTTCCCCTTAAGCAAGCATAAGTTGGTTTTCTAAATTTGAGACCCTGTTCTGTTTTGGAATTCAGTTCCTGTGTAGCCAAGTTTACATTCCGTGTATTAGTGATATCTTATGATGTTTCTTTTTCTGTGTGACTTATTTCAGTTAGAATCATCGTAGCTGAATCCACTCATTATGCTGCTACGGGCCTGATGACATAGATTTCATTGTTGAGTGATAATGCATTGTACGTAAGTACCACAAGTTCTTTATCCATTTTTCACTTTCTGTGATATTGAACTTGTACGGTAAACGAGGTTCTTGTAAACAGAGGCGTCCCAAACTTTGGGGTGGCTGTGTCTTTTTGATTTTAATTTCCCTAAGCTATAGGACCATAAGTGGAAGTGCCCTAGGCTCTGTTGCTTTGTTTTTTAGATGTTTCAGGAAACACCATACACTTCTCCCGAGTGTCTGTTGGCAATTTACATCCCGCCCATCAGCATAACAAGGCTCCCAGTTCTCCATGGCCTGTCCTGCCTTTCTGGATTTTACACTTTTTTCAGATGGCCCTTTTGACCGGGGGGAAGTGAGACTTCATTGTAGTGCAGATTTCCTTTGCAAGTTTGCTTGGTTGGCCAAAAAGGGCGTATGCGTTTTTTCCTGAATATATTCAGGAAAAAACGCATACGCCCTTTTTGGCCAAGTGCATCATTGTGGACGTTCTGCCTCTTTTCCTATGCTTGAAATGCAATTCCAGTCTACCTCCTGAAATCGGTTTCCTGCAATTCTGCCCCGCTTTCAAGTCCTCTTGGCAGCCTTACTTCAGTATATTTTTGGACGATAGCTGTCATTTATAACTCTGCAGGTTTGTGAATTACAGTGCCCCTGAGCTCCTTTCTTCAACTCGCTTTCTTGTGACCTGGCCGCAACACCGCAGGATGGCTTCAGGCCCTAATCTGGTTCCGGCACGGCACGCTGAGCCTTTGGTTATTTCCTCTTCCTGGTGAGAAATGAGAGTTAAATTTGCCCGTCCAGACACCTCCAGCTAGTCTCTCATTGGTTCTCCCTATTCCTGTTCATCTTCCGCAGAAATTGCAAACTGGGCCAAACAGGAGGTTAAAGGCGCTGACTCTCCAAGTGGGGAGAGTGTTAGTAAAGCGTCTGGAATGTTGCACCCGAGTACCAGGGGAGGAAAACTGAGACATATTTGAACACGTCTCCCGTTCACACGGTTGATCATACTCTGGGTTCCACATGCATGTTTTAGCTGAAGGAAGAATACCTTAAACCTGGAGAGTTGAGACCCGTGGAATGGGTACCATGCAATATGACTTCAAAGGGTCTTCATTTGTTCACCGAACCTCTCCAATCCTATCACTGCTGCGTTTATGCCCCTGTACACATGCTTGATTCTCTTTCGGAGACATAGCAATCCATAGGTTTTAAGATACTTACTAGTCAGGTACATTCTTAGGCGTTTAATATGCGGTGTTGAGTGCATTTCGTTGAGCAAGGAGTAGCTCTTGTCTATTCCATATTTGGCTTAAGGAACTTTATCTGTGCTCATTTCAATCTCTGGTTTTATGCAGCACCCCAACTCACCTTTCCCCTTAAGCAAGCATAAGTTGGTTTTCTAAATTTGAGACCCTGTTCTGTTCTGTAATTCAGTTCCTGTGTAGCCAAGTTTACATTCCGTGTATTACTGATATCTTATGATGTTTCTTTTTCTGTGTGACTTATTTCAGTTAGAATCATCATACCTGAATCCACTCATTGTGCTGCTAAGGGCCTGATGACATAGATTTCATTGCTGAGTAATATTGCTTTGTAAGTAAATACCACATGTTCTTTATCCATTTTTCACTTTCTGCGATGTTGAACTTGTACTGTAAACGAGGTTCTTGTAAACAGACGCGTCCCAAACTTTGGGGTGGCTGTGTCTTTTTGATTTTAATTTCCCTAAGCTATAGGACCATAAGTGGAAGTGCCCTAGGCTCTGTTGCTTTGTTTTTTAGATGTTTCAGGAAACACCATACACTTCTCCCGAGTGGCTGTTGGCAATTTACATCTTGCCCATCAGCATAACAAGGCTCCCAGTTCTCCATGGCCTGTCCTGCCTTTCTGGATTTTACACTTTTTTCAGATGGCCCTTTTGACCGGGGGGAAGTGAGACTTCATTGTAGTGCAGATTTCCTTTGCAAGCTTGCTTGGTTGGCCAAAAAGGGCGTATGCGTTTTTTCCTGAATATATTCAGGAAAAAACGCATACGCCCTTTTTGGCCAAGTGCATCATTGTGGACGTTCTGCCTCTTTTCCTATGCTTGAAATGCAATTCCAGTCTACCTCCTGAAATCGGTTTCCTGCAATTCTGCCCCGCTTTCAAGTCCTCTTGGCAGCCTTACTTCAGTATATTTTTGGACGATAGCTGTCATTTATAACTCTGCAGGTTTGTGAATTACAGTGCCCCTGAGCTCCTTTCTTCAACTCGCTTTCTTGTGACCTGGCCGCAACACCGCAGGATGGCTTCAGGCCCTAATCTGGTTCCGGCACGGCACGCTGAGCCTTTGGTTATTTCCTCTTCCTGGTGGGAAATGAGAGTTAAATTTGCCCGTCCAGACAGCTCCAGCTAGTCTCTCATTGGTTCTCCCTATTCCTGTTCATCTTCCACAGAAATTGCAAACTGGGCCAAACAGGAGGTTAAAGGGACTGACTCTCCAAGTCGGGAGAGTGTTAGTAAAGCGTCTGGAATGTTGCACCCGAGTACCAGGGTATGAAAACTGAGAAATATTTGAACACATCTCCCGATCACATGGTTGATCATACTCTAGGTTCCACATGCATGTTTTAGCTGAAGGAAGAATACCTTAAACCTGGGTAGTTGAAACCCGTGGAATGGGTACCATGCAATATGACTTCAAAGGGTCTTCATTTGCTCACCGAACCTCTCCAATCCTATCACTGCTGCGTTTATGCCCCTGTACACATGCTTGATTCTCTTTCGGAGACATAGCAATCCATAGGTTTTAAGATACTTACTAGTCAGGTACATTCTTAGGCGTTTAATATGCGGTGTTGAGTCCATTTCGTTGAGCAAGGAGTAGCTCTTGTCTATTCCATATTTGGCTTAAGGAACTTTATCTGTGCTCATTTCAATCTCTGGTTTTATGCAGCACCCCAACTCACCTTTCCCCTTAAGCAAGCATAAGTTGGTTTTCTAAATTTGAGACCCTGTTCTGTTCTGTAATTCAGTTCCTGTGTAGCCAAGTTTACATTCCGTGTATTACTGATATCTTATGATGTTTCTTTTTCTGTGTGACTTATTTCAGTTAGAATCATCATACCTGAATCCACTCATTGTGCTGCTAAGGGCCTGATGACATAGATTTCATTGCTGAGTGATATTGCTTTGTAAGTAAATACCACATGTTCTTTATCCATTTTTAACTTTCTGCGATGTTGAACTTGTACGGTAAACGAGGTTCTTGTAAACAGAGGCGTCCCAAACTTTGGGGTGGCTGTGTCTTTTTGATTTTAATTTCCCTAAGCTATAGGACCATAAGTGGAAGTGCCCTAGGCTCTGTTGCTTTGTTTTTTAGATGTTTCAGGAAACACCATACACTTCTCCCGAGTGTCTGTTGGCAATTTACATCCCACCCATCAGCATAACAAGGCTCCCAGTTCTCCATGGCCTGTCCTGCCTTTCTGGATTTTACACTTTTTTCAGATGGCCCTTTTGACCGGGGGGAAGTGAGACTTCATTGTAGTGCAGATTTCCTTTGCAAGCTTGCTTGGTTGGCCAAAAAGGGCGTATGCGTTTTTTCCTGAATATATTCAGGAAAAAACGCATACGCCCTTTTTGGCCAAGTGCATCATTGTGGACGTTCTGCCTCTTTTCCTATGCTTTCAATGCAATTCCAGTCTACCTCCTGAAATCGATTTCCTGCAATTCTGCCCCGCTTTCAAGTCCTCTTGGCAGCCTTACTTCAGTATATTTTTGGACGATAGCTGTCATTTATAACTCTGCAGGTTTGTGAATTACAGTGCCCCTGAGCTCCTTTCTTCAACTCGCTTTCTTTTGAGCTGGCCGCAACACCGCAGGATGGCTTCAGGCCCTAATCTGGTTCCGGCACGGCACGCTGAGCCTTTGGTTATTTCCTCTTCCTGGTGGGAAATGAGAGTTAAATTTGCCCGTCCAGACACCTCCAGCTAGTCTCTCATTGGTTCTCCCTATTCCTGTTCATCTTCCACAGAAATTGCAAACTGGGCCAAACAGGAGGTTAAAGGCGCTGACTCTCCAAGTGGGGAGAGTGTTAGTAAAGCGTCTGGAATGTTGCACCCGAGTACCAGGGGAGGAAAACTGAGACATATTTGAACACGTCTCCCGTTCACACGGTTGATCATACTCTGGGTTCCACATGCATGTTTTAGCTGAAGGAAGAATACCTTAAACCTGGAGAGTTGAGACCCGTGGAATGGGTACCATGCAATATGACTTCAAAGGGTCTTCATTTGTTCACCGAACCTCTCCAATCCTATCACTGCTGCGTTTATGCCCCTGTACACATGCTTGATTCTCTTTCGGAGACATAGCAATCCATAGGTTTTAAGATACTTACTAGTCAGGTACATTCTTAGGGGTTTAATATGCGGTGTTGAGTCCATTTCGTTGAGCAAGGAGTAGCTCTTGTCTATTCCATATTTGGCTTAAGGAACTTTATCTGTGCTCATTTCAATCTCTGGTTTTATGCAGCACCCCAACTCACCTTTCCCCTTAAGCAAGCATAAGTTGGTTTTCTAAATTTGAGACCCTGTTCTGTTCTGTAATTCAGTTCCTGTGTAGCCAAGTTTACATTCCGTGTATTACTGATATCTTATGATGTTTCTTTTTCTGTGTGACTTATTTCAGTTAGAATCATCATACCTGAATCCACTCATTGTGCTGCTAAGGGCCTGATGACATAGATTTCATTGCTGAGTGATATTGCTTTGTAAGTAAATACCACATGTTCTTTATCCATTTTTCACTTTCTGCGATGTTGAACTTGTACTGTAAACGAGGTTCTTGTAAACAGAGGCGTCCCAAACTTTGGGGTGGCTGTGTCTTTTTGATTTTAATTTCCCTAAGCTATAGGACCATAAGTGGAAGTGCCCTAGGCTCTGTTGCTTTGTTTTTTAGATGTTTCAGGAAACACCATACACTTCTCCCGAGTGGCTGTTGGCAATTTACATCCCGCCCATCAGCATAACAAGGCTCCCAGTTCTCCATGGCCTGTCCTGCCTTTCTGGATTTTACACTTTTTTCAGATGGCCCTTTTGACCGGGGGGAAGTGAGACTTCATTGTAGTGCAGATTTCCTTTGCAAGCTTGCTTGGTTTGCCAAAAAGGGCGTATGCGTTTTTTCCTGAATATATTCAGGAAAAAACGCATACGCCCTTTTTGGCCAAGTGCATCATTGTGGACGTTCTGCCTCTTTTCCTATGCTTTCAATGCAATTCCAGTCTACCTCCGAAATCGGTTTCCTGCAATTCTGCCCCGCTTTCAAGTCCTCTTGGCAGCCTTACTTCAGTATATTTTTGGACGATAGCTGTCATTTATAACTCTGCAGGTTTGTGAATTACAGTGCCCCTGAGCTCCTTTCTTCAACTCGCTTTCTTGTGACCTGGCCGCAACACCGCAGGATGACTTCAGGCCCTAATCTGGTTCCGGCACGGCACGCTGAGCCTTTGGTTATTTCCTCTTCCTGGTGGGAAATGAGAGTTAAATTTGCCCGTCCAGACACCTCCAGCTAGTCTCTCATTGGTTCTCGCTATTCCTGTTCATCTTCCACAGAAATTGCAAACTGGGCCAAACAGGAGGTTAAAGGGACTGACTCTCCAAGTGGGGAGAGTGTTAGTAAAGCGTCTGGAATGTTGCACCCGAGTACCAGGGGAGGAAAACTGAGACATATTTGAACACGTCTCCCGTTCACACGGTTGATCATACTCTGGGTTCCACATGCATGTTTTAGCTGAAGGAAGAATACCTTAAACCTGGAGAGTTGAGACCCGTGGAATGGGTACCATGCAATATGACTTCAAAGGGTCTTCATTTGTTCACCGAACCTCTCCAATCCTATCACTGCTGCGTTTATGCCCCTGTACACATGCTTGATTCTCTTTCGGAGACATAGCAATCCATAGGTTTTAAGATACTTACTAGTCAGGTACATTCTTAGGGGTTTAATATGCGGTGTTGAGTCCATTTCGTTGAGCAAGGAGTAGCTCTTGTCTATTCCATATTTGGCTTAAGGAACTTTATCTGTGCTCATTTCAATCTCTGGTTTTATGCAGCACCCCAACTCACCTTTCCCCTTAAGCAAGCATAAGTTGGTTTTCTAAATTTGAGACCCTGTTCTGTTCTGTAATTCAGTTCCTGTGTAGCCAAGTTTACATTCCGTGTATTACTGATATCTTATGATGTTTCTTTTTCTGTGTGACTTATTTCAGTTAGAATCATCATACCTGAATCCACTCATTGTGCTGCTAAGGGCCTGATGACATAGATTTCATTGCTGAGTGATATTGCTTTGTAAGTAAATACCACATGTTCTTTATCCATTTTTAACTTTCTGCGATGTTGAACTTGTACTGTAAACGAGGTTCTTGTAAACAGAGGCGTCCCAAACTTTGGGGTGGCTGTGTCTTTTTGATTTTAATTTCCCTAAGCTATAGGACCATAAGTGGAAGTGCCCTAGGCTCTGTTGCTTTGTTTTTTAGATGTTTCAGGAAACACCATACACTTCTCCCGAGTGGCTGTTGGCAATTTACATCCCGCCCATCAGCATAACAAGGCTCCCAGTTCTCCATGGCCTGTCCTGCCTTTCTGGATTTTACACTTTTTTCAGATGGCCCTTTTGACCGGGGGGAAGTGAGACTTCATTGTAGTGCAGATTTCCTTTGCAAGCTTGCTTGGTTGGCCAAAAAGGGCGTATGCGTTTTTTCCTGAATATATTCAGGAAAAAACGCATACGCCCTTTTTGGCCAAGTGCATCATTGTGGACGTTCTGCCTCTTTTCCTATGCTTTCAATGCAATTCCAGTCTACCTCCTGAAATCGGTTTCCTGCAATTCTGCCCCGCTTTCAAGTCCTCTTGGCAGCCTTACTTCAGTATATTTTTGGACGATAGCTGTCATTTATAACTCTGCAGGTTTGTGAATTACAGTGCCCCTGAGCTCCTTTCTTCAACTGGCTTTCTTGTGAGCTGGCCGCAACACCGCAGGATGGCTTCAGGCCCTAATCTTGTTCCGGCACGGCACGCTGAGCCTTTGGTTATTTCCTCTTCCTGGTTGGAAATGAGAGTTAAATTTGCCAGTCCAGACACCTCCAGCTAGTCTCTCATTGGTTCTCGCTATTCCTGTTCATCTTCCACAGAAATTGCAAACTGGGCCAAACAGGAGGTTAAAGGGGCTGACTCTCCAAGTGGGGAGAGTGTTAGTAAAGCGTCTGGAATGTTGCACCCGAGTACCAGGGTATGAAAACTGAGACATATTTGAACACGTCTCCCGATCACATGGTTGATCATACTCTAGGTTCCACATGCATGTTTTAGCTGAAGGAAGAATACCTTAAACCTGGGTAGTTGAAACCCGTGGAATGGGTACCATGCAATATGACTTCAAAGGGTCTTCATTTGCTCACCGAACCTCTCCAATCCTATCACTGCTGCGTTTATGCCCCTGTACACATGCTTGATTCTCTTTCGGAGACATAGCAATCCATAGGTTTTAAGATACTTACTAGTCAGGTACATTCTTAGGCGTTTAATATGCGGTGTTGAGTCCATTTCGTTGAGCAAGGAGTAGCTCTTGTCTATTCCATATTTGGCTTAAGGAACTTTATCTGTGCTCATTTCAATCTCTGGTTTTATGCAGCACCCCAACTCACCTTTCCCCTTAAGCAAGCATAAGTTGGTTTTCTAAATTTGAGACCCTGTTCTGTTCTGTAATTCAGTTCCTGTGTAGCCAAGTTTACATTCCGTGTATTACTGATATCTTATGATGTTTCTTTTTCTGTGTGACTTATTTCAGTTAGAATCATCATACCTGAATCCACTCATTGTGCTGCTAAGGGCCTGATGACATAGATTTCATTGCTGAGTGATATTGCTTTGTAAGTAAATACCACATGTTCTTTATCCATTTTTCACTTTCTGCGATGTTGAACTTGTACTGTAAACGAGGTTCTTGTAAACAGACGCGTCCCAAACTTTGGGGTGGCTGTGTCTTTTTGATTTTAATTTCCCTAAGCTATAGGACCATAAGTGGAAGTGCCCTAGGCTCTGTTGCTTTGTTTTTTAGATGTTTCAGGAAACACCATACATTTCTCCGGAGTGGCTGTTGGCAATTTACATCTTGCCCATCAGCATAACAAGGCTCCCAGTTCTCCATGGCCTGTCCTGCCTTTCTGGATTTTACACTTTTTTCAGATGGCCCTTTTGACCGGGGGGAAGTGAGACTTCATTGTAGTGCAGATTTCCTTTGCAAGCTTGCTTGGTTGGCCAAAAAGGGCGTATGCGTTTTTTCCTGAATATATTCAGGAAAAAACGCATACGCCCTTTTTGGCCAAGTGCATCATTGTGGACGTTCTGCCTCTTTTCCTATGCTTGAAATGCAATTCCAGTCTACCTCCTGAAATCGGTTTCCTGCAATTCTGCCCCGCTTTCAAGTCCTCTTGGCAGCCTTACTTCAGTATATTTTTGGACGATAGCTGTCATTTATAACTCTGCAGGTTTGTGAATTACAGTGCCCCTGAGCTCCTTTCTTCAACTCGCTTTCTTTTGAGCTGGCCGCAACACCGCAGGATGGCTTCAGGCCCTAATCTGGTTCCGGCACGGCACGCTGAGCCTTTGGTTATTTCCTCTTCCTGGTGGGAAATGAGAGTTAAATTTGCCCGTCCAGACACCTCCAGCTAGTCTCTCATTGGTTCTCCCTATTCCTGTTCATCTTCCGCAGAAATTGCAAACTGGGCCAAACAGGAGGTTAAAGGCGCTGACTCTCCAAGTGGGGAGAGTGTTAGTAAAGCGTCTGGAATGTTGCACCCGAGTACCAGGGGAGGAAAACTGAGACATATTTGAACACGTCTCCCGTTCACACGGTTGATCATACTCTGGGTTCCACATGCATGTTTTAGCTGAAGGAAGAATACCTTAAACCTGGAGAGTTGAGACCCGTGGAATGGGTACCATGCAATATGACTTCAAAGGGTCTTCATTTGTTCACCGAACCTCTCCAATCCTATCACTGCTGCGTTTATGCCCCTGTACACATGCTTGATTCTCTTTCGGAGACATAGCAATCCATAGGTTTTAAGATACTTACTAGTCAGGTACATTCTTAGGGGTTTAATATGCGGTGTTGAGTCCATTTCGTTGAGCAAGGAGTAGCTCTTGTCTATTCCATATTTGGCTTAAGGAACTTTATCTGTGCTCATTTCAATCTCTGGTTTTATGCAGCACCCCAACTCACCTTTCCCCTTAAGCAAGCATAAGTTGGTTTTCTAAATTTGAGACCCTGTTCTGTTCTGTAATTCAGTTCCTGTGTAGCCAAGTTTACATTCCGTGTATTACTGATATCTTATGATGTTTCTTTTTCTGTGTGACTTATTTCAGTTAGAATCATCATACCTGAATCCACTCATTGTGCTGCTAAGGGCCTGATGACATAGATTTCATTGCTGAGTGATATTGCTTTGTAAGTAAATACCACATGTTCTTTATCCATTTTTCACTTTCTGCGATGTTGAACTTGTACTGTAAACGAGGTTCTTGTAAACAGAGGCGTCCCAAACTTTGGGGTGGCTGTGTCTTTTTGATTTTAATTTCCCTAAGCTATAGGACCATAAGTGGAAGTGCCCTAGGCTCTGTTGCTTTGTTTTTTAGATGTTTCAGGAAACACCATACACTTCTCCCGAGTGGCTGTTGGCAATTTACATCCCGCCCATCAGCATAACAAGGCTCCCAGTTCTCCATGGCCTGTCCTGCCTTTCTGGATTTTACACTTTTTTCAGATGGCCCTTTTGACCGGGGGGAAGTGAGACTTCATTGTAGTGCAGATTTCCTTTGCAAGCTTGCTTGGTTGGCCAAAAAGGGCGTATGCGTTTTTTCCTGAATATATTCAGGAAAAAACGCATACGCCCTTTTTGGCCAAGTGCATCATTGTGGACGTTCTGCCTCTTTTCCTATGCTTTCAATGCAATTCCAGTCTACCTCCTGAAATCGGTTTCCTGCAATTCTGCCCCGCTTTTACGTCCTCTTGGCAGCCTTACTTCAGTATATTTTTGGACGATAGCTGTCATTTATAACTCTGCAGGTTTGTGAATTACACTGCCCCTGAGCTCCTTTCTTCAACTCGCTTTCTTGTGAGCTGGCCGCAACACCGCAGGATGGCTTCAGGCCCTAATCTTGTTCCGGCACGGCACGCTGAGCCTTTGGTTATTTCCTCTTCCTGGTTGGAAATGAGAGTTAAATTTGCCAGTCCAGACACCTCCAGCTAGTCTCTCATTGGTTCTCGCTATTCCTGTTCATCTTCCACAGAAATTGCAAACTGGGCCAAACAGGAGGTTAAAGGGGCTGACTCTCCAAGTGGGGAGAGTGTTAGTAAAGCGTCTGGAATGTTGCACCCGAGTACCAGGGTATGAAAACTGAGACATATTTGAACACGTCTCCCGATCACATGGTTGATCATACTCTAGGTTCCACATGCATGTTTTAGCTGAAGGAAGAATACCTTAAACCTGGGTAGTTGAAACCCGTGGAATGGGTACCATGCAATATGACTTCAAAGGGTCTTCATTTGCTCACCGAACCTCTCCAATCCTATCACTGCTGCGTTTATGCCCCTGTACACATGCTTGATTCTCTTTCGGAGACATAGCAATCCATAGGTTTTAAGATACTTACTAGTCAGGTACATTCTTAGGCGTTTAATATGCGGTGTTGAGTCCATTTCGTTGAGCAAGGAGTAGCTCTTGTCTATTCCATATTTGGCTTAAGGAACTTTATCTGTGCTCATTTCAATCTCTGGTTTTATGCAGCACCCCAACTCACCTTTCCCCTTAAGCAAGCATAAGTTGGTTTTCTAAATTTGAGACCCTGTTCTGTTCTGTAATTCAGTTCCTGTGTAGCCAAGTTTACATTCCGTGTATTACTGATATCTTATGATGTTTCTTTTTCTGTGTGACTTATTTCAGTTAGAATCATCATACCTGAATCCACTCATTGTGCTGCTAAGGGCCTGATGACATAGATTTCATTGCTGAGTGATATTGCTTTGTAAGTAAATACCACATGTTCTTTATCCATTTTTCACTTTCTGCGATGTTGAACTTGTACTGTAAACGAGGTTCTTGTAAACAGAGGCGTCCCAAACTTTGGGGTGGCTGTGTCTTTTTGATTTTAATTTCCCTAAGCTATAGGACCATAAGTGGAAGTGCCCTAGGCTCTGTTGCTTTGTTTTTTAGATGTTTCAGGAAACACCATACATTTCTCCGGAGTGGCTGTTGGCAATTTACATCTTGCCCATCAGCATAACAAGGCTCCCAGTTCTCCATGGCCTGTCCTGCCTTTCTGGATTTTACACTTTTTTCAGATGGCCCTTTTGACCGGGGGGAAGTGAGACTTCATTGTAGTGCAGATTTCCTTTGCAAGCTTGCTTGGTTTGCCAAAAAGGGCGTATGCGTTTTTTCCTAAATATATTCAGGAAAAAACGCATACGCCCTTTTTGGCCAAGTGCATCATTGTGGACGTTCTGCCTCTTTTCCTATGCTTTCAATGCAATTCCAGTCTACCTCCGAAATCGGTTTCCTGCAATTCTGCCCCGCTTTCAAGTCCTCTTGGCAGCCTTACTTCAGTATATTTTTGGACGATAGCTGTCATTTATAACTCTGCAGGTTTGTGAATTACAGTGCCCCTGAGCTCCTTTCTTCAACTCGCTTTCTTGTGACCTGGCCGCAACACCGCAGGATGACTTCAGGCCCTAATCTGGTTCCGGCACGGCACGCTGAGCCTTTGGTTATTTCCTCTTCCTGGTGGGAAATGAGAGTTAAATTTGCCCGTCCAGACACCTCCAGCTAGTCTCTCATTGGTTCTCCCTATTCCTGTTCATCTTCCACAGAAATTGCAAACTGGGCCAAACAGGAGGTTAAAGGGACTGACTCTCCAAGTCGGGAGAGTGTTAGTAAAGCGTCTGGAATGTTGCACCCGAGTACCAGGGTATGAAAACTGAGACATATTTGAACACGTCTCCCGATCACATGGTTGATCATACTCTAGGTTCCACATGCATGTTTTAGCTGAAGGAAGAATACCTTAAACCTGGGTAGTTGAAACCCGTGGAATGGGTACCATGCAATATGACTTCAAAGGGTCTTCATTTGCTCACCGAACCTCTCCAATCCTATCACTGCTGCGTTTATGCCCCTGTACACATGCTTGATTCTCTTTCGGAGACATAGCAATCCATAGGTTTTAAGATACTTACTAGTCAGGTACATTCTTAGGCGTTTAATATGCGGTGTTGAGTCCATTTCGTTGAGCAAGGAGTAGCTCTTGTCTATTCCATATTTGGCTTAAGGAACTTTATCTGTGCTCATTTCAATCTCTGGTTTTATGCAGCACCCCAACTCACCTTTCCCCTTAAGCAAGCATAAGTTGGTTTTCTAAATTTGAGACCCTGTTCTGTTCTGTAATTCAGTTCCTGTGTAGCCAAGTTTACATTCCGTGTATTACTGATATCTTATGATGTTTCTTTTTCTGTGTGACTTATTTCAGTTAGAATCATCATACCTGAATCCACTCATTGTGCTGCTAAGGGCCTGATGACATAGATTTCATTGCTGAGTGATATTGCTTTGTAAGTAAATACCACATGTTCTTTATCCATTTTTCACTTTCTGCGATGTTGAACTTGTACGGTAAACGAGGTTCTTGTAAACAGAGGCGTCCCAAACTTTGGGGTGGCTGTGTCTTTTTGATTTTAATTTCCCTAAGCTATAGGACCATAAGTGGAAGTGCCCTAGGCTCTGTTGCTTTGTTTTTTAGATGTTTCAGGAAACACCATACACTTCTCCCGAGTGGCTGTTGGCAATTTACATCCCACCCATCAGCATAACAAGGCTCCCAGTTCTCCATGGCCTGTCCTGCCTTTCTGGATTTTACACTTTTTTCAGATGGCCCTTTTGACCGGGGGGAAGTGAGACTTCATTGTAGTGCAGATTTCCTTTGCAAGCTTGCTTGGTTGGCCAAAAAGGGCGTATGCGTTTTTTCCTGAATATATTCAGGAAAAAACGCATACGCCCTTTTTGGCCAAGTGCATCATTGTGGACGTTCTGCCTCTTTTCCTATGCTTTCAATGCAATTCCAGTCTACCTCCTGAAATCGGTTTCCTGCAATTCTGCCCCGCTTTCAAGTCCTCTTGGCAGCCTTACTTCAGTATATTTTTGGACGATAGCTGTCATTTATAACTCTGCAGGTTTGTGAATTACAGTGCCCCTGAGCTCCTTTCTTCAACTCGCTTTCTTGTGACCTGGCCGCAACACCGCAGGATGGCTTCAGGCCCTAATCTGGTTCCGGCACGGCACGCTGAGCCTTTGGTTATTTCCTCTTCCTGGTGGGAAATGAGAGTTAAATTTGCCCGTCCAGACACCTCCAGCTAGTCTCTCATTGGTTCTCACTATTCCTGTTCATCTTCCACAGAAATTGCAAACTGGGCCAAACAGGAGGTTAAAGGGACTGACTCTCCACGTGGGGAGAGTGTTAGTAAAGTGTCTGGAATGTTGCACCCGAGTACCAGGGTACGAAAACTGAGACATATTTGAACACGTCTCCCGATCACATGGTTGTTCATACTCTAGGTTCCACATGCATGTTTTAGCTGAAGGAAGAATACCTTAAACCTGGGTAGTTGAAACCCATGGAATGGGTACCATGCAATATGACTTCAAAGGGTCTTCATTTGCTCACCGAACCTCTCCAATCCTATCACTGCTGCGTTTATGCCCCTGTACACATGCTTGATTCTCTTTCGGAGACATAGCAATCCATAGGTTTTAAGATACTTACTAGTCAGGTACATTCTTAGGCGTTTAATATGCGGTGTTGAGTCCATTTCGTTGAGCAAGGAGTAGCTCTTGTCTATTCCATATTTGGCTTAAGGAACTTTATCTGTGCTCATTTCAATCTCTGGTTTTATGCAGCACCCCAACTCACCTTTCCCCTTAAGCAAGCATAAGTTGGTTTTCTAAATTTGAGACCCTGTTCTGTTCTGTAATTCAGTTCCTGTGTAGCCAAGTTTACATTCCGTGTATTACTGATATCTTATGATGTTTCTTTTTCTGTGTGACTTATTTCAGTTAGAATCATCATACCTGAATCCACTCATTGTGCTGCTAAGGGCCTGATGACATAGATTTCATTGCTGAGTGATATTGCTTTGTAAGTAAATACCACATGTTCTTTATCCATTTTTCACTTTCTGCGATGTTGAACTTGTACTGTAAACGAGGTTCTTGTAAACAGAGGCGTCCCAAACTTTGGGGTGGCTGTGTCTTTTTGATTTTAATTTCCCTAAGCTATAGGACCATAAGTGGAAGTGCCCTAGGCTCTGTTGCTTTGTTTTTTAGATGTTTCAGGAAACACCATACATTTCTCCGGAGTGGCTGTTGGCAATTTACATCTTGCCCATCAGCATAACAAGGCTCCCAGTTCTCCATGGCCTGTCCTGCCTTTCTGGATTTTACACTTTTTTCAGATGGCCCTTTTGACCGGGGGGAAGTGAGACTTCATTGTAGTGCAGATTTCCTTTGCAAGCTTGCTTGGTTGGCCAAAAAGGGCGTATGCGTTTTTTCCTGAATATATTCAGGAAAAAACGCATACGCCCTTTTTGGCCAAGTGCATCATTGTGGACGTTCTGCCTCTTTTCCTATGCTTGAAATGCAATTCCAGTCTACCTCCTGAAATCGGTTTCCTGCAATTCTGCCCCGCTTTCAAGTCCTCTTGGCAGCCTTACTTCAGTATATTTTTGGACGATAGCTGTCATTTATAACTCTGCAGGTTTGTGAATTACAGTGCCCTTGAGCTCCTTTCTTCAACTCGCTTTCTTTTGAGCTGGCCGCAACACCGCAGGATGGCTTCAGGCCCTAATCTGGTTCCGGCACGGCACGCTGAGCCTTTGGTTATTTCCTCTTCCTGGTGGGAAATGAGAGTTAAATTTGCCCGTCCAGACACCTCCAGCTAGTCTCTCATTGGTTCTCCCTATTCCTGTTCATCTTCCGCAGAAATTGCAAACTGGGCCAAACAGGAGGTTAAAGGCGCTGACTCTCCAAGTGGGGAGAGTGTTAGTAAAGCGTCTGGAATGTTGCACCCGAGTACCAGGGGAGGAAAACTGAGACATATTTGAACACGTCTCCCGTTCACACGGTTGATCATACTCTGGGTTCCACATGCATGTTTTAGCTGAAGGAAGAATACCTTAAACCTGGAGAGTTGAGACCCGTGGAATGGGTACCATGCAATATGACTTCAAAGGGTCTTCATTTGTTCACCGAACCTCTCCAATCCTATCACTGCTGCGTTTATGCCCCTGTACACATGCTTGATTCTCTTTCGGAGACATAGCAATCCATAGGTTTTAAGATACTTACTAGTCAGGTACATTCTTAGGGGTTTAATATGCGGTGTTGAGTCCATTTCGTTGAGCAAGGAGTAGCTCTTGTCTATTCCATATTTGGCTTAAGGAACTTTATCTGTGCTCATTTCAATCTCTGGTTTTATGCAGCACCCCAACTCACCTTTCCCCTTAAGCAAGCATAAGTTGGTTTTCTAAATTTGAGACCCTGTTCTGTTCTGTAATTCAGTTCCTGTGTAGCCAAGTTTACATTCCGTGTATTACTGATATCTTATGATGTTTCTTTTTCTGTGTGACTTATTTCAGTTAGAATCATCATACCTGAATCCACTCATTGTGCTGCTAAGGGCCTGATGACATAGATTTCATTGCTGAGTGATATTGCTTTGTAAGTAAATACCACATGTTCTTTATCCATTTTTCACTTTCTGCGATGTTGAACTTGTACTGTAAACGAGGTTCTTGTAAACAGAGGCGTCCCAAACTTTGGGGTGGCTGTGTCTTTTTGATTTTAATTTCCCTAAGCTATAGGACCATAAGTGGAAGTGCCCTAGGCTCTGTTGCTTTGTTTTTTAGATGTTTCAGGAAACACCATACACTTCTCCCGAGTGGCTGTTGGCAATTTACATCCCGCCCATCAGCATAACAAGGCTCCCAGTTCTCCATGGCCTGTCCTGCCTTTCTGGATTTTACACTTTTTTCAGATGGCCCTTTTGACCGGGGGGAAGTGAGACTTCATTGTAGTGCAGATTTCCTTTGCAAGCTTGCTTGGTTGGCCAAAAAGGGCGTATGCGTTTTTTCCTGAATATATTCAGGAAAAAACGCATACGCCCTTTTTGGCCAAGTGCATCATTGTGGACGTTCTGCCTCTTTTCCTATGCTTTCAATGCAATTCCAGTCTACCTCCTGAAATCGGTTTCCTGCAATTCTGCCCCGCTTTTACGTCCTCTTGGCAGCCTTACTTCAGTATATTTTTGGACGATAGCTGTCATTTATAACTCTGCAGGTTTGTGAATTACACTGCCCCTGAGCTCCTTTCTTCAACTCGCTTTCTTGTGAGCTGGCCGCAACACCGCAGGATGGCTTCAGGCCCTAATCTTGTTCCGGCACGGCACGCTGAGCCTTTGGTTATTTCCTCTTCCTGGTTGGAAATGAGAGTTAAATTTGCCAGTCCAGACACCTCCAGCTAGTCTCTCATTGGTTCTCGCTATTCCTGTTCATCTTCCACAGAAATTGCAAACTGGGCCAAACAGGAGGTTAAAGGGGCTGACTCTCCAAGTGGGGAGAGTGTTAGTAAAGCGTCTGGAATGTTGCACCCGAGTACCAGGGTATGAAAACTGAGACATATTTGAACACGTCTCCCGATCACATGGTTGATCATACTCTAGGTTCCACATGCATGTTTTAGCTGAAGGAAGAATACCTTAAACCTGGGTAGTTGAAACCCGTGGAATGGGTACCATGCAATATGACTTCAAAGGGTCTTCATTTGCTCACCGAACCTCTCCAATCCTATCACTGCTGCGTTTATGCCCCTGTACACATGCTTGATTCTCTTTCGGAGACATAGCAATCCATAGGTTTTAAGATACTTACTAGTCAGGTACATTCTTAGGCGTTTAATATGCGGTGTTGAGTCCATTTCGTTGAGCAAGGAGTAGCTCTTGTCTATTCCATATTTGGCTTAAGGAACTTTATCTGTGCTCATTTCAATCTCTGGTTTTATGCAGCACCCCAACTCACCTTTCCCCTTAAGCAAGCATAAGTTGGTTTTCTAAATTTGAGACCCTGTTCTGTTCTGTAATTCAGTTCCTGTGTAGCCAAGTTTACATTCCGTGTATTACTGATATCTTATGATGTTTCTTTTTCTGTGTGACTTATTTCAGTTAGAATCATCATACCTGAATCCACTCATTGTGCTGCTAAGGGCCTGATGACATAGATTTCATTGCTGAGTGATATTGCTTTGTAAGTAAATACCACATGTTCTTTATCCATTTTTCACTTTCTGCGATGTTGAACTTGTACTGTAAACGAGGTTCTTGTAAACAGAGGCGTCCCAAACTTTGGGGTGGCTGTGTCTTTTTGATTTTAATTTCCCTAAGCTATAGGACCATAAGTGGAAGTGCCCTAGGCTCTGTTGCTTTGTTTTTTAGATGTTTCAGGAAACACCATACATTTCTCCGGAGTGGCTGTTGGCAATTTACATCTTGCCCATCAGCATAACAAGGCTCCCAGTTCTCCATGGCCTGTCCTGCCTTTCTGGATTTTACACTTTTTTCAGATGGCCCTTTTGACCGGGGGGAAGTGAGACTTCATTGTAGTGCAGATTTCCTTTGCAAGCTTGCTTGGTTTGCCAAAAAGGGCGTATGCGTTTTTTCCTAAATATATTCAGGAAAAAACGCATACGCCCTTTTTGGCCAAGTGCATCATTGTGGACGTTCTGCCTCTTTTCCTATGCTTTCAATGCAATTCCAGTCTACCTCCGAAATCGGTTTCCTGCAATTCTGCCCCGCTTTCAAGTCCTCTTGGCAGCCTTACTTCAGTATATTTTTGGACGATAGCTGTCATTTATAACTCTGCAGGTTTGTGAATTACAGTGCCCCTGAGCTCCTTTCTTCAACTCGCTTTCTTGTGACCTGGCCGCAACACCGCAGGATGACTTCAGGCCCTAATCTGGTTCCGGCACGGCACGCTGAGCCTTTGGTTATTTCCTCTTCCTGGTGGGAAATGAGAGTTAAATTTGCCCGTCCAGACACCTCCAGCTAGTCTCTCATTGGTTCTCCCTATTCCTGTTCATCTTCCACAGAAATTGCAAACTGGGCCAAACAGGAGGTTAAAGGGACTGACTCTCCAAGTCGGGAGAGTGTTAGTAAAGCGTCTGGAATGTTGCACCCGAGTACCAGGGTATGAAAACTGAGACATATTTGAACACGTCTCCCGATCACATGGTTGATCATACTCTAGGTTCCACATGCATGTTTTAGCTGAAGGAAGAATACCTTAAACCTGGGTAGTTGAAACCCGTGGAATGGGTACCATGCAATATGACTTCAAAGGGTCTTCATTTGCTCACCGAACCTCTCCAATCCTATCACTGCTGCGTTTATGCCCCTGTACACATGCTTGATTCTCTTTCGGAGACATAGCAATCCATAGGTTTTAAGATACTTACTAGTCAGGTACATTCTTAGGCGTTTAATATGCGGTGTTGAGTCCATTTCGTTGAGCAAGGAGTAGCTCTTGTCTATTCCATATTTGGCTTAAGGAACTTTATCTGTGCTCATTTCAATCTCTGGTTTTATGCAGCACCCCAACTCACCTTTCCCCTTAAGCAAGCATAAGTTGGTTTTCTAAATTTGAGACCCTGTTCTGTTCTGTAATTCAGTTCCTGTGTAGCCAAGTTTACATTCCGTGTATTACTGATATCTTATGATGTTTCTTTTTCTGTGTGACTTATTTCAGTTAGAATCATCATACCTGAATCCACTCATTG